>NC_083439.1:35674184-37141662 GCF_020745735.1 Hemiscyllium ocellatum | reverse complement strand
CAAACGGGTGGATGAGGGTAAAGTGGTTGATGTGGTGTATATGGATTTCAGGAAGGTATTTGATAAGGTTCCCCACGGTAGGCTATTGCACAAAATATGGAGGCATGGGATTGAGGGTGATTTAATGGTTTGCATCATGCTAGCTGAAAGTAGACAGAGGGTGATTGTTGATGGGAAATGTTCACCCTGGAGCTCAGTTACTTGAAGGATCTGTTTTGGGTCCACTGTTGTTTATCATTTTCATAAATGACCTAGATGAGTGTGTAGAAAGAGCAACAGCAATAAAGAGTGCTGGGCTAATGGTAAGATTCTTGGTAGAGTGGGTGAGCAGAGAGATCTCTGTGTCCATGTACATAGATCCCTGAAGGTTGCCACCAGGTTGAGAGGGTTGTTAAGAAGACATACGGGTGTGTTAGCTTTTATTGAGAATTGAATTTTGGAGCCACGAGGCCATGCAGCCACACCTGGAGTATTGTGTACAGTTCTGGTCACCACATTATAGGAAGGATGTGGAAGACTTTGAAATGGTTCAGAGGAGATTTACCAGGATGTTGCCTGGTATGGAACTTATGAAGAAAGGCTGAGGGACTTAAGGCTTTTTTCATTAAAGAAAAGGTTGAGAGGTGACTTATTTGAGACATATAACATAATCAGAGGGTTAGATGGGGTGGACAGTGAGAACCCTTTTCCTGGATGGTGATGGCTAACACGAGAGGACATAGCTTTAAATTGAGGGCTGATATATATAGGACAGATGGCAGCAGTAGTTTCTTTACTCAGAGAGTAGTAGCGGTGTAAGTGAGGACTGCAGATGCTGGAGACCAGAGTGGAAAAGTGTGGTGCTGGAAAAGCGCAGCAGTTTAGGTGTGGAATGCTCTGCCTGCAACAGTGGCAGATTCGCCAACTTTAAGGGCATTTAAATGCTCATTAGATAGGCATATGGACGAGAATGGAACAGTGTAGGTTAGATAGGCTTCAGATCAGTTCCACAGGTTGGCGCAACATTGAGGGCCGAAGGGCCTGAACTGGGCTGTAATGTTCAATGTTCTATCTTCTACCATTCTTGCCTGTAATACTTCCCCTCACTTATTCTAACCCTCCACAAAAACTCCACATGACTAACCCTGCCTGGCCTGTATGCTGCCTATTCACTCACCCAGGACACCTCACCTCTTTTCTCTAATCAGCACCAACATTAAATAGCTGTGAAACCCTCTTTCATCTCACTTAATCCCTACCTTTCTCTCATTTCAGGAAAAAACAGATCGTAACAGGGCCAGACATTCAGCTCCTTACCCTCTATGAGGTGAGATCTTGGTACTGGTCATTGAAAACCAACACCATTCATGTGTAGATGTCAAAACCTCCATCACCCTGTGACCAAGGAAGAAGCATTGCCCATTGTCTTGCTGTTGTCCTATTATCCCCACTGTACATCTAACACAACACTGCCTCTACCATGACATATTCTCTTGCTTGTCTCCTGCAGGTACCATCGGGATGTCTGCAATCTCCTGGTCAAGGGACCGACACTGTAATATGTCCCCACGTCCAGCTCTAAGGAAGAGGCTGTTCCCGTGCAGCCTCCAGCAGGCCACGTACTGACACCTCGAAGGGTATGTTTTTTAGCTCTGAGTCAGGAGCAGCTAGGTCACATCTCCACAGCTGGCTGAGGAAGAATCACCCCAGGTCACTGACACTCATGGGATTGCTAGAGACCATGCACCTGCTCAGAGAGCCCACTGACGTGCACCATCAGACACAGGAGCAGCAGGCGGGTTTATCAGTGACGCTGGGTACAGAGATAGCAGGAATGCTGCAAATCAGTTGGGACGCTGCTGCCTCAGGCATGCCAGTGTCTGGCTGCCTCAATGGACAGTTTGTCATCGGCCATGGAGAGCTAGGTCCAGTAGTTTCAGAGTCTGCTGGGTATCAATACACACGCTTCAGGCCTGCACTTCATTGACCTAGCCACCACCAATGGTGAGATGACAGGAAGACATGGGGCTTTCACCTGACTCCAGGCGCTCCCCCCCCGCCATTCCCAGAAGGAGGCAGGATGGTACCTGTGGACACTAGTCTGTGGAGGAACCATACCCGGGCTTCCCGGACACTCCAGAGGTGGCTGAGCCCTCCATCTCTACCCTGCCCACACCCACCTCAGCCCTGTCAAAGTTCAAGCTGAAAAGGTTGTATCTGTCTCTGGATAGGACACACACACCATGTCTGCACCCTCGAGAGACCAGTGCCCTCCCTGGGTCACCCAGTGAACCCTCCAAGGCCAACGGGCTCCACTGTCGAGCTGAATCTGTCCACTCCAGCGGCAGAGCCGGAAATGCACCAAGACGTGGTGGGTAGGACAGAAAGGAGAAAACCTACTGAGGGCACAGAGGTGGCACAATGACAGGGCACTGTAAATACATTATCATATTTGGCAAAATGTCCCATTCTTCACCAACTGTGAGTGTGCGATGTCCAACCAGTTCCAATAAGCCCAGCCATCCTGAGCATGTTTCATGCCCCAAGGTATGAAGTGAGCAGCTCCTGCACCATGTGCTGCCTCTGGGGAAACGGCAGGGGATTTTGCTACTTTCACAACCAGCACCAATCTTTCTAGGAAGCAAATCATTACTAATGTGTCTGAGCCATTACTGGGATTGATTGATTGATAATGTGACATGCTGTGGCTGAGAGAGCCTGGGCTGAGGATTTGTCCTGCACACAGTCGGTTCACATTCAGCATGAGGTGCTTCAGGGTGGGTTTCAGTTTCAGTGAATGGGGATCTGTGCATTGCTGCTGAATGAAACCCTCACCCCGTTCACTCTGGGTGTGGTCATAGCCATTTCCATTTCCATTGGACACTTCTTATTTACAGCATGATGGAAAGTGACAGTGACCAATCCTCAAACAGTGAGTCTCAGGCTCAGCCCCTCCATCCTGAGGTCAACCCACAAAGGTACACGCTCCCTTCTCGGTAGTAATTCCTGTCAACACAACTGACTGTGAACCTCCCCAAGTTCCCACCCCACCAGTCTATCTATATCTTTATCAGTCCCCTTTCCCCCTCAGCCCGAGATACCTTGAGTAAACATACCAGCTCCTGTGGTGCACTGTCCTCCATTGAAGCTGGGAGCTGCTGACAGTCAATAGCCTCCCCTCACACCTTACCATTCTCCTTTTAATGAATTATTGTCTCCCCACTTTATATGTACACTGAGCTGCCCCTTTCCCATTTTTTATTCATTCCCGGATGTAGGCATTGCTCCTGGCCCAGCATTTATTGTCCATCCTTAACCGCCCCTGAGAAGGCAGTTTGCAGTGGTTCAATTAGGCACACGGTCACCCTCAAACTGGAGGAGAAACACTTCGTCTTCCGCCTCAGGAGCCTACAACCACACGGCATGAGCATTGAATTCACCAATTTCCAAATCTCCCCTCCCCATCCTAGATCCAACCCCCCGACTCAGATCTGCACCCTTGACCTGACCTATCTGCCCATGTTCCTTCCCACCTATCCATTCCACACTTCCCACCAACCTATCACCATCACCTCCTACCTTACTCCACCTATCACCATCCCACTTTCCTTTCCCATAACCCTGTCCCCCCATTTATTTCTCAGCCCCCTTCCCCCTCCACAGTCCTGAAGAAGGGGTGTACCCAAAATGTTGACTCTCCTGCTTCTCACATGCAGCCTGACCTGCTGTGCCTTTCCAGCGCCACACTTCATCAACCAACTCTCCAGTCTCTGCAGTCCTCACTTTTTCCCAGCGATGCCCACGTCCTGACAGTATATAAAGAAAAAACCTTCTGCAACCCACAATTAAATTCTGAGCTTCCCACCTACAGCAGCGGCTCCTAATAACCCCCATCGTTTGTCTTTTACTGGATTGACCACCGTCCAGACCTGGATTTAGTTAACTGTACTGAGCGAAGAGTTACCAGTCCCTTTCCCGATATCTATGCAGCTCCCTGACTGTGTTTTGGGACTTAGAGTCTGAGACTTATTTGCTTGATGTACAGAACTGGCACATGGTATGGGGTAACAATGATGTTGCATAGTGTCATACAGCAACATGTCCACCCTTTGACTGATCACTGCTGACAAACATGCCGAGCTGCTGGGCTTTGTGTCTGACCTAAGAGACCCCTCAAGGCAGAAATACTGTGAGTTATAAAGGTGTGGCTGAGGGGGTAAAATGCCAAAAAGCAAAGGGCATCCAGATATGAGAAAAGTGATTTAGTGTTTAGAGAGTGAGCAGCCCTATGAGATGCAGGCTGGTGAAATCCCTGAGCCCGGTTCCTGACCCTGCATTGGAAGTGACAACTGCTTGTGTGGTCCATCTGCAGCAATGACATGAAGAAGAGAATGCAGAATGAAAGCAGTGTCAGTCACGCTCGACTGCCTGTCCCATCAGCAACATCCACAGCCATCAAGATCCTGCAGTAGAGAATCAGAACAATAAACTGCAGCCTCTACAATGAGCGGATCCCATTGCTCAGTTACATCCAACATACACTGCAATACTGAGGATACACAGATCCTAAAAACATGAACAGTCAGCATGAAAGATGCTTAATTAACATGTCAGTTTGCCTGAAATCAGCGGGCCTTTAAACAGTGAATAGAGAGGATTAAGCAGCAATTGTTCTTTAAAGAAGGGCAAGAGGCCCATGGGTTGCCTCAGCGTACAGTCACAATGGACTGGAGCATGTGAAGATGAAGGGGTGACAGGCCCTACCCACTGAAAGATACAAGACAATCAAAGGCCAGTAACTCGATTGCTCAGGAGCGCCCACAGGGAGGCACTGGCTGCTCCATGAATTGCATTCAACAAAGGCCTGGGATTGCAGAGCAATCTAAAGTAATGCTCGCAAGATTTTTGCACATTAAAGGGAGGGGTGTTTAGGACATTTACTTGCAAAGGCAGAGGGATGGTGTCCAATATCGCCCATCCCGATGACTGGTCTTCAACAACAACTGAAGGAAAGAACCTTTGAGTGAAAGAACCCCAGGAGACTATAAACATAGGTCAAACTGGCTTGTAATATTAACTGTATCTCTCGATGGAAGCTGTCTGCCTTGCTGAGCGTTTCCAACATTTTCTGTTTTTATGGAAATGGATTGGCTAATTACATAAAAAATCTACATAATTCTATGTTAGAATACAACAGGTGAGATATACTGCTGAGGCTGTATAAGGCTCAGGTCAGATTGCAGTTGAATTATTATGAGCTGCTTTTTGCCCCGTATCTAAGGAAGGATATGCTGGCCTTACAGGGTGTCCAGAGGAGGTTCATAAAAATGATCCCAGGAACTAAGGTTTGTTAAAGGAGAGCGGTTTGGGAACTCTGGGTCTGTAATCAAAGGAATTCAGGAAGATGAAGGGGGAGCTTATTGAAACTTACAGAATAGTGAGAGGCCTGGATAGAGTGGAGAAAATGTTCCCACTAGTAGAAGAGATTAAAACTCGAGGGCACAGCCTCAGTGTGAAGGGACAACCCTTTAGAGCTGAGATTAGATTAGATTAGACTTACAGTGTGGAAACAGGCCCTTCGGCCCAACAAGTCCACACCGACCCGCCGAAGCGCAACCCACCCATACCCCTACATTTACCCCTTACCTAACACTATGGGCAATTTAGCATGGCCAATTCACCTGACCCGCACATCTTTGTGACTGTGGGAGGAAACCGGAGCACCCGGAGGAAACCCACGCAGACACGGGGAGAACGTGCAAACTCCACACAGTCAGTCGCCTGAGTCGGGAATTGAACCCGGGTCTACAGGCACTGTGAGGCAGCAGTGCTAACCACTGTGCCACCGTGCCGCCCAGATGAGGAGAGATTTCTTCAGGGAGTGGTGAATCTGTGGAACTCATTGCCGTGGAAGGCTGCAGAGGTCGAGACATTGAGTATATTTAAGACAGAGACGGATAGGTGCTTGATTAGTAAGGGGATCAAAGGTTACAGAGAGAAGGCAGGAGAATGGGGTTGAGAAACATATCAGCCATGACTGAATGGCAGAGCAGACCTGATGGCCCAAATGGCCTCATTCTGCTCCTATGATGAATGGTCTTATGGTCTTAGATAATAAAACAGGCACAGGTCAAACAAGGCCTAAAGCTACACACAGCTCTCAAAACAGCAACTATAACTCAGGGTCATCTGTGCAGGTCAAGAAGCAAACAAGCAATGATGATTACAATTCAGTGTCACAGAAATATCAACACACGAGTGAGGATTGCTTTGGATATACAGCAAAGAAACATGCATTCTCCTCCACCCAAGCCTCCTCCAATCATTGTGCATATAAACCTATCATCACAACCCTTTATCCCTTACTTGCTCCATGCTTACCTAGGCCCCCTCAACTACTTTAAAAAATTGATTTAACCACTCTCTGTCTTGGAGCCTTTTGGTCTACTGAAACAGTGCCATTGCGAGAGACTACATTAATCCTATTCACTGGTTCTTTCTGATGCACTTCATGGCTTTTCCATATGTTAACCCACAGAAGCATATAACACAGAATCAATTCTTGTTGAGTCAGATGTCTACGAGTTTATTAACAACATTAATTATTTACAGGGCCACAATATCACAGATGTACACACTGTCTGGGTTCTGTGCTTATTGATGTTACTATACATCATGTACACATAGCTGACTGAATGACAACACTATACTTACTCCATGACAAAGACAGAGTGTCTGAAGGTATATATTGGAATATCATATGTAGTGCCTTTGTGGTCTACAACATACGTCAAAATACAGCTCTTCTATCTGTGCATTAATATTTTTCTTCAATTTTTTAAAGAAATTTCCTTTTAAATATTGTACAAGTACACAATCCTTTATCCGAAACACTCAGCTTTTGGAACTCAAAATGTTTCGAATTTTGGAATAAGTGACAGTTTGATGGTGAAATTTTTAAAAATCTTACTGGACAGCAGACTCACAGTGAGTATTATGGGCCTTGAGACAGAATTGAGACTTGCCAGTGCTGGGCCACACTCCCAACCCCACCCTACCCCCGCCTCCCACTTCTCATCTGAGTGACGTATTGAGTGGGTACGGAGTTGGGTTAACTGTTTGCACATCAAACAACCTTGTAAATGAGATAAAAACTTCACAAAGAAAACTTAGGATTTTGGAGCTTTTCAAATTTTGGATAAAGGATTATGTACTTGCACAATATATAAAAGGAAATTTCTTTAAAAAGTTGATATATTTTATTATAAATTATAATTGATTTATGTTAATTGTCTCCAGTGGTGAAACATTAAACATTGCAGCAATGATTTGTAAAAAGATATGCATTCAATAGCAATATTAAATTTACGTCATTTGGAGAATGATTCATCAACCATTGGCAATAACCCTGAATTATTTATCAATTTAATCCCACATTAACCACTGTTCTTCTGGAACACACTGGAACAGGAGGTTGGTGGTATACTCCCCTCACTCACTGGCCCTCCACAATCCTCCACTCATTGCTGCTTTGATCACTGCCCAACGATGGGTCAATAGTTGGGACTGGGACATTGAGATGGCCAACAAGACAGGTTTGGCTCAATGAACTTCCAGGTTTATTAAATCAACTTGAAGATTAGTTCTACTAAACTCAAAGGAATAGAAAACCCCAGACTTTCTGCGAGAGGACAAGGCTTTAAATTGGAGTTGATGTAAAATGTTAACCAGTTTCACTGAAAGAGGAAAGGGAATATCTCTTTAGTCACAGGAGAAGTCCCAGAGATCTGGGCAATAGCCAATGATGTTCCTTTGCTTCAGAAGGGCAACAGGGATAATCCAGGAAATTATAGGCCAGTGAAGCAAATGCCAGTGGTAGGGAAATTATTGGGGAAGATTCTTAGGGATAGGATTGACTCACATTTGGAAGAAAATAAACTTGTTAGCAATAGGCAGCATGGCTTTGTGCAGGGGAGATCATGTCTCAAAAACTTGACTGATGTTTTGAAGAAGTGACAAAGATGATTGATGAGGGCAAGGCAGTAGATATTGTCTACACAGCTTTTAGAAAGACCTTTGACAAGGTCCCTTGTGGCAGGTTGAAAGAAAAGATGAATTCACACGCAGTGAGCTGGTAAGTTGGATACAGATCTGGCTTAGTCATAGAAGACAGAAAGTAGTGGTGGTATAGTGTTTTTTGATTGGAGATCTGTGACCAATGGTGTTTTGCAGGGATCAGTGCTGGGACCCTTGTTATTTACTATATATGTAGGATATGGAGGGGAATATAGGTGGGCTCATTTTTAGACATAGAACTTTAATTAGGCTATATTTGGAACATTGCATGTAGCTCAGAAAGACATGGAGATCTTGGAGAGGGTACAGAAACACTTTACCAGGATGTTGCCTGGTTTGGAGGGTATTAGCTATAAGGAGAGATTGGACAAATTTAATTTGTTTTCACTTGAACATCGGAAGCTGAGGGGCAACCTGATAAAAGTTTGCAAGATTATGAGAGACATGGATAGAATGGATAGTCAGGATCTTTTTTCCCAGAGCAGTTTGGCAGCAAACCCAAGCATTCAAAACTGAAGATAAATTATAAAACTTACACTGTCATAGGAAGCCCTTCCCTCCATATTGCCTCTGCCTATGCTGGCTCAATTAACACTTACCATTCCAGTCTCACTCTCCTTTCCTATCCCATATCCTCTCATGTTCTCACTTTTCAAGCAATTATCCACTTCTATTTCAAACTTATTATACAATGGTCTATAAAAGTTCTATTAGATGCTTACTTAACCTTATGTCACTGGAAGACCATCTTATCTCACTCTTCCCTGAGCCAAACGCTTGTAGGAGAAAGTGAGGACTGCAGGTGCTGGAGATCAGAGTCAAAAAGTTTGGTGCTGGGAAAACACAGCCGATCAGGCAGCATCCGAGGAGCAGGTGGGTCGATGTTTCAAGCATTACGTTGCCTGACCAGATGCTGCCTACCAGGCAGTGCTTTTCTAGCACCACACTTTTTGACTCAGAGGCTTATAGGTTCAAACTTCATTCTAGAGTCTTTACATCACAAAAACAGAACAACATGGTGGTGTTATATGCCACAATAATCTCTTTAATCTATTTTACTAACTGAATCAGCATATTCTGTTATTCCTTTCTCCCTTATTCACTCACCTAGTCTCCCCTTAAGAGCATCTGTGCTAGTCACTTCAGTTACTTTATGTGGTAACAGGTTCCATATTCAACTTCTTTATGAGAGGTTTCACCTGAATATAGGATTTAGTAATGACTATTTTTTATTCAAGGCATTGAGTATTGGATTTTGCTACATGTCAAAATTACAGGTTTTGTTGTCTGCAAGGCTAATGGTGCTCACAGTTAATAACCTATAAAGAATACTGCAATTCAGAAGTGAGAGATGCATATTTGAACACAAATATTCACAACTTACTGTCCGACTTTCACTAATCCATTGGTGATTTCATAAATACAACTTCTCATTGTCTATCTCACCAGTGATATGCATAGAATTGTATGGACTTGGTGTAATTGCATAACTAAACTAGTGCCTGTGCTATCTCTACCCTAAATTTTAGTGTGGTGAGCAGATAACCATCCAGACTAATGGTTTTGTCTCCAAATTTGATTAATCTATCAATTATGTTCCCACTTTATGAATAGATTATCATGCCAGTGACATCACCACTTCACCATCACGTCCCTCCTGACTTGAAATTAATTGCTCAATCTCTAACAGCTGTGCCCTCAACAGCCGTACCGTAAACTCTGTAATTCCCTTTGTCAAATTTGTTACCTGTCTATCTCACTTTGATCCTTAAGACAGTTCTAAAGATCTACCTCTCTGGTGGTGCTTTTTCTCATGTTTTGAATGGTTTGGTGTTGAATTCTGAAAAGCCTTTTAACATTTTCTGACATTAAGACTGCTATTTAAATACAATGTCTTAGAATTGTAATTTAGCAATTTGTGGTTCTTTTGTTGATTGCTGTTCTGTATTGGTTTGACAAGTTTAGCATCAAATCTATTCTTTAACTTATTTCAGCTTCACCCTGAGTCTCTCTAACAGTGCTCAGCAAGTACATATATTAACTAAAGGGTCACTAGCCATAGTTCTATCCAACTTTTGATTCTAAAGCACAATGTCACATCTATTTCCTTTGGCAAAGCATTCCTTGCTTTAATAAATTTCTCCGTAAAGAAATAATTTTCTCATTCTTTTCAATGACAACTCTGAATTGATGACCACTTCCCCCCTGCTTAATCAGCCAGAGGAAATAGTCTATTGACATTATCAATTGTCTTTTAGAACCTCAATTTAATCTCCTCTTAGCCTGCTGTGCTTCGTTGGAAGTCATTGCCCCTAGTAATTCCAATCTCCAATCTCTCACATCACCCTTGTGAAACTAGGTTGAACATTCTATGATTTCAATGTCCTTTTTGTAATGGACTGTTCAAATAACATGAAGCATCCTGACAGAAAAAGTAGCATAGGGTGATAGGTTGATAGGTGGGGGCAGACTGTATCTCTTTGAGAAATTGGAAACTGATCGAGCTTTGAATTAAAAGCTGAGCGACAACTGACTATTTTTTGCAGAGTCTTCACAGATACAAGTTACAAGTGATTTGCTTCCAACATGGCGTATGGTCAATTAATGAACAACAATTTTTGTCTCAAGATAGAAGTTGGCGACATACTCGAGAAAGTCACTTCAGAAGTAATCTCGTGCTGAAGGGTACAGCTACAATGTGACTGCTGAACATAAAACATAGAACATTACAGCACAGTACAGGCCTTTCGGCCCTCACTGTTGCGCTGACCCATGAAACCAATCTGAAGCCAAAGCCAATCTGATACAGGAAAACAGAATGGGGAATTGTTTACAAGACCATTTTCAATGCTGTACATTGATAGAAGTGCACAAACAAGTTTCATGATAATAGAAATATATTTTTTCAGTTAGAGGGTACACTTGGTATTTGAGATTTATGGTTGAGAGTGTGGTGCTGCAGCATCCGAGGAGCAGGAGAATTGACGTTTCGGGCATAAGCCCTTCATCAGAAACCCTTCGTTTGAGATTTATAGAATGTTTCAGCTAAGGGTCCAGAGTCAAGCTAGTGGAGAAAAGCTAATCAATACTATAAAGCTTTAGTTTCATCTATTCAAGAACAACATGAAATGTTCCTGTATACTGTTTTTATGCAGTTGCTGACTTGTTTAATTAGCTGAAAATGTGTTGCTGGTCAAAGCACAGCAGGCCAGGCAGCATCTCAGGAATTCCCTATTCCTGAGATGCTGCCTGGCCTGCTGTGCTTTGACCAGCAACACATTTTCAGCTGTGATCTCCAGCATCTGCAGACCTCATTTTTTACTCGACTTGTTTAATTAAAAATTGTGTACAAACGGAATTAAGTACAATACCAACAAGTGTTGTGTATCTAAAAGTCTAAGGTTTTAATTATCCTCCTCAGCTCACTGTGCCTCATAACAAAAGTAGAGTCAGGGTTATAGTTATGAACATATGCTCCTGCTGGGAACAAATATCAAGTGCACCTTTGTATTTTATATACATTTCTGTAACAAATTTCCTGTGATAAATACTCCCACTTCTCATTAATTACATTGTATAATGAAGAAGAATTAATGTTCTTGGACTATTAAGGAGAAGATTTTACCTTTAAAATGATTTCGTGTTAACCATTTTTTTTACTTATACAAGGTGTACACTGTGCTGTCAGTACAGAATTTCACAGTTGCATTGTTCCACAATCCTTCTTAAACTTACATCCTCTACCACCCAGGAAGACAGGGGCAGTATGCGCATGCGCACACTATTCTAAGTCACTGTATCCTCATCATTGCTGGGCCAAAATCCAAGAATTCCTTCCCTAAATGGCACTGTGGGTGGACCTTCACCACAGAGCATGGGTGAAATGCTACAGGGGACTGAACAACATGAGCTGGGTAAAATTTATAGCAGAATCAGGCGAGAGGTCTGCAAAGGCCTCCCATGGTGTTGGGAGCATACTTCAGTCCATCTCAGTCCACATTTTAAGTTTTCCATGAATTTCAAGGAATGTTTCTCGCAGGTTGTTAATTTAGGAGGATTATTGCTTGTTAAATTTAATGGCCCAACTTGCTTCACTGATATTGAACCACACATCTTAACAACCGCGGTAGAGGTCGAAAAACCCGACATGGATATCTGTGTGTGTATCAGCTTGTTGCTAGCTCTGACGGATCCCCATGTTGCTCAGGACCAGACAGGATCCACATGCACCAGCTGCACACACATGGACATTGGCAACCAGAATTGGCCAACTCTTCACAATCCAAATGGCACCTCTCGAGTAGACTGGCAGGACAGGAACCACAGACTCACTTTGCAGAGAGTATCATTGAAAGGCTACGGTCGGGACACTTTGCACACAGCTCATAGAATGGACCACGCTACATCTCGGGGGTACTTGCTTGATCTCTCAACATTCCCTCATTTAGTGCCACTTGCTTGCTCGCAACATGGATGTTCTACCCTGGCTTACCAACTGGCACAGTCACACAACAAGGCAGCTGCTCAGCAGTAATCAAGGGGCTACATCTCTGGCTGGACAGAAATGTATAATGTCAATCTCACACCAGCACCATATCCCAGCAGCTTACACAGTAAACCACAGCATGGGCAGCAAGCAGGCAACTGGAATTTCAAGTCTTAGGGAATAGTTTACACCAGAGTCCATTTTTCAGGGGGTCCTGTCACAGTAAGTCAAGGGAAGTGTCCCATATCACTCCAGTCAGCCAACATTCTGAGTGCTGTTGGTCAGGAGGGTCCATGCTTTTACACACCAGGCAGAGTGTCACAGTCAGTCTTGTGTCCAGGGTGTGGAACTAATGTGGCCAGGAAAGTATACAGCCAGGACGGTAGTCAGGGGTCCAAGCACTTCTCATCTGGGGCTCTCAAGCTAAGCCACTCAAAGGGTGGGCAATGGACAGTCCGTTGGGTCAGTCTAAGGAGAAAGAGGGGGAGTAAGAGGTCATGTCACAGGAAGGAAACTCAGCAAGCTACTCTTATAGGGGAACGAGGGAATACAATTATGAAGGGGGTGCAAAGCTACAGTAAACCATGGATAAGAAGGGGTATCATGCAAGACTGGAGGGTTCATGGTGAGGTTCCAAATGGGGACATCAGTGAATGTCCAACATGGTTTGATCACCAGGAGTTGGTATCTGGGAAAGGAGGATGGATGAGCGGCTCACGTAGATGGGTTGGAGACCCAGAGATGTGTGAATCAGGTGGGTTTTACAGGAAGGGGATTTACATTGCTGGGTACTCACTGATATTTAGGGGAAGAAACTTGAAGACATTAGAGAGGAGCCACTGGAAAAGAAGATCACATCAACAATAGTCAGAATGGGTGAAGTGAATGACAACCTGTGAGTGATGGGAGTTGCAGGACCCAACAATGTGAGTCCTTTTAAAGAGAAACAACATTACACACACAGAGACATGCTCTGTACAGGACACAGACCTGCCAGGTTCCTAACGCCTGGCCACCCTAATGTATTGGCTGCCTCTACATCTCCTTGCCACAGATATCATGAACCAACTCATTCATTCCAATATGTTTGGATACAGAGGCTAGTGAAAAAATAGGGATGTGGTGGGAGGGGGTCAAAAGGTGTCAGCTGGAATCCTCACCCTGTAAACGCTTTGTTCCTCTTGGAGCATGGTGCAATAAGCTCTCAACACAGACACTGATCCATGGGGCAGATTGTAAGGCCGTGAGGTTAGCCTCATGCTAGAGTGGTTACCTTTAGGAGTCCACAGAGATACAAATACCTAGATGTAAGATGGAAATAGTGCCATTCATATCTCAGCATCCCTGCAGGAGCTGTTCCTAGATTCTGTTTTTTTTTTGGGTGAGGAGCCTAATATGTGGTCTCTCTTTGTGGACTGTTTCTCCTGTAATGAGAGGAAAGGAAAGACTGAGTGAGATGGAAGTGGGTGTATACTTGCTAGTACTGGTGAGTGAAAGTTAGTGAGATCTTCTGTGGGAATGAGGAGTCAGCATAGAGTCAGGGTTAGTGTCGTGGGAGGTTAAGAGAGGGAGAGTGTGAATGAGGCAAGTTCTTGCGGTCAACAGTGACAGTCAGAGAGCATTAGTATTCGTGCCAGGAGAGTACAGTACTAGAGATGTAAAGTAACAGAAGAGGGTGGCACTTACCCTGGCACAGTGGGGAGGTTCATTAACATCTTAAAGCCCTGCTAATCGTTTCTCCAGCCTGTGGAGATGGTATTGACCTGGGCTGCAATCTTAGACCAGACTGTCAAAGTCTGGTGGCACGGCCTCCTCTGCTGGTCCTGTGGGAAGAGGACTCCTCTCCTTTTCATCACCCCCTTGACCAGGACTTCCAGGTTCCTGTCAGAGGGTTGCAGCACCAGCTTAGTCATTTCACTAATGCCCTTAATTGAGCAGCTGCAGAAGCCAGTGCTCATCCAGGTTTACAGTGGCCACTTAAAAGATGACATGTCTACAAGGAGTGTGAGTCTTTGGCAGATATCTGCTGAATGGCAAGTAGTTCTGGGAACATTGCATTGTAAGTTGAAGACAGAATTGGATGCTAGGGATGCCTTAGGGGTGGGGGAGGTTTTGAGGCACATTCAGTAAAATACGGCAAGAAAATCCTTCAAGTCTCACAGTGGGAATCTCTCAAAAAACCTTGACACAACTTGCATTTAGTAAAAAAAAACTAAGATTCAGCCGTAAGAATGTACAATCGTTGTTGGTCTTGTTGACAATTTCCACGTCCAGATATTATTTTATTTTTAAATTTTAGATGTAAACTTGCTGAACTTTGAAATGAAGATGAGTGACTCCAATTTCTAACAACTGGGTAGACAGAACATCAAGAGCATCAGAATGACTGACCTCTGTCTGAATTCCCAATACATCCTCCTGTCAGAAACAGCTGCCCAATGGTTTAAAGCTAAACTTTGGAAAGCCTGTAAGCTATGTAGAGGGGTAGCAATGAAGTGATAACTAATAAATTAATGCATTGATCAGTCATAGGCAAGAACGAAGAATCATATAGGGACTAAGGTTCAGTGCCTTTAAGTAGGGTCATCTGATTATTTAAATCTTGATGAACAGACATCTGGTCTTAAAGTAATCACTTTTCTTGAAATTCCAAATTATTGAGTTTACTTCAACAGTAGTTTCCATTTGGAAATTACACAGAATTCAAATGCGAAATTCACCAAACTGAATGAATTAAGGCTAATTGAAACAATGGCAGAACTGTAGAAATCACTGAAATCTACCAGTTGTGATGTTATGACTGAAATCTCAGGAAAATGTGGAGTGGGCAATTATATTTTCTACTTTAATTTAGAGATACATATAGGTTTTACTCTGAGCATCTTACGTTTAAGATTTATTCTTGAAGGTGGGTGTCACTCATAAGATTGACAATTATTGCCCATCCTTTTTTGTTCATTCATTGGATGAGGGTGTGGCTGGCTGCTCTGGTATTTATTACCCATACTCGAGGGCAAGTTGGAGCCAACCACATTGCACTTGACAAGGTGATGGTGAGCTGGTTTCTTTAACCACTGCAGTCCATGCAGTGAAAGTACTCTCATAATGCTGTTCGGAAAATTCCAGAGTTTTGACCCAATGACAAAAAAATGCAGTGGTATGTGTCTAATATGGGGCAACATGTGAATGAAAGATGGTAGTGTACTCATGCACCTACTGGCCTTGTCCTTCTCACTGGTGACAGTTAAAGGTGCTGGTGAACAAGCTTCTCCAGATTCCTGCATGGCATCTTACAGATGCAGCACAGTGTGGACAGAGAGAAGATTTAAGGATGCTGGGTGGGGAGCCACAGAGGTTGGCCAGTTTAGAAATGTATTGGTCTTTCCTACTTAGAACATAGAATATAGAACAGTACAGCACAGAACAGGACCTGAGGCCCATGATGTTATGTCGAGACTTAATCCTAACGTAAAATATAGTAACTTAACCTATGCACTCCTCAACTCACTGCTATCCATGTGCATGTCCAGCAGTCGCTTAAATGTCCCCAATGACTCTGCTTCCACCACCACAGCTGGCAATGCATTCCATGCATTCACAACTCTCTGCGTAAAGAACCTACCTCTGACGTCTCCTTTATACCTTCCTCCTAATATCTTCAAACTATGACTTCTCATACCAGTCAATCCTGCCCTGGGGAAAAGTCTCTGGCTATTGACGCTATCTATTCCTCTCATTATTTTGTTCACCTCGATCAGGTCTCCTCTCTTCCTCCTTCTCTCCAGAGAGAAAAGTCCGAGCTTATTCAACCTTTTTTTCATAAGACAAGCCCTCCAGTTCAGGCAGCATCCTGGTAAACCTTCTTTGCACCCTCTCCAAAACCTCTGTATTTTTCCTATAGTGGGGCGACCAGAACTGGACACAATATTCCAAGTCTCACCAGGGACCTGTAGAGCTGCAGCAAAACCTCGCGGCCCTTAAATTCGATACCACTGTTAATGAAAGCCAAAACCCCATATTCTTTCTTAACAACCCAATTGGGTGGCAGTTTTGAGGGATCTATGTACTTGTATACCCAGATCCCTCTGTTCCTCCACACTGTCAAGAATCCGGTCTTTAATCCTATATTCAGTATTCGAGTTCAATCTTCCAAAGTGCATCACTTCGCATTTATCCAGGTTGAACTCCATCTGCCATTTCTCAGCCCAGCTCTGCATCCTGTCTATGTCGCTCTGTAGCCTGCAGTAGCCCTCTATACTATCGATGACACCTCCAACCTTTGTGTCATCTACAAATTTACTCACGCACTCCTCAACATTCTCATCCAAGTCATTTATAAAAACTACAAAGAGCAGAGGCCAAAGAACAGAGCCCTGTGGGACACCACTCAACACTGACCTCTAGGCAGAATATTTTCCATCTACAACCACTCTCTGCCTTCTATCAGCCAGCCAATTCTGAATCCAGATAGCCAAATCTCCCTGTATTCCATACTTCCTGACTTTATGAATGAGCCTACCATTGGGAACCCTATCAAATGCTTTGCTGAAATCCATATACACCACTCGACTGTTGTTGACCTGGCCTGACACCTCCTCAAAGAACTCAGTAAGATTTGTGAGGCACGATCTGCCCCTCACAAAGCCATGCTGACTGCCTTTAATCACACTATGCTTTGCCAAATAGTCATAAATCCTATCCCTCAGAATTCTTTCCAAAACTTTGCTGACCACAGTCGTAAGATTGACTGGTCTGTAATTGCCAGGGATTTCCCTATTACGCTTCGTGAAAAGAGGAACAACATTCGCCTCATACCAATTCTCCAATACAACTCCCGTGGAGAGTGAGGAGGCAAATATCCTCTCCAGCAGCTTAGCAACCTCCTTTCTTGCTTCCTTGGATAAATCTGGTCTGGCCCTGGGGACTTATCAATCTTAATGTTTTCCAAAATTTCTAGCACATCAACTTCATCAATCTTGATCTGGTCAAGACTGTATCCCAGCTCCTCTAAGTTTTCGTTTACAACAAGTTCCTTTTCTTTGGTGAAAACTGAAGCAAAAAACTCATTTAGGGCTTCCCCTATCTGCTCAGACTCCACGCACAAGTTCCTGCTGCTATCCCTGATCGGCCCTACCTTCATATTAAACTCTTCCAATCCGGAGAAGTTTACACCCATACTTCAAAACAGCTTATTGTTTAAAGATGTGTAGTACACTACTTATTTTCTGAATGTATTTGAAAAAGCTTGTGTGAAATTATAAAATGCTAACATATTAAAGCTGATTCATGGGTTGTGCCCCACGCTATGTAAGAGTCAAGCAGTTTGAGAAGCATCTTTCAAGCTGAGGGCGAGTCTCAAATTACCTCCAGAATTAGGTCAAACACATTACACCTTGACACCAGGCTAGCAATCTAACTAAAATTAGATCATCTCTTTTTGGGAAGATGCTCCACATGAAATAGAAGATACAATAGTTTTTAATTTATTAATGGGACATGGGCATCACTGGCTGGGCTACTGTTTACTGCCCATTGCTGGTTGCCCTTGAGAAGATGGTGTTGAGCAGCTTCCTTTCACTGCTGCTGTAACTTTTTCACATGTAAACCCACAATGCCTTTAGGTAGGGAATTCCGGGCAACACTGAAGCATCAGCAATATATTTCCAAGTCAGGATGATGAGTGGCTTGCTGTGGAACTTGCAGATTGCGGTGTTCCCATGTACATGCTGCTCTTGTCCTTCTAAAAGGTACTGGTTGTAGGTTTTGAAGGTACTGTCTTAATGAGCAATGCAGAGAGGGATTTACAAATGTTTGCTACAATGTTCCTCTTGTTGGATTTCTGCAGTGCTGTTCTGAACAGTGAATTAAGACTCCATGAAATCATTCCTGACAAGGTTAGATTAGATTACATACAGTGTGGAAACAGGCCTTTCGGCCCAACAAGTCCACACCGACCCACCGAAGCGCAACCCACCCATTAACCTACATTTACCCCTTTACCTAACACTACGGGCAATTTAGCATGGCCAATTCACCTAAACAACTTTGTTTATATCAACAGTTTATTAAAACTTCAAGCTGATCAAACAAAGAAGTTGCCAGGCCCATATGGGATGCGTCCGAGATTGCTGGGAGAATTAAGGGAGCCAACTGTGGAGCTATTGACAGAAAATTTCCAGGCCTCTCTGACCAGGCTTAGACCAGGGGACTGGAGGATTGCAAATGTGATCCCTTTGTTTAAAGTCAGAAGTCACATGACATCAGGTTATAGTCTAACATGTATATTTGAAATCTCACACTTTTGGAGTGCTGCTCCTTTGTCAGGTGAAGTCCAGCCAAAGAAGGAGCAGCGCTCTGAAAGCTTGTGATTTCAAATAAACCTGTTGGACTATAACTGGTGCCGTGTGACTTCTGACTTTGTACAAAAACAAGGAAGTGATGCTACACCTTTCCAAATCATTGGTCAGACTACATTTGAAGTATTGTGTTCAGTCTTATTTAAGAAAAGAAGTTAAAGCCCTGGAGAGAGTTCAAAGGAGATTTACTAGAATGATACCAGGAATGAAGGATTTTAAATACAAGGAAAGATTAAAGAGATTGGGCATGTTCCCCTTGGAGCAGAGAAGATTAGAGATGACCTTGTTAAGGATGTTCAAAATTATGAACAATTTTGGAAGGATAAAGAAGGCTGTTCCGTTTCTACTTGCTGGTATATCAGTAACTAGGGGTCATGATTTCCAGATTGTCATCAAGATGAGATGAGGAGAAACTTCTTTACGCAGAGAGTTATTAGGATTTGGAATCCACAGCCTATGAGAGTGGTGGAGGCAGATTCCATAGGTGGTTTTAAAAGAGAGCTGGATGTATATTTGAAAGAGAAGAATTTAAAGGGCTGCAGTGATAAGGCTGGAGAGTGGGACTAGATAGGTAGCTCTTTCAGGACTCGCTACAGACACAATGGCCTCCTTTTGCACTGCAAAATTCTATGATTTTATAAAACCATTCAGCACTCTCTCCTGAATTCTGTTCTTCTTTAAGTCTGTGACATCCCTGGCTGTTAGTTTACAGCTGCAGTAATCACTGGAATGCTATTATGGTCTCTTAGAGACTGTAGTCACAGCAACCTCATTAGCATTTTAATGGAAAATTATATTTGACACATATTAGCCATGATCAGATAAAATGCTTCTGAAGCTCTGTGTCACCGCGTCATGAATATGCACAGACCTCAAGTTAATATTTTGATGATGATTTGGTAAAATAAAAGCTAATTTATTTTTTGAACATGCTAAATTAAGCGGAAAATCATTTAAACTGCAATGACCTGTAATCTTACTTTCCCCAATCTGTTGCAGATCTAAGGTCATAGTTCTGAAGTTTAAGTTAAGTTTACAGTTAGGATAGTGTCCCAGATTTTCCTGTAACAGAAAGACCTGCGAAGTACACCCAAATTTTTTCGGATTCCATCTTTCAAAATTGATTTCACATTTTCCTGTGTTTCTAATTAAAATACACTGCACTGGAGAATTGGAAAGACCGAACCAATTATCAGAGAGACGTCCTATCACTTGGACTTAGGTGTCAAGGCCAGGCACTACTTCAGAAAAATTGCGTCAGAATTTGATACAGCGGTCCATTCTATAATGTACCTATTTGGTATTTTCCTGCATACTTCACTGTGAATAATTTTTTTCTCTACTAAACTTCTGGAAACACTTATAAATAATGATTTGGAATGGACAATGAGACATCCTAAATCTGGGTATGGTGGGACTAATCATCCAACTGTTTAATGAGATTCAGCATCGAGAAATAAATAGAGGATAGAAGATAGAACATAGAATTGTACAGCACAGCCCATAGTGTTGTGCCAAACAAAATGCCAAATTAAACTAATCCGTTCTGCCTGCTTTTGGTCCATATCTGTCCATTCCTTGCATATTCATGTGCTTATCTAAAAGTCCCTTTAACCACCTCCCCACCAACCCCGCCCCCCACCATCCCCAGTTGTATCTGACTTCACCACCAACCCTGGCTACACGTTCCAAACTCCTATCACTCTCTGTGTAAAAAACTTGCTCCTCACATGTCCTTTGAATTCCCCACCACCACCACCTTACATGCATGCCCCCTAGTTTTAGAGATTTCAACTCTGCAAAAACGGTTCTATGCATCTTTTAATTTTATAGACTTCTGTCAAGTCTCCCCTCAGCCTCCACCTCTCCAGAGAAAACAACCCAAATTTTTCTACTCTCCCCTTATAGCTCATATCTTCTAATCCATTCAGCTTCCTGGTAAATGTCTTCTGCACCCTCTCCAAAGCCTTCACATTCTTCCTGTAATATGGCAACCAGAACTGAATGCAATCCTCTAAGTGTGGCCAAACCAACGTCTTTTAAAATTGCAACGTGGCATCCTGACTTTTGTACTCAATAACCTGACCAATAAAGGTTAGCATGCCAAACACTTTCTTTACCACTGTATCAGGGAGCCAAGGAATCGAACCCCAAGATGCATCTGCACATCAATGCTGTTCAGGATCCTGTCATTAACCATTCACTTTTCCTTAGCATTTGATCTCCCATAGTGCAGCACCTCACATTTATATAACCGAGGGGGAAAGGTCAATTAGCAAGTACAGAAACAGAACTAAGGGAGAGAGAAAAGAACAATTGGATTCAGAAAGGAGACAAAGGAAAAGTAAGAAAAATATTTTAAAATTCAATTTTTTAAAAATCCTTTATATTAATTCCAGTTGCTTGCTTTCTGGGCTTTCAGATAAAGTGGCATTGCAACAACATATAATTCACCATTATTGAAAAGGTCCTTTCACCTCGAAATAGTAGCTCAAAGTATCTGCAGTGATTGAGAGTGATGTAGAGACAGGAGGGAATTACCCTGGGAGTCCTCAATATTGACTGTGAACACCATGATATCTCGTGGCATACGGTCAAAATAGAGGAGAACCCCTGCTCATCACTACATACCAGGCTCGTGCAGCTGATGAATCAGTACTTCTCCACATTGCACATTGGAATAGGCACTCAAAGCACAGAATGTGCTCTCACTGTGTGATTTCATTGTCAAGCACCAAGACCAGGTCAATATCACAGAGCTAACGGAGACTTAAAATTCATTATCTGCAAAACTGGAACATGTAGCAGGTGGTGAGAGGTAGCAAGGGGGATAAAACTCACTTGACCCAGTCCTCATCTGTCACCAGTATGCCTGTCCATGACAATATTGATGGGAGTGAAGTTTTTGTGGAAACCAAATACCATTTTTAGGCTGAGCACACCTTCCACTGTGTTATTTGACACGAACACAAAATGGGATAGAATCAGAAGATAGCTACCAGATTTAAACTGGGCTTCTGAGGGATGCTGAGGGTCAGCAGAAGCAGCACAATTGTCCATAACTACATAACTGTCACTCTATCATTATCATCAAGGTAGGGGACGAGTCCTAGTTTAATGAAAAGTGTAGGCAAGCATATTATTTCCAACTACTGCCCTCTGTATATAACACGGCACGGTGGCACAGTGGTTAGCACTGCTGCCTCACAGCGCCAGAGACCTGGGTTCAATTCCCACCTCAGGCGACTGACTGTGTGGAGTTTGCACATTCTCCCCGTGTCTGCGTGGGTTTCCTCCAGGTGCTCCGGTTTCCTCCCACAGTCCAAAGATGTGCGGGTCAGGTGAATTGGCCATGCTAAATTGCCCGTAGTGTTAGGTAAGGGGTAAATGTAGGGGTATGGGTGGGTTGCACTTCGGCGGGTCGGTGTGGACTTGTTGGGCCGAAGGGCCTGTTTCCACACTGTAAGTAATCTAATCTAATAACAGTGCCATGCCAACTTGGTGAAGCTTCAACATCTGAATACTTAGCAGAGAAGCAGCATCAACAGCAATAAGGATCTCACAATTGATGGATCAGATCAAAGCTGTGCAGTCCATCCACAATGGTGGTGAACAATTATTCAATCTGATTTTATTCATTGTGATCACATGTACTGAGAACAAGTGAAAATGTTGTTTTGCATGTTCTGCAGGCAGATCGTACCATACAAAGTGCATCATGGTCGCAGAACAGAATGTGGAATACAGCTTTCCAGCTGCAGAGAAGGAACAGAGAGAGAGAGGGAGAAAGAGCGAGATCAACATTAACATTTGAGATGTTCATTCAAAAGTCTGATAGCAGCAGGGAGGAATAACTAACTAGAGAAGGGAGTTCCACACATACCCCCTTTCTCAATGATGAGAAAGCTCAGCACATCCAATGCCAAAGATAAGCCGAATGCATCTGCAATTGTCCTCAGCCAGAAATATCAAGTGGAATATCTGTTTCAGCCTTTTCCTGAGATCTACAGCATGTTTGACTTTAACCAAATCAAAATAATGAAGATATTGGAGATCTGAAAAAAGAATAAAGAAAGTGCTGGAAAAACTCAGCGACAGCATTACTGGAAAGAGAAACAGAGTCAATGTTTCAAATCCAATTTGACTTTTCTTAGAACTGTAGTTCCGAAGAATTTCTGAGTTCTGGTTAAGAGTTTTTTCAGACTGAAAACATTATCTCTGTTTCTCTCTCCACAGATGTTGCTAGACCTCTGTGTTTCTCCAGCATTTTCTCAGTTTGTTTCAGACTTTAACCAATTTGATGTACCATGTGATATCAGGAAATGGCTGAAGATACTGAATACATTAAAGATTATGAGTCCTGACAGCATGTCTTGATTCTATAGCTGAAGGTTTGTATCTCTGAACTGGCCAAGCTGCCTCAGCTACAACACTGCAATCTATCCGACAATGTGGAATGTTGCCAGACTTGTTCAATTTATAAAAAGCAAGACAATTCCAACCTGGTTAATTACTGCCCTATCAGACCACTCTCTCAATCATCAGCAGAGAGATGGAAAGTGCCTCCAGCCATGCCATCAAGTTGAATTTGCTCAGTAAAATCTGCTTATTGACATTCAGTGTGAGTTCTGCCAAGTCCAGCTCCTGATCTCATTGTAGACTTGGTCCTAACATGGACAGAAGAGCTGAATTCCTGAAGTGAGGTGAGAGTGACTGTTCTTGATATTAAGGCTACATTTGACCAAAAGTAGTATCAAGAAGCCTTCGCAAAACTGGAGTCAGTAAGAACCAGGGGGGCAGCTCTCTGCTGGTTGGAGTCATACCCAATTCAAAGAAAGATGTTATGATTGCTAGCGGTCAATCATTTCAGTCCTAGGACAACTCAACAGGAGTTCCTCAAACACAGGCTCAACTATCTTCAGCTGCTTTATCATGAAACAAAAGATCAGATGTTTGCTAATGATTACAGTGTTAAGTTCCTTACAAGACTTCTTGGATACTAAAGCAGTCTGTGTCATTACACAGCAAGGCTTGGGCTGCTAGGTGATTGTTAACATTCACGCTGCACAAGTGCCAGGCAATAACCATCTCCAATTAGATAGAATCTAGCCACCTATTTGACATTTAATGGCAATTTCACGCTGAATCCTCCCCTATCGAAATTCTAGGTTTACCGTTGACCAGAAACTGAAATGAACAACTAATATAAATACTGTGGCAATAAAAGCAAGTTAGAGAGTGGGGAATTTTGTAGTAAATAACTCATTTCCTAACTCCCTAAAAATAAATAAAAATAAACTCCAGACCATTCCTTCTTTTAACTGAAGTATTTTATGCAAAGATTTGATGTTGTCATGAATAAACTCCCAAACTACCTTTTTAGGCTCCTTATCTCATTGGGTTTAAGTGTTTAAAAGATCAAAATATTGATTGTGCCAATTAGTGGAATGAAGATTGGGGAGATTTATCAGACCATGACCTCATCGACTATTGTTTCCTGGGGCATTTATGGTCACGCTGCATGATGCACATACACCAATCTGATGGTACAGGTCTCCTGGAAAATATCACTACAAACTCAAATTGTTAGTGTCTTCATTGAAACTTGAAGATTGTATTCTGTGGGCTGAAAGTTGATATGATAGTGTTACTTGACCCAGTTATACTTATATTTTCTGGTAGAAATATTGAATTTGCAACTCTTAATGTTCTGAGCAGTGACATTCTCATGCAGCCTGTCACTATGCTTCATGTTTCCACAACTAAAGAACTGCATTTTTCGGACAGGAGATCCTGGGATCAGGGCTCCTTCAGAAGTAAGAAGCTGTACTTCCATTCTGACAGATCATTCACAATGTAGAACAGGCAGAGGAAGGCAAACCATGCCCCTTTTTCACAGCAGTCAGTTGCCGAGTTCTGAAAGTTAAAGAGCCAGCATTACTGACAGCCACTTTGAAAGCTACTATGCATTAGCAAGTACATAAGTGTGAGGGTGCTGGAAGGGGAAGGTACCAAATGGATATGGTGCCAAGTGGGCAATATCGTGAGAGAGCCAGTTAAATTATACATTGTTTAGAATTAGTTGGAGTCAGACTGAGATATCAGGTCCAGTAGGGGTGGGGAGGGGTTACTGATGGTTCCTGGAGGTGTGTGCAGCCAGGTCCTGAGGTGGAGCAGGCTCATTGGGTCCAGAGTACAGCAGGAGAATAATAGCAAATATATCAAACACTCAACAGGAAGCTACCCTGTAACTGCCATGATAAGAAAGTTGTCCTTCTACAGAGAAGGCAGGTATTGGATAATCTCCTTCACTGTCCTGACTCCACCTGCATCCCACTCCTTCCACCTTTGTTATAAATGCTGTTCAGTTACATTCCTTGCAGTTAGAAAGAAAGACAAAATTGGAAACATCAACTCATCTATGTGGATATTGTTGGTCAGACCAGCATATTTTGCCTTTTCCTAGTTGCACTGGATGTGAGTGGCTTTCTGGGTCATTTCAAGGCTGTTCAGAGTCAACCATGTTGGCGTGTATCGGGAGTCACATGAAGGACTGAGCAGGTACGGTTAGCTGATTTTCTTCCCTAAAGGACATTAATGAACCAGCCGTTATTTGACAGTCAACAGTGGTTACCTGGTTACCATTAGCAGCCTTTTTAATTCCCAGATATTTATTGAGTTCAAATCCCATATTTTTCCATGGTGGGAGTTGAACCCACGTTCCCCAGTACATTAGGGCCTGGGGTTCTGAATTATAAGTCTAGCCGAATTATTTACTAAGCTAGGATATGGCTGTGATTCTTCTATAGCTTTCTTCAAAGTCAAATTGTCTTTAGACTACAATAAATCTGATGGAGCTGCATCAGTAGTTCAAACAGCAATGTTTCTTTTTAAAATTCTTCTGTTTACAAAACTCTGCAAGTATACAATTGTCACAATATCTAAGCCTTCTTTTATGCCTTGGCAAGATATAACATTGTATTTATTTGTTCAGCTCATAATTTAGTGTGCGGCTTGGAAGTAATTGCGTACCTTAACATCTGTTTTCTACAAGATGTCCAATCTTTTGTTTTATTTGGCCCTTCTTGGAAACTATATCTGATAGGCAGTATTATTTCTCCTGCCATTTTTCTTACTCTGAAGACTTTTAATTCTAAAATATCTAAATGCAGCACTACTTTCTTTCCCAAAAAGATTCTTCCTTCATTTCAGTAAAATTGTTTAATGTTCTTAGTTTTAAAGGCAATTTCATTCTGTGACATAATTTTGTACTTCTCCCATCATGCATAGCCAAGATGGAGGTTACCCACATGGATAAAATACACTATCTCCTGCCTTTCATAGTCTAATAAACACTACATATTCCTTTCCACAATTTTCCCACATAGAAGCTGGTTATTTGGCTTTAATAATTTCTTCTCATTGGAACACAAGTTTAAGTCATGGATCTTCCACTCTTCTTGTAGCCTCAAACATATTCTTATTAGCATTTTTCTATTAGACTCATTCTACTTCTGCTTCTAAATTACCTGTTTGTCACCTTTATTTTGGCTATGAACATTATTTAGGAAAAAGTGAGGACTGCAGATGCTGGAGATCAGAGCTTAAAAATGTGTTGCTAGAAAAGCGCAGCAGGTCAGGCAGCATCAAAGGAACAGGAGAATCGACGTTTCGGGCATAAACCTTCTTTCCTGAAGAAGGGCTTATGCCCGAAACGTCGATTCTCCTGTTCCTTTGATGCTGCCTGACCTGCTGCGCTTTTCTAGCAACACATTTTTAAGCTCTGAACATTATTTGTGTTGCCACCTTGAGTTAAACAATTTGCCTCCAGTAGCCATGTCTCATAGTCTCTCCAGACAATGGTGTAATGCTTGTTGAGAGCTATAAGTACTCCTTTTTAACTTATATGCATTCAGACTATTATATGCTATTAACCTAAAGCATTGCCTTGCTGACCAGGGAATTTTTAACTTGACTCACAGAGCTCCGAAACCAGGTCATTTCCCAGCTGAAACCTCTACATGGTACCGCTCCTACTGCACCAACTTCCCGATGAAATCTGTAATGGTCAGGTGGGACTAGGTTTTAGCTTTTATTTACCTCAGAGCTCCTTACCAGCTCTGAAGTAAAGGGCTTTTAATATTAAGTGCTGTTTCTCCTCCTTGCTGATCTTTTCACGAGGTGCTCTGTAGGCTTTTTCACTGTTTAGTAACACCCAGCATCTACCAACTGCAAGTAGTTCTGAAAGGCATAAAGTATTTTAAGTTGTAAATGTCCAGTACTGCTCCTGGGTCCACTGGAACTCAGTGCTCTTGAGTTGAGTGGAATTTTCACTGTTGTTGCCTTGTTGTATGATACAAATGAATCGAAGTCTGATCCTCAAGTGTCAACCACTGGCAGATTATGGTTGGGGTAGTTTGCTGTCACTAAATGAGTCTTAATGAGAAGAGGATTTTGTATTCAGCATAATGCAGTTCATTTTGCACATAAGCAATCAAGTTGTATAGCTCAGATTGATATTGTTACTGAGACTATCACAAGACCTAGGATTATCGCCTGATGAAGGAACATAGAACATAGAACATAGAAGGATACAGCGCAGTACAGGCCCTTCGGCCCTCGATGTTGCGCCGACCGAATCCTACCTAACCTATACTAGCCCAATAACTTCCAAATGCCTATCCAATGCCCGCTTAAATGACCATAAAGAAGGAGAGTTCACCACTGATACGGGCAGGGCATTCCATGAACTCACAACCCGCTGTGTGAAGAATCTACCCCTAACATCTGTCCTATACCTACCACCCCTTAATTTAAAGCTATGTCCCCTAGTAACACCTGACTCCATTAGCGGTAAAAGGTTCTTAGTATCTACCCTATCTAAACCCCTAATCATCTTATACACTTCTATCAGATCTCCCCTAAACCTTCTCTTCTCCAATGAGAACAGCCCCAAGTGCCTCAGCCTTTCCTCATAAGATTTTCCTACCATTCCAGGCAACATCCTGGTAAACCTCCTATGCACTCGTTCTAAAGCTTCCACATCCTTCCTATAGTATGGCGACCAAAACTGCACACAATACTCCAGATGAGGCCTCACCAGAGTCTTATACAACTGCAACATGACCTCAGGACTCCGGAACTCAATTCCTCTGCCAATAAAGCCCAGTACACCATATGCCTTCCTCACAGCACTATTTACCTGGGTGGCAACTTTCAGAGATCTGTGTACATGGACACCAAGATCCCTCTGCTCATCCACACTACCAAGTAGCCTACCATTAGCCCAGTAATCCATCATCTTGTTATTCCTACCAAAGTGAACGACTTCGCACTTAGCTACATTGAATTCCATTTGCCACATTTCCGCCCAGCTCTGCAACTTATCTATATCCCGCTGTAACCTACCACTTCCTTCCTCACTATCCACAACTCCACCGACTTTTGTGTCATCCGCAAACTTGCTTACCCAGCTTTCAAGTCCTTCCTCTAGATCATTTATAAAGATAACAAAAAGCAATGGTCCCAAAACAGAACGTCGCTCCGAAAGCTAGTGTGCTTCCAATTAAACCTGTTGGACTATAATCTGGTATTGTGTGATTTTTAACTTTGTAGACCTAGGATGTAGGTCTTCACTCTGCATTATTCTAAGCAATTTTGCATTATTACCACCAATTTTGCATTATTACCACCAATATTAGATATGGCATCATCAGACTGAGATTTCGCTTAATGCAGTCTCCAACATTAACCTTTTCAGAACCTTTATCTTATTTACATTTATTGCAGAAGAATTAATCAATTAATAATTAAACATACATGCGAAGAATTATAAGAAAAAATTTTCCTTTTGTTTATTCAGGCCTGAAGTGAGGCAAAATGTGGCAAATAGGGGAGATCCCTAATGGCTGCAGTTTTAATAGAGATTTCACTAAAACTATGGCCTTACGTCTTATGCCCTTCCCAATCACTCTTTCTTGACTTGACACCTTTATTTTTTCAAACTTTCTAACTAATCATTCCTCTGTACCTTCGTAACTATTACCACTGCTCAGATGCCCCTACCAACTACCTGCTAAACTCTTTTCCAATCCACTCCCATCTACTCCCCTATTACTTCATCGTGAATCCTGCGGTCAATCCCCCATTCACAATTCCCAATAGCAAGGGGATGAAAGACCAGAGCCCCAGTATTTTCAATTCAAGTTTTTTCTTGCTTCCTCAAAGGCACATTGTTACCTTTCAAAGTTCGATTTGCTTTATTTGTTAAAAGAAATTAAATTAGAATCAGAAATAACCTGATTCACTATGTCTCTCCCTCTGACTCACAGGAAATAGAAATGAGAATCTCTGGCCAAGAAATTCAGGAACCTTCATTATATTTCATAACCCGAAATGTTGAAATAATTTTTTCAAATTTAAGCTTCCATTAAATAGCTCCCTGTATAATTTGAATTTGATTGATGTTCCATATTATTGACAATCTAAGCGAAGAGACTCTCATGATTTTGGAGCATTTCAAATCACTTCACAGTCAAGTGAAGCATCTTTGACGTGTAGTCACTGCTGTAACAGAGGGAAACACAACAGTCAGCATGCGCACTGAAAGATCCCACAAACAGCAAAGTGATTCCAGATTCAGCCATGCAAATGACTGTGCCTCCTGCTATGCAGCACACCCTGAGGACTACATTTGCAATGGAAGTTACATTTCTATCAATATTCTGTACGAGTTACAATCAGAGGTATGCTGCACTATTTGCCCATTCAATAGAGACAAGATCAACAGCCTAAGCCTAACTCTTACTGTTTTATAAATTACATCATCTCTCCGACCCTTGCATGAGTTTCTTTATTACATGGACTTTGGCACAAAATACTTCAAGGTGACTTGCAAATATATCCAAATTTACATTTCTCCACATTTCTGTTTTTTTTTAGATTAGATTACTTACAGTGTGGAAACGGGCCCTTCGGCCCAACAAATCCACATTGACCCGCCGAAGCGTAACCCACCCAGACCCATTCCCCAACACTTACCCTTTCACCTAATATTATGGGCAATTTAGCATGGCCAATTCACCTGACCTGCACATTTTTGGACTGTGGGAGGAAACCGGAGCACCCGGAGGAAACCCACGCAGACACGGGGAGAATGTGCGAACTCCACACAGTCAGTCACCTGAGGCGGGAATTGTTTTTGTTGGACTTGCTTCATATTTTGTGCAAAGCTGCTTCATTGGCCATTTCAATTGGATATTTGCTTAAACTTTATGCAATTCTTCTCATTGTTCATCTTAGGTATGAGGAATCCGAGGTGACCAGAGGTCCACACTGTAAAACGCTAGCTATAGGTACAAAAAAAATGCCTAGAAAATAATATTGAAATGCTCAAGAAACATTGAGAAGGATCTTCCAAGAAGTGAAGATTGGAAAATTCTGATATTCGGGAGTATTTTGGGAGGCTGGCACAGCGGCTCATTGGGGAGAGGGAGGGTGGTGGCTCGCAGGACCTTCCCACAATACCAGCAAGTGCAGCTAATCAGGAAGAGTGTGGGAATTGAAGAGAAATGGTGGAACTGTGGCTACATGGGCCTCCTTGGGCTACAGTACATTTGACTCTGATGGTCTCTACCGCCACCACAGCCCCGATTCTGGGAAGCAGCAGGGAAGCATCATCCTTGCATCAAATAGCCCACTGATGCAGTGGGGCTGGTGGTAGCAGCAAAATGGCTGCAGAAGAGAAACATGGCCCTTATTTGGGCCTTTCAGTTCTCAAAATGGCTGCCTACCTCTATGCAATGTATAGCTGAGCCACTATCATTCCAGCCACAGGGAAACTTTCCCAGCAGTGGGCTGCATCAGAGAGCAGTCTCCCTGGAATTTTACCAGAACCCTTCATCTCCTAACCCATTAATTTATTTCATCCATATATAATCTCAAATAATGAAGTTTATACTCCTGGTCATTCGGATTTGGCAGATGGGTTCACTGATAAGATACCATTTCTGATCTGTTTCTACTGGCTCAGTAGTTAGCACTATTGCCTTACAGGCACCAGAGATCGATTCCACTCTTCGGCAATAGTCTGTGTGGAGCTTTCACTGAGTTGGACTTGTCCTGACAATGCACTCATAGCTGTAGAACAAACTTTTAGGCCTTAGCTACAGAAATTTTAGATCTGTACAGCATTGAGGATGAGAGAAAATCTTGCCGTTATATAACACCTTTATATGACTCCCTGACATGCCAAAATACTTTATAGCCAATGAAGTACTCACGAAGAGTAGTCACAGTTGTAATGTAGTAATGTGCATTGAAAGAAAGGAACAGAGGAATCCACAAGAAAGATAAGAAATGAATAAAGTAATGGTAGTTTTTCAAAACTTTTACAGTCTCCCAAAATGGCTTTATGAGCCAATTTAGAGAACAAAGGCCCAGGTCCAACTCCTGATTGAGCTGATCTCACTGAGGGCAGTAACATATGTATACTCGCCCTGACTGACTGGAGGAAAAGAAAGTCAGTGTGTACTTACGCTTGCTCATTAACTACCAACAGATACGAGTCTGAGGTTTAGGCCAGGATTGTGTAAATTGGCTCCCTTTGTTCAACGTGTTGTTTATATGACGTATCAACACCTGGGTAAGGTTGCAGAGGAATGTACAGCCAGATAACAGAGTCAGTATTTTCAGGAAAGGCAAAACACAAGCAAATAAACTGTGAAACAAAAACAAAATCACTTAATCATGGATTTGTTGAGTCTCACCGAATAGAAGGAGACCACTTGACCATTACGCCTCTTCTAATTCTTTGAATGAGCTACTGAAGCTCAGCCCCTCTACTCATTTCCACCAGCCTGAGAATTTTTCATTTTCGTGGACACATTCAATTTCTTTTTAAAAGTTATAAATTAACCTTTTTAATCTGCACATTCCAGATCATAATAATTCACTGTGCAAAACCAAATCTTATTTCCTTTCTTGGTTTATTTTACCAATGACGTAAATTCTGTGCCAGAGGCTGCCAATCCTTTTACCAGATGGAACAATTTCTCCCTATACCCTCTGTTGGAACAAAGTGAAATGAAATTCCTGGATGGGAAGGCGTTTTGAAGGAACTGTGCTCAGTGAATGGAGTTAAATTAGATTTGAAGGTTGTGATGTCTCCTTCATTACAGGACATGTCCTTTATAGGCTGTCAAACACTATGCTGAGTTAGAGCTTCTTGAACAGTGGCAGCATCGTACTTTCTGGAATGTTACACTGGCTCTGCCCTCAACCTGTCTAAGCATTAATTGAAATTGTGACAATTTGCCTGTTCACAGATTTGCTTCAGTGCATGAATAATAGCTGCTTATCTCCAACACTGAGATTGCACCTACTTGTTTTTCAGGCCCTTATTGGGTTGTAGCCTCAGCTGGAACTTTGAAAATCTTCCCAAATGAACTGCAGGCATTGTGTTGACCAGACGTTGCAGGGAATAATCTGTTAACTCTCAGAGTTTCTCTCAGCCAGTAGTACACATTAGCAATAGCCCGTCACCCTGAATGTTTTTATTAGAAATGTTCTTAGATCAGAACTATTGCAATAAATATTGATTTCACTCCTCAGTCAAAAAATTACATTTATCAACAGCCAAGTGCACTTCAATACATTTTGAAATTCTCAAATGCTGAAAATGTGTTGCTGGAAAAGTGCAGCAGGTCAGTCAGCATCCAAGGAGCAGGAGAATCGACGTTTCGGGCATGAACCCTTCTTCAGGAATCTTTTCCTGAATAAGGGCTCATGCCTAAAATGTCGATTCTCCTGCTCCTTGGATGCTGCCTGACCTGCTGCACTTTTCCAACAACACATTTTCAGCTCTAATCTCCAGCATCTGCAGTCCTCACTTTCTCTTCGAAAATCTCAAATGGTTTGCCATCTTCAGAAGATGGGGGAGTTCAGAACTAGAGGGCATAGGTTTAGGGTGAGAGGAAAAAGATCTAAAAGGGACCTAAGGGGCAACTTTTTCACGCAGCGGGTGATGCGTGCATGGAATGAGCTGCCAGAGGAAGTGGTGGAGGCTGGTACAGTTGCAACATTTAAAAGGCATCTGGATGGGTATATGAATAGGAAGGAGTTAGAGGGATATGGGCATAGATTAGGTTAGGATATCTGGTCGGCATGGACGAGTGGGACCAAAGGGTCTGTTTCCGTGCTGTCCATCTCGATGACTCAAGTGATGTTGGTTGAGGGATAGCTGCATGTCTTTTTATATCAAACTGAACATGCAGATAGGCCATTTCATCATCAGAAAGATAGCACCTGTAGGTATGCAGCACTTTCTTAGTGCTGCACTGCATAATAATTTGGATTATATAGTGAAGGCTCTAGGATGGGACTTGAACGCACAAACATCTGACATTCCATATATGCACCACCCTCTGTGTGAAAATGTTGCCCCTTAGGACCCTTTTAAATTTTTAACCCTTTCACTCCAAACTTATGCCCTCCAGAAATAGAGGGCATAGGTTTGGAGTGAGAGGAAAAAAATTAAAAAGGGACCTACGGGCAACTTTTGCTCCCCTCAGGGAAAAGACCTTGTCTATTTACCCTATTGTTGCTCCTCATGATTTCATAAACCTCTGAAAGGTCCCCCCTCAGCCTCTGATGCTCCAGGGAAAACAATCCAAGCGTATTCAACCTCTCCCTATAGCTCAAACCCTTAAACCCTGGCAACATGCTTGTACATCTTTTCTGAACCCTTTAAAGTTTTATAACATCCTTCCAATAGGAGGAGGACCAGAATTGCACACAATATTCCAAAAGTGGCTGAACCAATATCTAAAACTGGTTAATCAGTCATGTATTTAACCTGCTACTGGTGAGATCTTCTTGTGCACATGTAGCTGCTGTATCATCTACAATTACAACACTGACTTTGCAGTATAATTATAAAGTACAAAGGAACATCTGTAGAATGTGGATAGCACTATATAAATGTAGCTCCTTTCCAATACAAATGTACATTCAATGCTTCACAATCAATGCAAACTAATTGCTCCCAAATTTCCAACAGTTGAACAACGGCTAGTATGGGAAATTTATCTTAATTTATATTTTGTTCTCAGTGTTGAAACATTGGCTACAAAACTACATTCATCAACTCAAGCTGACAATCCCTAAATATCCTTCAGTTTCAGCCAGTGTTCTTGGCCATGACATCGACAAATTATTACAGTAAGGCTATCACAAAACAGATACTTACACAAACACTCAGCAGATCATTCAACATTTAAAGAGGACAAAAAAAAGCTGAGGTTTTAGCCATGGATCTTTCCTCAGGACAGGAGAAGATGAGAGAAGAACAGCATTTAAACAGGAACAGAAGAAAGTGAAACAGAATGGCTTTTAAAGATTTTAAATGTAAAGCAGGAGATGATTAAATTATATTACAATAAAAGAAATATCATGCAAGAAGTTACAGCATTTAAGAGACATTGAGTAGGTGTAAATGGCTGAGTTAGTGCTGGACTTTCTTGAAAGAACACAGTCTATTTAACAGGTGGTGTGGTGGCTCAGTGGTTAGCATTACTGCCTTAACAGTGTCAGAGACTTGGGTTTGTTTCCTTGGATGACTGTCAGTGTGGGGTTTGCACATTCTCCCTGTGTCTGTCTGGGTTTCCTCCAGATGCTCTGAGTTCCTTCCACATTCCAAAGACGTGCAGCTTAGGTGGATTGCTAAATTGCTCTGTGGTGTCTAGGGATGTGCAAATTAGGTGGATTAGCCATGGGAAATGTGTGGCTATGGGGATAGGATGGTGGAGTCTATGCCAGAGTGGGATGCTCTTCAGAGAGTTGATGGGCTGAACTGCCTATTTCCACACTGTAGAGATTCCATGATTCAATGTTAACAAAGGTAGAACTGTGGATGTGGCAGGAGGAAAATATGTTTAGTAGATTGTCATATATCAGAATCATTTAAGCATATGGGACAAAAGGAACAGTAATAACTACATATAAAAATGTCTTAGTTAGGAGGCTGAATAAACGTTTCTTTGGATGAATGGGAGCCTGCAACAGAGTTACCCAGGGAGCGTTGCTTTTTGTGTGATTGATAACATGGATTTGCATTTCAGAATGTACGAGTTTTGAAGCTTACAAATGCTACAAAATTTGACAACAGAGGATAGCAGGATAGCAGCAGATTGCAGGAAGACATAATCAGCTGAAGTCCAAACTACCTCACCCCCAGCCCCACCTTTACTGACATTCCCAGCACTTTGTATCAAACAGCACTCAAGTTGAAAACTTGTGTTTTTAAAATTTAAAAGTAAAACTAATATCTAACTTGGAGAGAGAACAGACCATTTAGCATTTTGTGTGTCAGGTACATGAGAAGCTGTACTTGAACAGTGAAGGATGTAAGAATGGAGATGTCAGTGAGATTGGGGATTGAACAGCAATGGTGTGCTCAGGTAGGTGCAGCTGCTCAGGTAGTCTGATAGTTGCAGTAGGGCTAATCAATATACATCAGAGAATGTTATTTTATACTTACCAGGTTTACAGCCCAAATGAGCCCATCTATTTCTGCATAATCTGTCACATTCTTTCAATGTCACAACCAGAGTGCTGCAACAGATCATTGAGAAACTAATCGTCTTTTGACAATGTTCTATTGAAGTTTTAAACCTTTAAGCACACTTTTTATTAGATCTATCTTGGCTGATGGAACAGCTTTAATCCACTAGTCTGATAGTCCTGAAAATGGAAGGGCAACTGAATCCAGGACATAGGAGCAGGGTCTTTTGACCCCAGAAGCCTGCTCTGCAAACCAGCACAACCATGTCTGACTTGCCTGTTCCCACAACCCTTTGTCCATCAAAAAGTCCGTTTTGAATAAATCCAATGCTGAACCATCACTGCTGACTGTTGAAGATAATTCCACAGATCAATGATCCTGCTTCTCACTCCGTGTCCATTCATTGAGTTTCCAATGTAGATAGATGGATCAACAGATGGATAAGGAGTCAAAAAAGACTCAAGGGACCAAATGGCCTACTTGTATGCTGTATTTTCCTGCAATTCTATGAGAAGAACCAAAACAGAACTTTTATCCAACTAAATGGTGATGATGGTGAGCCACCATCTTGAAACATTGTGACAGACCTCAGGCACTGACAATATATCCAGCCTTCAGGAAAGACCTTCAATTCCCACCTCCCTGGCAACAATCCCACTCGGCTGGCAGAGGGAGTATGGTTTCAGGCAGGAAAAGCCCACCATCGCCCATTTAACTCGGAGACAGACTGAGGCTGCCACGACACTTTCAGGAAGCAAGAAGCAGCTTTTAGGAGGTTCAAACAGGACCAGTACCTTGGGCTAGGGACTTCCCAGTGTAAAACACCCCTTTTACTTTAAATAATCCCTCAATTTCCATTTTCCAATCAGAAATGAATGCACTTTTGATATTGATTAAACTGAAAGAAACATACTGTTTGTCATATGTGTGAAGGTCTCTGATGAGCTGTGTGTTAACACAAAGGAGAACAAAGTCTAAAACCTATGGTTAGCGCTTCGTTTATTCCCCGCCCCCCGAGGTGCATTTTATAAACTACAACATCCACCAAGCGGCCACTTAAATATGTCCCCATTAACTGTTTATGGGCCAGTGGCCCTCTCACCCTCGACAAAATTGAAATCGATGTTGAGACCATGCTGAGTTTGTGTGCCGAGGGTGTCCTGAGGGGATCAGCGATTTGGGGGAATAGGATTCACATCCATTCATATCTCTATGTTTCACACAAACCCTCACCCTGGTCTGGGACAGCAACAGGATTTTCTAACAAAAATCAATCCTCCAAGACGCTGAGACTTTTCAGCTTGCAGAAGGTCCAAACTTAGAACCCGAACTCCTTTCCAATTGTTTGCTAAATGATGCATATCGGCTTGGTCTGTTTCATTTTTAGGATCCAGCAGACTGAGGAGCAGGCACTTCACACAGACACACAGACAGACAGACAGACAGATACACACACACACATAGAACCACACACACATACAGGCACACACACAGACATACACAGATACATCTACACATAGAGAAACATACACTGACAGATATATACCCACATACACAGATATACACAGACATAGACAGATGCACACAGATACACAGAGAGACATATACCGATACATACACACAGACACAGAGAGATATACACAGACAGATATACACACAAACACTCAGAAAGACATACACACACAGACATATTTACACACACAGACACAGAGATATACCAGACAGAGACACATAGACAGATGTGCACACACAGAGACACTCACATAGAACCACATACACACATACAGGCACTCACACAGATATATACACATACAAGAAACATACACAGTCAGATATACAGATATATATTACATATATACAGCGACACAGATACACAGACATACACACAGATAGATATACACAGAGAGACACGTTCAGATTCACATATACACATTCAGAAACAGACACACACACACACTCAAGACACACGGACACATGGCGAAATTCCAAACAAGATCCACCACCAGTTCTTACAAAAATTTATTTAACTTGAAGCAGAGAGTGGCGGATTCAGAGCTGAAAATCCAGACTTACCACACAACTTTCAAACTGGAGGACGAGTCAGTGTTTCTTCCCAGAAACTAATGACTGCGGTAGCTCCAAATACAGCAGGACACTTTGATGATGCACATCCTAAATGTACATCATTCCTACAACCCGGATTCCATCTCCAAACAACCTGTCCCAACTAACTAAAGAAAACATCTACAAAAAGCGGCTGACCCGTCTGGGGAAAGTTTATCTGTAACTGAAAAGACCAGTCTTTATTTACAGAAACTGTCTCATTCATTTCCAATTCACAGGCAGCAGGGGGACAGCAGTGACAGGGTGTAACTCCTCCCCTGGTGGATCTACCCGCTCTCAGTCAGTCAGTTAAAACCCAGCTTGCCACTTACTGCATTGGCTGCTCGGTGCACTCCGCAGTGACCGCCGCTCCCAGCCCCACATGCCGAGGCCGTTCACTCATTCAGCACCTGCTAGCTCACTGCTGCTGCCGCCGGCTGCAGCTCCTGCCCCACACTGAGCTGTCCATAGCTGCTGGCGCTGGGAAACACTGGAACAAGCAAAGGGAAGGAGGCTCCGCTCAGAGAAGGTCCTTTTCAGCTGTTTCTGCAGAAACCCAAAAAAAAAACACAGAAAGGAATGATGTTTGAAAAGCATCGAGATCAGAGAGTTAACAAGGCAGGGTGCTCACCGTCTGTAAACTGTCCAGAGTCAGAGAGGAGGTTGGTGTTGAAAGCTTGCAGCGATGTGCGGTTTCTGAATGGTTAAAGGCAGAAGGAACCAGTACCTGGGGAACACATCAGCACCGAGGTTTCCTGGAGCCCTGACTGACTGCTGACAGTCCGGAAAGCGCCAGGGATCAACTGAGCGGCTGCTTTCGCCAGCGATTGGTCGCACAAATCCTCTGCTATGTCCCCACCCCGCACCCCCTGTCCATTCACCAAGGACCGAGACAGGCCTGAAGTGGGGTTTCCCAGCGCCAAGCCGGGAGGAGGGCGCAGCCTGCAGTTGTTATGGACGCTCCCGTTATCCGAATAGAGCTAATACAGATTATCAGCAATTGTGACCAGTGTCCCCACAACACAGCTCACACTGCCCTGTGTCCCCATAACATAGCTCACACTGCCCTGCGTCCCCACAACACAGCTCACACTGCCCTGTGTCCCCACAACACAGCTCACACTGCCCAGTGTCCCCACAACACAGCTCACACTGCCCTGCGTCCCCACAACACAGCTCACACTGCCCTGTGTCCCCATAACATAGCTCACACTGCCCTGTGTCCCCATAACACAGTTCACACTGTCCTGTGTTCCCATTACACAACTCATACTGCCCTGTGTTCCCGTTACACAGCTCACACTGCCCTGTGTTCCCATTACACAGCTCACACTGCCCTGTGTCCCCACAACACAGCTCACACTGCCCTGCGTCCCCACAACACAGCTCACACTGCCCTGTGTCCCCATAACATAGCTCACACTGCCCTGTGTCCCCACAACACAGCTCACACTGCCCTGTGTCCCCATAACACAGTTCACACTGTCCTGTGTTCCCATTACACAACTCATACTGCCCTGTGTTCCCGTTACACAGCTCACACTGCCCTGTGTTCCCACAACACAGCTCACACTGCCCTGTGTCCCCATAACACAGCTCACACTGCCCTGTGTCCCCACAACACAGCTCACACTGTCCTGTCTTCCCATTACACAACTCACACTGCCCTGTGTTCCCATTACACAGCTCACACTGCCCAGTGTCCCCACAACACAGCTCACACTGCCCTGTGTCCCCATAACACAGCTCACACTGTCCTGTGTTCCCATTACACAACTCACACTGCCCTGTGTTCCCATTACACAACTCACACTGCCCTGTGTTCCCATTACACAGCTCACACTGCCCTGCGTCCCCACAACACAGCTCACACTGCCCTGTGTCCCCATAACACAGCTCACACTGCCCTGTATCTCCATAACACAGCTCACACTGCCCTGCGTCCCCACAACACAGCTCACACTGCCCTGTGTCCCCATAACACAGCTCACACTGCCCTGTGTCCCCATAACACAGCTCACACTGCCCTGTGTCCCCACAACACAGCTCACACTGTCCTGTCTTCCCATTACACAACTCACACTGCCCTGTGTTCCCATTACACAGCTCACACTGCCCAGTGTCCCCACAACACAGCTCACACTGCCCTGTGTCCCCATAACACAGCTCACACTGTCCTGTGTTCCCATTACACAACTCACACTGCCCTGTGTTCCCATTACACAGCTCACACTGCCCTGCGTCCCCACAACACAGCTCACACTGCCCTGTGTCCCCATAACACAGCTCACACTGCCCTGTATCTCCATAACACAGCTCACACTGCCCTGTGTCCCCACAACACAGTTCACACTGACCTGTGTCCCCATAACACAGTTCACACTGACCTGCATCCCCACAACACAGCTCACACTGCCCTGTGCCTCCATAACACAGCACACACTGCCCTGTGCCTCCATAACACAGCTCACACTGCCTTGTGTCCCCACAACACAGTTCACACTGCCCTGTGTCCCCACAACACAGATCACACTGCCCTGTGTCCCCACAACACAGTTCACACTGCCCTGTGTATCCATAACACAGCTCACACTGCCCTGTATCTCCATAACACAGACCATAACACAGGCAAGGAAGCAATGATAGGTTGAAAGAACTTTGGGTGACAAAGAATGTGGAACATCTTGTCAAGAAGAGCAAGGAAGTTTACTTAAGATTGAGGAGGCAAGGACCACACAGGGCTTTAGAGGGTGACAAGGTAACCAGGAAGGAACTGAAGAATGGACTTTGGAGAGCTAGAATGGGGCATGATAAAGCTTTAGCAGGTAGGATAAAGGAAAAGTCTAAGACATTCTAAACTTATGTGAGGGTCAAGAGGATGACCAGAGTGAGGGTAGGGTCAATTAGGGATAGTGGGGGGAACTTGTGCCTAGAGTTGGAGGATGTAGGAGAGGTCCTTACTGAATACTTTGCTTCAGTATTCACTACTGAGAGCTGCCTTGACATTTCTGAGGACTGTGTGAAACAGACTGATATGGTAGACCAGATTGATGTTAGGAATGAGGATGTGCTGAAAAATTTGAAAAACATAAAGATAAATAAACCCCCTGGACCAGACAGGATATACCCAAGGTTACTACAGGAAATGAGGGTAGAGATTGCTGCACCTTTGGCAATGATCTTTGCACCCTCATTGTCCTCTGGAGTAGTACCAGATGACTGGAGGGTGGCAAATGTTATTCTGTTGTCTAAGAAAGGGACTAGCGATAATTTTGGGAATTACAGACCAGTCAGTTTTACGTCAATGGTGGCCAAATTATTGAAGAGGATTCTGAGAGACAGGATTTATGATTACTTGGAAAAACATAGCTTGATTAGAGATAGTCAGCATGGCTTTGTGAGGGACAGGTCATGCTTCACAAACCTTATTGAAGTCTTTGAGGAGCACATTGATGGAGGTAGAGCAGTGGATGTGGAGTATATGTTTTATAAGGTTCCCCATGGTAGACTCAGTTAGAAAGTAAGGAGGCATGAGAATGCATGGAAACCATTTTGTCTGGATACAGAATTGGTTGGCCCATAGAAGACAGAGGGTGGTGATAGATGGAAAATATTTAGCCTGGAGGTTGGTGACCAGTGGTGTTTCACAAGGGTCAGTTCTGGGACTCTGATCTTTGTGATTTTTATAAATAGAACATAGAGCATTCCAGCACAGCACAGGACCTTCAGCCCTCAATGTTGCACCGACTTGTGAAACCAATCTGAAGCCTATCTATCCTACACTATTCCATTCTCGTCCATATGCCTATCCAATGACCATTTAAATGCCCTTAAAATTAGTGAGTCTACTACTGTTGCAGGCAGTGCATTCCAGCCCCCTACTACTCTCTGAGTAAAGAAACTATCTCTGACATCTGTCCTATATCTATCGCCCCTCAATTTAAAACTATGTCCCCCTTGTGTTAGCCATCGCCATCTGAGGAAAAAGGCTTCACTGTCCACCCTATCTAATTCTCTGATTATCTTATATGACTCAAATAATTCGCCTCTCCACCTTCTTCTCTGTAATGAAAACAGTCTCACGTCTCCCATCCTTCCCTCCATACCAGACAGCATTCGAGTAAATCTCCTCTCAACCCTTTCCAAAGCTTTCACATCCTTCCTATAATGTGGTGACCAGATCTGTGGGCGCACCAGAGTTTTGTATAGCTGCAGCATGATCTCATGGTTCTGAAATTCAATCCCTCTACCAATAAGTTCTAACCCACCATGTGACTTCTTAACAACCATAACAACCTGGATGGCAACTTTCAAGGAACTATGTACCTGGACACTGAGATCTCTTTGCTCACCTACTCTACCAAGAATTTTACCATTAACCCAGTACTCTGCATTCCTGTTACTCCAAACTGAATCACCTCACATTTTTCCGCATTAAATTCCATTGACCACCTCTCAGCCCAGCTCTGCAACTTATCTATATCTCTCTGTAACCTACAACATTCTTTGTCACAATCCACAACTCCACTGACCTTAGCGTCATCCACAAAATTACTAACCCATCCTTCTATGCCCTCATCCAGGTTATTTATATAAATGACAAACAACAGTGGACCCAAACCAGATCCTTGCAGTACCCTACTAGTAACTGAACACCAGCATGAATATTTCCTATCAGCCACCACCCTCTGTCTCCTTTCAGTTAGCCAATTTCTGATCCAAACCACTAAATCCCATATCTCTGTATTTTGTGCAATAGTCTACTGTGGTGAACCTCATCAAATGCCTTGCTGAAATCTGTATACACCACCTCAACCGATTTACCCTCATCCACCTGTTTGGTCACCTTGTCAAAGAATTCAATAATGTTTGTGAGACATGACCTACCCTTCACAAAACCATGCTGACTATCCCTAATCAACTTATTCCTTTCTAGATGATTATAAATCCACAACCAAAGTAAGGCTCACTGCTTTATAATTACCAGGGTTGTCTTTATTCCCCTTCTTGAACAAGAGAATGACATTTGCTATCCTCCAGTCTTCTGGCACTATTCCTGTGGACAATGACGACCTAAAGATCAAAGCCAAAGGCTCAGCAATCTCCTTCCTGGCTTCCCAGAGAACCCAAGGATCAATCCCAATCTGGCCCAGGGGACTTAACTATTTTTACACTCTTCAGAACTGTTAACACCTCCTCCTTATGCACTTCAATCTCATCTAATCTAGTTGCCTGTATCTCAGTATTCTCCTTGACAACATTGTCTTTTTCCTGTGTGAATACTGACAAAAAATATTCATTTTGCACTTGCCCTATCTCCTCTGACTCCACACAAAATTTCCCACTACTGTCCTTGATTAACCTTAATCTTAGTCCAATCATTCTTTTATTCCTGATATACCTGTGGAAAGCTTTAGGGTTACATTGATCCTATCCACCAATGACTTCTCAAGTCCCTTACTGGCTCTTCTTAGCTCTCTCTTTAGGTCTTTCCTGGCTAACTTGTAACTATCAAATGCTCTGACTGAGCCATCACATCTCCTCATAACGTAAGCCTTCTTCTTCCTCTTGAAGAGAGATTAAACCTCCTTAGTAAACCATTGCTCCCTCACTCGACAACTTCCTCCCTGCCTGACAGGTACAAACATATCAAGGACAACACAGTAGCTGCTCCTTGAATAAGCTCCACATTTCAATAGTGCCCAAGCACAGCAGTTTCCTTCCCCATCCTATGCATCCTAAAATTTGCTTAATCACATTGTAATTGCCTTTCTCCCAGCTATAACTTCTGCCCTGCTGTATATACCCACCCCTTTCCATCACTAAAGTAAATATAACCGAATTGTGGTCACTATCACCAAAGTGCTCACCTTCCTCCAAATCTAACACCTGGTTGGGATCATTACCTAGTGCAAAATATAATGTGGTCTCGCCCCTTGTTGGCTTGTCGATAAACCCTCTTGCACACATTGGACAAAAACTGATCCATCTAAAGTATTTGAACTATAGTATTCCCAGTCAATATTTGGAAAGTTAAATCCCCCATAGCAATTACTCTGTCACGCTTACACCTGTCGAGGATCATCTTTCCAATCCTATCCTCTATATCTTTGGAACTATTCGGAGGCTCATAGACAACTCCCAATTGGGTAAACTCTCCTTTCCTGTTTCTAATCTCAGCCCATACTACCTCAGTAGATGAGTCCCCAAATGTCATTTCTGCCACCATAATTCTGTTCTTGACCAACAATGCTACACCTCTCCCTCTTTTACCATTTTCTCTGTTCTTACTGAAATATCTAAATCCCAGGACCATTCCTGTCCCTACTCTATCCATCTCTCTGAAATGGCCACAACATCGAAATCTCAGGTACCAACCCATGTTGCAAGTTCACCCACCTTACTCCGGATGCTCCTGGCATTGAAATCAACATGCTTCAAACCAACTTCTTGCTTGCCGGTGCCTTCTTGAAACCTTAGTTCTGACTTCACTACTCTCATCCTCCCGTATACTCTAACTACCATTTCAGTTCCCATCCCCCTGCTGAATTAGTTTAAACCCACCCGAAGAGCATTAGCAAATTTGTCCCCCAGGTTATTGGTACCCCTTTGGTTCAGGTGAAGACCATCCTGTTCGTAGAGGTCCCACCTACCCCAGAAAGAGCCCCAATTATCCAGGAATCCAAAACCCTCCCCCCTGCACCATCCCTGTAGCCACATGTTCAACTCCTCTCTCTCCCTACCCTCACCTTGCTAGCACGTGGCACAGGCAACAAACCAGAGATAACAAGTCTGCTTGTTCTAGCTCTAAGCTTCCACTCTAGATCCCTGAATTTCTGCCTTAAATTCCCATCCTTTTTCCTCCTTCTATCGTTGGTGCCTATGTGGACCACGGCTTGAGGCTGCTTTCCCTCCCCCTCAAAGATCTCGAAAACACGATCAGAGACATCACAAAACCTGGCACCTGGGACACAACACGCCAACTGTGAGTCTCTCTCGTTCCCACAGAACCTCTCCTCTGTCCCCCTAACTATGGAGTTCCCGATGACTAATGCTCTTTTCCTCTTCCACCTTCTCGTCTGAGCAACAGGAACAGACTCTCTGCCCCATGGCTTACACCTGATAAGCTTATGCTGTCCCCCCAACAGTATCCAAAATGGTATAGTATTTGTCGAGGGAATGTCTACAGAGGATCCCTGCATTGCCTGCCAGTTTTCTTTCCGGACCCTGATGGTAACCCATCCACCTTCTTCTTTTACCTGAGGCATGACTACCTCCCTGTAACTCCTCTCAATGACCCCCTCTGCCTCCTGAATGATCCAAATTTCATTCAGCTCCAGCTCCAGTTCCCTAACATAGTTTTCGAGGAGCTGGAGGTGGGTGCATTTCCCACAGATGCAGTCAATAGGGACAATAGTGATGACCCTTACCTCCCACATTCTGCAGGAGGAACATTCAACTGCCCTAACCTCCATTCCCACTATTCTAAATTTCCAATGAGACTCCCGGAACACCAAAACAAAAAGAAACCAGTCACCTTAACAATCCAGTGCACAGAACCCTGTTTGTTTTGGTTAAAGGAGGAGGATAGGTGGGAGACTGTACCCGAGTAGTATTTCGGGTAAAGCAACCACTTGAGTATAAAGCCTCACTTACCCAGCATTCCTGATGAAGGGCTTATGCCCGAAACGTCGAATTTCCTGTTCCTTGGATGCTGCCTGACCTGCTGCGCTTTTCCAGCAACACATTTTCAGCTCTGATCTCCAGCATCTGCAGACCTCACTTTCTCCTCACTTACCCAGCAGTCCGGTGTCTGCTCCTGCTCAGTGTGCGCTCCACCTATACACGAGGTAAACCTTCATAGCTTTTAAAATTGACCTTCCTGTCGGGCCTCTGGTCCTCGCTGTCACTCCTCCCACTCCAACTGCCGCCCAAAAAGTGAAGAAATGACTTGGATGAGGAAGTGGAAGGGTGGGTTAGTTAGTTTTCCGATGGTTGGTGTAGAGGTAGATAGAGCGGAGGGGTGTTGTAGGTCGCAACGGGACATTGACAGGATGCAGAGCTGGGCTGAGAAGTGGCAGATGGAGTTCAACCTGGAAAAGTGTGTAGTGATTCAGTTTGGAAGGTCAAATTTGAATGCAGAATACAAGGTTAAAGGCAGGATTCTTGGCAGTGTGAAGGAACAGAGGGATCTTGGATCCACGTCCATAGATCCCTCAAAATTACCCCCACGGTTGATAAGGTTGTTAAGAAGGTGTTTGGTGTGTTGGCTTTCATTAGCAGGGAGACTGAGTTTAAGAGCCGTGCGATTATGCTGCAGCGGGAAAGAGCCCTGGTTAGACCACACGTGGAATATTGTTCTGGTCGACTCATTATTGGAAGGATGTAGAAACTTTAGAGAGAATACAGAGGAGATTTACCAGGATGCTGCCGGGACTGGAGGGCATGTCTCATGACGAAAGGTTGAGGGAGCTAGGGATTTTCTCATTGGAGCAAAGAAGGATGAGGGGTGGCTTGACCGAGGTGTACAAGATGATGAGAGGCATAGATAGAGTGGATAATCAGAGACTTTTTCCCAGGGTGGAAATGTCTTATCACGAGGGGGCACAATTTTAAGGTAACTGGCGGAAGGTTTAGGGGAGATGTCAGAGGTAGGTTATTTACACAGAGAGTGGTGGGTGTGTGGAGTGCACTGCCAGCAGTGGTAGTAGAGTTAGGGACATTTAAGCGACTCTTGGATAGGCAAATGGGTGATAGTACAATGAAGGGTATGCAGGTTAATCTGATCTTAGGGTAGGATAAAATGCCAGCTGGACATTGAGAGCCGAAGGGGGTGTACTTGCTGTACTGTTCTATGTTCTATCTCTTCATCTTCCTTCTCAGAGACTGTTGCTGCTTTCCAAGCTCTTCAGAGCTCATTACACCTCCCTCTTTGCCTGTTCGAATTGTGCTAGGAATATGCAGAATACTCCCTTTGAGCTGTACTACAAACTGCCTTCTCCCCAAGCATTGAAACGTCACCTTCAGCAGGTCGAGCAGGTGCTCCATGGTGGCCCTGATGGAAGAATGGGCTGAATTTTACCTCCTTTGGTTTCAGTCAAGGAATTGCATAAGAAAGTCATCAACCAACGGTTGCAGAGGATAACCTTTGGCTCCCAGTAACCTTGTAAGGCTCTTGAAAAGAAACAGGAATATGAGAGTTCTCAAGGAAGTAGATATCATGGCAGCTTTCAAGGTACCTGGCACAGACTTCTAAGATGTGATTTCAATAGTCGGTGATGACTTATACGTTGATGGGGTGAAATCCTTTTCAGTTCATTAAGCCATCATGTATAGATATGGTGCTCTCATTGCAAAGTGTGTGCGGTCCATGCCATCTGGGGAACCAGCTATGCTGGGAAAGGCACTGCCCAGGCTGCAGCACTGATCTCATCACAGGGAAATGAAATGAAACAACATGATCTGGCACAAATTGAATTGGTAACAGCCTTGTAAAATTTGGGTGTTGAAAGTTGTGAGATCCCACTCTATGCCCCTGTGGATCTTTGAAAGCAGCTAGTTATATTAAAGTTGCAAATTCCAGTCCAGCAGGTGGCATAGTCTGTGAAAATGCCCAGGTACACCCTCAGTGTGTGGTTTCGCTGTGCCTAACATATCTGGAGGGAATGGCATTGCAGACATTAGATGTTAGGCCTTTTGTACCTCCTCCACATCCTGAGGGGACATTCAGCTGCAACCTTTTCATGTGAAGGCTGTTTGGAATCTGCTGGGAGTTGCTATTGGTCCTGGCCTTGCCGGCGTACATGTTTCTTGTCAATGTCCCGGCACCATTGTTGCATTGTAGCAACAGTGACAGTAATCCCTGCTGTGGCTGGATGCTGTGACTAAGCCTGTGGAATTCACTACCACAGACATCTTAAAATAATGTAGGAAGGACTTGGATATAGCAATTGTGGCTGAAGATATCAAAGGACATAGGGAGGCACCATGGCTCAGTGATTAGCACCGCTGCCTCAGCGCCAAGGTCCCGGGTTCGATTCCAGCCTCGGACAACTGTCTGTGTGGAGTTTGCACATTCTCCCCATGTCTGCGTGGGTTTCCTCCCACAGTCCAAAGATGTACACATTAGATGGTTTGATCATGTTAATTACCCATAGTGTCCAGGGATGGCTCGGCTGTCTCCCTTGACATGACTGAGGATTATGAGATTTGACCATTTGGTTGATGCACATACAATGTGTTTGCCACATTAGGAGTTATGATATGCTGCAGGCATGAGATTGACACTGCATGGTGCCGTACGATAATATATCCATTGCCTTGACTGATCACTGCTGACAATTTTGACAGCCTTCCTGGTTAAGCAGCAAAGCAAGGCAAGGCCAAAATGTTGAGAGCTTCCAAGCAGGTGCAGAGTCAGTGACTGTTAAGTAAGCAAGCAAGGAGCTTGAAGTAGAACCTGGTCACATCCGTGACACGGATAGTGAGAGGTGTCCAGTATGCATGTGTCCAGTGAGTGGGGACTAGGGTGAGAGGAAATCAGATGAGGGCTTAGGGTATGTAGAGAGAAATGGTAGATCCATTGATCTAGTGGTTCTTGGGAGTGAGGGATGTCAGTTCAGATCTGATCAGCAGGGGAAGTGGGTCAGGATCTTGGAAAGTTAGGAGATGTCAGGTCAGGTCAAGTGGTGGTAGTGGTGGAGTCCAGACAGGTTCTGGGGCAGGGTTGAGGTGGAGTTGCAGGACAGATTGGGGACCTGCAGGGTATCTGTAAGGTGTCTGGGATGGAATATGGCCTATGAGGAATCAGTTGGGAACTGGGTGGCAGTTGAAGGGATGGAGAAGCTGAGAGAGTGTCAGGTCTATGGGTGGATGGAGGTGAGTCAGGTCATGGGGGTACTGGGTGTTAGTGGGACTTCGGGAAGTAGGGTGTCAGGTGCATGAGAGACAGTAGGGTACCAAGTGGATGAGTGAGATATAAAGTGTAAGGAACATGAGGGATTAAGAGTGCCCAGTGAATTGACAAGACTGCCAGACTGCTGACGGTGAGATAAAGGTGACAGGCAAGTGGCAAGATAGGGTGGGCTAGGTGAGTGGAGGTACAAGTGCCAGTTTGGTGGTGTCATGGTGGCAGGTTTAAGTGAGTGAGAGCTGAGGGTAGGTTTGAGGATGTGGCACTCAGGGCTATCACCGCTTGTCTAATTGGGTGTTGTGTCATGGGGATTGGGGAGGGATATTGGGGGGAAGGGGGACTGCTGTAGGGATTGTCAGATTAGGTCTAGCCAGGAGGAGTGTTAATGGGATTGGGTGAGGGTGTCAGTTCAGATCAGGGAGAGCAGTCAGAGATGCTGAATTGGAGGGGGGGAGGAGGTGGGGATGCAGTTAAGATTAATCAGAGAGAGGATCAAGTCAGTGGGTTGTTGAGGGTCATATTGGGGAGGATGTTCCCTCTGAGGGGAAAGGTTATTGTTAAGTGTCCATGCGATTTTGTGGGAGGTGTTGGGTTGAATCAAGGGACAAGGTAGGAGTTTGGTTGACCATGCAGGGAGGTCAAAGGGTAGTCTGTGGGACATGGGGGAAAGAGGGTGGTGGGTGATGGTCACTGGTAAATCAAAAGTTCAGTTTAGTGGTTGACCAGGAGTTACAGTAAGTCTTAATTCTGCGAACCTTTTCTGGCTAACTGTTCAGGTAAATCAGTTAGAACACTTCAAAGTCTCTGACTTTAACTCAAATTTAGGGCTTTATCAATGGCTCCAAGTGCCAATAAATTATTCACTGGATGTTAAAACTCCTCAGACTATTCCAGCAACGTTATATTGGGATATCTGCATGGTACTGACATGCTACACCAGCTACACTGCTGCAATGGTTATCCTCTCCTAGTAGATATGGGCTAATGTACTTGACGTAAAAGAGTGACTGGGAGTGTAGTGGTATTTAGTATTTTCTGGGATTGTCTTGTAGAATTTAATAGAGTGATTATAAACCCATATTAGTAACAGTTTTTCCTGAGCCTTGAGGTAACCTACCTTTTACTCCCCTCAGTGAGTGCCGGTTTCATATTCAGCTTCTTATCCATTTTCCTGAAGCCCTGCAGCACAATTATTTCCTAAATATCTTTCCAGCACATGGCTGATTCTTTTAAATGTGCTGGAGGGATTTTAAAGTTGCACAGGAAGTGGAGTATAAAATAGGGATGTTCTGCTACTGTTATACAGCACATTGGTAAGACCATATCCAGAGTACTGCAACGAAAACAGAAATTGCTGGAGAAACTCAGCAGGTCTGGCAGCATCTGTGGAGAGCAGACAGAACTGGTAATTGGACCCAAAACATTAACTCTGTTTTCTCTCCATTGATGTTGCCTGACCTGCTGAGTTTCTCCGGAGATTTCTATTTTTGTTCTTTAAGTCCAGCATTTGCAGATTTTTGTTTTATTCCAGAGTATTGTGTGCTATTTTGGTCACTTTATTTAAAAATAATATAATTGTATTAAGAGCAGTTAGAGAAAGTTAATTGAATTAAATCCCGGCATTGAGTGGATTATCTTATGGAGAAATGTTAGACAAGTTGCAGTTGAATTCATTAGAAATAATAAGAAATTGGAAAGAGATCACTTCAAAATATATATGATTCTGAGGTATTGACCAGATAGATGCTGGGAGGATGGTTTCATTTATGGGAGATTAGAATTAATGATCCCAGTTTAAAAATTAGGAGTCTCAGATTTAAGGTAAGATCAGAGAACTGCTTTCTCTCAGAGTAGACCTCTCTACCCCAGAAAATGGTGCACATGGGTTAATTGAATTTTTTAATGGCAGAGATAGGTAAATAGTTAGAGTTCAAGGCTATGTAGACAGGCAGGAAAATGGGGCTGAGGCTACAATTAGATTGACTGTGGTTTTATTAAACGATGGAGCAGCTTAAGGGACCTGCCCTGCTCCTAATTTTTGTTTGTATGTTCCTATCCACATTTCTGCATTAAATTAGAAAGCTAATCAGCTCATGCATGCAAAGTACTCAAAAATATTACAGATCAAGAAGTAGATACTTTTGATTAGTTATTGAAGCTGCATATGTTGTACTTTTTAATCTTCATTCTCAAGATTTAGGCATTTTTTGGCCAGGTCAGCATTGATTGTCCATCCCCAGTTGCCCTTGTGAATGTGGTGATGAGCTGCCTTCTTAAACTCTGCTGCCTCTATGCTGTCAGGAGATAGTTTGAGGGTTCTAACACAGTGATCTGGAAGGAGCGATAAATGACAATTCTGAACAATGTCTTCAAGAGGATTGTGGAGGTGATGGTGTTCCCGTGCACCTTCTGACCTTAGTCTTTCAGAATACTGATGTGTTTTTAAGGATGCTTAGGAAAGACCATAGCGAGGAAAAGCAGGTTTTAGGTTGATTGGTAGGATGTTAGAAAGTAAGGCTATGAATACTTTCCTTAGAGTTTTACTAAAGTTTCCTACACCTACAGATTACTGAATCATGCAACAGTGCTTCTAAAAAGACATAGATTTGTTCCTGAAAAAGCAGAATACATAAATTTGTAAATTGTGGGATGCAAAAGAGTTCTACTCAAACATCTTAGGGAATTCGGGAATGATTTCCTGGAGATTTTGTCAAAGTGGGCCTTTTCATTCCCTTATTTTAATTTACTGGGTGACTGTACAATTTCGGGAACTGAGTCAGTTGTGTAGATACAACATATCTGAGTAGGGCAGACTTGATGAATGGATTCTTATCCATCCTTATCTCATGTGTTTGGATACCAAGGATTTGGAAATTTATTTTCTTCATCTGTGGCCTTATTCATTTCTGCTGTCAACTTTAATCACCTATGCATCTGCACACCAAGGTCGGTTTTTAAAATATTACCATCATCCTGTCACTATTCTTACTTCCAAAACATATTGTTTTGCATGTCTCTATTTTGATTTCCATTACCATCCATCTTGCCATCTGATCTGTGCCATTCTGTAGTTTTTCAAATCGTGAAAAATCTTACCACCTCACAAACGATGTCATCTGCAAATTTCAGTCCCATACCCTTGATTTCCAAATCAAAATATTTATATCTTAAGAAAATTAGAATGAGACCAACATGAATTTCTCAGGACCGACACTCACATTTCCAATCCAAGGAATTTCCTTTCATTTTGCATTCTTTTCTCCCACCATCTCTCTATTCGATGTAGTATCTCAACAAATCAGCTTGAGAAATATTTTTGAATTTCATGTCATCAGTTTCATCATTAAACACTTCCATGTTCTATACATCAAAGGCTGACAACATCTCCTAGTCAAAAGGTATGGTGCTGGAAAAGCACAGCCGGTGAGGCAGCATCTGAGGAGCAGGAAAGTTGACATTTAGTGCATTAGGATGATGATGAGCTTATGCTTGAAATATCAATTCTCCTGCTGCTAGGATGCTGCCTGACCAGCTGTGCTTTTCCAGAACCACACGTTTTGACTCTGATCTCCATCATCTGTAGTCCTCATTTTTCGAAATGCAGAACTCCAATGATACTGGTGTGAAATGGTGTGCCAATTAATGCTGAGTTATTCTTGTAAACCCTTATCCACATCCCACTGCTATGTGACTTTCAAACTAATTTTATTTGGGATGCTTCTAACTGACAGAAGGTGCCGTCTTTGTTCTCTTAATATCAGCTTCAAAAATAAACATTATTTTCAAAAAGTAAATAATCTTCCCTACTGTGCCACCCTGTCTCTCGCCATCTGTTTGTTTCTAATAATAAATTATCTTGTCCATTTTGATTCGTTGCACCAGAATCTGGAATGAATGATTCGGATCAATAACTCTGTTCATCTTCATTTCAGAGGTTGTACCTTGAACAATCTTTGCATTCTGAAACAGAGTTCATTCTGATCGTAGCCATTTGCACAAACATTTGAGATGTGGGAAGCTGTTTGTGACCATGATTGACAATTGTATTGCAACACGATGACAGCAGCCTCACATCCAACAGTTGGGAAATGCCTGATTGATTCATTTCCTTTGATAGTGCTGCCCCACAATTGATTCCAGTTACTGGATTTGCTGTCTGACTCTTCCAGCCCTGATTCCATGGCAGTAAAGGTACTTCAATAACAGTGTCTTTTCCAAAGCCATGATTTGGAGATGCCGGTGTTGGACTGGGGTGTACAAAGTTAAAAATCACACAACACCAGGTTGTAGTCCAACAGATATAATTGGAAGCACACTAGCTTTCGGAGCGTCGCACTACCACCTGATGAAGGAGTGACGTTCCGAAAGCTACTGTGCTTCCAATTAAACCTATTGGACTATAACCTGGTGTTGTGTGATTTTTAACGTTTACAAAGCCAACTTATTCCTCAGCAAGCTGCGAATTGCTCACATTCTACAGGGTAGGGTGTGTTCCCTATATATCTGACACTAAACTCCTGACCCAACAGCTCTACCTGGAATTCAACAATGGCAGGAGATTCCCAGGAGAGCATGGACATAATTTTGGGATGTCCTCAATTATCCCTGAGGAGGTTAAACATGTCGGATGACTCATAGGAGTCCCTGGCTCGTAACTGACGAAAGTGGAGGAGCTGTGTTTGGTTTGCAGTGGACAGCTTTGGTCTTCTTGTTTAAGGAAGGATGTAAATGCATTAGATACAATTCAAAGAATGTCCCTTGAGGCTGCTCTGCAATTGGATAAGATCTTAGCTAATCTGATTGCTGACTCAACTCTACATGCCAACCCCCACACCCTTTGACTTCGTTGTGACACAATCGATCTACCCTTTTCTTAAAATTATTCAACGATACCACACCCCACCACACTGACTGCTGACTGGGGAAGAGAATTCCAAAGGCTTGTGACTCTCGTAGAATCGGGAAACTTCATGTGGTAGGGAAGGAGAGATCCCACTCAGAGTGAGTGAGTAAATAGTTCAGGGAATTTGGAGGCAATGTGGTGTTGTCTAGATTGTCCTTAAACAAGTTAGACAACTCTGACCAGAATGTTATGAATGAATTTTCTCAGGTGTCCTACGATACCGAAGCAGTCAAATCAATTCAAACACAAGCCCATGTCAATGCAAAATAGTCCCAACTTTATTAGGAACAAAGTTACAACAACCTTTAATACTAAACATACTATCTCCAAGCTTATTTGGCCTATTAAGGTTACAATACTTCCCGAGTCTCTTGCACATTTACGCAGTCACTCTCTCTCTGGCTCTGTCTCTGGGTCTGCAAAGCTGCTTTCTTCCTCTATCTCTGGATGGTCAGCTGATCTCTGCCTGTTGCCATGCAGGTCTGCTGGGAAGGCCTCAGACGATTCATACGAGAGGTTTGCAGGTGAACCCTGTTTTTATACCTTTTAGATGGTTTTCTAGAACTTTCTATATTTCTGGCCAATCAGGGAGACACACCTAATAGTTTGAAGTTGTGCCAATCATTTAGATGGCATGCTGCTGTTAGTTTCTTTGTGTACCAAAGATGCCTTTCCATCTGATCTGTCCTTTGTTTTGTGGATAAATTGTTGGGGTTATGACTGTCCAGGATAACTGCTGATATGATTATTCTGATGTGATTAGCACCTAGTTGCTGGCTTGCACCAATTCTGGTGTGTGAGTTTTTGTGATTTCACAGTCTTACTTGGCCAATATACTCAGCATCCCTTGTTGTTTGGTCAAGTTAGCAATCTATCTGCGCTTTAGCAGCTTTTTGTTGGCCCATAGTTTGTAAGTTTTTTTCAAACAGGATAAGTTGAAGTGCAGGATGAGGGGCCCAGCACAAAAGAGTGATGTCACATTCATTAATGATAGCTACTCATTTGATGAAAGGTTACTTTCAAATTGAAAGTGAATAGGGAAAATATTTACAGACTACAAATTAAAACACCATATTGAAATTTTCAAACATCAGATTAAGAACTAAGTACTTAAAATAGAGATGCCAGACCAGGTGATGTATTGCTACTGAATGATGTGGGAGCTGTGGTTCCTAGTGACTATATCTGTAACAATCTTGGTTGCTTGAGGAACTCCGGCTCAGAGTTGATGAGCTGGAGTCTGTGCTTCAAACACTGCGAGACATCAAGGATGGAGACAATTGCCTGGATGCTGTGTTTCAGGACGCAGTCACATCACTTCGATTAAATACCTCAAATTCAGCCAGTCGTCAGGGACAGGACTGTGTCAGTATGAGCGAGGCAAGAAGAGGGATCCAGGAGGTAGTGCTGAAGAAGCCTCAGCCCTTGAGCTTGTCTAAAAGGTTTGAGATTCTTGGTCCCTTTGTGGAATCTGTAGGGAGGATGAACAAACTGACCACAGCACCATGGTGCCAGGAGACACTCAAGGAGTGGGCGAAAAGCACTCAATTTCTATTTGAATGGCTTTCTGGGCTATTTCAACAACAGTAAGCCACATTCAATGTGACCCTTAGCTGACCTTGAGGAACCATGAGGGAAAGAGCTGGAATCGTTCACAACAATTCTTCAGATCAGTACAAGAGCTTAAAGATTAAATTGAGAGAACAAGCTGCATAAGCTTGGTAGGTATTCACTTGAGTTTATAAGATTGATGGCTGATCTAATCTCAGTGGTTAAAATGTTAAATGTGTTTGATATGATCAATGCAGAAAAACTGTATCCTCTGATGGGAGACTCAAGAATCTTAAAATTCACACTAGGTTATTCCGGAGGGAAATTGGAAAGCGCTTTTTCATGAGAAGGGAGTAGTAATCTGTAATTCTTTATCACAAAACACTGTGTTTACAGAGATAATTGGAACTTTCGTGACTAAGATCAATAAATATCAACTGATGGGGAACAATAGAGAAGTAAATGGAGTTCAAGTATAGATCAACTATGATCTAATTGAATGGTACAACATCAAGACACTGAATAGTTTATTTGTGTTACTGTGTTCCATGAATTAAAATACACTAACTTGATTACCTTTACTGTAATTCTTTTGTTGCTTGCTAATATAGAGTCATAAAGATCAGGTTGTAAGTTCACTCGCTGAGCTGGTTGGTTTGTTCTCAGACATTTCATCGCTATGTTGGGTAACATTGTCAGTGAGCCTCCGACGAAGCGCTGGTGTTCTGTCCTGTTTGCTATTGATGTGTCTTAGTCTGTTAAGGTCCAGGAATTCCTGTGTGTGTCTCTGTTTGGCTAGTCCTAGAATGGATGTGTTGTCCCAGTTGAAGTAGTGTCCTTCTTCATCTATATGTAAGGATACTTGTGATAGCTGATCATGTCTTTGGGGGCTAGTTGGTGCTCGTATATCCTGGTGGCTAGTTTCCTACCTGTCTGTCTGATGTAGTGCTTGTTGCAGTCCTTGCAGGGTATTTGTATATGACGTTCATTCTGCTGGTTGCTGGTATAGGGTCCTTTGGGATTCATCAGTAGCTGTTTCAGTGTGTTGGTAGGTTCGTGGGCTACCATGATGCCAAGAGATCAGAGTACTCTGGAAGTTATTTCCAAGATGTCTTTGATGTATGGTAGTGTGGCTAGAGTCTCTGGGCATGTTGTGTCTTCCTGTTTGGGTTTGTTGTTTAAGAATTGGTGGGACTGTGTTTATTGGGTATCTGCTGTTCTTGAATATGCTGTATAGGTATTTTTCTTCTGCTGCTCATAGTTTCTGAGTGCTGCAGTGTGTTGTGGCCCATTTAAATAATGTCCTGATGGAGCTCTGTTTGTAGATATTGGGATGATTGCTTCTGTAGTTAACTATCTGGTCTGTGTGTGTTGCTTTCCTGTAGATGCTGGTCCGCAGTCCTGCATTGACTGTTTTTTCCACTGTAACATCTAGGAAGGGGAGTCTATTTGTTTGCTTCCTCTTTACTGAAATTTATGCAGGTAAGGATGTTGTTCATGATACTGAAGATTTCATCTAATTTGTTCCGTTTTGTGATGACAAAGATGTCATCCACATAGTGGACACAAAGCTTGGGTTGGATCGTGGGGAGGGCTGTTCATACTAGTCTCTGTATTACTGCTTCTGCTAAGAATCCTGATATTGGTGATCCCATGGTTGTCCCATTGATTTGTTTGTAGGTCTTGCCATTGAAGGTCATAGAGATCTACAGCAAAGAAAAAGGCAATTCGATCCATCGAATCTGCATCAGTCAAAACAACACCCAATCCATTCTAATCGCATTTTCCAGCTCTTGGCCTTGTATACCTTGGCATCACAAATGCACATTTCAAACTTAAATGCTACAAGGGTTTCTATCCCTCCCACCTTTACAGGTAATGAGATCCAGATTCCCATCACTTTCTGAGTTGAAACCCTTTCCCTAATTTCCCTTCAAAACTTACTACCCTTAACTTTGAATCAATGTCCCTGGTCATTGATCCCTCCACCAAGGGGGACTGTTTTTTTTCTGTCTAACCAGTCCATGTCTCTTATCATTGCAATTATAACCCACCTCAGTCTGGTCTGCTGCAAGAAAACAATGCCAGTCTATCCAATCTCTTCATAAGTAGAACTCTCTAACCCAGAAAACATCTTGGTCAAATCTCCTCTGTACTCTCTCTAGTGCTATCACATCCGTCCTATAATGTGGATTCCAGAACTGAACACAATACTCTACACTAACATGTAATACCGTTCCAGCATAACCTCCCTGCCTGTTAACTCTATGCCTCTGTGCCATTGCAACAACTGCATGGAAAAGGCACAGGCTCGATTAGCTTAGTACAGGAATGTTCTTTTTTGTTTTTGTGAGTTTAATTTGATGTCATGGAACATAACAAATTGGTAAAGAAACTGCTGTTCATAACATTTAGACAAACAAACAATTTCCTCTAATATTTAGCATCAGGAATCAAGTTGTTTAAAATAGCAACATCCTCTGTCTTCCTGTTTATTAAACACAGATCCTTTGATCAGCAGATTTATGTTTATCCAGCATGTTTTTCGGCCAACATAAAAGATTGTTTCCATTTGGTATTTTCTTTGATAACCTTGGTAAAATAATCAGAAAATCTAGAAGGTTCCAGGACAGAAATGAGGCATTAAGTCTCTCAAGTACGATGCAATGTTTTCTTCATGTAAGCCTCATTGCATTCTTTAGCTCAGTCCCTATACATTTTCATTAGTTTTTCACTGGTCAGAAAAACTTACCTTCCCTTTCCATATTCACACACTGCTGAATATGACTATTAACTATTGACTCCAGGGAGAGAGTGGAAGTAAATGGAGTTGATTCTTACAAATACAATTCAGATTACTTTCTTTTAGAAAATAAAGTTTTGAGACAAAATACAAGCCAAATTGAGACATATATGATGAGTGTATTGTGCTTGCAAGGAACAGGTGACTTTTGTCCGATGGTTCCTAATCTCTCCATCTCACTGAGGTTTTCTTTGCTCCCATCTTCTCTGTTGGAGATAAATTGGAATAGATAATTGCCATGATTTGTCAGGAACTCAATTATCATTATATCATGCTGCCATCAAGTTAGTGGAAAGCAAATAAATGGACCTTGGCTTTTTTTTCTTTTAGCAATTCCTGTGTTTCTATCTATTGTTTAATAAAGCTGCACCTGAACATTAAAAAATTGAATTGCTTTGATAAACTGAAAAGACTGAAATCAAAATTACAGTGAGAACTATTTAGATTTGAAATTTTTACAAAGACATTTGATCTCCAATGTTATATTGGGTTGATCTCAAACTACAAGTTCTTGTGTCATTGTGCAAGAATCCCTTTGGTTATCAACAAAGCTTGACCTTAAAATCATCAAAACTCACGGAAGCAATCCAGAATGAAATTGCTCAATCATAATAACATGCTCTCAAATCACCAGTTTCAGTTCATGCTAAAAGAATAAAGAATTGGTGAGGCTCATGATATGATATCCAGAAATGGAACTGTTACCAATAACAGGCAGCATGTCAGATTTGTAATGCTTGAACATCAGAGAAGCTTCAAGTAAATTGCAGAATCTTGCTTATGGATGACAGACGAGAATGTGCTGGCTTTGAAGAAATGAATGGGCTCATGGCAGTGTAGATCAGCAAATAGAATAAATACACAATTTTACATTTCAGTTTAAAATCCTTAAAGGCTCACACAGAAATTCTCTTCCGCCAAACATTTCTTGATAGGTTTATCTTACAAGAATGACCAGGATTCCTGCATCAAATCAGTTTGCTCTCGTCACCAGTGGGTTCAGTTGTAACAATGTGAACAACTTTTTGAAGATCAGTGTTTGTGCTTCAAGAGAAAGTGAGGAATTGAAAAATGTGGTGCTGGAAAAGCACATTCAGTCAGGCAGCATCCGAGGAGCATGAGAATCAACATTCCAGGCATGAGCCCTTCATCCCTGGACACTAACAGCTCAATGAGCAAACGTAGATCCAGAATCTCAACCTGAGTTACAAATCTTCTCCAAACTTGCTAACTACAGGCAATTTACCATTGGTAATTCACCTGACTTGCCCATATTTGGGCTGTGGGTGGAAATGAGGACATGCAGAGGAAACATTTGCGGACATTGGGAGAATGTGCAAATTCCACACAGACAAACACCCAAGGGTGGAATTGAACCTGGGTCCCTGGTGCTGTGAGGCAGCAGTGCTAACTACTGAATCACTGTGCCACCACACTTTTCTGATTTACAGATACAGCAATAAACCAGAGATGGCCAGATTGTAAATTTTTAAGAGGCTCTATTTGCCTGTTCCACTGGTTGAGTTGGATGTTAACATTCTTTGACCCTAAATTTGACAGAACTGTGATTGGTGCATGTGAGGTGGTTCTGGCAAAGCTACAGCCATGCAGTGTGGACAAGTCTGAGAAAATGTAACTCCTCAAACGGAGAACAGCAGAAAGCACTTTGGTCTTATAGCCACGCTCCTCCTTTGACTAAAACTATCAAAAGGGTACAAACAGTCAGCTGGTACAACACCTTCCATATCCACCCATGATATATTTGCCAACTTTTACAGACTTTTTCTGCGCGGTTACTTTTGCCACAAAGCCCAATGGCTACAACAGCATTTATAATTTATGTATAAATGCTGTTATATAATTTATGATTTATAATTTATATATATAATTTATCTATAATGCTGCATATAATTTATGGGGTGGCACAGCACCAGGGTGCCAGGTTCGATTCCAGCCTCGGGCGACAGTGTGGAGTTTGCACATTCTCCCCGTGTCTGCGGGGGTTTCCTCCGGGTATTCCTGTTTCCTCCCACAGTCCAAAAATATGCAGGTCAGGTAAATTGGCCATTCTAAATTGCCCATAGTGTTAGGTGCATTAGTTAGAGGGAAATGGGTCTGGGTGGGTTACTCTTCGGAGGGTCGGTGTGGACTCGTTGGGCCGAAGGGCTTGTTTCCACACTGGAGGGAATCTAATCTAATCTAATCTAATCACAGTCTGGAAAAGGTTTTCCAAGGTATATTAAATGGCAAGGTGCTATGAAAATAATACAGCCTGATTCACAGGCTCTGACTACCTTGAGAGCCTGCTTTGACCTAAGAAAACAGCACAACGTGTTTCCAATCCATGGATCAAACAGCTCCAGACTTCTTTATGATCAAGTAGCTGCTGAAGCCCACCTTCACAGAGAAAGACTTTGTCCTGAAGGGGAAATCGGTTGCATTCTCAGTCAGTAATTAACCATACTCTGGAAAGGGCCATCTTTCCACTACAAAAGACAATTGGCCATATACAGGTCAGGAAGCACCAGTCCAGCGGCAAGTGCAAGGTAAGGCAATGGGGCAAACCTGCATGTATAAAACCTTGACTGTTTGGTGAACCCACACTTTTTGATGTTTGCCCTGTTTATAATTTCTTCTGCTTTTTCTTTCACTCTCCACGCAAACCCAAAAGTGGGCAATCTTTGGATTGCAATACCTGGGCTGTTGGCAAGTAGTCACCATAATCCTTTTTCTCATTCAAACATAGAAACAACTTTAGGATTTCCCTGTAATTTATTACTGCTATAACATTTTCAAATTAAACACAAAGATATTGGCCAGTTAAATAATTTTAAAATATTCCAACTACATGGCAGAGCCACCTGGTGTTTGTGAAGCATTTTGGAACATTACTATGAAAGGAAAAATAAAGGATGATATAAATGCAACTATTCCTTTCATTCTTGGTTGATGGTATTTTGGACACAGCTACTTTGTTGAGGTTACACAGCTGCAGAGTAGCCATTCAATGCAAAATGTTTTCATATATTTGGACAGATTCCTGTTATTGTGCATCTGAATAGGGAGCAGCATAAGACTACTGGCCTGACTGAGGTCATCTATCTGGGTGTGGGTATAATGTGTCAGTGTGGATTCAGGGATTAGAAAGTATGTGCAGTTCTCAAGAAGACAAATCTTTCACATAGGAACCTATGCACTAAGATATTTCGGCATCAGCTTGAGAACAGAGTGAAGTTATTTGCTGCAGTGATGTTCCTGACACTTTAATGTAACTGTAAGGTTTTTAATTCAGTTAATTACGTTTTGAATAAAATGCCATAAATTATGAAATGAAACTAACAATTGTCCAATGCCTTTTTGAAATCACAAAATTGTTAAAATACAGAAGGAGGCCGTTCAGCCGTTTGTGTCTGCACCCTCTCTGAGCATTTGAATTTACTGTCAATCTCCTGCCTTTTCTCCATCACCTTGTATATTATTTTAGTTAAAGTATCACCTAATTCTGTCTTGAATGTCTCAATTGAACCTTCTTCCAACATACTGCCAGATATCCTAACTACTCACTGTGTAAAAAAAGAAATCTCAGCCTACGTTTCAAAACACTATAAATTGTGCTACCCTTGTGTGGTCTGGCCTTGCTGTGATTCCAGATGGACAGCAACATGATTGAGCTCCTCTCCACAATGGCTTAGTTGTACTAAGCTTTGACAGCAAAGATAATTTAGTGTAAATCTAAATGGTTCATCTGGAATTGACCTCAGTCTTGGAAATGACAACCACGCACAACTTGCCCAGTTGACCATGCAAAGTCTTCCACATTTCCATCTCGAGATTTGTGCCAGACTAGGAGTTTTGACCCATAGACCAGTCAAGCAAAAAGCTGACATAGCCATATACATTGCATCATACCTCAGCTTCCTCCATCATAATCCCACCACAGGTAGAAGGCAGCACAGTGATCACGAAGGAGCTCTTTGGCAGTTCTCAACTTTAACACTGAACCTTATCAAATCTCATGACATCAAGTCAAACTTGGCAAGAAAACCTCTTGCTGATGCCACCTTGTTAATTTCTTTTAATTAATCTATGTTTGTCCAGGTGACTGTTAATTTTGAGCTGAAAATGAGTTGCTGGAAAAGCGCAGCAGGTCAGGCAGCATCCAAGGAACAGGAAATTCGACGTTTCAGGTGTAAGCCCTTCATCAGGACTTCATTCGGGCTTATGCCCGAAACGTCGAATCTCCTGTTCCTTGGATGCTGCCTGACCTGCTGCGCTTTTCCAGCAACACATTTTCAGCTCTGACCTCCAGCATCTGCAGACCTCACTTTCTCCTCGACTGTTAATTTTGACCCTGTATATCACTCACCATCAAGGTTAAACTGACTGAACTATAATGGCTGGGTTTACCCTTACTTTCTTTTCTGAACAGTGGTGATGCATTTGCAATTCTCCTGTCCTCTAGAACCATCTCTGTATCTTAAAAAATTAAGATTACAGTCAGTGCCTGGACAATTTTCATCCTCTCTTCCCTCAACCACTTCAGATGCATCCCATCTGATCTGATTAACTTTTTGTTGAGTCAAGATTAGAGTGGTGCTGGAAAAGCACAGCAGGTCAGGCAGCATCCGAGAAGCAGGAAAATCAATGTTTTGGGCAAAAGCCTTTCATCAGGAATTAAGGTTCCTGATGAAGGGTTTTTGCTCGAAACATCAATGTCATAGGGAGACAAATAAAGCTTCATAGTAAGTTTTAACAATGGGCTTCATTTTCCTGGCCCCATGGAACCAAGTTCTCAGGGAGATAGGGGAAAACCTGGTCAGGTTCCCCAAAGCTGTTCGTCCACAGGTGGACTTGTTCTGCTGCTAGTGGGATCAGAAGCCCATTCCTCAAAGTTAGGTAACTAATAGCTCCAATTATGGCTTGTGACATAGATGTGCCCCTGCCTGATTACAGACAAAACCTGAATACTGCATGGAACAGCATATCAGAGGGCTATCAAACTGTGAAAATCATTCCAGTGATAGGGTTTCTTCCCCCACATTGATGACTCTAACTCCTGTTGGCCTTTTTTATTTTAATGTGTTCAGCAAACATATTAGAGTGCCTCCATTTTGTAGTGTCTTCATGCCTGCTTACCTTTTGTTGCACCTACCTCTCCTTGTGGGGCCGCTGCTCATCTGGTCTCCTCACAAGGTCTCAACCATCTTCAATTAAATGGTGAACATGCAAGTAGCTAATTAGGAGGAGGAGGTGATGACCTAATGTATGATTGCTTGCCTGTTAATCCAGATACCATGGTAATGTTCTGGGGGCCTGTATTTGCCATGGCAGATTGTGGAGTTTAAATTCAATAAAAGTCTGGAATTAAGAGTCTAATGATGACAATAAATCCATTGTCAATTGTCAGGTTCACTAACGACCTTTAGGGAAGGAAACTGCCATCCTTACCTTTTCTGGCCTACACATGACTCCAGACCCAAAGCAAAATGGTTGATTCTTAACTGTTCTCTGGGCAATAAATGCTGGCCTAGCCAAGTGAACCCCTCATCCTGCGGACGAATAAAAAAAGCTATGTAACATTGGTCTGAAACCATGTGTGAGTTCATGACCCACATCTGAAATTGACATTGGGTTGTTATGTCTATGGAAAGATTTAGTCCATTTGAAATATTAATATCCTCTAATACTTCAGATGAAACAAAATGAAAATCAAGCAATTTTCTGGATCCATTCTCTGATTTTAGTAAGCTACAATAAGAAAATAAGTATAAGGCCCAACTCAAATATTGAGACACATCATGTTCATTCTCTGTTGTAGGGGACTCTCACTGCAATTTATTTTTCAATTAACTGAATCTTATCCATTCTCATCCACAGCCTATTGCATATGCAAACGCTAACTATTCTGTAACTACAATGATATGATTGTGGAGGTGAACCTAATTAATGCATTGACATCATGGAATATATCTGTTACAAAAAGGATAGACTTAGTTCTAATAAACATAAAAGCTCACATATAAAAGTTGGGCATAAAATGAAAATGGAAAATGAAAAATCTTCCCACGGCTTACCGGAAAAGGCTGACTTGCTATTACCGACAACTGACAAACAGAATTTGATACTGAACCACATTAACACAGATGTATTAGCACAAAGCCCACTCAATGAGTAGATTTTAAAGGAAGGAGGAGAGAGTGGAAGGAGGAGAGAATGGTGGGGAGATTTAAAGAAGTAATTCTGCATTTTAGGGCTCAGACAGATGAAGGCACAGCAAGCAGTGGTGGAATAATTAAAATCAAAGCCCATAACCAGAGCTCTTGGAAGGTTGTGAACTGGGGAGATTAGGAGATAGGGAGGGTAAGGGACTGTAGGTTAATTTAAAAACAAAGATGAGAATGTTAAAATCAAATTAGGCCAGTATTGGGTGCCAATGTAGTCAACAAACACAACAACGATGGAGGAACTGGAATAGGTGGGAGTTAGAATCCAAACAGCAGAGTTTTGAATGCGCTCTAATTCATGAACATAACCAGCATGGTATTAAAAGAACTGAGACTGGAAGTAATAAAGGATGGATATAAAACAAAATCCCAGGCTGATTCCTGGGATGGCAGGAATGATGCATGAAAAAGACTGGATCAGTTAGGACTATATTCATTCGCGTTTAGAAGAATGAAGCGGGATCTCATAAAAACCTATCAAATTGTAACAGAACAAGATGGTGCAAACACAGGAAGGATGTTCCTGATGACCAGGGAGTCCAGAACCAAAGATCACCGCCTAAGAATATAGGGGAGGCCATTTTGGACTGAGACGGAGAGAAATTCCTTTGCAAAGCAAGTTGAAAACCTTTGGAATTCTCTGCCACAGAAGATGTTTGAGGCCAAAACAATGACTGACTTAAAGGAGGAGTTGGATTTAGTTCTTGGTGCTAAACGGATCAAAGGATATGGGTTGGAAGAAGAAACAGGGGACCACGTTTGATAACTGGCCATGAAAATATTGAAAGGTAGAGCAGGCCTGAAGGGCTGAAAAACCTTCCATTTTCTATGTTTCGATGGATGGGGATTTCAGCAGCAAATGAGCTGAGGCACTTATTAACAATGTTAAAGCACTGAAGTAGACTGTTTTGTTGATGGAGAGGATTCACTGATGGAAGCTTAGGGTCCAATAAGGGATTTCAAGCAAACAGGTTCAGCCTTAGACAATATCCAGGAAATGGAATCTCAGTGATGGAGATTGTCGCAGCATCTGAAGACAATGGCTTCCATGTTTGAAATATTTATTTGGATGAAATGTCTGCTCATCAAATACTGAATGTCAGGCAAATAGCCCTAAAAATAGTGACCAAAGCCATCTTGATTCAGTCCTAACTATGATTTTTAAAAACCATCAGCTAAGCTCAAAATCTCTGTCTTTCTCAGCTAGGAAGCCCAGCTTCAAATTCTACCTGCTCCACTGATGTGTGATAACATCACCGAACAGTATGATTAAACAATTTCTAAAACCTCTACCTTCATTACATGTATGAGCAATGATGAGAAAACATATCTGATTGCTTCTGCAAGATTACTGCCCAGCCAGCCAGCTGATCTGATCAAAGCCCAATCTCTATGGTGCTTGTACCCTCTGCCTTGAATCAGTCTTTGGCTCTAACTCTTGCCCAACAAACTCTAGCAGAGTCAACACTGGTGGCTCCCCTCAGGATGCAGGACTGTAATATTCAGGACTGTCATCTTATTCATAGATAACTCCAGGGCTGCCGATAACGCTGGCTGAATATGGCAAGCGAAATATAACCTGGTTTGAATGAGACCAAACAATTAATCTTTTTCAAATGTTATTGGCCTTTAGGTTGACAAGTGAATTTTAATTTAATTTAATCCAATGGCTAAAGAAACTCTTCTCCCTCCAAAGAATAAAATTAATCATAAATTCAGGTCAGGATTTGAAGGCTACTAAAGAATGAATTGATTTTATTATCTTTTAATTAGTTATTCTTAGTCACATAGTGATTCATTTATATACCACTGGCACAAAATGCGTAGAGCTTGATTCGCTATACAGGATACAGAGTGAGGAGGAATGTGTAATACATCAAGGATTACATGTAGCTTGGAGTTTGTCTCTGGTGAGCTGCATTAGAAAGCCGCAGTGACTGATGTGCTTATGTTAATAATTATTTTTCTTTTTAGCTGTGTTGCTGTGTCGTTGTGAATCCTGCAGAAAGATGATTTAACAACCGCAAATGCAAAGTGACCTGGACAATGATATTTTGACAATTACTAATACTGTGGACAGTACAGTTCCAGATCACAATGAGCACACAATTCAATTCTGTCAGTTTGAAACCTTAAGATGCTGTTCAGCAGCAAAAAAGTGGATATTGCAAAGACAAATTGCTAGACGATAAATATACACATTTTTCATTAAATAAAGTAGAATAAATATAAGCAATTACATTTGTTTGGAAGGTCAGATTTTATCCAGAGATTTAACTGTAAGGAAAAGGAGAAAAAGCAATCACAAGAATTAATAAATAAATCATTTTAAAGTGTGGAAGTGTATTTGGGTGATGCTATCAATTAGTCTAGAAAAGCAAATACCATTGATGCTGAAAACATGAAATAAAGTCAGAAAATGCTGGAAATAATCCACAAGCCTGACAGAATCTGTGGAGAGAGTTAACATTTCAAATCCAACATGACTTCATTTGAACCGAAAAAGAGATAGAAATGTGATGTGTTTGATGTTGCTGGAAGGGTCAGGTACATCAAAAAAGCAGGTCATATGGGGAGAGAGAGCAGAAGAGATGAAGTCACAAGTATATCATGGAATAAAAGGCAAAGGGAATGACAATGGTTGCCAATAAAGAAACAAAGCATTGGTTAGAGTAAGTGTTAATGGCAGAATGAAATCGAACTGTGTGAGAAAGCAAAAAAAGGAAACAATATTCAAACCAGCATTTGAGGAAAAATCAAAATATAGAATTCACTTTACGAAGTTGTTGAGACCAGAAAGCTGTAAAATGCCTGATCAGGAGATAAAGTGCTGTTCTTCACTGCTAGGCTTCACTGGAACATTTCAATAGGCCAAGGACAGATATGTGGGCATGAGAATTGAAATTGCAAGCAATGAGAAGATCGGTGTCCCATGTGCTGGCTTTAATAGTTTCTGCCTTCATGCCTCAGTACAGAAAGCAACTATGTAGAGGTCAGATGACTATTGAAGCCACAGTGTACAAGCTACAGTTTACAAATGCATTTGTAAAAAAGACAAAAGAAATTGCACATACTGTCATTTTCACGTGCAAGTTACTCAAAAAACATGGTCTATGAAGAATGATCACTTATTAATGAAAGTTCTTTGTTCATTCTCGTCTATCTCATATTCCTCCATCTGCATTACATGCATACACTTTAAGTGATTTCAGAGGTTCTAGTGGAATGCATATAGTTTGTTGTTGGCTGTTAATCTGGTATCTGCTTGTTCCTGGGATGATTTCTTTTCTGCACAAAATGTCATTATAGTGGCAAGTGTTGCTGCTACGATATATGCTGATATCAATCCCATTGTCTTGTTGGGAAACATTGGGACTGATGGTCATTTATGTATTCTGTGCAGCTGGTGACATTACATTTCCATTGTAGCTATCTGCAGTGAAGCTTCTTCAGCTCGTTGTATTTCTCACAGTTGTATTGATATTGCTCGTCATTCACTTGCACCATGTATAATCAAGATGACAACCTCACACAGGTCCCAAGTTACCAAGTGTGCTGACTTTTGTTGATAGCATTGAATATTTGCATTCTGACTGGCTCTCCAACTCTTTTTTTCATTCATTAATGGGGTAAGGGCATTGCTGACTAGGTCAGCATTTAATGTCCATCTATAGCTCACAGCTCTAGCAATGATTTGGCAATTTAATCAAATTGAAATTTGACATTCTGTCATTTCCACTGCGATTTTGACACTTACTGCTACCCATTTTCTCTATTGAAAGGGTCATTTCGATATAGTATGACATTAGTTATTGGATTAAACAGTGCTTTCAATTGGTGTCATTCTCCGGTGTAGTTTTGCCATGTATACAATCTTTTAATGATGCCTTTGGTGATGTTCCCTCACACCTCAGCCTCTCTATTTGTTGGGGATAGTGTGGAGATGTGTAATGTACTGAATTTCCCAATCATTTACGACACACCTGAATCCATCACTTTGAATTGAAGATCAATATCACTCAACACAATGACTTGAATGCAGTAATGACTGAAGTGTACTTTTCTGGTATTTTACAATCTCACTGGTGGTCATGACATCAATCTAGTCTGAATAATAATTACAAACTGTACCCAGGCTCAGCTGATCATCCATCTCATTGCTCAAGTTTAGCAAGTAGAGCATTTATTTTGCCTTTTTCAGACTGGACTCAGTTCATTGATGGCTTGCATGGATGTGCTTCCCATCTCTTTAGGTAGAATGGCTCTTGCTTTGCACACAATCTTGCCTTGGATAATCACTTCATCTCTATAATTTAACATTCACTTATAGCAACAGATACCACTTGACTGTTTCTGGCCATTCTTTCATCATTGCTTTCTGCAGCACTTGGGAGGTTACATCCTTTATTTGTCCAGGTTTCTTGTTTCACTCTTGGTTACATCAAGATTTTGCCATGAAGACTGGAAGAAGTTCCAATCTAATCTCAACTCACGTTTGATCTCCAATATTCAAGTCTAAATCATTTATATAAAGCACAAACCCAGGCCATGCTAAATTTCCCATCATGCGAAAGGATATGCAAGCTAGGTAGATTAGCCATGGGAAATGCAGGGTTACAGGAATAAGATAGGAGGGTAGGTCTGGGTGGTGCTCTTTGGAGGGTTGGTGTAGAATTGATGGGCCGAATTACCTGCTTCCATACTATAGGAATTCTATGACTCTATGAAACAGCAAAGGCCACAACACTGATCCCTGGACACAGGCTTCCAATCACAAGAAAACCCTTAACCATCACCTTCTACTTCTTGCCAATCAGCGAACTGTGGATCTAATTTGCTAAATTTCCCTTGATCCCACTTATCTGCACTATCAGTTTCCTATGTAGGCCCTGAACAAAAGCCTTGCTGAATTTCAAATAAACTGCATCAAATGCATTGCCCTAATTACACATCTTGTCACCTTTTCAAAACAAAATCAATCAAGCTGGTCAGATATGACTCCCTTAACAAAACCATGCTAACTGCTGTGCCCAGTTTTGGTTGCCCAGTTATTAGGACAATATTATTAAGCTGGAGAGAGTTCAGAAGATATTTACCAGAATGCTACCGGGTATGGAATGCTTGAGTTATAAAGAAAGGCTGGATAAGCTGGGACTTTTTTCACAGAAGTGAAGGAGGTTGAGAGGCAACCTGATAGAAGTTTATAAAATAATGAGAGGTATAATGAGGAGTTAATGATAGTTGTCTTTTCCTTCGGATGTGGGATTTCATGACTAGGAGACCTTTTGTAAAGGTGAGAGGAGACGATTTAAAAATGGCATGAGAGGCAATTGTTTTACAAAAAGAGTGGTTTGTGTGTGGAATGAACTTCCTGAGGAAGTAATGTATACAGGTACAATTACAGCATTTAAAAAAACATCTGGATAACCACATGAATTGGAAAGGTTTGGAGAGATATGGACCAGGAGCAGGCAGGTGGGATAGGACTAGTTTAGTTTGAGATTATGTTTGAAGTAGACTGTTTGAACTGAAGGGTCTTATTTCCATACTGTGAGACGCTATGATTCTTGTTTAATTCCCACCTCTCCAAATGCACAATAATTCTCTCCTATAAATTGGTTTTGATAGTTTCTCCACTACCTCGGTCAGACTGGCCTGCAGAGTCCTGGTTTATCCCTTTGTCCTTTCTAGAATAACGTACATATTGGCTATCCTCCAGCTCCCCTGCACCTCTCCTGTGGCTAGAGAGAAATTAAAAGTTTTTGCCAGCATCCTCGGTATTTTCTCTCTTGCCTCACTCAACAGCCTGGGATACATTTCTTCTGGCCCTGGAGATTTATCTACTTTTAAACCTGGATAGACCATGAAGAGCCTCTTCTCTGTCTTTGTTAATTTCTTTAATTATATCATAATCATTCTCCCTGAATTATATGCCCATATCATATGCCGTGTGGGCGGCACAGTGGCACAGTGGTTAGCACTGCTGCCTCACAGCGCCTGAGACCCGGATTCAGTTCCCGACTCAGGCGACTGACTGTGTGGAGTTTGCACGTTCTCCCCGTGTCAGCGTGGGTTTCCTCTGGGTGCTCCGGTTTCCTCCCACAGTCCAAAGATGTGCAGGTCAGGTGAATTGGCCATGCTAAATTGCCCGTAGTGTTAGGTAAGGGGTAAATGTAGGGGTATGGGTGGGTTTCGCTTCGGCGGGTCGGTGTGGACTTGTTGGGCCGAAGGGCCTGTTTCCACACTGTAAGTCTAATCTAATCTAATCTAATCATCCACCTCACCAGTGAACACCAACATGCAATTGTTGTAATCCACACCAGGACAAACAACATAGGCAAGACTAAGAAAGAGGACCTGCTTAGGGTTCTATCAGGAACTAGGAATCAAATTAAATAACAAATCCTCAAGGGTTATAATCTCCAGATTACTGCCAGAGCCATGTGCGTTTGCACGTTCTCCCCGTGTCTGCGTGGGTTTCCTCTGGGTGCTCCGGTTTCCTCCCACAGTCCAAAGATGTGCGGGTCAGGTGAATTGGCCATGCTAAATTGCCCGTAGTGTTAGGTAATGAGTAAATGTAGGGGTAGGGGTATGGGTGGGTTGCGCTTCGGCGGGTCGGTGTGGACTTGTTGGGCCGAAGGGCCTGTTTCCACACTGTAAGTAATCTAATCTAATCAAATTGGCATAGGGGCATGAAAATAAGGGAAGTAAACACATGGCTAAAGGAGTAGTGTGGGAAAGAGGGGTTCCTTTTCATGGTGCACTGGTGTTACAAGATGGGGTTAACCCCTCTGCTAATTTAAACCAGCAACACAGGTAAGATTTAACCCATGCTGCAACCTGTTAAAATTTGAGGCAAAGAATTATCCCAAAAGTCACTATTTAAAGTAAAAATTAACAACTCCATTCTTTAGGTCTAACAGAGAATATTAGCTAACAACTATTTACAATTCCTTTCTTTTAAACCTATCTTTTACGTCACCTTCTACAACACTAGTTTAAAAAAATCCCAAATACAATTTACAAAATGAAACACATTTCAAAACCAGTCAGCTTTGCCGAGTTTCCTCGATAGATTTTTCCACCTGCTTCTTCAGGATTTTGCTTCACAGGTCTTTGATAGATAAAGGTACCTTTAAGAGAGCCATTCTGCTGGAAATCTGTACTATTTGGTGGCTTTCTGCTCTGGCTAATTGTCCAAAATGTCTGATATTTATACCCCGAAACATCGGATCGTTTCATTGGTTTTAATATTGTCAAAATACTAAATTCAAACCTGATTGGACTTTGGTATCTTGGAGCATAATTTAAACTGATTGGCTGATTTTGAATTTGTTTTTGTCTCATAGCAACCCAGCTACTGCTGGCTGTTTGACCAAATATTACATTTTAAAATTTCCAGTACTGTGTGTGCTTGCTAAGTCCTTGCTAGCCTTTCAACTCTCTTAAAGATACAGTACACCTCCAATTTCATAACACTGGCATCATATTGGAACAGGAGGGATCCGTGCCGTTGGGACCTGAACTGAGCTGGGACAAGTGTTCTCGTGAAAAGGGCAAGCAGGGTGGTCACTCGGACTTTAAACTAGAAAGTGATGGGGAGGGGTGGTCGCAGGCACAGCATAAAACTCCAATGGGAAGCAAAGCTGCAGGTTAACATCTGTGAGGGTGGATTCAACTGCATTGAAAAATATGAAAAAAAATGAAAAGAAAGGAGAACTCAGGAGAGGTTATTAAAGTCTCCATCAGACAAAACAGGACAAAGTGTTTGGGAAGGGTTAGGAATCAAACTTCAAACACACTGGATAAATGAATAACAATGAGAAGAGGGACGATCAGTACAGGACTGAAGGTGTTGTATCTGAATGTGCACCATATATGAGTTAAGGTAAATGAGCTTGTGGCACAGATCGAAATTGTTAGGTATGATGCGGTGGGCATGGCTACAGGGGGATCAGGACTGGGAGCTAAATATCCAAGGATAGATATCCTATCGAAAACACAGGCAGATGAGCAGAGGGAGTGGGGTTGCCTTGCTAATGAAAATTGAAATTAAATCAATAGCAATAAACGAAGTAGGGTCAGCTGATGTAGAATCTGTGTGGGTAGAGGTGAGAAATTGCAAAGGTAAAAAACCATAATGGGGGTTATCTACAGGCCTCCAAACAAAGTCAGGATTTGGGGCATAACATACACAAAGAAATTGAAAAGACATACAAGAAAAGCGAGGTTATAGTGATCTTGGGGGATTTCAACATGCAGGTGGACTGGGAAAATCAGATGGTAGTGGATCACAAGTAAAAGAAATTTGTGGAATCTCTATAAGATGGCTGTTTGGAGCAGCTTGTGGTACAGCCCACTAGGGAACAGGCAAAACTGGATTTAATGTTGTGCAACGAGGTAGAACATAGAACATAGAACAGTACAGCACGGAAAGGCCCTTCAGCCCACGATGTTATGCCGACCATTGATCCCCACGTATGCACCCTCAAATTTCTGTGACCATATGTATGTCCAGCAGTCTCATAAATATCCCCAATGACCTTGCTTCCACAACTGCTGCTGGCAACGCATTCCATGTTCTCACAACACTCTGCGTAAAGAACCCGCCTCTGACATCCCCTCTATACTTTCCTCCAACCAGCTTAAAACTATGACCTCTCGTGTTAGCCATTCTGCCCTGGGAAATAGTAGACTTGATGAAGGAGCTTAAGGTGAAGGAACCCTTTGGAGGCAGTGACCATAATATGCTGGATTTACTCTGCAGTTTGAGAGGGAGAAGATGGAATCAAATGTAGCAATATTACACTTGAATAAAGGCAACTACAAAGACATGAGGGAGGAGCTGACCAGAACTGGCTGTAAGAAGAACCAAGCAGGAAAGACAATGGGACAGCAATGGCAGAAATTTCTGTGAGTAATTCAAGAGATGCAGCAAAAATTCATCCTGAGGAAAAAGAAGTATGGTAAAGGGAGGATGAGGCAACCATAGCTGACTGGGCAAGTCAGGGACAGAAGAAAAGCAAAGGAAAAACATACAATGTGGCAAAGAATAGTTGGAAGTCAGTGGATTTGCGAGAGGGTCGTGCTACAAAGACCAACAGAGCACAATGAAGAAAGAAATAAGGAGGGAGAAGATTAAATATGAAGGGAAGCCAGCCAGTATTATTAGGAAAGATTGCATGGGTTTCTTTAGATATATAAAGGGCAAAAGAGAGGCTAAAGTGGACATTGAGCTGCTGGAAAATGATGCTGGAGAGATAGTAATGGGGAACAAAGAAATAGCTGAGGAACTGAATTAATACCTTGCATCAGTCTTCACAGTGGAAGACACTAGCAATATCCCAAAGGTTAATGAGAATCGTGGGGCAGAGATGAGTACAGAGATCATCACCAAATAAAAGGTGCTAGAAAAACTGAAAGGTCTGAAAGTGGATAAATAGCCTGGACCAGATGGGCTACAACTGAGAGTTCTGAAGGAGAGAGCTGAAGAGATAGTTGAGCCTTTAGTAGTGATTTCTCAGGGATCACTGGAGTCAGGGAGGATTCTAGAGGACTGCAAAATCGTTAATGTAACCCCCTGTTTAAGAAGGGAGCAAGGCAAAAGATGGGAAATTATAGGCTGATTACCCTGACCTCAGTCATTGGTCAAATTTTGGAGTTCATTGTGAGGGATGAGATTTCTGAATACTTGGAAGTGCACGGTAAAATAGGGCCAAGTCAGCATGGTTTCCTCAAGGGGAGGTCATGCCTGACAAATCTGTTAGAACTCTTTGAGGAGATAATGGTTAGACCAAGGTGATCTAATGGATATCATTTATATAGACTTCCAGAAGGCCTTTGATAAGGTGCCACACAGGAGGCCTCTGAGTAAGATAAGGTTAGAGGATAGATACTAGCATAGATAGAAGCTCAGCTGTCTGGCAGAAGGCAAAGAGTGGGGAGAAAAGGCTCCTTCTCAGGATAGAAGGTGGTGACTAGTGGTGTTCTCAAATATTGATGTTGGGACCACAAATTTTCACTTTATACATTAATGATCAGAATGAAGGAACTGAGGGCATTATGAACAAGCTTGCAGATGATACAAAGACAAGTGGAGTGGCTGGTAGTTTTGAGGAGGCGGGAAGGCTGCAGAAAGGTTAGGAGAGTGGGCAAAAATGTGGCAGATGGAATACAAAGTGGGAAAGTGTGAAGTCATGCACTTTTGTGGAAAGAATAGGGGCATGGACTATTTTCTAAATGGGGAGAATATGCGTAAATCTGAAGTGCAAAGGGACTTGGGAGTTCTAGTCCAGGATTCTCTTTAAGTAAACTTCAGGTTGAGTCAGTACTTAGGAAAGCATATAAAGTGTTGTCATTCACCTTGAGAGGAGTAGAATATAAAAGCAGGGATGTACTTCTGAAGCTTTATAAGGCTCTGGTCAGACCACATTTAAAATATTGTGAGCAACTTTGAGTCCCATACCGAAGGTCCTGGGGTGGTCCAGAGGAGGTTCATGAGAATGATCCTAGGAATGAAAGGCTTAACATATGAAGAAAGTTTGAGGACTCTGAGACTATACCCTATGGAGGTTAGAAGGATGAGGGGGGAACTGATTGAAACTTTCAGAATACTGAACAGCCTGGGCAGAGTGGATGTTGAGAAGATGTTTCCATTGGTAGGGGAGACTAGGACCTGAGTGCATAGCCTTAGAATAAAGGGAAGACCATTTAGAACAGAGATAAGGAGAAATGTCTTTAGCCAGAGAGTGGGGAATCCATAGAATTCGTTGCCACAGAAGGCTGTGGAGGCCAGCTCATTGAGTGTATTTAAGATAGATAAGTTCTTGATTGCCAAGGGGATCAAAGGTTACAGGGAGAAAGCAGAAAAATGGAATTGAAAAACCTGTCAGCCATGATTAAATAAACAGAGCACACTCAATGGGCTGAATAACCTAATTTCTGATCCCACGTCTTATGGTCTTAAAATATTGATAGTATCGTATCTACTTTCTCCAGCTTCATCCACAAATTATCACTGTGGTCTTTAATTGATCTTACCATTACCTATATATCCTTTTTCCATGAATGTATTTACAAAATGACCAATGCTGGGGTTATACTACAGGCCTCCCGACAGCCAGCAGAAGATAGGGGAGAGAATATGTGGAAAGATGTAAAAACAGCATGGTTGTTGTGGTGGGTGATTTTAACTTCCCCTTTATTGACTGAGACTCACTGTGTACTCAGGGCTTGGATGGAGCAGCACTTGGCACATTACAGGAACCTTGGATGACCAGGGATGTTATAACTGGAGTCAGAAAGAATAAGGAAGCATACGTAAGGGAAAAGAAAATGGGAACTGATGAAGCTCTTGAAGTATATAAAGAAAGTAGGAAAGAACTTAAGCAAGGAATTAGAAGGGCTAAAAGGGGTCATAGAGTCATAGGGTTATAGAGATGTACAGCATGGAAACAGACCCTTCGGTCCAACCCGTCCATACCGACCAGATATCCCAACCCAATCTCATTCCACCTGCCAGCACTCGGCCCATATCCCTCCAAACCCTTTCTATTCATATACACATCCAAATGCCTCTTTACTGTTGCAATTATACCAGCCTCCACCACTTCCTCTGGCAGCTCATTCCATACACGTACCACCCTCTGCATGAAAAAATTGCCCCTAAGGTCTCTTTTATATCTTTCCCCTCTCACCCTAAACCTATGCCCTCTAGTTCTGGACTCGCCAACCCAAGGGAAAAGACTTTGTCTATTTATCCTATCCATGCCCCTCATAATTTTGTAAACCTCTATAAGGTCACCCCTCAGCCTCCAACACCCCAGGGAAAACAGCCCCAGCCTGTTCAGCCTCTCCCTGTAGCTCAGATCCTCCAACCTTGGCAACATCCTTGTAAATCTTTTCTGAACCTTTTCAAGTTTCACAACATCTTTCCGATAGGAAGGAGACCAGAATTGCATACAATATTCCAACAGCGGCCTAACCAATGTCCTGTACAGCTGCAACATGACCTCCCAACTCTTGTACTCAATACTCTGACCAATAAAGGAAAGCATACCAAACGCCTTCTTCACTATCCTATCTACCTGCGACTCCACTTTCAAGGAGCTATGAACCTGCACTCCATGGTCTCTTTGTTCAGCAACACTCCCTAGGACCTTACAATTAGTCCTGCTCAGATTTGCTTTTCCAAAATGCAGCACCTCACATTTATCTGAATTAAACTCCATCTGCCATTTCTCAGCCCATTGGCCCATCTGGTCCAGATCCTGTTGTGATCTGAGGTAACCCTCTTCACTGTCCACTACGCCTTCAATTTTGGAGTCATCTGCAAACTTACTAGCTGTACCTCTTATGCTCGCAACCAAATCATTTATGTAAATGATAAAAAGTAGAGGGCCCAGAACCAATCCTCGTGGTACTCCACTGGTCACAGGCCTCCAGTCTGAAAAACAACCCTCCACTACCACCCTTTGTCTTCTACCTTTGAGCCTGTTCTGTATCCAAATGGTTAGTTCTCCCTATATTCCATGGGTCATGAAATATCATTAACAAACAGGATTAAGGAGAATCCCAAGGCTGTTGTCCCATTGTTTCCGATGCATAGCAGGAATAATCCTGGAAATTTCAGGCCTGTGAGTCTCAGTTCGGTGATAGGGAAATTATTAAAAAGGATTCTCAGACATAAGGTCTATAAGCATTTAGAAGCAAATGCACTTATTAATAATAGACAGCCTCGGTTTGTGCGACATTGTCTTAGAATCCCTACAATGTGGAAGCAAACCATTCGGCTCATCAAGTCAATACCCGACCTTCTGAAGAGCATCCAACCCAGACCCACCCTCATTATATCCCTGATACCCTACATTTACCGTGACTAGTCTAACTGGCCTGTACATCCCTGAACACTATGGGCAATTTAACATGGCCAATCCACTAGATATGTACATCTTTGAACTGTGGGAAGAAACCAGAATGCCCAGAGGAAACCCACACAGACTTGGGGAGAATGTGCCAATACAGACAGTCACCCGAGGGACCCAGGTAGTGGTGCTGTGAAGCAGCAGTGCTAACCCCTGAGCCACTGTGCCACCCTGACTACATCATTACACCAAGGAGAAGGTGCTAGGAAAGCTGAAAAATCTGAAGGCAAATAAATCACCCAGATCGGATGGACTTTATCTGAGGATTCTAAAGGAGATAGCTGAAGGAATTGTAAAGGATCACCATTAACAATGATCATTCAGGAATCACTGGAGTCAGGGAGGGATCCAGAGGCCTTGAAAATGGCTAATGTAACATTTCTGTTTAAGGGAAGGAGGCAGAAGACAGGAAGGTATAGGTTGGTTAGCCTGACCTTGGTCATTGGTAAGGTTTTAGAGTCCATTATTAACAATGAAATTGCAGAGTACTTTAAGGTACATGGTAAAATAAGGCTGAATCAGCATGGTTTCCTCAAGGGGATGTCATCCCTCACAAATCTGTTAGAATTTTTTGAGGAGGTAATGAGCAGGTTAGACAAAGGTGAGCCAGTGGATGCAATCTATGTGGATTTCCACCTTTTGATAAGGTGCCACACAGGAGGCTGCTAAATAAGGTAAGATGGTGTTAGGGGCAAGATACTGGTCTGGATACAGGGTTGGCTGACTGGCAGAAGTCAAAAAATGGGGATAAGGGGGTCTTTTACAGGATGACAGTCCATTAATAGTGGAGTTCTGCAGGAGTCTGAGATGAGCCCACATGATTCACCTTATACATTAATGACCTGGAGAAAGGAACTGACAGCATTGCTGCTAAATTTGCAGACGACACAAAAGGTGGAGGGAAGAGTAATGTTGCAGAGGTGAGGGGGTTGCAGAAGGATTTGTATAGGCCATGAAGAAACAGATGGAATACAATGTGGAGAAGTGTGAGGTAATACATTTTGGTAGGAAGAATAGACAATTTCCTAAAAGGGAAAAGTTTCAGAAATCTGAAGTGCAAAAGCACTTGGGAGTCTTAGTTCAGCATTCCCTGAAGGTTCAGTTTACAGATAGGAAGTCAAATGCAATGTTGACATTCATTTCAAGAGGGCTAGAATGCAAGAACAGAGATGTATTGCTGAGACTGTATAAGGCTCTGGTCCCACTGCATTTGGAATATTGTGAGCAGTTTTGGGCCCTGTATCTAAGGAAAGATGAGTTGGCATTGGAAGAGGTTCAGGAAGGTTTACAAGAATGATCCCAGGGATGAAGGGCCTGGCATATAAGGAGTAGTTGAGGACTCTGGGTTTGTACTTGATGAAATTCAGAAGACTAAGGGGAATCTGATTGAAACTTAGAGAATACTGAGAGGCCTGGATAAAGTGGACATGGAGATGATGTTTCCACAAATATGAGAGACCAGAACCTGGGGCAGTGCCTCAGAGTGGATGACAACCATTTGGAACTGAGATGAGGAAGATTTTCCTTAGTGAGAGGGTGTTGAATCTGTTGGACCCATTGCCGCAGAGGGTTATGCAGGCCAAGTCATTGAGTGCATTTAAGACAAAGATAGATAGGTTCTTGATTAGCAAGGGGAACACGGGTTACAGAAAGCAGGCAGGACAATAGGATTGAGATACTTAGCTATAATCAAATGGTGGAGCAGACTAAATGGGATGAATGGCCTAATTCTACTCCTATATCTTATTGTTTTATGGCCTATGTGCTGGGAATGGTATTGTCAATACATTATCTCTCTTCCTCACTTTGTTCTGTCAAATGGTCTTCCAAAAATGGGATGAATGGCCTAATTCTACTCCTATATCTTATTGTTTTATGGCCTATGTGCTGGGAATGGTATTGTCAATACATTATCTCTCTTCCTCACTTTGTTCTGTCAAATGGTCTTCCAGAATATATTGTTTGTACTTTAAAACCAAGCTTTTTAGAGAGTAATGTTAAATCTATGTACTCACTGGCTGCTCTCTCATAACTGGGGGGACAGAAACCACACAAATCTTCCCTCCCGCATGACAACAATCAACAAGCAAATATCCTACATTGAACCTGGAGGACGTATAAGAATTCAAGACTTTTGAATGAACACATGGGTTCGTGCAAAGATACTGTCATTGTGTCCAAACTCAATGCTCAACATGGTCGCAAACAATAATCGTACAGCAAAACAAACGACATATTCAAGTTGTACACGACCAACTGTCCATCATAATGGAAGATATCTTAAATATCATGGAAAACATAATTGTGCACCTACAACAAATGATGCACATCCATCTTGATGACAGACAGTACTCTGCAGAGTGAAGTTACACTGTCAAATTGTCTTAAAGTATAAAGAACAGGTGCAGAATGGATTGAACATTATAGGGGTCTGAGTGGCATGGGTTATGGTGGGATTTGTGGCAGAATCAGACCAGAAGTCCGATGAGGCCACTCTCGACATCAAGAGCATCTCACTACATCTTTTGTGCTTTTATCTTGGAGCAAAGTGAGTTTCTCATGAAGGGGATAATTGCTTGTTTAATGCCTTATTAGGACCCCATCTCCACATTAATATTCAGCATGTTACCTCAGCAAATACATCAAACTAGACATCGAGAAAACTTGACACAGAAATCAGAGTGGAATTAGGCTCATTGCTTGCTCTGAAGGACCTCTATGTTGCTGAGCAACAAACAGTATCTCAGGCACGATCCACAAGCATTAGCCACATGCTCACTTCATCCACAGACAATGGTATCTGACATTTGCAAAGCCCTCAGGACCATCATTGCATTTCTCCAATACACTGTCAGACAGCTCACGAAACCCAGATTTGCATTGCAGGGCACACCAGTGACTAGCACTGAAAGGCTATAGCTGAGATTCTTTGAGCATAGCGTCAGAGACCCAGCTCAAGAATTGGACCAGACTGCATCTTAGGGCTGCTTTATTGATCTCTTACAGCCCTCTCACTTTCTGCCAACCTGCACGCTCACACCATACATTCCTTGCCTTGCCAAGCCAATTCGCATTGTCACACAATCAGGAAGCTTGCCTTGTTAGTCAGCAGCCCTCTGTCAAGTGCATACATCTTGCTGTATGACAGTGTGTGCTGTTGTCAATCTCACAGCAGCAGCATATGCCAAGCAGGTTATTTAGATGCAGAGTCTAGAGATAATGTAGGGATATTGTAAGTCATGGGCAAAAAGAGTGTCAGCTGAAACTCCTTGCCCTGGGAACACTTTGTTCCTCTTGTTCCCACCTGCTGGAGCAGGCTGTCAGCACAGATACTGATTCATGGAGCAATATGTAAGGCAATGCCTCATGCTGGAATGGTTACATTTGAAGCTATAAAGGTCAAGCTGCCATGGTCTTATCAGATCATAGGGCTGTTCTGTCATTAGACAGAGGTGACTGGTGATGGTTTAACCTGAGGATCACCACACCTCAAGTGAGGGGAATAGTTGAGAAGGAAAGTCCTTCATGGTAATCTTAGCTGATGTGCTCTGCACCGTAAACTAGCCATCCAACCAAGTGAGTGAACTAATCCATCTTTGGAGGTAGACAGAGACAAGACTCACCAGGTTTAAGGTGAAAAATTTGTTGTATATAAAATATGTACAATGCATTGCCACCTATACACCCAAAGAGACTTTGATCATTTTTCTTCCTCTCCCTGTCACTGTGTGGTCACGTACTCTGTGCTGGTGTAGCTGGGGTGGAGGGTGCCTGCATAACAGTGGAACCCATTGGGCCTGGACTTTGGTTGGGTAACCTCAAGATCTGGATGAAACAGACGTGCCAAGGCTGACTTGCCAGGTCCAAGTGGGCCTGCCCTGGTGTGAACTTCCAAAGATTGCAGGAGGGCACGCTGGATGAAAGTGGGATTGGGGGACCGGAATTGCCCTGATAGGATTCTCCTGAGGGGCCTGATTGTGGTCCCCCTTCCTCCTGACACCACCCTGTCTCTGTGTGTGGAAGGGGTACCTGGAGTGGGCTCTGCTGACCTCTCTATGGAGGCAGCATTACTCACTGTGTTGCCGCAGCCTCTGGGCAATGGGGACTAATGTTTCTGCTGCTCCAGGCCCTCCCAGTGTGTGTCCCTGATTACCCACACCACAAGCTCTTCTCCTAGTTGGGGCTGAGCCAGGGCCTGGTCTCCAGCATTCCTCTGAGTTCCGGCAGCATGGAGCATTTCTCCCTCTGCCAACTGCAGAGAGGTGGCAGTTCACTGGATACCCACAGTTTTGAGGCTGAACGCTCCCAATGAGGTAAGCTGGTGGGCGGTGCAGGATGCAGCCTTCTTGATGCTCCCTCGGAGACCACGGTTCCCTTGTCCACAGTGATCAAGGATGGAGCTAGTGGGCATGCTGGCAGCAGCTAAAAGGCAAAAGAGAAAGAAGGGGTCACTGTCAGTGGTTCAGAATGATGTGTAATGAATGAAACAGAGAGTGGGGTAACTGGGAGAGATGCAGTAACATGATGTCTGGTACTTATTACTTGGTGGGACATGGATATTTTAACACTCTCATTGGTGGTGTTGGGGGTGGGGGGGGATCCCAGTCTTCTCTTGCAAGGACTAAAATTCTTTCCTTGTATGGAGTGAGGAAACTAATACCAGGCACCCCTTCATCCATAGCTATCTCTGCTCTGTTATGAACTGTCTACTCCTGCGATGACAACACTGAAGAAACTGAATAAGATGAAAGTTGGTGGCGCAGCTATTAGTCCTGGTACAGGAGGACACAAGGTGATTAGATTAGATTAGATTACCTGTAGTATGGAAACAGGCCTTTTGGCCCAACAAGTCCACACCAATCCTCCGAAGCGTAACCCATCCCAACCCTATATTTACCCCTGCCTAATGCACCTAACACTACAGACAATTTAGCATGGCCAATTCACCTGATGTGCTAAGGTGTTCCAAGCAACTGAATAGGGCATGCAGGGTCAGAGCTATGGGAGGTCAGAACCGAGGTTGAGAGAGGGTAAGGGAAGATGTTGCAGGCAGAGCGTGAACATTGGTAGAAGATATTTGCAGTAGCACTGAACATGTGAGTAGGAGGTAGCAGGGAGGAGAGCATGGCACTTACTCCTGGGACCCTACAGGCTATTGCTCTGCACTGCAGAGATAGCATACCAACATGGCTGGAAGCCTCAGACCAGGCTGCCATGGTCTGGTGGCTTGGCCACCTCTGCTAGTCCTTTGGAAAGAGAACTCCTGTCTTTTATGATACACCCTCTCTCACATCCTCCAGGTTCCTATTGGAGAATTGCAGCATCATTTTTCCCTTCTCAAACATCGTCTAGGATTGTCCTTGGTCAAGCAGGGTAGTTTCAAAACACCAGTGCTCCCGCCTTTTAAAAATAGAGTCATTGAGATGTACAGCATGGAAACAGACCCTTTGGTCCAACCCATCCATGCTGACCAGATATCCCATCCTAATCAACTCCCACATGCTAGCACAAGGCTCATATCCCTCCAAACCCATCCTATTCACATACCCACCAAGTGCCTTTTAAATGTTGCAATTGTATTAATCTCCACCATTTCCTCTGGCAGCTCATACCATATATGTACCACACTCTGCATGAAACGTTGCCCCTTAGGTTTCTTTTATATCTTTCCCTTCTCACCTTAAACCTATGCCCTCTAGTTCTGGCTCCCTGACCCCAGGGAAAGACATTGTCTACTTATCCTATCCATGCCTGTCATGATTTTGTAAACCTCTATAAGGTCGCCCCTCAGCCTCTCACGCTCCAGGGAAAACAGCCCCAACCTGTTCAGCCTCTCCCTATAGCTCAGATCCTCCAACCCTGGCAACATCCTTGTAATTCTTTTCTGAACCCTTTCAAGTTTCACAACATCTTTCCAATAGGAAGGAGATCAGAATTTCATGCAATATTCCAACAGTGGCCTAACCAATGTCCTGTACAGCTGCAACATGACCTCCCAACTCCTGTACTCAATACTCTGATCAATAAAGGAAAGCATATCAAACACCTTCTTCACTATCCTATCTACTTGTGACTCCACTTTCAGGGAGCTATGCACCTACACTCCAAGGTCTCTTTGTTCAGCAACACTACCTAGGACCTTACCATTAAGTGTATAAGTCCTGCTAAGATTTGCTTTCCCAAAATGCAGCACCTCACATTCATCTGAATTAAACTCCATCTGCCACTTCTCAGCCCATTGGCCCATCTGATCAAGATCATGTTGTAAACTTACTAACTACACCTCTTATGCTCACATTCAAATCACTTATATAAATGATGAAAAGTAGTGGACCCAGCACCCATCCTTGTGGCACTCCACTGGTCACAGGCCCCCAATCTGAAAAAGAACCCTCCACCACCACCCTCAGTCTTCTACCTTCAAACCAGTTCTGAACCCAAACGGCCAGTTCTCCCTGTATTCAGTGAGATCTAACCTTGCTCACCAGTCTCCCATGGGGAATGTTGTCGAACGCCTTACTGAAGTCCATATAAATCACGTCCACCACTTTGCCCTCATCAATCCTCTTTGTTACTTCTTCAAAAAACACAATCAAGTTTGTGAGACATGATTTCCCACACATAAAGCTGTGTTGACTATCCTAATCAGTCCTCGCCTTTCCAAATACATGTACATCCTGTCCCTCAGGATTCCCTCCAACAACTTGCCCACAACTGCCTCAGACTGACTGGTCTGTGGTTCCCTGGCTTGTCCTTACCACCCTTCTTAAACAGTGGCATCACGTTAGCCAACCTCCAGTCTTCTAGAACCTCACCTGTCACTATCGATGATACAAATATCTCAGTAAGTGGCCCAGCAATCACTTCCCTAGCTTCCCACAGAGTTCTAGGGTACACCTGATCAGGTCCTGGGGATTTATACGCTTTTATGCTTTTCAAGACATCCAGCACATCTTCCTTTGTAATATGGACATTTTCAAGATGTCACCATCTATTTCCCTACATTCTATATCTTCCATGTCCTTTTCCATAGTTAATATTGATAGCTGGGTGCAAAGGATGCTGGTCTTTTGGTGGATATTCACTGAGTGGTGAGGTATTCTGGGAACAGCATCTGGTAAGATGTGACAAGAATTTGATGTAACAGATAATGAGGGATGGGGCATGTAGTTAATGAGAAAACTTAACCCTGCCTTCACAGTGAAAAGTTCTCAAAAACTCAGTGCAACTTCTGAGAAGTGCTTCCATTCATTAAAGGGCAAAGAGGGACATATTATTACACAAATTAGTTAACAGATAAGTCATATATCACAATATTTGATGTTACAGTACAAAGGAAACCTCCTCACCTTTAGTCATTCTATATCTGCATAATGGGATCTACAGAATAGTTACATTGCAGTGTGCAGTCATTGCAGCCAGTTATGTGTAGTGTTTACAGTCACATAACATAGTTAGGACACAAGTAAGCATAGATCAAGACTACCTGGAAGTCTGAAATATTGTAGCAATGCAAAACAGTGTTGTGAACAAATTTTAAGATATCTGACTCAACAAGAATTTGTGATATGTAGTTTATGGGCCAAGATTCAAAAATACCACTAGCAGCCAGGAGAACAGACACTGGTATATTTCATTGTTATGTATTCTGGTTTGTATATGCTAGGTATATGACATTGTCCCTTTAAGAGATGAGTCACATGAGTACTGGTGCGTCATCAGCCAGGTTGCAGGCTTGTTCAGACTTGTTTTGTGCTTTTACAGAATGCCAGTTTGTAGAATAAAAACCTCCCTCCAGGACTGTAGCAAACAATGTGTATGTGCATTCTTTAGTTCTGACTGGAGCCTAATAACTACCCAGTATAGAATAGACCTGTATGCCAGTGGGAAGTGTAAGCCACGTCAGAGAAGGCTCAAGGATCTTAAAGTAAGGGAACCCTTAGGAAGCAGCGATCATAATATGGTAGAGTTCAGTCTGGAGTTTGAAAGAGAGAAGGCAAAATCGGATATAATGGTGTTACAGTTAAACAAAGGTAATTATGAGGGCAGGAGAGAGGAACTGACAAAAATAGACTGGAAGCAGAGGCTAGCGGGGAAGACAGTAGAGCAAAAATGGCAGGAGTTTGTGGGTATAATTGAGGACACTGTACAGAGGTTCATCCCCAAGAAAAGAAAGATTATCCGGGGAGGGATTAGACAACCATGGCTGACAAAGGAAGTCAGGAAATGTGTTAAAGACAAAGAGAGATCCTATAAAGTGGCCAAGAGCAGTGGGAAATCAGAAGATTGGGAAGGCTACAAAAACAAACAGAGGATAACAAAGAGAGTAATAAGAAAGGAGAGGATCAAAAATGAAGGTAGACTAGCCAGTAATATTAGAAATGATAATAAAAGTTTCTTTCAATACATTAGAAACAAATGACAGGCAAAAGTAGACATTGGGCCACTTCAAACTGATGCTAGAAGCCTAGTGATGGGAGATAAGGAAATAGCAGGAGAACTTAACAAGTACTTTGCATCAGTTTTCACAGTGGAAGACATGAGTAATATCCCAACAATTAAAGAGAGTCAGGGGGCTGAGTTGAGTATGGTTGCCATTACAAAAGAGATAGTGCTAGAAAAGCTAAAAAGTCTTAAAATTGATAAATCTCCTGGCCCCGATGGGATACATGCTAGAGTTCTGAGAGAGGTGGCTGAGGAAATAACAGAGGCATTGTTTGAGATCTTTCAAGAGTCACTGGAGTCAGGGAAAGTCCCGGATGATTGGAAGATCGCTGTTGTAACCCCCTTGTTCAAGAAAGGATCAAGACAAAAGATGGAAAATTATAGGCCAATTAGCCTAACCTCGGTTGTTGGTAAAATTCTAGAATCCATCATTAAGGATGAGGTTTCTAAATTCTTAGAAGAGCAGAGTCTGATTAGGACAAGTCAACATGGATTTAGTAAGGGGAGGTCATGCCTGACAAACCTGTTGGAATTCTTTGAAGAGGTGACAAGTAGGTTAGACCAGGGAAACCCAGTGGATGTGGTCTATCTAGACTTCCAAAAGGCCTTTGATAAGGTGCCACACGGGAGGCTGCTGAGCAAGGTGAGGGCCCATGGTGTTCGAGGTGAGCTACTGGGATGGATTGAGGATTGGCTGTCTGACAGAAGGCAGAGAGTTCGGATAAAAGATTCTTTTTCGGAATGGCAGCCGGTGACGAGCGGTGTCCCGCAGGGTTCAGTGTTGGGGCCACAGCTGTTCGCATTATATATTAATGATCTGGATGAAGGGACTGGGGCATTCTAGCGAAGTTTGCAGTTGATACGAAGTTAGGTGGACAGGCAGGTAGTACTGAGGAAGTGGGGAGGCTGCAGAAGGATCTAGACAGTTTGGGAGAGTGGTCCAGGAAATGGCTGATGGAATTCAACGTGAGCAAATGCGAGGTCTTGCACTTTGGCAAAAAGAATAAAAACATAGACTACTTTCTAAATGGTGAGAAAATTCGTAAAGCCAAACTACAAAGGGATCTGGGAGAGCTAGTCGAGGATTCTCTAAAGGTAAACATGCAGGTTGAGTCCGTGAATAAGAAAGCGAATGCAATGTCGTCACTTATCTCAAGAGGGTTGGAATATAAAAGCACCGTTGTGCTACTGAGACTTTATAAAGCTCTGGTTAGGCCCCATTTGGAGTACTGTGTCCAGTTTTGGTCCTCACACCTCAGGAAGGACATACTGGCACTGGAACGTGTCCAGGAAGATTCATACGGATGATCCCTGGAATGGTTGGTCTAACATATGAGGAATGGCTGAGGATCCTGGGATTGTATTCATTGGAGTTTAGAAGATTAAGGGGAGACTTAATAGAGATGTACAAGATAATACATGGCTTGGAAAGGGTGGACGCTAGGAAATTGTTTCCGTTAGGCGAGGAGACTAGGACCCGTGGACACAGCCTTAAAATTAGAGGGGGTCAATTCAGAACAGAAATGCGGAGACATTTCTTCAGCCAGAGAGTGGTGGGCCTGTGGAATTCATTGCCGCAGAGTGCAGTGGAGGCCGGGACGCTAAATGTCTTCAAGGCAGAGATTGATAGATTCTTGTTGTCTCGAGGAATTAAGGGCTACGGGGAGAATGCGGGTAAGTGGAGTTGAAATGCCCATCAGCCATGATTGAATGGCGGAGTGGACTCGTTGGGCCGAATGGCCTTACTTCCACTCCTATGTCTTATGGTCTTATGGTCTTAGGATTCCTTCTAACTTACTTGGTTAATTTTGAAAACATTCCTTCTGTTATGCGCCTTGTCTTAACTTTCAGTAGGTTTAAAAGGGAAACAATCAAAGCTCACATAGATCTCATTTCCAGTTCAAACAGAACATTGAGCTCAGATGACATCATCAGAGCTTGACTTGCAAACTACAGAGGTCCCCACCAATTTAGTGCCTGAAGTTATAGAAATACACAACATGGAACAGTACGGCACAGCATAGGAACAGGTGTTTAGATTCACAATGTTGTGCCTAACATGAACTAAACCCTTCTGCCTAACCTTGGTCCATTTCCCTCCATTCTTGCAGATTCATGTGCTAATCTAAAAGTCCCTTCGGTGCCCCTTTTGTATCTGCCATAAATCCTAGAGTGGAAAAACCCAGTATGAAACCACTATGAAACCAAATCAAAATCACCTGGTTATGTAACATAGTTAAAACACAAGTAGGCATAAACCAAGACTATCACAAAGTCTGAAATATCGTAGCATTGCAAACAGTTTGTTAACAAATTTGAAGATATCTGACTCGACAAGAAGTCAGTATTTGTGGTATGTGGTTTGTGGCCTAGGATTCGAAGATATCACAAAATGCATCACTAAGCTCCCAGATCTGTTTGATCTGTTCAGTTCTGATATAGATTGGGTGCTGACAATAGGATTTTCTCAGAGTTCCTCTGGCTCTGTGTCCGTGCAGTCAGTGCATTCATACTTTAGACTGAAAACTTCCAAGATTTCCAAGGCAGAAAACAGGTATGCTCTTTGTCCCAACAGATGGAACTGCATGGTGATTTGGAGATCATAAAGCTCCAAAGAGAATATTGTTCTTGGCTTCAAGACAAATGCAATGTTTGTCAAGACAAAACAAAAACATAAATTGCTGGAGAAACTCAGCAGGTCTGGCAGCATCTGCGGAGAGAAAATAGGGTTAAACATTTCAGATGCAGTGAGTCTTCATCAGAAGCCTGCTCAAGATCCTGGCACCCGCTGTGTAGGGCTCAGACATATTCTGCAATAGATTGATCCATAGCCGAATGTGTGCCCATGTCATCAAGATGGACAATTCTAATGTGCACTTTCTCCTGTTGAGCTGAATGCTGTTAAAGATAAGCTTTACTGCAAACAGTTATAGTTCACTTGCATGCCTTTGATACCTTTTTACAACATTTTGGACCAATATCTCAGCTTTTAGTGCCCTCAGTTAACTCTGTTGTGTTTGCAGCCATTAATAATTTCTCCCTCTTTTCTCCCCGTCTGCAGTTTGATTCGGCTTGGCTGTCACCTATGTCCCAAGGCAATGACTGATGAAGGAACAATACCTGCCCTCAGTTGCATCTCGCATCGTTTTGTTCAGCTTGGAGCCTAGTAACTGCCCAGTAACAGAATAAGCCTGAGTGGTCTGGAGAAGGGTAAGCCAGGTCGGGGAAGGCTCAAGGTTTTCTTTTGAATCATTTAGTTAATTTTGCCCATAGGAGGGAAGCCAGTTTATTTGGGGGGGTGGTGGTGTAGCTCTTTTTTGTACTTTTAAAAGTCTTTTTCTTCATTGACTTTGTACTTGCACTTACATTCTCAATAAAATATCTTTCAAATTCTTAAATAACTACTGTAAATGATGTAATTCTTAAATGAGTGCCACAACTGATGTCGCCAAATGCGCATAAATACTCCCATCCATGTAACTCTTATATCTAGTTTATTAGACCCCAGTAAAATATAAAGAATCTATCTGCAACGTGATGGGCACCTTGACCATATGACTGACACAATGGCCAGTATTACTGGTGCAATGCCCAGTGTTCCTGGTTTCAAGAGGTCCTTTAGCCTCAATTCCCATGGTACAGGTCTTTGACTAGTTCAATACAATCGTTTTCCCATCTGGGATTGAAATTGTTTTCAGCACCATTGAAGCAGGAAAGTAGTGGTGAATTGTCTTATCCTCCCCCACTACATCTGATTATTGCTACTTAATGTTAGAGCTAAAATCAAGCCAAAATTAACGAGAGGTTTAGAGGATAAAATTTCTTCATTAAGTAGCAAAAGGTTAAAAGTTGCAGTAACTGAAGCATGAACAGCTTGTGAGCACAAACACTCAAGGGGAAACTGCTGATCTGCAGAAAAGCAATTTTTAGACCATGCATGATTAGTATTGATCATCAAGTCAGTCATTCAAGTCACGGAATATTGGACTAGAGCCTTTCTATATTCACTGTGATCGCAGTGAGTCAAGCTAATTACCTCGGCTGGAAATATCCCTGTGTTTTGTTTGATGACTGTTAATGAAATCCTCAGAAGGACAGCAGAAAATGGATTGTGAGAACTGTAAGGGCATTGAATTTAAAAATTAGAAATAATAAGTATTAATACAGCACCACGTCTCACCCTCATGATATCTCAAAATGACTTATAGCTAATGAATTTTCGAAGTGTTATATATACTATTACAGACATAAAGGAGAGGTGAATCAGCGATTTTTACAATCCTCCACTTCCGTGTCTAATAGAGGTGATCTTGACTTTCTTTTCGAACGTATTTCCCTTTTGAAATAAATCAGGGTTTGTTATCCCAAATCTTGTTTGTGAAGATTTTTAAAACAGTGCACTGCAATTTTTTAATACAAGAGGTTTAGAATCATACAATTCCAACTGTGCCGGAAGTAGCCTACTCAGCCCATTAAGTCCCCCTGCCCCTCCGAAGAGCATCCCACCCCTTATCCCTGTAACCCGGCATTTACCATGGCCAATCCCCCTAACGTGTAAATCCCTGGACATTACAGGCAATTTAGCATGGCAAACCACCTAACTTGCCCATCTTTGGACTGTGGGAGGAAACAGATGCAGACACAGGGAGAATGTGCAAAGACAATTGTTCAAGGGTGGAATTGAACGCAGGTCCCTTGCACTGTGAGGCAGTTGTGCTAATGTGTGTGCCATGCAATTACTGATGTATTCAAAACCCAGGAAAGTGTGAGTGGACAGGAGGAACACAACTACACACTCCCAAATAAGCTTACAAAGAAGTATGAAAGAAAAACGGAAAGGAAAGAAGGTACAATTATGAATTACATAAAAATCAAAGGTATTGGCATTAATTCTCGTAAAGCAGAGGTCAATAAGTAAATGTTCCGTGAATTCTTACAGTTGACTGGTCTGACAGAATTCCTTTTTACAGGAATTTGGATGCAGGTGGATGCAGTTGAAGGCACAGCAATATGATTCTTGTAGGCTGGAATTAATTTGCATTTTAGGGAAAAATACAATATTCATCCTGGAAGTCAGGTTTTCAGAGAGTTTGGGACAAAAGGTCGGCTTTTAACTAATATTAGAGCTGCTTGGCTGTTTTCTGCCCTGAAGATAAAAGCAGACTGAGAAAAAGAGGTCAAAGTTGTGTTCAGGCTCCTTGATGCAATCTTGGTGTTAATGACTCTCACCATATCTCTGGAATTCAGTTATATTGCCCAAGTTTGAACCGAGGTTATAGAAAAGTCAGGGCTGAGTGGTCCTGGCAGAACCGAATTGAGCATCAGTGAGCAGGTTATTTCTCTGTTGATGACCTGTTTCATCATTTTTCTGGGTAGACTGTTGGGATGGTAATTCTCTGGTTTGGGTTTGTCCTGCATTTGTGCATAGGAAAATCCTGGGCAATTTCTGACATTGTAACTGTACTGGAAGAGCTTGGCTCAAGGTGCAGCAAGTTTGGAGCAATGTTGTCATGGCCCAAAGTCTTTGCAGTATCCAGTGCCTTCAACTGTTCCTGTCTATCATGGGGAGTGAATCAAATTGACTGAAGAAATTTGCTGGAGACCTCTGAAGGAGGCCGAGATAGCAATAAGAAATAGGAACTTGGTTAGGCTATTTGGCCCCTCAAGCCTACTCCACCATTCAATAGGATCCGGCTGATCCAACTCATGTCAACTTTTCAGTATTTACCCCATAACCCTTGATTTCTCTACTGACCAAGAATCTATCTATGTCAACCTTAATTATACTCAAGGACTCCTGCCTCCACAGCTGTGTGCGACAAGGAATTCCAAAGATTTACAACTCTCCGATAGAAGAAATTCCTCCTCACCTCAGTCCTAAATTGATGCCGTTTTATCCGAAGATTGTGCCCTCTGATCCTAGACTCTCCCATGAGGGGAATCATCCTCTCAGCATTTTCCCTGTCAAGCCTCTAATGAATCCACTCACCACGATTGTTGCAAATGTTTCTACCTTATCTTGTGTGCTGATGTTCTGGAGTTTCCCATGATTGATGATGGGGACACTTGTGAAACCTCTTCCTCCAGTGAGTTGATTAATTACCTGTCACTGTGCATGGCTGGATGTGGCAAGACTGCAATTCTTTACTTTCATCCAGTAGAAATTACTTAACCCTGTCTATCACTTGCTGCAGACGCTGTTTAATTTGCAAGTAGTGCTGCAGAGAACTTGGCCTTTTATGGATTCTTTGTTAGCCACTTTGTGAGCCTGAATGATAAACTTAAATTGTTTGCTAGTTTCTGGGATTTTCCATATTATTCATTGAGTGCTGCTCAATTGAAGAATCACTTCTAATGTTGGGCCTTTGAGTTTTGCAAAAACAGGTTGCTTGACTACAGTCAAAAGCCTGCCTGTTGTGAACTGCAGAAGCTGTCTGGGCAAGCAGTTATTGCTCACTAATAATTTTGACCAGAGGGCAGTTAAAAATGCTGTGAGCCTGGAGTCACACGTAGGCCTGACCAGGTAAAGATGGCAGCTTCCTTCCCTAAAGGACCCTAATAAACCAGATGTTTTTTCCAACAATCGAAAACAGCTTCAAGGTAATCTTTAGATTCTTAATTTCAGATTATTATTGGATTCAAATTCCACCATCTGCCATTGTGGGATTCAAGTCCAGATCCCCAGAATATTACCTGGATCCACAGATTAATAGTCTAGTGAAAATATCACAAGGCCATTATCTCCCCAGGGGCTGCTCTCTCATTAAACAGAGATGACTGGTGGTTGTTTAGCTTGAGGGTCCTTCATGGTAACCTCAACCATTGAGCCAACGCTGTTGTCAGCACTCTGCATCACCAGGCAGATGTCCAGACAACTGAGCTAACTGACCTTTGAAATATGTGATCAATATATTGACCTCTGTCAAAAGCTAAAAAACATGTTCATATCCTTCCAGTTCTGAAGAAGAGTCACACTGGACTCGAGACATTAACCATTTCTTTCTGTGCAGATGCTGCCAGACCTCCTGCATTTCTTCAGCATTCCCTGTGCTTGTTTCAGATTTCAGCCATATGTTGCTTTTATTTGAGTATTTACTGCTGTTTCAGAAATGTCTACCTTGAAAACTTCTGATTGTCTCTCCAACAGGATTTCTATTCTAATCTATTGGCTTGTTCATCTCCATTGTTTTCTATCTCCCTCCTACAGTTAGATAAAGTGTTTTTTTAATTTGTTTTCACCCCTTCAGTGATAGTCCATCTTACTCCACAGGGATTCCGACTGAAGTTCCATCCACCTGGGTGTTTCAAACCCACCCAGGAATACAGGAATTTCAGGCACATACAAAACTTCTCAGACAGTTGTTATTGTGGCATCATCTGTCCACGCTCAGTGTCATACAGCCATATACACATAGTCCATCTTTCTCTCCTGCAGCACCACCTCACACCATCTCAAAGCAGTTCCAGACTTCATTTTCATTTCATTCTTTGTCTCATTTGATGCTTTCATAGGAAATGTTTCCTCTTCCTTTCAGGTGTCAAGGAACATAAGCTCCAAAACCTTAATTGCTGAGTTTGTATAAACTCCGTTTGGATCACATTTGAAATATTGTGAGCAGTTTTGGGTCCCATATCTAAGGAAAGATGTGCTGGCCTTGGAGGGGGATCCAGACAAGATCACAAGAATTATCATAGGGATGAAGGCTTGTCATATGAGGAGCACCTGAGGGTTTTGGGTCTGTGCTGTCTGGAATTTAGAAGGATGAAGGGGAATCTGATTGCAAGTTAGAGAATATTGAGAGGTCTGGATCGTGCTTTGAACCAGGCCAGACTCCACCCCCCAAATATTTTAAGAAAATTGTCCAGACCCTAACATTTCTAGTTGCTTTAAGCAGATGTAAGGTGTATATTCCAGGAGTGATGCAGCAGGTCAAAGCACTCAGTTTTAAACAAAACAGTTTATTTTACAAACTACCAAATGAAACATGAACAGAAGAGATCATAATATAGAATAACTTAACCTATCTGAAAACCCAACTTACTCATAACAACTTAATAATGCTGTTTCAATTTCCTGTAACATCCCCATAAACACACCTCTTGATAAAAAAGGTCAATTTAAACCCAAGTTCTTGAGGAGAGATGTTAGAGAAAATCAGCATAGAACCTCTTTTCACACCCAGCAGCTGTTTCCCTAGGTGCCTAGCAAAAAGCTAAACCAGACTAGAAACATCCCGGAACTGGGAGAACTGGCCACTTCTTCTGTCATCTTCGCCTCTGCACCCACTTCCTTGGACAGGAGTCCTCTCCATTCCACGCAGACCCTTTCACTGTCTCCAATACTCCCCTCACCACCTGGACCCCTCTCTCTGGCCATTTATTGACACTTGATCTTTTCATTGAGAACCTTAGTCTCTCTGCACCCCTTACCTCACTCTAATCTGTCTCACTCTGAACTTGTTGCACCCTGTTCCCTCAGAGTATAAGTACAAGTATTTGATAAAAGAAAAACCTAAAAGATCTTTCCCTGATTGTTGTCTTGGGCAGTATCTGTTAGCCATTAGCAAAGCCACTTATCCCTGACAAATCTGTACCTCTGCTTTTCACAACTCCTCTTGAAAAAAAACCAACAACATAATCTTGCTAAAGAAGCAACAACGTCACAATAGAGTGTACGTTTAGAAGGTGTTTCCACTAGCAGGAGACACTAGGACCTGAGGGCACAGCCTCGGATGATGCTTTCAAACAGAGTAGAGGAGGAATTTCTTCAATCAGAGCGTGGTTAATCTGTGGAAGTTATTGCAACAAAGGGCTGTAGAAACCAACTCATTGAGTGTCCTTAAGACAGAAGTAGACAGTTTCTTGATTTATAAGGAGATCAAGGATTACATATCAACCACGATTAAACGGTAGATCAGACTCGATGGATTGACTGACCTGATTGAGCAGATATGTCTTATGGTCTTATGTTCTAAGGGCACTGATGCATCTGTGAATCTTTCTTCCCCCTCCTTCCTTTCAACTCCATTTCCTTATTGAATTACACCCTTTCATGTGTATAGACTACACCTTGTAACCTTGCCCTCTCCAATGTTGAAACATTTGTGTTTGGCAAAGAACTTAGCTTTATCTCTTTATGTTCTAACCTCAATGAATTTCATGCACAGCATGAAGCTTAGTTCTTCTGTCATCTTCGCCTCTGCACCCACTTCCTTGGACAGGAGTCCTCTCCATTCCACACAGACCCTTTCACTGTCTCCAATACTCCCCTCACCACCTGGACCCCTCTCTCTGGCCATTTATTGACACTTGATCTTTTCATTGAGAACCTTAGTCTCTCTGCACCCCTTACCTCACTCTAATCTGTCTCACTCTGAACTTGTTGCACCCTGCTCCCTCAGATCCAGTACTGCCCTTGTTATTAAACCTACTGATAAGGGTGGTGCTTTTGTTGCATAGTGTGCTGATCTCCACCTGGCAGAGACTGAGCACCAACTCTCAAACACTTCCTGTTCTCTCCCCCAGATCATATTCCTAGCATTGATCATCAGGCTGAAGTTTCCAGAACAGTCACAAACCTCATCTCCCCTCTACAACTTCCTGTCTCATAGTCCCGCAATCCCACTGCTTTTATCTCCTTCCCAAAAATCTATAAATGGAACTGCCCAGGCAGAATCATTATTTCAGTCTGACCTGCCCCACTGAAAGTAGTTTTTGCATCTTGACTCTATTTTACCCTTTGTTCAACTCTTTCCCACTTACATTAATGATTCTTCTGACACTTGATATTAGTTCACAAGTTCCAGTTTTCTGTTTGAAGCCAACTTCTCTTCTCCATTGATGTGCAAACCATAAAGTGCTTTAGGGAACATCTCCGGGACACCCGCACCAATCAACCCCAACGCTCCATGGCTGAATATTTCAACTCTCCCTCTCACTCTGCCGAGGACAAGTAGGTCCTGGGCCTCCTCCACTGTCACTCTCTCACCACCGGCGCCTCATCATCCACATCGGAACACTTCAACTCCAGAATATCAATGTGGACTTCACCAGTTTCCTCATTTTCCCTCCCCCCACCATACCCCAGTTCCAACCTTCCAACTCATCACCATCCTCATGATCTGTCCTACCTGCCTGTTTTCCTTCTCACCTATCCGCTCCACCCTCCTCTCTGACCTATCACCTTCACCCCCGCCTCCATCCACCTATTGCACTCTCAGCTATCTCCTCCCCAGCCCCACCCCCTCCCATTTATCTCTCCACCGCGGAGCTCCCAGCCTCATTCCTGATGAAGGACTTTTGCCCGAAATGTTGATTTTCCTGCTCCTCGGATGCTGCCTGACCTGCTGTGTTTTTCCAGCACCACTCTAATCTTGACTCTGATCTCTAGCATCTGCAGTCCTCACTTTCACCCAATCCCTGTACATTCCATCTCCCCATCACAATAGTCTGAAGACTCTCCTTGAAACCAGGCCAGAGCATTCCCCATCCACCACTATCCTCCTTCATCTGCCTGAGCTTGTCTCACTTTGAACAACATCTCCTGGAGCTTATTCAATTTTCTCCAAGTCAATAGTTGTGACCATTGGTATCTGTATGGATTACAGTTATGCCTGACTCTTTATGTAATATGTTGAACATTCTTTGTTCTAGTCCTGCTTGGACTCCCCACACACAACTTATCCATAACACCATTGATGTCTTTGCTGCTGCTTTCCAGTCTCATCTGAACTGAAAAATTTCACCAGTTTTGCTTCCAATTTTCATCCTTCACCTGGTCCACGTCTGACTTTTTCCTTCCCCTCTTTGCCTTCACTGTTTTCATTGCTGAGGATAGGCTGTCCACCAAAATCCATTGCTCCCACAGTCACCTCAACTACATCTCCTCACACCCTGCTTCCTGCAGGGATTCCATTCCATTCTCCCAGTTTTTCCATCTCCATGTTGTATCATTCTAATGATGCCACCTTCCACCAGCTGCCTCCATGACTTTCTTTTTCCTCAACTGTAGATTTCCCTCTGTTCTGATTGACAGGGCCTTTAGCTACATGCTCTTCTTCAGCCTTACCCAATTGTCTTCTCCCCAAAACAATTATAAGGTCCCCTTTTTCCTTATTTTAACTTCATTAGCCTCCACATTCAAAGGATTAGCCGGAGCCATTTCTGCCAGTAGAATGCCACCACGAAACATACATTCCCCTCCGTTCCACTATCAACACCCTGCAGGGAATATTCCCTCTGTAATACCCTAGTGTACTCCTCCATAACTCCAATTCTTTCTCATTACTCCATGGCACCTTCCCATGAAATTGCAGATGATATAATATCTTTCCTCCTTCACCTCCTCCATTCTCACTGTCCAAGGCCCCAAACATTCCTCCCATTTGGTGTAGCATTTTCCTTGTACTTCTTTCAATTTAGTCTACTTCATTTGCTGCTTACAATGTGGCCTCCTTTACATTGGTGAGACCAAACATAGATTGGGTGATCACTTTGCAGGGCACCTCCACACTAAATGAAATACCCTGACCTCCCAATTGCTTGCAATTCCAATAAACCACCATGCTAACATTTCTGTCAGGGGATTACTGCCATATTCTAATAAAATACAAAGCAAACTTTAGAAAAAAAACCACCTCATTCTCCAATGAGGCACTTTACAGTCCCAAGGGCTCAACATTGAGTTTCACAACTTCAGAAAGTGACCGGATTAGGTGTGCTCTTCATTATTCTTATTTTTAGTCCATCCCTGTGCCCACCCGCATAGCCTTGCCTTGTTTGTGTCTTGCCTACTTTGCTCTTAGTAGACAGGATCCCTTCTCTTTCTTTCATATCGTACTTTATGCTCATTTTACATTTCTTTTTTTGATTTCTCCACCATTAACAACCTTTTGCCTTTTGCACTGTGCCACAGCATCATCTGCCCTTCTGCTCCTCCCCATTGCTGTCAAAAGTATGTGTAAAAGAAGATTTTCTAATGCCTTTCAGTCATGAAAAAGGGTCATATTTGACTCAAAACATTAATTTTTTTTTCTCTCTATGGATGCTGCCAGGCCTGCTGAATTTCTCCAGCATTCTCTGTGTTTGTTTCACACTTCCAACATCTGCATTATTTTGCTTTTATTCAAGTGTAATAAATTAAGCCAGGTAAATGAATATTCAACTCCTTGAATATTCAAACCAATTAAAGAAAGCAATGTCAGTATTAAATAGTAACAAAATAATTACCGTTCAATGTTCTGCATCCTTCAGGTGAAAAGGCCCTCAAAGTCTTTTAAAAACAATTCAACTGGAAAGAATGATCAATAACTAATACAGTAAACATGTTGGAAAATGGAAACATACCTCAGGAGGACGTAAACTGACTGATGAAATGAAGGATACATGATAGATGAAATTTAATGTAGAAAAATGTGAAGTGACACTGTTGTTGGAAATAATGAGGAGAGGCATTGTGAACCCATACTACAATGAATGTAGTCTTTGAAGGCTACTGGGCACGTTGAGAAGACTGTTTAAATAAAGTGTATGGGACTTATTAATTTATTAGAAGAGGCTTGGGGTGAAATGTTTTTAGATTAGATTCCCAACAGTGTGGAAACAGGCCTTTCAGCCCAACAAGCCCACATTGACCCGTTAAAGAGGCACGGCACGGTGGCACAGTGGTTAACACTGCTGCCTCACTGTGCCAGAAACCTGGGTTCAATTCCCACCTCAGGCAACTCTCTGTGTGGAGTTTGCACATTCTCCCCGTGTCTGTGTGGGTGCTCTGGTTTCCTCCCATAATCCAAAAATGTGCAGGTTAGGTGAATTGGCCATGCTAAATTGCCCGTAGTGTTAGGTGAAGGGGTAAATGTAGGGGAATGGGTCTGGGTGGATTGCGCTCCGGCGGGTCGGTGTGGACTTGTGAGGCCGAAGGGCCTGTTTCCACACTGTAAGTAATCTAATAAAGAGCACCCACCCAGACTCATTTCTCATCATTTTCCCCTGACTAATGCAATGGGCAATTTAGCATGGCCAATTCATCTGGCCTACACATCTTTGGACTGTGGGAGGAAATCCACACAGACACAGGGAGAATGTGAAAACTCCACGCAGATGGTCGCTCAAGGTGGGAATCAAACCCGGGTCCCTGGTATGGTGAGGCAGTAGTGCTCACCACTGGGACACTATGCCACCTCTGTTCTGTTCTTTAAACTTTCTTAAAGCATTAGGATCATATTTAGGATCCAATCAATTGGAGTCTGTGGTCTTATTCGCCTGTGCAATCTTCCTGGAGGCAGGCAGTATATATTGTAAAGTTGTGTTCAACAACAAATCAGGGGCAGGAGATGCACTGCAGTGACAGGTGGTTAGATCAGAGAATCTGAGGTGATGGCTGGTGGTGCCAGTCCCATTGTAAAGGTTATACGCTCATCTGAAAGGAGTGGGAGACAGTAACGGCAGGTGGATTCTTGTGTGACTGTCAGCCTATCCCACTCAACCAGCACTCTCCAGTGGATCCACTTGCAGGTGAGGCCAATCCTTTTGTAATCCTTTGTCAGTGGAATGTCTGAAGACTGCTCATTTGTTTTTTATATATATATTTATTGAAAAATTTTTACTCTTTTACAAAAAAGTTATAAAAGTACAGAAGTACAGAAAAGTAGAAATAATATCATTATATTACAGTAACATTAACAATAAACTGCCTACTGCACTTCAAGATATAATCGTCTTGTATTTTCTTAATCTGAATTAGAATAAGCTCAAATTAAATAAAATAGTACTAAATTAAATTACAATCCACTAAAATTAAATTACATTATATTTCACTATATAATATTTTTCCACTCGCTGCACCCTCCACCGAAACCCCTGTCCACGGGAACAACAGTTATTATACCCATATTTACTAGGCCTCCCCATTCCGGGGGCCCAGACCACCATATTTGGCCCTTGTGGCTATATAAAGGCCTTAATCAGTACTGCCAAAAGGTCCATGTCTATGTAATTTAGAAAGGGCCGCCATGTCTTATAAAATTGCTTAGTTCCATGGCACACCATACTTGTCAGATAATCTTGAGGGACGTACTCCATCACAAGTCTGTGTCACCCTGCAAGACCTGTAAGTTTTTCTAATATCCAATTCATTAAGATGTTCTTCCTTGCACAGTGCATAAGAATGTTAAATAGCCTCTTCCTGTGCTCATCCAGAAAGGGCAAATTCGGTAGTCCCAAAAGAAGGGATACTAGATCCTCCTTAGCTTCCATTCCCAGGATCTTCTCCAGCTCATTCACTATGGCACCCCAGTATCCGTAGCAGGACCAAAAGCAATGTGTGAAGGTGCCTATGCTGATTTTACATTTGGGACATTCTGGAGAAGATCCTTTCTAAAACTTTGCTAATCTGTCTGGTTCCATATGGGCCCTGTGGAGGATTTTCAATTGCATTGCTTGTGTTTTATTGCATATTGGAATTTTCTTTACATTCCCCCATATGTTTCTGATGAGATTTCTTCCCCTAACTCCTGATTCCAGATCCCATGGAGTCTCTCCACATCCCCCAAGGCAGATGGTATACGGTACTGATCAAGAGAGCACCCCCACATTGGAGCACTCTTCTTTCTATATTTGGATTGTAGAGCTGGGCCAAGAACGTGGTCTTCTTCTGTATGTAATCCCTCGCCTGGAAATATCGGAAATGGTCCCTTTTAGGGATCCCGTATTTCTGACTTAATTGGTTGAAAGACATCAAGACCTCTCACTCAAATAAATCTCCCAAGCAGGAGATTCCCTTACCCTAGGTAAAAACAATGACTGCTGATGCTGGAAACCAGATCCTGGATTAGTGGTGCTGGAAGAGCACAGCAGTTCAGGCAGCAATAGAGGAGCAGTAAAATTGACGTTTCGGGCAAAAGCCTTTCATCAGGAATACAGGCAGAGAACCTGAAGGGTGGAGAGATAAATGAGAGAAGGGTGGGGGTGGGGAGAAAGTATCAGAGTACAATAGGTGAGTGGGGGAGGGGATGAAGGTGATAGGTCGGGGTGGGGGGGAGGTGGGGGGAGGGCAGTCCTTGTTTTTACCTGGTTGATTTTAACCCTACTGCGAATCCTCCTGCAAGGATGCCTACCTTGAAGAAGTTTTCCTCCTCTCTGTACAAGAATCTCAGGGAGTCCCTCTCCCACTGCAACTCCCAGGTCATTTCCTTTACTATGAAGCTCTTCCTTCCCACCTATCTTCTTTTCCACCTATCCACTCCATCCTCTTTCCCCTCCCCACACCCTCCCTGACCTGTCACCATCCCCTCCCCCACTCACCTGTTGTACTCTATGCTACTTTCTCCCCACCCCCACCCTCCTCTCATTTATCTCTCCACCCTTCAGGCTCTCTGCCTGTATTCCTGATGAAGGGCTTTTGCCCGAAACGTTGATTTTACTGCTCCTCGGATGCTGCCTGAACTGCTGTGCTCTTCCAGCACTACTAATCCAGATTCCCTTACCCTGTCATGCTCTAAAGCCGGAGTCCATTGACTCAGCCTAAATCCTGGCACTCCCACTAATGGGGTGAACAGTGAAGTCTTAAGCAAATTATCCTCACCCTGCCGCATTATCTTCCATCCTTTCACCGTATTTATGATAATTGGGCTCTCACAGTGTTCAACCACAGATCTCATCTTATCTATAAACAGTAAGTTGATGAGGGGACATCTCGCCTGCGAGACCTCAACATTAATCCATTGCACCCAATCACCCACATTTGACAGCAGGATGCCGATTTGGTATCTCTTCAGATCTTGGAAGTCCACCCCTCACCATATCCTGCGGAAGTTGCAACTTGGTGAATTTAATTGGGAGGCACCTACAGCACCAAATAAATGATCCAATCCAACTGGCAAACCTCCGCAGCCCCTTTTTCTTTGGTAATCACAATGGGAACATCCTCATGGGATATAATAACTGAAGAAGAAAATTAATTTTGATCAAGGCTATTCGGTCTCACCGTGATTTGGGTAGTCCCTCCCACTGCTGCAAGTCCTGCTTTATTCTCTCAATAAAGTTAGCTCTATACAGCTGATGGAGGGTAGGGGTAATAAAAGTTCCCAGATAGAGAAAACCTTTCTGTGACCACCTAAAAGGAAACCCCATTCTGTCCCCCAGCCTTGGTACTTCCACCTATCCCCCCACAGGCAAGACTTCCGACTTTGCAAAATTTATCTTGTATCCTGAAAAACTGCAGAGTAATTTAATGTTTTGTATTAGCCGGGGGACAGATTTTTCTGGGTTAGCCAAAAATAGAAGGACGTCATCCGCATAAAGAGTAATTTTGTGTTCCCCAATTCCCACCTTTGGTGCCAGTATTTCAGGGTCTTTTCGGATGGCCTCTGCCAAAGGTTCAAGTACCGAGGTAAACAGCAGCAGCGATAGGGGACATCTCTGTTGGCTGCCTCTCTCCACACCAAAATTGCTCAATTTTTAACCCCATTCAAGATAACCGCTGCTTTGGGGTCTCTTTATATAACACTGCCGCCTACCTGGTGAAGGCCCTTCCCAGACCAAAGCAAACTAGAACAGCAAAGAGATATAACTATTCCATCTGATCAAAAGCTTTTTCTGGATCCAAGGAGACCACCAAGCCCGGAATCAGTCTCTGCTGACATATTTGCACTATGTTCAGTACTGGGCTGATATTGTTGGAGGAGCTGCAGCCCTTGATAAAATCTGTCTAGCCCTCCTTTATTATAATAGGCAATACCTTTTCCAACCTCAGACCTTTGATAAGATTTTGAAGTCCACATTCAACAATGAGATGGATCGATACGAGCAATCCTCGGGATCTTTCCCTTTCTTTAAAGCAAGGGAGATATTGTCCTCCCTAAGAGAGGGCGGAAGGCAGTCCTCATTATACGAATGACTATGCATCTCCAGCAGTGGTTCAGCTAACATGAGTATAAACTCCTTGTAAAATTCACTCAGGAACCCATCTGGACTGGGTGTCTTACCACCTTGGAGCTGCCTTACTGCCTCTTGTGTCGTTGGAGATGCATTTAAAAGGGAGGCCGGATCTGCATTTACACTGAGGAGGACCAGGTTTTCAAAACAGGATTCCATTCCCGCTGCTCTCTGACCTGTCTAACTCTGCATAGAGTTCCCAAAATCTGGCATTAATCTTTTTCAGCTCATGAGTGACGTTACCAATTCTCTCCCTAATAGACACAATGGACTGTGGAGCACTTTTCTTCCTAGCCAGGTAAGCCAGGTATCTACCTGGCTTATTCCCATATTCAACCAGCCTTTGCTTTGTAAAGGAGATCCCTCTCTTCGTTGCTTGCGTGAACACTGAGTCTAGAGCAGTCTGGAGAGCCACGACCCGTTATCATATAACCACAGATGGCCTGGTATAATGTGTCAACTCAGCTGCCTTCTGCCGGGCCTCAAGCACACGCTGCTGCTCTCCTCTCTGCCTCTTTCTCGTTGTTGAATATGAAATAATCAGATCCCTTAAGAATGCTTTGGTGGTCTCCCAAACCACTGATGGATTGCTGGCCATACCCCAATTGATGTCCCCAAAAACCCTGAACTCCCTTGTAATGTATTGTACAAAGTTGCCATCTTTCAACAGAAACTGATCCATGCACCAGTGCTATGTGCCTATTCCATTACCCTTGGTCTTAGCATCCAAATATGCTGCTGCATGATCTGAAATAGTTATGTTCCCAATCTTGCAGGCCAACACCAAGTCCAAAAACACCAACAGAACAAAAAACATATCAACTCTTGTGTGGGTTGGAGTAAAAGGTAAAATCTCTCCCACTGGGGTGGAGACACCTCCACACATCCATTAGCCCCAACTCCTCTAACCGTCCATACTGCAGAGGTGTCACCAACAGACTCCTTGGCATTCTGTCTACCCCAGGGTCCATGAGATGATTAAAGTCGCCTATTATACTCATATGGCACACCCCAACAGCCATTAATTTAGAGACTGCATCAACTAGAAATTTAAGAGGATGCGCTGGGGACAGTAAACGGTCAGGATGCCATACACTTCTCTGTGTACCAGAGCCTTCAAAATGTTGAACCGTCCATATTCGTCCTTGATTTGATCTATCACCTGAAATAGGAGGTTCCTTCATGCCGGTATGGCCACTCTACTGCTTTTGGAGTTGAAGGAGGAGAAGAATTCTCTATCGTATCCTCCTGCTGTAACTTTAGATGTTCCCTATCGGTTAAATGTGTCTCTTGCAACAGAGCGATGTCAACCCTTTCCTCAAGATTTGAGAGCATCTTTTTCCTTTGAATGGGGGAATGGCTCCCCTTTATATTCCAGGTGCACCACATGAACAGATCGCTTGCCATGACTGCACACTACAGCCCGCAGGCCCCCGAGAGGAAGAAGCCCATTCAATGTGCGGCAAGTGGAAAAAACACAGACTTTTTCAAATCTAAAAATTATTCCTACAAACACTACTAAAACTACTAAAACTAAGAAACAAACCACTACCCCTAACGAACAAATAAACACAAAAACCACAAATCTCCAGCTATCTCCCCCTTCGCCCATAGGGGGCATTCACTCCCAACCTTGCAGCCATCCTGGCTCATTCCAGTTAAGGCTGCACCCCAAACCCAGGCAATGGATAAAAACCACGTTATTTACACTCCCACAATGGACGCCCACCTCTCTCCCTTCATATCTCAACTCCACACATCTTTACACCAAAGAAGTAACCCAGAAAAACAAAGCAGTAGAATAATAGATAACTATCAAGCGGATGCAATATAAAACAAACCAGATTTTCCACCAAAGCAATACCAGACCTATAAGGCCAGAGACCACAAAAGGGAAAAGAACAAAGCAAGAGAAGATTTTTAAAAATTATGCCATTGTTCGCTCACATCTTTTCCTCTTTCCCTTTTGGTCCAAGTCTATTATTTCAGCGAGTTCAAAATTTTTTTGCCAAGTTGAAATTGTGGACAGATCCCCATAATTTAAACTTAGTACTGCCGGGTACCTCAGAAAATATTGAATATTTAAGAGAATAATTTTATTCTACATCATCAAAAGTCTTCCTTTTCTTAATCATGGCCCCAGAAAAGTTTTGAAAAAACATTATTCTTGAACCTTGTTATATCAGTGCTTGTGGGTCTCTTCCTAGTCTTCTGGCTGTTTCTATTACTAACTGCTTTTCTTTATAGTGCTGGAGTCACACTAGGACCAGGTGGAAGTGCTAATCTGGCCCAGACCTGCACATCACGATCCGGTGGACCTGCTCCACACTCACCAGGCCCAATCCAACCCGATCTCCAGTTCTGCAACTCCTGGAGTCACTCTCAAGAAATTCAACAAAGGCTTTCACTCTCCTGACACTCCAGGAGACCCATTACACGTAACTTTTATCTCTGACCTACTTGTTCCAGCAAGGCCTGAACTTGGCCTTCCAAGTTTCGGACCCGCCTTTTGGAGTTCTCCGTCATGTTCTCTGAGGCCGCGGTCCTTTGTTCCACCGCTTCCAAGCACTGACCCAAAGCTTGGATCTCCTGCACATGGTTTGTCAGCAAGGCAATAATTGGTTCCAGTGTCGTTTTGATTTTTTCATGGAGCTTTGCAAACTTTGGGAATAGATGCTGCTGCTACACCGAATGTAAAGGCACTGCAATGGAAATCGAAGCAGCAGCTACGGGTGCGTCCAACACAGTAGGGGAGTGCTCTGCCTACTGCGCTCCCCTAGCTCCCTTCCCTTTAGATGTCTTCATTTCAACTCCAAAACCTCCAAATCCTAATTTAAAGGGGTTCTAGGTGGTCTACCTATTTTAGACAAAAGAATTTCTTCAGTGGTGATTAAAGGGGGATGGGTATGAGCCTACCTTGTCTGGAGTATGGCACAGAGCCCAACACAGCAGACTTCTCAGACTGCCGCCATCTTGAATCCAGACTGCTCATTTGTTATCTCAAAATTAAAATGTCATGCTGATCCTATTGCATAATGACTACCTACCCTTCTGTCTTTTGTTTGTGGATGAGCTGTAAATAAAGTACGAGAGTAGTCAGGAGTGGTTGTTAGGGTTGTTTGGTGCCTATGGCTCCTCAGCAAGATAATAGACACTTCAATAAATGGTTGCTAGCTACTGAAATAAATGTATTGACCAATTACCCAACTTTGCTGGGTGCATTGCACTATGGGCAGCACGGTGGCACAGTGGTTAACACTACTGCGCCAGAGTGCTGAGACCCGGGTTCAATTCCCGCTTCAGGCAACTGTCTGTGTGGAGTTTGCACGTTCTCCCCGTGTCTGCATGGGTTTCCTCCAAATGCAGGAAGATATGCCAAACATTAGTGAGGCCTCTTGTGCTGTATTTGAATGTGGACAACACACTTTTGGATAGATACCCAGATCTTTGAAAGGTTGCTGAAGAGATTAATCAGAATGATTTGAGGGATGAGGGAAGTCATTGTTCTGGAGGGAATCTAGGATTGTTCTGAGAGCAGAGATGACAATGAGGATATTTGATAGAGGTGTTCAAAATCTCAAATTTCTCTGAAATTTGCTGCCAGCACCCTTGTGAAATCACCAATTTATCCCTTCATCTGGATTCACCTGATAAAACATGTATAAAAACATTGGTTTAGATATTCCATTTTACTACCTGAACACAGGACAGTGAATTAACTTGGTTAATTCATTTTCATCTTTAATGCGTTTTTTGCACTTTCAATGTTCACCATTCATCATTTCCCTTGCTGGAAATCTCTAAGTGACAGGGGCCATTCGAAGACTCACATTCACTTCCATCATTCTCGCTCCTGACATTTTCAAGACTGCCCAACATGAAGTGCAATTGGAATGGAAAATCCAGCATTTGTCTCTGATATTCTTCCTAGCATTTGGGTACCACACAAATCTATTTTACTGTTTCCTTGAGTTTGTCAATCCCAGAGTTCTTTATGAATTCTGTCATCACTCTCATTCCATGTTGTGAGGTAGCCACTTGCCACTGGCCAGTAAAAAGTTATTTAACACTTAATTCTTCTCAGAAAGTGCAAGATTTGCGCAATCATTGGGGCATGTTAAAAGAAAACTTAGATCAGAACTTTATAGCAATCCAGGCAATGATTTGTAATCATCTCATTTTCAAGTGAACCTAACTGCCCATTCATTGATTTTCTGGTCTCAAAAACCACAAGATTTATTTATATTGAAAACCAATACCTTATTGTGTCTTTATCTGAATTTTGGTTTGATAATTGGTGTAAACAGTCTGTGAATAAAATGAAAGACTCCAACCCATAAAGAGAGTGTGACAGAAGGCCAAGCACAGACAAGGCCATATTCTTCAATATGGCAACGGAATTTCCGAGAATCCAAAATTACATCTATAAAGACCACATCTTTTTTACTGTTTTTTTAATTTATGGATTGTAGAAAATGATAATTGCTTTAAACCAAGAAAACTGTGAAAGGAAATGTTGCAGTTTTAAAACAATTTACTGGAACTCATTGTAAGTTATATTTACACTGTTGCTTTAGCACTGTATGTGATCTTGTCAGCTTTGCCCAAAGATAGTTTGCAATAGCTTTTTCAATCATGTGTGAACAATGTGGCAGCACAAAGCCTCAGACTGTTTTTAAAAAAGGTCCTTCTTTGTCCTTGCAGAGAATTAACAAAATATTAGATGATAGCTAGCTAGCTATTCTTAATCACCATGTGCCAATCAGCTGCTGCCTATAACCAGGGACTGAGAGATTGAACAATTGGTTTGTCAACCACTCTTACTGTACCTTCAGTAAAGAACTGAAGGGACTTGGAACAAAAAAAGATCAGAGATCAGATGGGCTTGGAAGAAACTAAAGGACACCTCATTGAATCTTGTGGATTGGTGCTATTGAACTATGTTCCCCTAATGTTTTTTTCCCTCCTCCCCCAAAATATCTGCTTTTTTGTTGTACCTGTCTGCACATGCATGTAGGAGTTTAAGGGACAGTGTTATAAAATTATCATCATATTTTGTTTACTAGAAATTAGAATTGTTTTATTTGTAATGTTCACTTGTTCACTGATTTTCTTTTACTTTATCATTGTCACATGTATTGAGATACAGTGAAAAGTATTGTTTTACATACTATCCAAGCAAATCATAACTTACATAAATACATCAGCAGAATAGAACAGAATGCAGAATATAGTGTTACAGCGACAAGAAGATGCAGAGAGAGAACAACTTTAATATATGAGAGGTCCATTTAAAAGTCTGATAACAGCAGGGAAGAAACTGATTTTGGTTCAAGTTTCCAAACTTTTGTATCTTCTGTCTGATGGAAGAGCGTATAACTGAGTGGAAGGGTCTTTTATTATTTTGGCTGCTTTCCCAAGAAAGTATTGACAGAGTCAATGGATAGAAGGCTGGTTTGTGTGATGGACTGTACTCCATTCACAACTCTCTGTAATTGCTTGTGGTAATAAACAGAGCTGTTGCCATACCAAGCTGTGATGCATCTGGATAGGATGTTTTGTATGGTGCATCCATAAAAATTGATAACATTCATTGTGGACATGCTGAATTTCCTTAGCCTTTCTTAACCAGACCACCAATTTGGATAGAACGGGACAGATTGTTGGTGAGCTTTGCTCCTAGGAATTTGAAGTTCTTGACCATCTCCACCTCAGCATGATTAGTACAGACAGGGCTGCCCACAGGAAAGAAGAAAGAGGTGTCTTTTGTTGTCATGGTGATGCTGATGAAGGTGGCTGTGGAGATGGATCTCAAGATGATCTGAGGCGTTAGAAGCTGGAGAAGGTGTGGAAGTGATGTGGAATGAGTGTCATGATGATTATATCCAACATTTCTCTGCCCATGGATCTTTAATACTGCCAAAAGTTCCTCTACAAGCAAAGGCAACTGGGATTGGTGGAAGGAGTTGCTTCATTTAAATTGGATCACTGTAGCAGGTACAGCAGCTGTTGAGAAACAGACCAAGCTTCTGCTATACTGCAAAGTTTAGACTTGCAGCACTATGTGAAGGATACTGTATTAGTTTATTCCAGCATACAAAGTTAGACTAATTGATGGGCTTTGTTGTAGACATGTTTGACTTATTCTGGTGAATGGTGAATGGTGAAGAGGTGACAAAGGCAGTGACAGTTGCAACAACTTCCTGTTGGGGGGCCCATGTAGTCTTTTGGGCTCTGCTGACGTCTCAGCTAAATATATGGACATATGATTGATAAATGTACAGACCTGTATATACAAATGATAAATTCTGATCTCTGTATGCAAATATTTACATATGTATGGCATGGCCAACTGTACAGACCATCAAATTATTTTATGAATAATGTATATTTTTGAAATAAAAAAAACAACCTCTTGTTAGGGAAGAGAAGTTCAACAATGCTCAGTTTCATATAAATGTTGAGCTTCAGGTGCCATCAGTTAAAGAACAGATGTTTCAGCAGAAGTGCCAAACGTATGAATATCTGCTGGAGAGATATGGAGCATAGTCACCAGTGGACCCAGAAAGGGCAGAAAGTGGGATCACACCTGATCTATGTGAGTGAGACATAACAACCATACATCTCCCCATTGCCAGGACTTAAAACCATTTCAGGCAACCACAGGACTACAGGTGTTTTGAACAATGCTTTCAATGAAACTAAATATAGTTTAATGTACCATTTCAAATTTAACAAGCAGTGAACATGGTTCTCGGGCTGTCAGATCTTCAATCACCTAAAGCTAGCTATTTCCATAACACATCAGATTTATGTGGGTAAGCACTCATATCAGAGGCAATGGTTGAATTAAATTATCACTAGACTGTTTATCCAGAGAACCAGATAACGTTCTATGGACCTGGGTTCAAATCCTATCACGGCAGATGGTGGAATTTGAATCCAATAAAATCTAGAATTAAGACTCTAATGGTGGCCATGAATTCATTGTTGATTGTCAGGAGAAACCCGTTTGGTTCAGTAATATTCTTTAGGAAAGGATTCTGTCATCCTCACCTGGCCTGGCCTACGTGTGACTCTACACCCATAGAAATGGTGTCACTCTTAACTGCCCTCTGGGCAATTAGGGATGAGCAATAAATTCTGGACCAGCCAGTGCTGCTCACATCCTATAAATGAATGAAAAGGAAGATAAGTCCTCTGTCACAGGGATAGAACATAGAACATAGAACATAGAAAAATACAGCGCAGTACAGGCCCTTTGGCCCTCGATGTTGCGCCGATCCAAGCCCACCTTTCCTACACTAGCCCACTATCTGCCATATGCCTATCCAATGCCTGTTTAAATGCCCATAAAGAGGAAGAGACCAACACTGTTACTGGCAGGGCATTCCATGAGCTCACAACTTGATGAGTAAAGAACCTACCCCTAAAATCTGTCCTATACCTACCACCCCTTAATTTAAAGCTATGCCCCCTCGTAATATCTGACTCAATGCGTGGAAATAGGTTCTCATGGTCAACCCTATCTAAACCCCTAATCATCTTGTACATCTCTATCAAGTCACCCCTAAACCATCTTTTCTCCAATGAAAACAGCCCCAAATGCCTCAGCTTTTCCTCATACGATCTTCCTACCATACCAGGCAACATCCTGGTAAACCTCCTCTGCACCCGTTCCAGTGCCTCCACATCCTTCCTATAGTATGGCGACCAAAACTGCACACAATACTCCAGATGCGGCCGCACCAGAGTCTTATACAACTGCAACATGACCTCAGGACTCCGGAACTCAATTCCTCTACCAATAAAAGCCAGTACGCCATATGCCTTCTTCACAGCACTATTTACCTGGGTGGCAACTTTCAGAGATCTGTGTATATGGACACCAAGATCCCTCTGCTCATCCACACTACCAAGTATCCGACCATTAGCCCAGTACTCCATCTTCTTGTTACTCCTACCAAAGTGAATCATTTCACACTTAGCTACATTGAACTCCATTTGCCACCTTTCTGCCTAGCTCTTCAGCTTATCTATATCCCGCTGTAAGCTGCCACATCCTTCCTCACTGTCCACAACTCCACCGACTTTCGTATCATCCGCAAACTTGCTCACCCAACCTTCTAGCCCCTCCTCCAGGTCATTTATAAAAATGACAAACAGCAATGGTCCCAAAATAGATCCTTGCGGAACACCGCTTGTAACTGCACTCCAAGATGAACCTTTACCATCAACTACTACCTTCTGTCTTCTTCCAGCCAGCCAATTCCTAATCCAAACCTCCAACTCACCCACAATGCCATACCTCCGTATTTTTTGCAGTAGCCTACCATGGGGAACCTTATCAAATGCCTTACTAAAATCCATATACACCACATCTACCGCTTTACCCTCGTCCACCTCCTTAGTTACTTTCTCAAAGAATTCAATAAGGTTTGTGAGGCACGACCTGCCCCGCACAAAACCATGCTGACTATCCTTGATCACATTATTCCTATCCAGATGTTCATAAATCCTATTCCTTACAATTCTCTCTAAGACTTTGCCCACAACAGAAGTGAGACTCACCGGCCTATAGTTACTAGGGTTATCCCTACTCCCCTTCTTGAACAAGGGAACCACATTTGCTATCCTCCAGTCTTCTGGCACTATTCCTGTAGACAACGAGGACATAAAAATCAAGGCCAATGGCTCTGCAATTTCCATCCTTGCTTCCCAGAGAATCCTAGGATAAATGCCATCAGGCCCAGAGGATTTATCTATTTTCACCCTTTCCAGAATTTCCAACACCTCTTCCCTACATACCTCAAAGCCATCCATTCCAATTAATTGTGACTCAATATTCACATCGGCAACAATGTCCTGTTCCTGAGTGAATACTGACGAAAAGTATTCATTCAGTGTCTCCCCAGTTTCTTCAGCCTCCACACGCAACTTCCCACTACTGTCCTTGACTGGACCTATTCCTACTCTAGTCATTCTTTTATTCCTGACATACCTATAGAAAGCCTTTGGGTTTTCCCTAATCCTACCAACCAAGGACTTTTCATGTCCCCTCCTTGCTGCTCTTAGCTCTCTCTTTAGAACCTCCCTGGCTACCCTATAACTCTCAATCGCCCCAATTGAACCTTCACGCCTCATCTTTACATAGGCCTCCCTCTTCCCTTTAACAAGAGATTCCAATTCCTTATTAAACCATGGCTCCCTCTCACGACCCGTTCCTCCCTGCCTGACAGGTACATACTTATCAAGGACACTCAATAGTTGCTCCTTGAACAAGCTCCACATATCGTTTGTGCCCTTCCCTTGAAGCCTACTTTTCCAAGCCATGCATCCTAAGTCATGCCTCACTGCATCATAATTTCCCTGCCCCCAACTATAACTCTTGCCCCGTAGTGCACACTTATCCCTCTCCATCACTAGAGTAAAAGTCACAGAATTGTGGTCACTGTCCTCAAAGTGCTCACCTACCTCCAATTCTAACACCTGGCCTGGTTCGTTACCCAGAACCAAATCCAGAATGGCCTCATCTCTTGTTGGATGTAGGAATCCTCTAACTGGAGCTAAGAGGTATTGAGTCAGCTCTGACAGGCAAGAACGTTTTGGTCAGCCTGAGAATTAGAAGTTTCAGATTGTGGTCATTAACTCTCAGCAGAACTGGCAAATGGTCTAGGAGGGATATTGACTAGGCTTGGGACCAGACAGCCTTTCCTGTAAAGGTAATACGTGATAGAAGCAGATGTGAGATATATTCAGCCACTTCTACTGGACTCCCATCCTGGGTAGATGCAGAGCAATAGCAGGGAGGAAGGGGAAGGCATCAATAGCAGCAAGTAAGCCAGTCCCCAGCTGAGCAGGCTATGGAAGGGTGCTGAATGCAGTGGCAGTGGGATCCTACCTCAAACCAGGGTCAATCATAGGCCAGACTTGCCAGAACCATATCCAGGTGTTGTAGAACTAGTGTCAACAAAGACTATGGCCATTAAGGGACACAGTTGTTGATCCATGTGCCATGTTGCACACAAGCTGCAACCAATTGCAGTCAGATGACACCTAATGTCATTGGCAGTGAAAATCACCACTGTGTTGAACTGCTGGCTCCTTTCAGGGATCCTCTAGAGATAGTTATAGGGTCCTCTTATACCCAAACCCCAGATGCTATGCCACTTGAGATCATCCATGTCATCACATGCCCCTCATCACCCCAATACACTCATGTACCGGCCCATGCCATTCGCATTCCCATGCCGCCCCATTTGACCTCATGCTCCCAGGTATCCTGGCTGGCCAGCCACCCAATATGCACTGTGTATAGTCCATAGCATCTATACAATAGCAATGGGAAATATTACATAATCACTGAGAAAATTAATCTGCTAACAATTTGATAAAACTTTGAATTCAAAGACACTACCAAGTGTCAAAGAATAAAAAACCCGACTCCTTTACAAGAAACAACCATAATCCTTTAAATGCCTTTTTGTTTTACAAACAAACAAAAACCCACAAATGTTTTGAAACCCACCCAGGCATTCATAAAGGAAATAAGTGTCATATCTAAAGTTTCCAGTTACATTACCTGAAATTTGCACAACAGATAGTCTCCTTTTTCCACTTGAAAGCAGAGTGCTTGTCAATCCACGGAGACAAGGAACTGAATAAAATGTTTCTCTCAATTTTAAAAAGCAGGTTTTTAAACAGATAAAGCTGTTAGTAAACTTAAATCACAGCATAGCCATGACAAGCAGAAGTTGACAGGACTTTACATTTCAGTGCATAGTGACACTTTTGACGTTTGGAAAGTTGCAATGATGCATGACAACAATTATGTAATGCTGATTAATGTAAGGGTTAACTTGACCTTTGTGAAAAATCTCTATGATGAATCATTGCTTTAAAACACAGTTAAATTATAATGAAGTGTCTAATAGTGACATTTGAATGTGTCAAGCCATTTACAATAGTCTTTCAAAATGTCCCTGGCTCATCTGCAGTCTTCCCCCATCGGTCATAATTATTCAAAGAATTGCATTTTTTTTCAGGTCTGACAGAGACTGTACCAGCATATGAAAATAAATTTCTCCTGCAGTTCCATTCATGGGGACCACAACCTTAACAAGGTGTATACGTGTTTCAACCAAGGCTTTTCCAAGACAACACAATATGGTGTAGGGTTGGGAAAGTAAAGGAAAACTTCTCTTTCAGCCAAAAACTACAAAATTTCATGGCTTAGGCATTTCTGGATTTCGATGCTTTTTCTTTTTCATGGAAATGTATCAATCTTATGATTAATCCATCTCCTCTTTGGAGGCCTCATATCATTCAGTTACTATAATTTTTTATTCCACTTGGACTACATTGCATTTTAGCTTGAAGTTTGCCCTTCTACTGTTAAATATTTTATTGTTCCATAACAGCATTAAACCTGATAATATTATTTTCACTGGTCATAAATGTTTTTCCACATATTTGAAACATGTTCCAATTGCCCCATTTCTTTCCCCAGAAGTAGATCCAGCATGGTCTGTTTCTTCAGTAGTCTGCAAACACATTGATCTTGTATACCTTTTACCTGAAGTAAAATGTGGAGGGGACAGTTTGGAGGGGGAGGGTGTTGGGGACTGAGGGTAGTGGGTGTAGGGTGCCAGTGAAGAAAACACGTTGATAGTTCAGACTAAGTGATCAGAATGTGAGAATGATAGAATAATAGAATGTCACTTGCCAGACTTGAAAGGACAGTAACTGGGATATCAAGCTAAAAGAAAGGGAAGAAATGTTCACAATTTGAAGGTGTTGAACTCAATATTAAGTCCAAAAGGCTGTAAAGTACCTAGTCTGAAGATGAGATGTTGTTCTTCCAGTTTGTGCTGTGATTTACTGGAACACTGCAGCATGCTGAGGACAGATATGTGGGCATGTGAGCAGGATGCTGTGTTAAAATGAGTGGCTATGGGAAGATCGGGTCCTACATTCCTCCCTGGAGCCCATCTTGTCAGTTATTAAGTCTTGTTTAGTTGCCTGCTCCCAATTCTGCCTTGGCATCCTACATCTTATCTTTGAATTATTTTTGAATAATGAAACCACCTCATTTTACTTAGTATGAGTTAAAATCACATGGTCCCAAGTATCGGTGGTATCCGAAGGGGGATTCCTACTGGATAATTTTGTCCCAATTGGATAAAAATATGTATCCCTGTCAGTGGAATCAGGATGCTGTGGTAATTGATTAGTGTGGACCCGTGCCTAAGAAAACCTGAAACTGGCTTGAATTACAGACCTTCACTGAATTCTTCATAACTCTCAGGATAATCCTACAGCCTACAGCACCATAACAGGTCATATGCATTATATAGGCCAGAAGCCTAAATTTTCTACACAACAAAGTCCCATAAGTCATATTGTAATCATGACCTTAGAGCCAGGTTTTCTGGTACTGATTAGGGAATAAATATTGGCAAAAAATAACTTGCATTTACTTCCTGTATATAGCATCTTCAGCATAATATAATGACTCAGGGCACTGCGCTGCGCAAGGGGATATTAGAGATGGTACTTAAACATTTGGTTAAGAGTTTGCAGAAGTGTCTAAAAGGACGAAAGAGAGATGGAGAGGTTAAAGAAAGAAATTCTTTAGAGTTTGGGCCACATGCAGCTGAAGGCACGGCCACCGATAGTGAAGTGATTAAAATTGGGAATGTTGAAACAAGCCAGAATTAGAAGAGGGCAGCTAGCTCAGATGGTTGTAGTGTTGGCAGGAAATTACTGAGATCGGGAAAGGCAAGGTCATGGAGGGACTGGCAAGCAAGAATGAAAATTTTAAAATCAAAGTGTTACTAAATTCGGAAACAATGCAAATCAACAAGTACATGTGTAATAGGTGAATAGTACAAGTTAGCATACAGACAGCAGAACTTTGGATTGATATAAGTTTATTGAACATTTGTGGCTGCTAGTAGTAGTCCACTTTTAAGCAATAAACACAGAACGAGAGAGTCAGCATAACGTGAGCTACGGCATAATGTGATATTATGATACAGGGAGAAGGATAGAATCAGTAGCTGGGAAACAAAACTAACAAAAATCTAATAACATCAACAGCCTCTGTTTTAAGGACTCTATGTTGTAGCAATTCTTGCTCCTCCTCTATGCAGAGAGCTCTGTTCCAGTTGCCTGGATCCCAGTTTCTGAAATCCTTTTCTCAATCTCCTCCACTTCTGCACATCCCTCTTAAGGAATCATCAAATTAGGCAGCACGAGGGAAACAAATTTGTTCAGCATGCTGCAGCCAGTTCTGAGAAAGCTTTCCAATTAGTTCCATTCCTCTGTACTGCAATAAGTCAGCAGAGGCTGGTACTCAGTAACCAAGTCACCCTTTATTTACACGTGCATAGTACTTGACACTCCGTTTCGGCTTCCTCAGAGCCAGCTCTCCGAGTGAAAGGACCCTCTGACACTCCAGTTTATATCTGTCAGCTAAGGCTCCCTGATTGGACCAGCCCCACTCAGGGAGCTCATATACTCTGAGATCCACCTGGCTGACCTTATTATAATTACGCCATGTACTTCCCCTATTTCACAACAATTTCTTTCTCCTTAGGTATAAAGTTAATTCCTTTGTGAATGTTTCTACTGAATCTGTTTCTATCCACATTTCAGGCAATGGTCACAACAACTTCCTCCTCTCCCATCATCTTAATTTGCAAGATGTTTAAAATCTATGTTTGTTTGTTACTGGCTCTCTCCTTAAAGGAATTCTCATCAAAAATTCTCATAATTTTCAGCACCTCCATTGAATCTTCCACACCTTCTCCATTTTAAGGAGATCAATCCAAACATTTTATTCCTCACTCTTCTGTGAAGGGCCTTGGTAAATTAGCCTGCACTATAAGCTTACATTATAAATTGAAGTTGTTGTAGTGTATACAATATTGAAGATATAAGGGCTAATTTTCACTCACCAGCTCGGTAGTAATCTGATGTAGTGGAAAACCTGCCTACTGTCAAGCCCACACAACTCTCATCCCATTGATTAATTAATTGTGACACTCATAGTATCACAAACCACTAATACTAATACACAAACTACTGCAAGAAACAGTTTTGTCAGTGTAAGATCATAACTAGATTGCTTCTTCATCTTTTACCATGGACACCAGTTTCCTGTTTTTTTCCCCAGTGTACATTGCTTTACATTATGTCCATCACCTTGTCACAATTCCAGTGCACACTGGTTGGCATCTGATAATACATGGTGATTGGGACAAGTCTTGTAATGTACATAGTCTGAGTTCATGTACCCACTGCCTCAAAGTCAAAAAGATGATATATATTCAAAATATATTTTTTGTTTAAATATAGTGGTTGTGAGAGGTATTATGGTGTCGTTGTTGTGTTCTTATCTCTGGGTCAAAAGATAAGAGAAAATTACTTGCAGATGCTGGAATCTGTACTGAAAATAACAAATGCTGGAGATCACAGCAGCTCATACAACATCTATGGAGAGACAGCAAGCTGACAGCAAGTCAGCTAAATGATTGATAAGAGTCATTTAGACTCGAAACATTAGCTTTCTCTAACTCCGTGGATGCCAGCTGATCTGCTGTCACTTCCAACATTTGTTGTTTTCAGTCTGGGTCAAAAGATCTGGGTTCATGGAGAAAGCAAGGACTGCAGATGCTGGAGATCAGAATCGAAAGGTGTGGCGCTGGAAAAGCACAGCAGGTCAGGCAGCATCTGAGGAGAGTTGATGTTTCAGGCATAAACCCTTCATCAGGAATGTTTGGGTTTCCTGGTGACATTTCCAAACAGGTTTCTTTTTCACAGTATTTGGGAGATATTCACAGCTTATCTTCTTGGCTGGGAAATAGTGGTTAGAATAGAAGCCTAGAAGGGGAAGGGAGAAAACTAGCAAGGTTAGATATTAAAGGAGACATATTTCAAATGCCCTGAATTGGAATTGCATTTAATATTACTACACTGACTTTTATCAAGTTGGATTTGCTGGTTGTGCCCTAAGTGGTAACCGTAATTTCAAATGCAAATGAGATTGATTAATTTCAGAAAAATGCAAGATAAAGTATATGAAATATTTCAGACAAGATGTGGTAACTTTGGAATACCTTGGAGGAAAAAGATGACTTTGGACTTACAGTTCCCTCTGCTGACAGTTTTCTTTGCCTCATTTCTGGGTATGCTGTAGCCTGATGATTAGAAATTGATCACTGTGATTACTCAGCGATTCAATTGCCATGTGACTACCAGGATGGTGGAAGATAGAGTGGAGCAATATTATTCTATTTTTGTTTAATAATTCCTCTGTTTAGTCTTTTAATGATAAAAATTCAGAACAAGTCTCCACAAGCAAAATTTTCTGTACCTGTCTGCAATATCAAAACCAAACTCTGTTATGTATGGTCAGTATTTCACAGATACCCATGGGTTCTGATCTGAGCTAATGTTCTTTCATTAAAATCAGCAGAGTGAGGTGTTTTGTTTCCTTGGATCCGATTGCTAGCAGCATGCTCAGTAACTACCAGAGTGGATTAGATTCCCTATAGTGTGGAAACAGGCCCTTTGGCCCCACAAGTCCACACCGACCCTCCAAAGAGTAGCTCACTCAGACAGATTCCCCTACATTTACCCCTGACTAATGCACCTAACACTACGAGCAATTTAGCATGGCCAATTCACCTAGCCTGCACATCTTTGGATTGTGGAAAGGAACCAGAGCAGCTGGAAGAAACCCACGCAGATACGGGGAGCATGTGCAAACTCTGCACAGACAGTTGCCCAAGGCAGGAATTGAACCCAAGTCCCTGGCACTGTGAGGCAGCAGTGCTAACCACTAAGCCACCGTGCTGCCCTAAAGCCAGGTGAAGGAATAACTCAGTCTCTCATCTAAATATTAATTAATATAATGGAATTAAGGATCTGTTTAAGAAGGGTGGTAAGGAAAAGCCAGGGAACTATAGACTAGTGACACTAACATTGGTGATGGGCAGGTTGTTGGAGGGAATCCTGACGGACATGATGTACATGTATTTGGAAAGGCAAGGACTGGTTAGGGATAGTCAACATGGCTTTGTGCATGGGAAATCATGTCTCACAAACTTGATTGAGTTTTTTGAAGAGGATTGATGAGGGCAGATGTGATCTATTTGGACTTCAGTAAGGCATTCGACAAGGTTCCCCATGGGATTCTGATTAGCAAGGTTAGATCTCATGGAATACAGGAAGTACTAGCCATTTGGATATAGAACTGGCTCAAAGGTAGAAGACAGAGGGTGGTGGTGGAAGGTTGTTTTTTAGACTGGAGGCCTGTGACCAGTGGAGTGCCACAAGGATCGGTGCTGGGTCCTCTACTTCTTGTCATTTATATAAATGATTTGGATGTGAGTAAAATAGGTATAATTCTTACGTTTGAAGTTTGGGTGGCACAGTGGTTAGCACTGCTGCCTCATAGCACCAGCGACCTGGGTTCAATTCCCACCTAAGGCAATTGTCTGTGCGGTGTTTGCACATTCTCCCCTCGTCTGCGTGGATTTCCTCTGGTACTCTGATTTCCTTCCACAGTCCAAAGATGTTCAAGTTAGGTGAATAGGTCATGCTAAATTGCCCGTAGTGTTAGGTGAAGGGGTAAATGTAGGGGAATGGGTTTGGGTGGGTTGCTCTTCGGAGGGTCGGTGTGGACTCGTTGGGCTGAAGGGCCTGTTTCCACACTGTAAGTAATCTAATCTAATCATGACACCAAAATTGGAGGTGTAATGGACAGCAAGGAAGGTTACTGCAGATTACAACAGGATCTTGATCAGATGGACCAATGGGCTGAGAAATGGCAGATGGAGTTTAATTCAGATAAATGTGAGGTGCTGCATTTCAGGAAAGCAAATCTTCGCAGGACTTATACACTTAATGGTAAGGTCCTAGGGAATTTTGCTGAACAAAGAAATCTTGGAGTGCAGGTAATAGCTCCTTGAAAGTGGAATCGTAGGTAGATGGGATAGTGAAGAAGGCATTTGGTATACTTCTGTTTATTGGTCAGAGTATTGAGTACAGGAGTTGGGAGGTCATGTTGTGACTGTACAGGACATTGATTAGACCACTGTTGGAATATTGCGTGCAATTCTGGTCTCCTTCCTATTGGAAATATGTTGTGAAACTTGATAGGGTTCAGAAAAGATTTCGAGTAAAAAATGAGGTCTGCAGATGCTGGAGATCACAGCAGCAAATGTGTTGCTGGTCAAAGCACAGCAGGCCAGGCAGCATCTCAGGAATAGAGAATTCGACGTTTCGAGCATAAGCCCTTCATCAGGAATAAGAGAGAGAGAGCCAAGCAGGCTGAGATAAAAGGTAGGGAGGAGGGACTAGGGGGAGGGGCGATGGAGGTGGGATAGGTGGAAGGAGGTCAAGGTGAGGGTGATAGGCCGGAGTGGGGTGGGGGCGGAGAGGTCAGGAAGAGGATTGCAGGTTAGGAGAGCGGTGCTGAGTTGAGGGAACCGACTGAGACAAGGTGGGGGGAGGGGAAATGAGGAAGCTGGAGAAATCTGAATTCAGAAAAGATTTACAAGGATGTTGCCAGGATTGGAGGATTTGAGCTATAGGGAGAAGCTGAAAAGCTGGGGCTGTTTTCCCTGGAGCGTCAGAGGCTGAGGGGTGACCTTATAGAGGTTTACAAATTATGAGGGGCATGGATAGGGTAAATAGACAAAGTCTTTTCCCTGGGGTCGGGGAGTCCAGAACTAGAGGGCATAGGTTTCGGGTGAGAGGGGAAAGATATAAAAGAGACCTATGGGGCAACTTTTTCACACAGAGTGGTATGTGTATGGAATGAGCTGCCAGAGGAAGTGGTGGTGGTTGGCACAATTGCAACATTTAAGAGGCATCTGGATAGGTATATGAATAGGAAGGGTTTGGAGGGATACAGGCCAGGTGCTGGCAGATGGGACTAGATTGGGTTGGGATATCTGGTTGGCATGGATGGGTTAGACCGAAGGTAAAAACAATGACTGCAGATGCTGGAAACCAGGTTCTGGATCAGCGGTGCTGGAAGAGCACAGCAGTTCAGGCAGCATCCAACGAGCAGCGAAATCGACGTTTCGGGCAAAAGCCCTTCATCAGGAAGGCTTTTGCCCGAAACGTCAATTTCGCTGCTCGCTGGGTTAGACCGAAGGATCTGTTACCATGCTGTACATCTCTATGACTCTCTGGCTCTATCTGCTCAATTTTTAACCTTCTGGTTGAGTCTTATTATGAGATTTATGTATCACCTGTATTGAAATGGGTAGCACTCCCACTTGTGAGTCAGAAAGTTTTAATAGCGTCCTGTAATATAATTACTGTGGAGAGAGAGTGATGCCAATAGCTTGGATTCAATTTCAGCACTGGCTGAGGCTACAAAGAAGAACATTTTTCTCAACCTCTCCTGAGCAATGAACAACTAATATGTTAAGTGTTGGAATAAATCTTTAATCATCATTGTTGAGGGGACCTTTCAGTTAGTGACACTGGTGGGGGTGGGGAAGAGGGGGTGTTGGGGGGGGAAGGGGGGCAAGGCAGCTGGCAGTCAATCAAATTTGAATGAATGACTGGATGATTCAAACTGGAAGTTGGGTATACAAGGCTTTAAGTATGTTATTTCCCACTGCTGTTGGTCTGTTTGCTGGATGCCGGATTCAAGAGCAACTAGGGATGGCCAAAAATTAAAGTCCCAAGCAGCAATGCCCATGTCCCATGAGTGAATAAAATAAAAATAACTTTCTGTACCCTTAAAGTAGTTAGTTCATCTCAACAGTTTGCACACTTTCCATCCACCATCATGGGAAATGGGGTGATAGTCAGTAAACTGTTCTGTGCCACAATTTCTGACACATAAGAATATTCTTGTTGCTCTCAGATGGTAAACTGAAGATCAGAAAACCAGAAAAGCTTTAACTAATGTCTTTTCCATATAAGACAACTTCCCTGGTTGAACTTTGACATTATAGTAAAGTACCACTCAAGCTTGTTTGATTTTGTTAAACATAGATCCATCAAGTCATCCAACACAGACTAAGTGTCTTTGGTCCAATTTGTACATACCAACCAGTTTTCCTCAACTGAACTAGTCCCATTAGCTCATGTTTTTTTCCCAAATCCCTCTAAACTTTTCCTATCCATGTAGCTATCCAAATGCCTTTACAATGTTGCAATTGTACTTGCCTCTAGCACTTCCTTTGGCAGCTGGTACCATATGCGTACGACCTTTGTGTGAAAATGATTTGGAGTATTCCAACAGATGAAAGGCTTAACAGACAATCAATTTTTCATTGTATAATTTCAGTTACATCACACTGTAAATTTTTGCTATAAATTCTGTGTTAGGATTGAACCTTCCACTATCACCTGATGAAGGAGCGTCGCTCCGAAAGCTAGTGTGCTTCCAATTAAACCTGTTGGACTAAAACCTGGTGTTGTGTGATTTTTAACTCTGTGTGAAAAAGTCCCTTTTCAATCCTCCCCCTCCTACCTTAAACCTGTGCCCTCTAGTTTTGGACTTTGCTACTCTGGGGAAAAGACCTTGGCAATTCACCTTATCTATGCCCCTCACAATTTTATAAACCTCCACAAGGTCATTAGGTTGGAGGAAACAGGAGAGAACAGGAACAGCTGAGGGGATGCAGTCATTCTCTTGCCATTACAAAGGCCTTACACTGAAACAGAATAGGGGGTGGGGTGGAGTACTGTTTGCAACACAGTTGTGCTGCATAACATAGTTGATCAAAATGTTGTTGGCTAATGTCTGTATAACTGTGAGCACAATTTCTACTTGGAATTGCTATTTTCTGTCAGAAAGACCAATGAATGTCAAATAAGGTTAATTTTTCATTCTCACAAACTGCTGGATCCTGATACCATGGTAACAGTTAGTGTTAATGGACCTCAAAGCAGCTTTAATCCCAGGAGTCAGAAACAAGTTCAGTCCTCTGATTGGTGAAGCCATCTCAATATGACGCTTGGTCTGCAGTGGAATGAAGAAATAAATGGCATGGAAGAAGCGGAGTCATCTATACGACAGCACCTTAAATACAAATTAGTATTCTGTCAATAAATCACATTAAGCCCTTAAGAAAAATGCAAATGTTACCATGAAAAGAATACAAAAGAAGTGACTGGTGTGCATGCAAATGTAATTTATTCTCAATCACGTGTGAAATCCATTAATCAAGAGATTTATCTCTATTTCTAAGTTTTTTTTTGAAAAACTAATTCCTTCAGGAGTTTATTAAACATTTTATACTGGAATAATTAATGTTTAACTATAGCAGCTGCCCTCCCCACCAACACCTCTCTCCCCACCTCCCTCACCACCAACCTGGCATCAACCACTTCCCATCTTTCATAGGTGTTAATTACAAAGGAAATACTTACCATGTATCAAACATGTTGATTACTCCAGACAGTTCAATAAATTCTTACACTGTATTTGGCCATTGAAAAGTGAGAGTGGAATTCAATGCAACATGGGTTGATTGGGATGAGGAGCAAAAGAAGTATTGCAGGAGAAGCTGGGAAACCCATGAAAGAAAAAGGAGTGGAAGGATGCTCTGACATATGAAAATCAAAAGACTTTGGGTCAGTGAAGGCTCATGTGAAGCATCAATGCCGGTGTATGCCTCTTTAGCCAAGTGATCTCGGTCCATGCAGTTAGCTATATGAAATTAAGATTGGAAAAAAAATACAAATAGATACAAACGTGTGGAATGGACATGTAAGTGACAAATAAATTTAATGTAGATAATTGTGAGGTGGTTTAATTTGATGGGAAGGAGAAGGAGGCCTCAGTGGGATAAATTGACGTATAAAGGGATGTAGGGCCACAGAATAGCAAATTGTTCAAAATGGCATTAGAAGTAAGTAATCTAATCTAATCTAATCTAAATTTCTATGACTGAAAAAATTAAACTAGCAGCAAGATGGAGACCCAAAATGGTGTTGAAATTCTTCTGGCCATTCAGTGAGGTCCATGTACTCTTGGAAGGACATCAGAGCAGGCATTTCCATGCACACAACAGCAGCATATACAGTTTATAGATCATGATATCACTCAGTTTCACTCAGGTATTATAGCACAGAAGGATGCCATTTGGTCCAATTAATTCCATCAGCTTTCTACAGAAATTCTGCCCTATTTTTCTGCCCTTTCCTCATAATCTGGCATGTTCATGTCCTCTCAAGTTCCTCACCCCCTCATCAAAATTCCCACCATAGGCAACAAGTTCCAGGCCATTATCACTTGTATATATATATATACTTCCATGCATCTCTTTCTCACATTTTAAATCTGTTCTTGTCAGCTAGGAATGGGTTTACTTTGTCTCCCTTATCTAAACCTGTTTTAAGTTTGGACACCTCTATCAATCTCCCCCTCAATCTCCTTTGCTCGAAGAATAACTGAGCTTCTCCAAGCTAACCTTATAACCAAAATCCCTCATTGCTGGAACCATCTTTGTTAAATCTCTTTTGTGCCCTGTGAAGGACCCTCACTTCATCCTGCCTAAAGTATAGTGGCCCAAAAGTAGATGGATTACACCTTACAGTGGCTTAAATCAGATGTTACTGATTCAGCATAGCTTCACTGCTTTTGCACAGTATTCAGCTACTAGTATACATTTTCTTCTTACATTTTAGTTATCTGAACCTTCTGAGTTGAGAGAGATGGTGGAAAAGTTAGAACTTTTCTTATTGGATCAGAAAAGTCAAGAGATCACCTAATAAGAAGTTTTCAAGATGCAGTTTTAGTTGAGTGTAGAGATAAAACAATTTCCTCTGGTGAGTGGGGCAAAAAGTGAGATCATATATTTAAAATCTTGAATACTGTTGATTAGAGAGACGTGTTGCTGAACCTTCTGTCTCACATCACAAAAAATTCAAGAATGCCAAATTTCAGACCATCATAATAATTGCAGGTGGAAAGGTTATTGATTAGTTGACAAGTTTGGCAAAAGATCCGGAAAAAATGAGAATAGTATTTTTTCCACCTAGAAGGTTCTTAGGATTTCGAATGCTTTACCTGAAAAAAAAGAAATTGGACAGATAATCGCAGAAGAGGAGATTACAGAATTACAAAAGATAGAAGTATGGCGCAAAACAAAACAGCTCTTTTGAAGAGGCGTCGTTGTCTTTTATTGAGCTTAAGGTTTTTAGGAAGTGTAGTTTACTTCCAATTGTAACCCTTACATTCATTTTTTTTCTTAATTTCTTCCATCTTCTTTTAAAAACCAATATTTATGCTCAATGTTCCTCATTTCTACTGGGCACAGCATTTATTGAACTCTGCGAGTGATGCAATGTTAATGCCAAACTGTGATAGTGAAACAAAACCAACCAACTCTGACTTTTCATCCAGAGAACATCAACAGTACTTATAGTTTCTACAGATGTAATTGACTGCAATAACATTTGTAAGGATCAGCTTTGTTTAGCTGGTGGCACAGTCAATTCTGAACTAGCTCTAAATTGTACAAACGTTTGTTTGGTTTTCTGTGAAATTCATATTACACTCAAGGTTATTTAGCAACTACTATCAATTGTGGGATCACATCTAATGTTGAACATTCTGTTTAACATTTGGTTGTTTTTCTGCCTATCTCACAAATTAGTAATTTGATATATGAATTTTTGTGGTGATGTGATGTTAGATTTCCATGAATGATTATTGTACATGACCTTATAGGTAAGTTGTGTTTTTTTTTCAGGACTCAGCTTGACTCCGTAAATTGTGTAATGTACCTGTATTTGGACGTACTAACATCTGGCCAACTTTATGGTGCATTGCTCTCAATTCCAGCTTTCTTGGTTCTCTCCCTGGCTTCAAGCCAATGGTGGTCATGGTCTTCCTCAGCTACGTCACAGATTTGGATAAGCTAACTACTCTTTTGCACCCTGTCCACCTTCTACTGAAACATAGCCTGGTTCACTTTAGGGCCAAAAGATAAATGCAGGAGTTTGCCATGACTGAAGAGTATTTTAATGTTGTCAACAGTGAAAGTTCCTCATAAAGCTTCACTTTTCAGTATCTGTTTCTGGCCTCAAGTTTGCTGAACACTTCTATCACTGCTAGTATTTGAATGGGTTAATGATTTTTCTATATTGCATAAGATCTTTGAAATTTAGGAAAATTCTGAGCTTACGTTTGGATCCTGCCTCACCAAAAATGGATCTTACCCATTTTGTGGGCTCTATCACTCTGGTAATCACTTCTTTTTCTTTCAATTCTTGCAGTTCTCTTTCTATCTTTCCTTTCAATTTGTTCAGTACTTTATGTGGAAATGAATATTTGGTTTCTTCTTTGGATCAATTGTGATATGGTACTCACACCTTTAAAGCATCCAACTGGTAAAACTGTCTATAGGCATTCTTGCTTCTGATTGGAGGATGCACTGATGGGAAGGTGATGGCCTAGTGGTATTGTCCTTGGACTATCAACCCAGATAATGTCTGGGGACCTGATTCAAATCCTGTCACAGCAGTTGGTGGAATTTGAATTCAATAAAAATATCTGGAATTAGAAGTCTAATGACAACCATGAATCCATTGTTGGAAAAACCCCATCTGGTTCACTAATGCCCTTTAGGGAAGAAAACTGCCATCCGTAACTGGTCTGGCCTACTAGTGACTCCAGACACACAGCAATCTGGGCAATAAATGCTACCTAGTCAGTGACACCCTTGTGAATGAATAAAGAGTTCTCCCTTCAATGACATATCCTTCATTTCATTGTTGACTCTCATGGCTGCAACTCTTTACAATTGTTCATCTACAGGATAGCAAGATTATCTCTTTCAGCAATGTTCACAATGTCTGTGTATCCCTCTGTTTTGGGTTGTTCCTGATTATTGTATCTCATTTCCCCTGTATGCAGAATGTCATTCTGTGGTTTAGAGCATCTTATTTTAGTATCTATTTTCCTTCAAAATTTCAGTAATGATCTTCTGTTATAGACTGCGCAGGATCATGTTATTGTATATCTGTGCTCTCACATCAATCTTCAAATTTAGTTTTCATTTTCTTTCTGATTCAAATGGCTGTCTAAATTTCTTTTCTTTGGGATGTATCCCAAAGAATGTATCCCATTTTGTGCAGTTGCATTCTTCCAATGCTTATTTTGTCTACAAACTCACCATCTACCAAAAACATGGATATTTTGGTTTCTTATTCTGCTTGTGGTAACGTGATCATCTTTTTTATTTGTTCTTTCCATACTTTTCAAGTGATTGGGCTTTCTAGAAGATCTGTGGTTTGTTCTTTATGTCTATGAACAAATATGGTTGTTCACAGATCTTACACATCTTTCCCTCTGAATGGTGTGCGTTACTTTGCTGTTTCACTGCATTGACCTTGCTACCTTTCTCTCGGCTAAATTTGAAATTAACATTTTGGGAGTCAGCACCTCAGTTCTATTTGTGGCTTCATGTGGACTAGTAGCTTGTGGTATTGATTGTCTTTTCCAATGAGACAAGTTTGTACACTAGGCTGTGCAGAGCAACAAAATGAGCTATTTTACCAATTACTTATCCATTTCCAGGAATTTACACTTGCTGGCTACATTGTTTAGTTTTGTTGAGAAATTATCAATAGGTTCAACTTGGTTCCTGACTCAGGCTGTGAAATTTGTCTCAATGGACCTGCTGAGTTGATTTTTTCCTGAGGTATGTACTGAACCTCTCAAAAATGTTTTTTAGGATTTCACTATGATCTTCACTGATCTCTTGGTGGCTAAACACATCTAATATTCTGGAAAATCTCAGCAGGTCTGGCAGCATCTGTAAGGAGAGAAAAGAGCTGACGTTTTGAGTCTAACTGACCCTTAGACTCGAAACGTCAGCTCTTTTCTCCCCGTACGGATGCTGCCAGACCTGCTGAGATTTTCCAGCATTTTCGCTTTTGGTTTCAGATTCCAGCATCCGCAGTAATTTGCTTTTATCATCTAATATTCTGTCCATAAATGTAGTTCACCATTTCCTCTCCACAAATATTTCAGAAAACTTCTAACATCAGTGCTTCTCAAGGCTTTGACTCCTGGCAAAAAGCACTTCACAACCAGTAAAACTGAAAAATAAAGGTACTGGGGTTGCTCATTAGATGCTGCCTGAACTGCTGTGCTCTTCCAGCACCACTAATCCGGACTTCACTTTTTGGTATTCAAGCTGAGCAGTTGTAACGTCCAATCATCAGGAAGCTGTTTTTCATACAAGTCACTCAGCTGCTCTAATTCAGGTTGACTTTTGTTTCTGAATTGAATTCAGCATTGTCATAACTGAGAACTTTTACTTATAGACACACTTGTTGCCACCCTGTCATATCTTGCGGTTGCCGGAAGCTGTACTTAAGGAAGGTATTCCTATGAATACATCCACGGAAGTTATTTGAGTGGATCACCTTATTGGAATTGTACTATAGACCCTGAAATAGTCAGTGGGAAATTGAGAAACAAATTTGTAAGAGGATCTCAGTTATCTGTAAGAATAATAGGGTGGTTTTGGTAGGGGATTTTAACTTTCTAGACATGGACTGGAGCTGCCATAGTGTTAAGGGCTTGGATGAAGAGAATGTGTGAAGTGTGTACGAGAAAATTTTCTGATTTAGCGAGTGGATGTACCTATTAGGAAAGGTGCAAAACCTGACCTAGTCTTGGGAAGTAAGGCAGGGCAGGTGACTGAAGTTTGGGGCCAATGACCATAATTCTATTAGTTTTAAAATGGTGATGGAAAATGATAGACTGGATCTAAAAGTTGATGTTCTAAATTGAAGGAAAGCCAATGTTGATGATATTGAGCAAGAACTTTCATAAGTTGACTGTGAGCGGATGTTTGCAGGTAAATGGACAGCTGAAAATTGGGAAGCCTTCAAAAATGAAATAACCGGAGTCCAAAGGCAGTATGTCCCTGTTTGGGTGAAGGGCAAGGCTAGTAGGTATAGGCAATGCTGGATGACCAGAGAAATTGAGGTTTTTATCAAGAAAAAGTAAGCATATGTCAGGTATGGACAGCAGAGATTGAGTGAATCCTTAGAAGAGTATAAAGGCAATAGAAGTGGACTAAAGAGGGAAATCAGGAGGGTAAAAAGGGGATACAAGATAGCTTTGGGGTTAAGGAGAATCCAAAGGGATTCTACAAATATATTTAAGGACAAAGGGTAACTAGAGAGAGAAAATGGTCCCTTAAAGATCAGCAAGGCAACCTATGTGTGGAACCATGAATATCTTGTAACAATATTTACTGTGGAGAATGATATGGAAAATTAAGAATGTAGGGAAATAAATAGTGACATTTTGAAAAATGTCCACATTGCAGAGCAGGAGGTGCTCAATGTCTTAAAAAGTGTAAAGGTGGATAAATTCCTGGGACCTGACCAGGTGTACCATAGAATTTTGCAGGAAGCTAGGGAAGTGATTGCTGGCCCTCTTGCTGAGATACTTGTAACACTGATAGCTGCAGGTGACATGCTGGAAGCCTGGAGGTTGGCTAACATGGTGCCATTATTTAACAAAGATGGCGAGGAAAATCCAGGGAACTATAGACCAGTGAGCCTAACAGCAGTCATGGATAAGTTGATATAAGCTTGCTTGCTGAGTTGGAAGGCTTATTTCCAGATGTTTCATCACCATACTAGGTAACATCGTCAGTGAGAGTCTCCGGTGAAGCACTGGTGTTAGTGACCTGCTTTCTATTTATGTGTTTAGGTTTCCTTAGGTTGGTGATGTCATTTCCTGTGGTGATGTCATTTCCTGTTCTTTTTCTCAGATTGTGGTAAATGGGGTCCAATGGTATGTAACTTGTTGGAGGGAATCCTGATTGTTAGGATTTACGTGTCTTTGGAAAGGCAAGGACTGATTAGGGACAGTCAACATGGCTTTGTGGATGGGAAATTGTGTCTCACTAACATGATTTGAGTTTTTTTTGAAGAAGTAACAAAGAGCACTGATGAAGGCAGAGTGGTGGATGTGATCTGCATGGACTTCCGTAAAGCATTCAACAAGGTTCCTCATAGTAGACTGGTTAGAAGGTGGAATACAGGGAATATGAGCCATTTGGTACAGAACTGATTCAAATGTAGAAGGCCGAGGATGGCGATGGAGTTTTTGCTTTTCAGACTGGAGGCCTGTGACCAGTGGTGTGCCACAAGGATCAGTGTTGGGTACAATGCTTTTCATCATATATAAAAATGGTTTGGATGTGAACATAGGAGGTGAAGTAGTAAGTTTGCAAATGACACCAAAATTGCAGGTATAGTTGACAGCAAAGAAGGTTAACTCAGAGTACAATGGGATCTTGTTCAGATTGGCGAGTGGGCTGGGAAGTGGCAGATGGAATTTAATTTAGATAAGTGTGAGGTGCTGCATTTTAGAAGGGCAAATCAGGAAAAGGCAAATCAGGGCAGGACTTATATAGTTAACAGTAAGGTCATGGGGAATGTTGAACAAAGAGACCTTGGAGTGCAAAGTTCCTTGACAGTGAGTCACAGGTAGATAGGATAGTGAAGAAGGTGTTTGGTATGCTTGCCTTTATTGGTTAGTGCATTGAGTGTAGGAGTTGGAAGGTCACTATGTGGCTGTAAGTGACATTAGTTAGGCCACTTTTGGAATAATGTGTGCAATTCTGGTCTCCCTGCTATATGAAGGATGTTGTGAAGCTTGAAAGCGTTCAGAAAAGATTTACAAGGATGTTACCAGGGTTGAAGTTGTCAGGAAGAACTCCTGTTTTTCTCTAGAGTGGTGGAGGAGTCCAAAAGTAGATAGCATGTGTTTAAGGTAAAAGGGGTAAGATTGAAAAGGAACCTCAGGGGCAACATTTTCATAGAGGATGATGTGTGTATGGAATGAGCTGCCTGAGGAAGTGGTGGAGGCTGGTACAATGACAGCATTTAAAGGGCATTTGGATGGGTATATGAATGTGAAGAGTTTAGATGGAAATGTGCCAAATGGCACTAGATTTGTCGAAGATATCTGGTCAACATGGACGAGTTGGACCAAAAGATCTGTTTCCATACAGTACACCTCTGTGACTCTAAGTCCCAAATCGTCAGACTTTTCCCCAGAGACATTATTGATATTGAATATTTCTCCATGTGCCGTGTAATCATAAGGTCCCTACCGTCTGTACCAGGAAGCAAGTCCACACCGCCACCACCTCCCCGCCCCCCCCCCCCCCCCCCCCCAGTTGAGGATCCCACCAAATCCACTGCACTAACTTTTCCCTGCACCTCTGCATTTCTCATGTGTAATTCCAATAGTCAGCACATCCCTGCACACTATGGGCAATTAATGGCTAACCCATAGGGCAGCATGGTGGCTCAGTGGTTAGCACCCCTGCCTCATAGGCTAGGGACCCAGGTTCAATTCCAGCCTTGGGCAACTGTGTGGAGTTTGCACACTCTGTGTCTACGTGGCTTTCCTCCCACAGTCCAAAGATATGCAGGCCAGATGAATTGGCTATTCTGGATTGCCCATCGTGTTAGGTGCATTAGTCAGAGGGAAATGGGTCTGGGTGGGTTACTCTTCAGGGGGTCAGTGTGGGCTTGTTGGGCCAAAGGGCCTGTTTCCACACAGTAGGGAATCTAATCTAATCCATCCAATGATAGTGTTGTTTTAGTACAGTGGTAGTGATCTGCTATTCTGGGTATGTGCATCTAGCTAACTTATTTCTAAATCCTTTTGGAATCACTTATTCTGATGTATTATTGATCAGTCCAGCAATAATTTCTTTCCCAAGGATGATATTTTTACCAATAAGAAGCAAAAAATGTTGAAAGAGAATTTGTTATCATACTGAATACTACCCCAGAATACTAACGTTCACCCTCTGCTGGGGACAATCTGGAACGACTGAACCAGATTCCTCCTCCCCCAGAGGGAACAATGCTGATCCATCTTCCCTTGGGAGACAATCCCAATCTCCATCCCTGACAGGACAATCCAGATACTCCTCCCCTGGGAAAATAATGCATATTCCCCTCTCCCTGGGGGACAATCGAGATTCTCCTCCCCCACCGGGGTCACTCCTGAAAATCTGCTCCCCTCAGAAATCACCCTCCTTCCCTGGGGAAACAATCTAGAATCCCCCTCTCTTGGGAAAACAATCCAGATTTTGCTTCTACCGGGGGGGACAATCTTGATCCATTGTACCCTGGGAGACATTCCCAGTCCACCTTTCCCAGGAGGGCAATCCAGATCTCTCCCTCCTTCATTGCCCTCACCCCCCATAACAATCCAGACACTCCTCCCCCCCACCCCCATGGGGACAATTGAGATACCCCTCCCACTATGGGGACAACCTAGCTACCCCTGCCCCCATGGGTACAATCGAGACACCCCTCCCCGACCCCCCCCCATGAGGACAATTCAGATACCCCTCCCCCTCCTCCATGGGGACAATCCACACACCCCTCCCCCCATGGGGACAATTCAGATACCCTCCCCTCCTCCATGGGGACAATCCACACACCCCTCCCCCCATGGGGACAATTCAGATACCCCTCCCCCTCCCCCCATGGGGACAATTCAGATACCCTCCCCTCCTCCATGGGGACAATCCACACACCCCTCCCTCCATGGGGACAATTTAGATACCCCTCCCCTGGGAGACAATCCCAATCTCCATCCTTGGGGACAATCCAGACTCCCCTCCCCCTCCTCCATGGGGACAATTCAGATACCCCTCTCCTACTCCCCAGAACAATCCAGATCCCCCTTACCCTGGGGGACACTCCTAAAACCACCCTCCTCCCCAAGGAACATTCCAGATTTCCCCCTCCAACTCAGGGAACAATCTAGGCTCCCCTACCCCCAAGAACAGTCCAGACACCACACCCCCACCCGCAGCCCCGCCCACTTCGATCCGGGTCCTGACGGCAGCTCCGCGGCTGCGCAGTGCACGCTGCTTATTGTGCTCGCTTTGGCCATGGCCGCCGAGATGAGCTCTGAGGTTCCCGAACCGGTGGCTTTGACAGCACCGAGTAACCCTGTGACACCTGGACCCGGGCAGGTGAGGGTGATCGGAGCAGTGCCTGCCCGCGGAGGGAAGCGGCGCTCGGGGTAAGACCTTTAAACGTACCCCCGGCTTCAGCTCCATTTAAACCCAGGAGCGGGCATAGCGGCGGTAACTGAGAGATTGGTGCTAGAGTAACCAGGGGAGGAGCCAGGGTAACTAGAGGTGGAGCTAATGTAACTAGAGGCGGAGCCAGTGTAACTAGAGGTGAAGGTTAAGGGAACCAAAACCATGTTGACTAGTGAGAGCCATGGAGACCAGTGAGGGCCCTGGTAACTATGGGCGGGACTAATGTAACCAGGGGACGAGCCTGGGTAACCCGTGGGGGCCATGGTAACGAGAGCGGGCCTATGATAACTTGGGTGGTGCTGGGGTAACTAAGGGAGGAGCCAGGGTAACTGGGGGCGGGGCTTCGGCGATTGGGGCGGTGCTGGGGTAACTAAGGGAGGAGCCAGGGTAACTGGGGGCGGGGCTTCGGCGATTGGGGCGGTGCTGTTAACGAGGTTCGAAGGGCTGGCAACCAAGGGTGGTTCAAGTCAATGGGAAGGGCCTGGAAATGTGGGTATGTTCAGGCTTGATGCAAATGTCTGGGATGTTTGGAAAGTGGGCCAATAACCAAGTGGGATATGAGAGTCTCTGTGCAAAGGAGCCAGGGTGATTGGATTAGTATTATGGATAGTTAAGGTTGACTGAGAGCGGAGTCACAGTGGTTACAGCTGCAATAGGATTATATCTTGTAAATGGAATGTTGAGGCAACCTGTTTGGAAAGGGAAGTTTGGCGACGAGTTGGGCAATTTGTAAGGGATATCAAGGTTCAACAACAAGACTGTGAGAAGTAGGGTGGTAACCACAAGGTGGGCCCTGTCGTTGAACAAAAGTAAATAAAGTATTAATTGAATTGTAATTTTGATTTAGCATTTCCCTTAAGGAAGTGGTCAGCTTGTGGTCTTCAATCCAGGAATTCTGACATTGAGTAAGGGATAGACACAAATTAATGTAAGCAAAAGAATAAAAGTAGTTGTAATCATTGATAAATACCCCGACTGAGGTGATTTCTGTCCTGTAATTTTAAAATATGCAGATGACAGTAAGTTTCCAAAGTTCTGTTATCTCTGATCCCTTTCCTTAGATTGGACGTTTGTGTATGGCATTCCATTACTGAGGGAAAGTGAAAGGGGAAAACCAAGGAATGATAGAACATTTAGTTGATAGTGGATAAGGAAATGCCTATTAATGATATTCATTTGGATTCCTGGTTACATTTGTTAATGCCCTCCATAAGGAACTGAAACATTAAAGTTGAAGCTCATGAAATTGAAAGCAAATTATTGATCTGGTTAGAAATTTGGCTTAGTGGCCAGAGGCAGAGAATAATAGGGCAGATACTTTATTATTAGGATGCAGTGTTTCCCAAAGATCAATAAAAAGCCACACATCTAAATTTGTCAATAATGTAAAGGTAGGTGGCATTACAAGCAATGTACATAGTACCAAATTATTACAAGAGGTGTTGATAAATTAAGTGTAGGGGAAAAGCTGTAGACAAATATGATTTAATCTATTTAGATCTAAAATTGGTGAAGAGAGTCATTTTGAAATTGTGAAAAGGTTAAAAACAGTAGAGGTCCAAAAAGAACTGGGAAGCCAAGTATATATGCTATTAACATAGAACATAGAACATAGAAGGATACAGCGCAGTACAGGCCCTTCGGCCCTCGATGTTGCGCCGACCGAATCCTACCTAACCTATACTAGCCCAATAACTTCCAAATGCCTATCCAATGCCCGCTTAAATGACCATAAAGAAGGAGAGTTCACCACTGATACGGGCAGGGCATTCCATGAACTCACAACCCGCTGTGTGAAGAATCTACCCCTAACATCTGTCCTATACCTACCACCCCTTAATTTAAAGCTAAGTCATCACAATAATGAATAAAACAAATGATATGCTGGTTTTTCTAACTATAGGACTAGAGTTACAATGGGCTAGACATTATGCTTCATCTATATAGGACCCCGTGATGTGGAGGTGCTGGTGTTGGACTGGAGTGGACAAAATTAAAAATCACACAACACCACGTTATATCCAAGGAGCAGGAGAATCGACGTTTCGGGCATGAGCCCTTCTTCAGGAAAGGTTTCATGCCCGAAACGTTGATTCTCCTGTTCCTTGGATGCTGCCTGACCTGCTGCGCCTTTCCAGCAACACATTTTCAGCTCTGATCTCCAGCATCTGCAGTCCTCGCTTTCACCACGTTATATCCAACAGGTTTATTTGGAAGTACTAGCTTTCAGAGCACTGCTCCTTCATCAGGTAACTAGTGGGGCAGGATCATAAGACACAGGAGTTGTAGCAAAATATCACTGTGTCATGCAATTGAAACAGTATATTGAACAAATCTGTTAAATCTTTCATCTTTTAGAATGGGTTGCAGGTTTCAGTTGTGGTTCTGGAAAAACACAGCTGGTCAGCAGCATCCAAGAAGCAGGAGAATAGAAGTTTCAGGCATAAGCTCTTCATTAGGAACATTCCTCATGAAGAGCTTATGCTCAAAACGTTGACTCTCCTACTCTTTGGATGCTGCTTGACCGGCTGTGCTTTTCCAGCACCACACTTTTTGACTCTGATTTCCAGCATCTGCAGTCTTTACTTTCTGCAGGTTTCAGTTAATTTATATGTAAAACCCAGAACTTCTTTTAAGTCACATTCTCGAGATAACTTAAGGTTTTATAAAAAAAAAGTCACAGCTCAGCCAATGTATAAAGGTATGAGGCTAGAGTCTGTCTGTATCCCGATCTTGAGTCACACTGGTTCTATTTATAAATTCTGACTTTGGAAAATGTTATATGTATTGACTGCCTGTGGGTTTTGTGCCTTTTGAGCAAAAGTAGGATGTATTTGCAAATACAATTCTGTAAATGCTAATTCACCCCATGTGTCTGTGTGTCCTGCAGTGGGGTCACCTGTAGTGTGATATGAACCCAAGGTCCTGGTTGAGGCCATCCTCATGAGTACCAAATTTGGCTATCAGCCTCTGCTCGCCAAATCTGCGCTGTTGCATATCCTGAAGTCCGCCTTGGAGGATGATCACCCGAAAATCTGAGGCCAAATGTCCTGACTGCTGAGGTGTTCCTCCACTAGGAGGGAACATCCCTGTCTGGCGATTGATGTGCAGTATCCATTCATTTGTTGTTGTAGCATCTGCTTGGTCTCACCAATCTATCATGCCTCGGGACATTCTTGCCTCAGCATATGAGATATACAAAGTTGGCCGAGTCACATGAATACTTGACTTGTATATGGTGGGTGCTGTTCCCATGTGTAGTGGTGGTGTCCGTATTGACACTCTGACATGCCTTGCAGCAGTTGCCATGACAGGTTTGTACGGTTTGTGGTCGATGTTGTCCTGATGGCTGGGCAGTTTACTGCGGGCAATAGTCTGTTTAAGATTTGGTGTTTTTTTTAGAAAGGTGAAAAGTGGAGGTTTAGGGAAGGTCTTGGGAAGGTGCTCACCGTCATCGGTAATGTGTTGCAGGCTACGGAGAACATGGTGCAGTTTCTCTGCTCCGGGAAGTACTGGACAACGAAGAGTATCTTTATCGGTTGCATCCCATGTCTGTCTCCTGAGGAGGTCATTATAGTTTCTCACTGACTCAAGATTGGGATTCGGATTAATCCCACACCTTTAATACATTTATAAAACCTTAAATTATCTTCAGAATGTGACTTAAAAGAAGTTCTGGGATTTGCATATTAATGAACTGAAACATGCAACCCATTCTAAAAGATGAAAGACGTAATGTATATACTCGTGTAAAAGTTGATCTCATATAAAAGTCAACCCTTTAATTTTGGCCAAAATATCTTGTATTTTCCATATATTTCGTGTAAACGTCGACCTTGCTATATTGCATTATAAATCTCTTACAAAGGAAACTGCATGTTCCCATTAACCCAGTAAAACAAAATTGCATTCATTCATTCATACTGGTAACTCTACTCATCGCTCATCAAAAAGTTAATATCATTATAAAATTAATCATTTTAATTGTGCCATTAAATCTGAATAAAAGTGTGATATTAGCTCTATATATATCTTTAATTCTTTGACAAATTTGCTAATGTTGCTGAGGTTCATAACATATGAGATTAAATGTGAGGGAAATGGAAGAATTTGGTGGGGAGGTTCAAGACGCTTAAACATTCAGAATTTAATAAATGTTTCATACCAGGCCATGACGATGTTGAACAGTGTGATTTTGCAGGATTTCAATGAATCTTTGACATGTTAAATTTTTGTACCGGTATGTATAAATAAAATTTACTAACAGTAATTCATTCTTATTTTTCTTGCTTTTATCTGGTAATTACCTTTACCATAATTCATTGTGTTTTTCTTTTTTAATTGATTAGTTGAGTAATCAAATATAGTATCTGCTAATAATATGATATTTCGAACTGCAGCACGATTTACAGCCCCTCAAAACTAGTGCCTGTGTAATAGTCGGCCCTACAAACTGAACCTTTAAAAATAGTCTAAACAATTCAACTTTTACATGAGTATATACAGTAACAGCATTCTAGGTTTGTTCAATATATTGTTTCAATTGCATGACACTGTGAACTTTTGCTATAAATTCTGCGTCTTGTGATCCTGCCCCACAAGTTACCTGATGAAGGAGCAGTGCTCTGAAAGTTAGTACTTCCAAATAACCTGGTAGTGTGATTTTTAATTATACAGAACCCAGTCAAGACCACATCTGAGGGATGGTGAGCTGGTCTAGATGCTATACTGTAGGAAGAGTAGACAGTTAAAAAATTATTTTTCATCAATTTGTTTGGACATGTTATGATACTCCCCCATTACAGATGGGACTTGATCTTGGACATTCTGGCACAGAGTCAGGGGCACTACCACTGTATGACAAAACTGTTAAGGAAGTGTTGACCAGAATGATACCTGAATTGCTAGGGTTAAATTATGGGAGAAAAAGTAGGCTGTATTACTTGAAATTTAGATGTAAGCAATGACTTCATCAAAGTTTTCAAATTATTAAAACAAACAAATTGTATGGATATAGAGAAACTGTTTTCACTAATTGGCAATTCTCGGGAAAGAAGGTGTATTTAAAAAATTAGAGCCAAATGTTTCAAGTCTAAAATAAGAAATATCTCTGTTCAAAAATATGTTTTATTTTCAGATTTTAAGAGAGATAAAATGAATAGGAAGGTAACCAAGCAAATTCAGTGACTAGAACCAATTTTATTTTGGCCACAAGTCATTGAGGCAATGAGGTAACTTATAAATAAGGTACAGTCAAACTAACAAAAGATCCATTGTTATTTATGTTTTGAATTCGCATCTCATTACAGGAGAAAGGGTTGCTGATCGGTTGTCAAATGACTCATTTTCTGAGTTTTTCCCATGAAGAAAGCAATGGGGAACAATAGACTTCTAGGTTAATCATAAAAGTTTTATTTTGCAGAGATTGAGTACATTATGAATATGCAATTAATAAAATCAACTGATTATCTTAAATTAGTGGCAGGATTGTTCAACAAGTGTTTCCCAATTGCATCTAACAGTAGGTGTTTTGTCATTTGGTGAGTATTGTTTATACCTATTATGAACAACTAAATTGCCACTTTATTCGCTCAACTAATTGCTACAATAAGTACCTGACGTTACACTTTCAATATATTGTCCGTTTGAATGGTTGGAAGGTTGGACTGGTGGCAACATCCTGTTCGAGGAAAATATCTCTTACATTGTTGAAGCTAAACTTTTTGAGATACTTTACCCTTGAGCATTAATGAGCTCCCTTTTTCTCCTGTTGTATGAGTTGTTCAAAATTGATGGTTTGAAATTTGGCATTCTTCCATTTGTCCTTTTTTCATTGCAAGACAAAAATCTTTGGCAACATGTCTATTTTCGATCATGGTATTTAATTTCTGAATATGTTGAATTCAGATTTGACTCCATTGACAAAATGCATGTCATTACTTTAAGAAGCAGAATTCTATTTTGAAGTACTTAATATGTGAGGTTTACAGGGATGATGTATTCCTCACCCAGGTTTTAGCTTTATTCTGGAAGTTTGCTGGTTGCCTAATGAGTATTTTTCCATTCATTCATACATTAACTGTAATTTCACACTGCTTTGTGTTTATGTGGAAGGATGCTGCTGTCCTGTCAAGTGTCATGCTTTTGTTCTTGAAGTGAGTTTTTTTTTGAGTTACAGACTGTGCTTCACTCCAAGTATTACTGATATTCCATAAATGATCTGAAAGATTTATTTCCATATATACTTCTGCTAAGTTTGTGCTGTCATGTGTTTAGGAAAAACAACCACAATTTTAGAGCTGAAGTTTTCTCAATACTCTGTACAAGAAAACTGAGTTCCATACATATGCAATCCATTATCTTTTCATCTTTTGAATCTCTTCAGTGACCTGCACCCAGGGATTTACAGTCACTCTAATGATTTTACTGCTATGCATAAAGTGTCACCAGGTGTTCTGTTCCATCATTTTAGGAAGATTGAGACTGTCACAGGGATAGTAGTTTTGACCAATTCAAATGGCTATCAAGATTTAAAAAATATCTCAAGGTAGTAAGGTACAGGATAAAAATCATTCGCATCCTATCCTGTTGAAACTCTTTTCGTCTATTAACAATATCTCTGACACTATCACAGAAATGATATTGGATTCTGTGCCCCTTAGAAACCCATGAAACTGAATATTTTGGATAGTTCGTTTTACATTGAATGTGCAAGCTCATGTACTTTGTGAGAGAGTGTCAAACATCCTGAAAGGGAGCCTGTGAGCAGACAGTGCTTTATTTTTCTTGTATGTTTGTCTTGGGCGTTTTTGTGCTTCAAAATTAATGTGCTTCCCAGTGCTTTGAGTAATCACTTTTTTTTAATTTACGGGATGATGGCATTGCTGGCTAGGCAGCATTTATTGTCCATGACTAATTGCCTAAAGGGCAGTTAGGAGTCAACCATGTTTCTGTGGGTCTGGAATCACATTCAGGCCAGACCAGGGAAGGATTTCAGTTTCCTTCCCTAAAGCACATTAGTGAACCAGATGGGTTTTTCCCAACAATCGGCAGTGGATTCATGGGCAGATTCATGGTCATCATTAGACTTTTAATTCCAAATGTTTTTTATTGTATTCAAATTCCACCATTTGCCATGATAGGATTTGAACCCAGGTTCCCCAGAATATCTACTGGCTCTCTGATTAACAGTCCAATGATAATATCACTAGGCCATTCCTTGCTGTAGTATATTCTTTTGTGACCTGTAGAAAGGTGAGAATAATTTAGTTTTAACAAAATCAGCTTTTTGCACAAGTAAGCTTTGTTTTTCATATCATCCAGCTTTATTAAGCTTTGTTTTTCATATCATCCAGTCTTTGAGCACACTGAGCTGCTATCTTGAACCACAGGTGAAGGAACAGCAACACTGCTGTGAGAGAGAAAGTTCAAGGATTTTGACAGCAGTATAGTTACCAGTCAGGATGGCATGTAACTTGGAGAGGAGCTTGCTAGTTGGGTTTAGAAGATGCTGTTTGAAGAGTCCTTGCAAGTTATTGCATCTATGTCGTGGAGGACAAACACAGGCACTCAAAATGCAAGGGGCCAGTAGGTGAATTTATTTTCAATATTCCCAAAAAGCCTGGGAAAATTCAAACATGGGGGCAGTCAGTCAGAGAAACGTTGCTGGTGCAAGTAGAATGGGCAATATTGGTGAGGAGGGGCTCTTCCTATCATGTGTTCGGTTCTCTCTCATGCTCACTGTAATAGGTTCATAGTGAGCCTTTTGCTGGGGTGCATTTTTATCAGAGAATCTAGGACTGGGAGACATCGTCAGGAATTGAGTCTGTTAGGTTGTCATGAGGATGAGGATGTGGGATGTGGTGAGCTGGTATTGTGCCAGTGGGAAAATGTTGCTAAAGGGAGGGGGTGAGGAATGTGATTGGAGGAGCAATGCAGTGGTTTCAGTGAAGAAAAGTCTATTGCAGGGGTGAGGGTGGTATTGCAGAAGGCTTCATAAGGGACAGTCTTCAAAGAGGGGAATGCTGCAAGCCTTTGGAGGAGGTACATGGTCTGCCAAGCTTGATTGACTGTGTCATGAAACTTGAAAGGGTTCAGAAAAGATCACTTCCCTAGTTTCCCACAGAGTTCTAGGGTACACCTGATCAGGTCCTGGGGATTTATCCACTTTTATGCATTTCAAGACATCCAACACTACTAATTCTGTAATATGGATATCACCATTATTTCCCTACATTCTATATCTTCCATGTCCTTTTCCACAGTAAGCACTGATGCAAAATACTTGTTTAGTATCTTCCTCCATCCCATGTGGCTCCACACAAAGGCTGTCTTGCTGATCTTTAAGGGGCCCTATTCTCTCCCTTGTTACCCTTTTGTTGTTAATGTATTTGTAAAATTCCTTTGGATTCTCCTTAATCCTATTTGCCAAAGTTATCTCATGTCCCCTTTTTGTCCTCTATAATTTCCCCCGTAAGTATACTCCTACTGCCTTTATACTTTTATAAGGATTCACTCAATCTATCCTGCCTATATCTGACATTATGTTTCCTTCTTTTTCTTAACTAAACCCTCAATTTCTTTAATCATCCAGCACCTACCAGCCTTTCCTTTCACCCTTTCAGGAATATACTGTCTGTTGACTCTCGATATCTCATTTCTGAAGGCTTCCATTTTTCAGCCATCCCTTTACCTGAGAACATCTGCCCCCAACAGCTTTTGAAAGTTGTTGCCTAATACCAAATTCTTCTAATTCTGCTCCTACATGAGTCCAGATACTGTATATTGACACATACAGGAATTATTGTTGTTTCATGATTGCACCATCTGATAGGATGAGGTAAGAATGAATACGGAGCTCATGAAAATCAAAACATTCCTCTTGAAAACATCTCAAGAAGAATCCTCAAAAAAAAAACTGTGCCCTATTGCACACTACTGTCACTTTGCATTAGTGGTGGACGTGGTAAATGTTTAAGGTGGCAAATAGGGAAAAGACAGGGGATTGGCATTAACTTAAAATGCTGAGAGCTAGTGAAAACGTGATGGTCAGAATTGTTTCCTTTTCCACTGTAACAATTCTGAGATAAGTTCAGGTGGCTGTTATGTCCTGGATGTTTTAAAGCTTCTTGAATCTTGTTGCACTCATCCAGGCAAGTAGAAAGTTTTCCATCACACTCCTTAATAGTGCCCAGGTTTGAGAGTTAGACAGTTAGTTATTTATTGAAGTGTTCCAAATCTCTGATCTACTCTTGTACTCCAAAAATACTTGTAATACTAGCCCAATTAAGTCTCTGGCCATGCGTAACTCATAAGATGTTGTTGCTGGGGGATTCCATGATGGCGATGCCTTTTAATGTAATATTGCCTCGGTTAGATACATCTTGTTGAAGGTGATCTTTGCTTGGCACTTGTATGATGTGTATGTTCCTTGCCACTGTTCAGGACTTGCTGGATTAGGCATGGACTGTTGCAGGATTTGAGGAGTTGCAAGTGGTGTTGAAAGAGTACAAATATGAATGAATGTTCCCTCTTCTGACCTTGGAAGTTATTGAAGGAACTGAAGGTGTTAAAGCCTTTGAGACTACCCTGATTAAACTCCGAAAGTGTTATGTTGAGGTTGAAACAATTGCCAACTGGGGCGTAGGGACTTGTCCCTTCCAATACCTATTGATTTGCATTTTGTTAAAAGATATTAACAGAGTAAGCAAATGAAATAAGATGTGGCAAATAACGTATAATGTGAAAAATGTGAAATTGTTTGTTTGTCAGGAAGTTTAAAAAAGTACATTATTAAATGGTGGGAGAAGGAACAGGGATATAATTGTCCTCATACATGAATTGTAAAAGGTTAGTATGCAGGAAAACCAATAGAATTTATTGTGAGGGAATTGAATGCAAAAATAGGGGACTGTGTTTCAGCTATACAGGGGACCTGAGGGACCCTATCTGTAATATTGGCCCCTTTTTTTTAAGGAAGGATGTGATTGTGCAGAATTAGTTTTATTTTAGATTCCCTACAGTGTGGAAATGGGCCCTGCGGCTCAACAAGTCCACACCAACCCTCTGCTGAAAATGTGTTGCTGGTTAAAGCGCAGCAGGTCAGGCAGCTTCCAAGGAACAGGAAATTCGACGTTTCGGGCATAAGCCCTTCATCAGGAATGAGGAAAGTGTGTCCAGCAGGCTAAGATAAAAGGTAGGGAGGAGGGACTTGGGGGAGGGGCGATGGAGATGTGATAGGTGGAAGGAGGTCAAGGTGAGGGTGATAGGCCAGAGTGGAGTGGGGGTGGAGAGGTCAGGAAGAAAATTGCAGGTTAGGAGGGCGGTGCTGAGTTCGAGGGAATTGACTGAGACAAGGTGGGGGGAGGGGAAATGAGGAAACTGGAGAAATCGGAATTCTTCCCTTGTGGTTGGAGGGTTCCCAGGCTGAAGATGAGGCGCTCTTCCTCCAACCGTTATGTTGTTATGTTCTGGCGATGGAGGAGTCCAAGGACCTGCATGTCCTCGGTGGAGTGGGAGGGAGAGTTAAAGTGTTGAGCCACGGGGTGGTTGGGTTGGTTGGTCCGGGCGTCCCAGTGGTGTTCCCTGAAGCGTTCCACAAGTAGGCGGCCCGTCTCCCCAGTATAGAGGAGGCCACATCGGGTACAGTGGATGCAATAGATAATGTGTGTGGAGGTGCAGGTGAATTTGTGGCGGATATGGAAGGATCCCTTGGGGCCTTGGAGAGAGATAAGGAAGGAGGTGTGGGCACAAGTTTTGCATTTCCTGCGGTTGCAGGGGAAGGTGCCGGGATTGGAGGTTGGGTTACGAACCTGACGAGGGAGTTACGAAGGGAGCGGTCTTTGCGGAATGCTGATAGGGGAGGGGAGGGAAATAGATCCCTGGTGGTGGGGTCCGTTTAGAGGTGGCGGAAATGAAGGCGGATGATACGCTGTATACGGAGGTTGGTGGGGTGGTAGGTGAGAACCAGTGGGGTTCTGTCCTGGTGGTGGTTGGAGGGGCGGGGCTCAAGGGCAGAGGAGCGGGAAGTGGAGGAGATGTAACCCACCTAGATCATTTCTCTCTGACTAATGCACCTAACAGTATGGGCAGTTTAGCATGGCCAATTCACCTGACCTGCACATTTTTTGGACTGTGGGAGGAAACTGGAGCGTCCAGAGGAAACCCACACAGACACAGGGAGAATGTGCAAACTCCACATAGATAGTCACCCGAGGCTGAAATCAAACCTGGGACGCTGGCGCTGTGAGGCAGCAGTGCATACCACTGAGCCACCCAAAAGGTTTGGAAATGGTTACGAAACTAGTACCTGAAATGGTCAACTAATGATGAAAAATCAGATAGACTTAGCTTATTTCTGCTGGAGTTCAGAAAAGTAAGGGATGACTTGACTGAAACATAAAATCTTGACAGGTTAGATGTGGAAAAGATAGTACCTCTTATGAGAGAGCTTGGAGTTAGGTGTCACTGTTCAAAAATCACTCAATTAAAACAAAGATAAAATGATACATTTTCTGAAGATTGAAAGTTTTGAACTCTCCTTGAGAGGCCTTGAATATTTTTAAAAGCAGAGTTAGATTCCTGTTAATCAAGGAGGTGAAACTTTAGTAGGAATTTGAGGTTACAAGCAGATTGGCTATTATCTTATAAATGGTGTAGCAAGCTTGAGATGTCTAATGGCCTCCTCCTCCATCGATAATTTGTATAAATAAATGCTACTTAATGTCACACTTAGGATGTATCTAGTAGAGTTGATGATGGGGAGCCAGTGGATGTGGTTTATTTTGACTTTGAAAAGGCTTTCAAAAAAATCCCACATGAGTGTGTGTGTAAAATCAAAGCACATGGGATTGAGGTTAGTGTATTGAGAGGGACAGCAAACGATTGGCAGACAGGGAACAGAGTAGGAATGTAAAATGTCTTTTTCAGAATGGCAGGCTGTGACTAGTGGAGTACTGCAGGGATCAGTTTTAGGACTAAGAAGGCATTTAGCATGCTTGCCTTCATTGCTCAGACCTTTAAGTATAGGAATGAGGCAGCATGTTGACGTTGTGCTGGATGTTAGTGAGGCCTCTTCTAGAGTCCTGTATGCAGTTCTAGTCGCCCTGCTATAGGAAGGATATTATTAAATTGGAGAAGGTTCAGATAAGATTGACAAGAATGTTTCTGAGAATGGAGGGTTTGTCTTATAAAAATAGACTGGTACATAGGTGGTTGAGGGGTGACTTTATAGAGTTTATAAAATCATGAAGGGCATAGAAAAGATGAATAGCCAAGGGTCTTTACCTTAAGATGGGGGAAGTTCAAAACTTATAAATAAGTGAAAGGACAAAGTTTAAAAGAAAACTTCCACAGAAAGGGATTCTACAAACACATAAAGGACAAAAGAGCAATTAGGGAGAGAATAGGACCCCTTAAAGATCAGTAAGGCAGCCTATGTATGGAACTGCAGGAGATGGGGGAGATACTAAATGAGTATTTTGCATCAGTGTTTACTGTGGAGAAGGATATGGAAGATAGTGAATGTGGGGAAATAAATAACGACATTTTGGTAAATGTCCATATTACAGAGGAGAAAGTGCTAGATATCTTAAAACGCATAAAGATGGATAAATCCCTGGGAACTGACTAGGTGTACCCTAGGACTCTGTGGGAAGCTAGGGAGGTGATTGCTGGCCCCTTGGGCAGCACGGTGGCACAGTGGTTAGCACTGCTGCCTCACAATACCAGAGACCCGGGTTCAATTCCTGCCTCAGGCATTTGTGCAAACTCCACACAGACATTCTCCCCTGTCTGCATGGGTTCCTTCTGGGTGCTCCAGTTTCCTCTCAGTACAAAAATGTGCAGGTTAGTTGAATTGACCATGCTAAATTGCCCTTAGTGTTAGGTGAAGGAGTAAATGTTGGGGAATGGGTTTGGGTGGGTTGCGCTTCAGTGGGTCGGTGTGGACTTGTTGGGCCGAAGGACCTGTTTCCACACTGTAAGTAATCTAATCAATCATCAAAAGCCACAGATGAGGTGCCAGAACATGGAGGTGCCACTATTTAAAAAGGGTGGTGAGGAAAAGCCAGGGATTAAAGACCTGTCAGCCTGATGTCAGTGGTGGGCTAGCTGTTGGAGGGAATCCTAAGGAACAGAATTTACATGTATTTGGAAAGGCAAGAACTGATTAGGGATAGTCAGCATGGCTTTGTGCATTGGAAATCATGTATCACTAATTTGATTGAGTTTTTTGAAGAATTAACAAAGAGGGTTGATGTGATATGTAGGGACTTCCGTAAGGCATTTCACAAGGTTCCTCACGATAGACTGGTTAGCAAGGTTGGATCACATGGAATATGGCTTGAGTGTAGAAGACAGAGGGCGGTGGTGGAGGGTTGCTTTTCAGATTGGAGAACTGTGACCAGCGGTTTGCTACAAGGATTGTTGCTGGGTCCACTGCTTTTCATCATTTATATAAATGATTTGGATGTGAACATAGGAGGTATGATTTAGTAAGTTTGCAGATGACACCAAAATTAGAGGGTTAGTGGACAATGAAGAAGGTTACCTCAGTATAAAGGAACCTTGGTCAGTTGGGCCAATGGGCAGAGGAGTGGCAGATGGAACGTAATTTAAATAAATGCGAGTGACTGCATTTTGGAAAGGCAAATCAGGGCAGGACTTATAGACTGGGGAAAAAGTGAGGACAGCAGATGCTGGAGAATCAGAGTCAAAGAGTGTGGTGCTGGAAAAGCACAACAGGTCAGACAGCACCCGAGGAGCAGGAGAGTCGATGTTTTGGGCATAAGCCCTTCATCAAGACTTGATGGTAAGATCATGGGGGGTGTTGCTGAACAAAGACCTTGGAGTACAAATTCACAGTTCTTTGAAAGTTGAATCACCAGGTAGATTGAATAATGAAGGAGGTGTTTGGTCAACTTGCTTTTATTGGTCACTACATTGAGTGTAGGAGTTTGGAGGTCATGTTATGGCTGTACAGGATGTAGGTTAGGCCACTTTTGGAATACTGCATTCAATTCTGGTCTCCCTGTTGTAGGATGTAGTGAAACTTGAAAGAGTTCAGAAAAGGTTTTCTGAATCCTCTCCGGATTGGAGAGGCTGAATAGGCTTGGGACTATTTTCCCTGGACTATCTGATCTGAGGGGTGATCTTACAGTGGTTTATAAAATCTATATATATATGGTAACTAGACAAGGTCTTTTCCCTGGCGTGGGAGAGTCCAAAAGTAGAGGACATAGGTTTAAGGTGAGAGGGGAAAGATTTAAGAAGCACCAAATGCCAACTTTTTATGCAGAGGGTTGTGGGTGTATGGAATGAGTTGTTTGAGGAAGTGGTGGAAGAAGGCACAATTACAACATTTAAAAGGCATATGGATGGTCATGTGAATAAAGGGTTTAGAGGGATATGGGCCAAATGCTGGCAAAGGGGACTAGATTAATTTAGGATGTCTGGTTGGCGTGGATGGGTCGGATCAAACGGTCTGTTTTCAAACTGTATAACTCTATGACTCTATAACAGTTAAGTTAACTGGCCTATAGTTATGTGCTATTTTCTGTCTCCCTCCCACTATTTGACAGTCTTCTGATTATCTGGGAATATTCCAGAATCAAAGGAGTCTTGAAAGATTACTACCAATGTCTCTCTGTCTGTGTAGCTGCTGCTTTTGTAAGCCTGGTCTACAACTCATCCCATCCAGGAGACTAATTGACCCTTAACCCCATTAGTTTCACGAGCTTTTTTTTCCTAATATTAGGTATTGTTTATTCTCTTCCCCACTGCCCTGTCATTAGGGCCCCTTAATTATTTGTTACTTTTGGAATGCTGTTACTGTCCCCATCTGAAAACTAATTAGTAATAGTTGTTATTCTTTGCCATTTCTTGGTTCCCTAATATTATTTTCCTGACCTTGTAATCTCAGGGTCAATCTTCCTTTTGGCTCTCTCGCATATATAATGAAGCTCTTGCAATATAATTTGCTGGTTTGACTTCATTGTATATTTCTATCTTTTCTGTGATGTTTAGTTGATTTTTGCAATGTTCTGGTTTATCAATTAACTTTATCACATTGTTTGTTTTCTCTTTCAATTTGGTAGCAACCCCTTGGTCAACAATGGTTGTCTTATGCCCTTCATAGAATCCTTATTCAGGGAACAGTTCTACTTTGAGTGATAGAATAATGAAATTCTTTTTGATAAATGGCAGTTGATGCTAGTTCAATTGTATGTTTTAAATCTGAACTCGATAGTTTTTGTTATCCACGAAAATAGGGCAAAAGCCGATGTGTTAAGTCAGTTTGTAGGTCAACTATGATCTTTATATTAGTGGAATACACTTGATGGACTAAATAGTCTCATCCTGATACTATACACTCTCATTTGCTGAGAAATGAAGCACTGATTTTTTTTTGCCGTAGAGCGTCTGAAATTCTGCACGAAGAATTCAGAGGATGTTAAATGTCTGGTTGTGGGCTATTCCTGTACATATGTTCTGTCATGTGGATGGATTAGTGTCATAACTGGGATGAGTACGCATGCCCAATGTTTCACAAGTCTCACAATATGTAAAGCCCCAATTGGTCAGCTTGGTGATCTAATTTGCCTGACTGACTGCTATCCAAGGCAAAAGGTTTTGTCATTTACAGCAAATATTTCCAGCTATTGTAATGCAATAAGTCACAGAGAAAATGTAGGATTTCAAATTTACTATAAAATATACCCTTTTAAACCCCTAAATGTGTACACGTCATTCATGATTAGGACTGAAAATGATTGGTTTGACACCAATATTATGGGTGGAAATAGGGAAAGCAAAATTCTGAAGATCAAAGTGCAGATTTCAATGATGAATTAAATCATGTTCCTCTTGACTTCAGCACTGATAACACAATGCTATTTGTCAAGTAATAGTTAGTTTCCATTTTGATTGTTTATGTTGGAGACCTAGGCCTTTTCTTGTTAGAATTCTTTCTTTTATTTTTCTTTCATCTTTTTTTCCCAAAATTGAGGAGGAGAAAAATATTGATTCTTTCAGCTCGCCTGCTCTGGCTCAACTAGAGATCAACTAAACATCTCTATTCTCTTTGTACGTGCAACTTTGATTGAGCATGATCAGGCAGAATTTCTTTTGTGTAAAAAAAGTCTCTTTACCTTTCTGTATTTCTGATTATGCTATGGGAAAAGAACTGTTTTCAAAACCAAAGATTGCAGAAGAATTACCACAATTTATAAAATCAAGTAACCTGACTCTAAGTATTGTTTACACAGCTAATGGTACAGGTAATTTGCAGATGATCTGGAGCCAAAGGCTGTGTACAAATAGAAATTCAGCTGGCAATGAGTAGCTGATTGGTCTGTGGACTAGTGACCAGTTATTGGTTATGAAGGTCTTCTCTCTGCTGATAATTATGTGATTGGTTCCCAGGTAGCTGAAAAGTTTGGGGCTATGATCAGGATAGGAGAAGTCATCAAGGACATGATCTGTCTCTGTTTTCTGCAGTATAAAAGCACTTTAAGTCTCCAGTTGCTATTAGCTGTGACTTTTAATTAATTTTAAAGATTTTCATAAGTGTGAACCTGACACCCTATGTCTCCTGCAAATAAGTGAAAGCATGTGGAGAAGGAAGATCATAAAGCAGCATTCTGATACGCATAAGAATCATCTCAGCACATTCTGGGAACAGAGACCATTGCATAGTTTTCCCAATCTCTCTGTGCCAATGGCACCTATGCTATTTTTCTTGTGTCTGTCTATATGTGTGAAAAGGGGAGTTTATAAGGTGGGTTAAAGTTTTAACCAAGTGGGTAAAATGCTGACAATTGTCTACCTGTGGCTTGAGTCTGTTAATTACATTTGATAATTTTTGTTAAGTACAGTAACATGGTTTGTGCTTTCTGTCAACCTGGATCTAAAAGACAGGTCAATTCAAGAATTCTTCATGCTCTCAACAATCTTCAACTTCTGTGATGATACAAGGACTAGGATTGTACTGAGGTGGTGTGTAACAAAGTTTGGGGGCTTATCTGAGATTTATTTGAGACAGAAGTAACAAGGATTTGGGTGTGGTTTGTTAAGTAACACAGGTGAAAAAGAACACCATGTTCTGTACTGCATTTAAGACATGACACTGGTAAGAGCAAAGGCTTACCTGCAGTTGGCACAGTTGTTCCCGTCACTGTTAAGAGGACTTTCAAAGACCAGGTTGATTGAATTGGTGGGTAAACTGGAGGTGGAATTGCATAACATAGCTTAAAAAGGCAAGGACAATTGAGGACATGCATGGCACTTGAGGTTAGAGGAGATGTGAAAGAGACCAGGTATCCTGTCGTGAAACATCAGAGCTGGATGATATTCCGTCAAAGGTAAGGCAGCTTGAGTATGAGGAGGCAGTGAAGAAATGACAGCTAGCAGGAATAGAAAAGAGAATTGAAAGGAATGGAAATGAGCAACCTAGAATTTGAACCGCAAGAGGGAGGAGGTTTCAAAAGATGCAAGATGAAACAGAAGGCATCGGATACTGATTCAGGCCTTGGAGTGAAAAATCAAGCTATAAATTTAAATCCAAGAAGGAGATGTTTAAGTATGCACTTGTGGTACCAAAATTTGAGCAAAAGGATGTGGAAGCATTCTGAGTCAGATCAGTTAAGAACTTACAGTTAACAATGGGCTGCTGGAGGCAAGGGTAATGTATTAACAAGGTGGAAAAGCATTCATTATGTAGAATCATTTAACAATATTGGAAGCATTCAATGTGTAAGATCAGTTAATGAGGTGCAAAGTATTAATTGTGAAGCCACTTAAGGTTAAGAACACTCATTATGTAACAGCCGATGGCTTAATCTTTACTATCAATGCTCACTGATTGTAATGGTCACCCACTCAATAATCCTTACCTGGATGCTCTTCCCTGTAAAATGACTATAATTCACTAAGAAACTGCTATTCCAAGGAAGACCGCAAACTCATGTCTCTGTGCACATGGGTAATCGTTCTCCATCCAAGGCCTGGAATAAAGATGAAGGAGGTAAATCTATACTGTGTCTCTAAGTGTTTTGCTTTGACTGAGTGGGGGGGTAAATGGGGCAACAATATGGACGTAGTCGGCAGGATCCAAACGGATAGTTGCGATCAGACAGTGTTAGCAGCTGCGTGGAGCATTGTTGTCTTGAGATGGATGGGCCCACAAGGTAAGATTTTAAATTTTGGTCCCTTTCAATATTCTTATGTGCCAGAAATGGTCCCCTCGCTTGATTGCGCTCTATTCTATGAATTCCTCGAATGGTAACTAGTTTAGTCGAGAGACACAGTTTCACAAGCACGCTAGCAGGCAGAGGTTCGAGTCCTCTGTGCTGCATTGGGGGGAGGGGGCTGTGATTGAGGTTAGAGTCCCCTGGGGTGGGTGTGATGGAGGTTTGAGTCCTCCGCGTGGTATTGGGTTCGAGTCCCCTGGGGCGGGTTTGATTTGGGGTTCAAGTTCTCCGCACTGTGCTGCGGTTCGAGCTCTGTGTTTAAGCGAAGCTGAAGCTCTCTCTGTTTGATTGGGGTTTGAGCCTCCGTGAGGAGTCAAGTGAGAAAGTCCCCGAGTGGAGAAATTTGAGGCTCTATGAGTCTTTGTTCAGGGATGGAGAGAGTGGCTTAGATTGCCTTGTGACCTGCTGCAAGGGCTTTCTCATTTTATAAGTGTAATTTCAGTGAGAGGATGGAAAAATATAAAAACGAGAAATGCTGAAATTAGGATTGTGTAATACTTGGGTGAAAAAAGGCAGTTTCAATGTAAATTGTGCCATGCTGTGAGTGTTCGATGTTTAAATGTTTTGGTTTGTTAAAATACTGGTTCAGAAAATCCCCTTAAGTAATTGTTTTGCCTTATTTGAATCAGAATCTCAATTCAATGTGTTTTTTGAGCTATGTAATGGGTCAGATTTTATTTATACATTGAAATTGTACAACATTATGTGCTTCTTAAAATTATCAAACTTGTCACCTGAAAGCAAATTGATTGAGTGCCTTGAGCCCCTGATTTGTTTGAAATTCTACAATGCCTGTTTAAAAAAAAAGCTGTTGGGTTAGTGGTCCTGCTTTAGCCAGATGGGAGTATTGTCTTAAAATATCTTTGTGTTTTTAATGCAGAACGTTCACAAAAAGAAGAGTGCATTTTAATTTTGATGTTTAAGATTTTAGAGGATATTAGAACTTGAGGCTGAACTGTTTCTGTTCATTATTGGTAAGGCTTCATTGGCCCCCTTCATATTGCAAATTCAAAGAATGTTGATCTCTCCCAAAGTTGCCACTGTAATTCTGACTGTTTTATTTGGGAAGCTTCATTTGGAGAACATATTTTAAAATACTCTACATTTGTTTTCCACCAATATTTGAGATCTAAATCTGAACTGAAACTGCCTCTTGAATTGCTAAAGTACAGGAAACATTTTGTTTTCTTGCTGTTCCAGACGTCTGAAATACTTTTTCTGATAGCTTTCACATTAGCTAAAAATTAATTTGTTAAAGGAAAATAATTTTTGAATAACCTGAATGGAGGACCCCCGAGGGTTTGGTTTTAGCACCATTGTTGTTGATAATTGACTGAATTGTTTAGGCAGTACAATATAGAAGTTTATGGATTGTATGAAACTTAATAATGTCATAAATATTGAGCAGAGTAACAGACTTCAAGATGACTGAGAATGTTGAAATAGGCAGACACAACTTAGCGTAGTTAAATGTGTGATTGTCTTCATACTGATAACCACCTTGGCAAGGAAGGAATGAGAGAGGAAATGCAGAGATACTTTCAGCAGCTAACATCGTTTCTAGAGTTTCTGCATTTACAGGTAAAGCGTGCCTTCGGACTACTGCCGCCTCAACCTGATCTAACGGATTCAATCAGCACGCCAGTCATAGAGATGTACAGCACGGAAACAGACCCTTCAGTTCAACCCGTCAGTGCCGACCAGGTATCCCAACCCAATCTAGTCCCACCTGCCAGCACCCGGCCCATATCCCTCCAAACCCTTCCTATTCAAATACCCATCCAAATGCCTTTTAAATGTTGCAATTGTACCATTTCCTCTGGCAGATCATTCAACACACGTACCACCCTCTGTGTGAAAAAGATACCCCTTAAGTCTCTCTCATATCTTTCCCCTCTCACCCTAAATCTATGCCCACTAGTTCTGGACTCCCCGACCCCAGGGAAAAGACTTTGTCTATTTATCCTATCCATGCCCCTCATAATTTTATAAACCTCTATAAGGTTAACCCTCGGCCTCTGGTGCTCCAGGGAAAACAGCCCCAGTCTGTTCAGTCTCTCCCTATAGCTTAAATCCTCCCATTCTGGCAACATCCTTGTAAATCTTTTCTGAACTCTTTCAAGGGTGGCATAGTGGTTAGCACTGCTGCCTTACAGCGCCAGAGACCCGGATTCAATTCCGGCCTCAGGCGACTGACTGTGTGGAGTTTGCACACTCTCCCCGTGTCTGCGTGGGTTTCCTCCGGGTGCTCTGGTTTCCTCCCACAGTCCAAAAATGTGCGGGTGAGATGAATTGGCCATGCTAAATTGCCCGTAGTGTTAGGTGAAGGGATAAATTTAGGGGAATGGGTCTGGGTGGGTTGTGCTTCGGTGTCAGTGTGGACTTGTTGGGCCAAAGGGCCTGTTTCCACACTAAGTAATATAATCTAATCTAAAGTTTCATAACATCTTTCCGATAGGAAGGAGACCATAATTGCACGCAATATTCCAACAGTGGCCCTCCAGCTCAGCACTGTCCTCATGACCTGTCCTACCTGCCAATCTCCCTTCCCACCTATCCGGTCCACCCTCCTCTCTGACCTATCACTTCCATCCCCACCCCCATTCACCTATTGTACTCCTTGTTGCCTTCCCCCACCCTCCTCTTGACCTATCACCCCCATTCACCTATTGTACTCCTTGCTACCTTCTCCCCAGCCCCCTGCACCCCCCCACCCCCATTTATCTCTCCAACCTGGATGCTTCCTGCCTCTACTGATGAAGGGCCCTTACCCGAAACGTCGATTTTCCTGCTCCTTGGATGCTGCCTGATCTGTGCTTTTCCAGCACCACTCTGATCTAATCTCTGGCTTCCAGCATCTGCAGTCCTCACTTTTGCCTAACCAATGTCCTGTTCAGCTGCAGTATGACCTCCCAACTCCTGTACTCGATATTCTGCCCAATAAAAGAAAGCATACCAAATGCCGCCTTCACTATCCTATCTCCCTGCGACTCCACTTTCAAGGAGCTATGAACCTGCACTCCAAAGTCTCTTTGTTCAGCAACCCTCCCTAGGACCTTACCATGAGGTGTATAAGTCCTGCTAAGATTTGCTTTCCCAAAATGCAGCACCTCGCAATTATCTGAATTAAACTCCACCTACCACTTCTTAGCCCATCGACCCATCTGATCAAGAACCCCTGTTGTAATCTGAGGTAACCCTCTTCGCTGTCCACTACACTTCCAATTTTGGTGTCATCAGCAAATTTACTAACTGTACCTCTTATGCTCTAATCCAAATCATTTATATAAATGACGAAAAGTAGAGGTAAAGCACCAATCCTTGTGGCCACTGGTCACAGGCCTCCAGTCTGAAAAGCAACCCTCCATCACCACCCTCTGTCTACTACCTTTGAGCCAGTTCTGTAACCAAATGGCTAGTTCTCCCTGTATTCTGTGAGATCTAACCTTGCTAACCAGTCTCCCATGGGGAAACTTGTCGAATGCCTTACTGAAGTCCATATAGATCACATCTACTGCTCTGCCCCCATCAGTCCTCTTTGTTACTTCTTCAAAAAACTCAGTCAAATTTGTGAGACATGATTTCCCACACACAAAGCCATGTTGATTATCCCTAATCAGTCCTTGCCTTTCCAAATACATGTACATCCTGTCCCTCAGGATTCCCTCCAACAACTTGCCCACCACTGACGTCAGGCTCACTGATCTATAGTTCCCTGGCTTGTCCTTACCATCCTTCTTAAACAGTGGCACCACTTAGCCAACCTCCAGTCTTCCGGCACCTCACCTGTGACTATCGATAAAACAAATACCTCCGCAAGAGGCCCAGCAATCACTTCTCTAGCTTCCCACAGAGTTCTAGGATAAACCTGATCAGGTCCTGGGGATTTATCCACCTTTGAGTTTCAAGACATCCAACAATTCCTCCTCTGTAATATAGACATTTTTCAAGGTGTCACTATGTATTTCCCTACTTTCTATATCTTCCATATCCTTTTCCACAGTAAATACTGATGCAAAATACTCGTTTAGTATCTTCCCCCATTTTCTGCGGCTCCACAAAAAGGCCGCAGATCTTTGAGGGGCCCTATTTTGTCCTTAATGTATGTGTAAAAACCCTTTGGTTTTTCCTCAGTTCTATTTGCCAAAGCTATTTCATGTCCCCTTTTTGTCCTGCTGATTTCTCTCTGAACTATACTTCTACTGCCTTTATACTCTTCACTCAATCTATCCTGTCTTTACCTGACATATTGCTTCTTTCTTTTTCTTAACCAAACCCTTAATTTCTTTAGTCATCCAGCATTCCCTATACCTGCCAGCTTTTCCTTCACCCTGACAGGAATATACTTTCTCTGGACTCTCGTTACCTTATTTCTGAAGGCTTCCCATTTTCTGGTTTAAAGGATATGAAGGTTCACTGATCAACCTAACATCACAACAGCCAGTTGACTTTGTTACATTTAACAGCAGAGCAGGAGCTGAAGCAGCCAAGAATGCTGCATTCACCGCGCCTGCTGCTGCATGCTCAGATGTGCTGGTATCCTCCATCTGAAGCATCTCCAGAAGGATGGAAGTCTCGTCTGTTTTGTGGAGCATTTAACTGCCTTTATCCAATAATTCAGATTTCTCTGTGGAGTGATGCACCAGGACAACTGAATTTTGTTGTCAGGTTGGACTTTATTGAAGGAGATTTTGTTTCCACTTGATTTGGAAGGGACGGAGTAGTCACTAAGGACTGTGGATTTAAGAACTTTTACTGTGAATTTTTTCCACATGGGAGGATTCTTCAAATTCTGGTTACTGTAATGGATTAGTAATTTTTTTGTTGTTATAATCATTGTATGCTGTGTGCCAATAATTTGCTGTTTTATACATCTTGGTGGTTATCATGAAATGATAAAAGGAGGGAATGTGAATGTGTATAGAGTATGAGTAGGTAGGGAAAGAGAACTTTTGAGAAACAAGAGGTTCAGCTGAGATTCACTCTGATCAGATAAGAACAGTGGGGTGCTGGAGGCAAGGATAATGGGTTAACAAGGTGGAAAAGCATTCATTATGTAGAGCCAGTTAACAATATTGAAAGCATTCAGTATGGAATGGTAGTAGAGGTAGTTAAGAAATTACCCATGGATAGAGTTGATTTATTCCTGGCGAATGATCTAGCCTATAACCACAAAGTCCAGTTAATGGTAAAATGATGGATTAGTTTCCAAAACAGGTTTTCATATTTTTCCATTGTGACCTGAGCAATGGCTAAACAAAATCCATCACCTGAGGTTCACCGTAGTAATACAGCAAGCAGGCACCTGAAATTTTGTTGTAGTTCTGTTCGCCAAGCTGGGAGTTTTTGTTGCAAACGTTTGCACCCGAGCTACAAATCTTCTCCCAAACTTTGAACCTGAAATTTTATTTAAGATTGAAGACGGTTCAAAAGAAATGTTTGGCATGTCTTTATTAATTGAGGCTCCGGAAGTAGCTCCAGAGTTAAATGAGTTAGTACAGATAGTTCATACTGAATGTGAAACTGTTGGAATTCCAAAGTGCTTTTATTATCAATAGCATGGTTCTGAAGTGAAGGCATCCTTTAGATCCCCGGATGCAGAACAAAATACAGTAACCTCTTCCATGCTTTCTCTCAATCTGCTAAAAGATATGTACATTGGGGAATTCTGTGCATTCTTTTAAAGACCTTTTGTAATGACTCTGATTACGTTTCCTGAAGGAGAATAGCTCCTACCCTAAATGTCACTCGCAATGATGACTAGAATTAGAATTACAATCCTATCGTATAGAAAAAGACCATTCAGTCCAACAAGACTACTTAAAGTGCTTGAAGCTGCAAGCACACGTTTGCTTGTTGAATTGGCCTTCGACTTTTCAGAAACTGCATGGCATTTGTCAATTTATACTACCTTTTTTTTCTGTCAGCAGCATAGCTACGGTATTGAAGTTTGGTGCAATATTTTGGTAGACCCCACACATATCCAAAATCATAATTTCCTATTTGTTATGGAAATGGGGAATTGTGCTACTGCTTCTACTTCTACAGTCCTGGGTAGTATGCATCCTTGACTAACTAAGTATCCTAAGCAGGCCACTTAGGCTTACTGCACTCATTCTTCATGAGATTTAACTACTAGTTTACCTGACCAAATTTCCTGCAAGGGGCTTCCAGTTGTTCTAATTGCATTTCCTGTGTGACTCTGTACACTGAGATTATCTAGATACATGACACAATTCAATAAACCTACCACAATCTGCTCATCAGCTATGAAAAGTGGCTGGGACATTTTGCAGTCCAAGTGATATGACATTGGTATAAAATATCTGCACCTACGAATGTGTAGATTCCTTTGCACAGGTAAAGGGGGAGGACCTCTGCCAGTACCCCTCGAATAAATCCTGGTAACATAAACTGTTTACCTACTCTGTCAGTACAATATTACATCCAGGATATCCAGCTATGATCACTGTGTTAGTATTTTAGTAGTCAGTATAGGGCTTTGTGGTGCCATCCAGCTTGGGCATGAGCACACCTGGGAGGTTATAGCTGTTGCTGTCAGACTTTATTAATTGGTGCTTCAACACATGATATGTGGTTAATCTCCTCTTGAATCTTGGATAGCTTCTTGGCTGCTCTGCATCTAGGTGAGCAAATAAAGAGTCTAAGTTTGCTAGTATTTCTGTATTGGTTAGCCGGGTAGTAGCATGTTCATAGTGCGCCTCGCCAATGACTCCCTCCAAGTCATCCCTGCTGCTCCCCATATTCTGTAGCATGGTGGCAGTGAGTCAAACTTCTGGCTGTCTGTCCTTTTCGATGCTTGTATTGCTTTTTGTTGACGTGTCAGAGTATTTGCTTTTTTCCCCAGTCTGGGGTCTCAGTCAGATAATTCACTTCCAAGCTTCTTGGTCACTTTATGGGCCACTGAACCTGGACTGAAAGGGTTCACCTATTGTTGGTAGAAGCACTAACACACAGTCTCCTGGCTGAAAGGTTTGGACTGTGGCATGTTTATAAGACTTTCATTTCACCACTGAGTTTTGGTCAATCACAGGTCCCCAAACTTGGCATGGGGTCACCCTCACATGACCACTCCTGCTGGAAATGCGAGGCTTCCAATGAAGCCCAAATTTCAGGGTACTGCCTGTTTAAGTCTGTGAAATTGAAGTGCCACAAAAGAATTAGGTTTTATGATAGAATTAGGTTTTATTGTCACATGTACTCAAGTACAGAAGGACACTGAAAAGTTTACTATGCTGCCTGTCATGGCACCATCTTAAGTAGCTGGGTATAAATCTTAGAAACAAAAATAGGAATCGAGAGGAAAAAATGTTGCATTGCCTTAGTGATTCATTGTATGAGTTAGAAATAAGACATAGTCAAAAAGGTGAACATTACAGTCAGATAAACAGATCACAGATATGATGTGGAGGTGCGGTGTTGGACTGCTCTGAACAAAGTAAAAAAAAAGTCACATAATACCAAGTTATAGTCCAACAGGTTTATTTGGAAGTACAAGCTTTTGGAGCGCTGCTTTTTCAGGATGCTAGATTAGGTTTGTTCAATATATCACATCAGTGTATGACACTATGAACTTTTGCTATAAATTCTGTGTCCTATGATCCTATTCCAGCTACCTGATGAAGGAGCAGTGCTCTGAAAGTTTGTACTTCCAAATAAATCTGTTGGACTATAATCTGGTGTTGTGATTTTTAACTTAGATAAATATTACATTGTGGTTGATCAATGCAGGGGCTTTCACGTGTGGTCTGACTGGCCTTGCAAGCCGCTGACTGCCTGTGCTGGACCCCAGCTCCGTTCCATGCCTCCAGCCCGCTCCACTTTGGCTCTCAGCTGCTGCACATCAACGTTTGTCTCTGGTTGTGGCTATACACCTTCCTTGAATCAAGACTGAAAGCTGGTGATTGAGAGTGTGGTGCTGGAAAAGCACAGCAGGTCAGGCAGCATCTAAGGATCAGGAAAATCGACATTTCTGGCATATACCCTTCATTCCTGATGAAATGCTTATGCATGAAACATTGATTCTCCAGCTCCTCGCTGCTGCCTGACCTGCTGTGCTTTTCCAGCACCACACTCTCGACTCTGATCGCCAGCATCTGCAGTCTCACTTTCTTCTTGAAAGCTTGTGATAACATCCTCTAGAAACCCAAAGGGCTCTGATGTTGTGGTGGTGAAAATCACAATCCAGTATGAGGATGATAACAAAGCACTAGAGCAGAAATAGGAAGAAAAGCTCAAGTATACACCTTGGATCAGTGATGACAGAATTGACTGGGGCTGAAATACTTTGGCTGTGCATAGGTCGCAAGAAGCAAATAGCCATAGCTTATTTACAGCCTCATGAGATTCGTAAAAATTCAAAGATGCAAATCACTTGCCTAGCGGATCTCATGATTAATGATGTCGCTGATACTTGAAATGTTGCATGTCTTTATTACCAGGAAAGACGGTGAGAAATAATTGAAGATTGTTGTGCTGGAAAAACACAGCTGGTCAGGAAGCATCCAAGGAGCAGGAGATTCAATGTTTCGAGCATAACCCCTCATTCCTGATGAAGGGCTTACGCCCGAAATGCCGACTCTCCTGCTCATCGGATGCTGCCTGACTGGCTGTGCTTTGCCAGCACCACACTCTCCAACTCTGATCTCCAGCATCTGCAGTCCTCACTTTCTCCTAGGTGAGAAATAATCACTCAGCTCATAGCTGGCAATGGCTAACACTGGCCCTCTGTTCAGGGGTACAGTGTTTTGTCTGAGGTAAGGTGGTGTACGCATTTACATGGGATGCAAATATGATGGCAGAGATAATAAAAATTATGGTGGTGAATTCACAAAAAGGCAGGTTACTAGCACAACAACTAAAGAGTCAAGTGTCAAAGCCCTTGGACTGCTAACCAGAATAACACTCGGCTCCATGATTCACTTGTGAAAGAATGTCATGCTTACTAACTTTGAAGGGGTGCCCAACTCAATGTGGTACCTAACCCCAGTCCTCTGCTCATCATCGATGAGATTTCGCTAATAGAAGTATGTCCCCAGCATTGACAAGTAAGATAAAAACTTGTAAAAGACACTCACCTTTGTGTTGGAAAATAGCCTCTTTGATTACGAAGTAGTAAGTGATACTTTCCTCAGGCAAGTAAACTTTGAGTGCTTTCCCTGAAGGTTACTCTGCAATAGATAGGAGCAATATTGGGCTACTTTAACTGCTGTGCCACCTGCTGAAAAGAAATAAGGAAAGCTTCTACCTCTGCCACCTCAGACTTAGAGATTCAGTATGCAAACTCAGTTGTTGCCTCTAAGCCATTAAAGTCTTCAAGAGATTCAGTAAGAATCTTGCTCCTTAGCTGAAGCTGTCTTAGTTTTAACTTTCTTTCGTGTCATTTCTCTCCTCTCCTCTTCATCCCACCCCTCTTTCTTTCTTGTTTCTTCTCTTTTTTCATTAATTTCTAGTATCTTTAGCTCCAATTTTAATGTTTCCGCTACTTTTTCTGCTTCATTGACCTCCATTTCCAACTATTTAAAACTTCAGATTTTCTGGTGTTAGGGCCCTCTCTTTTATAAATTTTGTTTTAAAACTGGGAACTGTGAGCTGAAGATGACATTGGGTTTGTGTGTAACAGCTTGTATGAAAAGGAAAACAGACCAAATAAGCTGTTGTTTATTTGTGACACCAGGCCTTAAAGTTAATTGCAGGCTGGTTCCTGATTAGAAGGTTCTGCAGATGCTTTGTCGTCACTGTGTTTGTTTGTCTTTTGTGTGAATGGGGCTGAAAACTAAAGTTAAATTAAAAAAACGCGGATTCTAGAGGTCAGAAATAAAAGACAAGAATTGCTGGAAAAACTCAGCAGGTCTGGCAGGGTGTGTGGAGAGAAAGCAGAGTCAATGTTTTAGGTCGAGGTGTTTAGAACTGGTTGTAGCTAGAAAAAGATTAGTATATATGTTGAAGATAGAGAGCAGGGAGGAGTAAACTATAGGCGGAGATGGAGCCCGGAGAGAGACAGAGAGAAACAGTTGGGCAGACGAAAGAGTGTTAAAGGTCTGCCTGTGAGAATAAATAGCTGCTAAAGGGGACCAATTGTGGTAGACAATAGGTTGTTAGTGGTAGCAGTCCATGTGATGACAAGGCCTGGCGTGTGAAGGGTCAGGGAATGACTGCAGTGCTCCAGTGAACTCAGTGTAAGCTGGAAGAACGACACTCATTTTCTACTGGGAACCTTGCAGCCTTCTGGATGTGATTTCAAGCTCAACAATTTTCAGACTTGAGGCATCTTCTCCCCTATCCTTACCCCCAAACCCCTTACCCCCAGGCCTTGACATCACATGGACTGCCACTGGAAGCAACCTATCATCAGCAACTGAAGGCCCCTATTAGCAGCTATTTGTACTCCCAAGGTGAAATTTGAACTCAAATTTTAACTCTGCTTTCTCTCCAGGGATGCTATCTGACCCATTGAATTTTTCCAGCAATTTTAGTTTCTGTTTGTGAAAACTAAAGCTGTTCAGTTTAAAACATAATCAATTAAATTTGTTGTTTAATTTTTGCTCTTCTAGAATTATTGTTATGGAGTCATCGAGATGTACAGCATGGGAACAGACCCTTTGGTTCAACTTGTCCATGCCGACCACATATCCTAAATAAATCTAGTCTCATTTGCCAGCACTTGCTCCATATCCCTCTAGACCTTTCTTATTTATGTACCCATCCAGATGTCTTTCAAATGCTTTAATTGTTGTTGTGCATCCAATGCTAAGATTTTTTGTTTCAGCTACAAACCAGTGTCTGGAATTCATTATTCCGAGTCTGGGATGGGTTATTCCGAAGTCTAGTTAGGGACTATTGGTGTCAATTCTGAGGGTCTCTGAAGGTTTTAATTTTTACTGTGTTTGCGCATAGAGGTAGAAAGGCTGATTTTAGTTTGGCTCTTCGTCTCTATGTCGTAACACTGGCTTTTGGGTGAAATTCTAATCCAAAAGCCTTGCTAAATTATTTTAACTGTTTAAATCCTCGAAAGTACATTTACCAATTCTGCTAGGAACATTCTAGCCTTTATTGTAGTAATGTAAACTCAAGACAATGTTTTCCTTTGAAATTGGTTTCGAAGTGACAGTTGATGAGAATTATTTTGTTTTGTATGTGGATTAAAATCACAGGAAGAGCCCCCAATTTGTTTCAATTAGACCTGGGTGAAGTTCCTTAATTTGTATTCATTTAAGACAGCATACCCCAAACCGTTAAGCCCTTGGGTGATGAGGACTAAATGTGAGAAGGATTAGTAAAAGAACGCACATACACACAGATTAGAAATAAGGGGTATTTCCAGAAAGGTGAAACTTTAAAAAAAAGGATGGATGGGTCAGTCACTATTGTTTATGAATGGCAGACTATTAAATTTTATGGTTGCTGCAAGTGGGGGCTACCAGTAACATTGATTTTGGTAGTTGGGCAGCTGACTTTTGACCTTGGTTTTGTAGGCTGATCGATGTTCCTTTGTCTTGAGCCTGAGAATTCTGCACCTCCTCTCCTCAGTGTTTACAAGTCAGAGTATGTTGGATACTGTCCATTTTCCTGGATAAGTGTAGCTTCAACAACAATTTAAGCTGGACACCATGTAGGATATTGTAGCATGCTTAATTGACAGCCCATCCACCAACTTTCCCTTCGCACCAGTGTACAGTGGCAGCAGTATGTATCATCTATAAGATGTCATTAAGGTTCCTCCAACAGTATTTTCCAAACTTGTTACCTCTACCAGCCAGAATGATAAGGGCAACAGATGCATGCGGAGCAGTACCAATAGTAAATTTTCCGCCGAATCACATGCACTATATTACTATTCCTTGACTATTTGAGTCCCTTTCTAACAGTAGTATGGATGTTCCTACACTCCAAAGACTGCAGCTTTTCAAGAAGACAAACTGTTGAAGGGCTTATGCCCGAAACGTCGAATTGCCTATTCCTTGGATGCTGCCTAACCTGCTGTGCTTTAACCAGCAACACATTTTCAACTGTTATCATCTTCTGTCAAGGTCACTTATGGATGGACTATAAATGCTGCCCTAGCCAGTGACATCCACATCCAATGAAGGAGCGAAAGGAATACTCCTGACTGTAGACTGACCGTGAAGGAGAAACATCCCATCTACATCAACTGTGTCACGTCCTGTAAGAACTTTGCAAGTTTCAATTTGCAATGCCTTGATTCCCAAAGTGACAGTTAAAATCTCATTTCATGAAAACAGAATTTGACTTTGCAGGTAGGTTTCAATGCAGAGAAGTATGAGGTGGTGAATTTTGGTAAGAAGAATATTAAGGACATAAGAAATAGGAGCAGGAGTAGGTCATTCTGCCCATCAAGCCTGCTCTGCCATTTAATAAGACCTTGGGTGATCTTTTGTGGACTCTGTTCTGCTTACCTGCCAGCTCGTCATAACCTTTAACTTCTTTACTGTTCAAAAATATATCTTTACCTTAAAAACATTCAATGTGGTAGCCTGAATTGCTTTACTGGGCACGGAATTCCACAGATTCACAACACTTTGGGTGAAGAAATACTGCTTCAACCCATTCTTAAAGCTGCTTCCCTGATTTTGAGGCTATAATCCCTAGTTCTAGTTTCACCTGCTTCTTTATACTGTTCCCTTCATAATTTTATATGTTTCTAAAAGATCCTCGCTTATTCTTCTAAATTGCAATGAGTACAGTCCCAGTCTACTCGATCTGTCCATATAAGCCAACTCTCCTGAATTCTGAAATCAACCTAGTGAATCTCCTGTACACCTCTCCAGTGCCAGTGCCTTTCTCAAGTAAGGAGTACTCCAGGCAGGTGTGGCCTCACCAGCACCCTATACAGCTGGAGCATAACCTGCCTAATTTTAAACACCATCTCTCTAGCAAGCAAGGACAATATTCCACTTGCTGTCTTAATTACCTGCTGCTCCTGCAAACCAATCTTTTGTAATTCATGTTTGAGGATTCTTGCTGCACTTTTTCACCATTTACAGTAAATAAGTCAATTTTGCAATTACTCCTATGAAATTGGGTAACTTTACATTTACCAACATTGCACTCCATCTGCCAGACCCTTGCCCATTCACAACCTATTTATATCTCTCTGCTGACTTTTGGTGTCCTCTGCACATTTTGCTCTACCACTCATCTTGGTGTCAATCTGTGAACTTTGACACACTACATTTGGTCCTCAACTCAAAATCATCTATATAAATTGTAAGCAATTGTGTTCCTTTTTTTTCACAAAGTGCACAAATCTTCACATCAAAGGGCAATGCTGTGTGATCAAAACAGTGAAGGGGAGAGCAGGGACTAAATCAAAATAGAGTTGGAGGGGGAAATAATGCAGTCCACTCCCTGCGGTGCCCACCTCTCCCTGAACAACTCCAAGGTGGTGGTGGACACCGCGTGCTCCCTCTCCAAGGACACCCGGGCTTTAACGTAACCGCGGAAGAGGGGCAGGCAGTCGGCCCTCACGACCCCCTCCACGGCCCGCTGCCTGGACCTGTTTATGGCCAGTTTGGCCAGGCCCAGGAGCAGACCCACGAGGAGGTCTTCAGACCTGCCCTCCCTCCTCCGTACCGGGTGCCCGAAAATCAGGAACGTGGGACTGAAGTGCACCCAAAAGCAGAGGAGGAGGTTTTTCAGAAAATCAAAGAGGGAGTGCAAACGCCCACACCCAACATACACATGGTCCACGACTCCACAGCGCCACAGAACAAGCAGTTGGGCTGGGAGTCCGTGAACCACCGCAATCTGCGGTTGCAGGGGACTGCTGCGTGCAACACCCTCCACCCCAGATCCCCGAGAGAAAGGGGGAGGACTCCCGCGTAGAGAGCCCTCCACTGGGGATCCCCACCGCCCGGTGGCAAATGGGCACGCCAAGGCGTGTCCGGATGATGGATGAGGGAGAAGAAGTGGATGGTGTGTAGCAGCAATCTATACAGGGCACGCCTTTTTACGTCCTTGAAGGGGACAAAATTAAAATTTCGGAGGCGGCTCAGGTTGTGGGGCACAGGCTCCCGCAGGAAGTACGGGACCTTGGGGCCAATGTGAAATTCCATCCAGGCAGGGGTGAGCGCGGACAGGATCCCACCGCACACCTGAGCGTACTCCAACTGGTGCACTACGTCTGGTCTGAGCACTGCCGTTTTAAGGCGTCGGATGGTGGTGGCCATGTACCGAATGTCTGCCGCTGCCCTGCTCGCTATGTCTTGTGGCAATGTCCAGCCCAGGCCCCCGGCACTCAGCATGTCCCCCACCCTGGTCACTCTTGCAGCCACGGCCCTCCCCTCAGACAGCCACTCGAACTCGCGAGCACGGAGGTGCGGATTCCTGAGCAACGGCTCCCTGGCGACAGCCACTACTCCTGCCGGAGGGTAGGCACGACGCGATTCGACCATGTTCCAGACAGTGATCAGGTCCTGGTAAAAGACAGGCAGCACCTTGAGGGCGACCTCCAAACCGTCAGCAATTGCGTTCCTAACACTGATCCCAAGGCACATCATTAGCCAATGATCTCCAACCCATAAATCACCCACTTATCTCCACTATTGACTTTGTTAGTTATCCATGCTAATACGTGACTCATAATGCTGTGAACCTTTATCTTATGCAGCAGCCTTTTGTGCGGCATCTGGTCGAATGCCGCCATGCAATTCAGATACACCACATCCACTAACTCCCCATTGTCCACTGCACTCCGTGTGGAGTTTGCACATTCTCCCTCTGCCTGCGTGGGTTTCCTCTGGGTGCTCCGGTTTCCTCCCACAGTCCAAAGATGTGCAGGCCAGGTGAATTGGCCGCGCTAAATTGTCCATTGTGCTAGGTACATTAGTCAGGAGGAAATGGGTCTGGGTGGGTTGCTCTTCAGAGAGTCGGTGTGGACTGGTTGGGCCGAAGGGCCTGTTTCCATTCTGTGGGGAATCGTTTAAAAAAAATTCAGTAAATTAGTTAAATGTGACCTATCATGTAGCCATGTTGCGTCGGCCCAATGGGCCAATTTCCACACCAGATGCCTCGTTAATTCTTCCTTGATAGATTTGAGGATCTTCCCCCACTACATTGGGTTAAACTAATGGGCCTATAGTTACCCACTTGTCCACTTTTTTTAAAACAGTGGTGTCACATTTTGTGTTTTCCAATCTAACAGAACCGCTTTAGAGTCCATCAAAATTTGGCCAATTACCACGAGCACGTTTGCTATTTCCCCACCTTCTCTTTTAGTACCCTGGGATGCATTTCATCAGGGCCAGGAGACTAGTTTACCTTTAGCCTCATTTGCTTGTCTGACACAACCTCTTTAGTGATGATTGTTTCTAGATCTTCACTTGTCATAACCCCTTTGACATCAATTACTTGTCAATGGCATGTTATTTGTCTCTTCCACTGTGAAGGCCGTCACAAAATACCTGTTCAATCTCTTGGCCATTTCCTCATTTCCCTTCCTCTAAAGGGTCAATGTTTCCGTTGGCCACTCTTTTTTGTTTTCCATAGAATCCCTACAGTGTGGAAACAGGCCCTTTTGCCCCACAAATCCACACAATCTTCCGAAGAAGAATATCTACCCCTGACTAATGCACCTAACCTACGCATCCCGGAACACTATGGACAATTTAGCATGACCAATTCACCTAACCTGCAAACTTTTGCTGTCTGTTTTTATATTCTGAGCTAGTTTACTTGATGATTTCTTGCCTTCCCTTATAGCTTTTCTCATGACTTTCTGTTGACCTTTCAAGATTTCCCAATCTTTACTTTGCATAAATTAGTCATTTCCATGCATAATTCCATTATTGTTACCAATCTGATTTACCGTAGAAGTGAGATAATGCTCATATGTAAGCTGGAGAACTGTTATGATATTTAGCTGCTGCAGCTGAAATTTCTTTACTTTAATTGCTCCTACTGTTAAATTGTTTGTTTGAACAAATGGTGAAAAACCTCCAAATCCAGATAAATGCAACCTGTTTTTAAGTGCCTGAGAGTGTGTAGGTTTCTAAATTTGAAGGTTGCAACAAGAAAGAGATTTGCAGCTATAACAGATGCCACTTGGACTCCAAGGTAGCTAGTGTAGTATAGATATATGTATCCCACTGTGTCTCTATTCCAGAAACCTCATTTGATGCATCTTTCAAGATACTAAGAAATGATGTGGTGCCAATCTATAGGAAAAGTACAAAAAAACCTGTTATTTTGCACCCTCTGGTGGTTGGACAAGCACTAACATTAGTGGAACCATGCAGCAACCCCGGAACCTGTCAGTTCTCTGTTTGGGATACCCAAGTAAACCTGTTTTCCAAACAAATTTCCAAACTCTATGTAAAAAAAAAATTTCAAAAAATGGTTTGAATCACAATTGTCATATCAATTTTTAGCTAATTGGTAACCAAGTTTAATTTTTTTTGCATCTACTGAATTATAGCCAGTAGTGATGAAAAAGATTGATTCTCTATCTATGCAGAATAAATCTGTGGCCTGTTAATCTTGACATTTTGCTGTAATTCTGATGTCAGAAGCAAAAGGCCTATTCTGTTCATTGATCTTTGCATTAACTAGTCTTCTCTTCAATTTATCAAAATCTTGGCAGCCAGCACGCAATCATGTCCCTGCTTAACGAAAGTCACCTTCTGAGCTTGCTTCATGTTTGCTGACAGTGCACTATCTCAAATATGACTTTTATACATTGCATCAATGAGAGCTTTGCTAAATAAAAATATAATCTGTTTTTCAGGTGTGTAGTTTTTGATTTGGTTGGGATCAGCAATCAAATTAAAGAGGAAAAGCTGTTCTTAGATTTGTATTGTATACTAGGGACCAGGATCATGAAGTAAAGGTCAAATTATTGATTTTTGCCAGGAGTGAACAAAATCTGTGCTTGGCAAGTAAACCTACTTTGAAATCAGTATAACTGACATGGAATTTTAATGGACCCATCAGCATTCTGGTAGTAATGTTCAGAATTGTGCTCCTGAACTGGCTGCGCGCAGACCCAAGCATTTCCAGTACAGCTACAATGCTGCCATCTACCTGATATTGGGAAATTGCCCAGACATAGCTGTTCACAAAAAAAAGGACAAATCCAATCCAGTGAAATACCACCCCATCACTATACACTCAATGATCAGTTAAGTGATGGAAGGTGTCAATGATAGTGCTATTGAGGAGCAGCATCATCACATTGATTGTGACATTGATTCCTAGTTCCAGATGCCACTGCTATGCACAGACCTTGGAGGGCTGCACAGTTGGAAAGAAAATTAGATGCTGTTGAATAGTACTTGCTAATCAATAAACTGTTTCTTGACATTCAATTTGGAAGCTTTGTTTATTTTACTGGGACACACTGAGGTCTGGAGATGCTGGAGATCAGAGTTGAGTGTGTTGCTGGAAAAGCACAGCCGGTCAGGCAGCATCCGAGGAGCAGGAAAACCGATGTTTCGGGCTGGAGCCCTTCATCAGGGCTCCAGCCTGAAACACATTTTCCTGCTGCTTGGAGTTGTCTGACCTGCTGTGCTTTTCCAGCAATACATTCTCAACTCTATTTTACTGGGACCACTGGCCTTAAGACCTCATCACAGTCCTGGTCAAAATGTGGGCAAAGGAGTTGAATTCCAGAAGTGAGTGAAAGAATTCCCTTCCCAGCAAGGCAGCATTTGACCTGAAATGGCACTATGGAAATTAAGTAAAATTGAAGATAATGGGAATGAAGTGGAAAACTCTCCACTTTTTGGAATCATATAGATTAGATTAGATTAGACTTACAGTGTGGAAACAGGCCCTTCGGCCCAACAAGTCCACACCGACCCGCTGAAGCGCAACCCACCCATACCGCTACATTTACCCCTTACCTAACACTACGGGCAATTTAGCATGGCCAATTCACCTGACCCGCACATCTTTGTGACTGTGGGAGGAAACCGGAGCACCCGGAGGAAACCCACGCAGACACGGGGAGAACGTGCAAACTCCACACAGTCAGTCGCCTGAGTGATATCTTGCATAAAGAAAAATGGTTGTGACTTTTGGAGACCAATCCCTTTAGCCCTGGAATGTTACTGTTGGAGTTCCAGGGGACATTTTAATAGGTTGCCCCCAACAACGCAGGCCCCCCCCCCCCCCCCCCCCCCCACACGCACACACAAACACACACACACACACACACACACACGCACTGCCCCACCCCAACTGTTTTATCAATGGTCTTCACTTCATAAAATTAGAAGTGGGGATCTATATTAATTTCAGTGTTTGGTTCTATTTAACTTTTTAGCTAAATTTGTTTTATTAGTTCACTAGATATGGGTCAGCATTTTACTGTCCATTCCAGTTGCTAAGACGTGGTGGAGCTTTCTGCCTTATGCAGTCCATATGATAAGTACAATGCTGCTAGGAAGGAAGTTTCATGATTTTGATCTCGCAACAGTAAAGGAGCAGCTACTATAGTTATAGGTCAGGATGATGTATGGCTTGATATATGGAGGGGAATGTGTCGGAGTTTGATGCATTGTGGCAACATTCTAGAGCGAATTATACAATGAACGGAAGAGCCTTGGGAAAAGTTGATGGGCAGAGAGATCTGGGAGTGCACGTCCATTGTACCCTGAATGGGATAGGTGGATAGAGTGGTCAAGAAGGCATTTAGTATGCTTGCCTTCATTGGACGGGGTATTGAGTATAAGAGCTGGCAAGTCATGTTAACATTGTACAAGACATTGGTTCGGCCGCATTTAGAATACTGTGTACAGTTCTGGTCACCACATTACCAAAAGGATGTGGACGCTTCAGAGAGGGTGCAGAGAAGGTTTACGAGGATGTTACCTCGCATGAAGGTGCTAGCTATGAAGAAAGGTTGAACAGGTTAGGTTTATTTTCATTAGGAAAAAGGAGATTGAAGGGGGACCTGATTGAGGTTTACAAAATCATGAAGGGTATAGACAGGGTGGATAGAGACAAGCTTTTTCCCAGGGTAAAGGATTCAGTAATGAGAGATCATGCTTTGAAGGTGAGAGGTGGAAAGTTTAAAGGGATACATGCGGCAAGTACTTCACACCAAGGGTGGTGGGCATTTGGAATGCGTTGCCAGCAGAGGTGGTAGAGGCAGGCATGGTAGATTCATTTAAGATAGGTCTGGACAGATGCATGAGTAGGTGGGGAGTAGAGGAATACAGATGCTTAGGAATTGACCTTAGGTTTAGACAGTACATTTGGATTGGCTCAGGCTTGGAGGGCCGAAGGGCCTGTTCCGGGGCTGTAAATTTTCTTTGTTCTTCAAGATGGCAGAGATCATGGATTTGGATTATGCTGACAAAAGAGCCTTAGTAAGTTACTGCATCTTTTAGAATGTTCATAATGCTGTCACTGTTTGAGGAATAGGTGTTTTGATCAAGCAGGCTGCTTTGCCCTGTTTGTGGTATTTGGGTATTGTCCTGAATACCCGAACGATAGAATGCAGAATATGTTGGAGGATCAACATTGGTTGACAGTTCTATTGGGCAATACCTACTCATCATAACCTGCTCACTGATGCTCAATTTCAGTTCAGCCGTTGCTACTTCTCCCCTGATCTCATTACAACCAATAATAACTTGGACAAAATGAGTTGAAATCTAGAAATGAGGTGAGGGTGACTGCCTCAAAATCATGGGCAATGTTTGACAAGTGCAACATCAAGGAACCCAGCAAATGGATTCAGTGGGAATTAAAACTCTGCTGGTTGGAATAAAATTTCACACAAAGGAAGATGCTATTAAGAAGTGGATTTCTGAAACCCAGGAATTAAATGAAATGCATGTTCAACTATGTTAAAGCCAAATTTCTTTCTCTTGCTTTCTTCTTTTGGATTTTTTCTCTCTTCCCATTCTTTCTGTTTCTTTTTCTTTCTCTTGCTCTCACTCTTTCATGTATACTCTTTCTTTCACTCTCTCTCTGGGACCTTTTATGCTCTTTCTCAAGTATAGTTCTCCAAATTTAGTTTATGCTGACCATGTGGTTTGGTTTCATGCTGTGTGGGAATCTGGTTCATGAATAGTATTCTCAGCAAGCCATGTTCCTGAAGAAGGGTTTTGCCTGAAACGTTGATTCTCCTGTTCCTCAGATGCTGCCTGACTTGCTGTGCTTTTCCAGCACCACACTCTTGACTCTGATCGCCAGCATCTGCAGACCTCACTTTTTTTGAAAGTGTCAACTGAACATTTAATGACGCTAATGTCACTACATGCATTTCACAGTTCATGTTATATGGATAATTTAGGTTTTTAAACACTTTATTTGGCATTTAAAAAATTATCAAACATTTGAATATCTAATATCTATAATCCTATTTTATGTGAAAGGATTCCAAGTTTGTGAATATGTTATTTCTTCATTTTTCCAGTATACATTCAGACTGTGGATTATTTCTCAAGACTAGTATTTTAAATAATAGAATTGAACATGATTAGTTTAAGATCACATTATCAGGTCAATGATTAAAAAACAACGTTTTTCTGTTGGGGTCTTGTTTGGTGTTTGTGCTCATGATGCTGAAGGTTTGAGAACTGTTAGTTATTTCATTACTTGTATTTAAAATGTTTTATTGAAATGTGCAACAGATTTTCATTGCCTTGTAAGTAATTGATTTTTTAAAAATGTAGTATGTTAATTTACTCCTGCTTCTCCAAGCATGACCTCTTTAAAATGCTGAACATAGCAAAGTGCAAGCTGGTGGACATAAGTCATAATCACTTGCTAAGTTTTCATTGCTCTATGAGGGGAAAAAAAAGTGCAAGGTCAGAGTGGAGCTGTTTGCTGTTGCAGGAGTTTACTACTATTCACAACTCTTCAGGTACTGAAGCAGTCTGTGCTTGCATGCTGCAAAACCTGGATAACATTCAGCTTTGGGCTGATAAGTGGCATGCAACATTCATGCGGTAACAGTCTCCAACAAATTACCATTGCTGAATTTCTTACCTTCACTATCCTGGGTGCTATCATTGACAATGATGGTACATATCAATTCAAGCCTGTCAGCCTGCTTCGATCCCTTGCAATTCCCACTGTTACAACAGTCCATGGCAGATTCCATTGCCCTCACCCAACACTCATCCCTGCAACATCTGAATAATAAAGATATCTACATCAGGCTCCTACTCATTGACTATAGCTTTGCCTTCAACATTATAATTCCAATCAAATTAATCTCCAAACTGAGTCCTACATCTCTGTTGCTGCCTTTACCTCTGGATCATTGACTTTCTGACCCACAGACTGCAATCAGTGAGAACAGGCAACAGCACCTCCTCCACGACAATCCTCAACACCAGTGAACTGCAAGGCTGTGTACTAAGCCCCTTACTATGTTCCCTGCACACTCATAACTATGTGGCCAAATTTCATTCTAGTGCATGAACAAGTTTGCTCACCATACCATTGTTGTAGGTTGGATCTCAAGCAATACTGAAACAGAATACAGGAGAGTGTATGGTGGTGTGGTGTAAACATAAAAATCTGTCACTTTCAATGTCAACGAAATGAAAGAGCTGGTCATTGACATCAGGAAGCAAGGTGGAGGGCAACTCCTGTGTACGTCAGTGAAGATGGTCGAGAGCATCAAGCTCTTCGGAGAGATGATCAACAACAATCTGACCCACTTTAATGCAACGATCAAGAAAAAGCAACAATGCCTCTGCCTCCTCAGAACGCTAAGGAAATTTGGCATGTCCATAAAGACTGCGACCAATTTTAAAGATGCATCGTAGAAAGTATTCTATCTGGGTCCATCATGGCCTGGTAACTGTTCTGCATAAACCATAAGAAACTACAAGAGTTGTGAACACAGCCATGTCCATCTCACAAACCAGCCTTCCATCCATTGACTCCATCTATATTTCTTGCTGCCTCGGAAAGGCAGCCAACTTAACCAAAGATTCGTCCCACCCCAGTTATAGAGTCTTTCAACCTCTTCTGTCAGGCAGAAGATACAAAAGCTTAAAGACATGCAACAACAGATTCAAGAACAGGTTCTTCTCTACTGTCATTTGACATCTGAATGCACCTTGCAAATTTCGAATTTAATGTTGACTACGCTCATTATGCACTTTCTCTGATACCATAACATTGTATTCCTCACTCTGTCCTTTTACCCTATGTACTTTGTACGGTAAGATCTGCCTGTACTGCATGCAAAATAAAACGGGCGGCACGGTGGCACAGTGGTTAGCACTGCTGTCTCACAGCCCCTGAGACCCTGGTTCAATTCCCGACTCAGGTGACTGACTGTGTGGAGTTAGCACGTTCTCCCCGTGTCTGCGTGGGTTTCCTCCGGGTGCTCCGGTTTCCTCCCACAGTCCAAAGATGTGTGGGTCAGGTGAATTGGCCATGCTAAATTGCCTGTAGTGTTAGGTAAGGGGTAAATGTAGGGGTATGGGTGGGTTGCGCTTCGACGGGTCGGTGTGGACTTGTTGGGCCGAAGGGCCTGTTTCCACACTGTAAGTAATCTAATCTAAAAAAAACTTTTCACTATCTAGATTCATGTAGTTACCATAATAAATCAAATCAAAAATTGACTAGAAACATATTGGGATCCAGGTACTGTAGTTGCAAGAGCAGGACAGATCTGTGAATGCTACAGTGAATTCAACTCTCCTGATTTCAAAAAACCTATCCACCATCTACAGATCATAAATCAGCAGTATGATGGAATGCACTAGATGAGTGCCGCTCCAACTCTTATGAAACTTAACATTCAAAATAAAGCAACCTGCACTGCAGACATTCAGTCGCTCTACCAATTGCAGTGTTATGCAACACTAACAAGAAGCATGGCAGCCAATCACCAATGTTTCTTTGGTGCCTTCCAGTCGTATGTCTGTTACTATGTAGGAAAACAAGGGAACAGGTCACTAGGAACATCATCACGTGCAAGTTTCTCTTCAAGCCATAAAGCTTGAAACCTACACAGACATGGAGAGAACATGCAAACTCCACATAAGTCGCCTGAAGCTAGAATCCAATATAATTTACCAGATAAGTGATTCCAGTCCTGGAATGTGCTAAGTCTGTCTGGGATCCTTATAGGGCAAGAGTTGCAGAGACAATTGAAGTGATCCAAAGACTTGCTACAGGGTTCTGCATGAATCACTATGGGAAATACTCAAGTGTCACATCCGTGATTGAATATTTGGAATGGGAAACACTACAGTAAAGGAGGACGACAGCTGGATTCTTCATGTTACTTAAAGGCTGTGGTGAATTGACAGAAGAAAGTACTTGGTGTCCTTCAGCAATGTCATAATACAAAGTAGTCATCTGCACCAACTGCAAAGACTACCGCTTTTCACGACAGCGGATTGATAATCTTCTTACAAGGACAAATCCAAATTGAAACCAGCTGTCAAAGAAAATAGTCTCAGTCATATTGCTTGAAACCTTTACGGCCCGCCTCTGGATTATTTCAATTTAAAAATTTCATTTCAGGATTACAATTTTGGCAGGTCATACCTGCTATCTATAGGAGCTTTGGCAGAATCTGTGATGCCGACGCAACTAAAGCAAGACCATAGACTACAGTGGCTCAAAAGGGTGGTTCATTACCAAATTCTTAAGGGCAGTTTTGCCTGTGGTGTCCACATTTCATGAACAAATTGCAAAACTGTTACAAATGTCACATGCATACTCAATGGCTACAAAAATCACACTCTCATGTAAAACTATTTCTATTTGCATTTATTTAGAGTTTTGACATTTCTCCGTTCAAGATATGTTATGTTTGCTGAAATATGCGTTTCAAATTGAGAACATTAAGCCTGGCATGACTGAAATTGCACAGTGAGAAATGGTAACAATAGTATAAAATGGCATTTTTTTACCACTTCATTCATTGGATGAAGGTGTTGTTGGCTAGGCAGCATTTATTGCCCATCCCTAATTACCTAGAGGGCATTTAAGAGTCAACCACATTGTTGTGGGTCTGGGGTCACATGCAGGCCAGACCAAGTAAGAATGGCAGTTTCCTTTACTAATGCCCTTTCAATAATGTGGTTGACTTTCAACAATTAGGAATGGGTAATAAATGCTGCCAAGCCAGTGATGCTTTCATCCTGTGAATGAATAAAAAAAAGTGTAAAATGACATTTCTGTTATCTATCCAATACCTGGTGATGAGGTATGTTGCAAGTTTTTGCTTTATTTACTAACTTAAAGATCAAAAATGTTGATTAAAATATATTTTTCCTTAGACTGGAATTTGATGATGAAGATGGAGAAGGGCCTAGCAAATTTTCAAGGTAAGTGAATTGAAATTTGGGGCTTTGAAGTATTTTCCGTGCATTGTCTGATGTTCATTGCCACTTACATTTTGGCCAGTATCACTCTTATTTGTTATAAAATAGCAAGTTCTGTTTTATATGACATAGCCTCTTTTGTCACAAACACTGAGTCATTTGTATAAAATAAAAGTATAATGATTGTTAATACACAATGATTTGCCAAACTTTTGGCAATACTCCTCAGCAGCATTTGGGTGGTTAAACTAGCACATTTGTCTATAGTTTGAGTTCCTGAAAAGAAATTCCATAATCAAGAAAGTCGAAAGAATCTGCAGCATGGTGAATGATGAAGAAATGATTTAGTAAACCTCAAAAAGTGGCATCACGTGAAAGACCATGATTACTGTCTAAATCAGAAGAAATGTGATGACTTAAAAGTTGGGAATGTGGGCTGCTGATGACCCCTAAATTGTCAGATTAGCATTCATTTCTATTTATCCCTCAGTTCCTTTTTTGTGGGGAAGGTCACTTTTTGCCTACCTCATCAATCCTGAATGTGAAAATTTGCACTTGCACAATAAGTGATTCACAGTAGCGGATGATGAGTGAATGCAGAAAAAAAAAGATTGGAATAAAGACAGAAAAAGATTTATGAAAACAGGTAGAGAAATCTTGGAGCATGTTGAAAATGGCAATCTTAATTGTTCTCTTGAGTATTAACAAAAATCTTAATTGATGAACAATAGCAGTTTGCATTTATAGAGCACTTGTATCATTCTAAACTGACCCAGGACGACTCAGGAGCAATATCAACCAAAATTTGATACTGATGTACAGAACAAAATGTTAGTCTGAGTGGTCAAGGAGGTAAATTTTAAGGAGTGCTGTGGAGAGGACGAGAGAGGCAGTCCCAAAGATGCACAGGTATTTGAAAGCATGGCTGCCAGTAGTGAAGTGATTAAAAACTGAATTATATTAGAGACCAAAATTGGAGCAGTCCGGAGGCAGTGGAGGGGTGTAGGTCTGGAGACGTTAAGGAGAGTTGAGGTCATGATGGAACTGAAAAGCAAACATAAGACTTTTAAAACGCTAAGGAGCCGTGTGGATCAGTGAGTGTAGGGATGAAGGGTGAATGGGGTTGAAAAATGTGATGCTGGAAAAACACAGTAGGCCAGGCAGCATCCGAGGAGGGGGAGAATCGACGTTTCGGGCATAAGCCCTTCTTCAGGAAGTGAAGGGTGAATGGGGCATGATTTGAGTTTAGGGGATTGACTAAGCTTTGGATGAGCTGAAGTTGTAGAAGGTGCAGGGTAGAATCCAGGTAAGGAATCAAGCCTTACAGGTAGTAAAGACATGGCTGAGAGATTTAGTGGCAGATGAGCAAACGAAGTGGCAGAGGCAGAGATGGGTGATGTTATGGAGGTGGATATAGATGTTGGTGATTGGAAAGTATGTGAAGCTGGAAGCCTAGTTTGAATTCCAATAATATGCCAAGGTTACAATCGATGCGGAAAGATAGCCCATGTCAGTCATGAAGGAATGAGCTTAGTTTGTGGACTAAAACCTTAGCTTCCATGCTTCCAATATTTATTTGGTGAAATTTTTTGCTGAGCTAGTGCAGGATGTCAAGTAAACAGTATGTCATATCAGAGGTATTTGTGCCACGGAGTATGCGCAGAACTCATGTATGTTCAAATGACATCACCAAAAAGCAACATATAGATGAGAAAGAGGAGGGGACTAGGGGCACTTCCTTGGAAATCCCAAACATACTAGTGTGGAAGCAGGTTAGGTTTATTCCCCTTATTGCTTCCTTCCATGTAATTCCCTGTAATGATTTTCCTTCTTACTCCCACACTGTATTTTCCTGCTACGAGCTTTCCTTCAGCAATGTTATAAGATGTAAGAGTAGAAGTTGGCCATTTGGCCCATCAAGTCTACTCCATCGTTCAGTGAGATCATGTCCGATCTGATTGTCCTCAATTCCACTTTTCTACCATATCTCCACAATCTTTGATTTCCCTACTGATTATATCCAAGGCTGACATAGGCAGACTTTTGGTGAATAACTAAGCCTTGAAAGCCCTGTGTGATTTTAAAAAAAATCTGAAGATTCACTACCTTCTCAGTAGAGAGACAAAAACGCCCTTCTCATCTCTGTTTTGAATGAGCAGACCCGTACTCTGATATTATGCCCTCTGGGCCCAAACTGTCCTTTGGGAAAATGACCAGTCTTCATCTACCCCGTCAAGTCCGTAATGAATTTTGTATGTTTCAATAAGGTCTCCTCTCATTCTTCTAAACTCCCGATGAGTCCAGGCCCAACCTACTCAACCTCTCCTCATCAGAAAATTCCTCCATACTCTGAATCAAACTATTGAATCTTATATGGATTGGTCCTATGCCAATATGTCTATCCTTAGATAAGGGAATCAGAACTATTCATAGTATTCCAGGTGTGGTTTGACTAGTGCCGTTTACAGTTTTAGCAAGACCTCCCTATTTTATTCCCTTTAAAATACATGCCAACAGCCCATTGGCCTTGCTGCTGAACTCGGATGCTCGTGTTTTATGATTAATGCACAAGGACCCCCAATTCATTGTCATCTTCAGTTCTTGTCTACCCATCTATCTTTGTGCCATCCGCAAACTTGGCTACTGTACATTCACTTCCCTCATCCAAGTCACTAAGCTGTATGGTAAATAATTTTGGCCCCAGTGATCCTTGAGATATTCCAGTAGTGACAACTTGCCATCCTGAAAATACCCTGTTTATTGCAACTGTCTGTCTTCTATTGGTTAACCATTCTGTATCCATGCTGATATACTACCCCAGCATCACAGGCTGCACCATGCGTAGTAGCCTTATGCATGGTACCTTATCAAATGCCTTTTGGAGATCCAAAATATTAAGTATGTTGGTTCCACTTTATCCATCGTGTTTGTTTTTTCCTCAAAAAACTGTAATAAATTTGTCCGACATGATTTCTCATTTATGATGTCGATTCTGATTTTACCTTGTTTTATTAATGGTGTGCTATACATCCTTGATAGTCAACTCTTATGTTTTCCCAGCAACAGATGCTAAGACAACTTGCTCATTCATCAATTTTTCTTGTCATCCTTTTTTCTGAAAGAGTATTACATTGGCGGTTTTCTAATCTTTGGGATTTTCCCCGAATCTTACAGGGCTGTTCCAAGATTACGAACAGTGCATGTACTGTCTCTGTAGCTACTTCCTTAAAAAAAACTGGGATGCAATTAACAAGGTCCGGGGTACTTGCTCTTCCTTACCTAGATTAGTTTCCCAATTTTATTTTTGAATAATATTGAGGGAGATGATGGCCTGGTTCTATTATTGCAAGACTGTTAATCTAGTGACTCAGGTAATGCTCTGGGGACCTGTGTTCAAAACCTACCAGATGATGAAATTTGAATTCAATACAAATCTGAAATTAAGAGTCCACTGATGCCCATGAAACTGTTGTTGATTGTTGGAAAAACCCATCTGGTTCACTCATTTCCTTTAGGGAAGGAAACTACCATTACCTGGTCTGACCTATATGTGACTCCATACTTAAAATAATATGGTTTATTTTAATTGTTCTCTGGGCAATAAGGATGTGCAATAAGTAATGGTGTAGCCAGTCATGCCCGCATCCCATGAATGAGTAAGAAAAGAATCTCCCCCACCCCTTTTAGCCTCTTGATTGTGTAGTATTTTTGGAATGTTATTAATTATTTATTCAACTTTCTGCCATTTCCTGGTTGCCTAATATTGTTTCCCCAGCGTGGTTCTCAAAGGGGCCTGTCTTTACTTTGGCCTCTTTTATTTTCCCCTCTTTATACATCTTAAATAAGCTCTTGCTATACGTTTCTAGATTATTTGCTACTTTGTCTTTATTGTTTTTTTTCCCCCTCTTTATTATTTTTCGATCATCTTTTGTTGGATTATAAAGCTTTCCCATCCCTCTGCTTTACCACTAAAAATATTGTATGTTTTTTCTTTCAACTGAATATAATCCTTTAAACTCCCTAAGTTAATCATCATTTTATCCATTTCCTAGCGCCCTTCTTTCTTAATTGAATATATTTGTTCTTGAATCACAAACTATTTTCTTGATCATCTGCAATGGTTTCTCAACTGTTGTTTCTGCTAAACTTCTTTTTTGGTTTGCTCCCACCTCTATCCCTATGTGTGTATATATCCTTATTTAAGTTTACCACAGCTGTTTCTGACCCACGTTTCTCTCTAAAGCTAAATTCTACCATTTTATGATCCCTGTTAACCAGGGGATTTCTTATTCTTGATCATTATTAAACCTACTTTATTACACGTAGCCAGATCCAAAATAGCTTGATCATTAGTTGGGTCTGCAACATTTTGTTCCAGAATCTGTCCCTAATACCATCTAAAGTCTTCCTTATGACTACCTTTGCCAATTTTTAATTTTGCCAAGATGATTTAATTATCCTGATAAGATTACTGCCATTTTTTACATGACCTCATTATCTCATAGTCTATTCTCAGTTACTGTTAGAAGGCCTCTCGACTACTCTTGCCAGTGTCTTCTCTCCCTTGTTTTTTTTTAACTCGACGCGTTTTGATTCTACATCATTCGAACTTGATTATTTTTAGCTATCATACTTATTCGCTCTTGTACGAACAGAGCTACCCCATTCTTCCTTCCTTCCTGCTTGCCGTTTTGAAAAGTCACATGCCCTGAAAATTTTGTTCTAATCTTTGATATCTTTGGAAATATGTCTTATTGACATCTATTAGTCACTTCCATTAACCTTTTACTTATGCCATTAACTAATTTAGTTTGTCACAAATGCTATACACATTTAAGTAAAATGACTTCCATTTTGCCTTTTTATCGATTTATTCCCCCTTTGCCCCTGTTAGTTGGTGTTATTTTTATGCTTGTACGCTTTGTCCCTCCCTGTCCCAATCTGGGTATCATTATCAGAGTAGTTGCCCTAAAATACTGCCATATCCTTTTGCTTTGTACACCTAACTATCTTCCCTTCTGAGGAGGTCCCTATTTAGAACCCTATTTATTCGATTTGGCTAGACGCTGATCCTAACACAGTACAGTTAAAGCCTGTCGAACTGAAGTACCTAGGAATGGCATCGTGGCCCAGTGGTTAGCACTGCTGCCTCACAGTGCCAGGGTCCCTGGTTCACTTCCAGCTTCGGGCAGCTGTCTGTGTGGGTTTTGCCAGGTGCTCTTGTTTTCTCCCACTGTCATAAAGATATGCAAGTTGGATGGATTGGACTTGCTAAGTTACCTGTAGTGTTCAGGGCTGTGTGGGTTAGGTGCGTTAGCCATGGGAAATGCAGGATTACAGGGATAGGTTAAGGGGATGGCGTCTGGAGGTTTGGTGTGGACTTGTTGGGCCAAATGGCCTGTTCACACATTGTGGGGATTCTATATTTCTATACCTCCATGATCAGTACCAAAACTGATACCTGTGCACCACGATCTGAAACCCATTCCTCCCACATCAAGCTTTAAGCCACACATTTAACTCATTTATTTACCCTGAGTGAGTTTGTCCATGATTCCGGAGGTATCCTGAATTTATTATCTTTGAGTTTCTGCTTTTAGCTTCTAACTGTTCAAAATTTTTCAGTAAGGTATCCTTTCCAGACTGATCAATGTTTCTGATACTAACAATAATGTTCCCAATGACATATGAAACCATGCAAACTCCATCTCTCATCCTGGCAGCCATCTGAAGCTGAGCCAGATCATTGACAACCTTGGTATCATATTTGACCTGAAGACTATCTCTAGGATTGTCTAATTCCATGTTCATAATGTTACCTAGTTCCATGGCAGTCTCAGTTCATCTGAAACTCTCACTTCAGCATTTGTTACCACGCGACCTGATTTTTTTCCAATGTACTTTAGGTCAGTCGCCCACATGCTATCCTCTGTAAAGTTGAGGTTTCCCAAGGCTTTGTAACTATTCATTCCCTAACTTGTACCAAGTCCTGTCGCTTCTGTGCTTGGTGACTTACATTGACTTCTGGTTAAGAATTTAAATTCTTATTCTTATTTGCCAATCCCTCGGTGATCTCACTATAGTTATAATCTCGTCTAGCCTATCAACTCCTGAAATATTTGTGATCATATCTGGTCTTTTGACTGTCTCTGATTTTCACCCTTCCACTATGGGTGGTCATGATTTCAGTTTCATGACATTCTGGAATTCACACCCAAAACTCTTCTTGGCTGTCTTGACCTCTTTCTTTCACTATGATACTTTTTAAAACCTACCATTTTGTTTAAACTTTTAGTGATCTGACCTAAATCTCATGTGACTCAATGTCAAGCTTTATAACACTCCTGTGAATTGTTGCGGGTGGTTGTTACTTTTACAAACGTTAAATAAATGCAAGTATTAGACTATGCATTCACTGCATGATGATGTTTAAGGCTTGCACGTGAAAGGCAGTGGAAGTGGTTGTGTAGTAGTAATGTCAGTGGACTAGTGATGCAGAGACTCCTGTTCTGGGCTATGGCACATGGCACAATCTCACAATAGCAGATAGTAAATTTGAATTAATTATAATCCTGTTTGAAAAGCTGGTCTAATGGTGCTCAAGTGACTATTGCCAATTGTCATAAAACACATCTGGTGCACTAATGTCCTTTTTAAAGAAGAAAATCTGTTATTGCCACCCTCTCTGAACTACATGTTACTCCAGACCCAGAACAATGTGGGTGGCTTGTAACTGATCTCTGAAAAGACCTAGAGAGTCAATCAATTCAATGAAGCCACATCCCATCAAGAATAAAGAAAAAAAAGGAACATTTGATTCCCTGACCAAATGCAGCGAGACATAGCCAATACCAGTTTTGGCTGAGAAGTGACAAGCAGCATTCATACCACACCGGTGTCAGGTAATGACCTTCTGTGACAAAACATATCCAGAAACATTCACTCTTTCTATCAGTTGCTCAGTAGCAACAGTGTCTACCATCTACAAAATGCATTGCAGAAATTTACAAAGGCTCCATTGACGACACCTTCTAAACACATGATCACTATCACCTAGTAGCACAAGAGCAATGGATACCTAAAAACACCACCATCTGTGAGCTTCCCTCCACGCCACTGACCATCCTCATTTATAATTATAGCACCATTCCTTCAGTGTCACCAGGTCAAACTCCTGGAATTCCCCCACTAATGGCATTGTGGGTCAAGGTCTAGATTAGAATGGTGCTGGAAAAACACAGCAGTCAGGCAGCATCCGAGGAGCAAGAAAATCAACATTTCGGGCAAAAGGGTGCCTACCTTGAAGAAGTTCTCCTCCTCTCTCTACAAGAATGTCAGTGACTTTCTTTCTCACTACAATCCCCAGGTCATCTCCTCTGCCCTGAAGCTCTTCAACCATTGTGGGTCAAGAAGGACACACCACCATCTTCTCAAGGGGCAACTTGAGATGGGCAATAAATGCTGGCCCAGCCAATGATGCCCTTGTCCCTTAAGTAAACAAAAAAGGTTTCATTGGAGAAGATGCCAGTAGAAACTTAATGTGCTTCAACATGATTAACATTATGTAAATCCAAGGATCTATTCCTACAGTTATTCTCCAATTATCTTTTCAGTTTTTTTTATTATGGATTCGTTCTAGTGAATGTATGGTACATTTGACATATGCATGGATATAGTAGTCCACTTAAATGGATGAGATCTAAATAGAGACTATTTTTCTTCTTTGCCCCTACGTTTGTATTGTTAGCAAATTTGCTCAGTATTCAGTGAGCAGCTCTGAGAAAATTCTGGGACATGGGTTTGAATTTTTTAACTCTTCCCCTCTCCTAGCCCTTGGAATGCGCTCAGATATAATGGATGTGCATTAGTAAAATCAGATAGCACTGAAGAGAGCACCATACCAATTCTTACTTGCCTCTACTGGAATTTTACCAATATCAGGGTAGAGTTTGAGGCAGCTTGGCTGTTCTTGGACAAATTTAGGACCTTAAGTGACCACGTAAGTGACTTCTGCTGCAATTAATAAAATGATGGCAGGGAATGGGGTCTATGCCATATGGTGAGACCTGACTATGGGGTGGTGTGGTCACTAGTCTCCCTTGTGCCAAAAGCCTCCTATGAAACAGTAATCCTGCTACTGTTTGTTTTTTCTTTGTGCTTCCAAATGCACCTTCCCCACTCCTTTTGTTGGGGCCACTCCCTCCCATTCCTTGTATCAACCTCCAGTACTGTTGCTCACCATGATAAGCTCCTGATGAAGGGCTTATGCTCGAAATGTTGATTCTCCTGCTTCTCGGATGCTACCTGATCGGCTGTGCTTTTCCAGTCTTTGACTCGGATCTCCAGCATCTGCAGTCCTCACTTTCTTCAAATGGATAAGCTGCAGTCCCAGCCTCCTAAGACCAGTGAACTGGTTGCCATCTAATTGGCTTAAAGGTTTCATAGGCAGGATTCCTCCCACATCAGGATAGAGGTCTTTATCCTGAGTAAGTTAGTGGCTTGATGAAGATTCCTGCCATGTGGATCTGGACTCTGTCTTGATTTTTATACTGGAAGTGCTATTGACTTTGCTTTCAACTCTAGCTATAGTTAATAAAATATAACAGTTCTAATTTTTCTGATTGTAATCAGGTCTGAAATGAAACTATACTACATTATTGTTCTAATTAAAAGTGCTAACTACTTCATGCAGTCAGGGTATTTAAAGCAGCCTTGCATGTTTTTGAATCAGTGGAATTGCTGTAAAGTAGGATGTGTCAATAGTTTTTCCACCATACCATGTACTGGTTTCTGGATCAACAAGCAATTTGCTTCTAGCTCTTTCCATATCTTGCTAAATAGTTGATCAGAAGGATCACATAAGCAGCCCCTGATTATATGTTTTAAAAATGTTTAGATTAATTTAGTTCAACAGATTACATTTTATTTTTCTATGCCCTTTGTAACCTCAATGTGACTGAGTATTGATTATATATAATTTCCATCGTGGCATTGTTCAGAGGTTGGTTTCTAATTCTAAGAATTAGATAGTTGAATGTATTATTTTGTGTCATTTTATTCTTACTAATACTCGATATGCATGGATTTGCGTTTGGTTCATTTTGAGTTGACTACCTTTTTGTTTCTCTAGGTATGCAGATCCCCGATGATAAAGAAAAATGTACAAGGTAGGAGTAATTCTGATGGGTTTAGCAACGAGACAAATCAAGTCGTTTCATCCTCTGCCCACAAAGCCGACTTACTGTCTCTAGTGTATAGAGTTGTTTTGTTTCCAAGTTAGATGACCTCAGTGCTGATGACCAGGAAAACTAGACAGGTAGGGACGAGCAAAAAGCAGCCAAAGCAATGCTATCATCTTGTTGGAGTCAACAATGTTAATAAATAAAAATGTAGCAATTATTTTTACATGGAAAGTAACGATAACTTATATTAATTGGAAAGATAGGTGCAGTAACCATTGTAGAATTTTCTAAATCATACAGCATTAGCAATTGCAAGCTACAAATGTAATAATTATATGAATTGAATTACCTTTGATATACCAGTTACCAATGGAACCTGATTAATGTTCCTTTAAAGAGTAAAGATGTATGGTACCATCTTTGTTTCTGAAAATATTATAGCTTGAAGAATTTAGATAGGTAGATTGACTTGTTGGCTGAGTTTGGTGTTGAATCAGACCTTTTGGAAGACACAATGACATTTATCATAAGGTATGATAGTATTTATTGTTATTTTATTTGATGTGTAACATCTTGGTTAAAACACAGACAACAGCAGAACTCCAGAGGTGAAGTGAGAGTGACTGGACTGCTCTTGGCAACAGGGCAACACACAACTGTGCATGGCATTAAGGAGCCTTGGTAAAAGAGAAGTCAATGGGAATCGGGAACTTTGGGGGAAACCTTCATTAGTCGGAGTTATATTTAGCACAAATGAATATGGTGGGTGTTATCGGTTGTCAATCATCTCAGCTCCAGGACGTCACTGCAGTACTTCCTCAGAATAGTAACCGATGTCTAATTGTCTTCAGCTGCTTCTTCTCTGACCACCTTTCCATCAACATGGACCAAATTATGTATGTTTGTTAGTGATAATACAATACTCGGCACTGTTTGCAACTCCTCAGGTGCTGAAGCAGTCTTTGTTCTTGTGCAGCAAGACCTGGATAATGTAAGCCTTGGGCTGATAAGTGGCAAGTAACATTTACATCACGCAAGTGCCAAGGCACTAATCATCTACAAATTGAGAGAATCCAACTATTGCATCTTTATGTTTAATGGCGTTACCATGGCTGAACGTTTCAGTATTAACTTTTTAAAAATTTCTGTTGTGGGACATGAGTATCACTGGCTGGCCAGCATTTATTACCTGCCCTGGACACCCTTGAGGGTGGGATGATGGGCTGCCTTCTTGAACCATTACAGTCTATGTGCTGTTAGGGAGAGAATTCCAGGATTTTGACCCAGTGACAGTGAAGGAACGGTGATCTATTTCCAAGTCCTGATGGAACATTCTAACCTAAAAATGTTGACTCACCTGTTCCTCAGATGCTGCTTGACCTGCTGTGCTTTTTCCAGCTCCACACTTTATCAACTCTGACTTTCCAGCATATGCAGTTCTCACTATCTCCAAGTCAGGATGATGAGTGGTTTGGAGAGGAACTTGAAGGTGGTGGTGTTCCTATGTATCTGCTGCCCTTGTCCTTTGAACACCTGGAGGGTGCTGCCTAAGCAATTTCTGCAGTACATCTTGTATAAAATATACTCTGCTGCTACTGAGCATCAGAGATGGACGGAGTGGATGCTTGTGGATGTAGTGCCAATCAAGTGGGCTGCTTTGTTCTGGATGGTGTCAAGATTTTTGAGTGTTTTTGGAGCTGCACTCATCTAGGCAAACGGAGAGTGTTCCATCACAGTCCTGATTGTGTCTTCTACCTTGGTAGAGTTTACCATTGGTCAGAAACTGAACTAGACCAGACATATAAATACAGTGACTACAAGAGTTAAGTCAGGTACTGGGCATTCACTGGTGAGTAACTTACCTCTTGACTCCCCAGAGCCTTTCCATCATTCAAATGCACAAATCAGGAGAGTGATGGCATATTGCCTGGATGAATGCAGTTCTTGATCATTCAAGGCACAACAGTCGCTTGATTGGTATCCCATCCAGCATCTTCAGCATTCAATTCCTCCATCAGTGATGGATAGTGGTAACTGTATGCAGGATGCATTGTAGAAACTCATTTTGTTTCCTTGAAAGCACCTTTCAAATAGTGACCTCTACCGCCTAGAACAGCAAGGACAACAATTACATAGAAAGGAACTTGTAGGATGGTACTCCTAAGTAGCACACCATTCTGACTTGGAAATATATCACTGTTACTTCGTTGTCACTGAATCAAGATCCTGGCACTTCATTACTAACACCACTGAGTGTAAATGTATTAAATAGACTGCAATGGTTCAACCAAGGCAGCACATCACTATCTTCTCAAGCATATTAGTGATGGGCAATAAATGCAACCTAGCCAGTGATGCCTACATCATGTGAACACATTTTTTAAATCCTGTAAGTTTTAGTGTATTGCATTGGTTTACCTATTGGCAGTATTTTGTGAATTGAACATAATAACGTTCTAACTTTTTGGTGATTAAATTGAATTGGAAAGCTCCAAGAATGGCATTCTTTGCTGAAGATTCCAGATAACCACTTTTAATTCATCCTTGTGAAGCAGTCATTAGCACACCTGGCATTGTTTCAAACTGTATGACTTCAAGGCACACACTCAAAGGCATGAGTACGCAGACTAGGCTGAATTTTCAGTCATAGTACCTACTTACTTCTGCATTGCCAAAATCACTTTGACTGTTAAACTAAACTGAAATGTTGTCTGCCTTTCACTATGATTCAGGTGGTACTATTAGAAGAGAACCAGTGTGTTTTCCTGATAGGGAACATTACTCTCTTAAACTGTTGCATCAAAAGCAGATTCATTTGTAATTCTTCTTCCTGTTTTTGTGAGATTTTGCTGAGCATAGTTTTTTTTCACCTGTTCAACAGTAGTGTATTTGTAGCTATTACATTGTGTGTGCAGATGTTTGAATTGTTATGTTTTGTTTGTCCTTCCATGATGTCTCTGAGCAAGTTTTCATTTTGTAAATTCTCTAATTGCTTTAATGTTTGCAGTGATTTATATTACTAAAAGTTCAATAGATTCATTATGTGTATGCAAGGTGCAGTGAATGGCTGAATGGGACACAAAATGCACCTATGAGTTATAAGCTTTGTTCCCATCAATGGGAGCTATCACAGTACGTACTCGTTCTATTCGCTTGAAGGCAGCCTTGTTTGTCATAGAATAATGGTATAAAAATCAAGACATGTCATTTTAAAATATCCAAGAACTTGTTTTGGTGAAAGGCCAGTATCATGTAAACTAGTTTAGCAAATTGTTGAAAAAATGGAAGCATATGTAATATGTGATGAGAGAGCTCATTTGTCAGCATTTGTGCAAACTGGAATAAGTTGCATGTGCAAAATTATGAAAGTCAATAATTGTTTTTAAATTATGTTATTTACATGCTTCATTTGTATAGGGAATTAGGCATTATGAAGTAAGTACAATACAAAATAGAATAATGCAAATACTATTATTTTGAATAAGATGATGACTTAAATTTGGTTACACAATTTTGTGACGTGCTTTCCATATTCAAAAATAAATCAACTCAGTGGTCTGTTACAATTTTTGAGACATTCTCACAAGCTCCCTGGCATAAATATCTGTCATTTGCATACTTCTTGCTGTTTGTATTTTGCACTAAGTTGGTACTACCAAATACCTATCTGTACCTATCTATTATTTCATCCCTTTAGTATTTACAAGAAGTGCAATGTGCACTACACCTTCATTTGTTGACATTGATAAACTTTCCAGTAAGACAAATGGATGATAAGTTCAAAAACAAACTGGTTCATTGGTTATGAGAAGCAAAATAAATGTAGAACACTTCAATTAGTCTATACTTCCTGTAAAAGTACAACATAGCATAGAGAGGATTATATTATCTTGACTGGCAAATGCAATACACATTCTTTGCTTTATTTCCACATGGGTTTGCTTCTCACTGGGAGAACTAAATTCCTAGGTCAAGACCTGCTTTCTAGCAAACTATTGAGGGTCAGTCTAATGTGTTATTTTTGTTATTTTGTTAATTTTTGATGTCAATGAAAGATCACCCTGGCAACTACCCTAATATCTCTGATGAATTAAAATATCTCCATCAAGATAGAAGTGAATGATGACTGTAATGTCAGAAACTGACCTTCATTGTTTGAAGCATGGTAATTGAAATGTTTTACCTGAATTCAATATATTAAAGTCCTTCGTCATGCAAGCACCTGGACCATTTGGCCCATCAAGTCTATCCCAACCTTAAATAATGTTATGGCTGGTCTGCCCCAACTCCCCTTTGATGCCAGTTCTTTCTAGCCCTCAATGCTCTGATATTTAAAAAAAATTGTCCATCTCCTCTTCAAATATCTTACATAATCTAGTTTCCATAATCCTCTGGGGTAGAGATTTCCAGCCATTCACTATTCCTTTGAAGAAGCAATTCAATTGCATTTCGGTTGTAGTTTGGTATACCCTTATTCTGTAACTGTGTTCCCTAGTTTAAGATTCCCTGACTAATATTAACTTTTCAACATCTACCCCATCAATCCCCCTCAGAATCTTTGTTTCAATAAGATTACCCTGCATTCTTCTGAACCCTAATAAATAAATAAATAAATACTGAGTCTGTTTAGCCATGATTAATAAGTCACTCTTTCCAATCTAGTAAACCTCTTCTGAAGTGCATTCAGTGCCAGTGCATCCTTTTTTAGGGGAGGCAATAGTCTGGGCACCAGGATTCAAATCCTGCCAGGCAGATCGTGGAATTTGAATTGAATAAAAATCTGGAAGAAAGAGTCTAATGGTGACTATGAAATCATTGCTAATTATCAGAAAAACCCATCTGGTTCACTAATATCATTGAGGGAAGGAAGCTGCCATCCTTACCTGGTCTGGCTTACATGTGACTCCAGACCCACGGCAATATGGTTGACTCCAAAACCATTATCATCTTAATTACTTGCTGCACCTCCATCCTAATATATTTTACATGTAAAAGGGCATCCAAATCACACAGTACTACACCTTTTTGAATATTTTTCCTCCTAAAGCAAACAAAATTTGCAATTTCCAACATTAAATTTCATCCCACTCATTCAACCTGTCTGTATCGCCTTTTAGATTCCTTATGTCCTCATTACAACATACTCTTCCACCTATTCTTGTATTAGATAATTTGGATACATTACACTCTGTCCTCTTTTTGAAGTCCATTGTGTAGATAGTTAATAATTGAGGCCCTTAGTTTGATCTTAATTGCACTCCACTAGTTGTGTCTTTCCAACTTGAAAAAGACTGGTCAATCCCAATTCTGTCTTGTGTGGTGACCCAATCCTCTAATCCATACTCTAATGTGTCACTCCAATAGTATGAGCTTCTGTTTTGTGAAATAATCTTTTATTTGGAACCTTATCAAATGCCTCTGGAAATTCAAAGATGTTATATCTAGTGGCTTCCCTATATCAGCTATGGTTGTTATTATCCTCAAAGAACATCCACCCATTTCTCTTTCACAAAACCACATTTGATTATATTACGTCTTCCTAAATTCCTATTTTTTTCTTTGATAATGGAGTCTTCTGTTTCCCCATCAATTGGTGTTCGGCTAACTGGCCCATTGTTTTCTGCTTTTTATCTCGCTCCCTTCTTGAGCAAAGGCATTACATTAATTGTTTTCCAATTTGTTGGAGCCCTCTCAGAATTGACCAATGCTTCCATCAATACTTCCATGACCTCTGGAATGACTTATTTTAAAACTCTTGGATGCAAGCTTTCAGGTCCCGGCAACTTGACGCTTTTAGCCCCATTTAATTTGTCAAATGCCTCGCCCCTCGTGATACAGACTGTTAGGAGTTTTTTTTTTCTCCTCTTTGCTCCTTACTTATCTGTTATTTCTGAGATATTTATAGTCTGCTCCATGAAGACCAATACAAAATACTGGTTTAAATTATCTGCCATTTCCTTACTGATCCCCATTAATAATTACCCAGTTATATCCTTCAAGGGTCCCATGCTACTCTTAATATATCCGTAGAGCTCTTGTTGTTTGATTTTATATTTCTTGTAAATTTGCTTTCATAATCGATTTACTCCTTCACTAGCGTTTTAGTCATCCAGTGCTAGTTACAAGTAAATGTCCAGTCATCTGGTCTATCATCTGGTTGTTTTGTATTCCTCTGTTTCTGAATGGATACCCTTACTGTCCACACTTCATGGACACATGGGTGGATCATTCTTCTCATTGATTCCTTCTTTTTGCCTAGAAAAAATTTTAGCTGACGGTTATGAAATATGTGCTTAAGAGTCTACCACTGAATTTCACTGACCTTTATCTTCGTCTATTTTCTGAGCCTGCTCTGGACAACTCTTTCTTTTATATATTTGAGGAGACTGGTTTGAGATCTGAATTGCTCTTGCCCAAACTGAATTTAAAATTCTACCACAATGTGATTACTACCCTCTCAAGGTTCTTCTTACTAAAAGACCTCTTATTAACCCATCTCATCACACATTATTTGATCAATGTAGCCTGTCCCCTAGCAGGTCCTACAATGTACTATGCTAAGAAACAATTCCTAAATTCACTTTACAAATTCATTTTTCTTGTTATCCTTGCCCATCTGCTTTGTCCAGTTAATATACAAATTATATGAGCCATGATGGATGTCATACCTTCCTATGGACAAATATTATTTCCTGATTTATAATTTGTCCTACAATAAGGCAACTCTTTTAGGGCTTGTAGATGACTGTCACCTGTGACTTAATTCCCTGGCTATTCCTTATTTCTGACTTCCCGATCTTTGTCATCCAGCAGTCATGTCTCTAAGTTAGCTAGCAAGTCATATTCATTCATTTCTATTTGTGCTGCCAACTCAATCTTTTCAGAAATGCTGCTTGCATTCAACTTTGATTTTCACTATTCTTACTCTGGTGCTAATTTCTGCTGCGCTCTTTTGCATGTGTTTTCTACACTTCATTATTGTTTGCCTTTTCACTACCTTTCATCTCTGCTGTCTGTTTTTTTTTAAACCTTCTTTTCAATTGAATCATTCTACCCCCAATAATTCAATTGAATCCCAATATACAGCCTTTATATGTCATTTGCCAGGACGCTGGCCCCAACTTTGTTGAAATGAAACCCATCCTAGTGAAGCAGCTTTCTCTCTCCCCAGTACTATTGTCAGTGTCTCATTGGACCCTATTTCATCCCCACCAAGCTTCAAACCACACATTTTTTCTCTCTATTGTTATTATGTTATTCTCTAACAGGAAAAAACAGAGTAGATACACAAACTATTTCCATTGGTTGGAGATTCTAGAACTAGTGGCATAGTCTGAGAATTGGGGCTAGACCATTGAAGAGAGATGTTAGGACGTACATCTGCACAGAGATTTGGAACTCTGTATCACAAATGACCATTGTTACTTTTAAATCTGAGATTTTTTTTCTTAAGCAAAGATATTAAGGGATATGGACGAATGGCAGATATATGGAGTTAGGCCACAGATCAGACACAATCTTATTAAATGGAGGAACATGCTTGAAGGGCTGAATGGCCTATTACACTACCCCAGTTTGTATGTGGCTCAGGTAGTCACCTGGAGTTTGTTACATTTGTGGTTCAACAATTTAGCCCCAGATATAATCCCTCTGTAAAACTTCTTTAACAATCCTACCTATTGTCATTGGTATCACTTTAAGTTCCTCTCCAGCCCAAAAACATTGTTCTGATCCTTGGCACTAAGTAGGCAGCACAGCCTTTGGGATTATCTGTTTTGGCTGCACTGAATAGTTGCTGTATTTCCCTACCTGTGGTATCTTATCTCTCCTCCTCCCACAAATTGCATGGTGCTTTGTATCCTGGTGCTGTGGTCATTGTTGATATCCCTGGCCCATCTTAGCTCTTGTCCACATTATTCTGTATCCCATCGCTCTCCCTCAGTCACAGCCTCCTGTCACTGACCACAGACGTCCCAGATTTGACTTAATTAATCTAATGGGTGTGACTGTCTCCTGAAACAGTGTCGAGGTTCCTCACTCCAGCTCAACAACTCTGAACCCAAGTTCCTAGAGAAGCCGATGCTTGTGCAGATGTGTTCACTGTACATGCACTAGTGTTGACCAGATACCATATACTACAGCTGTGACACATTACCTGCCAAGCTGGCTTTATTTAATTAATTAGGATGTTAAATATTTTAAGTGAATATCTTAATTTTACTATTCAGTTGTAATGTTTCTTGATTTAAGTTAGTTGACCAATCAAAAGTGATACAGAGGAAATACCTACCAATCACCTATTAACCTTCAGCTCTGACATGCAGAAACAGGCTATAGGCACTCTGTTGGCTTTTATCTACCACCGCCACTGTCCTCATGCAACTGGGCTCTTCTGTTTATGATGCTGCTGTCCCCATGTTATCTCGTGCTGTCAGAAAAGCCCTGGCCCTTTCTCTCTCCAGCTTTATATGAAACTGCTGTGCCCATGCTCTCCTACTTGCTCTTCTACTCTATGATTTTGCTGCTTTTGCGCTCTGTTTCAGGTGATGCTGACCTGCCCACTCTTGGCTGATTCATAGCTGAGAGCTTCAGTTCCTGCTTTCTCTCCCCCACTGTTTCAGAAGCTGCTCTTCCTCCTCTCTCATGCTCTTTTATGAACTGCTGACCCTGCTGTGTCTCAGTGTTTCAGAAGCTGCTGTCCCATGCCGTTGTGGCTGTTGAGAAGCTACTATCCCGACACTCTCCTGCTCTTTATGAAATTGCTGTCCCCACTCTTTCACCTTATTCTCCTTAACTTTTGAGAGATTACTTTAACTGACGTATTATGAATACTATTTCACTAGGACTGCTGTGTAACAAAATAATTATGGCACCTTTTCCATATCAGAATAGTCAAATATTGCAATGTCACTGGAAATAAAATTTATTGACTGCTAACTAGAATTGTTTTGTTTTTATGATTTTCTTCTTTATCAGTATTATAATTAATATGTTGTTATAATCTGCAGAGAGAACCACAGTGAAATTGAAAGAAGGCGTCGAAACAAGATGACTGCCTACATCACAGAATTGTCGGACATGGTGCCAACATGCAGTGCTTTAGCACGTAAACCTGATAAACTGACCATTCTACGGATGGCTGTGTCACATATGAAGTCGTTAAGGGGGACAGGAAATACTTCCACTGATGGTGCCTATAAGCCTTCATTTCTAACAGAAAAGGTTTGTGTTCTGATTAGAAGTTTTATTAAAAGTTATTTGGTGAATCCTGAAAATGTTAAGAAGATAGCATTTACTTTTCAGGTGTTTTGAATTCTGTCACCTACATCTATTTAACTAAGCATAATGTAAATTTAATGTGGGATGTTTTTCAATTTGTTGAGTTGGAATTACATTTAGTACTCTTTAATGTAGTGTTAACAGTGAAAAACCGAGAAAGTTCTTTGTTTCCATTCTTGGAGGACTGGGGGATCCAATTTGAGCAATGGTATCAAGTATGCAGAAAGTTGGGATGAGTAAATAGGGATGCACAATCATATCTATAAAGTGTAACATTGGCCAAGACAGTTGTAATCCTGTGAGAGGAGCAGAAACTAGGATGGAGAGATTTGAACAATGTGTTTAGAAGATTTTGGTATGTAACTGGGAGACAATGGAACATATAAATTATGCGTCTACTGCTGAGGTGGCATAAATGGTGACATTCTTCCAGGAAAAGAAAATTCCTTACAGAAAAGGAGGCTCTGCACTGCTGTCGTGTGTTTTCTCCATAAGATGCTAATTTGTGTTTCATTTTAATCATCTATTTTAGCTTCAGTTACTTATTTGCTTGGTATTCTTTGTCATCACTCTGAACCCGAGGTGCAAAAATGAAAACTTCTCCTCAGCTTTTCGAAGGATACTGAGAAGAAAAATCCTTATACTGAGAAATCCTGACTGCAGAAAAACATACTAGTGTAGCACACATTTCCAGTTAAATTCTGCTCCCGCCTTTGATCAGAGTCTGACAAAGAAGCCCACCAAATTATTGATTGATGTGCTATTGTGTAATGTGCTCAGCTAGATGGCTTAACAGTCCTCAAGGGAAAGAGCTTTAATATTGGCAAAGATATATCTTTTGTCATGATTTCTGTAATCAACTAAACAGCAATTCATGTTTTTTCTAAACTAATGAAAATCAAGCAACAATCATTTCTAATGTGTGGCTACCTTGTTGAATGCTCCTCTCAAATAGTTCCAAATAATCTGAGCAACTAATTTTTATTGGCCATGTCTTATAGTGTAATTTTCTTTGGGAAAGCTAAAGTATATAAAGTCATTGCTTTGTAGTTGTCAGATGTTCATATGGGGTTTGGGAAAAGATAGATTAAAAGAAGCTGCAATGACCTTCTGAAATCTTGAACACTAAAAACAGCTGTGATTAAATACTTGACCTTCCTTAATTATCTAGAAAATGCATGCTTTGAATATTTTAGTTCATTGTTTAATAAAATAAGTATAAACATAGTATAAAATAAAACACAGCTTAGTATCAAGTAAAACACAGGCAAATTAACCAGGGCAGACTTCCAAAACATGAAACCAGATGGATCCAACACACCACTCTTCTATTGATTACCAAAGATACACCAACCTGGAGTCCCCCTCAAACCCATAGTCTCCCTACCTGGTACAACAACATACAGACTAGCCAAAGAATTCCATCAAAAGCTAAAACACCTAATTGAAGATTCACGGCACTCCATTCACTCCATCCAAGAATTCCTGAATGCCATCAAAGACACCAAGATAGAGGACTAAATAATGGTTTCCTTTGACGTTACAGCCCTTATCACACCCTAGTCACTACTAGGAAAAACAGGATCACAAACACCAGACAGCACCAACTTCATCAGAAAAGACAACATCGCACTGCAGCACTGAAAAATTACAAAAAGCATAAGTAAAATATCTACAACATTTTCAAGAAAAGCGGGTACCCAATAAACACAATCTGCTGATTCCTCAGAAAGAAACTCAAACAATCAGACACAACGCAACCAAAAACTAGAGCCACATTACAGTACATCAAAGACATGTCAGAAATGACTTCCAGACTCCTCGGACTCCTTGGCATCATGGTGGCCCACAAACCTACCAACATACTTAAACAGCGACTAATGAACCCAAAAGATCCATGAGGTATTATCAAACAAACTAACTCTATTACAAGATGCCATGCAAGAACTGTAAACAAACACTACATTGGATAAACTAGCAGGAAACTTGCCACCAGAATACATGAACACCAACTGGCCACCAAAAGACACTACCCACTCTCACTAGTTTCCATAGATACAGACAAAGGAGGACACCACTTTGACTGGGACAACGCACACATCCTCAGTCAGGTGATGCAAAGACAAGCACGAGAATTCTTAGAGGCATGGCATTCTAACCAGAACTCCATCAATAAACACTCAATTTGGATTCAATCTACCTTCCCTTGGGAAAAAAAAACAGAAATGACATCACCCACCTTAAGAAACCAAGAACTAGAAATAGAGAGGGGGGAAGTACCATCAGCCCTTCACCGGAGACTCTCACTGATGATGTTACCTCGTATGGTGACGAAATGTCTGAAAACAAACCTTCAAGCTCACCGAGCTAACTTACAAACTTATCAACCTGAGCTACAAATCTTCTCAAAAATCGCTAACACAGCTTAGTTTTAAAATGCAGGGAAGGAAAATGACAAAGCAGTGATGAAAAACAATCTGGTGAATGAGATAACAACCAAAGAAAGAAGCTACTGTCAATGACCCAGATGCCCTTGTTGGCAAAATCTTGAGCATCCCTAAGGGTAACAGAATGCCCCATTGTCATGGCATCCAATTAACTATGAAGGTGGGTGTTGGTGTCAACCTTAATGCTAGCCAAATGTCAGATGTGCTGAATAAAACTAATTCTGTTAAGTCACACTGTAATCTTGAATATCATAAACAAAAGGAGAAAGTGAGGACTGACCTCCATCTTTCAGCTGGAGATCAGAGCTGAAAAATGTGTTGCTGGAAAAGTGCAGCAGGTCAGGCAGCATCCAAGGAGCAGGAGAATTGACGTTTCGGGCAGAAGCCCTTCTTCAGGAAGAAGGACTTATGCCCGAAACGTTGATTCTCCTGCTCCTTGGATGCTGCCTGACCTGCTGCGCTTTTCCAGCAACACGTTTTTCAGCTATCATAAACAAAAATCTAGTTAAAGCGGAGGTGTTGAGATGCACTTCCATTAGTCTTTGACCTCAGATTTAGATTCCATCGATTGATATCAAATATTAATTTAATGACCTAAATTTGTGGTGTTAATTGTTAAAACAAATCACACAACACCAGGTGATAGTCCAACAGGTCTATTTGGAAGCACTAGCTTTTGGAACGCCGCTCCTTTATCAGCTACCTGATGAAGGAGCAGTTCTCCAAAAGCTAGTGCTTCCAAATAAACCTGTTGGACTATCACCTGGTGTTGTGTGATTTTTAACTTTGTCCACCCCAGTCCAACACTGGCTCCTCCACATCATGGTGCTGTGTTGGAGATGTTTAATATGTTGTCAATAAAAATGTTTGTGTCTGATTTAATCTGTGGTAACTTTGAATAATTTGTGTTTATGTTTACCCTTCATTTATTGGTATAATGAAGTCTGGCTGTGATTATACAAGCTTGGTATTGAAAGTAAAGTGCTTTAACATGCATAACTTCAAAGAGGGAGTGAGAACTGCAAATGCTGGAGATCCGAGTCGAAAAGTGTGGTGCTGGAGAAGTACAGCCGGTCAGACAGCATTTGAGGAGCATAATCTCTTCATCAGGAGCTTATGGTCGAAACGTCAACTCTCTTTCTTGGATGCTGCTTGACTGGTTGTGCTTTTCCAGCACCAAACTCTTTGTCGACAATACATAACTTCAAGTGCAGTTTTAGGAGGATTGGCATTGGTACTACAGTGTCTTTGAGAGCACTTTTACCATTGCTCAATAATGGCCCTTCTGCTTGAATATTAATATTATTTGTAAGTGAGAGTTATGAAAACATATGGAGTCTTACGGTTGTGGAATTGAATAAAGAAGTGGGGAAGTTATGCTGAACCAATGTAAAGCTTTGGTTATGCCAAACCTAGAATACTGTGTCCAGTTCTGGACTGCATGAGGAAGGATGCCAGAATTCTCGAGAGAGTGCAGAAAATATTTAGTCGAAAGGTTCCATGGGTGAAGGATTCTAGTTACAGAGTTGGGTTGGAACAGCTGGGACTGTACTCCTGAGAATGAAAGGTACTGTGGTAAATTGATGTGTTTATTGATATTCCGGTTTTGAATCCTGGCTAAATAGGGACACACACGGCAATTCCTAGAGGCCTGGCATTCAAACTGGAACTCCATCAATAAACACATCAATTTGGACCCCATTTGCCAACCTCTGAGAAAAAGAACCGGAAATGTCACCCACCTTAAGAGACCGAGCACATAAATAGAAAGCGGGACATAACACCAGCACTTCATCGGAGGCTTACTGATGATGTTACTTCGCATGGGGATAAAACACCTGAAAACAAACCTTCCAACTCAGCGAGCAAACTTGAACATGGTTTCAAAGATAAATAGTTTGAATGCATTTTGCTGTCCGTCATAACCCCTACAAACTGAACACCACAAGTGTTGCTTCTATATGACGTTTGTTTTAAAGCAAAAGTTAATAAAGTAATCTGTCAAGTAGCTGTTGAATAGAAGCACATGGGGAGAGTGTTACTCTTGAGTAAAGAGTGCCACACAACTGGCAACCGGTATAATATAAATTGGAGAATTTTAATTACAGATTTCATATAAGGACATAGAAAATATGTTGAACTGTGACTTGAACATGAGAAGAAAGAGCTTGAGTACATCATACACCCCTGGACCATGCGCTGCCATTCATTTACATCATGGCTGACTTTACTATGCTTCTATCCTGTTCCTTTATCCCCTTAGTGCCTATCAGTCAGAGGCTTGAAAATGCTCAAGCATCCACAAGCCTCTGAAATAGATCATTCTTAAGATTTGCAAATCTCACGATGAAGGAGTTTCTCTTGGATGGCACGGTGGCACAGTGGTTAGCAGGGCCAGAGACCCACATTCAATGCTCGCCTCAGGCAACTGTCCCCATGTCTGTGTGGGTTTCCTCCCACAGTCCAAAAATGTGCAGGTTAGGTGAATTGGCCATGCTAAATTGCCCGTAGTGTTAGGTGAAGGGGTAAATGTAGGGGAATGGGTCTGGGTGGGTTGCTCTTTGGAGGGTAGTGTGGACTTATTGGGCCGAAGGGCCTGTTTCCACACTAAGTGATCTGATCTAATCTAATCTAATCTTAATCTCAATCAGAAATGATTTGTCACTTGTTCAAGGACTATGACTCTCATTTCTGGACTCCGTAGTCAGTGGAATGAGCCACCTCTGAAAATTACTGAAAAGTTTTATATGTTTGAATGCGGTCACTTCTCAATCCTCTAAACTGCAGAGAATATTGGCCCATTCTACTCGATCTTTCCTCATAGACAACCTTCTCATTCCAGGGTTGAATTTAGTGTTTCTCTTAATCTGCAAATGAGGGAGAATAAGTTATTAGTTCTTTACGGTAGTTCTTTATGGCGGAGCAGGTAAGGGCTATTTGGCAGTGTCTGTTTGTAGATGCGGTTACATTTGTTTAACTGTTTAAATTTAAAAGTTTTTTTTTAAAATGCGGAGTGGACCCGGAAGCTGGTGTAGCACAAGCTTACCTGAGTAGGTTTTCCCTATAAAGGCACTCAGGAGAGGAACCCAAGGCACTACAGGAGTAAGCAGGTCAGTGCTGCATTTTGCTTGTTCTATTCCTTAGACCTAGTTTTTTTTAAAGGTTACTTTTAGAGGGATGGCAGTGAAGGCAGTGCAATGTTCCTCTTGCAACATGTTTGAGGTGAGGGATGCCATGGTCATCCCTGCTGATTACACTTGCAGAAGTGCACCCATCTCCAGCTCCTCCAAGACCGTGTTAGGGAACTGGAGCTGGAGTTGGATGAACTTAGGATCATTCGGGAGGTAGAGAGGGGTCATAGATCGGAGCTTTAGGGAAGTAGTAACTCCAAAGATGGGTGACAGTGAGGGGGACTGGGAGGAAGCAGCCAGTGCAGGGACCCCCTGCGGCCATTCCCCTCAAGAACAAGTATACCGTTTTGGATACTTGTGGGGGGGGAACGACATACCAGGGGTAAGCAATGGAGTTCAGGACTCTGGCACGGAGCCTGTCCCCGTTGCTCAGAGGGAAGGGTGGAGAAGAGCAGAGCAATAGTTATTGAGGACTCGATAGTTTGGGGCACAGTTTTGTGGGGGCGAGAGAGACTCACGATTGGTATGTTGCCTTAAGGGGGAGGGGGAGCAGCCTGAAGTCGTGGTCCACATTGGCACCAACGATATAGGAAAGAAGAGGGATGAGGATGTTAGGCAGGCTTTCAGGGAGCTAGGTTGGAAGCTCAGAGTTGGAACAAACAGTTGTTGTCTCTGGTTTGTTACCCGTGCCACGTGATAGAGTGTCGAGGAATAGGGAGAGAGAACCGTTAAATGCGTGGCTACAGGGATGGTGCAGGAGGGAGGGATTCCGGTATCTGGATAACTGGGATTCTTTCTGGGGAAGGTGGGACCTCCATAAACAGGATGGTCTACACCTGAACCTGAGGGGCACCAGTATCCTTGGGGGGAGGTTTGCTAGTGCCCTTTGAGGGGGGGGGTGGTTTAAACTAACTCTGCAGGGGCATGGGAACCTAGACTGTAGCTTTAGTGTGCAGGACTTTGAGTGTAGGGAGGTTAGGAACCAGGCATCAATCTCGAAGGAGGGTGCCTGTAAACAGGAAGGTGGCTTGAAGTGTGTATACTTCAATGCGAGAAGTATACGAAATAAGGTAGGTGAACTTGCAGCGTGGGTTGCTACCTGGGCTTTCGATGTTGTGGCTATTACGGAGACATGGGTAGAACAGGGACAGGATTGGCAGTTGCAGGTTCCAGGGTTTAAATGTTTTAGTAGGGTCAGAGGTGGGGGTAAAAGAGGGGGAAGTGTGGCATTGCTTGTCAAGGATAGTATTACAGCAGTGGAAAGGACGATGGATGAAGACTCACCATCTGAGGTAGTTTGGGCTGAGGTTAGAAATAGGAAAGGTGAGGTCACCCTGTTAGGAGTTTTCTACAGGCCTCCTAATAGTCCTAGAGACGTTGAAGAAAGCATTGCGAGGATGATTCAGGAGAAGAGTGAAAGTAATAGGGTGGTTGTTATGGGGGACTTTAACTTTCCAGATATTGACTGGGAAAGCTATAGCTCGAGTACGTTAGATGGGTCGGTGTTTGTCCAATGTGTGCAGGAGAGTTTCCTAGCACAATATGTAGACAGGTCAACAAGAGGTGAGGCCATACTGGATTGGTTCTGGGTAACGAACCAGGCCATGTGTTAGAATTGGAGGTAGGTGAGCACTTTGGGGACAGTGACCACAATTCGGTGACTTTTACTCTAGTGATAGAGAGGGATAGGTGTGCACTGCAGGGCAAGAATTATAGCTGGGGGCAGGGAAACTATGATGTGGTGAGGCATGACTTAGGATGCGTGGTTTGGAAAAGTAGGCTTCAAGGGAAGGGCACAATCGATATGTAGAGCTTGTTCAAGGAGCAACTGTTGAGTGTCCTTGATAAGTATGTACCTGTCAGGCAGGGAGAAAAGGGTCGTGTGAGGGAGCTGTGGTTTAATAAGGAATTGGAATCCCTTATTCAAGGGAAGAGGGCGGCCTATGTAAAGATGAGGCGTGAAGGTTCAATTGGGGCGATTGAGAGTTATAAGGTAGCCAGGAAGGATCTAAAGAGAGAGCCAAGAGCAGCAAGGAGGGGACATGAAAAGTCCTTGGTTGGTAGGATTAGGGAAAACCCAAAGGCTTTCTATAGGTATGTCAGGAATAAAAGAATGACTAGGGTAGGAATCGGTCCAATCAAGGATAGTAGTGGGAAGTTGTGCGTGGAGGCTGAAGAGAATGAGAAAACACTGAATGAATACTTTTCATCAGTATTCATTCAGGAACAGTACATTGTTGCTAATGTGAATATTGAGTCACAATTAATTAGAATGGATGGCTTTGAGGTATGTAGGGAAGAGGTGTTGGAAATTCTGGAAAGGGTGAAAATAGATAAGTCCCCTGGGCCTGATGGCATTTATCCTAGGATTCTCTGGGAAGCAAGGGAGGAGATTGCAGAGCCATTGGCCTTGATTTTTATGTCCTCGTTGTCTACAGAAATAGTGCCAGAAGACTGGAAGATAGCAAATGTGGTTCCATTGTTCAAGAAGGGGAGTAGGGATAACCCTAGTAACTATAGGCCGGTGAGTCTCACTTCTGTTGTGGGCAAAGTCTTAGAAAGAATTGTAAGGGATAGGATTTATGAACATCTGGATAGGAATAAGGATAGTAAGCATGGTTTTGTGAAGGGCAGGTCGTGCCTCACAAACCTTATTGAATTCTTTGAGAAGGTGACTAAGGAGGTGGATGAAGGTAAAGTGGTAGATGTGGTGTATATGGATTTTAGTAAGGCGTTTGATAAGGTTCCCCATGGTAGGCTACTGCACAAAATACGCAGGTATGGCATTGAGGGTGCATAAGAGATTTGTATTAGGAATTGGCTGGCTGGAAGAAGACAGAGGGTAGTAGTTGATGGTAAAGGTTCATCTTGGAGTGCAGCTACTAGCGGTGTTCCGCAAGGATCTGTTTTGGGACCATTGCTGTTTGTCACTTTATGAATGACCTGGAGGAGGGGCTAGAAGGTTGGGTGAGCAAGTTTGCGGATGATACGAAAGTTGGTAGAGTTGTTGACATGAGGAAGGATGTGGCAGGTTACAGTGGGATATAGATAAGTGCAGAGCTAGGCAGAAAGGTGGCAAATGGAGTTCAATGTAGGTAAGTGTGAAGTGATTCACTTTGGTAAGAGTAACAAGAAGATGGAGTACTGGGCTAATGGTCGGATACTTGGTAGTGTGGATGAGCAGAGGGATCTTGGTGTCCATGTACACAGATCCCTGAAAGTTGCCACCCAGGTAAATAGGGCTATGAAGAAGGCATACTGGCTTTTATTGGTGAAGGAATTGAATTCTGAGTCCTGAGGTCATGTTGCAGTTGTATAAGACTCTGGTGTGGTCGCATCTGGAGTATTGTGTGCAGCTTTGGTCGCCATACTATAGGAAGGATATGGAGGCACTGGAACGGGTGCAGAGGAGGTTTACTGGGATGTTGCCTGGTATGGTAGGAAGATTGTATGAGGAAAGGCTGAGGCACTTGGAGCTGTTTTCATTGGAGAAAAGATGGTTTAGGGGTGACTTGATAGAGGTGTACAAGATGATTAGGGGTTTAGATAGGGTTGACAATGAGAACCTTTTTTCCATGTATGGAGTCAGCTATTTCGAGGGGGCATAGCTTTAAATTAAGGGGTGGTAGGTATAGGACAGATTTTAAGAGTAGCTTCTTTACTCAGGGAGTCGTGAGTTCATGGAATGCCCTGCCAGTAGCAGTGGTGGACTCTCCCTCTTTATGGGCATTTGAACGGGCATTGGATAGGCATATGGAGGGTAGTGGGCTAGTGTAGGTTAGGTGGGCTTGGATCGGCGCAACATCGAGGGCCAAAGGGCCTGTACTGCGCTGTATTTTTCTATGTTCTATCTTCATTGAAATGTCTAAACTAATCAGCCTGCATGGTACAGTGAAATGTGATTCTGAATTTTAACTCGCATATTTTCCCTTCTCTTTCAGGAGTTGAAACATTTGATTTTGGAGGCAGCAGATGGATTCCTTTTTGTAGCTGCAGCTGAGACTGGAAGAATCATCTATGTTTCAGACTCTGTTACACCTGTTTTAAATCATCCACAATCTGAATGGTTTGGAAGTACCTTGTATGATCAGGTTCATCCGGATGATGTCGAGAAACTGAGAGAGCAGCTGTCTACATCAGAAAGTTCCATGACCGGTATGTATTTGCTTGGTAATGAAAATCTGGTATGTCAGAGGTTGCTTAAAAGTAGCTAAGTATTAGAACTGCCTTGCCATCTACCAAAGTAGTTCTGCGTTTGACCAATAAATACCTGCATGATTATAAATATCACTCAACTTTTAGAAATTAGTTAAATATAAGAGCAAATCTAATAAATGAAATGACAGAATGGATTACATTTGAACTTTGATTACATGTTGATCCACAATAAACAAGTTCACAAAGGTCTTTCACAACGAAGTGGGTGAATAGGTTTTGGGTGAATCACAGAAGCATGGACAGATTTCAGCACAAAAGGAAGACATTCATCTTATTGAGTTTGTGCTAGTGAAGAAAGCCAATCCTCATCTAATCCCTTCTTCTGCCATCACCCTACAGGTTAAAACACTGCACGCGTGCATTCAAGTTTGTTTTTAAATGTAATAAAGGGCTTTGTTTCTCCTTCCCTTTTCATTAGTTGGTTGAAGATCCCCCATTGGACAAAATTATTCCTCAACCCTGCTCAAATTATCCATCACTTACGTCAAATCTCTGAATCTATGGTACCATTCCTTAGGTTATTCGTCTCTCTGTTTAGGGAAATGGGTCTTTCCTATACAATGTAACCCTGCCACTCATAATTTTATGCATCTCAAATAAATCTCCACTTGGTTTTCTCTGATTCAAAGACAGCAAACTCAATGGGAACAATCTCTCAACCCCACATTAGTTTGAACGCCTCCATCCAATGTCTTTTCAACCTTCTCTTGTCAGAGGAGGTCAACTCCAACTGGTAGTGTATATCCACGTATCTGAAGCTGCTTATTCCTGGATTCTCTTAAATATTCTTTGTGCTGTCTCTGAACCTTCATATTCTATTTAAAATATGGTGCCCATAATTGAATACAGTACTTCAGTTAAGGTTGAACCTACATTCTATAAAATTTATGACAACTTCCTTGCTGTTGTACTGTATGGTGCTATTTGTAAAGTCCAGGGTGTCTCTTTCTCAACATCTCCTGCCACCAGTTTTGCACACAAATTTCCAGATATCTCTGCTCCATCACCCTTTAGAATTATTTGGTATTGACTTTCCTCATTCATTCAACAAAAGTAAATCACTAAATTTTCTTAAACATGTGCCTGTGCTTCACCAACCTGTCTGTCTTTTGAGGTCTATTACAATCCTCCTTACAGTTGACGGTACTTGCAAGTTTTGTGTAACCTGCTAAGTTTGAAATATTACCTTATGCGCACAAAATTGGGTCAATAATATTCATTAGGAAAAGCAGGACTTCTAGTGCTGAGCTCGAGGAAACTTCATTCAGACCTCCACATTATCCAAATGACAGTTAACTTTGTTTTGGATTATTGGTTCTAAAAGTATTTCCACAACCAAAGTTAAATTAACTGGCTTCTACTTGTAAGGTTTATCCATAGGCTGTGTATATTGTCACTATAACTGCATATTGTGCACTCACCACCTAAACTAGCCACAGGGCCTGTGATTTTACTGCCAGTGATTCAACATAGAGATGTCTACGTTAAGGAATACCAAGTGGAGTGAGGGTTGCAAGACATCCTTGGACATCAGTAGCACAACATGTGTGCGTGTGGGTGGAGTTGGTACTTGTTTCCAGCTCTAGGTGCACATTTAATTATGTTAGCGGTGCTGATTTCCTCTGTTAATGCAGTGGCAGGAAAATCTTTGTAGCATTTACAACTTTCTAGTCTTCTGGCACCACCCTAGTAAGTAATCGACCATGCTGTTTCCTTAGTCAACCTTTTTCTGTGTTTATAAATGTTATTTGTGTTTTCCTTGATTTTACTTACCACCATTTTTTCATGCTGTTTTATTTTCTAATTTCCTTTTTAATATTGCCCTTTTGCTTTGACCACTGTTTTAAGCCTGTAGACTCAAGTAAGGCAGTTTGTTACCGATGTTACATATGATTATTTGTGCTGCTTAAATTGATACTATTTTTGCTGAGGTTTCAATCCACCCCTTCAGACTCATATCCTCAGGATTATCGCTAATAAAAACAAGTTGCGTTCTGTGAGGTTTTCCTCATAAACATTTAGGTTTTTTGTTTCATATCTTGGAATCGTCTTCAAAAGAAAAATGGCCTTTTGATGGAGAGATGACAAAGCTAAAGCCAGAAGATTTATATCAATATAATGTGTTTCATGAATTCAGGACATCTCGAAGTGTTTTAAAGTCAGTGAAGTACTTTTGAAGTGCAGTCACTGTTGTAATGTAGGGAAGTTGTCCACAGAGTTGCATAGGGAGGGGGCTAAACCCAACAACCATAGGCCCGCCAATAGAATATCAGTAGTGAGATGACTTTAAGTAAAGTAATTGGGAACGAAATTAGGTGGCACTTGTTAGCAAATTAGACCTATTAGCAAATTGTAGCTCTTGGGGTTAAAGGGTCATCAGCAGTATGGAAACAGAATGCCGCCGCCTTCCCTGTTCTCCATGGCAAAAGGAACCATATTAGCTTTGTCTCCAAGTAGAAATGCAAATCAATTATCTTTAATTGCCATCTCCCTCTTCTTACAAGTAAAAGGACAGTTTGCAACACAACAGTTTACAACTTGATGTTCATTATATGTTTCTGGGAGCTTGGAATATTCAGTGTCTATTCATTGTAGACTATTTTTATAGAATCCCTACAGAGTGGAAACTGGCCCTTTGGCTCAACATGTCCACACCGACCCTCCGAAGAGTAACGCACCCAAATCCATTCCCCTACCCTATTATTCTACATCCTGCACCTAACCTACACATCTCTGAACACGATGGGCAATTTAGGGTGGCTAATTCACCTAACCTGCACATCTTTGGGATTGTGGGAGGAACTGGAGCACCCAGGGAAATTCACATAGACATTGGGAGAACGTGCAAACTCCACAAAGACAATTGCCCAAAGCTGGAATCGGACCTCCCTGGTACTGTGAGGCAGCAGTGCTAACTACTGAGCCACTGTGCCACCCCAGCTACCTAAGAATTGCTGCAATTTGTTTCCAAGCATAAATATCATGTAGCTTCCTCTCAATAAAACAATCTCAGTCCTTTGATCTCTAACAACTAAACAAACCCCAGGTGTACTGTCAGGCTGACTCCAATGCAGATCACATGGTTTCTTCTGTGCACCCTACATTTGAAAATACAGTCTGAAAACATCATAAACTTGGGAATCTCCATGTTTTAACAATCAGTTTATGTGATATACTGGAGAAGCTGATGTTTAGAGCAAAAAGGCCTAAGAAAAGATTTGACAGAGGAATTCAATATTATGAGCAGAATTCCTTACCCAAGGGCTTTGTGGGTCCACCCACAGCAGGTCAAGAAGGCAGACGTGACAGGCAATAAATGCTGCAAGCTGGCAATGCCCAAGTCCCAAGTGTGAACTAAACAAAACTAGAGGTGAAATTGTTTCTATTGGCAAAAGAATCAAGGACTGCAGTGGTTCATAAAGATATCTCTGCATCACCTTCTTCAGAATAATAAGCGATGGACAACTGGCTGAAAATGTGCTGGTTAAAGCACAGCAGGTCAGGCAGCATCCAAGGAACAGGCAATTCGACGTTTCGGGCATAAGCCCTTCATCAGGAATGAGGAAAGTGTGTCCAGCAGGCTAAGATAAAAGGTAGGGAGGAGGGACTTGGGGTAGGGGCGATGGAGATGTGATAGGTGGAAGGAGGTCAAGGTGAGGGTGATAGGCTGGAGTGGGGTGGGGGTGGAGAGGTCAGGAAGAAGATTGGAGGTTAGGAGGGCGGTGCTGAGTTCGAGGGAATCGACTGAGACAAGGTGGGGGGAGGGGAAATGAGGAAACTGGAGAAATCGGAATTCATCCCTTGTGGTTGGAGGGTTCCCAGGCGGAAGGTGAGGCGCTCTTCCTCCAACCGTCGTGTTGTTATGTTCTGGCGATGGAGGAGTCCAAGGACCTGTGTGTCCTTGGTGTAGTGGGAGGGGGAGTTAGTGTTGAGCCACGGGGTGGTTGGGTTGGTTGGTCCGGACGTCCCAGAGGTGTTCCCTGAAGCGTTCCGCAAGTAGGCGGCCTGTCTCCCCAATATAGTGGAGGCCACATCGGGTGCAGCGAATGCAATAGATGATGTGTGTGGAGGTGCAGGTGAATTTGTGGCAGATATGGAAGGGTCCCTTGGGGCCTTGGAGAGAGATAAGGAAGGAGGTGTGGGCACAAGTTTTGCATTTCTGGCTGTTCAAGGGGAAGGTGCCGGGAGTGGAGGTTGGGTTGGTGGGGGGTGTGGACCTGACGAGGGAGTCACGCAGGGAGTGGTCTTTTCGGAACGCTGATAGGGGAGGGGAGGGAAATGTATCCCTGGTGGTGGGGTCCATTTAGAGGTGGCAGAAATGACGGTGGATGATACGCTGTATACGGAGGTTGGTGAGGTGGTAGGTGAGAACCAGTGGGGTTCTGTCCTGGTGGCGGTTGGAGGGGCAGAGCTCAAGGGCGGAGGATCAGGAAGTGAGGAGATGCCAACTGGCACCTACATCCCATGAACATTTAAAAAAATGTAAACACTAGGCAGAGATGTAAGGTATCTGACAAAAGTTTCTCCATGGTAGGCTCATTCAGAAAGTAAGGACACATGAGATAAAGGGAAACCTGTCTGTCTGTATACAGAATTGACTGGCCCATAGAAGAGAGAGGGTGGTGATAGATGGAAAGTATTCGGCCTGGAGCTTAGTGATCAGTGGTATTCCCTAGGCATCTGTTCTGGGACCTCTGTTCTTTGCTGTTTGTGATTTCTGTAAATGACTTGGATGAGGAAGTGAAGGGTGAGTTAGTAAGTTTGCTGATGACATGAATGTTGGTGGAGTTGTGGATAGTTGAGGGCTTTTGTAGGTTGCAGCGAGATGTTGACAGAATTCAGAACTGTGCAGAAAAGTGGCAGATGGAGTTCAACCTGGAAAGGTGTGAAGTCATTCACTTTGGAAGGTCGAATTTGAATGCAGAATACATGGTCATAGGCAGGATTCTTGGCAGTGTGGAGGAACAGAACGATCTTGGGGTCCATGTCCATAGATCCCTCAAAGTTACCACCCAGGTTGAATAGGGTTGTTAAGAAGGCATCTGGTGTGTTAGCTTTCATTAGCAAGCGGAATTGACTTTAAAAACCACGTGGTTATACTGCAGCTGTGTAGAGTCCTGGTTAGACCGCACTTGCTTTCAGTTTTGGTCACCTTATTGTAGGAAAGATATGGAAGCTTTACAGAGGGTGCAGAGGAGATTTACCAGGATACTGCCTGGACTGGAGGGCATGTCTTATGAAGGAAGGTTGAGGGAGCTAGGGCTTTTCTCATTGGAGTGAAGAAGGATGAGCGGTGACTTGATGGAGTGTGCAAGATGTTGAGAGAAGTGGATAGACAGATTTTTTTTCCCGGGCGGAAATGTCTTATCATGCAGAGGCATAATTTTAAAGGTGATTGGAGGTAGGTTAGGGGAGATGTCAGAGATAGGTTCTTTACTCAGAGAATGGTGGGTACGTGGAATGCAGTGACAGCAGTGGTGGTTGCTATGAAGGTATAGGTGCATACTATACCTTTTGAGAGAGAAGAAATTGGTGAGGACTGACTGAAAGCACAGAGTGTGCTGAACAATTTAAAAAAATGTAACATTTGGTTGAAACAAATAGCTGGAGCTGCATTGTCATGGAACAAAAACAAATTCAAATTTGGCCAATCAGTTTAAATTATACCCAGATATCAAAATCCGATCTAATTTGAATTTTACTGTTTGCGATGACGTCAAAACAATGAAATGATCCGATGTTTTGGGGTATAAAATAAGATGTTTTGAATAGTTTGCGGGAGAACAACAAAGAGCACCTACAACTACAGACTGTCAGCTGAATAGCTCTCTGAAAGGTACCTGTCCATAAGAAAAGTTGTGTAGCAGAAGACCGAAGCAAAGACGACACAGAAAAGTACAGAGGAAAATCTACAAAGGAGAATCGAAAAGGCTGGCTGGTTTTGAAATGTAATTTTTTTTCTAAATCTTAATCGGGGTTTTTTTATCTGACCAGTATTGTAGAGTGGGAAGTAAAAGATAGGTTTAAGAGAAAGGAGTTGTAAATAGCTGTTGTTTTAATGATCTCTTTTGGATTTAAATAATAAAATTGTTAATTTTAATTTAAATAGATCTGGAATCGTTCTTTGCCTCTCGAAACTTAATAGATTACGCACAAGGTGAGCTTTAACCCTATATGTCAGAGTTAAGTTAGCATACGGGTTTACCTCGTATTGTAACAGTAGTAGAGTCAGATAATTTGGGACAATTAAGTGACTCTTGGATAGGCACATGGAAGTTAATACAATAAAGGGTATGTTGGTTAGTTTGATCTCAGTGTAGCATAAAAGGCCAGCACAACATGGAAGACTGAAACACCTATACTGTACTGTTCTGTATTGTTTTATGTTCTATTTAAAAGAATTTAAGATCACTGTTTATTTCCCAGTTGAACTATCAGACTTTACTCTTTGAGTAAGACTACCATGGAACTGGCTTTGAGATAAGTGGTACAATGTCCTTGGAACATAAAAAGCCTTACACACAAACAAAATAGTGCAGGTGCTGGAAATCTGAAATAGAAACAGAAGATGCTGGAAGTTTCTGCAGGCAAGTCAGCATCTGTGTTGAGAGAAATGGATATTTTGATATTAGAGGCTTACACCTTCACTTTAAAAAAAAATTCAGAGCTTAAAATAAAAAAAGATTAGTTGGAATTTGAAAGAATTTGTGCTGAATTAGGTGATTGTACTTGTGAATCCAGCTTTGAAGCTCAAAAACATGTGACTGTGACATGACCTCTATTTTAGCTTCTTTGTTCTAAAACAGTTGAAATAACATGGTGCAGAGCATGTGCAAGGTCCTTAAAAGGAAATGGATGCTTTCCTGTTTTTTTTTAAAGCTGGCGGTGAGTTTTGTTGGTGAAGTGTGATGAGTAGCTCTAGAACATAGAGAAGCCCAAACAGGAAAAATACTCCTATCAGAGTAAGCTGATGAATTTTTAAGTTATTTAATTATTTATATGATATTGTTTCATTAAATGACAGCTGTGTTACTTTATAATATAACCAGGAGGTGGCACTGGCTGTCACACATTTATTTTTTATTCTTTCTCAGTGCAGGCAAAGTTATCATTTAACATTATCCCTAGGTTGAATTAAGTATATCATATATAAAACAAGTCTCCTTAATGCCATTTCTGGGCGGAGATAATTTCATAAATAGCTTGTCTAGGCAACAAGCTTTGTGTAGAAAAATCTGTGGAACAGGCAAAAATTCAGCTTGAAAGTACAGAAACTGGGAATATTATAGAAATAAATGTGTAGGTTATTCCAAATGTAGACTAAATAAATAATAGCTTTATGGACACAGTAGAGCTGAAAATATGTTGCTGGAAAAGCGCAGCAGGTCAGGCAGCATCCAAAGAGCAGGAGAATCGACGTTTCTGGCATGAGCCCTTCTTCAGGAATGAGGAAAGTTTTTTTCGTGCGGGATTAGTCGGTTCCGTAGACAGGTGCTGAGGCAGGAGATGTGGCTGTGGTAGCGTGTCTGTTTGAGAACGTGGCTGAAGAGCTTCTGGGCAGAGGAGATGACCTGGGGTGTGCAGTGAGAGAGGGACTCACTGAAATCCTTGTAGAGGGAGGAAGAGAGCTTCTTCAAGGAAGGCATCCTTGCAAGAGAATTCGCAATAGGTTAAAATCTTCGAGGAGAAAGTGAGGACTGCAAATGCTGGAGATCAGACCTTATGGACACAGTAGCCAAACTTCTATAGAACAATGTATTCCTCATCACATGAAAGCATGCTGCCGGGAATGGAGGGTTTGATTAAAAATAGGCTGGGACTTCTTACATTGCAATGTAAGAGGTCGAGTACGTGACCTTACAGAGATTTATAAAATCATGAAGGGTATAGATAAGGTGAATAGCAAAGGTGTTTTCCCTCCGTTGATGGAGTTCAAAACTAGGGCGCATATTTTTAAGGTGAAAGGAGAAAGAACACGAGGGGCAACCTTTATTCAGAATGCTTGGTGTGTGAAATGAATTGCCAGATGAAGTGGTGGATGCAAGCACAGTTATAACCTTTTAAAAGACATTTGGATAAATATGTGAATAGGAAAGGTTTGGAGCGATTCAGGCCAAATGCAGATGGGTGGGATTGGTTTAGTTTGGAATATTTGGTTGGCATGGATGAGTTGTGCCGAAGGGCATTTTATATTTTGTATTTTATATGACTGAATGACTCTGCGACTCTAAATAATACATAATTCTGGCTTCTGTAACAAATTAGTCAATAATATTGTTATGGACCAGGTCAGGTCCCCTCAAAATATTTTAAGAAGGCAGCCTAGACCCTAACTTTTTCTTATTTTTAAAGGCAGATGTGAAGTGAGTGTTCCAGGTATGATACAACTGGTCAACCACTTGGCTTTAAGCAAAACAGAATTTATTTAAATGCGACAATTGAAACAAGAACAAAAGAAAACAGAATTTAGAGTAACTTAATTATTGGAAAACTTAACTGATCCGATACAGTAATTATTATTAATTAACTGTTCCCATATAGTAACAATCCATAAATGCACCCCATGGCATAAAGGTAAATTCAAACACAGATTCTGAAAGGCAGGAGGAAACCACATCCAGAGAGAGATCTCAGAAAGTCAGAGAAATCTTCTACTGAAGCTTGCAACCCTTCCGGACTATAACATCTTGTGACTGCTTACAACTAAAAACTCAAAATCCTGATTTGGGAGAACGGGCCACTTCCCTTCCATTTTTATACTCCCTAGACTCCTCAGCACCTCCGCCTTACAACCTCTCTTAAAAAAAATGGATAAAATAGCCTTGTTAAAGTGACAGCCTCATCACAATACGTTCCATTTTATTGTCAGATGTGTTTGTGTTTGAATATTAATCTTTTCAAAGACTTCTCTCCTGGAAGAATCAAATAGCATATATATTTGTGACAATAACTGGCTTTAAGTTGTTTGTTTCCTTGGTAAAAATAAACATGATATTATAACTTATGAATTACCTAGGGAAGAGTGATACTTTGTGTTACAGCAAGTAATTATTAATTCATTCAATGCCATTGGTTTAGAAATTGGAATTGCTGTAATTTCAGCAGTGTTAGTTGCGACTTAGTTCATAACACCTTTGCCCTTACGCCTGAAGGTTGTGGGTGCACTTCGTGACTGTAATACATCCCATGACACTTGAAGAGCAGGGAATCCACTCCTGGTGTCCTTGCTATACCTGTCATTCAAATAATGTCACTGCAACCGATTATTTGGTTATTGTCAGATTGCTGTTTAGGAGTGTGACTCAGGACAAATTAGCTGCATTTTAACAGAGACCACACTTTAAAAATATTTCATCGGCTGTAAAATGCCTTGAGATATACATTGACCTGAAAAATGGCATATAAATGCTATCCTTTTCTCAGTGGTGAATTTTACTTTCATTTCAATATTAGTTTCAAGAGGGAACTATGATGATGCTGTCACTTTAAAAAGGTTATTTTGTCTTTGGATTGTTTTGAAGAGCAGTCATAATTGCAGAGGTGCCGAAGCATTTAGTTTAACAATGGAAAGGGAGTGGTCAGTTCTCCCAGTTCAAGTTTTTCTAGTTTGTTTTTAACTGCAGCAGTCACAAGATGTGAAAGTCCAGAGGACTTGCAAGCTTCAGTAAAGAATTCCTCTGACTTTCTCCTGAAATCTCTTTGGATGTTGGTCCCTCCTACCTGTCAGAATCTGTGCTTGAATTTACCTTTATGCCAAGGGGTGTATTAATGGGATGTTACTCTGTTGGAACAGTTCATTAGTTAAGTTGCTGTATTGGATCAGTTAAGTTTTCCAATAGTTATTACAAATTCCACTTTTTGTTTGTGTTTCAACTGTGGTGTTTAAATAAATTCTGGTTTTCTTGAAGTTGAGTGGTTTGACTAGTTGCATCACACCTGCCACACCCACTTCACATTTGCCTTTAAAAATAAGAAAAAGTTAGGATCTAGGCTACCTTTAAAATATTTTGGGGGGGGGGGGTCTGGCTAATCCAGTACAGGTGTCCCAGCTTTTGAAGGAACTGCATGTTTTGTTTGCATGGAAATTCCAGGATTGGCACAAGAAGTTTTCTTGGTAAGTTCATATAATTTGAACTTGACCTCTAGGCATCAGTTGGGTAAGGGTAGGAAGGTCTTTGTCTATTTATAATTGTTTTTGGTCTGATTGTTGTTGTGTAATTTCTGTTTCTTAAAAGGAGTTGAATTAGAGTTGTTTTGAAAGGAGATTTGTGACATTTGATCAATGAGCATTTAAGCATAGAGCCTGGACTGCCGGCCTGCAACCTGTGGTCTTAAAAGAAGTGGTTGCAAAGACATTGGAGGCATTATAAAGTCATAGAAGTCATAGAGGCACAGAGAAAGGCCCTTCAGCTGGTCAAAAACAAGCACTGAACTATTCTAATCTCATTTTCCAGCCTTGGCCTACAGCCTTCTATCCTCTGGCATCACAAGTGCACACTTTTCTGCTGGTTAAATATTATGAGAATTTCTGCCTCCACCACCCTTGCAAACAATGAGTTCCAGATTTCTTCCTTGTAAAAACATTTTACCTGACATCCCCTGTAAACTTGTTGCCTCTTACCTGAAATCTATGCCCCTGTTCATTGTTCCCTCCACCATCTATCTCTGCCCTCTGTTATTTTATACATCTCAATCGTCCCCCTCATGCTCCTCTTCTCAAAGAGAACAAGCAGAGTCTATCCAATCTCTCTTGATAGCCAAAAATCTCCAGATCAGGCAACATCCTGGTAAATCTCTTTGCAACCTCTCAGGTGCAATCACATCTTCCCTATAATGTGGATTCCAGACTCTCAACACTCTAGCTTCGGCTTCACCAACACTTTATATAGATCTTCCATTATTTCCCTGTTCTTAAATTCTGCCCTGGCTAATAAAGGCAAATATCCCATGTATCATCATAACCACCACTTTATCTACCTGCTCCAATATCTCAAAAGACTGGTGAACATGCACACCAAGGTCCCTCAGGGTACAGCTGTTCATCATATATTCCCTTGTCTTTATTCTGTACAAATGCATCAGCTTGCATTTATCTGGATTGAATTCCATTTGCTATTGATTAGCCTATCCATATGAGGCTATCCGCCTCATTATTTACCACCCTTACCACCACCATCCACCCCCCCCCCCCCCAAATTGCATGTCACCTGCAAACTTACTGATCTATTCTCCTACGTTCATGTCTAAATCACTTATATATACCACAAACAGCATGGGTCACAATACTGATCCCTGCAGATCCCCACTAGGCACAGGCTTCCAGTCACAAAAACACCTCACAACAATCACTCTCTGCTTCACACAAGTTACCAAATTCTAGATCTGATTAGCCAAATGTACTTGGAACTCATAGGCTTTTAACTACTGGGCATCACCCTCATCCACTCACCTGGTCAACTCTTTGAAAAAGTCAACCAAGTTGGTCAGACGTGACTGCCTCTTAGCAAAATCATTCTGACTGTTCTTGACTAATCCCTGCTGTCTAAAGTGCAAATTAATTGTAGAGTCGTGGAGTCAAACTGAACATAAACAAGATCTTCAGTCCAACTCATCCATGTCGACCAGGTTTCTCACACTAAACCAGTACCATTTGCCTGTGTTTGGCCCATATCTCTCTAAGCCTTTCCCATGCATGTTCTACCTAAATATCTTTTCAATGTTGTAATTGTACCTGCTTCCACCACTTCCTCTGGCAGCTCTTTCCACATATGAATGACCTTTTGTGTGAAAATGCTGCCCTTCTGGTTTCTTTTAAATCTTTCTCCTGAAAATTATGTCTTTCAGCTTTGAACTCCCCTAGTCTAAGGAAAAGACCTTTGCAATTCACCTTATCTATGCCCCTTCGATTTTGTAAACCACTATAAGATTACCTCTCAATCTTCTATGCTCCAGTGAAAAAAGTCCCAGACTATCCAGCCTCCCCTTACACTGAAGTCTTCCAATCCCTGTAACATCCTTGTAAATTTTTCTACACCCTCTCCAATTTAATAATATCCTTCCAATAGCATGGTGACCAGAACTGGGTACACCGTACTCCAATTTGTCCTTAAATTCCCAACTCCTATAGCTTAATGGTCTGAGCAATGAAGGCAGGTATACCAAATCCTGTCTCCCTGTGATGCAACTTTCAAGGAACAATATACCTGAACTCCTAGATCTCTCTGTTTGACAACACTCATCAGGGCCCTCCCATTAACTGTGTAAGTCCTGCCCTTGTTCGTGTTACCAAAATTCAACATTTTGCGTTTATCTGAATTGAACTCCATCTGCCACTCCTCAGCTCAGGGCCCAATTGATCAAGATCCCTTTGTACTCTTAGATAAGCTTCCTCACTGTCTACTATATTACCAATTTTGCTGTCATCAGCAAACTTACTAACCATGCTTCCGATAGTTTCTTAGAATCCCACAGTGTGGAAACAGGCCATTTGGCCCTGCAAGTCCATACTGACTCTCCAAAGAATATCGCACCTAGGCCACTTTCCCTAGTCTATAACTCTACGTTTCCTCTAACCAGTGCCCCTAACCTACACATCCCTGAACACTGGCAATTTTGCCAATTCACCTAGCCTTCACATTTTTGGATTGTGGGAGGAAACTGGAACACCTGGAGAAAACCCACGCAGACACGGGGAGAATGTGCAAACTCCACACAGGCAGTCACCCAAGGTTGGAATTGAACCCTGGTCCTTGGCGCTGTGAGGCAGCAGTGCTAACCACTGAACCCCGTGCCGCTCTCAGTTTCCCTACCACTAAGGTTACACTGACTGACCTGTAGTTTCCTGGTTTATTCCTGTTCTCTTTTTGAATAATGGTACTACATCGACTATCCTTCAATCCTTGGCATTTCTCCTATGGCCTCATTTCATACAGTGAGCTACTCTTAAAGCCTGCCAGATCACTCCGAACCTCCTCTCTGTCTATGCTAATTTCTTTATTTGTATCACAGACCTTCTCCCTGATTTCTATACCCATATCATTCCTCTCGCCAGTGAATACCAACACATTCAAGTATTCCTATGTCCTCTGGCTTCAAGCGCAAATTATCACTGTTGCCCTTAATGGACGCTACCCTTTCTCTAGTTACCCCTTTTTCCTAGTTATCAGCTATTAAGTTACAATCGTCCAAACGTTCTTAGAGTCTGAAGGGATGCCAGTGATTGGAAAATAATAAATGTAATTCTTCTTTTCTGGAAAGGTGCGTGACAGAAAGCAAGAAACTATAGGCTAATTAGTCTAACATTTGTCACCAGGAAATTGCTAGAATTAGTATTCAGGAGGTTGTGTCTTAATGAGTGTATGCAGAGTCAACATGGTTTTGGGAAAGGGAAATTATGTTTAATGAACTTATTAGGCTTAATTGTGTGATTATAAAGTAAAGTTGACAAAGAAGGATCTGTAGATGTAGCGTGCTTGGATTTCCAAAAGTATTTGATGGTGTATTTTGGAAGTGCTATATAAGTAACATATCTCGGAGGCTACTGCACATGTTAAGAACTGATTAGTGTAAATAACGTATTAACATGAACATTAACAAGGATTAGCTGGCTAACAGGAAGCAGAGTATAGGTATAAATGGACCTTTTTTTTAAGGTTGTCATGCTGTAACTAGTGGGGTTGAATAGTGGTGCCTCAATTATGTCAATCTCTTTGGATAAAGGGACCAAATATATGGTGGCTAAATTTTCTGATGTCAACAAACTAGGTAAGAGTTTAAGCTGTTAGGCAATCAGCATCCCTTTGCAGAATATTTGAGTGAATGGGCAAATATTTGGTATGTGGGGTACAATGTAGGCTAATGTGAATTTGTCTGCTTTGTCAGTAAAAATAAAAAGCAGTAAAGTACTTAAATAGAGCGACATTACAGAACTTGGAGGTACAGAGGAATCTGAGTGTTCTGGTAAGTGAATCACAAAATGTTACTAGGCAGGAAGGAAGTGATTAGTAAGGCAAATGGAAAACTTTGATTACAAGTTGGGAATATAAAAGTTGGGATGTGCTGCAGCCGTACAGGATCTTAGTAAGATCACATCTGGAGTCTTGTGTACAGTTCTGAACTCTTTACTTGAGAAAGGATATAAGCAGTTCTGCCAGAGTGCTTCAAGTTCATTTCTGTGATGCAATGTGTATCTTACTATACTGGAGCCAAAAAGCCATTGGAGAGCTGCAGACCAATGTTTACAGGAAAGCCACATACACTGACCAGATACTCAAATGCAGGCACAATCATTCCAACACCCACAAATGGAGCTGCAGCAGGACATTATTTAAATGAGCCACAATACGCTGCAGCACCCAGGAGTTATGAGAAGCTGAGGAGAAAGACATTCAGCATATTCAGGAACAATAGATAACCGATTAAGTGCAGTCTGCTGTTTCCTACACAACAGACCTAAGCAAGTAGACACAACACATGAGAGACTGTAGCCATCCTGTCATGCATTAAAGACATCTCGGAGATGACGACCAGACTACTCAAGCCCCTAGGCATTGTGGTAGCCCACAAACCTACCACCACACTGAAACAGCTCCTGATGAATTTAAAGGATCCTGTACCAACAACCAGCAGAATGTACGTCCTATACAAAATGCCCCGCAAGGACTAAAACAGACATCACATTGAACAAACGGGCAGGAAACTAACCACCAGGTTACATAAGCACCAACTCACCACCAAAAGACATGATCAACTATCACTAGTATTCATACACACAGATGAAGAGGGATACCAGTTCAACTGGGACATTACAACCATCTTGGGACAGACTAAACAAAGACATGTCCTAGAATTCTGTTAACAAGCATAATGATTTGGACTCCATTTACTCACCTCTTAGAAAAAGAACTGGGAGTGATATCACCCACCACAACAGAGCAAGACAAATAAATAGCAAGTGGGCTAGAACACCAGTGCTTCGTCAGAGGTTCACTGTTTATGTTACCTAGCATGGTGACGAAACATCTGAGAACAAATCAACCAGTGAGCAAGTGAGCAAACTTACAACCTGAGCTACAAATCTTCTCCAAATTCGCATGCATTCTATATTGCTGGGATCGGAGTTCCACAAGGGAAAAATGAAAAGAAATTATGCTTGTTGAGTTCATGTCCTACATACAGCTGTTTGGTCTTCTATGATTTGCCCTCTGTGGATTTAAGTTCATCTATACTGCTGCTATCCAAACGTAGTCTAAAATATATTCACCTATCACCCCTGTGCTTCTTGATGTCAGACGTTCCTCCTGAAACAATGGCTTGGCTTTAAAGTTTTCAACTTGTTTTCCAATCCTTCTATGATCAATCTCTGTAACCACCTACAGCTTTCCAAGATATGTGTACCCCGTCCAATTCTGGCATCTCGCAGATCCTCCTTTTAAATTCTGTACTGTTGGTGACGATGCCTTCGAGTACCCAAAATCCAAGTTCAGGAATTCCATCACTAATTCTCTCTCTCTCTCTCTCTCTATTTGGTTATGCGAAGTGCTTTTGGAGCTTTTGCCGCGCAAAGCGTAGTATATACATAATAGTTATTCTTATGTGCTGTTTTGATCAACTTACAAATGTTTTATGATATTTAGACAACGTTTAATGCTATAATGAAGTGAAAATGAAAAGTCATGCATTTGTTTGTTTAGATTTATCACAGCTCTTAAAGCAATTTAACTGCCAAAAAGTAAAAATGTGATATTTTAAGATGTTCAGACTCTATTAGCAGTTTTAAAGAAAATCACTTGGACACCAGGAATGGCAACTTCTCAGGCAAAGTCCTTTCAGTTATTTTAATAATTGGGGATCTCTTTGTATTTTATTGGCAAAAGCTGGCTGACTGCATATTTGTTGTTTTTATCTTTGAAAAATCAGCAACTGGAAGTAAATCAGGTTCATTATAATTTTTCCAAATTGTTAATTACAATTTTTTATTCCCGTCTGCTTTAATAATTTCACTTCACAATCTTTATGATGTAATTGTGTATTTATTAGTAGGAAATGAAGTGGTGAAGAGGAGAACGGTGCCTTATTAGTCCTTGTGAGTTGAGTATTGGAGCATGAGTTTTAATCTGTCTTAAGAGATGAAGGAACCCTGCAATCCATGGAAAATGTGACTAGCTTTTTTACCTTTACATTTGTAGTAATTGAAGTTCTTTTTTATATTGAATAACTATTAGAAATTGCAGTTAAAACAATGAACAATTAACCTAAAAGGTTTTAATGGTTAAATTTTGCAAAGCTAAGCTCCAAAAGCCCCATAGAGAATGAGGCTGGGAAAATATTAAGGAATTGAATAAATACTTTGCATCACTTTCAATGTAGAAGGCACTAAAAGCATTTGAAAATTTATTACATTTTCAAGAGGCAAAAGGAAAAGAGGAAATAAACATAATCTGCTAGAGAAAATGTTTTAGGGAAACTAGTGACCGAAAATCCTTTGGAGTTGATGGGATGCAACCTAGGACACTAAAAGAAGGAGCTACAGGGAGAGGGGATGCACTAATAATAATTTTCCAGGAACCTTTAGATATTAGAAATGTCTCAGAAGACTGGAAAACTGCTAATGAAAGCCTTTATTTAAGAAAGAAAGGAGGCAAAAGAAGGTGCCTACAGGTTAGTTAGCTTAACTTCTCATTAGAAAAATGTTACAGTCTATTACAAAGAATGTAATAGGGTGTTTAGGAATACGTAATATGATCAAACAGTGTCTGTATGCCTTTGAGGGGAAGTCGTGCCTGTCAAATTTATTGGAATACTTTGAGGAGGTAACTAGCAGGATAGATAACGGGCAAGTAGTAGATGTACTCTATTTGAACTTTCAAAATGTATTTGAGAAGGTACTATGGGCTAGGCTTTGTATTAAAATGAACCTAAAGTCATAGAGATGTATACCACGGAAACAGACCCTTTGGTCCAACTCATCTGTGCTGACCAGGTATCCCAACCTAATCTAGTCCCATTTGCCAGCACTTGGCCCATACCCCTCTTAAACCCTCCCTATTATGTACCCATCGAGATGCCTTTTAAATGTTGCAATTGTACCAGCCTCCACCACTTCCTCTGGCAGCTCTTTCTTATACACTCACTGTCCTCTGCGTAAAAACGTTGCCCCATAGGTTCCTTTTATCTCTTCTTCCTCTCACCTTAAACCTATGTCCTCTGGTTCTGGACTCCCTCACCCCAGGGAAAAGACTTTGTCTATTTATTCTATCCATACCCCTCATAATTTCATAAATCTCTATAAGGTCACTACACAGTCTTTGCCGCTCCAGGGAAAAATGCCCCAGCCTATCCCTATAGCTCAAATCCTCCAACCCTGGCAACATACTTGTAAATCTTTTCTGACCCCTTTCAAGTTTCACAACATGCTTCAACACAGAGGGTGGTTCATGTGTGGAATGAGCTGCCAGAGGAAGTGGTAGAGGCTAGTACAATTATAACATTTAAAAGGCATCTGGATGGGTGTATGAATAGGAAGGGTTTGGAGGGATATGGTCCAGCTGCTAGCAGGTGAGACTAGATTGGGTTGGGATATCTGGTTGACATGGACAAGTTGAACCGAAGGGTCTGTTTCCGTGCTGTACAACTCTGATTCTATGACTCTATGCTTCCCGTCTGATCAAGATCCTGTTGCACTCTGAGGTAACCTCCTTCGCTGTCCACTAATTTTGGTGTAATCTACAAACTTACTAACTATACCTTCTATGTTCATGTCCAAATCATTTACATAAATGATGAAAAGTAGTGGACCCAGCACCAATCCTTGTGGCACTCCGTTGGTCACAGACCTCCAGTCTGGAAAAACAACCCTCCACCACCATCCTCTGTCTTCTTCCTCTCTCTGTATTCCTCTGCAATTTCTAATAGTTATTCAATATAAAAAAGAACTTCAATTACTTCAAATGTAAAGGTAAAAAAGCTAGTTCTGTATCCAAATGGCTAGTTCTCCCTGTATTCCATGTGATCTAACCTAGTTAACCAGTCTCTCATGTGGAACCTTGTCGAGCACCTTATTGAAATCCATATAGATCACGTCCACCGCTCTGCCCTCATCAATTCTCTTTGTTTTTACAATAAAACTCAATCAAGTTTGAGGGACATGATTTCCCACGCACAAAGTCATGTTGACTATCCCTAATTAGTGATCGCCTTTCCAAATACATGTGCATTGTGTCCCTCAGGATTCCTCCCACTTGTCAGGCTCACTGGTCTATAGTTCCCTGGCTTGTCCTTTCCTTACCACCTTTCTTACATAGTGGCACCATGTAAGTGAACCTCCAGTCTTCTGACACCGCACATGTGACCATTGATGATATAAATATCTCAACAAGGGGCCCAACAATCACTTCCCTAGCTTCCCACAGAGTTCTGGAGTACACCTGATCAGGTCCTGGGGATTTATCCAAGACATCTAGCACTTCCTCCTGTGTAATATGGGAATTTTTCAAGGTGTCACCATCTATTTCCCTACATTCTATATCTTCCATATCCTTTTCCACAGTAAATACTAATGCAAAGTACTTGTTTAGTATGCCTCCCATCTCATGCGGCTCCACACAAAGACTGCCTTGCTGATCTTTGAGGAGTCTTATTTGCTCCCTAGTTACCCTTTTGTCCTTAATGTATTTGTAAAAACCCTTGGGATTCTCCTTAACCTTATTTGCCAAAGCTATCTCATGTCTCCTTTTTGCCCTCCTGATTTCCCTCTTAAGTATACTCCTCCTGCCTTGATACTCTTCTAAGGATTCACCTGATCTATCCTGTCTATACCTGACATATGCTTCCTTCTTTTTATTAACCAAACCCTCAATTTCTCTAGTCTTCCAGCATTCCCTACACCTGCCAGCCTTTCCTTTCACCCTAACAGGAATATACTGTCTCTGGACTCTCGTTATCTAATTTCTGAAGTCTTCCCATTTTCCAGCTGTTCCTCGACCTGAGAACATCTGCACCCAATCAGCTTTTGAAATACCATCAAAATTAGCCTTCCTCCACATCAAAACTTCAACTGTTAGATCTGGTCAATCCTTTGGCATCACTATTTTAAAACCAATAGAATTATTGTTACTGGCCCCAAAGTGCTCCCACACTGATACCTCAGTCACCTGCCCTGTCAAGAGTAGGTCAAGTTTTGCACCTTCTCTAGTAGGTACATCCACATACTGAATCAGAAAATGTTCTTGTGCTCTCTTAACAAATTTCTCTCCATCTAAACTGGCAGTCCCAGTCTGTTTGGAAAGTTAAAATCCCATACCATAACCACCCTATTATTTTTACAGATAACTGAAATCTCTTTACAAATCTGTTTCTGAATTTCCCACTGATTTATTAGGGGATTTAATAAAGTGGTAGAGGTAGTATATTAGCATGGATACATGATTGGATAACTAATTGAAGACAGAGAGTTGGGTTAAGGAAGCCATTTTTAGGATAGAAACCTGTAATTAGCAGTATGCCACAGGGACTGGTGCTGGGGGCACACTTGTTTACAATATATAATAACGACTTGGATGAGGATAGCAAGTGTATTACAGCCAAGGTGGGAAGGCAAGTGGTGAGGATGATGCAAAGAATCAGCAGAGGGACTTCGATGATGTTATGAGCTTTAAGAAATAATTCATCCACTTTGTCATAAAGAGAAGTTGATACAGAGATTCTGAGCAGTCTGTTCCAAGTCAATAAAGTAAACAGCTTGTGAGGCCTTGGGTTTTTTTTATAACTTGAAGCAATAGAAGCAGCATGTATGGGTGGAGTCAAGCTCCTATAGAATCACGATTTTAGTTTAATTTTCAGTAGTTGCTGGGTTCTTGAAGCTATTCTTCTCTCTATTACAGCTATAAGCTTGGGTTCTCTTCCTGCTGCCAGAATTGCATGTTAGACTGTCTGTTTTATTGGACTTGCCTTTTCAAGGGTGTTACTATATTGGAACAGTTGCTGCTTAGTAGTTAAATTATCTATCATTCTGCTAAAATCGCCAGTAAAGTTACATTATTCCAATTCTTTCTTCTTTGGTTCGTATTTTAACTACAGGGTAAGAATAAAGTGTGTTATGCTTCAAGCCTGGTAGTCTGACTCATTGAATTGTATCCAGAATACAATGTCTTACAATTGCCTTTAAAATTAAGAAAAGATTGGGGCCTCAGCCATCTTTTTCAAACACTTTGAGGGGGTTTGGTATGGTCCATTACAGGATATAGACAGGCTAAGTGAGTGGGCAGATGAAAAAGGGCGATTGGAATATAGTGTCGAGAAACATGACGTTATGCAATTTAGCAGGAAAAATAGAAAAAGATTTAAATGGAAAAGACTACAGAAACAGGTCGCCACTGATGATATTACCTGGCCAGGTAATGAAATGTCTGGAAATCAAACCTACAGTTCAGCGAGCAAACCTACACCCTAAACCTCAACCTGAGCTACAAACCTTCACAAACCTTGCACTACAGAATGCTATGGAGCAGAGGGATTTGAGAATCCACATCCATGAATCACAAAAAGCTAGCATCCAAGCTGTGGTTAATAAGAAGGACAAATTTCAGTAAGGCATTTGATAAGGCTCCCCATGATAGGATACTGTGCAAAATACGGAGGTATGGGATTGAGACAATTTAATGGTTTAGATCAGAAATTGGCTAGCTGAAAGAAAAGGGTGGTGGTTGATGGGAAATGTTCATCCAGGATTCAGTTACTAGTGGTGTACCGCAGGGTTCTGTTTTGGGTCCACTGCTGTTTGTCATTTTTATAAATGACCTGGTTGAGGGCATAGAAGGATGGATTAGTAAATTTGTGGATGACACTATGGTTGGTACAGTTGTGGATAGCGTTGAAGAATGTTGTAGGTTACAGAGAGACATAGATAAGCTGCAGAGCTGGGCTGAGAAGTGGCAAATGGAGTTTAATGCAGAAAAGGTGATTCACTTTGGAAGGAGTAACAGAAATGCAGAATACTGGATGAATGGTAAGATTCTTGGTAGTGTAGATGAGCAGAGAGATCTCTGTGACCATGCACATTGATCCCTCAAAGTTGCCACCCAGGTTGATCGGCTGTTAAGAAGGCATATGGTGTAATACCTTTTATTGGTAGAGGGATCGAAGTTTGGAACTACGAGGTCATGCTGCAGCTGTACAAAACTCTGGCGCAGCCACATTTGGAGTGTTGCCTGCAGTTCTGATCATCGAATTATAGGAAGGATGTGGAAGCTTCGGAAAGGGTTCAGAGGAGATTTACTAGGATGTTGCCTGGCGTGGAGGGAAGGTCTTACAAGGAAAGGTTGAAGGACTTGGGCTGTTTTTGTTAGAGAGAAGAAGGTTAAGAGGTGATTTAATTGAGACATAAGATAATCAGAGGGTTAGATCAGGTTGACAGGGAGAGCCTTTTTCCTCGGTTGGCGATAGTTAGCACGTGGGAACATAGCTTCAAATTGACGGATGAGAGACATAGGATAGATGTCAGAGGTAGTTTCTTTACTCAGAGTAGTAGGGGCATGGAACGCACTGCCTGCAATAGTAGTAGACTTGCCAATTTTACAGGCATTTAAATGGTCATTGGATAGGCATATGGACGAGAATGGAATCGTGTAGGTTAGATGGGCTTCAGATTGGTTTCACATGGAAAGCTGAAGGGCATATACTGTGCTGTAATGTTCTATGTTCTAAATGAAATTTTGGTCTTTAGGGAGTAGGGAGGTTTCGCTAAAATTGTACAAGAGACTAATCAAATCTCAAACCAAAGCTGAAGTTTTTGGGGAAACTCACAGGTCTTGCAACATGTATGGAGAGAAAACAGTGTTATCATAGAGGCAAAAGTGAGGACTGCAGATGCTGGAAGCCAAAATTTAGATTAGAGTGATGCTGGAAAAGCACAGCAGGTCAGGCAAATCAACATTTCGGGCAAAAGCCCTTCATCAGGAATGTTCTAAATGAAATGTTCGTCTTCATCATTTCTGATGAAGGGCTTTTGCCCGAAATGTCGATTTTTTTTTCCCTGCTCTTCAGATGCTGTCTGACCTGCTGTGTTTTTCCAGCACCACTCTAATCTAAACAAGTGTTATCATAGAGTCTGTGGCCTCCACTGGAAACTCTGTATAGTTTTGGGCACCTAATGTAATTGCAGCAGCTCAGAGAAATTTCATTAGGCTGATGCATCATCGCATCAAAAAATGAAAATATTGACCATATCATTTTTTAAAATTGTGGTATTAGCCTAGGTGCTCGAGTTTTTAAGAGTTAATCTTGGGTCCACACAGGTGAGAATGTTATAATTTAGCCGTGATTGTTAGTAGTTAACTTCTTATTAAATTTGTTCGAGAATGTCTGTGCCATTGTCAGTGACTCTTCATTTGGAGGTTTGCCTTTGTGACAGTGTGTGAAACCATTGTATTCTCGTGCATCTTCTAGACGTTACTGTTGAGGATGAAGTCAGTGAGTTCTCCTTATTGACCTTGAGATGGTACAGATTCTGCACTGACAAAACTAAGATTTTTGTAACTATAAGCCAGGTGAATGCAGTCCTGCAATCATGCTGTGGAACTAGCAGGACCTGTACTTGTTTTGGATGCACACTAAGCCAAGTTTAAAAAGAAAGAAATCTTGTTGATGATCTTCAGCTGCCCCTTAAACTTTTGCTTCTTTAACTGAAAGGTAGTCTGGAAAGTCAATGTTCTTACTTTCCAAAATGGGATGCTTTTACAGATATTAGTTCCTTTATTATATGCAAGGGACCTAACATCTATTTAAGGCAACTGATATGAGAGACACTTTGGACAGATTTAGCGTATAGGACAAACTCCTGAATTTGGGTCTTTTTGCATCATTTTAGAAACTTTGTAGGTATTGCTAAAATTGCTAATATCATCTTCTGAATATGTGGGTGATAAAGAATCTGTCGTGTATAATGGTCAGAAAATGGTGTAATTTATTAATGAAGTCAGAGATCTCACTGTGTTTATTCAAGTCATTTTCTTCAACCAGCCTAATTTTCTTTACTTAATAAACATTTAATTTTCAAGATGGTAATGACATTTACTCTGAAAATTCAGTGAGCTTTGTTAAGTTGCTAGTTTCGTACAAGGTTTTTAAACTTCTACAAGCTATATTCTGACAACTTTTACAATGCTAGACTATTGTAGGTTATTTCCACAGCTTAAATGCAGGAGCTAACCTGATTGTCACCTCCTCAAACAGAAACAAAGGTGATCGATGAGGATAGAGCAGTGCATGTTATCTACATGGATTTTAATAAGGCTTTTGACAAGGTCTCTCATGGGCAGCTCATTCAAAAGATCACGATGCATGCATCCATGATGGCTTGGCTGCATGGATTCAGAATTGGCTTGTTCATAGAAGGCAGAGGGTAGTGATGGAAACGTGCTTTCTGGTTGGAGGTCCATGAGAAGTGGTGCTCCACAGAGATCTGTACTGGGTCATCTGCTATTTGCGGTATATATTATTGACTTTAATGAAAATGTAGATGGGTGGGCTAGTAAGTTTGTAGATGATACAAACATCTGTGGAGTTGTGGATTGTGTAGAAGATTGTTAAAGGACACAGTGGGATATAAGATCATAACACATAGGAGTGGAAGTAAGCCCATTTGGCCCATCGGGTCCACTCTGCCATTTAGTCATGACTGATGGCCATTTCAATTTCACTTACCCACACTCTCCCCGTAGCCCTTCATTCCTTGCGAGATCAAGAATTGATCAATCTCTGCTTTGAAGACATTTTACGTCCCGGCCTCCACTGCATTCCGTGGCAATGAATTCCATAGGCCACCATTCTCTGGTTGAAGAAATGTCTCCTCATTTCTGTTATAAATTGACCCCCCCTCTAATTCTAAGGCAATGTTCACAGGTTCTAGTCTCCTGCCTAACAGAACCATCTCCCTGTGTCCACCCTTTCTAAGCCATTTATTATCTTAAGTCTCTATTAGATCTCCCCTCAATCTTCTGAACTCTAATGAATATAATCCCAGGATCCTCAGCCATTCATCATATGTTTGGCCTGCAATTCCATGGATCATCCGTGTGAATCTCCACTGAACATGCTCCAGTGCTAGTATGTCCTTCCTGAGGTGTGGAACCCAAAATTGGACACAGTATTCTAAATGGGCTTAACTGGAGCTTTATAAAGTCTCAGAAGCACGTTGCTGTTTTTATATTCCAACCCTCTTGAGATAAGTGACAACATTATACTTGCTTTCTTAACGACAGACTCAACCTGCAAGTTAACCTTTAGAGAATCCTGGATTAGCACTCCCAGATCCCTTTGTACTTTGGCTTTATGAATTTTCTCACTGTTTAGAAAGTAGTCCATGCCTATATTTGTTTTTCTTAAGTACGAAACCTCACATTTGCTCACATTGAATTTCATCAGCCATTTCTTGGACAACACTCCTAAACTGTCTAAATCTTTCCGCAGTCTCCCCACTGCCTGAGTACCACTTGTTTGTCCACCTAACTTCATATCATCGGCAAACTTCACCAGAGTGCACCCAGTCCCTTCATTGAGATCATTAATATGTAAAGTGAACAGCTGTGGCCCCAGCACTGAACCCTACGGGATGCCACTTGTCACCAGCTTATCAATTTTTAGACTTTTTTAGCTTTTCTAGTACTTCCTGTTTTGTAATGGCTGCCATACTCAACTGTGCCCCCTGACTCTCCTCAATTGCCCCCAGAAACTCCTGCCATTGTTGCTGTACTGACTTCCCCGCTAGGCTCTGCTTCCAGTCGATCTTCGTCAGTTCCTTTCTCATGCCCCTTTAATTGCCTTTATTTAACTGTAACACCATTACATCAGATTTTGCCTTCTCTCTTTCAAACTGCAGACTGAATTCTAACACATTATGATCGCTGCCTCCTAAGTGTTCCCTTATGTTACGATCTTTTGATATAGATCAATTGCAGATATGGGTGGAGAAATGGCAGGTGGTTTTTGATCTGGCTAAGTATGAAGTGCTGCAATTTGGGATATCAAACGTTAAAGAAAAGTATACAGTTAATGTCAGGCACCTGAACAGCAGTGATTTACACAGGAATCTTGAAGTTTAAGTCCATAACTCCCTGAAAGTGGCTGCACAAATAGGGTGGTAAAGGAGGCATATGGCATGCTTGCCTTTATTGGTCAGGCTATTGAGTACAAGAGTCAGGATGTCATGTTGCAGCTTTAAAAGACTCTGGTTTGGCCGCACTTAGAGTATTGCATTCAATTCTGGTTGCCACATTACAGGAAGGATGTGGAGGCTTTGGAAAATATGCAGAAGAGATTTACCAGGATGTTGTCAGGATTGGAGGGAATGAGCTATAAAGGAGAGGCTAGAAAAACTAGGGTTGTTTCCTCTGGAGGGGAGACTTGATAGAAATGTATAAAATTTATGAAATGCATGGATAAGGTTAATTGTCAGAATTGTTTTCCCAGTGTTGAAATACCTAAAACTAGGGTCATTTAAGGTGAGAGGGGAAAGTTCAAAGGAAATGTAGGGTTTTGTTTTTTTACACAGTAGTAGGAGTCTGGGACATGATGCCAGGGGTGGTGGTAGAGGCAGGTGTGATAGAGGCATTTAAGAGATTTTTAGATGAGCACATGAACTTGCAAGGAATTAAGGGATATGGACCAAGAGCAGGCAGAAAGGATTAGTTTAATGTTCAGCACAACATTTTCGGCTGAAGTGCCCCCTCCTGTGCTGTATTATTCTATGTTCTAGTTCTAGCACCTTTTGTTGAATGTGGTCAATATGTTTTTATAGTTTGAAAAATCAAATTCAGTATTAAATTATAAATTCAATTGTGTTCATAACTTACTGAACTTATGTATTTTGCACATGGAAACATGGACCAAGGAGGTTTGCAGGTATTGCTGATGTGAATAACCTGAGGTCTTTTGACACTTTAAATTGCATTTGTTTGTTTTAATTGGAATTCATTGGTTGCTATAAAGTTGTTTACAGCCAGCATATTTTTAAATGTTTACAGATCCATCTTGAGTTTATTGTGTTTAAGTATCTTCCATATATTTTTGATTTCTTTTAACTTGATTTACATGGTGAGTCATTGCATCTAAACAGTATTGTAGTCTAACCTTTCCTAAATTCTTTACAGCTGTCCTTTACAAATCAGTCATTGCTTTCATAGTTAATGCAGGTGTTTTTTTTTAAAAACCATCTGCTTCAACTTTAATTTTTGGTAGTGCTTATTTTTCAATTTGAGGGCAACAATACTATTTTGAGTTTTAAATATTTGAAGTACTTTTCCATCTTACCTGACCTACCAACTAATGAACCTATTAATTGTGTGTTCTTTATTTTCTGCCTGTTCTTCTTTACGATGGTAACTTAAACTTAATCTAATATCTTTTTAATATCACGTGGTAGAAAATATTTTAAGGGTAATGCCTTGGTGTTTCTGGTAATGAAGTCCGGCTTATTCATGCATCCTGCATACCTCTGTTGTCTGAAAGACTTTTAACTGGAATGAACCAGCATTGACTAACCTGCACATTTTTGGACTGAGAGAGGAAACCGGAGCACCCGGAGGAAACCCATGCAGACACGGGGAGAATGTGCAAACTCCACACAGTCTGTCGCCGTGGACGGCACGGTGGCACAGTGGTTAGCACTACTGCCTCACACCGCCAGACACCCGGGTTCAATTCCCAACTCAGACGACTGACTGTGTGGAGTTTGCACATTCTCCCCGTGTCTGTGTGGGTTTCTTCTGGGTGCTCCGGTTTCCTCCCACAGTCCAAAAATGTGCAGGTTAAGTGAATTGGCCATGCTAAATTGCCCGTAGTGTTAGGTAGTGTAGGGGAATGGGTGGGTTGTGCTTCGGCGGGTCAGTGTGGACTTGTTGGGCGGAAGGGCCTGTTTCCACACTGTAAGTAATCTAATCTAATCTAAACCAGTCTCAAAACTAAATTAAAATATCTGTGACTTTGCAGTTAGCAAGAGTGGCCTTCTCTTTATCAACTTCCATGCATCTTGTCTGAAACGGCAAATTTGTGAATGAGCAATGTTGTACCTGAATGCAGTCAACTGGTGACACAAGCCCTATCTGTTGGTTGAGACTGACTGACCTGACAGTAATCTCCATATCATCGTATAGAAAACATTTTAGTTACAAATGAGAACTACTGTATATTCAATATGTTACCTGAGGAGTAATGAAATAAATTTGTTCTGTGTGATCTGATGCAGTTGGTTCATTTGCATGTGGCTGAACTGCAGCATGATATACTGGCTAGTGTTGGCAGTAGAACTGTTATTATTGTGACTTCTAATACTTTGGTTTGGTAAATGATACTTGTTATATATTTCTTGACAAGTGGCTTAACTTGCTGAAAATTAGATCTGACATTCTGAATGTAATAGGTTGAAGGTGCTGCAGCTACATCTTTCTGCCTACCAGTAGTCTGACTTTTGTCTTACCAGGCAATGATACAATAATTTGAAAAGCTAATTAGGTAAGGAATGCTCACTTACTTTTGATTTGGTGTCCAGTCCCTACTTACTGGAGTCCTGCTCTGTCTGACTTAGCCAATTGCAGTGGTCTAAATGGCAGGTTGAAATGGTAAAATTATTGGCTGTATCTCACTCCAGTCTGCCCCAAGTTGACTCTGCTCTACTTGGTCCTTGTTCTAATGGTGTATTGGGTTGCATTATTTCTTTGAACATCCACATCTTACGTTATCAGACCATTGTCTGTGTATACTTATCGTCTGCCTTTTAAATTGGTATTTTATTTCATAGGCACCAAAAATTTCATCAAGCTGTTCTAAGTTTATGGGGTTATCAATTAGCACTTTGTTTTAGGGTGGGGTGGGAGTTAGAGGTTGCATACAGTAAGCTCCAGGTTTGTTTATTTAGACGAAAAGGCACTTCTGTCTTCCACTTCTAATTAGTTTAGCTCTACTTTTGAGACTATGCTCCTTGTTGTGAAAATCTGACAAGAAAATGGTTAAGTAATTCCAGAGCAAAGTAGTGTTGTATATTGATGTAAAGGCCATAATTAATTAGGGGAGGACATAAAAGGGTTAATGAAACTTTTAAAGCATCAGTGAATGTCATACTTGATTTTGGTTTTTATGGAAGCAATATAAACCTAATGGACATGGTTCAAATAAGGAGCTGCGGGACATATAACTAAGGATCTGGTAAGCGCCAGTGCTTTGACACAACATGCAGATTGATGAAGAGGAGGTATAGCGGTGTAGGTTTTTTGACTGAGAGCATATTTCCCAAGTATTAGGGGAATATACCTATTGTAAAGAGGCTTTTCTTTTCTCTCTTTCCATCTGACATCTGTGCCCCTCTGCGTAGGCTTGCTAAATTCAGGTATGTTCTCTGTTATTGAATAAAGCCCACTAGGAGCTGGGTGGTAAGGTTGTCATTGCTAAACTTTCATGCAAAGAATCTTTTATAATGAACTGAAGAGTTTTTTTTCAATCTGGACAGAGTTTTATCTTGGCTTACTTTGCAAGTAAAACTGTGTTTTATGCTGCTGCATGCATGCTTATTTTGGGAAATGTAATAATGCTGAGACTACCATGGCTATAATATCTGATTTTACTTCATTTCCCTAAATATGTATCTCAGTTGTGATCCTGTTTTGTTGTACTGTTCTTTTGCTGAAGTTACAAAACTTTCTTCTTATGATCAAGTTGATTGTGTCATTGTTCAAAAATTAAAATAATTCAAACATCATTTACTTACCTGATTTTAATTTTTGAGTGTCGCAAACTTTTAACCTGAATGCTGCACTTTCAGTTTTTTAAAGTTGAAGCATTGGTTTAAGTATTGATTCTGTTATTTATTATAGCCAATCAACAACAGCAAAAGGCAATAAAATTGTGCCAACAGTTTTTTAAAATCTTTGATACTATTTTACTATTTCAATTGGATCAATATATTCACTTTAAAATAATAATTCTGGAAACAAAATTGCTTAGAATAAGGATTAAAATTATTCTTTATGTTTTAGAAATGTTGAATAGGTGTTTATTCTACACAAACATGTTCTGTCTTTGAAATGAGTTTTACATCGGTCTCGGAGCTTCACCATTGCTTTACCTGGAGTTTCAGCTCATTTTGAATGGTCAGTGAGTATTGGTGTGTGAGAACTGTATCATGGCTACAGTACTGTCCACTCAGCTCCTGTGGAATTTAACCACTCAGGTGCTGCCATTTTGACAAGAGCAATATAGGGAGCAAGTTATAACACAGTAATGAAGAGAAGAGAGAAGAATCAATCCATTACTTATATGTCAAGCAGATGTTTTTAAAATGCTCGATATGTAGTTTTACAAATATTTCACTCAAGGGTCTGGTACCTTTCAATATCTGTAATGGCATGTATATTTAACCTCCTACCAGTAACAATGCATGACTTTGCTTTGAGATTCTGCTGCACTGCAGTGGTGGAGCTGTGAAACTTCACCTGTAGCCAAACTCTATCAAACAAACTTGCTGGTCCTAAACTAGTGCATACAGCACATGAGATGTTTTCTAATTTTACAGCAAATGTTCAAATTCTGAAAAGTACTGAGTCCTTGGATACATCCATAGCTGTGCATTGGTAACGTAAACTGTTTGTGTTTCCCTTGAGTTAAATATGCTTGCTAAGGTTGAAACTTGAAAGTTATTAGATTAGCAATAATATGATGCATGCACGTGCATTCAGTCAGTGTGTACATTAAGCAAGTGGTGCGCTATACAACTAATAAGACCTATAATATTTTATTCCATTTCAGAACTCAAATGCAAGGAAAAGCCTGGATTCTCTTAATTCCCACATGTATAATGCTATCATTTGGCAGTGGGTAGATAGCGTGGGTCTTAATCAATGTCTGCTGTGAAAATAAGTTGCATGCAATACAAACAGCTCTGTCAGTATTCCTGTCTGTGGGATGCTTGTAAGTATTTGACTTGTAAGCTGCTAAAAGTTAGAAACTGAAGGTCAATTGGAGTCATTCATGTGTTAGGGATAGGAAAAAACAATGTGCACTTTTAATGTAAGGACTGCCTATTTCCTGTTATCTTCCTTTCAACAAGAACAATTTGAAGCAATTGACGAAAAATAATCATCTGTTTATTGACCCATATCTCTGCTACTTTGATAATTTCTTTGTGGTATGGGGAATCCAGAGTTCTGAAACAAAAGATTGAAACTGAGAAATATGTATTTAAACCTTTTTAAGAATACATACTAAAAGGAACACCCCAAATTAGAGTGATTTATTGATTAATAATGTAAAATAAATTGGAGGTAAATGTAAATATCCTGTACATTGGCTGTGTAAGCACAGTAGCCAAATTAATTGCAACCTAAAATATCTCAAATTTCATCTTCAAGGAACACGTGAGGACTTTGTCATTTGTTTAGCTCTTATGGATGTTTTACATGCTTGTTGTTATAATAAAGGGATAGACTTGTTATTATTTAGATAAATGTGAGATGATGCATTTTGGAAAGGCATATCAGGGATTTTCTACCCAGTAGAGAGTTAAAAAAAAACCAGATGTATCTTCAAAGTGATGCAATAGAACTAACTGGGGAGCAAGATTTCATTTGTGAAAATTTTACTGTAACAAATGAAATAAAATTAGAATTGAAAAGTTAGCTCACAGTGAAACGGTACACAGCTTTGGAAAAGAAAATCTCTACACAATGCTTTGAGCACATCTTGAATTACAGAGCAATCCAAAAATCTCTCAAAGTTCTTCGACTGAGATCAACCATTCCTCGCTGACCTGAATCCTCCATCGCCACCCACTGTGCTCATACAAAGTCTCTGATGTCATTATCAGCAGCAGGACACTCTTTAAAAAGCCCTTGCTCCTTAAATATTCAAGGTTCAATTTTTTTCTGTTTTTAAGAAATATAAATGTCTATAAGGTCACCCCTCTGCCTCTGATGTTCAAGGGAAAATAGCCCCAGTCAGTTCAGCTGCTCCCTATAACTCAAACCCTGTAACCTAGGCAGCATCCTCCTAAATCTTTTCTGAATCCTTGCAAGTTTCACAACATCCTTCCTGTAACAGAGAGAGCAGAATTGTACGCAGTATTCCAATAATGGCCAAACCAATGTCCTGTACAGCTGCAACATGACCTCCCAACTTCTACACTTACCAGTGAAGGCAAGCAAAGCAAACACCTTCTTCACTATCCTGTGAGTCCACTTTCAAGGAACTATGAACCTGTGCTTCAAGATCTCTTTGTTTAACCACACTCTCCAGGACCTTACCATTAAGTGTATAAGTCCATCCTAGATTTGCCTTTCCAAAGTGCAACACCTCAGATTTATCTAAATTAAACTCCATCTGCCACTCCTCAATAAGTTGGCCCATCTGATCAAGATCTCATTGAAATCTAAGGTAATCTTCTTTTATTGTCCACTGCACCTTCAACTTTGGTGTCATCTGCAAACTTACTAATCTTACCTTCTATGTTCACGTCCAAATCATTTATATAAATGTCAAAAAGCAGTGGAGCTAGCATGGATCCTTGTGGCACACCACTGGTCACTGGTCTCCAGTCTGAAAAACAACCTTCTACCACCACCCTCTGTCTTTCTACCTTTGGGGCCAGTTCTATTTAAAAAAATGACTAGTTCTTCCTCAATTCCATGTGATCTAATCTTGCAAACTAGTCTATCATGAGGAACCTTGTCGAATGCCTTACTGAAGTCCATATAGCTCATGTCCACTGCTCTGCCCTCATCAATTCTTTTCATTAACTTGATTTGAGTTTTTTGAAAAAGTAGTGAGACATTCAGCTGCTTGACCTGACTCTGTCATTTCGCAAGATCATGGCCTAATTCCACTTTCCTGTTGGCCCACTGTACCCTTTGATTCCATTGTCAGTTCAGAATCTCTCTTAAATCAGCTTTAACGTATTCAATTATCTTGCCTCCGCTGGTCTCGAGGCAAAAGAAGTCCACTGACTAATAGCCTCTTGAGAGGAAAATGTTTCCTCATCTCTATCTTAAATGGGACACCTTATTTATAAATGGAGTCCTCTAGTCCTAGTCTCCCCCTGACGTGGAGGCATCCTGTCAGTTCCCCTCAGCTTCTTTTATGTTTCAGTAGGATCACCTCTCATTCTTCCAAACTGCGATGTTTACGGAATCCTGTCAAACTTTTTCTCCTGTGATAACTCCATTGCTGTGCTCCAGGCAAGAGAATCTTGAGTAATGCATAAATGTTTTATAATTCTCAGTGAATCTTAATGAATAAAGGAAGGGATGGCAAAATGATCATGTCAATAGACTAATAATCTACAACCCCAGGCTTTTATTCTGACAGTATAGATTTAAATACCCCGATGCCAGATAGATATATGTGAATTCAAAAAATATCTGAAATTAAAAGCGAGTGTAAAGGTGACCCATGTAACCACTGTTGATCATTGCAAAAACACATCTTGGTTTACTAATCTCCTTTATGGAAGGAACAGCAAAATACTTTGATGGAGGGTATGTTGAGGGGATGATGCCTCCATGTATCGCCTGATCTTTACGCTTCTAGATGAAGAAGGTCCTGGATATGGAAAATGCTGTTGAAGAAGACTTGGCTAGTTGCTACACTGCATCCTGCTTATGATGCACATTGCTGTCAATTGTGCTGATGGTAAATTCAGTGGAATTTTAAGATGGCAAAGTGAATTGAATAAGTTAAATTTGGGCTTCTACGATGCTGGTGAGTTCAGAACGAGGCTGAGATGGATCATCCATTCAATACTTCTGGTTACACATGCATCAGCTTTGGCTTTTGCACTGTTGTGTTTTGCTTTCCCATCCTATTCAAGATGGTGGTGGCGGAGTAGGCAGTGTCCAGGCTCCTGTGCCCAGGGCATTTCCACTCCATCCACATCTATTTTATTTTGTTTTTTTTCCTTTTCTCATTTTCTTTTTTTTAAATTTTTGCTTCTACTTGCCTTCTGGGGAGAGCTCAATCATAGTGGCATCAGTGGCATCATTGAGGAAGGCGGTAGGAAGGTGGCTTCACTGGGGTCCAGCCAGATAGTGAGCTCAGAGCGGGATTCTAGTGGATGGTGGGGAGGAGTGGCAGATTAGTGAGCACAGGACCCAGTCTCAGCTCCTACACTGGTGGAAGCATCTCAGCAAGGTAGGCCCAGAGATGAAAGATTGCACCGAAGGAATGGTGACATCAACATCTGGGTTAATCACTGGTGCCAGCGAAGCAGTGATGGAAAGGTTATGGACTCTCTTTAAGCATATTTTTATTATTCATAAAGTTTTCAAAATGGTACTGGAATCATGGTGATAGTGGAAGCTTTTTACTGTATTTTTCACTATAAAATACACAGGACAATAAAATCATTCATTCACTGAAAAATGGGACGATTGTGGAATCTTCTCTTCTCTTATTTAATTATCTATCACTATTCATGGTTGAATAAGGCAGGACAATAGAGCATTGAGATGATCCATTGGTTGTGCAATGTATTGTGTGCTGCTTTTGATGTATCGTGTGTGTCTGGTCCAATGTTCTAACGTCACCAGGTTGTCACCCTTATTTTAGGAGAGTCTTGTGCTGCTCCATGTATGTTCTCTTGTTTTCTTCATTGAAACAGAATTGATCCCCTCGCTTGATGGAGAAGATAATGCTTTTTCTCATGGACAGTAATTCTCTTATTTTCCATCTGTGCTTTTCTGTTCCTTTAGTTTTAAATTTCATTGATTAAGCAACTAGACTATGGGATCAAGCATTCAGGAAGTCCTACATGTGCTGTTGTTTTTCTTGCACTTTTCCGTGTTGGCAAATAGGACTAGATTAGGTCAGGATATCTAGTCAGTATGGACAAGTTGGAAGGAAGGGTCTGTTTCTGTGCTGTACATCTCTATGACTCTCTGACTCTTTTGAAGAGCACTCCAATTACCAACACTTTTTCCGAATTTCGATGTGATTTTTGTCAGCTATTTATTCAAATTCCTTTTGAAGGATATTATTGAATTCACTACATTACCAAGTAATGCATTCCAGTTCCTAACAACTCATTGTATGAAAAGGTTTTTCTTTATGTTGCTCTGGTTCTTTTGCCAAGTGTTCTATCTTGTTATTGATCCTTCAGTCTTTGGAAATAGGTTTGATATGTTTACTGTTTTACTGTCTAAACTATAAATCAACAAATATAAAAAAGAGGAGAAGCATGATTTATGGGCCTAATTTGTAAACTTTGACCACATGCAAAGCACTGAAGTCCATGAGCTTCACTGAGCGATCTCCCTCCATTCCCAAAATACGCTGTTTGCATCTACATAACATTGTCAAACCTTGTATGTCATTGAAATGCTTACCAATACTTTTGTTAGCTCCATACTCAACTATTCAGATGCTTTCCTGATTGACCCTCTGTCATCCAAAACTCTGCTGCCCCTATCAACTCTCAGAAGTTCGATCTGTCTATGCTCATGTGCTCACTCGTTTAATGTTATGGGAAACAGATAATCCAAAGTAATTACAGGCCCGTGAGCCAGTGGTGGGGAAGCTGTTCAATGGAAGGTCGCTGGACCCAAAAAGTTAACTCTGATTTCTCTTTACTGTTGCTGCTAGACCTTCTGAGCTTTTCCAGCAATTTCTGTTTTTGTTTCTGAGATACAGCAATTAAATAGGCACAGGTTTTTGAGGCGGGAGGAGATTAGAGTTTGGATGAGTATGTGGAGAGTTTTGAAGACAAGGATAGATGAGTGTTTTCATTTTTTTTCTGGAATAGCCTTCTTACTAATTTTCTTCAACTTATGCTCCCTAGACAATTGGACCTTTGATTTTGGAAGATTTGTTGCGTATTCCTCAGTCAATACAAACACAAAGTAATCATTTAGCTTCTTTGCCACTTCTCTATTCCCCTTTATAAATTAGGTACATTTGCTGACACCTGCATATACACTGTGCACCACTTAAATGCATGTGCAGTTAGACAGGTTTATGTTCGGGTATAACCTGGATTGCCCTGCATCCTCATTGCCCTCACTCATGTCCCAGACCTTACTCCACCATCCACATTTCCCCCACCAGTCTCCATTCTTCCTACAGCACATTCACTCTGCTCCCATCCCCGCCAACATCACTCCTTCCCATATATATGCTGATTGAAGTCAATGATGGTAATTGTTTCACCTGTGCTACATGCTTCTCTATCCACCTGATTAATACCACATTACCACTGCTATTAGCTGGCTTATAAACAACTCTAACAAATATCTGCTGTCTTTTACTGTTTCTGAGTTCTACTCAAACAGATTTCACACATTGGTCTTCCAGTCTGAGATCCACCTTTACAATTGCACACATCTCATCTCATTATCAGTGCAACACCACCTTCTGTTCTTGTCTGTCTTTCCTAAATGTCGCATTTGTTGGATGTTCAATTCTCATTCTGGTCACCATACAGCCATGATTATCTAATAGCAGTTATACGTAGCCATTCACCTCTGTTTGTGTCTTTTAAATGATGATTGTTAGCTGTCCTCAGTCAAGGGAGATAGCCTACAGTCAGGGAGACCCAGTGCAGTAAGTCAAGATCAGGGGCTTGGACAGAGTCAGTCAGCCACATGGTGTGGCCAGAGTCAGAATCCTGTTCTCATATGGGTGAGTAGCTGAATTCAGGCAGCCCAACACCCATTTTGGTTCTTTCTGCTCTTTGGTGGGCTATTTTCTCTTGGATGAGAGACGCAGAGGGATTGAAAGAGTTGAAAATGGATGTCACATCTACTAATGCTGGTGCAGATGAGGGAAAGAGTGGTGAGTTGTCCGGCAGGGTTGGTTGAGAGTGAGTTAGTGAACCAAGATATCATATTTAATGGTGAAAAGTGGTAGAACATGGGCCTTGATGGGAGTTGGACGCAGCAGTAGAGATAAAATGAGAGTGGGGTAATGGAGAGAAGAGTATTTATTACATTGGTGGACCTGACCTCCTCAAACTAATGGGAATTCTTCCAGGTAGCTGAGACCACATTGATGTGGATGGCAACCTTGGCCAAGGTGGGCAGGATCTGGTGTCATGGCTGGCCCAAGGGAATGAGGATAGCCCTCCCCTGCATCACATGGTCCACCATGACCTCCAGGTCTCTATCCACAAAGTGAAGAGTCAATTCCCCTGACATGATTGAGGCAAATGTCAGTTAATGTGCAGGGCAGCTCTGAACTGATTGTATTTGACCATGTGTACAATGGTTTTTAAAAATGGAGGGGCACCAGGGATGATATTCTATTCAGTGATATCCCAGCAGTGGTGAGTTCCTCTGGGTATGGTGTGTGGTAGAATCCTGGCTAGCATTGGTCGAGAGAGTTGGCTGACAGTTTGTTTGGTTAATGAGGTACATTTTGGACGATATGCTAAGAAATCTTGCTAGATCTCACAGCAAGAAACCTTCTGTGGGACCTGATAAAATTAATACAGCCAAAATATGACAAAATTGAGCCTATTGTGTCTTCCTTGAAAATAATTGTGAACATGTACTGTATTGATGATACATTTTGTTCACCGTCCCCAACAACTCAGATTAAAAATCTTTTATAAATACCTTTGCAGCTTCACCTTGTCCTATCCCTGTAACCACTTCCAACCTGTGTCTTTTTTCCATGTTGAGTTGATGAACTTTGAGACAGGGGCAACTTTTTCACACAGAGAGTGGTATGTGTATGGAATGAGCTGCCAGAGGAAGTGGTGAAAGTTGGTACAATTGCAACATTTAAAAGGCATTTAGATGGGTATATGAATAGGAAGGGTTTGGAGGGATGTGGGCCAGATGCTGGCAGGTGGAACTAGATTGGGTTGGGATAACTGGTCGGCCTGGAAGGGTTGGACCGAAGGATCTGTTTTCGTGTTGTACATCTCTATGACTCTATGATCCCTTTTCCTTTAAGGCACAGTCATAATGAGTTAATATTAAACAAGGAAAAGTTATTTTAAAGGGCAGGAGAATTGTGTGATGTACTGCAGAAGGGTGTGTTTCTTGAAGCCCCCTGTTGCATCTGCTGTAAAACTTTAAGGCCAGTTGGAGGCTAATTGCAATCAGAGCAAACTGGGTCGTAAAGGCATTTTGGCATTTCCCCTTCTGGGTAATGTTCTCCTTTAGATTGGGTGCATTGGCTCTGTTTTTCTGTGTGGCTTCTGGAGTATATCTCCTTTGATATGTTCACAATGAGTTCTGAGCATGTCTATCTATGTCTTCAGTATTGTTGTTGTGTGATCTAAATGTGTTTGCTGTTGATTGTTACACTTGTTAACATGTTTGATGTTTTCTTATCTCTGACAAATGCTTGTCCCTGTTTCTTTATTGTGATAAGTCTTCTGGGTATTTATATGTGTTTGTAAGTCTGAATGCTGTGTGTTGGCTGTTTGTGTGTAATTTCATAGTAATTAGTTTGTTGGTGTCTGAATGTGTTTATTATAGCTCTGCTGTTTGTCTTTATTCCCATACTTTTCATACTAACCTACCTTTTTGTGTGGCATGTTGTGATTATTCTGATCCCAAATAGACTGGCTCTTTAAAACAGCAAGGTGTATTTGGCAGCTCGCCACCTCCTTCTCAAGGATTGCTAATGTGGGCAATCAATACAAACCTTGCCATCAATGCTAATATCTCATTTCAAAAAGAAGCCCTGGCATAATATGAGGCTAATTCGATTCCTTTTTCTTTTGGCTTTTCCCATGTGATGTAGGGGTTTGTCACAGTACTGGTTGATCGCATTTTCAGTTATTTTGGATTTGGTGGGTGGATTATAGCTGATGCTTTCCTCCCTTTCCATTTGTCTAGACTGGGGACCAGCACTGATTTACAATAGCTTGCTTGTGCTGGTAGTTGGGTTAATTTAATGTTAATTGCAAAAGCAAAATATGGTTGGTACTGAAAATCTGAAATAAAAACAAAATTCTAGAAAAACTGAACAGGTTTGGAGACTGTGACACCCCAATGGGAGTCCAGACACCCACTGAACTGGCATTGTGGAGAGAATCAGAATTAGAATCATAGAATCTCTGCAATGTGGAGACAGGCCGTTTGGCTTATCAAGTCAGTACTGACCCTCTGAAGAGCATCCCACCCAGACCAATCTCCCTAATCTATCCTTGTAACCCTGCATTTCCCATGACTGACCCACCTAGTTTGCACATCATTGGACTGTGGGAGGGAACTAGAGTACCCAGAGGAAACCTGCGCAGACACTGGGAGAATGTGCAAACTCCACACACATTTAAGGCTGGAATCGAACCCGGGTCCTTAACACTGTGAGGTAGCAGTGCTAACCACTTAGCCACCATGCTACCGTCATGTTTCCCATGTGAATAGTTTTTTGCCGATTTTTGACAGCATTTCCTGTTTTTATTTGTGACTAATAATGTTGAATTGCAGAGGTTAATGAAACGTTTGAGAGATAACATTCTCTATGCATAGATGTGCATTGAGTCTACAGCATATAAACAGATCATATGCCCAGTTGGTCAGTGCCAATGTTTAGACTCTACTAAATCCTCCCTCAGCCTCTTTATCTAAATCCAATGTCACAACCTTCTATTAATTCTTCTTCATGTGTTTATCTTTGTTTCCATTCAAATTATCTATAATATTCACCTCAATTCTCAATTCCCCATCTTACCATTTTTTGACTAAATGATTTGTTTCTTTAATTCATCCTGGGTTTATTTAGTGATTATTTTAGAGTGATGACCTCCAGTTTGGCTGACATTCCTCCCCATGTGCCACGTCCCCTGTTCCACAGTACAGATACATTTATTTTGTCAGTTTTTATATCATCTTTGTGAGTCTTTTGATATCTTTTCCAAAGCTACTATATCCCATTTCAAAATATAGAGGTCAGAATTATGCGTAGTGGGATTTCAGTCAAGTTTTACATAAATTATCTTATTTTTAATTGTATCCATGTTTATCCTGAGTTGGGAGAATGCTACAGGGAACAACGATATAAATTTAATTGATAAGGGAACGAAATACTAAGAACCTCATGCCAAAAACATTCATATGTAAGTCAGCATCTAAATCTGCAATCAATTTGATTTAAGGGAATCAAATTTAAATTAGCTAGATAAAGGATTAAAGATGGATGGAAGTGCATTAAAGTCTAGTACAAGTTGTACATCCCTCATCCGGCACATTCTGTCCTGACACCCACAGTTTTTCTAGTTTTCTGAAGAATACATAGTGGTTCTAGCATTTTGCAATGTAGCAAATAAGATTTCTAGGCATTTTTCTGCTATAGAGGCAGTTAAAGGTACAGAAGTACAGTAAGGAGTAAACAAAGAGATGATGTAAAAACGCTGTGCTGACCCGGTTTTCCTGAGACTACCAGATTAGGAAGTCACTACATATACGCATCTATATTTAGATAATGAATAAAAACAAGGGGATAGTAAAGTAAAAATAGACACAAAACATGTAGATAGTTATTTAAGTAAATTAATGCTATGATGGTAACACCCAAAATCTATTACTACAATGCCTGTGCTATTTAGGAAATCATAATTTACAAGTGGTTATCTAAAAGTTTTGATTTTATTTAAAATCAAGCTCTATCTGCGATTAAAGAGCTGTTGGAATCACAGCAGGGAATACTGGTCACTAAGAATTTCTTAGAACCCATGTTCCAGAAGGCGATCACTGTGCATCCACAGATTTCAGTAAAGTTGGTGACCATTCGGCAGGGTATGAAGAGACAGCCAAAGCCTTAATCATTTGGAAATGTGGCGCTTTCAAACTAGTTTCCACAGCTGAAAACCAGTGAACATGGTAATACGTCGAGCAAAAGCTTGAGTATTTCTGCTATGGGACAAATGGTTGAACTTTTGGGGTGAGGTGGTACATTGCACTTTGGGACCAGTGTTGAGGAGTAATTTGGCAGGGAGATGGCATCAAGATGAAATATCAGGGAGGGAAAGTAGGGTGTACAGAGGGCTGGATGAGTCATGTAGCAATAGCATAAAGGGTAGTTCAGATTTTGGATGAATTGACATGGTGCAAATAAGGCTCTGGAGTGCATTTAAGTAAATGCACATAGCATTGTAAATAAGGTTGGTGTACCACTGGTAGATGTTATCACATAGGACTGTGATATACTAGTAATGGTGGAGACCTGGCTCGAAGAATGTGAGGATAAGAATGCAATAGTTGTGACTATGTTGGACTGAATCTTTGGAGATGTGGCAATTTTGTCTTTATCCTGCTCTTGAGCTCCACCTTTCAAAATAACTCTCCTTCTGTCAGGGGCAGTAGTTTTGGTGATGAATTCGGTGTTGTTAAAGTTTGTAGAGAATCTCTAGCCACAGAGCAGACAGGGTGGCATGATGGCTGAGTGGTCAGCACAGCTGCCTCATAATACTAGGGATCCGGATTCAATTCTACCCTTGGGTGACTGTCTATGTGGAGTTTGCACGTTGTCCCCATGTCTGTGTGGGTTTCTTTCGGGTGCTCCAATTTCCTCCCTGAGGCTAAAGATCTGCCGGTTAGGTGGAGTGGCCAATCTACATTGCACATCACTGGGCACTAGGAGCAGACTAGGTGGATTAGCATGGGGAAAATGTATGGGTACAAAGGAAGGATGGGGTTGTTGGGATATCTGGTTTGGATGTTTTTGGGGAGTCAGTGTGGATCTGGTAGGCCAAATGGTCTGCTTTCTCACTGTAACAACTGCAAAAATAAGTCGATGTAAAGAGATTCTTTATTTGCTGTAAATACCATGTCCCATTCAGCTCATTGACTGTAAGTAAAGTTGGTGAATCTGACAAAGTGACTTTTGAGAAAGTGGTTATGAACTGTTGGCTTGAACCACTGTCGCCCATGTTGTGAGGAGCACTGTTAATTTGGGAGTCCTTGGACTTTGGGAATTCTTGGGCTAGATTGGGCTGGGATATCTGGTTGGCATGGACGGGTTGGACTGAAGGGTCTGTTTCCATTCTGTACATCTCTTTGACTCTAAGAGCTTTCAGAATAAATTAGCTGGTGTAGTAAGTGGGAGAAAGTGAGGGCTGCAGATGCTGGAGATCAGAGTCGAGAGTGTGTTGCTGGGAAAGCACAGCAGGTCAGGCAGCATCCGAGGAGCAGGAGAATCAATGTTTCAGGCATAAGCTCTTCATCGGGAATGAGGCATTTCATCCATCCACTTTATATAAACATCCATAAAGAACTATGAAGTTTAATAAGCACAATATTTTCTTTTAGAAACGGTGCTAGCTGTGCCCAGTTAGTTTATCTTTTAAGACACACTACATTGGAGAAGTGTAGGATATTTTCTGGTTGGAACAATTAGGAAGGCGCAAATTGTGTTTAGCATTTGTGAGTTTGATTTAAATGCAACAAAAAATATGAGCACAAAGTTGCTGTAACAAAAAACATAATGGGGTACACTTCAAAATTTCCTGCTTTAGTAAAATCTGAACTATTGTTTTTCAAGAGAATTATGTGCGAACTTGTATTTTTCATCCCTGTCAAAAAATTAGGATAGTAGCCCATTGCCCAAAAGATTCATGTTGTTGCTAGAATAAATTTTATTTTCAAGTAATAAACTGTAGTAAATTAGCATGTAGTTAGTCTGTTTAAGGATGGCATCAAAACTTGATGCTCAAATACAGGAAGTATATAACAGCATGCTGGTTTTATAACAGGTCTCCTACTAATGGGAGGGAGAGCCCTGGGAACTGGAGTGGCCATATTCAAGCTGTTCATATTCAATTTAATGTGAAAATCTTTGCTCAAGTTTGCTTTCATGCTCTTACCTACTGCAGCTGGATAAATAAATAACAAGAAATGAAAAGAAAGAACTGCTAATGTTAAAACTCTGAAATGAAGCCAGAATAGACAAAATAGACATTGAAGACAGCACAACTGTAAGATTATATGCTTCTGTAAACAATGAGTTTTTACTCATTCCCATCGACTTTGCATATTTTTGAGGTGCAACCTCTGAAATGTTACCAATAAAAACTTTAAAAATGTATCTTATACTTTTTTCAATTCATTTGAAAGCCTATGGGTAATGAGAAATTCTGTTACATGTGGAAGAATTTTAAGTAATTTTCACACAATTATAGTTTTTTAAATGTAATGATAAAATCAAAGGTGATTTTAATTAGATGGTTTTCTATGTATCTATCAGTCACTGAATTTAAATATTCTATGTTAACTTACATTCTTTAAAGTTCTCACATAGCTTTTACAATTCATTGTATGCCCTATTTTCAAATATGTTGGAAAAACAGATAAATATATAATTTGCAACAGAGTAATCATAGTTACCTCAGAAAAATTGGGGCTTATTGTTGAGAAAATCATATAGATGTGTGTTAGGGTATCTTCTCATTTCTCTCTAGAATCTTAGAATGTCAGGCTTTGAGGGCACAAATTGCTTGGCAAATCCCTTAGAGATTGTGAAAGTTATGGAATTTTAAGCTTTGAAAGAAGCCAAGGGCCTGAGGACAAAAAAAAAGTTATCAAAGGTATTCAAGCATGCACTAACAACAGTACACTCAATAACTTGGGAAAAGACTGCCAGTCATTTCACAACGATGCACTGAGGATAAGATGGATGCTTGGTCACAGAAGGAGGCATTCAGAAGGCTTCCCAAAATGCTGGTGAGTGAGGTGTGTTTAAAAAGAGATAAGTCTTTGTAGAGGAGGTACACATTGTAGATTTAAGGATTAAAGGTTGAAAATGATTTTTTTTATTCATTCATGGGATGTGAGTGTTGCTGGCTGGCACCCCAAGTTGCCCTTCAGAACGTGGTGGTGAGCTTTTTTTTTGAACCACTGCAGTCCCTGTAGATAAGCCCCCAATGCTGATACAGGTTCCAGGTGTTTGATGGTATACATTGCTGCTACTGAGTGTTAATGGTGGAGGCAGTGAATTTGTGATAGTGGGGCCAGGAAAGCAGGCTTCTTGAGCATTGTTTGAGATGCACTCATCAAGACAAGTAAGGAGCATTCCATCATACTCCTACATTGTACCTTGTAGATGGTGGCCAGGCTATAGAAAATCCACACTGCCGTTACTCAGTGCAGCAGTCTTTACCTCTGATGCTTTTTCAGTTCTTGGATGTTGCTAGCTGTGCTAGCATTTATTGCCATCCCTAGTTACCTTCTTGAAGTGCTGCAGTCCATGTGTTCTAGGTACACCTATGAAGCTGTGAGGGAGGACATTCCAGGGATTTGACCCATTGATGCTGAAAGAATGGCAATATATTTCCTAGGCAGGATGTTGAGTGGCTTGGAGGGGAGCTTGATAGTATTCCCATGTATCTGCAAATCCTTGTCATGGTCAAATAGTATTAAAAGTAGACTATTAATTGAGAAGACCCAGATAATGTTTTGGGGACCCAAATTCAAATCCTATCATGGCAGATAGAATTTCAATTCAGTAACAGAAAAATGAAACTGGAATTAAGGTTCTAATGATGACCATGAGACTCCAGAGCCACACCAATGTAATTGACTCTAACTGCCCTCTGATTAATTAGTAATGGGCAATAAATGCTGGCTTAGCCAGAGATGCCCACAGCCTGTGAGTGGATGAAAGGGAAATCTGATGATGATAGCTATAGGGTAGAAAGTACTGTGTAAAAATCTTTGGTGAATTTCTGCAGTGCATCTCGTTGATGGTACATACTGCTGCTACTGAGTGTTGGTAATGGCGGACATTGTACTCAATGGACAAGCTTTGGGGAGCCAGGACGTGAGTTACTAACGCAGTATGGTTAGTCTAGTTCGGTTTCTGGTTAATGGTAACTCCCCAGGATATTGATAGTGAGAGATTCAGCGATGGTAACACCATTTAATTTCAGGGGGCAGTGGTTAGATAATTTTTGATTGGAGATGGTCATTGCCTGCACTTGCAAAGCACAAATATTACTTATTACTTGTCAGCCCAAGCCTGGATATTGTCCAGATCTCGCTGCATTTGCACATGGACTGCTGAATAGTGTTGAACATTGTGCAATCATCGGCAAACATCCCCACTTCTGATCTGATCTACACAGAATATTACAGCGCTGTACAGACCCTTTGGCCCTCTGTTACACCAACCTGTGAAACCAATCTGAATCCCATCTCACCTACACTATTCCATTCCTGTCCATATGCCTATCCAATGACCATTTAAATGCCCTTAAAGTTGGCAAGTCTACTAACATATGTCTGCAGACCCAATATGATTGACATTAACTGCTCTTAGAAATGGCAGAAGTGGGTACTGCAGATGCTGGAGATTAGAGTCAAGATTAGAGTGGTGCTGGAAAAGCACAGGCGGTCAGGCAGCATCCAAGGAGCAGGAAAATCGATGTTTCGGGCAAAAGCCCTTCATCATCTCATTCCAAATGAATGGCTTTTGCCTGAAATGTTGATTTTCTTGCTCTTTGGATGCTGCCTGACCTGTTGTGCTTTTCCAGCACCACCCTAATCTTGCCCTTCAAAATGGTCTATCAAGCCATTCAATTGTGACACTCGCTACAAAGTCTCAAAAAAGACATGAACAGTAATGTAATTAGTTTATTATCTGAGGGTCACAATGTCAGGAGAACTTAGCCCCATGGACTGCTCCTCCTGTAATATATGGGAAATCAGGAATGCTTCCAGTATCTATGGTGATTATGTATGCAGGAAGTATGTTCAGTTGCAGCTCCTGATTTGTTGCATGAAGCGCTGAAGCTGTGAATGGACTCAATGGAACATGTGTAATGCTGAGAATATTGTGGATAGCATATTTGGTGAGCTGGTCACATGACAAGGGCTGCACAGATAGCGAAGTATTGAGTGACTGCCAGGAAGATTAGTAAAATTAGGCAGTGCAGAATCTACTCTGGCCATTCCCTTTCCAAACCAATATACAGCTCTGAATACTGTTGGAGGGGCTGGCCTTTCAGGGGAAAAAAAGCAGCAGCCATATCAGTAGAACCTCAGTTGGTTCCATTGTACAGCAGGGAGGGCAAAAGCATAGGTGAACACTAGTGTTAGGGTACTGTATTGTCAGGCACACAGATAGGCATTTCTGTGGCCATAAGTGAAACTCCAAATTAGTGTCTTGTTTCCACATATCATGGTCAAGGATGTCTCGCAGTGGGCCCAGGATATTCTGAAAGGGAAGGGTGAGCAGCCAGAGGTCATGACTTAGGCATAAAGAGAGATGAGTTTCTGCAAAGGCAATTTAAGGAGTTAGGTAGGAAGTTGCAAAACAGGATCTCTAGGGATGTAATGTTGGAATTACTCCATGTATCACATGCTCGTGAGGCCTAAAGTAGAAAGGTAATCAGTTGAATACATGGCTAAAGAGCTGGTGTCGGAGGGAGGGCTTCAGATATCTGGATTTTTGGGATCTCTTCCATGGCAAATGGGACCTGTACCTAAATTGGAAGGACACCAACATCCTTGCAGGGAGGTTTACTGGCACCACTTGGAACGGTTTAAACTAGTGTGTCAGGAGGTGGGAACCAGAGCAATAAGTCAGCATGTGAAGTGATTGAGGAGAAGGTGGAGGTTAAGTCAAGTAAGTTATAGGAAGAATAGGCAGGGCCAGGTTAATGAACAGCATGGAACTAGTGATCTGAAGTGCATGTATTTTAATGCAAGGAGTATTATAGGTAAAGCAGATTAGCTCAGACCCTGGATTAGTACATGGGACCACAACATGGTGGCCATTACAAAAACTTGGTTGAGAGAAGCACAAAACTGAGGAGCAGGAAAATCAAGCAGCAAAAGCCCGAAACATCAATTTTCCTGCTCCTCGGATGCTGCCTGAACTGCTGTGCTTTTCCAGCGCCAATCTAATCTAGAATCTGGTTTCCAGCATCTGCCGTCCTTGTTTTTACCTTGAAGGGCAAAACTAGCAGCTCAATGTTCCAGGGTTCAGATATTTTATGCGAGTTAGAGGTATAAGAGTGATGGGGGAATCGCATTACTGATGAAGGAGAATATCACAGTTGTACGAAGAGTTGGACCAATTGTTGACCCTTGATTGAAGGTGCTAATCTGTGGGAAGGCTAATGACAACAGTATTAGGCAGGAACTGGGGGAATTAGGAGGGGGGTAGTTGTTTGAGACTAAGTCTACACATTAAATGTGGGAATCTTTTAAAGGCAGTTGATCAGGGACATGTATGTTCCTGTAAGGATAAAATTAAAGATGGCAAGATTGGGGAACCTGGATGTCAAGTGATATTGAAAGTTTAATCAAAGCAAAATGAAACATATATAAGTTTCAGTAAATCGAAATCAAACAAGGCACCTGAGTATAAAGGAAGCAGAAAAAAAGACACATTGGGAGGGCTAGAAGGTGACATGAAATATCCTTGGCAGGTAGGATTAAGAAGAATACCAAGGCAATTTATACAGATATTGGGAGCAAGAGGGTAGTTAGGGGAAGAACAGGTCCATGCAAGAACAAAGAAGGAAATTTACGTTGGAGCCAGAAGACGTTAATGAGGTCCTTAAAGAGAACTTGACCAAGGACATTTATGCTGGAAAGGGTTAATGTTAAGAAGGTGGATGTGCTGAAAATTTTGAAAAATATGAGGATAGACAAGTCCCCTGGGCCAGACAGGATATACCCAAAGTTACTACAGGAAGTGAGGGAAAATATTACTGTGCCTTTAGCGATGATCTTTGCGCCCTCGCCGTTCACTGGAGTAGTGCCAGATTATTGGAGGGTGGAAAATGTTATTCCCTTGTTCAATGCGGATAATCCTGGGAATTAAAGACTAGTCAGTCTTTCATCTGTGGTGGGCAAATTATTGGAGAGGATTCTGAGGATTTATGATTACTTGGAAAAGTATAGTTTGATTGGAGATAATCAGCACGGCTTTGTGAGGGGCAGGTCATGCCTCACAAGCCTTACGGAGTGCTTTGAGGATGTGACAAAAGCCATTGATGAAGATAGAGTAGTGGATGTTGTGTACACGGGTTTTAGAAATGTGTTTAGTAAGGTTCCCAATGGTAGGCTCAATCAGAAAATAAGGAGGCACGGTATGCAGGAAGATTTGGCTGTCTGGATACAGAATTGACTGACCCATAGAAGACAGAGGATGGTAGTAGATGGGAAGTTTCAGCCTGGAGCTGTGATGTTCCACAGGGATCTGTTCTGGGACTTATGCTCTTTGTGATTTTGATAGATGACTTGGATGAGGAAGTGAAAGGGTGGGTTAGTTTGCCAATGATACGGAGGTTGGTGGAGTGGTGGACAGTGTGGAGGGCTGTTGTAGGTTGCAACGTGACATTGACAGGATGCAGAGCTGGGCTGAGAAATAGCAGATGGAGTTCATCCTGGAAAAGTGTGAAGTGATTCAATTTGGAACTTGAATTTGAATCAGATGACAGGGTTACAGGCAAGATTCTTGGCAATGTGAAGGAACAAAGGGATCTTGAGGTCCATGTCCATAGATCCCTCAAAGTTGCCACCCAAGTTGATAGGGTTGTTAAGAAGACATATGGTGTGTTGGCTTTTATTAGCAGGTGGATTGAGTTTAAGAGCCATGAGGTTATGCTGCAGCTGTGTAGTGTCCTGGTTAGACCACACTTGGAATACTGTGTTCAGTTCTGGTTGCCTCATTATAGGAAGGATGTGGAAACCTTAGAGAGAGTGCAGAGGAGATTTGCCAGAATGCTGCTTGGACTTGAAGCCATACCTTATAAAGAAAGGTTGAGGGAGCTAAGGCTTTTCTCATTGGAACGAAGAAAGGTGAGAAGTGACTTGATAGAGGTGTACAAGATGATGAGAGACATAGATTGAATGATTAGTCAGAGACTTTTTCCCAGGGCAGAAATGGCTATCACAAGGGGTCATAATTTTGAAGTGATTGGAGGAAGGTTTAGGAGAGATGTTAGAAGTAGGTTCTTTACACAGGGGATGATGGGTGCGTGGAATGCACTGGCAGTGGTGGTAGTAGCAAGTAAGATGTATCACCACCAAGTAAGGTGATTCTTGGATAGGCACATGGAGGATAGTAAAGTGAAGAGTATGTAGGTTAGTTTGATCTGAGAGTCGGATAAAAGGTCGGCCCAACATCAAGATTCGAAGAGCCTGGACTGTGCTGTGCTGTTCTGAAAGGGACGATGGTCAGATTAACAAGGGCATGTTGACATTCTGGGTCATATTGTTGTTGAGGTGATATTGAGTGTCATGAGAAATATTAAAGTAGATTATTCCCCAGGGCCTGATGGGATCTCTTCAAGGATACAGAAGAAATCAATGGAAGAGTTTGCTGGGGCCTTAACAGAGATCTTTGTGCCCTCTTCAGCCACTGGTGAGGTTCCAAAAAGACTGGAGAATAGTATGTTGTTTCTTTGTTTACAAAGAACAGCAAAGTTAATCCAAGAAATTTTAGGCTATTGAGTGTTATATCAGTGGTAGATTTACTCACATTTGGAGAAGAATGGACTTATTAGGGATAACATGCTTTATGCATTGTTAAATCTTGATTTTTTTTGAGGAAGTAATGAAGATGATTGAAGTAGGGCAGTGGATGTTGTCCACATGGCCCTTACCAAAGCATTTGACAAGCTCCCTCATGGTAGGCTGGTCCAGAAGATTAAGTCACATGGCATCCATGGTGAGTTGGCAAGTTGGGTACAAAATTGGCTTGGCCATAAAAGACAGAGTGTAGTTGTGGAGGAGGTGTCTTTCTGACTGGAAGTCTGTAACGCGTGGTGTTCTGCAAAGATCAGTGCTGGTGCCTCTGATGTTTGTAATATAAATATGACTTGGATGAAAATAGTTTATAAGTTTGCAGATGACATAAAAATTGGTGAATCTGTGAATAGTGAGGAAGATTATCAAAAGATACAACAAGATATAGACCACTTGGAAAGTTGGGTGGTGTAATGGCACATGGAGTTTAATCTGGACAAGTGTGAGGTGATACATTTTGGGAGGTGAAATGCAAGAGTAAAGTATACAGTACAAGACCCTTAGGAAATTAAAATGCAGAGGTCTTGGGGCACAAGTCCATACTTCTCTGGAAATAGCAGCACAAGTAGTATACAGTAGAAGGTATACAGCAAGCTTGCCTTCATCAGTTGAGGCATTGAGTATAAAAGTTGGCAAGTCATGTTTCAACTGTATAAAACTTTAATTCGGCCACAGTTCTCACACTCTAAGAAGGATGTGGAGGCTTTGAAAATGGTGCAAAGGAGGTTTACCAGGATGTTGACTGGATTGGGGTGTATTAGCTTGGAAAGGTTGAACAAACATGGATTGTTTTTGCTCGAACGTCAGAGGCTGAGGGGGCAACCTCATCAAATAATGAGATATGGATATGGTGGATTGTCAGATTCTTTTTCCCAGGTGGCAATGTTAAATACTAGGGACACAAGTTTAAGGTGAGAGGAGAAGAGTTTAAAGGAGATGTGGAAGGAAAGCTTGCTTATACACAGGGCGGTAAATGCCTGGAATGCGCTGCCAGAAGAGTTGGTAGAAGCAGAGATGATAGCGATGTTTACGAAGCACTTAGAGGGGTATGATCCATGTTCAGGCAGATGGGATTAGTTTAGAATGGCATCATGCTTGACACAAACATGTTGGGCCAAAGGACTTTTTCCTGTGCTGTACTTTTTTTATGCTCTAAAGACAAACTACCTGGCATTGATTTGGGTAATGGAAATGTCTGGGAAAAACAACCCTGCTGACCCTAAGAAGGCTTCCTGACTAATAATGGGGGCTAGTGACAGAATTGGGAGAACTACTTCACAGGCAAGTCAAGCTATCCAGGTACCATCATCACCATCACTATCCCTTATATCTCCTCTGACCAGGACAGATGAAGCAGATATGACAACATAATGGAACACAGTTGGGAGAAAGCTTCAGGAGTCCTCAACATTGAGTCAGCACACCATCGAGTCTCATCCAAACATGGGCAAATAAATCTTGTGCAGATGACCACGTCTCATCCTCCCTTGGCTGTTGAAACAGTGTTCCTCTACTTTAAACCCTACCTGGAGGAACCAGTGAAGGTGGCAAGCTCTCGGTGGGGAATTTCTATGTCCACCACCAGGAGTGGCTCAGCAGTGGCAACACTGATTAAGTTTGGTTGAGTCTTAAAAGACATTGCTGTTGGACTGGTCCTCCACAGGTGGTGCGGGAACAAATAAGAGGGAAATTCATACTAGATCTCATCCTTCCCAATCTGCCAAGGCAGATACATCTGTCCGTAACATTATCAGTAAGAGTGTTCTTACAGTTCCACTATTAAAATGGCTAGTCCAGCTAAGTTTCTGGTCATTGGCAAGCTCCAAAATGTTGATACTGATGGATGTAATAATGACAGTACAATGAAAGTTTAATGACAATGCAGATCTCTTGTTGGAGATGGTCATGGCCTGGTGCTCTGTGCCGTGAATGTTACTTGTCACTTGTCAGCTCAAACTTGGGTATTGTCCAAATCTTCCTATATTTGGACAAGGAGTGCTTTGGTACCTGAGTAGGAGTGAGTGGTGCTGGTGTAGTCATCAATGAACATATCCACTTTAATGGAGGGAAGATCAATGAGGAAGCAATTGGAAATGGTTGTAGTTAGGACACTATTCTAAGGAGATGTCCAGAAGCCGAGATGACTAATCTCCATTAACTATAGCCATCTTTCTGTGAACTCGGACTCCAATCAATGGAGAGTTTTCCCCTGATTGCCACTGAGTCTAGCTTTGCTGAGGCTCCTTGATACCATACTCAGTCAAGAGTAGTAATTTGTCAGATGGCAGGAAGAGAGGTCCTAATCTGATTTTTAAAATAAAAACTACTATTTTGTTTATGTTTGTATTTAAATGGACTTGTGCCAGGTATTAACACACAGAATCAGCAAGTTCATTGTTCCCAAAGATTTATAACACTTTGGGCAAAAGTGAACTCATCACCTTCTGGAATGTGGCATTCCTTGCATTCTATAAACATGTCAGCAAGTAGATGAGATGTCTACCTCAGCTTGTCATGAACAAAAGAGACCATCAAAACCCATTATTGCTTAACTTGGTTAGGTTACACAGTTATCTGCTGTGTATACAATGACTTCTCATGCGGGAGTATCAAAACTATAAATCAAAAGTGTCTCAATTATAGAATATAGAACAATATAGTGCAGACAGGCCCTTCGGCCCTCGATGTTGCGCTGACCCATGAACTATTCTCAGCTCATTCCCCTACACTATCCCACCGTCATCCATGTGCTTATCCAAAGATTGTTTAAATCTCCCTAATGTGGCTGAGTTAACTACATTCCATGCCCTTACCACTCTGAGTAAAGAACCTGTCTCTGACATTTGTCTTAAATCTATCACCTCTCAATTTGTAGTTATGTCCCCTTGTACAAGCTGACATCATCATCCTAGGAAAAAGATTTTCACTGTCTTCCTTATCTAATCCTCTGGTCATTTTGTATGTCTCTATCAAATCCCCTCTTAGCCTCCTTCTTTCCAATGAGAACAGACCCAAGTGTCTCGGCCTTTCCTTGTAAGATCTTCCTTCCAGACCAGGCAACATCCTGGTAAATCTCCTCTGCACCTTTTCCAATGCTTCCACATCCTCATATGACTAAAACTGTTGGTTTGTTCGCATCACCATTTAATTATCCAGCTTTGACTTTTATTTGTTCAACTGGTTATAACACTGGAACAGTAGGCATTTCCAGGCTTGCTAAAATTAAAGCTCAAAATTCTGCCTCTGTTAAAGAGATTTGTGTTTCATTTGCAGAGTGAACCAATTCATATTAAACAGCTACTATCAATCATCCGCAATTTGATTGTATCTTACTCCCATGAAAGTACCTTCAGTGCAAAGCCAACTGAAAGATGACCTCTGGAAATTTACTTACTGGACTTTTGAATTCATGTGAAATAACTCTGATTTTATGTCATTTGTAACTTCTCTCTTTTTTCTTTTTCCTTGGATGTACGTTTGTATGTGACTTTGTTGTGAAGGCTGAGTGAATGCAATTGTTGGATAAGGAAGTATAATTTTTTATTTTGTTCAAACCTAACTTAGTTTGTAATTGACACTAGACTGAAATCTACAGTTTAAATTCTGCAGATGTCAGTCTGATGAGGTCTGTCAAGGAGTGCATGAGAGGAGTCGAAGTTGGAGGTGAAAGTATTTAAATGAATGTTCAGCTGCACAATTGCCTCATCTATGAATGGAGGCTGGAGTTGGTCTTTGGGATTGAGTGGAGATGTGATCAGATCTCTCTCTCAGTTGAATCAAATGCTAAGATTATCAACAGTCTTGATTCAATCTAAGAAGAATCTAGGAAGGGCTTGGATTTGGTTGTGGTGCTATGGATATTGTGGTGGGAGCTTAAATCCAAGGTCCTAGAAATTACAGATGTATTCAGAATTAAATATGGAGAAATCGTTTGGTAATGGTGTGCCAGCAGAGAGAATAAAATGGGTGTTATACATGTAGAATCTGATTCACAGATGAGGAAATGGAGGAAAGTTGAAACTATGTGTCTTGGGAGACTTTGGACATAACATCATGTTGGCAAGAATAGAGCATTTTCTGTAGATGCTGTGGTTATGTTTGGGCACATAAGAGTGAAACAAGTTGGCTGTCTCATTGAGCCATACTGTAGGAGAAGAGATTTTGAAAGAATGGTTGAGTCAACAGTTCCAAAGGCTGCAATGGTGTGAAGATGACAAGAAGACTTGGTTACAGTCCCTGTGAATGCCCTTGAGAGACATTAGTTTTAGTTCGTAACAGTATAGAATGTTCTTCTCCCATATGGCTGGATATTCTGTAGAAATTAGCAGCAGAAGTAGAAATGTTAGTAATGATGTGGACAGATACTTGTTTGGTAAACTTGTGCATAAGAAAATGTTTGTTCAATTGTTAAGTTGGGTTAAGACTTCTCCATGGCTGTCAAATCTGGACAATAACTGATGGAAAGCCTTTGAAATGTGTACATTTAGAAGTATACGGAGAATATCTTGGAAACACAGAGTAGTCAATGAGAATGTCCAAGGGAGAATTAATTCCAGAACAGGCATGATAGTCATCATTGAAAACTAAATGTGTTATTTGGCCACCTGATAAGGCCCGACAATACACAGAAGCTTTTACTGGGAGGCCTCATCAACGGTAAAAGTACAGGAAGACCAAGAGTTTTTTTTTGGACAATCAGCATCAAGGAATGGGCAAACATGAGTTATCAGAAGGCAGTGGATGCATATGATAGAGAAAGTGACACAACATTGCATCTGACACTTGACAAGAGGAACAAAGCTGAAAAAATGGTATTGGTGTATGTGCCAAATACAGATAGAGGAAATAAAATATGTTCAGATTTACTCGTGGAACAGAACCAAGAGATCGCATAGTCCATTCCTATTCTTATTTCTTTTTACCACTGGCCATTTTGTGCACATTTTTCTCCTCATCACACCCTCATTTTATCCTGTTTCCATTGGCTCTCAAATGAGCGAAACCAGTTCTCGTCCCTTGTGCAGCTGGTCACATGCTTGAGTCTCAGTAATTGCAAATATGATGAGTGTCACTGATTCTAAAGCTGAATGCCAGAGCCCCATACAAAGGCAGACTGTTGCAAATTTAGAAGAAGCTAAGCTCTCCACTTATTTGGATGGGTGCAGTGCTATCAACCCTCAAAGTTTGACAAAGTAAGCTGATTGATTGGCATCCTGCGGATGTCTTTTCCTTTCAAGTATAAAATTAGTTTATCTATACTGTTTATTACAAGAAAGCAGCAAAGTGCTTTGACATGAAGGGGTTAATTCCATGATTACTGTTGAATCACTCAGCCAATGGGCTGTTATTTATGTATGAACCTATGTACTGACAGCCTGTTGGATTATGACAGCAAAGTTCACATAAGCACACTTCCAGCAAGGACCATGAGATAGTAATCAGGATTGAAATACACTTCTCAATACCCACCTTCAGCATTCGCTCCTTTCAATTTCATAAGATGCACTGCATTAACCATGAAGGCCCCTTCGACAGTACCTTCCAAAGCCATCACCTCTGCCATCTAGAAGGACAAGGGCAGCAAATGCTTTGGAACGTCATCACCTACAACTTTCCCTCCAAGCTACAACTAACCTGACTTGGAACACTCTACCATTTCTTTATTGTCACTGAGTCAAAATACTGGAACTCCCCTATAACAGCACTTTGGATGTTCCTGCACCCTAAGGACTGTCATGTCAAGAAAGAGGTTTGCTATCATCTACTCCAAGGCAATGAAGAGTGGGTAGTAAATGCTGACCTCGCCAGATACACTCACATCACTTTAATGAATAAGAAAAAAGAAACATAAGGAGAAGATAAAGGAAAAAAAGAAAAGAAAAATATGCACTGGCAAATTCATTAGTATTGTCTTGTGATTTCATGTCTAATATCAAAGTTTTGTGCAGGACATAATCTTATTGCTTTATTGAAGTATTATGCACATTGATTAGCGGGGGTTTCATGAGGTTAGTACTTTGTTTGTTCATAATGACCATGCTAGTTCCCTTGCATTTTTGCTATGTGCTGCTCTGCTAGTAATCTTCTATTTTTAGACAAATAATTTCTCTGTTCTTGGTTTTTTTTTCTCACATTCATAGAATAATTGTTCTCTATCTTCATGTTGAGTAACTATGAGTTTTTAATTGGTGATACAACTTCTGTACAAAGAAATGTTCTTTTAGAATTGTGCAGGACAGAAGGAAGTCATTTAAGAATTATCCAATTATATCATTCCTCTACTCCTCCTCTATAATCCTGCAGATGTCTTTTCCTTTCAAGTATAAAATTAGTTTATCTATACTGTTTATTACAAGAAAGCAGCAAAGTGTTTTGACATGGAGGGATTAATTCCATGATTACTGTTGAATCACTCAGCCAATGGGCTGTTATTTATGTATGAACCTATGTACTGACAGCCTGTTGGATTATGACAGCAAAGTTCACGTAAGCACACTTCCAGCAAGGACCATGAGATAGTAATCAGGATTGAAATACACTTCTCAATACCCACCACTTGATGGTGCTTGTCCTATTTACCTGTTAATATCATCAGTTTAATATCATCAATTGCAACTTGGGGATTGCTATGAGTGATGAAGTTTTAAGGCTTTGAATAGAAATTCTGGACAACCTTCAACTTCTTGAGAACTGACCAAGGAACTGTGGCTATTTGCTCCGTAGTGGAACATGAGGAATAGATGATGCAATATTTATGGTCACCCAAGTCACCCGTAGACTAAACCCCTGAACTGAACAATCCATTCCTAACATCATTGCATTCATTCACACTGTGTCAGTTGAGGGATTTGAATAGATTGTTATCCCCACGTTGTATTTTAACTGCTTCCCATCCATAAGATAGTCATACATTAGTGATTTCCTATTTATGACTAAAGTGAAGAGGAATTTCTTCTCTCAGGGAGTTGTTAATATGTGAAGTTCATTGGTTTTAAAAGCAGTGGATCATTCATTGACTGTATTCATGATAGAGATCGACAGATTTATAATTTACAATAACAGTAACAGTAACTTATATTTCTTTAGTGCCTTTAATGTAGTGAAACATTTCAAGGTGTTTCAATAGCATTATAAAACCCAGTATGACACTCAGCCACATAAATCAAATAATCAAATGTTTAGTCAAAATGATAGGTTTGACATGCAGAGAGACATAAGGAGGGAATTCTAGAGCTTGAGGCCCAGACAACTGAAACATGGCCATCATTGGTAGTCCAATGGGAATGCAGAGGAGGTCAGAATTACTTGGACGTAGGCTTATCAGGCTGTGGAGTAGGAGGAAATATGGGGTAGGAGAGCCCTATATATGGTGTAGTGATTGTGTCCCTGCCCCTGGACCGAGCACCCTGGGGCCACATTCTCCAGAGGTGTGTTATTACAACTCTGAACAGGTTGATCAGAAAAATAGGTTAAATAAAAAAAACAAAAAAATACAGGAGTAGGGAGAGGTGAGGGTGAAACCATGGAAGGATTTGAAAACGATGAGAGTTTTAAAATAAAAATATTGCCTGACCAGGAGCCAGCGTACGTCATTGAGCTCTGGGGTGTTAGGGGAGCAGGAATTACTGAAAGTTAAAACATGGGTAGCAGGGTTTTGAGTGGCCCTCAATTTTAAATAGATAGAATGTGGGAGAACAACCTGAAGTGCATTGGGATAGTTGAGAATACAAGACCGTCGAGGGTGAGGGAGCAAGAAGGTAAGTATAGTTGAGGTCGCAATCAGATCAGCCATGATCTTAGTGAATGACTGAACAAGCTCACAAGGCTGAACGGCCTGCTCCTATTCCTTTTGTTCTTCTGTCACAAGGAACCTCTTCCTTACCCAGCAAATAGTTAGAATCTGACGTACACTACCTGAGAGTATGATGGGGCAGATATTGTTCAACAAAGTAAGCAGGTATTAAGGGTAAAGCAGGGTAGAATTACAGCAAATTGCATGGATGCATTTCAGAGGAAGCTAATGAAATATGTCTGGAAGGAGTTTGCATAAAGGCATCCTGATAGCGTTGGATGAATGAAAGTAGAAAAAAAAGTGTGTGTACAGCAGAAAGGCAGACATAGGCCAGTTGGGTTGAATTAGACATGTCTGTGCTGTAAGTTGTTTATTTGTAGTTTTCTGCAGTTTCAGATAATTTCCAGATTGGTCCAAAGTGCAGCTCACCATGAATTGTAGTCTCATTTCCTAACTAAAATCACCAGGATGATCAATGTGTGTGAAATAGCAAATCTTGTGGGTTTTCCAGGAGTAGTAACTAATGTGTTATCATGTTATTCCAACCATGTATCTGGAGAGATATTTTAAAACTATTTCAAAATAACTAGAGAGTTTGTGAGTGAAGAAAAGTCATATTATTTATCTTGCATGCTTTGTTTGAATTCAAACCTGAAAAGAAAATCCACTTAGATCAATTTATTTTGGACTTCAATCAAGAAGAAATGATTTAATCAAACCTCCTAGCATTTCATACCATTGCTAAACAGTTACTGTGTATGTATAGTACATGTGAACTATCATGTACAATGTCAGAGATCCTGATTCAGCTGTTGTTTACTTTTACCTTAGAATAAATGTCTGTAAAATCTGCTTAATTCTTTGATTGTGAATATCTTTTCTGAAAAGGAGCAGCAAAACACTATTGACTGGCTGTATTACTTCCTAGTCTCTCTGATATACTGGTGTTAAATTTCCCATGTTATTCCATTATTTCTGAATCAACATCAAATGCTTGGTTTTCATCTTTCCCAAAGGCATTGTCACTTTTTCTGCTTTAAAATATGTTGCTGATATTTTCTTTAGAAGTGGAAAGTTTTTGGTTTGATTTCGTGGTATTCTGTGGTTTTGCTGGGTGACTCTTCATGAAGAGTTCCTTTGATTTGATTCCTGAAAAAACAGAGATGGAATGCGTCTTTTTGGGTGAGGGAAACTTTATATTTGCCTTAATGTACGTTTTAAAGAAATGCTTACAATGTACTGCAGAACAGAATCACTATAATTTACAGTGGTTGAGAAAGTATAATTCTCTATCCCTAGAGTTAAATGCTGACTAATGCAAGTTGATCTACACTAATTACTGTATTTATGATGCTAAACATACTTCTTCATAGGTATTGTGCCACTTCAATCATTTCTGTAACAAAACCAAATGCAGAGGATCCACATTCAAAACAACAAGACATTGACAATCGGTCTCAATTTTTGTTCTCAAGTCTTGGAAAGATATTTGAACTCAGTGATATGACTGAACTGTGAGAGTGTTGTCCATTGAGCCATTGCTGACATTTGACACATCACAAATTTTTATTGAATCATAAGCTGTCATAAACTTGCAATTTTCTTGTTTTGGCTTTCAGGCGTCTCCTAATTTTGTCATAAATTTGCAGATTGCAGTAGGAAAAGTAAAGAAGGCAGGAGAAAAAAATCAAAGAATGAGAATGAACGAAATAAAAAGGAAAGAGCAAGATTTTCTTTTACTCAGGATGTGGCATCTTAGCTGGGCCAGTATTTATTGTCTGTCTCTAGTTGAGAAGATGGTGGTGAGCTGCCTTCTTGAACTACTGCAGTTCACTTGAAGTGCATGCACAATTCTGCTGGGAAGGGAGGTCCAGGATTTTGTCCCAGCGATACCCCAGGAATGGGGATATATTTCTGAATCAGGATGGTGAACAGTTTAGAGGGAACTTGAAGATGGTGGTATTCCTATGTATTTGCTGCCCTAGTCCTTCAAGATGGTAGTGATCATGTGTTTAAAATAGCACTGTTGAAGATGTCTTCGTGAATTTTTGCAGTGGATCTTGTGGATGGTACATGCTGTGTAACCTGGGTGTCAATGGTGGCGAGAGTGAATATTTTTGTACGTGGCTTCAATCAGGCACGCTGCTTTGTCCTAGCTGATGTCAAGCTTTTGGAGCGTTGTTGGAGCTGCACTCATCCAGACAAGCGGGGAGTATTCCACCATACTACTGGTTTGTACCTGGTGGATCGGCTTTGGGAAGTGAGAAGGTGAGTTACTTGCTACAAAACTCCTAGCTGCTTATTTGTTCTTATAGCCACAGTATTTATATGGCAAGTCCAGTTCAGCTTCTGATCAATGCTAATTCCTAGGATGTTGATAGAGGTGGAGGAAGGTGGTTAAAAATGATAATTCCATTGAATGTCAAGAGGCGATGGTTAGATTCTCTTGCGTTGGATATGGTCATTGCTTTGCACTTGTGGTGCAGATATTACTTTCCCTTTCAGCCCAAACCTGGATATTGTACAGGGCTTGCTGCATTTGGATGTTGACTGCTTCAGTACCTGAGGAATCACAAATAGTGCTGAACATTGTGCAGTCATCACCGAACATCCCCACTTCCAATCTTATGATGGAGGAAAGGCCACTGATGAAGCAGCTGAAGATGGTTGGGTCTGGGACACTGCCCTGAGGCACTCTTTCAGAAATGTCCTGAAGCTGAGATGACTGATCTCCAACACCCACAGCCATATTCCGATGTGCCAGATATGACTGCAGCCAGCAGAGAGTTATCTTACTGAATCTTATGGACTCAACATTTGCTCAGGCTCCTTGATGCCAAGGGCAGTCACTTTCAGCTCAACTCTAGTATTCAGTTTTTTAAAATCTGTGTTTGGACCAATGTCAGGTGCTCTGTGCCTTTGGCAAAATGTTGCTGAGAAAAAAATGACAGTGGATAGGCAAAGACAAGCATTAAAAGAGCGTATGGGGTGAATTACAAAAATTATTTATTCCTGTCTGGCACAAGAATCCAAAGAACAGTGGCCAAATCGTGGCTTATGAGGGAAGTTAGAGGTAGTATTAAATGAAAAAAAAGACATACTAAGATTGGGAACAATTTAGAAGCCAAAAAGGAGAGTAAGCTTGAGGGAAATATAAGAACTGACTTGTAGATGTTTCAGTATGTAGAAGTATATAAAGAGAAAAAGATTGGTGAATGCTAATGTAGATCCCTTTCGGTCAGAAATGGGGGAAGTTTATAATGGGGAGCAAAGAAATTGCCAACACATTAAATTCATACTTTGCTTCTGTCTTCATAAAGGAAGACAAATAATTTTCCAGAAATGAAACTGGGAACACCTGCTTTAGTGAGAGGGAGGAATGAAGCCAATCTGTATTAGTAGAGAAATGGTTTTGGAGAAACTATTGGGATTGAAGACTGATAAATCACTAGGGCTGATAATCTGCACCACAGAGTAATTAGGACGTGGCCCAAGAAATAGTGAATTCATTGGTGATTCTCTTCAAGATTCTTTAGACCCTGGAACTGTTCTTGCAGGTTGGAGGGTAGCTAATGTAACCTCACCATTTGAAAAGGGAAGCGGAGAAAAAACAAGGAATTATAGACCAATGAGTCTGACTTCAGGAGTGGGGAAGATGCTACAGCCTATTATCAATGATTTTGTAGCAGAGTACTTAGAAAATCTGAGAGAATCAGACACAGCATGGATTTACAAAAGAAGTCATGCTTGATGGTTTTATTGGATTTCTTGGAGGATGTAATTAGTAGGAATGATCGGGGTAATCAGTGGATCTGGTGTATTCAGACTTCCAGAATGCTTTCGACAAAGTCCAAAGACTGAAGAGATTAATGTGTAAAATTGGAATTGTGGGTAATGTATTGAGATGGACAGAAGGTCATTTAGCAGACAGGAAACAAGCAATGGGAATAAATGAGTCTTTTTTTTTGAATGGTAGGAATTGTACTGCAAGGATCAGTGCTGGTACCCCAGCTATTTACATTATATGTCAATGATTTAGATGAGGGAAGTGTAATATCTCAAAATTTACAGAGGACATAAAGTTGGGAGAAAGGGTGAGCTCTGAGGGGGATGCAAAGATGTTGGCTGAGTGGGCAAATGCATTACAGATGCAAAATAATGTGGATGAATGCCATAAAAATAAGAAGGCTGTAAATTGAGGGACAGAATATTCAATGAGAACTGGGTGTCCTCTTGCACCAATTGTTGAAAGTAAGCATGCAAGTGCAGCAGGCAGTAAAAGAAGGGAAAATGTATGTTGGCCTTCCTAGTGAGAAGATTGGAGTACAAGAACAGGATGTCTTTCTGCAGTTATACAGGGCTTGGTGAGGCCACACCTGGAATACTGTATGTACTTTTGCTCTTGTTATCTAGTTCTTGCTATAGAGGGAGTGTAGCACAGGTTTACCAAATTGATTCCTGAGATGGCAGGACTGATGCCTGAAGAGTGATTAAGTCAGTTAGGATTGTATTCCCTGGAATTTCACAGAATGAGGAGGAATCTCATAGAAACCTATACAATTCTAACAGGATGAGATAGGTTAAATGCAAGGCAGCAGAGGAGTCCAGAATCAGGGGTCATAGTTTAAGGATAAGGGTAAACAATCTAGGAATAAGATGAAAAGAATTTTTTTGTAGTTGAGGCCAAGACATTGCGTTTTCAAGAAGGAAGTGGATATAGATCTTTTAGTGAAAGGGATTAAAGTATATGGAGGGGAAGGTAGCATTAGGGTATTGCGCTTGGCAATCAGTCATGATCATGAATGATGGAGCAGGCTCATGGGGTTGAATTGGTTCGAGTGGAATGATGAAGGGCTTTTGCCCAAAACATCAATTTTTCTCCACCTCGGATGCTGCCTGATCTATTGTCCTTTTCCAGCACCACTCTAATCTTGACTCTGATCTCCACATCTGCAGTTCTCACTTTCGCCTCATGAGGTAGAATGATTTATTCCTGTTCCTATTTTCCATATTCTGTGTAACATTCTCTAAGTTTCTAGATTGATAGTGTAGTGATAATGTTACTGGCTTTTTGCCTCTCTTGCACTTATGGACATTGAAATGCTTTTTGTTTTATTCTTCTTTTATACTCTTTGGTTGTTGATGGAGAAAGATGTTGTGGCAGATAACAAATGCAGTTAATTGCCAATTAAATAATGTCTTACTGAAGTCCATATAGATCACACTGACTGCTCTGCCCTCATCAATCCTCTTTGAGTTTTTTTTGAAGAAATAACAATCAAGTTACTTGATGTGCTGATCTAAATGTCCCTATCATGTCTGTCTCCACCAGGCAGGTAGAATTTATCAGATTATATCGTTACATGAAAATGTAGGTGGTTGAATTAGTAAATTTGCAGTCGTCGTGGATAATGTAGAAGGTTGTCAAAAGACACAGCAGGATAAAGATCAATTGCAGAAATGGGTGGAGAAATGGCAAATGGAGTTTATTCCGGCTAAGTGTGAGATGTTGCAATTTGGGAGATCATATGTTCAAGGAAAGTGTACAGTTACTGGCATGACCCTGTACGTGGATCTTGGGATTCAAGTCCATAGCTCCCTAAAAGTGACCATGCTAGTAGATAGGATGGTAGCAAAAACATATGGCATGCTTGCCTTTATTGGTTGGGCAAGGAGTACAAGAGTCAGGATGTCATGTTGCAGCTTTATAAAGCTTGGGTTAGGCCTTGGAGTATTGCGTTCAGTTCTGGTTGCCACATTACAGGAAGGATGTGGAAGCTTTAGAGAGGGTATAGAAGAGGTTTACGAAGATGCTGCCTGGATTAGAGGCTCTGAATTATTAAAAGAGACTAGAAAATCTCTGGTTGTTTTCTCTGGACCAATGGAGGCTGAGGGGAGGCTTGATATAAATCTATAAAATGAAGAGATACATAGATAGGGTTGATGGTCAGAATCCTTTTTTCCAGAGTTGAAATGTCTAATACTGGAGGGCACCCATTTAAGATAGGAGGAAAAAAGCTTAAAGAAGACGAGAGTGGCAATTATTTTACATAGGGAGTGGTTAGGAGTCTGGAACACACTGCCAAAGGCGATGGTGGAGACAGATATGATAGGGACGTTTAGATAGCACGTGAACTAACTCGATTGAGTTTTTTTTTGAAGAAATAACAAAGAGGATTGATGAGGGCAGAGCAGTCGATGTGATCTATATGGACTTCAGTAAGACATTCAATAAGGTTCCTTATGGTAGAACTGATTAGCAAGGTTAGCTCACATGGAATACAGGGAGAACTAGCAATTTGGATACAGAACTGGTGGAAGGTGGAAGACAGAGATGATGGTGGAGGGTTGCATTGAGGAAGCCTGTGACCAGCAGTGTGCCACAAGGATGTGTTGGGTCCACTACGTTTTAACACTTATATAAATTACTTGGACTTGAACATACAAGGTTTGGTTAGTAATTTTGCAGATGACACCAAAATTGGAGATATGGTGGACAATGAAGAAGGTTACCTTAGAGTGCAACAGGACCATGGTCAATGGATTGAGGGGTACTAGATAGAGTTTAATTTAGATAAGTGTGAGGTGCTGCATTTTGGAAAGGCAAATCAGGATTGTATTTTGGTATGGAGGCCTCTGACCAGTGATGTGCCACAAGGACCTGTCTGGACCCACTGCTTTTTGTCATTTATATAAATGATTTGGATGTGAACATAAAAGGTATAGTTAGTAAGTTTGCAGATGACACCAAAGTGAAGTGGATAGTAAATATGATTACCTCAGACTACAATAGGATCTTTATCAGATGGGCCAATTGGCTGAGTGGCAGATGGAGTTTAATTTCGATAAATGTGAGGTGTTGCATTTTAGAAAGGCAAATCAAGGATCGACTTATACACTTAATGGTAAGATGGTGAAGAGTGTTGCTGAACAAAGAGACCTTGGAGTGCAGGTTCATATTTCCTTGAAAGTGGAGTCACAGGTAGATAGGATAGTGAAGAAGGTGTTTGCTATGCTTTCCTTTATTGGTTAGTGCATTGAGCATAGGAGCTTGGAGGTCATGTTGTGGCTGTACATGACATTAGTTAGGGCCACTTTTGGAATACTGCGTGCAATCCTGGTCTCCCTGCTATAGGAAGGAGGTTGTGAAATGTGAAAGGGTTCAGAAAAGATTTACCAAGGATGTTGCTAACATTAGACGGTTTGAGGTATAGGGAGAGGCTGTATAGGCTGGGGCTTTTTTTCCTGGAGCGTCAGAGGTTGAGGGGTGACTTTGTAGAGGTTTATAAAATCATGAGGGGCATGGATAGGGTAAATAGACAAGGTCTTTTCCCTTGGGTGGGGGTGTGGATTTTTGAGGGTATGGATTTAGGGTGAGAGGGAAGGGAAGCGACCTGGGGGTAGCTTTTTCATGCAGAGGGTGGTACATGTACGGAATGAGCTGCCAGAAGAAGTGGTGGAATCTGGTACAATTACAACATTTAAAAGTCATATGGGTGTGTGTATGAGTAGGAAGGGTTTAGAGGGAAATGGGCCAAATGCTGGCAAATGGGACTAGATTAGATTAGGATATCTGGTCAGCGTGGACCAAAAGGTCTGTTTCCATGCTGTACAACTCTATGACTCTTTATAATATGCAAGGAATGGGAGGATACGGGCTAAGGCAGGCAGAAAGGATTAGTTTAATTTGGCATCATGTTTGGTACAACATCGTGGGTCGAAGGGTCCATTCCTGTGCTGTACTTTGCTATGGTCTTTGGGTAATTTGCATAATTATTTTATTGGTTAATGCAGCAGAGAGACAAAGCCAGAGATTGTAATTAGATTCTTATAAAACTTATTGTGGGTCATTCAAATTTACTGTAATGTAGAATCATTGACTCATACAGTACATTGAGTCATTGAGTCAGCAATGACAAAAATTACTCTAATTCCACACTATTTCCACCTTCCAGCATTCCGCCTATAGCTGTGAATGTTACATTTATTTCAAGTGCTCATCAATATGCTTTTTAAGTGCTGTGAGGGTTTCCTGTGTCAAACTACCCCCTCAGGCAGTGCATCCCAAATTCCTACCACCCTCCAAAATGACGAGATTTTCCTCAAATCACCTCTAAACTATCTTATCTTCAACTTGATCCTCATGAAGGTAAAGTGCTCTTATTTGTACTATTATTCATATCGAAACCTAAAATGACTTTTAGTTTGAAGTGTATTCTCATTTTTTCATATGAAAAACTTTGGGTTTATTAAATGGGGCGTTTAGAGTTTTATATGGAGTAGAATCCGTAAGCATTATAATCTCTAATACATATGTTAGGCTTAAACCACATCCTGAAGTTTGAACTCATGATGCGTCTTACTTGTGGTTTGTCCCTCACCTTCACTGTACTCTTTCATACACTTTAGCTTTCAACATCTGATACCTGCCCAACTATTTAGTTTAAAGCCATCTCAATTTCCCTTGTTATGTAGTTTGCAAGAACAGTGACCCCAGCATTGTTCAGGTGTAGACAATAAAATGATTCAACTCCCCACTTTCCCAGTACTGTTACCAGTGACCCATGAACCAGAACATCACTTCTCACACTTTAATCATGTATTCATCTCTCTTTAAATTTATGTATCTTATCCCAATTTGCACTCAGTTTAGGTAATAATGCAGAGATTATAACATGCTTTTTAATTTAGTGCCTATGCAGAACCTCTTTCCTAGTTCTGTGTTTGTTGTTTGATCCTCTATGGACAATGATTACTGGACCCTCCCTCTCCCATTGCAATTTCCTTTCCCATCCTGAGCAGTTGTCCCAAACCATGACATTGGGAGGCAACACAACTATGTGGATTCTCAGTCTTTGCTGCAGAGAGCAAATGTTAATCCTTCTCATTATACGACCAGCAATTTTGATTTCTTTCTTTGTCTCCCCCCCCGCCTCCACCCCACCATCACTTGAATGGCTTCTTGTTACCATGGTCAGTTTGCTTATCTAGCTTGCAGCCTTCACTCTCAGTCAAACAGGCTGTGAGAACCTCATACCTATTAGGCATTTGCAAAAACTGACACTCCGCATTTCAGCTGTCTAGGTGTCTTTACTTGCCAGGTCACATTGGTCTGTAGTCAGGGATGGAATAAACAGACTTCACTGTTTTAAGTACTGTGACTGGCTCCTGGTGTGAGAATCCAGGTAACCTTCCCGTCCATAATGTGTTGCAGACTGTATTCAACCGTCAGTTCAGAAACTTTGACCTGAAACTACTTGAACTTTAAACTTCTAATAAGGAGATTTTGCAGATCAGTACTATGCATCAAAGAAATATTAAACCGACACTCTGCCTGGCAATTCATTAATGTGACTATTGAACATTACTGCCAGATTTTGAAGGAATTTGATTCAAATCTTGGCTAGCTTTTGTCCTACAGCAAATGCTATTTAAACAACAGATTAATTGGCCATTGACCTGATTGCTGTTTGGAGGATATTCTTGGCACCGAACCCCTCTCCTAAGAATAACTCTGTTTCTCCACCACAAGTCACTGTATGTAAAAGCAGTGTGTTTTGAAATATTTCAATCTGTTGTAGGAAGAATGTTGTGAAACTTGAAAGGGTTCAGAAAAGATTTACAAGGATGTTGCAAGGATTGGAGGGTTTGAGCTATAGAGAGAGGTTGAAAGGACCTAAGGGATACCTTTTTCATGCAGAGGGTGATGCATGTGTGTAATAAGTTGCCAGCTGCTTTAATTACAACATTTAAAAGACCTCTGCTTGCGGCCATTTGTCATAATAATGGACCACCAAACCTGAATAAGTCTACTTAGAGAGGACATGGGTAAGAGACATGGTCGCTGCAAGATTGGGTCCAAGATGTATAAAGTTTGAGTAGGTGCAACCATCCTGAACAAGTACATTGGCCGTCCGAAAGCTATGATGCAGGAGGAAAATGTGCCCAGCTCCTCAGAACAGTTGGAAAGGATGTAGGATGTTCTGGGCACAAGAGACAAGTTACTGTGCCTTATGTACAGCCCGTGTTCGAGGTGGAGTCTGAGGAAACTGACCTGGTGCTAAAACACCCCAGGCGGTGCTACAAGAAAAAGAACTGCTGATGTCCTTGGACTCGAGGGGGAGGGATGGAGTGAGTTATTTCGGTTAGGGATTAGGTGGGACAGAGATGGTGTAAGGGGTATGGGGGTGGGAGTGGAATTGCATCTTGATTAAGATGAGCATCACAGCAGAAGTCAGAGATGAAATAACTGAAGGATCATCCAGTGGGTGGAGCTAAGAAATAAGGGGATGGTGATGTTATTGGGGTTGTACTATAGGCCTCCAAATAGTCAATGGGAATTAGAAGAACAACTGCAGGGAGTTTGGTGAGACTTGCAGGAGCAATATTAGAAGATTTTAATTTTCCTAACATAGACTAGGACTGCTGGAGTGTTAAGTTGGGCTTAGTTGGGGTGGAATTTGTTAAATGTGTTCAGAAAGTTTCATCAAGCAGTATATTCAGGGTTCTATTCAGGAAGGGGCAAAACTTGACCTACTCTTGGGAAATAGGGCAGGACAGGTGATGGAGGTAACAGTGGGGGGGGGGGGAGCACTTTGGGAGCCAGTGACCATAGTTCTATTCATTTTAAGATAGTTAAGAAGAGAGACAAAACTGTTCCAGAGGTTCAAGTTCTAAATTGGGGCAAGGCGAACTTTGTTGAAATTAGACAGGAGCATACAGGGTTGATTAGAGTACTTTGTTTGCATGCAAAGGGACCTCTTGCAAGTGGGAGGCCTTTAAAAGTGCAATAGCTAGAGCTCGGGGTCTGTAAGTTCTTGTGAGGGTGAAGGGCAAGGTTGGCAAGAAAAGGGCACCCTGGATCTCCAGAGATATTGAGGCTTTAACCAGGAAAAAGGAGGAGGTGTGGCTCAGGTAAAGGCAGCTGGGATCAAGGGAATCCCTGGAAGTATGCTGCAAATCCAGGAGTTTACTGAAGAAAAAAATCAGGAGGATGAAAAGGGGGCTCGAGATAGCCTTGGCTGAGAAGACTAGGGTGAATCCAAAGAGGTACTTTAAGTATATTAAAGGAAAAAGAAAAAAACTAGAGAGATAATAGGGCGCCTCAAGGATCAAAGTTTACATGTATGTGTACAACCGCAGGGGATGGACGAGGTTCTCAAAGAACATCTCTCCTCAGTGTTTACTGTGGAGAAAGACATGATAACTTGGGGAAGTTAGTTGTGATTTCTTGGGGACAGTTCATATCACAATATAGGAGGTGTTGCATGTATTAGAAGGTATGAAGGTGAATAAATCTCCTGGTCCTGACCAGATATATCTAAGTACACTGCAAGAGGCTAGAGAAGAAATTGTGGGGTGCTGAAAATATGTTGCTGGAAAAGTGCAGCAGGTCAGGCAGCATCCAAGGAATAGGAAATTTGACGTTTCAGGCATAAGCCCTTCATCTCCAGCATCTGCAGACCTCACTTTCTCCTCGAAGAAATTGTGGGGGCCTGGCTGATATTTTTGCACCATTGTTAGCCACTGATGAGGTTTTAGAAGACTGGCGGGTAGCGACTGTTGTGCCATTATTCAAGAAGGTTTACACAGGAAAGCCTGGGAATTCGACACCACTAAGCTTAATATCTGTGGTAAATAAGAGACTTGAGAAAATTCAAAGGGATAAGATGTTCATGCATTTGGAAAGATGGGGTTTGTTTAAGAGTAGTCAGCATGGCTTTGTGCGTGGGAGATCATGCCTCACAAATTTGTTTGAATTCTTTTATGAAGTGACCAGGATTTCATTAAGGCCTTTGATAAGGTTCCACATGGTAGGCTGCTCTGGGAGGTTAGATTGTGTGGAATCCAGGGCACACTGGCAAGTTAGATACAAAATTGGTAGGAAGCAGAGGGTAATAGTAGAAGGATATTTGTCGGCCTGCAGGACTATGACTAGTGGAGTGTCTCAGGGATTGATGCTGGGCCCATTACTATTTGTTATCTATATCAATGATTGGTATGAGAATGTACAAGTTGAGAGTATGGCGCTGGAAAAGCCCAGAAGGTCAGGCAGCATCCAGGAAGCAGGAGAATCGATGTTTTGGGCATAAGTTCTTCTTCAGGAATAGCAGGAGATTTGATGTTTTGGACACTTCATCTTATTTCCCTGTGATGAAGTTTATGCTGCACACTTAACAATAGCTTTGCCATCATAGCTGGGCTACACCAGGTGCAGAGTACTTTGAACCTGCCCAATGACTATGTTGACAGTGGCATCTCATAGCTGAGAGTATGATGCTGGAAAAGCACAGCAGGTCAGGCAGCATCTGAAAAGCAGGAGAATCAACATTTCCGGCATAAGCCCTTCATCAGCCCTCCCCAGATGCTGCCTGACCTGCTGTGCTTTTCCAGCAGCACACACTCGACTTGTACATTCTCATCCAAATCCAAATATAAGTGGAGTCACAGGTAGACAGGGCAGTGAAGAAGGCTTTTGGCACACTGGCCTTCATTAGTTAGGGAGTTGAGAATAGCAGTTGGGAAGTTATGTTGCAGTTGTACAGGATGTTGGTGAGGCTTTGAGTATTGTGTCCAGTTTTGCTCACTTTGTTATCGGATGGATGTTATTAAACTGGAAAGAGTGCAGAAGAAATTTACAAGGATGTTGACTGGACTCAATGGTCTGAGCTATAGGGAAAGGTTGGACAAGCTAGGACTTTTTTTCCTTTTAGAGTAAAGAAGACTGAGGGGGAATCTTATAGAAATATGTAAGATCATGAGAGGCATGGATAGGGTCATTGCATTCAATCTTTTTCCCAGGATTGGGCATTGAGGATTATAGGTTAGAGGAGAAATAATAAAAGGGAACGTTTTTACACACAGTGTGGTACACATATGGAAGGAGCTGGCAGCGGAAGTCATTGAGGTGGGCACATTGACAACATTTAAAAGGCATTTGGACAAGTACATGAATAGGAAAGTATTAGAAGGATGTGGGCCAAATGCAGAGAAATGGGGTTAGTGTGGATGGACATTCTGGTCACCATGGACCAGTTTGGGTCATAGAGACTGTGTCCTTGATGTTGGACTCTAGGACTCTAATACTATGTTGTTAAATAGGCGTAGATGTAATGGCTGAATTCATTAGTGACTATTTATAAATTGAAAATTTTTTGATCCGAAGGGTCAGCCTCCCATTTCGAAAGAAATTTATTTAGATGTTTTAAATTGCTAATGTAAACCATTTTAGCAAATTATATATGTCATTAAGATTTTGAAAACTGAAACTGGACTAAGCCAGTTTTGACTAATGTAAAAGCAAGATACTATGAATATAGACAATTTAAAACGAGTGTAGAACAGGTCACAGAACCAAAATCATTGACTCTGTTTTTCTCGATGTTGCTGCCTGAGCAGCTGAGTGGTTTCCAGCATTCTATATTGTTGCTTTATGGCCAGTGCTTGAATTATGTATATTGAGTTCTTTTTACATAGAAATTTGAGATTGTTACAGTCTCTTATACTTTCTCAGCACTGTGAAGCCAATCAAAAAATGTGTGAATATATCCAATACTATGGAATACATAAGCACACTAATGGTTCCAACAGATTGAGGTTGATGAAATCATGTGGGATTATTAACCACACTGTCTTTGCTTACTGTTATAAGTGTTTTTCCTTCCATAAAAATATCTGTTTATGGTTGAAGTATTCTGACATGATAATTATGGGTAAATCCAGTAGTTGTGTGAACACTTCATGTGCAATGGCTACACATGAAGCGGGAATGGCTGTCCTGGCTACTTTACTAATTTCCATTGGATGTAAGCTTGAGCTCATTGAAATCTCTATTGCATCTATCCAAATGCATGGCAAGTCCCATTTGCCTAATGCTCACTTGTCCTACATGGACTCTGGATTCATCAATGCATTAGAATCATAGAGGCCTGCAGCATAGATAAAGACCCGTTGGCCCATTGTGTCCACATTGATCAACACATCCCAATTTCAGGCACTTGGCCCATAGCCTCGTATGTCTTTCATTGCATAATGGCGTGGTATAGCAACAGCTTTGCTCAGGACCATAAGAAACCACAGAAAGTTGTGCACACAGCCCAGACCATTCACGCAAGCCAACCTCCCATCCGTGGACTTTGTTTTCACCTCACTGCTGCGGAAAGGCTGCCAACATCATCAAAGACTCCTCCCACCCTGGTGTTGCTGTCTTCCAACCTCTTCCATCAGGCAGAAAGTACAAATGTTTGAGCACATGCTCGCCAACAGAATCAAGAACAGCTTCCTCCCCGCTTGATTTGCTTGATTTTGCTTTGCGCAAATCCTGTGCAGCCATAAGTTCGCATGCCTCACTCTGTCTAAGCATTCCATGAACTGTGTCCATGTTTGCTCTGATCTGCCTGTACTGCTTGCAAAAGAAAACTTTTTACTGTACTTAGATATATTTGACTACAATAAATCAAATCAAAGTGCACATCTCCGTATTTCTTAACTGCTATGAAGGTTTCTGCCTCTGCCACCTCACAGGAGTGAGGCCAGATTCCCATTACCCTCTATGTGAAAAGGTTTTTCCTCACATCTCCTCTAAACCTTTACCTTAAATCTATGGCCTCGTTCATTAATCAAGAGAAAATTTCTTCCTGTCTACCCTATCTATGCCCCTCCTAATTTTACACATCTCAATCATGTTCTCTCTTAATCTCTTCTGTTAAGGAAAACGACCCCAGTCTTTACTTGATTTTAAAATTCTTATGCCTTTTTTCAAATCATTCCATGGCCTCATCCATTCTTACCTCTGTTAATTCTTCCAGTAGCTACAGTCCTTTGAGATCTCATGATTGCTTGCACATCTGATTTAGATGTTCCACTTTTGAAGGCATGCTTCAGCTATCTTGGCCATAGGCTCTGAAACCCCTTCCCTAAACGTGTCCACCTCAATCATTTTGAAATGTTCGATGTTTTCAATTAAACTTTTGACCGTTTACCTTAGTATCACCTGACATGAGTTAAATTTTGTTTGAAGTAGCACCTATGAAATGCTTTTTCTACTGTAAGTGCAGCTGTTAGAATCCACATTAAGATGTTGAAACCCATCTCCACCTCTCAGTCCCTATGGGTCTGGCTCTACAAAGGGCAGATCCATATTCCACATTTACCTCAATCTGAAAACACAATGCAGTAATCTTCATTTAGTATCATTTATGTTTGTTTCCTCTTAAAACACAGGCCGTATACTGGATCTCAAGACTGGGACAGTTAAAAAAGAAGGGCAACAGTCTTCAATGAGAATGTGCATGGGATCCAGACGCTCTTTTATTTGTAGAATGAGGTAAGGACACAGGCTAAGAACGTGAACTGAGTTTTTCCTCTTAGCTTTTTACATAATTAAACAATAAACCTTGTAGTTATTGTGCATAGATTCTAATTGAAATTATTCTTTTCAAATGAAATATTAGTGTTTATTTCTGTTTATATGTATGTATAATTGCAAACTGTTGTGCATTTGCTTTGTTAAATAGCTTTGATCTATGAACGTTTCTATGAAAAAGCTGATGCAAATAACATTCATACAAACAGGGATTCAAGTTGGGTCAAACTAACCTCTGGTTCTCACACTTAATCAGATTTTTTTATTCCTTGATTTTTAAAATTGGTTTGGAGTGCTACATTTTCAGGTGAATTTTTGTAGTAGCTTTTGATTAGGTGTAACGGATTCTGGCTATCTAGTGGCTTTCAATTCAAGGAACATAGCACTTAGGAGCAAGAATAAGCCCTTTGAGCCTGATCTGTCATCAATTAGATTAAGGCTGATCCGAATGCAGTCTCCATTCCATTTAGCTGTCTGCCCTTCATGACCTTTGACTCCCTTCCCTCATCCAACCTCCACTGCTTTCTAGGCAGGTGAATACAATGGAAGAAAGTGAGGATTGCAGATGCTGGAGATCAGAGTCGAGTATGTGGTGCTGGAAAAGCACAGCAGGTTAGGCAACATCCGAGGAGCAGGAGAATCGAAGTTTCGGGCCAACAACCCACTTCTGGAAAATGTTTCTCCTCACTTGGTCTTAAGACCAAGGCTGCTTATTTTTAAACTGTGTCCCCTAATTCTAATCTCCTCAACAAAATGAAACATCCAACCCAGTATCCACTGGGCAGTCCCTTTAAGCTATTGTATGTTTCAGCAACATCATCCCTGTTTCTTCTAAACTCCTAACAACCTGTCCAGCCTTGCACCAGAAAATAGCTCTTCATTCCAGTAATGGGCTGTTAGGAATAGGAAATAAGGAGCTCACATCCCATAAGTGACATAAAAGGAAAGTGGTGTACAATTTAAATTAAGAAGGATTTCAGAACTTGTTAGTACAAAATGACTTGTGTGTTCTGGCACATGAATCATATGTTAGTAAAGTTAAAAAGTTAACCTTCTCTCAAGTGCTTCTAATGCATTATATACGTTTTCAGATCAGTCCAAAACTGTACAGATTACTCCAGATGTAATCTCATGAAAGCCATCTTCAATTGCAGTAAATATCTCTACTTTAATATTCCATGCTCCTTGTTAAACACTTGTTATATTTATGTACAAGAGAGCTTAATTCAAGAGGTGAAAGTGAGTACTGTGGACATCAAGATTGCATTTGACTGAATGAGATATTAAGGGGCCCTGTCAAAACTGGTGCCAGTAGGAATCGGGACATAATCTCCGCTGGCTGGAGTCATATGTAGCATGTAGAAAGATGGTTGAGATTGTTGGAGGTCATCATCTCAGCTCCAGGGAATTTCTGTAGGATAATCAGGATGGTGTCCTCGGGCCACACATCCTGAGATACTTCATCAATGACCTTCCTTCTATCATGAGATCAGAAGTGGGGATATTTGCCGATGATTATACAATGTTCAGCACCATTTGCAACTCCTTAGATACATAACAGGCTAGGGCTGGCAAGTGGCAAGCAACATTCACATTACACAAAGAACAGGCAGTGGTCGTCTCTTATTAGAGACAATCCAACCACCATCCTTGACAATCAGTGGCATTATCATCACCGAATCCCTCACTATCAATCTTACACTTGGTGCCTTGATGTCAAGGGCAGTGATTTTTATCTAGCCTGTGGAATTCAGCTTTTTTGACATGTTTGGAGCAAGGCCGCAATTAATTCAGGATCCCAGTGACCCTGGTGAAACCCAAACTAAGCATGTAAGCAACTTATGTTTTTGTAACTGCTAGTTGGTACCACCATCAACAATTTACGATTGACCAAAAACTAAACTGGAATAACCATATAAACATAGTGGCTACAAGAGCAGGTCAGAGGCTAGGAATCTTTCGGAGACTAATTCATCACCTGACTGCCCAAATTCTGTCCACCATCTATAAGGCACAAGTCAGAAGTCTGATGGAATACTCCCCACTTGCCTGGATAGGTGCTACTCCAACAACACTTAGGAAGCTTGACAATATCCAGACCAAAGCAGCAGGTTAATTGGCAAAACATTTACAAACTTCCACTGTCTCCACTACCGATGCTCAGTAGCAGTACTGTGTAGTTCAGACTTTTACCAGAGCTCTTTAAACAGGACCTTCCACGCCCAGGAATTTCTAGAAGGACAAGGGCAGTAGATACGTGGGAACACCAATATCTCCAAGTTCCCCTCCCAGCCATTCACTGTCCTATCTTGGAAATACATCATCGTTCTTTCACTATGACTGGGTCAAAATCCTGGAATTTCCTTCCCAAAATGACACTGTGGTGCTTCCCAAAATGGCACTGTGGTGCTACACAGTGCTGCAACAGTTCAAGAAGATAGCTCACCACCACTTTTTCAAGAACAGCTGGAGACAGACAATAATTGCTGGTCCAGCCAGCAAAGCTGAAAGCCCAAGAGTTAATTGAACAAAACATTGTTGTCTTAAATACTTACTACTCCTGCTTACAAACTCTGATTCACATAACAGAACATTCAATTTCTCTGCACTACTATTTTCTGTAATCTCTATTTAAATAGTTTGTTTTTATATTTCTGTTTATTCTGTCATATGGTTTAACAAGCTAGACTAGCATTACCTATTACCTCGGTTGAAGTGGAGGAAAGCTATGTTCTCGAATTGATATCGTCATTCTGATAAAGAGGCATCTGCAGTGATGGTGATACGTGGCCATCAGCAAGTGATTTCCTTGCTTCTGTTTGACCAGATCTGATGAGGTTTGGAAACAATGCTCAGGGCTTCTAGTATACCTCACTCCTGACAATATCACTCTGCAGCCATCTTTGATGAGTCTGTCATCCCAGTGGAACAGGAAATGGTCATGGATGATGTAGTGGTTTCTCAGATGTAGAGTGTAAGGTATGACCGTGGCATGCTATAGTTTGACTGATCTGTGGAACAGCTGTTCCAATTTTGGCACAAGCTCCCAGATGTTGGTAAGGATGACCAGAAGGATCAGTATCAACAAGCCTTAGTTTGTTATTGTCATATCCCATGTCTAGGATTGTTCTAGGTACTACAGTCCATTCAATTTCTTTCCTTTCCTTTGACTTTATAGCAGTTTGATAAGACTGAGTGACATTCTCAGCCATTTCAAAGGCAGTTAAAAATCAACCACATTGTTGTGGGTCAGGAATCACATACACACTACACCAAATAATGATACGATTTCGTTTTCTAAAGGATATTAGTAACCAAATAGGTTTTTACAGCAATTGATAGTGGCTCTATGATCCCCATTAGATTAGCTTTTATTTCCAGATTTTTAAAAATTTAATTCCAGTTTCACCACCTGACATGGTGGGATTTGTACCCATTTCCCAAGAACATTAGCCTGGAATTCTAAGTTACTTATCGTAGAATCTCTGTAAATTCTATCTATTCTAGTGTGAAAAGGGGCTGTGAAGCAGCAGTCCTAACCACTGTGCCGCTTGTACTATGATATTACCTTAATATCACCACTGTTTTTCTTGCCAAAGTGTGCAAGTTCACCTTATCCCTCATAATACTCGGCTTGTCAAATTTTTGTTTGCTTTCTTAACCTGTCTACATCTTTTTCTAAAATCTTTCAATCACACATGATACGTTTTAAAAGTATCTAATTTAACCGTATTTTTGTTAGTCATCTTCTGTAATCCATTGAAGTTAGTTGCACATACGTAAATTTATTAACTTAGTACAACTATGCTAACTGAGATACTTTGACCTAGTGTGCAAGGAGGCTTTGTTTGAGCAGTATACTTCTCCTCCCCAGTACTCACTGTACCTCTGCTTATTACGAAGTTCTACCTAATCACTTTCCATAAAGGCACTGACCAATCCTCCATGATCAAGCACACCCTTAATTTGTTTCTGATTTTATAATCCCAGCTGATGCTACTACTGGACAAGATCCTAGAATGAAACCTAGCTTGATCAATTAGATGTTTAACTTATTTTTAGTTAGTTATCATGATAGTCACTGAAACATTTACACAGTATTGCATACTGTTCTTTAATAACAAAACACAACTGTATTATGTAAAATAAAAGGATCAAAGCATGCAGCATTCTGAAGTTCCACACACATTGTTCAGCATTGACTTCCACTTCTGGAAATCACTGTCACCCATGGACCTCAGAGGCATGCTTAGTTGGAAAGAAAATTAGAGGGATTGCTGCAAGTGACTTAGACAATAGAAATCGGTTCAGAAAGATCTTAACTCTAAAAGCAAAACAAAATTGCACCCTGTTTCCCAATTCTATCTCTCATAAAATCTCAAGCCAAAGAGATTACACTCCCACCATCATGTTTTGATTTAACTGACTCCTTCTCTGCACTGCGGAGACAATTGTATGATTCCTTCTTGTGTCTGCTGGTATGAACCTTTGACAGTTCTAAAGCCTCAAACTTTTTCAATTCTAAAAACTTAAAAAATTTCTATACAAGTTCCCCCAGCTTAGAAATTTCACACATTTGAAATCATTTCATGCAGAGCTGACTGGTTGCCCTGAACTGAACTAATTCTTGTGTTCCCTCTGAGATAAAGACTTTTGCTCTTCTGCTCTGAATTCAAAACAACATCAATGGCTTTGTTCTGTTTACTCTGTCTGTCATAACTTCAACAGGATAATCATTTTACCCATTAACACCATAGAGATTCTCCCAAGCTCTTGATTTCATTCCTGGGCTTTTTTAGTGTTGATGTGTTGATCAGTGATCAAAACTGTCTTTCTGACCTTATAAAGAAACCCTCACAAACTGACCAAAGTCCCTCAGCCTAAATTTTAAAATTCAACTTTCAAAAATTATGATGAAATATGTTATATACCTTTCATCCTACTACTCCAGTATTCTCAAATCCCTGATCCATATTATTTTTGACTTGTATATTCTTGTGCCCTAGTCTCAAATTTGGAATCTCTCCACTACTCATGCACTCCTTATCTACTTCTTCAAGTAATGTATAAAACGCCATTTTTACTGGCTGGAATACTATTTTTACATTGATAGGTTCAGGGTCATAGGCTCAACTAGAGGGTGAGGCAAGCTGAGTTTTCCACAATCGTCTTTATAATTAGCCATCTTTGAATGTGGCACATCCTTCAGCGTTCCATGATTCCCTATCCCCTCCTTCAGTTATCCAGTAATCTGAAGTGTATATTACCTGATATCAGCGGCTTTACCAATTGGCATGATTGATGTAGATTCAACATTGTGTCTGTATTTATTTCGGACTAGGTCTTGCTAGCTATAATTAATCAAAGCTATAGATTACTTTATTCCCTTGGAATTGCCTTTTCGAAGTATTTCAAATGTAGGGAATTGTATCAAAACAAACCTATCTATTTGGTAAAGAAGCATTAACTTTCTTTGATCTTGTGTTGATGGCCAGGAATCACCTTGAGTCAAAGCATCAATGTTGATTAGGAGTTTGAGGAATCCAAGAAAATGGAAGAGTTGCCTGGATTTGCTATATTCTCAGAAGCTGATAAGATTTTATTCTAGGGAATAAACATCCATACCAGTTTGATACTTTTATAGAACATAGAACATAGAAAAGTACAGCACAGAACAGGCCCTTTGGGCCACAATGTTGTGCTGAGGATTATTCCTAATCTAAAATAAAATAACCTAACCTACGCACCCCCTAACTCACTGCTGTCCATGTACATGCCCAGCAGTCGCTTAAATGTCCTTAATGACTCTGCTTCCACCACCACCACTGGCAACACATTCCATACATTCACAACTCTCTGCGTAAAGAACCTACCTCTGACGTCTCCTTTATATTTCCTTCTAATATCTTAAAACTATGACCCCTAGTGCCAATCAATCCTGCCCTGGAAAAAAGTCTCTGGCTGTTGACTCTATCCATGCCTCTCATTACCTTGTATACCTCAATTAGGTCACCTCTCTTCCTCTTTCTCTCCAGAGAGAAAAGTTCGAGTTTAGTCATCCTCTCCTCATAAGACGAGCCCTCCAGCCTGGTAAAACTTCTTTGCACCCTCTCCAAAATCCCTGAATCTTTCCTATAGTAGGGCGACCAGAACTGGACACACTATTCCAAGTGTGGTCTCACCAAGGACTTGTAGAGCTGTAGCAAAACTTCGCAGCTCTTAAACACGATCCCCCTTTAGTGAAAGCCAAAACACCATATGCTTTCTTAACAACTGAATCCACTTGGGTGGCAACTTTGAGGGATCTGTTCCTCCACACTGCCAAGAATCCTGTCTTTAATCCTATATTCAGCATTTAGGTTCAACCTTCTAAAATGCATCACTTTGCATTTATCCAGTTTGAACTCCATCTGCCATTTCTCAGCCCAGCTCTGCATCCTGTCTATGTCTGTGTCGCAGTGCAGCCTGCAATAGCGCTCAATATTATCAACAGCACCTCTAGCCTTTGTGTCATCTGCAAATTTACCAACCCACCCTATAACCTCCTCATCCAAGTCATTTATAAAAACTACAATGAGCAGAAGCCCAAGAACAGAGCCCCGCGGGACACCACTCACCACTGACCTCCAGGCAGAATACTTTCCATCTACAACCACTCTCTGCCTTCTGTCAGCCAGTCAATTTGTGAGGCATGACCCGCCCCTCACATGCTGACTGCCTTTAATCATGCTATGCTTTTCGAAATAGTCATAAATCCTATCCCTCAGAATTCCTTCCAAAACCTTGCTGACCACAGATGTAAAACTGACTGGTCTGTAATTGCCAGGGATTTCCGTATTCCCCTTCTTGAAAAGAGGAACAACATTCACCTCCCTCCAATCCTCCGGTACGACTCCTGGAGAGTGAGGAGGCAAAGATCTTCGCAAGCGGCTTAGCAACTTCCTTTCTCGCTTCCTGGAGCAGCCTGGGATAAATCTGGTCTGGTCCTGGAGACTTACCAACCTTAATGTTCTCCAAAATTTCCAGCACATCAACTTCATCAGTCTTGATCTGGTCAAGCATGTATCCCAGTTCCTCAAAGTTCTCATTCACAACAAGGTCCCTTTCCTTAGTGAAAACCAAAGCAAAAAAACTCATTTAGGGCTTCCCCTATCTGCTCAGACTCCCTGCACAAGCTCCTACGCTATCTCTGACCAGCCCTACCTTCTCCCTGGACATTCTTTTATTCCTCATGTATGAGTAAAATGCCTTTGGGTCTCCCTAATCCTTCCTGCCATGCCTTTTTCGTGCTCCATCCTGGCTCTCCTCAGTGCATTTCTGAGCTCCTTTCTAGTAAGCCTGTAATCCTCTAAAGCTGTGCTAGATCCTTGTTTCCTCCACCCTATGCAAGCTGCCTTCTTTATTTTGACAAGAAGCTCCTCTGTTCTCGTCATCCAAGACTCCTTAATCTTACCCCTTCTTGCCTATCTCAGAGGAAAAATTTGTGCATTACATGCAACACTGCTCCTTAAATAGTCTCCACATGTCTGTTGTGCCTTTTCTGTGGAACAATTGCTCCCAAACTGTACTTCCCAATTCCTGTCTGATAGCGTCATAATTTCCTTTTCCCCAATTAAATATCTTCCCTCAGTAACTGTTTCTTCCCCTCTCCAAAGCTATGGTAAATATGAGGCAGTTGTGGTCACTGTCACCAAAGTGTTCTCCCACTGCGAGATCTGACACCTGTCCTAGCTCATTGCCGAGCACCAAATCCAAAATGGCTCTTCCCTCATCGGCCTGTCAACCTTTGCTTTACTGATGGTTAGTATGACTAGATTTGATATAAAATAGAACTGTGATCTAGGACATAGAGCAGAGGAAGCTGTTTAACACACACTTGTGAGGCTATGGAGTTCGCAGCCAAAGCCAGTGATTTTGAAGCATGTAAAGGTCGGAGCATGGCAGGCATTCATTGCCTGTGTTACGTGAGACAGAGAAATGCTGTGTGTCTCAGCTGGATTAACATTGCATTGTTACATGTGATAATCTGCAATCCAGTATCAAAGAATGTGAACATAGGGCACAAAAGCATAGACTAAATGTGGATACTTTTTATGAAGGCATTGCTACACTGCATCGAAATATATTGCTCGCATTGAGTAAGGGATGCAGATTAATGAGGATACAAGTTGTAAGATCTATGTAAAATGGGGTTGTAAGAAATGTATGTAATCTAAGGTGGGTGTCCAACTCACCATGTTCCTCTACACTCCAAGCTCACCCCCATAATATGGAAAGTGAGTGGTCTCTGAATTAGATAGCCTCCACACCACATATAAATTTGTAATTAAAGACTAAACGAGTTTGTTAAAAGCTGTTTTGATGCTGATAATATGTTTCCCAAGTCACAGTATTGAAGGTGTGTGCAGTTGAGTGGGAGTAGGCAGGCTGTCTTATTTACAAAGTTGATGAAAAGGGTGAAAGGGAAGAAAGGGTGAGGTATGATTTTCAGGGATAAGCTGTGTACATCAGGGCTGCTTTCCTGAAGGCACTACCCTCTCCCTTTGCCGGCTGCAAACCTTCTCCCACACTGGTGATGGGACTAAATTTATTTCTGATATCTGGTCGGCATGGATAAATTGGACCTAAGGATCTGTTTCCATGCTGTATAATCTCTATAACTCTATGACCGCTCTCAACCACCTCCATAAGCTTTCCAAATCCACCGACCCAATGCTCCTGATTTACTTGAGGCAAGAAACCATGTTGTTATTTTGAAGGGTATGTCTCCAGTACTGGCAGCACCAATGCTGAATTTGTAGCACTGATGGAGCTGCTGGTCAATTTGATTGAACATGTCTATGTCACCTTCTGAACCCACGACGACTTTCATCTAGAAAGACAAAATCAGCAGATATATGGAACACTACTACCTGCAAATTCTCCTCCAATTCACTCCCCATCCTGAATTGGAAGTATATGTATAAATATATATTCCTTCACTGTCACTCAGTCAAAATCCTGGAATTCCCTCCCTAATGACATTGTGCATGAACCACAGCAGGTGTACTGCTACGGTTCAAGGAGGCAGCTTATCACACCTTCTCAAAGGCGATTAGGAATAGGCAATAAAATACTGGTCAGCCTCTGCCCCACCAGTGAATAAAAAGAAAAAGCTCTAGAGCATGAGATTTTCACCCCACTGAGTGCTAGAGTCCCACACAGCAGCACTTGAACATGGTGAGCTTCTTCCTGATTGAGAAGTTCACTTCCACCATTACTTCCAGGGTTCAAGCAGTCTGCTCCTTTGGAATTTCCAGTCCTAAATTAATGTTTAGGAACAAATTACATCGTTGTTTTTACCATTTTCTGTAGAGTCATAGAGATATACAGCATGGAAACAGACCCTTCGGTCCAAATTGTCCATGTCGATCAGATATCCTAAATTAATCCCATTTGACAGCATTTGGACCATATCCCTCTAAACCCTTCCAATTTATGTACCCATCCAGATGCCTATAAAATATTGTAATTGTACCAGCCTCTACCACTTCCTCTGGTAGCTTATTCCATACACACACCACCCTTTGTATGAAAATATTACCACTTGGGTCCTTTTTAAATCTTTACCCTCTCACCTTAAATATATGCCTTCTACTTTTGGACTCTGCTACCCTGGGGAAAAGACCTTGACTGTTCACCCTATCCATGCCCTGCATGATTTTATAAATCTCTATAAAGTCAGCCCTCAGCCTCCGACGCACCAGGGAAAACAACCCCAGCCTATTCAGCCTCTCCCAATAGCTCTTCAATCTCAGAAACATGCTTGTAAGTGTTTTCTGAGCCCTTTCAAATTTAACGACATCTTTTCTATAACAGGGAGACCAGAATTCATGAGTTGAAAAACGTGGTGCTGGAAAAACACAGCAGGCCAGGCAGCATCTGAGGAGCAGGAGAATCGACGTTTCGGGCATAAGCCCTTTTTCAGGAATTCCTGGCCTGCTGTGTTTTTCCAGCACCACATTTTTCAACTCTGGGACTCCAGCATCTGCAGTCCTCACTTTCTCTCAGATCAGAATTCATTAATCCTTCACTTGTCCGAGACAGGTTCCACCACAGAACACACCAGATGGCCTCCTCCTTTAAAAACCACAATTTCCCCTCCATGTGGTTGAAGATGCCCTCCAACGCATCTCATCCACCTCCTGGACCTCCGTCCTCAAACCCCACCCCTCCAACTGCAAGAAGGACAGAACCCCCCCAGTCCTCACCTTCCATTCTACCTCCGTATAAACCGCATCATCCATCATTTATAAAATCATGCCACCTCCAAATGGACCCCACCACCGGGGATATATGGACCCCACCACCAGAAATATATTTCCCTGCACCCCCCCTTTTCCACTTTCTGCAAAGACAGTTTCCTCCATGACTACGGTCCACCCTCCCCCCCCCCCCCCCCCCCCCTCCCCCAGCCACCCAAAAAAAACCCCACCCTTCCCTCCTTCCTGCCTCCGCAGGAATTGCAAAACCTGCACGCACACCTCCCCACTGCCCCCCCCCCCCCCCCCCACCCCCCACTTCCATCCAAGGCCCCAAAGGAGCCTTCAAAGATTCACCTGCACATCCACCAATGTCACTTATTGTATCTGTTGCTCCCAATGCGGTCTCCTCTACATTAGGGAACCTGGATGCCTTCTTGCAGAGCGCTTTAGACAACATCTCAGGGACACCCGCACCAATCAACCCCACCACTCCGTGGCCCAGCATTTCAACTCCCCCTCCCACTCTGCTGAGGACATGCAGGTCCTGGGCTTCCTCCACCACCATTCCCTCACTATCCGATGCCTGGAGGAAGAATGCCTCATCTTCCATCTCTGAACACTTCAACCCCAAGGCATCAATGTGGACTTCACCAGTTTCCTCGTTTCCCCTCCCCCCACCTTACACCAGTTCCAACCTGTCAGCTCAGCACCATCCTCATGACCTGTCCTACCTGCCAATCTTCCTTCCCACCTATCAGCTCCACCCTCCTCTCTGACCTATCACCTTCATCCCCACCTCCATCCCCTTATGTACTCTTGGCTACCTTTTCCCCAGCCCCTTCCCATTTAGCTCTCCACCACCTTTCTTCATGATGAAGGGCTTTTGCCTGCAATGTCAATTTTCCTGCTCCTCGGATGCTGCCTGACCTGCTGTGCTTTTCCAGCACCACTCTAATCTAGACTGTAATCTCCAGCATCTGCAGTCCTCACGTTTGCCTAGACCATCCTGTCTACTTGCGACTCTACTTTCAAGGAATAATGAACAAAAGTCTCTTTGTTCAGCAACACTCCCCAGTCCCTTACCATTAATTTTATAGGTCCAGTCTGGATTTGCACTACAACAATGTAGCTCTTCATATTTATCCACTTTCAAATATAGTAATTGGCTTGGTTGGATTTGTCCTGCATTTTATGTACAGTGTTGGGAGATGCTGGACTGGAACAGCTTACTGTAACATTTTTGAAAGGAAAACAAACTTTTATGGCATCTTTTGATTTGTAAGATATCTCAGCAAATGAAGCACTTCTTTAAAGCCTGGGCACTATTGTTCCTGGGCAACCAAGTACCCATGAGTACTAATCAATGCTGACAGTTGTGGGCAGCACTCAAGAAGCACTCCCTTCTCTTCGAGTATTTTCTTTCTCTGTCCTGCTTAAACAGACAGCTTAATGCCTTATCTAAAAAGTAACACACCCATTAGTGAATCATACCCACAATACTACTCTGGGATGTTGGTCCAGATTGTATTCTGAAGTCACGCAGTGAAGTTTCAATGCACAGCCGTCTGACTGATCTGAGAATGATCACGATAACACTGTGCCGAAACCTCAATGGCACAATAAAGCTGTAAATGTCAGATAAAAATGCATAATATTTGTTGCACTTGGTGCTTTTAAATTCCTCCAGGTGAGAAGTGTGGAAACAAAAACAAAGTTAACCGGGCAGATGAAACTGAATTTTGATAAATGCGAGGTGTTGCATTTTGGAAAAGCCGATCAGAGCAGGACTTATACACTTAATGCTAATGTCTCTGTGAATGTTGCTGAACAAAGAGACCTTGGAGTACAGGTTCGTAGTTCCTTAAAAGTAGAGTTGCAGATAGATAGGGTAGTGAAGAAGGTGTTTGGTATGCTTCCCTTTATTGGTCAGAGTATTGAGTGCAGGAGTTGGGAGGTCATGTCACGGCTGTACAGGACATTGTTAGGCCACTGTTGGGATATTGTGTGCATTTCTCGTCTCTTTCCTATCAGAAGGATATTGTGAAACTCGAAAGGGTTCAGAAATGATTTACAAGGATGTTGCCAGGGTTGGAGGATTTGAGCTCTAGGGAGAAATTGAATAGACTAGGGCTGTTTTCCTTGGAGCATCAGAGGCTGAGGGATGACCTTGTAGAGGTTTATAAAATCATGAGGGGCGTGAGCAAGGTTAAAAGACAAGGTTCTTTCCCTGAGGTGGGGGAGTACAGAACTACAGGGCATAGATTTAAGGTGAGAGGGGAAAGATATAAAAAGGACCTAAGAGAAAACCTTTTCATGCAGAGGGTGGTGTGTGTATGGAATGAGCTGCCAGAGGAAGTAGTGGAGGCTGATACAATCACATTTAAAAAGTATCTGGGGGGGATCCAAGATGGCGGCGACCCAGCAAGACTGAGTCCACAGTGCTCTACCCAAAACTTGGGCAAAGTGGGCTATCCACCCCCACCACACTCACTAAACCATTTATAATAGTTGTTAACCTTAAATAGTTACCTATTAGTACATTTAAATAGTCTAATACTAGCTGGAAAATGAGTAAAGGGAAGGGAACAGGCGGCTCTAAGAAAGCAGGGACCCCTTCCCCACCCTCTCCCTCTTCAGCTGCAACAAAGGTGTCTTCAGCTACTTCAGGAGATTTACCAATGAAGATGAGCTTTGAGGAGATGTTTGCCAGGTGGGAGGCGAAGATTGATGCTTTTATCGATGAGTCTCGGCAGAGCAGAGAAGCATTATCAGCCGAGCTGCAGAAGCAGGGCAGAGACATTCAGGAATTGGAGTGCCGAGTCAGAGAGGTGGAGTCGAAGGCCGCAGCCTCAGAGACTGCGATAAAATCGGCAGCTGACTTTTCTCGAGAATCGAGTCCAGAACCTAGAAAACCACATTGATGACCTCGAAAATCGATGTCGTAGAAAAAATATTCGGTTGTTGGGCCTGCCCGAGCAGGAAGAGGGAGGTCAGCTGACAGCATTCTTAGAGCATTGGCTGCCACAACTTTTAAATCTGCATAATGGATCAGGCCAGGTAAGGGTAGAATGGGCCTACCGGGTCACAGTACGTGGGCCCAGCTCAACCCAGCGCCCACGCCCGGTCCTGTTCCAGCTGCAGAGCTATCGGGAGAGGCAGATGCTCCTGGAAGCCTCAAGAAATCTGGGAAAAGATCCCCAAGCTATGACCCACAAAGGATCCAGGATCATGCTGTTCCAGGACTTCTCCCCAGCTTTGGTCCGAAAGAGGAAGGCATTCGATGAGGCGAAGAAGCGTTTAAGGGACTTAAATATTCAGTACTCCTTACGATATCCAGCGACGCTACGCCTTAGCCACGAAGGATCCATATATAACTTCGGATCACCGGAGAAGGCTAAGGAATTCTTGGACTCTCTTAAATAAACTGTAAGAGATTGTGGACGCTGGTCTGCCTTTCCCATTATTTTGGTTTACATCCCTTCATCTTTTCTTATCTTTCCCCCTATGTGTGTATGTGTGTGTATGTATATATATATATATATGGGGCGTTTGGTTAATGTTGATGGGGAGAGGTGGTTACCTTATTCTATTTTACTTCTGTTTTTAGGAGCGGGGTTGTTTTTCTTTCCCCTGTTATTTTGTGGTATTATATGGTATTAATATTCCCAAATATATTTAGATGTGGGTGTGGGTGGGGGTGGGGTGTTCACTGTTAACTCTAGCTTTATATTATATTTGAATTCTCCTCATTTTATTGAGGAACACCTGGATCAAGGGTGGGGCACTGGTTGGAAGAGGGTAAGATGGACTGTGGGAGAGGAAGTGACGCTCCCTGGGAACAAGGGAGAAAATCTCCAATTCGGAATGTTTTATATCTTTTATACTTAGAAAGAGTTTTTTGTTATATTGTTTTGAGTGTATCAGAGAGTCTTTACTTTTGTAAATCTTGTATGTTCCATGCTCGGGATGTCCTAGATAGGGTTTCCCCTCCCGAGGGGTCTCGGATCTGTCCAGATGATTATGGCTGAACAGTCGGTTAAGTGGTGCACCTGGAATGTCAGGGGGAGTAATTCGCCAGTTAAAAGGAAGAAAATATTATCAAATCTTAAGAAGGAGAGAGTTGATATAGCTCTCCTACAGGAGACACACCTGTCGGATAAAGAACACTTAAAATTACGACAGGGCGGATTTGATCAGGCCTTTTTTTCCTCTTTTAATTCAAAAAGCAGGGGAGTCATTATCCTTGTCCGGAAGAACTTCCCTTTGAAAATTCTAAATCAGATAAAAGACGAATCTGGACGATATATTTTGATTAAAGCCCTCATAAATGGAGAGGAATATGGGATCTTAAATGTGTACTGCCCCCCGGCACACCCCTTTAAATTCATAACGGAAGCTTTTTCAAAACTAATGGCCTTTGGTGCCCGTCATACAATTATAGGGGGAGACTTTAATTGTATTATGGATCCGGAAATAGACAGGATTCCCAAGAGTGCCGCTGGAGTATCTCCCAGATCTAGACAACTGGCGGACCTGAATAAAGAATTAGGATTGGTAGATGTATGGAGATGTCTCCATCCACAGGGTAGAGATTTTTCTTTCTACTCTAATCCACATAAATGTCACACAAGAATTGATATGTTTTTTGCCCCATCGATTTTTCTAAATTCTATAGCAACCTGTAAAATAGGTACTATAGCAATCTCTGACCATGCCGCTGTATACATGGAAACTAAGGTAAAGAACAATGGGACATCCGCTCGGCATTGGCGTATGGACCCCTTCCTGATAAAAGATAGCAAATTTTTAAAGTACTTCTCCCAAGAACTTAAAACTTTTTTAGAAATTAATACTGGTACGGCTAGCAATCCGTCAATGATGTGGGAGACCATCAAAGCTTATGCACGAGGTTTGATCATCTCCTATTCAGCGACCCAGAGGAAAATGAAGGGAGAGCAACAGCGTCTGCTCAAAGCTCGCCTAAAAGCAGCCGAAACAGCATACGCTGATAGACCTTCTATCACAAAATTGCAGAGGATTACAGCTCTTAGGACAGCTTTAAACACCGCGCTTACTCAAACGGCTAAAAGGGAAATATTATTTGCGAAACAAAGATTATATGAATATGGCGACAAACCGGGTAGATACTTAGCATTTCTTGCAAAGAAAAAGAAAGCCACTCAAACTATTCCGACCATCAAGGAAAGTACAGGTACCCTGACTCATGATCATAAAAAGATCAATGCGACCTTTAAAGAATTTTATTCTGAACTATATAGATTGCAGGATTGTGAAGATAGGATTAGGAGGATGCAGTCATTTTTTAAAAATTTGACCTTCCCGGGCCTGACTCCGGAACAGGTGTCGGCCCTAAATACCCCTTTAACAGTCCAAGAAATACTTGAGGCAATTAGGCAACTTCAGAGCGGAAAAGCACCGGGCCCGGATGGTTTTTAAGCTGAATTCTATAAAGAATTTACAGGAATATTGGTTGACCCACTTATGGATATGTATAATTTTGCGCATAGTCAGGTCTGTCTCCCGCCCACGCTGAAAGAAGCAAATATTTCTCTTATCCTCAAAAAAGGAAAAGACCCAGAAGATTGTGCATCTTGCAGACCAATATCCTTACTAAATGTAGACTTTAAAATTCTCTCAAAAATGTTAGCACTAAGACTAGAAAGGGTACTGCCATATATTATAAAGGAGGACCAGACGGGATTTATTAAGGGCCGCAGATCATCTAATAATATCAGAAGGGTCTTGAATATGATCCAAGCCTGTCATCAGGGAAAGATACCAGGAGTAGTAATTTCATTGGATGCGGAAAAGGCATTTGATAGGGTTGAATGGTCATATTTATTTTACACATTGGAAAGGTTTGGCGTTGGACAGGTGTTTACCAAATGGGTTTCAACATTGTATAATGACCCCAAAGCAGCTGTTATTACTAATGGGTTAAGATCGGATGGCTTCAGTGTGGGTAGGGGCTGCCGTCAAGGATGTCCTCTCTCACCATTGTTGTTTACACTGATAATCGAACCATTAGCAGAAGCCATCCGGACTGATCCTAATATAACGGCCCCGAGGATTGGTACAGGTAAACACAAAATTACCCTCTATGCAGATGACGTTCTCTTATTCCTCAGTAATCCTTTAATGTCAGAGCCTCGTCTAATTCAAGTTATTAATACATTTAGTGCATTCTCAGGCTATAAAATTAATTTTTCAAAATCGGAAGCCATGCCAATGGGTGGTCTGGCTATGATACCCCACTTAATGGACGGATCCCCTTTTCCCTTCCGTTGGTCCCTGGGGGTCTTCTTATATTTAGGTATTTTTATCACGCCAGTATTTGATCAGCTGTATGGGGCTAATTTTGTACAATTAATGGAAAGGATAAGGCAGGACCTCCAGCGATGGAGAGACCTTCCGACTTCCTGGCTAGAGAGAATAGCATTAATTAAAATGAATGTTCTGCCCCGTCTCTTATATCCTATGAGAATGCTCCCGCTGATGCTGCCAAGGCTAGCCCTACGTAAATTATATGGCTGGTTGGGCTCCTTTATTTGGAACCATAGACGGCCCCTTATTAAGCTGAAGAAGCTACAGCTTCCACAGGCAAGGGGAGGACTGGACTTCCCAGACTTTAGGAAATATCAGTTATACTAAGTTACATAGCTGATTGGGTTTCATCTGATCCACAATCAATTTGGCTGGATATCGAAGCCTCCCAAGTAAAATACCCACTTATTAACCTTTTATTTTCAGATAAGAGGAAAATCATTACAGACCACTGTAAAAATCCCATAATATTAAACACAATTAAGGCCTGGAATATAATGCGGCAAAATGAGGGTAACTCACATAAAACATCCCCCCATGCACCAATAGTAGGCGCATGGGGATTCCAACCGGGGATTACAGATGCCACCTTTAAACTCTGGAGATCCAGGGGCATCTCATGCTTAGGGGACCTATTTAAAGATGGGATCCTGATGTCCTTTGAGCAGCTGCGTCTGAAATTCGGAATACCTAATGGGGATCTCTTTCGATACTTCCAAGTTCGAGATTATATACAGAGGAAGACTACATTAATAGATAGTCTTTATAAATCAGACAGAGAACGTAATGTCTTACGACCAGCGGGGGCATCCTCCGTTAGTACTATATACCATTTGCTACATGATGGAGTCTCAGGAGACATGGATGACCTGCTTAAAACATGGGAGCAGGACTTGGGGCTAGAAATCTCTGAGGATATGTGGAATGACATTTGGGAAAATGCTAGAAGAATTGCTATCTGTAACAGAACTCAGGCTATCCAACTAAAGATACTTCATAGGGCCCATATAGCTCCGGCTCGACTGGCAAAATTTAAGGCAGGAGCATCTCCAATGTGTCCCAAATGCAAAATAGAGGTGGGTACTCTTGCACATTGTCTGTGGACTTGTCAGAAAATCCGCAGATACTGGACTAAAGTGGCAAATACCCTGCCAGAAATTTTAGGAACAGAAATTAGGGTGGACCCTGTATCTCTCCTTTTGGGCTTTTTGAACCTCTCATCTCTGGATATGCATGGGAAGAGACTATTTTCTATTCTCTCTTTCTGTGCAAGGAAAAATATTTTGGTGAACTAGGTGGCTGAGGGCCCCCCTGGACTTTCAGATTGGCACAGATTAATTATGGAATATATCCCCCTTGACTTCCTCACAAATATGGTGCACCGAAAGACTGAATTATTTTATAAAATATGGCAGCCCTTTTTGAATTATATAAATGCAGATATTTCGGCTATCCTAACAAGGGCTTTTATTTAGTGAAGATTTCAGACCGGGCTGCTCCGGGGCCCCTTGGGGGAGGAATCCTGCGCGAATACGGGTTTTATTATATTTGATGTTTATACATTCCGAGCATGTAAGAGACTTAGGTATACACTCTGGTTAGTTATAGGTTAGATTAGTAGAAAGTTGAGGTTTTTTTTCTTTCTTTTTTTCGTTTCTTTTTTTTCTCTTTTTGTTTTCTTTCTTTCTCTTTTCTTTGTTAAATTATGACTATTGTATATATGATTTAATTGTACACCAATGTTTGTATTTGAGAGTTTTGTTTATTTTTGTAAATTTGCAAAAATGTTAAATTTCAATAAAAATATCTACAAAAAAAAAAGTATCTGGATGGGTTCATGAAAATGAAGGGTTTCGAGCGATTTGGACCAAGTGCTGGCAAATGGGGTTAGATTAAGTTAGGATATCTGGTCGGCATAGATACATTGAACCAAAGGGTCTGTTTCCGTGCAGTACATCTCTATGACTCTATGACATTGCAGACTTCCTTTAACTAGTGCATTTTTTTAACTTGGGGATTTTGCTTGGCTCCCACCATGGTGAGTTTATCCAAATAAAGCTAGATTGGTTATCTGTAATTTTGGTCTGTGACTCAACCTTGTCATTTCACAAACTGTTCCATTCTTCCTTTTAATCTCACATTTACTTTAACCCTGAAGATGCAAATGTCAGGTTTGATTAGAAGTCTCAAAATATTATAGCCTACAAAGCACAAAGAACTTCCTAACAATATTCTGTCTCAGAATGTGATTCACTTGTTTTTAAACCTTAAAGAAAGCAAAGTGAGATTTGTATGGCTCTCTATTATGGCCTTTTTTCAACTGGTTGAAGGACAGATCCAAAACCTAGCACACTTTCGCAAGGCTGTTTGGTGCTGGCTATAATGTGGAAATGCTACACACCACTGCCACTGTTCAAGAAGGGGGTGAATGTTTGGGGTATAGGATGGGCCAGGTATCAATCGAGTAGGCTGATTAGTTTTGGATGGTCTAGAGCTTTTTATGTATTGGAAATGCAAATCAGCAAATGGAGAATATTCCATCACACTCCTGACTTTCACATTGTGGATTATAGACCGGCTTTGAGAAATAACTTGCTGCAAAATTCCCTGACTCTGACCTGCTTTATAGCCACATGCATATATATGTGAGGGAGGGGGGGGGGGGGTTAATCCCAACCAATGCTAACCCATTTGGATGTTGATGATAGAGAATTTAAGGATGATGTTAAACATCAAGGAGAGCTAGTTCAATTCTCTCTTGTTGGAGATTATCTTTCCCTGGCTTCATCTTTTTGTGTGATCTTAATTTGTTTGTAGTTAGCATTTAACAGAAACATAGAGTTTTAATTCTAAAGTTCCCAGACTTAAACAGGGTTTTAATAAGGTTTCAACTGGAAGAGCAGTGGACCTTAGTTAATTAACAAAGCAGCTGAAATTGGTTCCTCTGTAACTGGGACAGATAGACCTTTTGTATTAGGCTAGTGTGAAATGAATGTGACTTTGCACTTGAGTATTATTTAGAATGCTGAGCTTTGGATGATTTAGGGAAATAGTGTGTGAAACTTACATCTGAATGCTGGATTTTAGGTGATTAAGGAAGTTAGAAGAGGAAGAAAATCTTTTTTAAAACTTATCAGCCTTCAGGAATTGGTCACTAGTTAGCAGTGCTACCTTACAGCACCAGAGACCAGGGTTCGATTCCACCCTCAGGCATTTGTCTGTGTAATGTTTGCACATTCTCCCCATGTCTGCCTGAGTTTCTCTGGGTGCTCCAATTTTCTACCACAGTCCAAAGATGTGCAGGTTAGGTGGATTGGCCAGGCTAAATTACCCATTGTGTCCAGGGATGTGCAGGCTGGTTGGATTAGGCATTGGAAATGTGGGGTTATGGGGATAGGTAGGAGGGTGAGTGTGGGTGGGATGTTATTTGGAGAGTTGGTTTGGATTCGATGGGTTGAATGGCCTGCTTCCATTCTGTGTGGTTTCTATGATTCTGTAATAACTAGCTTCTCCTTAGCAGAGTGATTTGTAGTATCGTGTAAATGACTAAGATTTATTCATAAGGATCACAACACTATGGCAACAGATCATTAAGGTTAATAAAATATAAAAAGTCATTAATACATAATTAAATAAAATAATTAAGCAATTAGAACACATCAAGGATGTTAGGATGAGTAATGTATCACAGCTGCAGCATGTGGTAACTTCTGGCTGCTGGTTTGATCAAGGACATACCAATCTACAGTAAACATTTGAAATTCCAGCAGCCTCAGCTCAGAGTTTATAAGCTCAAGACTGAACTACTGAAACTGCAAGTCATCAGGGAAAACATTATTTTTGTTTTTATATACCAGAAGGTATTCTCAACTCTTATGAAACAGTCTTCTGATTTAGTCAATTGTTAAGGCACTGGAGAATGGCAACATGTCTCGCAGATGCTGCCAGACCTGCTGAGTTTCGACAGCAATTTCGGTTTTTATTTCAGATCTCTAGTGTCCGCAGTTCTTTGTTTAATTTAGCATTTAACTTACTGCCCCATCTCTTCCAATATGCCCGCCTTGAAGAAGTTCTGCTCTGACAGGATTTCTCTTCCTGTTCTCCGTCATTACTTTCACTTTTTCTCCTAGGATCTGACAAACCCACTCCTACAGCCACATCTCTTTCCTCAGTTACTGCGTCCAGCTCAGGATCACCCCACGTGGATTCTGACTGAAGTTTCATCCTTCATGTTTTGAATCCACCCAGGATCACAGATATCTTTGTGATGTTCAGTGTTCCTCAGACAGCAATACGTGCCACATCCTGAGATCCTGACTGAGTGCTATGAGCTACCATATGCACACTTTCGACCTTTCTCGCTCCATCAGCACTGCCTCATGCTGACTCAGCTGCTCTGCCCCCACACCTCACTTTTGCTTAATTCTGCAGCCTATTTGATGTTCTAACAAGAAACGTTTTCCTCTTTTTAGGCATTAAGGAATACAAAGTACAACAGCTCAGAGATAACCGCACCCCACAAGAACCTTCCTCCCCTCCCCTTTCCTCGGATTCCATCCCTTCTCCCAACCCCACCTCCTGTCGTGTATTTACTTTCCCTCCTGCTCTTATGCTGAGTGTTCTGTACTCATCAAAAACCTTAGTTTTATCCCTCTGCATCCCCATCTCAATAGATTTTGGGCATGGCATGGCATTGAACACTTCTTCCATTACCTCCCACTCTGTGACCATTTCTTTGGACAGGAGTCCTCTTCTCTTCCAACAGATACCTTCACCTGTCTCAAACACTCTCCCTCTGCCTGGACTCCTCTTTTTGGCTGTTTAACTGCACTCGATTTGTTCATTGAGAACTGCCAAAGTGACACCAGTTGTCTTAATTTATCTCCTTCCCTCACCCACCCTTCGAGCCTATCTCCCCATGAACTGCCTGCTCTCTGTGCTCTCAGATCCAAGTTTGACTTTGTAATTGAGACTGCCGACGAGGTGGTGCTGTTGTCTGTCTGGTGTAGATGTCTACATTGCAGAGGCTGAGTGCCAGCTCTCTGACACCTCTTCCCACATCCCCCACCATCGAGCATCAGGCCATTGCGCCATGACTATCAACCTCATCCCATCTGGGAATCTTTCTTCAACACCCTCCAGCTTATGGTCCCCCAACCCCATATAGCCCACTTCTCCATTTTTTCCCAGAATCCACAACAGGACTGCCCAGACAGAGCCGTTATTTCTGCTCGCTCCAATCCTATAGCTCCTCTTCCTATCTTGACTGGATTTTTTTCTTGCCTTTTTCAGTCATTCCCACCTCTATCCACAATTCTAATTGTATTTTACCTGTTTCAAAATTTCCATTTGTAGGCAACAGCCACTGCCTCTTCACTGTGGACATGCTGCAGCCCCTTTACATGTGCATCCCTCATCGGAATGATCTCAGGGCTCTCCATGACTTCCTGGAAAGAAAGGCCTCATATCCCTGCATACCGCCACCCTCCTCCGTCTGGCCAAGCTTACTAGCATTTTGAACAACTTCTCCTTTAACTCTTCTCACTTCCTTCACCTCAGGTGTGTCCATGGGTTCCTGCATGGGCCCCAGTTATGCCTATCTCTTTGTGGGTATGTTGGACTTTTCTTGTTCTAGTCCTACTCTAGCCCCCATCCACAACTCTTTCTCTGAAATGTTGATGACACTATTCGGGCTGCTTCCGCCTCGTGTTCTGACCTGGAAGCATTTATAAATTTCCAATTTCCATCCTGCCTTCACCTTCTTCATCTGATTTATCTCCAACTCCTCCTTTCCCTTCCTTAACTTCTCTATTTCTATTTCTGTGGATAGGCTGGCTACCAATATCTACAAGCCCACTGACTTCCGCGGTTATCTGGACTATATTTTCTGAAGAAGGGCTTATGCCCGAAACGTCGATTCTCCTGCTCCTTTGATGCTGCCTGACCTGTTGCACATTTTTCAGCTCTGATCTCCAGCATCTGCAGTCCTCACTTTCTCCTCTATTTCCTCACACCCTGCTTCCTGTCAGGACTCCATCCCATTCTCCCAGGTTCTCCATCACCGTGGCTTCTGTTCTGATAATGCCACCTTCCGTTTTCCTCAACCGTGGATTCCCTGTCACTGTGGTCAACAGGACCCTTAACTGTGTCCGACCCATCTACCACTCTTCTGTGTTGACATCTTCTCTTCATTCCCTCAGCAGCGGTGGAGACCGCTGGACCTCACTTAGCATCCCACCAGCCTCTTCATCCAAAGGTCTGTAAGCCACTGTTTCTGTCATCTCCGGCAGGGTGCCATGACCAGACAGACATTGCCCTCTCCTCCTTTGTCAGCCTTCCAAGGGATCGTTCCTTCCAAGACACTCTGGGCTATTCCTCCACCATTCCCAACATCCTCATCGCATCTAGTCTCCTGTATTTGCTTTTCCTGGTGTGATCTGCTCTACACTGGGGTTATGAAATGTTGACTGTGTGATTGCTTTTGCAGTACACATTGGGTCATTTTTACAAAGAGAAAATGAGCTTCCAGTTAATTGCTACTTCAGCGCACCATCATGTTCCCATACCAATATTTCTGTCAGTGTTCCAGTGAGTCTTAGCGCAAGTTCATATAACAACATCCCATTTTCCATGTGGGGACATGCAGCTTCTGAGACTCAACATTGAGTTACAGTCATAGAGATGTACAGCATGGAAACAGACCCTTCAGTCCAACCCGTCCATGCCGACCAGATAGCCCAACCCAATCTAGTCCCACCTGCCAGCACCCAGCCCATATCCCTCCAAACCCTTCCTATTCATATACCTATCCTCTAAATTCCTCTTAAATGTTGCAATTGTACCAGCCTCCGCCACTTCCTCTGGCAGCTCATTCCATATCCGTACCACGGTCTGTGTGAAAAAGTTGCCCCGTAGGTCTCTATGAAATCTTTCCCTTCTCACCATAAATCTATGCCCTCTAATTCTGCACTCCCCGACCCCAGGGAAAAGACTTTGTCTATTTACCCTATCCATGCCCCTCATAATTTTGTAAACCTCTATAAGATCACCCCTTAGCCTCTGATACTCCAGGGAAAACAGCCCCAGCCTGTTCAGCCTCTCCCTGTAGCTCAAATCCTCCAACCCTGGCAACATCTTTGTAAATCTTTTCTGAAACCTTTCATGTTTCACAACATCTTTCCAATAGGAAGGAGACCAAAATTGCATGCAATATTCTAATAGTGGCCTAACCAATGTCCTGTACAGCCTCAACATGACCTCCCAACTCCTGTACTCAATACTCTGACCAATAAACGAAAGCATACCAAACGCCTCCTTCACTATCCTATCTACCTGTGACTCCACTTTCAAGGAGCTATGAACCTGCACTCCAAGGTCTCTTTGTTCAGCAACCCTCCCTAGGACCTTCCCATTAAGTGTACAAGTCCTGCTAAGATTTGCTTTCCTAAAATGCAGCACCTCGCACTTATCTAAATTAAACTCCATCTGCTACTTCTCCACCCATTGGCCCATTTGGTCAAGATACTATTGTAATATGAGGTAACTCTCCACTACACCTCCAATTTTGGTATCATCTGCAAACTTACTAACTGTACCTCTTATGCTCGCATCCAAATCATTTATGTAAATGACAAAAAGTAGAGGACCCAGCACCGATCCTTGTGGCACTCCACTGGTCACAGGCCTCCAGTCTGAAATTTCTTAAGTGCATACAAGACAATTTTCTGATTGTCACAACCTTCACAACCATCCTCTGTCTTCTATCTTTGAGCCTGTTCTATATGCAAATGGCTAGTTCTCGCTGTATTCCATGAGATCTAACCTTGCTAACCAGCCTCCCATGGGGAAACTTGTCAAACTCCTTACTGAAATCCATGTAGATCACATCTACTGCTCTGCCCTCATCAATCCTCTTTGTTACTACTTCAAAAAACTCAATCAAGTTTGTGAGACATGATTTCCCACATACAAAGCCATGTTGACTATCCCTAATCAGTCCTTGCCTTTCCAAATACATGTACATCCTGTCCCTCAGGATTCCCTCCAACAACTTGCCCACAACTTGAGGTCAGGCTCACTGGTCTATAGTTCCCTGACTTGTCCTTACCACCCTTCTTAAACAGTGGCACCACATTTGCCAACCTCCAGTCTTCTGGCACCACACCTGTGACTATCGATGATACAAATACCTCAGCAAGAGGCCCAGCAATCACTTCTCTAGCTTCCCACAGAGTTCTCGGGTACACCTGATCAGGTCCTGGGGATTTATCCACCTTTCCCTGTTTCAAGACATCCAGCATTACCTCCTCTGTAATCTGGACATTTTGTAAGATGCCACCATCTATTTCTATACAGTGTATATCTTCCATATCCTTTTCCACAGTAAATACTGATGCAAAATACTCGTTTAGTATCTCCCCCATTTTCTGCGGTTTCACACCAAGGCCGCCTTGCTGATCTTTGAGGGGCCCTATTCTCTCCCTAGTTTCTGTTTTGTCCTTAATGTATTTGTAAAAACCCTTTGGATTCTCCTTAATTCTCTTTGCCAAAGCTATCTCATGTCCCCTTTTTGCTCTCCTGATTTCCCTCTTAAGTATACTCCTACTGCCTTTATACTCTACTAAGGATTCACTCGATCTGTCCGGTCTAAACCTTACATATGCTTCCTTCTTTTTCTTAACCAAACCCTCAATTTCTTCAGTCATCCAGCATTCCCTATACCTATCAGCCTTCCCTTTCACCCTAACCCGAATATACTTTCTCTGGATTCTTGTTATTTCATTTCTGAAGGCTTCCCATTTTCCAGCCGTCCCTTTACCTGCGAACATTTGCCCCAATCAGCTTTCGAAAGTTCTTGCCTAATACCTTCAAAATTGACCTTTCTCCAACTTAGAACTTCAACTTTTAGATCTGGTCTGTCCTTTTCCATCACTATTTTAAAACTAATAGAATTATAGTCGTGAGCCCCAAAGTGCTCCCCCCACTGACACCTCAGTCACCTGCCCTGCCTTATTTCCCAAGAGTAGGTCAAGTTTTGCACCTTCTCTAGTAGGTACATCCACATACTGAATCAGAAAATTGTCTTGTATGCACTTAAGAAATTCCTCTCCATCTAAACCTTTAACACTATGGCAGTCCCAGTCTATGTTTGGAAAGTTAAAATCCCCTACCATAACCACCCTATTATTCTTACAGATAGCTGAGATCTCCTTACAAGTTTGTTTCTCAATTTCCCTCTGAATATTAGGGGGTTTATAATACAATCTCAATAAGGTGATCATTCCTTTCTTATTTCTCAGTTCCACCCAAATAACTTTCCTGGATATATTTCTGGGAATATCCTCCCTCAGCACAGCTGGAATGCTATCCCTCATCAAAAATGCCACTCTCCCTCCTCTCTTGTCTTCCTTTCTATCCTTCCTATAGCATTTGTATCCTGGAACATTAAGCTGCCAGTCCTGCCCATCCCTGAGCCATGTTTCTGTAATTGCTGTGATACCCAGTGCCATGTTCCTAACCATGCCCTGAGTTCATCTGCCTTCCCTGTTAGGCCCCTTGCATTGAAATAAATGCAGTTTAATTTATTAGTCCTACCTTGTCCTTGCTTGTCTTGACTGTTTGACTCGCTTCTGTTCTCAACTGTACCCATCTCAGATCAATCTCTTTCCTCACTATCTCCCTGGGTCCCACTCCCCCCACCTTACTGGTCTAAATCCTACGGAGCAACTCCAGCAAATCTCCCTGCCAGTATGTTAGTCCCCTTCCAATTTAGGTGCAATCTGTCCTTTTTGTACAGGCCACTTCTACCCCTGAATTGATTCCAATGATCCAAAAATGTGAATCCTTCTCCCATACACCAGCTCCTCAGCCATGCATTCATCTGCTCTATCCTCCTATTCCTGCCCTTACTAGGTCGTAGCACTGGGAATAATTCAGATATTACTACTCTCGAGGACCTCCTTTTTAAATTCCTGCCTAACTCTCTGTAATCTCCCTTCAGAATCTCAACCTTTTCCCTTCCCCTGTCGTTGGTTCCAATGTGGACAATGACCTCTTGCTGGCCCCTCTTCCCCATGAGAACATTCTGCACCATCTCGGAGACATCCTTGATCCTGGCACCAGGGAAACAACACATCATTCTGCTTTTTCACTGCTGGCCACAGAAACGCCTGTCTGTACCTCAGACTACAGAATCCCCTAACACAATTAATCTCTTGGAAGCTGACGTACCGGTACCCTCATTGGATTAGAGCTCATCTCAATACCAGAAACTTGGCTGTTCGTGATACCTTCTCCTGAGAATCCATCACCCCATTCATTTTCCAAAACAACTACCTGTTTGAAATGGGTATATCCACAAAAGACTCCTGCCCTAGGTGCCTACCCCTCTTATCCTTCCTGGAGTTAACCCATCTATGTGACTGTATCTGAGACTTTCCCCCCTTCCTATAACTGCCATCCATCACATACTGCTGTTGTTGCAAATTCCTCATTGCTTCTATCTCTCTCCAACCGATCAATTCGATCTAATAACACTCGCATTCAACAGCAGTTATGGCAGATATAATCCACAGTAACCCTTCAACTCTCTTTAAACTCCCACATCTGCCTAGAAGTACATATCCCTGTTCTAACGGCCATTTTTGCTCCTTCACAATCTGCAGACCCAGAAAGTAACATCGTCTTATTCCTCTACAAAACACTACCCCAGGTTAAATTAGTAGTTATGGCTTTTTTTAAGTTTATTCAAGAGACATATCTCCAAAAACATATAATCAAGAAAGAACCCACTCTACTTTCTACTGCAACCTTTCTGTTGGACAGACTTAGAACAACAATTAACTTATCTGATTCTGTGCTGTGAACTTCACCCAAACAGGTTCCTCCAAGATTAGTTGTGAATTTCACTGTTTGTTAATTTTCCCAGACGCACTCCGATGTCCAGCGATACATGACTTCAAAGCAGCAATGACAGTAACTGTGCAGGTTCTCTCTCTCTCTCTCCTGCACTGTCCTCACCATGTGCTCCCTTTGTCTGTTCTTCTCCCTTTTAAAACTGCTATTGTTTTGACTCTTTTTGCCAAAGTTCCAAAACAATGCAACAGCATATGAAACAAGAATTGCTGCTCCTAGAATTCAAGGAAATTACCTCCAGCACCTAAAATACCTCAAAAGGTTCAATAGCTTTAAAGCCTGATTCTGTCCTTCCATTTCTTTTAGCCACTCCCACTGTTATGGTATGGGTTACCTTTATACAGCCAACCCTTCTCACCTACTCTCAGACCTGTTACCACATGTGATTTGTTTTCAGCACAGATTATCCATTCTCTGCCATCCTCAGCTCTCATTATCACTTATTCAGCTTCTCTTCAGTCCTGGCCTGTCCATAATCTTGTTGGTTATCAACCCCTTTTATATTTTTCTCTCTCTCACTCTCTCACTCTCTCTCTCACTCACTCTGTCTCTCACCCTCTCACCCTCTCACTCTCTCATTCTCTGCTCCATCCCCACCATTTCGGTCACCTCTCTCTCCCCCACCCCAACCTTGTCTTCAACATAAGTATCAGCTTTTTTAACACTATCAGTTCTTGTGAAGAGTCACCAGAGTCAAAACATTAATCTGCTTTATTCTCACAGATGTTGTCAAACCCGCTGAGTTTTGCCAGCGATTTCTGTTTTTGTTGTGACTGTTGTTGAGGCAGGTAAAAACTTTGAGTCCAACAGCTTGAATCTTTGCAAGTGTCCAAAAATTTGAAGTTCATTCAGTTTATTTGGCTAATAGCATGAACTGCAGGGTGGGGTTTGAGCTAACTCGCTATGGTACACAGGTATAGGAACACATTGTTATAGAGTGGGGAGCAAAAAGGAATGCAGCACAATAGGGGACAATATAGTGAAGAAAATGAATAACTCTATGCAGATTAAACATGGGCCCGGCTTGTTCTGTTGCCTGCACTGCAGCAGGCTTTGGATCATCTGTTCAAAGGGAGAAGAGACAATCCTTACATAGTGATGTCCATTTACATACCAATGAGAAAAAGCAGGAGAAAGAAGGAGGTTATGCATAGTCAGTATGAGGTGCTTGGTGCCAAATTAAGAAGCAGAATCTCAAAGCTCATAATCTCTGGAATGTTAACTAAACCACATGCAAAGTAGCACTGTACAACTCAGATTAGAGAGATGAATGCATGGCTCATAGACTTGTGTGGGAGAAGTGGGTTGCAGCTCATGGGACACTGGCAACATCTCTGACAAAAACAGGATCTGTGCTATTGGAATGGTCTGCATCTGAATGGTACTGGGGACCAAAGTTCTTGTGAGTCACATAACCAAGGAAGTAAAAATTTTGAAATAAATAGTGAGGGCAAGGAATCAAATTTGGGAACTTAAATAAGGCTGTTATGAGGGCAGAAAAGCAGAGTTGGCTAAACTGAACTCGCAAATCACTTTAGGGGATAGGTTATTGGAGATGTAATGGCAGACATATAAAGGGATATTTCAGAATACACAAAATAGAAACATTCCAACAAGAAAGAAAAATCCAACGTCGTTAATGAAAAATAGTTAAAGATAGTATCAAATGCTAAGCAAAAACATTTGATTTGTGCAAATACAGATGGCAGATCTTAAGATTGGACAGAATGTAAAAACAGCAAAAATGTCTAAAACATAAGTAAGAAGGGAAACACTAAAGCATGATAACAACCTAACCAGATATATATGAACAGATTTTTGGTGACTCTATCAATATGTTATAAAAAAGGTAACAAACTGAGTGTTGGTCCTAGAAAAACAAGTCTGAAAATTCACCCCAGTGTCAGGGTGAGGGACATCTCTGACCAGTTTGAATGGATATTGGAGCAGGAGGGTGATGATCTCATTGTTGTGGTCCACACTGGGACAAAAAACATAGATAAGGCTAGGAAGGAGGACCTGTTTGGGGATTATCAGGCACGAGGAACAAAATTCAGGAACAGATCCTCAAGGGTTATAATCTCCGGATTACTACCCAAGCCACATGCAAATTAGCTTAGGGATAAGAAAATTAGGGAAGTAAACATGTGGCTAAAGGAGTGGTGTGAGAAAGATGGGTTCCATTTCATGGGATATTGGCATCAGTTTTGGAACAGGAGAGATCTGTATCATTTAGATGCTCTCTACCTGAATTGATCTGGAACCAGTGTTCTCGCGAAAAGGATAAATAGGGTGGTCGCTAGTACTTTAAACTAGTGAATTGGTGGGAAGGGAGGAGACAGGAAGTATACTGGTAAATAGAAAAGAAAGCAGCAGGTTAATATTTGTGCAAGAGGGTTTAACTACATCAAAGACTATGAAAGAAGTTAAAAGGAAGGAAAGCTCAGGGTATGATATTAATGGAGTTGTTAAAATTCAAGAAGAGGGTATAAAAACTAGCATAAGTGCACTTTACCTGAAAGCTCATAGCATTTGAAAAAAACTAGGTTAATAACGGCACAGATCATTCCGAATGAGTCCATTCCGGAGACATCGTTGCAGGATGGTTAGGACTGAAAATTAAATATCCAGTGGTATCGGACTGTTTGGGAAGACAGACAGGAAGATAACGGAGGTAGTGTAGCTCTGATATTTAAGGATGATATCAGGGTGGTAGTAAGAGCTAATGTAAATGAGAATAAGGCTGAATCCACTTGGGTGGAAATTAGAAAGTCTAAGAAAAAGTCACAGATAGGCATAGTCTACAGGCCTCCAAATATAATATCACATTGGGTCAGGAATTAAACAAAGAAATAACTAATACCTATAAAAATTGTATGACAATTATCATGGAGGATTGTAATCTTCATGTTGAATGGTCAAACCAGGTCAGTCAAGGCAGCCTTGAGGGGGAGTTCATTGAGTATATCCATGATAGTTTTCTTGAACAGTATGTGGTCGAACCGATGAGGGAGCAAGCTATCCTAGATCTGATCCTGTGTAATGAGACAGAAATTATTAATGATCTTATAGTTAGGGATCCTCTAGGGATCTTAGAAGGAGTGATTACAGTATGGTTGAATTTAGAGTACCGATAGAAACTGAGAAGATAAAATCCAATACCAGGGTCCTGTGCTTAAACAAGGAGACTACAACACGATGAGAGAGCAGTAGGCTAAAGTAGGCTAGAAGCTAAGACTTTATGGTGGGACAGTTGAGGAACAGTGGAGGACTTTCACAGCAATTTTTCAAAGTGCTTTTCAAAAGTATATACCAGGGAAAAGGGAGAATCAGCCATGGATATCTAAGGAAATACGGGAGGTTATCAAATTGAAAGAGAAGGCATCCAAAGTAGCAAGATCAGTGCAAAACTAGAAGAATGTGAAAGCTTAAAGGTCAACAGAAAGCCACAAAAAAGCTATAAAGAAAATTAAGATAGATTATGAGAATAAACTAGCTCACAATATAAAGACAGATAGTAAAAGTTTCTATGAATGTATGAAATGAAAAAGAGTGGCTAAGGTAAACATTGGTCCCTTAGAGGATGAGAAGAGAGATTTAATAATGGGAAATGAAGAAATAGTGAACAGGTATTTTGCATGGGTCTTCACAGTGGAGGACTCAATTAACATGCTAGTAATTGATGACAAGGAGACTAAGGTAGGTGAGGACCTGGAAACAATCATTTTCGTGAAAGTGTTAGTTGGGCAAGCTAATAGAGCTAAAGGTTAGACTTGTCTCCTGGCCCTGATGAAATGCGTTGCAGAGTACTAAGAGATGGCAGGAGAAATAGCCAATGTGCATGGGCTTCACAGGAGGCTCCAACAGCACTGATGATGTTCCCTAGCCAGGGATCGAAACGTTTGCAGCAAAAACTTCCAGCTCGGCGAACAGAACCACAACAATGGGGTAATTTTTTAAAATTCGCTGGGCTCAGGCACTTCCAGCAGATTGGAAAACAGCAAATGTAAGGCAACTGTTTAAAAAAGGAGGTGGACAAAAGATAGAGAATTATTGGCCAGTTAGCTTAACTTCTGTATTGTTGCAAGTGCTTGAATCTAACATCAAGGAAGAAGTAGCGTGACATCTAGATAGAAATTATCCCGTTGGGCAGATGTACCAGGAAAGGCAGGTCATGTTTAACTAATTGACTAGAATTCTATGAAAAGATTACAATCGTGGTGGACAATGGGGACCCAGTAGATGTAGCGTATCTGGATTTCCAAAAAGCATTCGACAAAGTGCCTCACAAAACACTGCTGCATAAGATAAAGGTGTGTGGTATTATCAGTAACGTATTAGCATGGATAGTGGATTGGTAAGTTAACAGGAAGCAAAGAGTGGGGATAAATGTTTTTCAGTTGGCAGTTAGTGACTATTGGTGTGCCTCAGGGATCAGTGTTGAGACTGCAATTGTTTATAATTTACCGAGATGATTTGGATTTGGAGACCACGTGTAGTATGTCAAAGTTTGCGGATGACACTAGGATGAGTGGTAGAGCTAAGTGTGCAGAGGACTCTGAACGTTTGCAGAGGGATATAGATAGTTTGAGTAGGCAAAGGTCTGGCAGAAGAACTACAATGCTGATAAGTGTGAAAGTCATCTATTTTGGTAAGAATAACAGCAAAAAGAACTATTGAATGGTTAAAAAAAATGCGGCATTGTGTTGTGCAGCTTAATCTTATTGTCTTTGTGCATGGATCACCAGTCTGCCGCAGTCAGTCGGGGTCAATTCCTTGATTTGGAAAACCAAAAAGGATCACCCAGACCAAGGAACATATATCACCAAGGTGATGGTTCTCCAGACGCAGCCAATGTCTCAGTGTGCAACCTGGGGAATATATGAGAGTACAGAGTCCCAAGACATGGAGCAGCTCAGTACGAGACTTCTTTTGAAAAGGCACATTCCAGAAGAAGATATGTGACAGTCTCAACCCCTCCCCTCCCTCCGCAGCCACTTCGAGGGCACTGTGTGGTGGCGCAAGCTGACTGGGTGGATGTAAAGGATTGAACAGGTAGTGCCATTCTTATCACATGCCAAACAATGGCTGTGCTTGTTGGAAAGTTCTGGTGATGAGGCAATATGTCAAATGACTTTGACAGGCTGCTCAGGGAACATTCTGACAGGACCCACCCCCTCCTTTTCCCACAGGGTCTCGAGGATGCTACTTGCTGACCACTTCCTGATAGACTTGTTGTCATAGGTGTTTTTCTTTGCAAATTTCTCCTTGAAGGACAGGTGATATGGAGCGGTCCAACCACTTGGAGCATTCCGCAGCAGCCAGGGCAGTTCCATCCTTCATAACACCGAGGATAGGTAGAACCTCAGTTAGTAGTGATACTTGTGTTTGCTTGATGAAGCCACACACAAAGGTGGCCATCAGGATAAGGGCAACATTGGGTATGTTCTCCCCCTTTATCCAGAATTTTGTGCATGAAGTCCCTGCACACCCTGCATCTTAGGCTTCCAGATGAAATGAAAGTTGGCTCAGGTGACTGAAACAGCTCAGGTTTGGAGGATGGGCCAGACTACGATGACAGAGAGAGTGCCTCACACCTGATGACCATGGTTTTACCCACAATGAAGAAGGAGTGGTGCTTCCAAAGGAGCAGTTTCTGCGTCACTTTGGCAATGTGCTCCTCCCAAGATTTTGTGCACTACCTAGCCCCTCCAAACTATATTCCCAGCATATTCAAGTAATCTGTCCTAATGATGAAGGGAATGAAGGACCCCAAAGAATATGGTCTTGCTTTTGCCTCGATTGACATTGGCTCCCAAGGCCAGTTTGAACTGGTTGCAGATGCTCATGATTCTATACATTGATAGTGGATCTGAGCAGTAAATGGTGATGTCCATGGTGATTCATCCATGTACAACAGGCTTTGACCTGCTGGCCTCTGCTGCCTGGAATAGTCAGCCCTCTCAGGCTCCCATCTCTCCTGATGGATTCAGCAAAGAGCTATACAACAGAAAAACGAGAGACGGCAGTGTGGGCAGCCCTGCCTGACTCCGGATCTGATTGGGAAGCCTTCTGATTCTAATCCATTGATTGAGACGGCACTAATGATGTTGATGTAGAGCAGTCGGATCTAATTGCTGATTCCCTCCCCAAAGCCCAATTGGGAGAGTATGTCCCACATGAATGTGTGGCGATATCCTGTCAAAGGCCTTCTGCTGGTCCAGGCTGATAAGGCTAGTGTTCACCCCTCCTCCCTCCCCAAAAGAAAACACCACAATTTTCCAACTAAAATTCATCACTTCATGTTTCTTTTCTGTGTGAAATTTTATTTGTCATGTGTTTCTCCATTTCAACAGTCTGTCCACACCCTTCTAAGGTTTGTTGCTATCCGCATTGTTTAGTGCATTTTTGAATGCCATATCATCTGTGAATTTTGAAATTTTGCTCTTTTACCTAAATCCAGGACATTAATTTATATCGAAGTGAGCAGTGATCCTAATACTGATCTGTGGGGGACATTTCCAGTTTGAAAAATAGCTACTCACTGCTACTATGCTGTCTCTAGTATAGGTTGTATCCATTCTTCCATTACCTTTTCAGTGAAGGAACAGTAGTGCCCACATTCCTGTGCCAGCAATGTTAAAGTAATCCAAAACACATTTCGCTGCCCTACTCTCTCCTAATAGGCCTACTGTATATGCTAATACTTTAACATTCTGCCTTTTATTGTTGAATTATTTTCTCTTCAAAGCTTCTATTTCAGTTTTGAATTATTGTAGTTGTAAGGATCCATTAAGTTTCTACTAACGAGTTACTAGTTTAAATTGGTGAATGGAATGTTTGAAATTAAAGTGGCCTTTTTACTCAAAGCCACCTGCTGAGAATGCAACTAGATTGTAAGAGATTATGTAATCTTGTTTCATCGAGTAATTTATCAGTTAAGGATACTGTTTTTCTGTGATAATGCAGCATTTCTGTTTAATATGTTGTTTTATGTTGTAGAGTTGTTCAAGCAGTTCTATGACTAGAAATTGTCTGAATCTGAAATGAAGTGTGGCAACATTACAGTAGATCAATTTGTGTTGTTCTCTCTCTTGTATTGCACATTGAGTAATTGGAAAAAGGCTCTATGGATTACAATTGCCAAGTTTATAACGTCCTAAAATTATAAGATCTTTGCAAAATGGGAAGAGACCATTTGGTCTGCGTGTTGGTGGTCACTGTTTGCACAAAGAATAATGAATCTCATTGTGCCATTCTCTCCTCTTGCCCCTATATCTTCCTCTCACTTACAATATTTTTCCCCTCTAAAATACACAACCAGCGTCTTTGACAAAGTACACTATTGTAATGATTTAAATCCACTTTAAAATATTAATCTTCTGTGACAAACCCCTCTAAACATTTTAAAAAGAGACCTCTTCCCATTTGATTTAAATTGAAGCATGTTGTATGTTGTCACCAATAAAGGAAATGCTAAACATTGTGTATTGTGTTGGTATCTAATTTGACATAATTCTGCTGATGTATGATATAACCTTTTACAATAAACTTCATAGTAGGTTAGTAACCTTAATTATGTAGTCTTGTTCTTGGGTTTTACAGATTCACCCTATCAGTAAATCTGTCGATTTGACATTGCAACATTGACTGCTTTCTGTGGCATCCTCCTGTTACTGAAACTCTTGTACTTGCCATTATCCATGTTTCGTTACTTAAAATTTCTTCTTCATAGCTTTCTGTTTCCAACTTCAACAATTCCAGTTTCTCTAAATTTCTGCTGCTTGTATTGCTCTGTGTCCCGCTCACTCTGGCACTGTCTTCATTGATTTAGTCTTTAATCTGAATCTCCTCACCATATTCTGATAAATTTGAATCTTTATCCTTGTAAATACATTTATAGCTATGTCCTGCTTTCTTTCTGCAATCTTCCCCAGTCTCTAGTCTCTCCTGTCTAGCTTCTGGTCTTCTGGTCTTTTGCATGTTCTCTTTTGTGGTAGAACGTTCAGTTGCATTTGTCTGATATTCTGATTTGTGTTGATGTCTGCTTCTTTCCAGTTCAGTATACCTTTTAAAAACCTGATGGTTTTGATGAGATTGTCAGTCAATTCAAATGTGTTTCAAGCTTAGCATCTGTATATTCTGTGTCTAGTTATGAAACTATTTAATTTAAGAGCTCGATATAAAAAAACATTTTTTGCTTGATAAGTGCACAGCAACTACCTTTATTATTCTTGCTGCAAACTATTTACTTTGTGGCACACAATCGGGTATAGTTCTTATCATATCAAATTTTATTTCTTCAAAGGCATTGTATGTTGTGCTTAAGTTATAATCTTAGAATACTGTCTAGACTGTAACAGTAACTTTGTCAGACTTTTTATGTTGTGCTTAAGTTATAATCTTAGAATACTGTCTAGACTGTAACAGTAACTTTGCAGTTCAGTCAACAGAAATTATAGTTTTTCAGACAGCTTAAAGTACAAAGCAGTGCCAATATTGAACATAACTGTAATGGATTTTTAAATGCAGGTGTGGAACCGCTCCCTTGGAACATATCTCATTGAGCAGGCTGACCGTTCTACGCAAGAGATATAGGTGATACCCTAATCTATTTTAAATATGAAATATTATTTTTTTTTAACTGCATGACAAGTTTTTTTTATTATTCATTCATGAAATATGGGCATCACTGGCACGGGCAGCATTTATTTGCCTTGACAATAGTTAAGAGCAAATTTCTCTGGGTCTGGCATCACAAGTAGGTCAGACTCTGTAAGGATTGCAGATTTCCTACCCTAAATGAGCTAGATGACTATTTAATGACAATCAACAATGGTTACCTGGTCACCAATATTCTACATTTTTATTGAAATTAAATTCCTGGAACAGTATGTAATGGAACCGATGAGAGAGCAGGTTATCCTAGATCTGGCCCTGTGCAATGAAACAGGAATAATTAATGATGTCATGGTTAGAGATCCTCTTGGAAGGAGCAATCCCATAGGGTTGAATTTGGTATACCAGTGGAAAGTGCGAAGGTAAAATCCAACACCAGAATCCTGTGCTTAAACAAGGGAGACTACAGTAGGATGAGGGAGGAGTTGGCTAAAGTAGACTAGAAGCAAAGACTTTATGGTAGGACAGTTGCTGAACAGTGGAGGACTTTGAAAGCAATTTTTCAAAATACTCAGCAAAAGAATATCCCAATGAAAAGGAAGGACTGTAAGAAAAGGGATCGTCTGCCATGGAAATAAAAGAGTCTACCAAATTGAAAGAGAAGGCATAAAAAGTGGCTATGATCAGTGGGAAACTAGAAGATTGGAAAAGCTTAAAGGTTGTCAGAAAGCCACTAAAAGAGCTATAAAGAAATAGACTATGAGAAAAAAAACTAGCTCGGAATATAAAGACAGATAGCAAAAGTTTTTATAAACATATTAAACAAAAAAATGAGTGGATGAGGTAAATATTCGTCCTTCAGAGTCTGAGAAGGGGAATTTAATAATGGGATATGTGGAAATAGCCGAGGTACCGAACAGGTATTTAGTGTCTGTCTTCACAGTGGAGGACAAGCATAACATACCAGTAATTGATGACAAAGAGGGGAAGATCGGTGAGGACCTGGATACAATCATTGTCATGAAAGAGGTCATGTTGGATCAGCTAATGGAGCTAAGGGTAGACAAGTCTCTTAGCCCTGCTTGGAATGCATCCTAGAGAGCCAAAACAGATGGCGGGAGAAATAACAAATGCACTTGTGGTAATTTTCCAAAATTCACTGGACTGTGGGGCAGTTGCAGCAGATTGGAAAACAGCAAATTTGTTACCATTATTTTAAAAGATACGTAATTATAGACTGGTTAGCTTAACTTCTGTAGTAGGGAAAATGTTGAGTCGATTATCAAGAAAGAAATAGTAAGGCATCTAGATAGAAGTTGTCCCATTGGGCAGTAGCACAAAGCATTCATGGAGGGCAGGTCATGTTTAACTATTAGTGGACAGTAAGGAGGTAATAACTAAAGCCTGTAAGGAACTAGATAATTAAGTCAGCGTGACTAAGGGGAAGAGTAGGCAGGGAACAGTTGCTGAACGCAATGGAACAAGTGGTCTGAGGTGCATTTGTTTTATTGCAACAAGTGTAATAGGCAAGGCGAATGAACTTAAGGCTTGGATTAGTAACTGGGAGTAGATGTTATTGCTATTACTGAGACTTGGTTGAGGGAAGGGCATGACTGGCAACTAAATATCCCAGGATATAAATGCTTCAGGTGATATAGAGAGGGAAGTAAAAGGGGTAAAGGAGTTGCATTACTGGTCAGAGAGGATACCACAGCTATTCTGAAGGAGGGCACTATGGAGAACTCGAGCAGTGAGGCAATATGGACAGAACTCAGAAATAGGAGGGATGCAATAACAATGTTGAGTCTGTACTACAGGCCTTCCAACAATGAGATAGAGATACAAACATGTAGAAGATTATGGAAAGATGTAGCAGCAACAGTGTGGTAGTGATAGGACATTTTAATTTTCACAACATTGACTGGGCTTTACTTAGTGTTAGAGGTCTGATGGAACAGAATTTGTAAGGACCATAGAATCCCTATAAGTGTGGAAACAGGCCCTTCAGCCCAACAAGTCCACACTGACCCTCCGGAGAGTATCCCAGCCAAATCCATTCTTCTACCCAATTACTCTACATTTACCCCTGACTAATGCATCTAACCTACACACCCCTGAACACTATGGACAATTTAGCATGGCCAATTCACCTAACCTGCACATTGGATTGTGGGAGGAAACAGGAGCACCTGGAGGAAACCCACGCCGACATGGGGAAAATGCACAAACTCCATCCGAGGCTGTAATCAAACCCGGGTCCCCGGCGCTGTGAGGCAGCAGTGCTAACCCCTGAGCCACCACATGGCCCGGACATCCATGAGGGTTTTCTAGAGCAGCATGTCAATAGTCCAACTCTGGAAGGGGCCATTTTGGACCTGGCATTGGGGAATAAGCCCGGCCAGGTGTTGAAGTATGGGATTACTTTGAGAATAGTGTTCACAATTCTGTAAGGTTTAGAATACTTATGGACAAAGGTGAGAGCAGTCCTAAAGAAAGAGTGCTAACTTGGGGGAACTATTGCAAAATTCAACAGGTGCTAGGGAATGTGGATTGAGCAGCTATTTGAAGGTAAGTCCACATTTGTTATGTAGGAGACTTTTAAAGAGAGGTTGATTAGAGTTCAGACAGACATGTCCCTGAGAAAATAAGGGATAGAAATGGCAAGATTAGGGAACCATGGATGACTGGTGAAATTGTGAAACTAGCTAAGAGAAAAAAGGAAGAATATGTAAGGTCTAGGTGACTGAAAACAGACGAAGCTCTGGAAGAATATTGGGGAAGTAGGACCAATGTGAAATGACGAATTAAGAGTGCAAAAAGGGGTCATGATTTATCTTTAGCAACAGGGTTAAGGAAAATCCCAAAGCCTTTTGTTCACATGTAAGGAGCAAGAGGGTACCTAGAGAAAGGGTTGGCCCACTCAAAGACAAAGGAGCAAAGTTACGTGTGGAGTCAGAGAAAATGGGTGAGATTCTTAATGAGTACTTTGCATCGATATTCACTGAGGAGTGGGACATGGCAAATGTTGAGGTTAGGGATAGGCATAAAGAGGGAGGAAGTGTTGTGTATTCTAAAAGGTATTAAGGCGGACAACTTCCCAGGTGCGGATGGGATCTGTCACAGGTTACAGAGGGAAGTGAGCGACGAAATAGCTGGGGCCTTAACAGATATCTTTGCAGTGTCCTTGAACATGGGTGAGGTTCCGAAGGACTGGAGAATTGCTAATGTTGTCCCCCGTTTAAGAACGGTAGCAGGAATAAGCCAGGTAATTATAGACCAATGAGCCTGACGTCAGTGGTAGGGAAGCTGCTGCAGAAGCTACTAAGGGATATGATCTATTTACATTTGGATGAAAATGGACTTATCAGTGATAGGCAACATGGTTTTGTGCAGGCAAAGTCATGTCTCACCAACTTAATTGAATTCTTTGAGGAAGTGACAATGTTGATGGATGAGGGAAGGGCCATAGATGTCATATACATTGACTTCAGTAAGGCATTTGATAAAGTTCCCCATGGTAGGCTGATGGAGAAAATGAAATCACATGGGGTCCTGGGTGTACTAGCTAAATGGGTAGAAAACTGGCTGGGTAGGAGGTGACAGAGAGTAGTAGTGGAAGGATGTTTCTCAAAATGGAGAACTGTGACTAATGGTGTTCCACAGGGATCCATATTGGGATCACTGTTGGTTGTGATATACATAACCGATCTGGAAGAAGGTACAGGTGGTCTGATAAGCAAGTTTGCAGAAAATGCAGCAGAATATAGATAGATCAGAGAAATGGCAGATGGAGTTCAATCTGGGCAAATGCGCGATGATGTATTTTGGAAGATTCAGTTCAAGAGCGAACTACACGTTAAATGGAAAAGTCCTGGGGAGAATTGATGTACAGAGAGATCTGGACATTCAGGTCCATTCTAACCTATAGGTGGCAACGCAGGTCAATAGTATGGTCAAGAAGGCATATGATGCTTTCCTTCATTAGATGGGGTATTGAGTACAAGAGTTGGCAGGTCATGTTATAATTGTGTAGGGCTTTGGTTCGGCCACATTTGGAATACTGCAGATAGTTCTGGCTGCCACATTAGCAGAAGGATGTGAATGCTTTGGAGAGGGTGCAGAGGAGGTTCACCAGAATATTGTCTGGTCTGGAGGGTGGTAGCTGTGAAGAGAGGTTGAGTTGCTTAGGATTATTTTCATTAGAAAGACAGAGGTTGAGGTGGGGCCTGATTGAGGTCTACAGAATCATGAGAGGTATAGACAGGGTAGGTAGCAAGAAGCTTTTTCCCACAGTGGGGGACTCAATTACTGGAAGTCATGAGTTCAAAGTGAGAGGTACAGTTTAAGGGAGGTATGCGTGGAAAGTTCTTTACGCAGAGGGTTGTGGGTTCCTGGAATGCATTGCCTGCGGAGGTGGTAGAGGCGGGCATGATAGCATCATTTAAGATGTATCTAAACAGATACATGAATGAGCAGAGAGCAGAGTGATACAGATCCTTAGGAAATAGGTGACAGGTTTAAATAGAGGATCTGGATCGGTGCAGACTTGGAGGCCAAAGGGCCTGTTCTTGTGCTGTAATTTTCTTTATTCTTTGTTCTAATCTTTTAGAATTCTATGAAAGCATTACGAACATGGTGGACAACGGGTGCCCAGTAGATATGGTGTATCTAGAGTTCCAAAACGCATTCAACAAGTTCCTATACAAAAGGCTGCTGCATAAGATAAAGATGCAAGGTGTTACATGCAATATATCGCATGGATAGAGGATTGGTTAACCAACAGGAAACTAAGAGTGGGAATAACTGAGTGCTATTCTGGTTGGCAATCAGTGACTAGTGGTGTTCCCTAGGGGTCAGTGTTGGAACTGCAATTATTCACAAATTATTTAGTTAAATCACACAACACCAGGTTACCGTTCAACAGGTGTATTTGGAAGTATTAGCTTTCGGAGCACTGCTCCTTCATCAGGTAGCTGTGGAGTAAGTAAGACACAGAATTTATAGCAAAAGTTGTATCGTATGATCTTGCTCCACAGCTACCTGATGAAGGAGCAGTGCTCTTAAAGCTATTACTTAGAAATAAACCTGTTGGACTATAACCTGGTGTTGTGATTTTTTACTTTGTCCACCCCAGACCAACACAGGCATCTCCACATCACAATTTACAGAGATGATTTGGAGTTGAGACCACATGCAGTGTGTCAAATTTTGCAGACGACATTGAGATGAGTGGTAGAGCAAAATATGCAGAGGACTGTGAAACTGTGCAGGGAAAAGCACTAATACTTGAATGGTAAGAAAGTACAGCATGCTGCTCTGCAGGGTGACCTGGATGTCCTTGTATATGAATCACAGGGGGTTAGTCTGCATGTGCAACAGGGAATTAAAAAGGCAAATGGAATTTTGTCCTTCATTGCAAATGAGATGAAGTTTGAAAGCAGAGCGATTATATTGCAGTTGTATAGAGTGCTGGTGAGGCCACACCTGGAGTACTGCATGCAGTTTGTCTCCTTACTTGAGAAGGAATGTACTGGCACTAGAAGGGGTGCAGAGGAGGTTCAATAGGTTGATTTAGAATTATGGAGGTTGGCTTATGAGAAGAGACTGAATAGATTGGGATTATATTCATTGGAATTTAGAAGAATAAGGGAGAATCTTATAGAAACATTTAATATTATGAAGGGAATAGATAAGATCGAAGTAGAGAGGATGTTTCCACTGGCAGGCGAAACTAGGACAAGAGGGCGTAGTCTCAAAATAAGGAGGAGCAGATTTAGGACCGAATTGAGAAGGAATTTCTTCACCCTCAGGGTTGTGAATCTATGGAATTCCCTGCCCGGTGAACTGGTTGAGCCTTGCTCATTGAATGTTTTTAAAGCTAAGATAATTTTTTGAACAGTAAAGGAATTAAAGGTTATGGTGAGAGAGTGGGTAAGTGGAGCTGAGTCCACAAAAAGATCAGTCACGATCTTATTGAATGGTGGAGCTGGTTCGATGGGCCAGATGGCCTACTCCTGCTCCTAGCCCTTATGTTCACCATCTGCCATGGTGGGATTCAAACCCATGTTCCCAGTACATTAGTCCGAGAGTTTGGAATACCAGCCCAGTGGTATTACCACTATATGACCATCCTAAAAATGTATTTCATTTTTTTGTAACCCTTTTTATGTTTCTCTGTGATTAATGTTGTCAAATTAACAATGAATGTGCCATTGATGTTTTCCTAGAAATGGCTTGGGACCTGTCAAGGAAGGAGAGTCTCAGTATTCAGTAGTGCACTGCACTGGATACATCAAAGCTTGGCCACCAGCAGGTAAATTAATTCAGTGGTAATTTAATGTCTCTTCTTCCACTGCAGCAGTTAAAACTTATTATTCTGCATGTGGTCCAAACAAAACGTTGTACCAACTACCCATGGATACTGATGCTATAAAACCTGCGTGCAGAAAGGCTGCTATCATGTTGTTTGCATTTTTTTTCTTTCTGGCATCCACCACTTCCTATCCCCATATCATTACCTTTGATTTTCTCTGATGTCTTGTAAACTTTTTTTTTAAAGCTGACAATTCTTTCTCTCCTTCTTGTAACTTTTCTACTTGAAAAGTTGTGCTATTTGTGGGAAGAGTTCAGTGGGGACAAGAAGGATGAGTGGCAGCAGATCAAAACTTATTCTTCTCCCAATGCTGTACCTTAGACCCGAATCATTTCTGAGATATGTAACTGAAAGATAATCTGTTTGCATTTCTTTGTTACATTTGCTTATATTTGTTTAGGAATTCAAGAGAATGGAATGGCTTGCCTACGTTGGAATTAACAACCATATTTGGAATTTCCAGATAATCTAGCATTTCCTATGAATGACCTCATGATGCACTTTGAACCTGTTCTTCCAGAAAGCACAAACCTGTAAACAGTAGCATGAATTAATTTGTACTGAGCCATGCTAAGCTTTTTTGTAACAGTGTGGAATACTGATGGAATGTCAGAATTTATTCCCTGCTGATGGACTCAGAGACTGAATGCAAATTTTGGAACCAATTCTATGGTGAAAAGAATGTGTTGAGACTGGTACAGACATTCTAATCCCACCCCACCCCAGCTCCAATCAATTTCAAACATTGCTAATTTGTGAAAATCCCACACTGTTCATGGTCTTGCACCTCTGGATTGCTTCATGCTCTAACTGGGTTCTTAAAGGTGTCTTAGAAAAGCGTTGCAAGTTTTGGTCTGGTCTTAGTGCAGCATTGAAGGAGTGTATGCTGTCAATATGTTTTTCTGTGCATTTAGGGAAGAGAACCCCTAACATTATTAAGGAAGGAGTAGGAAGTAGTCTTGGTCAGTATCCCCCCTCTCAATAACATCACTGCAGTGACCTGTGTGTGCAATATGTCATTGCTTGTGGGATTTTACTGTGAATAAATTGGTTGCACTTGCCCTAAATTACAGCAGTGACTACAATTCAAAAATACTTAAACCAGCTGTGAAAATTTTCAGGGTAATGCTGAAGTCATGAAATGTTTATTTTTAGTTCCCCATGCCAAAATTTGCCAATCAGTTTAAATTAATGAAATTAATCTGCACCCGAAATGCTGTAACCTTCAAGGTTATGAACCAAATACCAGAAAATGGGGTTAGAATGAATGGGCAGTTTATTCAAGTGGGGGCAGATAGTGGGCCGAATGCCTCCTTTTTGTAATATTGTTTTCTATGGTTTCTATCTTGGCAACTCCCCAGAACCCAGATTTGGATGGGAACACAGGAGGTGTAGTTAGTAGGTTTGTAGATGGCACCAAACATGGAGGTGTAAAGCAAAGAAGGTGACCTCCAGAGTACAATGGGATCTTGATCAGATGGAGTGTAATTTAGATAAATGTGAGGTGCTGCATTTTGGAAGGGCAAATCAAGGCAGAGCTTGTACACTTAACGCTAAGGTCCTGGGGAGTGTTGCTGAACAAAGAGACCTTGGAGTTCAGGTTCATAATTCCTTGAAAGTGGACTCCCAGATGGCTAGGATAGTGAAGGTGGTATTTGGTATGGTTGCCTTTAGTGCATTGAGCATAGGAGTTGGGAGGTCATGTTGCGGCTGTACAGGACATTGGCAAGGCCTCTTTTGGAATATTGTGTGCAATTCTGGTCTCCTTCCTTTTGGAAAGATGTCGTGAAACTTGAAGGGGTTCAGAAAAGAGTTACAGGGATGTTGCCAGGGTTGGAGGATTTGAGCTATAGAGAGAGGCTGAATATGCTGGGGCAATTTACCCTGGAGCGTTGGAGGCTGAGGGGTGACCTTATAAAGGTCTATACAGTCAGGAGGGACATGGATAGGCTAAATATAGCAGGATTTTTCACTGGTGTGGGAGAGTTCAAAACTAGAGGACATAAGTTTAAGATGAGAGAGGAAAGATATTAAAGGGACCCAAGAGGCAGCTTTTTCATGCAGAGGGTGGTATGCGTATGGAATGAGCTGCCAGAAGAAGTGGTGGAGGCTGGTACAATTTTATCACTTAAAGGGCAACTGGATGGGTATCTAAATAAGAAGGGTTTAGAGGGATGTGGGCCAAGTGCTGACAAATATGACTAGATTAATTTAGGGTATCTGGTCGGCATGGACGAGTTGGATTGTCAGATTGGCATGGTGGTTCAGTGGTTAGCACTGCTGTCTCACAGCGCCAGGGACCTGGGTTTTATTTCAGCCTCAGGCAACTGTCTGTGTGGAGTTTGCACATTCTCCCTGTGTCTGTGTGGATTTCCTCTGGGTGCTCCGGTTTTCTCCCAGAGTCCAAAGATGTGCAGGTCAGGTAAATTGGTGTTAGGTGCATTAGTCAGAGGGAAATGGGTCTGGATGGGTTATTCTCCGGAGAGTCAGTGTAGACTTGTTTCCACACTGTAGGGAATCTAATCTCTCGGGAATCTAATCTAGTCTGTTTCCATGCCGTATATATCTATGACTCTATGGCAATAACACTGAAAGTTCCCAAATTTAAGTTAACTTTGTCTTCTTTACAAGAGATTTCAGTTCTTCACTTTCACAACCTTATCAAAACTCGATCACAGATTGCCATAAGGGCCTTGCGTGACCTAGTATTTCAGTCCCCTTGCTCACCAGTCAGCATTCTCCTCTCATTCAGTGTGAATATTGTTTTCCCTTTACATTGGTATTTCTTTTGAATTATCCTGATGAGTACAAAGTAAAAATCTTCAACAGTATATCTTTTCTACAGCAATACTAATTTAGATACTTATTTTTCAAGTTACAAATGGCCCCATTATTTTCACAAAGTATAACTTCTTATTTATGGAGAAAGTGAGGACTGCAGATGCTGGAGATCAAAGCTGAAAATGTGTTGCTGGAAAAGCGCAGCAGGTCAGGCAGCATCCAAGGAGCAGGAGAATCGACGTTTCGGGCATAAGCCCTTCTTCAGGAAGTCTTCAGTCGATTCTCCTGCTCCTTGGATGCTGCCTGACCTGCTGCGCTTTTCCAGCAATACATTTTCAGCACTAACTTCTTATTTATATCTATGATGAAATTAATTTGTCAGTTAAATGCCCATGTTGTAATGTGCAAAGAGGTTTGAAAGGATAACACAAGGAATGAAAGGTCTTGGATATCTGAAGAGATAAGATAACCAAGACCTTTTCTTCGTTTAGGTTAAATGGTGATTTAATGCAGTGTTTTTAAACTTTGAACAGTTTTGACAGAGTAGGTTTAATTATTCATGAAACCAACATGTTCGCTTCCTCACTTGAAGATTAATTCTTGCATGATGTTTAACTTTTTTTTGTTGAAGATGTTATTTTGGAAGTTGGACAAGTTGAAGACTCTGCTTGAACATGTCCCTTCCTAAATACCTTGGTCCCTGATGGTAGAGTTGAGTTTGGAGTTGGTAATTATTTACTGTGTAATGTGGGAACATGATGCAATTTAATTGAAGATGCTTACATTAACTATCAGTTGTGCCTCCTTGCTTGCACTTCATCCCAAACCTGATTGCCATTTGAAGTTGAAACTCTCCTTAGCTTTAATAGCAATGGAAACCATTTTAACCAAACCAATATTGTTAGAGCTTTCCATCTCATATATGCAATGAACCATTTTATTTTAATTCCAACATAACTAACCTCAAACAATCCCGGTGTTTGTTTGGTTCCGCATCAATTTAATTTTTAATCAGTGGGCTAATCAAGGGTTACAGGAAAGTGTTTGTGAGGGATTTTAGATCAGCTATGATTCTATTTGAATGATGTAACAGGCTTGAGGAGCTGAATGGCCTACTTCTGCTTCTATTTCCTCATCTCTTATGGAGCATAAAGAGCCCAGAAAAATTTTCTATCAGCTTTTGTTTGACCTCTCATTACTTAACCTCTTCCATATTTTCAGGAGATTGAGGTCAAGACATACCCTTTATTCGGGACAGAAAATTCTTGTTTCTGAAGTGCATAGAGTTAATTTTCCAATGTTGGGTAAATTTTAAATTGTAGTAAATTTGACAATGACTTATTAGTAATGCCTACAAGCATCCAGTCTCTTATGAATTTTAACTTCAAGTCACTTCAATTACATCTGTGTAATAGCCTGTAGAGGTCATTACTGATATCATGTATGAATTAATGTAGATATTGCAGTCCTTTGTTGAATCTTGCCCTTTCAAGTATTTTATTAATTGAGGTTTGAAATAATTGTTGAAGGCTTTCATACCTCTTCACATTTGTCTGATGTTTTATTTGTCTCATGACAAGCAATAACATAATAGAAAGATAGAAAATAGAAACCAGAATAGGCTCATCAAGCTTGCTCTGCCATTCAGTATGATTACGGCTGATCATCCAATTTTGACCTGATGGGCTGAACAGCCTCTTCTGTACTGTATGATTCTATAACTCAGTTGTTTCAGTCAGTAGTGGATCTATAAAGTCATTGTTATTGATGGGCATTGAAGTTCCCAAATCGGAGTACATTCTATGCCCTTGCCACCCTCACTGCTTCTTCCAGCTAACATACTAGTCTTCCTGCAGAGGCTTTGGCGTACTGGCATTGTTGTTAGGCCATAATCAGACTGCTGGGAGTGTGTCATAGACCCCCAAAGAGTCACCAGGCAATTGAAAGGCAAATATTTAGACAATTCACTGAGTTACGTAAAAACATTAAAAAGAGATGTCAAATTTCCCAACTTTAATTGGGATAAAACAAAAACAGAAATTGCTGGAAAAACTCAGCAGGTCTGACAGCATCTGTATAGAGAAAGCAAAGTTAACATTTTAGGTCCAATGACCCTTCTTTAAAATAGTTCTGATGAAGAGTCACTGGGCTCAAAAAAAACATTAACCCTGCTTTAAAGATCTCTCAAACCTGTGAGTTTTGCCAGCAATTTGATTGGATTTATTGTTGTCACATGTACCTAAGTACAGTGAAAAGTTTTGTTTTGCATTCAATACTGTCGGTTCATGACATACATGGAGTCCATGGATGGGAGATTGGCTGCGTGATGGTCTGGGCTGTGTTCACAACTGACTAGTTTCTTACGGTCCTGGGGACCCAGGTGATGCAGCCAGATAGAATGCTTTCTATGGTGTATCTGTAAAGGTTGGTGAAGGTCCTTATGAATATGCTGAATTTTCTAAGTCTCCTGAGGAAAAAGAGGTGTTAATGTGCCTTCTTGACTGTTGCATCAACATGGCTGGTCTAGCACAGATTGTTCGTTATCATCACTCCCAGGAACTTGATGCTCTCAACCCTCTCCACCTCAGCTCCGTTGATGTAGATAGGGGTGTGTCCTCTTCCCTTCTTCCTGAATTTCTGTTTTTGTTTCAGATCTCCAGCATCTGTACTTACTTATTTTATAATTTTTTATTAGATTCACCAGGATGTTGCCTGGGATGGAATCGTTTTGCTATGAAGAGAGGCTGGATAAGCTAAGAGTGTTTTGAATGGACCAGAGAAGGTTGAGGGGGACTTGATAAGTGAATAACATAATGAAGTTCATGAACAGGGTGAATATAACACAGCTGTTCCCTTTAGACAATGGGCAAATAACAATGGGCATAATTTTAAGGTGAAAGGCAGAAGGTTTAGATGGAATTTTAGGAAAAGTATTTTGACCCAGTGGATGGTGGGGTCTGGAATGCATTGTCTGGGAGAGTAGGTGAGGTGGGTAACCTCGCAACATTTAAAGATTGCTTGGATGAGCACTTGAAATGTCATAACATTCAAAGCTATGGACCTAACACTGAAAGGTAGGACTGGTGTAGTTTGAGTGTAGCTTTGCCACTACAAACTTGATGGGCAGAAGTGCCACGACTGTAATATATCATTCCAGGAAAAAACCTGTAGACAAAGTTCCATCTTCACTTTGAGTATATGCTGTTGTGTGTTATATACACTATTGCTGTCTTAAATGTAGTAGACTTCGAACAGATCCAGCAACTTAAGACTGGACATCCCTGAGGCACTGAGAGTTTCAACAGTAGCAGCAGCAATGTTATGTCTAACATAATCTATAACTTCATGGACCAGCACAGCTCTCCCCTCTACCATTACTGTCAAGTCATGAAATCAACCCTGGTCAATGAAGGGTGTAGGAGAGCATGCCAGGAGCAGCAGCAAGCATATCAAAAACTTGGTGAAGCTGCAACAAAGGACTCCTTATGAGCCAAAAAACATGAGCAGCTTGCAATACTCAACTAAGCAATTCCACAATCAGTGCAACAGATCCAAGATCTACAGCCCTGCCAGATTCAATCCTGAATGATGGTGAATTGTTGAAACAACTCCCTGATGGAGGCTGAATCAATTAACATACATAAAAGAACAAAGAGTAGACCACTCGGCTCTTTAATCTTGCTCTGCCATTCAATAAAATCTGGTCTGATTTTAACCTTAACTCTACATTCCTGCATCTCCCTGATAATCTTTCATTCCTTTGATAATACAGACCACCTCTGACTTAAAACTATATAATAATTCTGCATCCACTGATTTTTGAGGAAAGGGTTTCCAAGGACTCTCGACTCTCAGAAAAGAATTCTCCTCATCTCTGTCTTAAGCAGGTGACCCTGCAGGAAGATTGATGACATCCATCTGGCAAAGTTCCCTCAGGATCTTATATGTTTCAATTACCCGAACTCTTCTAAACTCCAGAGGACGTAGCCTTTCCTCATAAAGCAAACCTTCTCTCAACATCCCTCTATAAATACAGTGACCAGTTCTGTACAAATTACTCCAAATGCAGTCTCTCAAATGTGTTGAATAACTGAAGCATCACACCCCTGCTCTGCATTCTATTCCCCTCACAATAATACGTTCTATCAGTTTTCTCGATTACTTGCTGTAGCTGCAATTCATGTGCTAGGACACCCACATCTCTACATCTCTGATCATTTAAATCAAATGTTTTTTCCTTTCTGCCAAAATGGACAATTTCACACTTTCCCCACTCTGTACTCCATTTGCCACATCTTTGCCCACTCATTTAACCTATCAATATGTCTTTGTAGGCTCCTTGTATCCATCACTTTCCTATCTATCTTTGAGTTATAGAAACATAGCAAATTTAGCTACCATACCTTCGGTTCCCTCGTCTAAATTTATGTAAACTGAAAGAGTTGAGGCCCCAGCACTCGTGATATCCTGCCAGCCGAAAAAAGACCAATTTACTGTTACACTTTGTATCCTGTTAGCCAGCCAGTCTTCTATTCATGCCAGTATGTTACAGCCAACATCATGAGTTTTTTTTTTCTCTAGTAAACTTTAATAGGTGGCATCTTATCAAGCATTATGAAAATCCTAAACACATTGTGCTTCCATTATCTACAGCACACGTTAAAAGAACTTGAATAAATTACACAACACCATGTTATAGTCCACAGGTTTATTTGTTAGCCTTTGCTTTCAAAGTGCTGCTTTGTTGTCACAACCATGTGATGAAGAAGCAGCACTTCAAAAGCTAATGATTCCAAATAAACCTTTTGGATATAACCTGGTGCTGTGAGATTTTAACTTTGTCCACCCTAGTCCAACACTGGCACCTCCAAATCTTGTATAAATTATTTCAACATGATTTCCCTTTAACAAAATCATGTTGGTTCTGCCTGATTACATTCAACTTATCCAAGTGATCCATTATAATGTCTGAGAGAATATGCTGGAATCTATTATTTATGATGAATGTTAAGCTCGCGGACCTATAGTTTACTGTTTTCTGCCTTTCTTTTTGAATGAAGGGGTTGTGTCAGCTATTTTCCAATCTAAAGGAACCTTGGCTTTGAATTAAATGAGTTTGGAAACACCAAACCAAGTAGCTTGTTAGCTACTTCTTTTAAGACTTTAAGATTAAATTCATCAGTGGTGAAGTAGTATTGGACAGACTAATTGGTCAAAGGCAGTTATGTACAGAGGAACCTGATTACCTGGCATTTGATTAATTGAATTTCAGATCATCTGAACGAGATGGCAAGGTCCCGATGTGTGGCTTACTGTTATCCGGCATCGATTATCCGGCATTCGATTAACTGAACGAAGTAGTCCCTGCCCGTGTCCTTCGGATAATTGAGGTTCTTCGGTATAAGAGTAGGGAGGTCTGACTGCCATCGTACGAGGTGCTGTACTGTGAGCAGTTTATTTAAGAAAAAATATCATTTCAATTTAGAGACAGTTCACTAGGATGATCTTGGGTATGGAAGAATTGTCTTCCATGTGCAAAGACTAAACATGCTGGAATTCTACTTATTGGAATTCAGAAGAATGAGAGTTGATCTCATTAAATATTTAAATTTTTAATGGGCTTGACAGAGTAAATGCTGAGAGGATGATTCCTCTCATGTTAGAATCTAAGACCAGAGAGTAGGGTCTCAGAATAAAGGGGCACCATTTTAAGACCGAGATAAGGAGGAATTTCTTCTCTCAGAAAGTTGAGTGTCTTTGGAACTCCTTTCCACGGAGAGTTGTGGGAGCAGAGTCCTTGTGTAAATTCAAGACAGATTCTTGATCAGTCTGAGAATAAAAGGTGGTGTGGAAAAGACAGGAAAGTAGCCTTAAGGAATGTTGGAGTGTTATGATCCTATTCAATGGCAAAACAAGCTCAAGGAACCAAACAGCCTACTCCCGTTTCTATATATTAAAGTCTTAGTACCTGAAGGTGTGCAAGCAGGAGAATCAATGTTTTGGGCATAAGCCTGATGAAACATTCCTGATGAAGGGCTCATGCCCAAAACGTCGATTCTCCTGCTCCTTGGATGTTGCCTGACCAGCCGTGCTTTTCCAGCACCCACACTAGTTTCTGGGAGACCACAACCGTTTTGATGTGGGCACATTGACAGATATAAAATAGCACCTACTGCAGTTGCCTGTGAGGAAATGCTGTTGTATATCAGTAAGATTAACATAATTTTTCCCAGCTTCTTCAACCTGCAGCTTCCTATGTCAATATAACAGGGTCATTAGTCACTACGGAAGGAAACTGAGCTAACGCCTGACAAAAAAGCAGGAAGCACCTTACTTATTAGCCTTCTCTTGCAGACTTCAAAAGAGTTATTCATTCTGTGCGATCTGCTTTAGAAAGCAAAGGGCTCCGATATGATTTTGTTTTGTTACTCTTTATCAGTCATGAGATAAAAATTCATTCTTGATGAAAAATACATGTTTCATTTAATTTCTAAAGACTAGGAAGAGCGGGTTAATTTTCTATCTTGGATAATACTATAAGTACTTTGTAGTTTTACTTGCTTTGTAAGTCATGAAATCTTTCTTGCATTAATCTCTTAATGACATTAACTTAATTAACTCATTTTTCCACCAATATTTCTAAATTTTCCCTCTTTCCCCTTTTTTCCCTCTCTTCTCTTCATGTTATTTTCTCTCTCGCTTTTGATTGCACCTGCCAGATCCTGAAGCAGAAGGTGAAAAGCGTCACATGTAATGGCATCTACTCCTCCTTCACTCTGTCACAATCACAGTGAAAGCCTTTTTATTTCTATGCACAAAATGATTCAGTAAACATTAGTTGTTCATGAGATTTGCAGGTGAGACTCTCTGCTGAAAATGTGTTGCTGGAAAAGCGCAGCAGGTCAGGCAGCATCCAAGGAACAGGAAATTCGACGTTTCGGGCATAAGCCCATCATGTGGGCGGCACGGTGGCACAGTGGTTAGCACTGCTGCCTCACAGCGCCTGAAGACCCGGGTTCAATTCCCGACTCAGGCGACTGACTGTGTGGAGTTTGCACGTTCTCCCCGTGTCTGCGTGGGTTTCCTCCGGGTGCTCCGGTTTCCTCCCACAGTCCAAAGATGTGCGGGTCAGGTGAATTGGCTAAATTGCCCGTAGTGTTAGGTAAGGGGTAATGTAGGGGTATGGGTGGGTTTCGCTTCGGCGGGTCGGTGTGGACTTGTTGGGCCGAAGGGCCTGTTTCCACACTGTAAGTCTAATCTAATCTAAAATCAGGAAAGCAGAGCATTGCTGCACTCAGAATTTTGCCGGAGAATGATTGATGATAACTAGTTAATGCAATGTATTCAGTGTGTGAATGAAGATGGTTAACGTGCTTTCCACTTTGGTGTGCTTATTTGCCTCTCATTTTCAGCCTATACTGTTAGCTACCAGCAATGTGAAAAAGAAAGCCAAATGTGTAAGGCTGTTCCCAATAGTACAGAGCCTGCCTCGAGGGAAGTCCCCAGCTGTGCCTTCTCATGTGATAGGCAGAGACTGGGTTTTTTATTGCCTCAGGCTAAAGGTGCAGAGGAACTCTGAGGAAGGCTCGATGCAGTCTATAGGCCAACCATTATTTTGACACACCCTGATACCCTGAACTCTCAGCTATGGGCAGATGCTTCCACTGTCTTATGGATGCCTTGGGAAAGCTGAATGTTAAGGGAGTAAACCCTGACAAGAAAATTCTTGAGTGGAGTCTAAAGGTGTCTAAATATGTCACTTTTCTGGCAATTCTTGCAACCAAGCCTGTGCGAAACTTAATGTTTTTGCATTCCTTTGGACCAACTGGGGAGGTGGAAAAGGAAACTTTGACTTTTGGCAGCCCGGAATCTCTCTGAAATGTGCCAGGCTTGTGTTTGAAAATAGATGTTTGCGTTGTCGTTAGGACACTCCAGCTTTGAGTCATATAGTAGCATCCACTACTCCTTCACTCTGTCGCTCTCACAGTTGAAGCCAATTCATTTCTGTGCACAAAATGTGCATGGAAACAGACCCTTCGGTTCAACTTACTCATGCTGACCAGATATGCCAATCTGACCTAGTCCCATTTATCAGCAGTTGGCCCATATCTTTCTATTCATGTACCCATCCAGATGCCTTTTAAATATAGTAATTTGTCAGCCTTGATGGGGAAGCAGTGGCTGAGTGGTATTATCACTGGACTATGAATCCAGCGACCAGGTAATGTTCTGGATTCGAATCCCATCATGGCAAAATGTGGAACTTGAATTCAATAAATATCTAATGGCTACTATAAGTCTATTGCCAATTGTCAGAAAAACCCAGTTGGTTCACTCATTGTCCTTTAGGGAAGGAAACTGCCATTCTTACCTGGTCTGGCCTACGTGTGACTCCAGACCCACAACAAAGTGCCTCTGGGCAATTAGGGACAGGCAATAAACGCTGCTTAGCCAGTGATACCCTCATCCTATTAAAGAACAAAGAAAAAAGAAAGCATCCACCACTCCCTCTGGCAGCTCATTTCCATACACACATTGCCCTCTGCGTGAACAAGTTGCCCCTCAGATCCCCTTCTTAAATCTTTCCCTTTCCACCTTAAACCTAATTTTGGACTCCCCTACCCTGGCAAAAAGATGATTCACCCTGCCATGCTCCTCATGATTTTATAAACCTTTACAAGGTCACCTCTCTGCCTCCAAAGCTCCAAGTAAAATACCCCTGTCTATTCAGCTTCTCTCTATAGTTCAACTCCTTAAATCACAGAAACATCCTTTTCTGAATCCTTTCAAGTTTAACAACATCTTTCCTGTACAGCCACAACATGATGTCATAACTCCTCAATGTACTGACTAGTAAAAGCCAAGAGTGCCATATGCTGCTGCCTTCACCCTGTCTAGCTGCGACTCCATTTTGCAAGGAACGCTCACCTGCACCCCACAATGTCTCTGATCGTGTTTTCAGGATCCTTAAAGGGGAGGGAGAGAAGCCCCAAGTTGTGGTCCAGATAGGCACCAACAACATAGGTGGGAAAAGGAATGGGGTTGTCAGACAAAAATTCAGGGAGCTAGGGTAGAAACTTTTAGCTAGAACAAACCGAGTTGTTTTCTCTGGAGGGAGGGATTCTGATCCTTGGATAATTGGGGCTCATTCTTGGATAGGTGGCACCTCTACAAACAGGATGATCTACATCTGAACCAAAGGGGTACTATTATTGTGGGGGTGCGGGGAGATATTTGCTAAAGCTCTTCAGGTGAGTTTAAGCTAATTCAGCAGGGGGATGAAAACCTGAATTGTAGCTCCAGTACACAGGAGATTGAGAGTAGTGAGGTCATGAATAAGGTTTCAAGATCGCAGGAGTATGCTGGCAAGCAGGAACATGGTTTGTCGTGTGTCCACTTCAACGCCAAGGGCATCCGGAATAAGGTGGGTGAACTTGCAGCATAGGTTGGTACCTTAGATGTCAATGTTGTGGCCATTTCGAAGACATGGGTAGAACAGGGACAGTAATGATGTGTTGCAAGTTCCAGGGTTTAAATGTTTCGGTAAGATCAGGAAGGGTAGTAAAAGAAGGGGACGTATGGCATTGTTAATCAAGGACAGTATTACGGTGGCAGAAAGGATGTTTGATGAATTCTCATTCACTGAGGTAGTATGGGCTGAGGTTAGAAACAGGAAAGGAGAGGTCACCCTGTTGGGTGTTTTCTGTAGGCCTCCAAAACATTGCAGGGATTAGATTAGATTACCTACAGTATTAAATAGGCCGTTTGACCCAACAAGTCCACACCAATCCTCCGAACAGTAACCCATCCAGACCCATTCTCTTAACCTATATTTACCCCTGACTAATTCACCTAACATTTTGGGCAGTTTAGCTTGGCCAATTCACCTGACCTGCACATCTTGAATTGTGAGAGGAAACCAGAGTACCCAGAGGAAACCCATACAGACACAGGGAGAATGTACAAATTCCACACAGTCGCCCGACGCGGGAATCGAACTCGGGTGCCTGGCACTATAAGGCACCAATGCTAACCGCTGAGGAAAGGATTGCAAAATTTATTCTGGATAGGATTGAAAGTAACAGGGTAGTTGTTATGGCGGACTTTAACTTTCCAAATATTGACTGGAAGTGCTATAGTTTGTGTACTTTAGATGGGTCAGTTTTTATCTAATGTGTGCAGGAGGGTTTCCTGACACAGTATATAGACATACCAACAACGGGCAAAGCCACATTGGATTTGATACTGGGTAATGAACCAGGCCAGATATTAGATTTAGAGGTAGGTGAGCACTTTGGTGATAGTGAACACAATTCAGTTAACTTTACTTTAGCGATGGAAAGGGATAGGTATACACTGGAGGGCAAAAGGTATAGCTGGGGAAAGGAAATTATGATGCAATTAGTCAAGATTTAGGATGGGGAAGGAAACTGCAGGGGATGGGCACAATTGAAATGTGGAGTTTGTTCAAGGAACAGCTACTGCATGTCCTTGATAAGTTTGTACCTGTCAGGCAGGGAGAAGTGGTTGAGTAAGGGAGCCGTGGTTGACTAAAGAAGTTGAATTCCCCTGCCAAGAGGAAGAAGGAGGCTTAACTAAAGATGAGACGTGAAGGCTCAGTTAGGGCTCTTGAGAACTCTAAGTTAACCAAGAATGACCTAAAGAGAGAACTGAGAGGAACCAGGAAGGAACATGAGAAGTCACTGGCAGGTAAGATTAAGGAAAACCCTAAAGCTTTCTATAGATATATCATGAGTATCACGACGGGAGTAAGATTAGGGCCTGTCAAGGACAGTAGTGGGAAATTGTGCATGGAGTCTGAAGAGAGGCGCTAAATGAATATTTTTCGTCAGTATTCACACAGAAAAAAGACAATGTTGTTAAGGAGAATACTGAGACACAGGCTATTAGATGAGACGGAATTGAGGTTCAAATTCTGGAAAATTTGAACTGGGCTAATGGTAAGATTCTTGGTAGTATAAATGAGCAGAGAGATCTTGGTGTCCATGTGTATAGATCCCTGAAAGTTGCCACCCAGGCTGATAGTGTTGTTAAGGTGTATGGTGTGTTAGCTTTTATTGGGATTGAGGTTCAAATCCCTTGGCTGCATGGGATTTATCCTAGGATTCTCTGGGATGCAAGGGAGGAGTTGGCAAGCCTTTGGCATCATTGTCTTTGTGTCATCATTGTCTACAGGAATAGTGCCAGAGAACTGGAGGATAGCAAATATTGTCCCCTTGTTCAAGAAGGGTAGTAGAGACAACTCTGGTCATTATAGACCAGTGAGCCTTACTTCTGTTGTGGGCAGTTTTGGAAAGGATTATAAGAGAGAGGATTTATAATCATCCAGAAAGGAATAAGTGGGTTAGGGATAGTTAACGTGGTTTTGTGAACAGTAGGTCGTGTCTCACAAACCTTATTGAGTTCTTTGAGAAGGTGACCAAACAGGGGGATGAGGGTAAATCAGTTGGTATGGTACATATGGATTTCAGTAAAACATTTGATAAGCTTCTCCACAGTAGTCTGTTACACAAAATACAGAGGTATGGGATTGAGGGTGATTTAGCTTTTTGGATCAGAAATTGGTTAGCTGAAAGAAGAGGGTAGCAGTTCATGGGAAATGGTTCATTTGGAAATTCAGTTACTAGTGGTGTACTGCAAGAACCTGTTTTGGATCCACTGCTGTTTGTCATTTTTATTAATGATCTAGATGAGGGTGTAGAAGGATGGGTTAGTAAATTTGCAGACGATCCTAAAGTCGGCAGAGTTATGGACAGTGCGGAAGGCTGTTGCTGGTTACAGAGGGACAGAGATAAGCTGCAGGAGGACGGCAAATGGAGTTTAATGCAGAAAAGTGTGAGATGATTCACTTTGGAAGGAGTAACAGGAATGTGGAGTACTGGGCTAATGGTAAAATTCTTGATAGTATAAATGAACAGAGAGATCTTGGTGTCCATGTGCATAGATCCCTGAAAGTTGCCACCCAGGCTGATAGTGTTGTTAGGCGTACGGTGTGTTAGCTTTTATTGGTAGAGGTATTGAGTTTTGGAACCATGAGGTCATGCTGTAGCTGTATAAAACTCTGGTCAGGCCACACTTGGAGGATGGTGTATCGCTCTGGTTGCCGAATTATAGGAAGGATTGGAAGCATTGGAAAGGGTTCAGAGGAGATTTACCAGGATGTTGCCTGCTATGGAGGGAAGGTCTTCTGAGGAAAGGCTGAGGGACTTGAGACTGTTTTGTTAGAGAGAAGAAGGTTAAGAGGTGACTTAATAAAGGGATACAAGATGAATCAGAAGATTAGATAGGGTGGAGAGCCTTTTTCCTTGGATGGAGATGGCTAGCACAAGTGGACATGTTGAGTCTGAAGACAGTAAAGCAGTTAACCAGATTGAGGTGCTGCTTCTCAAGCCTATTTTGAGGCTCAGTAGAACAGAGCAGCAAACAAAGAATAGCAATGTTAGTGTGAGTGCAAAGTGGAGAAATAAAATGACGTCGAGGTCATACTTACGTATTGTGTATGTGTGTTCTATGAAGTGTGGGGGCGGGGTGTCACTCCACTGAGATGGTCACTCAGTCTGTATTGTTCCTCCTAACTATCCAGGGCACTGGTTTATGAATAGTGTGTGTAGTAGACTCGTTTGAAAGAAGTTGAGAGTGTATTGCTGGAAAAGCACAGCAGGTCAGGCAACATCTGAGGAGCAGAAGAATCAAAGTTTCGGGCATAAGGGGCTTTTAGAGGTTGGCGTAGTGGCTCAGTGGTTAGCACTGCTACCTCGCAGCACCAGGGTCCCAGGTTCGATTCCAAGCATGGATGACTGTGTGGAGTTTGCGCATTCTCCCCGTGTCTGCATGGGTTTCCTCCCACCATCCAAAGATGTGCAGGTCAGGTGAATTGGCCATGCTAAAATTGCCCATAGTGTTGGATGCATTAGTCAGAGGGAAATGGGTCTGGGTGGGTTACTCGTTGGAGGGTCAGTGTGGACTGGTTGGGTCGAAGGGCCTGTTTCCTCACTGTAGGGAATCTTTAAAAAAAAAGCCCTTTATCACTTATGCCTGAAATCTCGATTCTCCTGCTGCTTGGATGCTGCCTGACCTGCTGTGCTTTTCCAATGCCACGCTCTCAAGTATGCTCTCCAGCATCTGTATTCCTCACTTTCTCCTAGTTTAAAAGAAGTGCTTGTAAATTGCTGCTTCACCTGTAAGGAATTTTTGAAGTCTTGGATGATAAGGAGTTAGGAGAAAAAAAGACAGGGGTTACTCCTCCGCTATTTGCATGGCAAGAGGCAGTGAGAAGTGGATAGGGTGTTGGGGATGACTGAAGAGAGGAACAGAAAATCTGAGGGAACAGTCCCTTCAGAATGATGATTTTGGTGGTGTTATGCAGGAGGTGGCAGAAATATAATGAAAAGATCTGACAACAGTGGAAGCTGGTGAGGTAGATGATGAATACCAGAGGAATCCTATCATGATGCTGGCAGGGAGGATAAAGCATGAGAGTAGATGTGCAGGAAATATGACAGATGTGATTGAGAACCCTCTCAAATACAGTATAGTGTTGGGGAGGAATGCAGGTCCTTGGCTGAAAAAAAACAGAAGACAACTTTGAGACACTATTATAGAAGGATCTACCATCAGAATTTCTACTTTCTCCTCCTACACTGAATCTACTGTGAAAGTGATTATTGGAAATAGGTAAATTATTTGCTAAATTTCTCCAAGTGCGTGCATTGTCTTATTAGTATTCCAAATTTAGTCTTGATAATACTTTGGGTGCACAAATAGTCACTTGGTGGTACTAGAGTATTGCTGAGAAAAGAGGCATGCTATTGAAGCTTCTTATTGACATCATGCCACATTTTAAAGGGAGCAACAATCAGCACCCAAATTTGTGTTCACTTCTAGGGTTTATTTCCAAATGTGTTAATAATACTAAAGTGAGTGAGGACTTGTCATCTGCAAGCCAAAGAAATGCCTTCATGCAGTGTGACTTCTAATTGAATTAAACAAAAAGCATTGGACACACTGATGCACCTTCCATAGCAAAGCCTCAACCAATGAAGCATTTTTTTCATGCAATTAAACTTAGTGATAAGAATTTCTGTAAACAAATTATATTTTGGAATTCTTGATAGAAATTAGTCACACAATTACCCTTCTTTTTGTCTTGGCCTTACCTCTTAAAGTTATTTTTAAGAAAATGCACATTCATAATTTTTTTTACTATGAAATTTCTCTTAAAATAAGTTTTGAAATTTATCTTCCAGCATGTTAATCACTTGGAAAAGCAAACTGATATGATATTAACTGTGAAAATATTTTCCTTTTTACTATCCAAGATATGCATTTCATTCAATACTGATCACTTAAACTGAAATATTAAAAGAAAAACAGCTGTGAAATCTCCTTCTCTCTTTCCTGTACTTGGATATACTGTTTGACGTGGAAAAAAAAAGAATTAACCAAAACATTTTTCCTGTAAGAGTTGGCTGCTACTGTAGTTTCAGGAGTGAAGAAAAAGTGACCATAGTCACACATTGGGGTTTACAAACAGATTAGGTATCTGTCCATTCATTCTCAATGGCCCTTTTTAAAAGCAATTGTTGAATTTGCATTAATTTAAAATGAGCATACTTGGAACGTTGAAAACTGGCCTTTAGTAATTTGATGCTGCACATGCAGCATGTTGTCTCCAGATGCTGCTTTGATAAGTAGTCATGGACTTAAAGCTAAATGAAGAGCAGCAAGCTTGGTGAGATAAAACAAGCAGTGAGCCTCAAAAGGTGTGCGGTCCCCAACAAGAACAGCTCTGTGACTTCAGGTAGTCAACTTCCATTTTGGGTTTCCAGATGCATTTTGTAAATTTTATTCAAAATAAAGTGTAGATGTATGGATTGGAAGCAATTTCATGTTATGGGTAAGAATTACAATCTCCCTAGAATTTAGATCACTAGAACATAGTTTCATGTTCTAAATCTGAATCTACAGGACATAATTTTTCTGGTTCATTGTCATCAGTTTCTCCTGTAAATTTTATGAATGCTCTATATTTATTTTTCCCAGTAATGTAGTCAAAGGATGTAGCAACAATACCTGATTGTGACACAGTTCATAGATATTCAGCTTTTCCACATAAAAATTGCCAACTTGATTGATGGGGACCAACTGGGTGAGATGTAACCAGATACAATTTGTTAATCTGCTTATTTTATAATATAATGATAGTAGTTGTTATGATCAAATTTTCTTAATACGATATACAGAACATTACCACATTTAATAATCCAAAAAAAAATTAATGCCATAATAGGGGACATTTTAGTTGAAATGGGTGGCGCTGGAAAAGCGCAGCAGGTCAGGCAGCATCCGAGGAGCAGGAGAGTCAACATTTCGGGCATTTTACTTGACCGAAACAAGATGGCTCTTTTGAACGACCTACCAGTGTTTGAAAGATGTAGAGGTGCTGTTGTTGGACCGGGATGAACAAGGTCAAAAGTCACAGCGCCAGGTTATAGTGATTTCAAATTTTAACCTATTGGATAATAACATGGTGTCGTGTGACTTTTGACAATGTTTCAAAACCCTGATATCATTTTCTTCAACAAGCCTAAGAACCTTTTTGACTTTCTTATTCCAAAATCCTTACCCATTTTGTTTCTATTTATAAATATAATCTCTATTCAAGAACAGACCAGGAATAATTGATTTCCAATACAATGAGTGTATTTTTTTTTATGTTTGAGTAACCTTGTCAACCTGATAAGTTTGTAAACTTTTAATTTCTGGGAAAAACAATTTTATTATAACTAGGTATGCCTTATTTCTAAAAGGGAAAAAAAGTCCAAAAGAATTTATTTTGAATTATTTTAACATTCTGAAATATATCAGACTCTTGTGCTGCAAGACCCTAGGAATAGACAAAGTAATATTCAAACCAGCCAATAATACTGAGCTATAAAGAATTTAGATTACCACAAAGAATGTTGGAGAAACTCAGCAAATCTGTCAACATCTGTGGAGAGAGAAACAGAGTTAATGATTTGTATCTGGAGTTCTGAAGAAATCATACCATACCCTCTCCAGAATGCTTGTGTTTCTAGCATCTGCGGTATTTTGTTTTTGATTCAAGAATGTAGATGAAATGCAAGCAGCATAAAGGCAGATGAGAGGCTGATCAATAGATCATACAACTTATTGCTGGCCATGTGAGTAGCTGATTTATGAACTGCAGAAGTTCTTCTTAGATTTTATCTACGTCCAGCCTCGGATCAGCTAAACATTTGGGAAGATTGAAACCTATTTTATTGCTATCATTTACTCAGCTCCCCCAAGCCAATGATTCCATTCTCATCCATCATTAACGTCAAGTTGAACTGTGCTGTTTCTCTGACCCTAAGCTGAACTTCTGATGACATACCCTCAAAAAGGCTTCCAAAATGCTTTATAAAGTTGAGCTTGTCCAAAAGTCTGCTGTCTGTTCTAAATTGTGTTCATACATTGTCTCTATGCTTCCTGGCCAGCATTGATTTCCAAGATAAAAATAAACAGGCTAAAGAGATTCCACAGGTCTGGCAGAAGGTGTGGAGAGGTAAAATTTTGAGTTCAATTCAGGTTCCTGGATTTTTGAACTAAGCTATAGCTTTACTGTCCTGTTGTTTTCTTTGGCTCCCTGTCAAATTTTGAATAATTTGCAAGCCCAAAAAACGCATGGAATGTTTTACCACATTACATTTACAACATAAATATGAATTGCTATAAACACATTGTCTATATACTGTACAACTCATTCCTGTGCTCTCCAGATGCACCAGATCAAATTGTACAAAGGTTCTGAAACAAGCAAAAGCAGAAATTGCTTTAGAACTCTGAGGAAACGCCACAGGACTCAAAACACCTACCATCTCTCTCTCCCCACAAATGTAAGACCTGTTGAGTTTCTCCTGCAATTTCTGTTTTTGTTGTTACAAAACTCCAGCATCTGCAGTTCTTGGTTTTATTGTACAGAAGCTTTGCAGCTTTACAATCCAGGCTCAGAGTCCACTCTGAGAGTATCATATATAGCTGCACATCATTTTTAGCCCTGAAAGCTGAATCTCTGGACAAGTTGTGTTTACAAATACAAATGCATGCACCATTCAGTCATAATTTAAAAGCTGTTTGGTTGTTTCCTGGACTGAAAAATCTGAAGAATAATGAATTAAGTAGAAATGAGGCACATGAAACAATTCCAGAAATGAAGGAATCAAATACTTAGAATTCAAAGGGCAAAGATAGGTATTTATTTTCTATGATTTGTTCTTCACCTCTTACCCAGTGACATAATTAAATTTCAGAGTCCAAACCAAGAATAACAGCGGAGCTGTAGACATTTTTCCAGGACATCTCAATGTCAGTTTAACTAGCTAAGCAAATTGTCAAAATTCTAAGGTTAGTACTGGAATGCAATAATTTTAGTAGAAATATATAAGTTCTTGCCAAGTGCTTCTATGATGATCAGAAAGTTTTTTTTGGAACAGAAAATGTTACTTATAAGCAACCATTTATTCTGAAAATTAATTGAAGAACAGCATGATTGATTAGGTGTTGTGATTAGGATGTTGAATTGGAATGTACTATACATTACCCAGTAAATCTGGATGGGTTGCGCATGGAGAGACTGGGTTTGTGTGTTTATGGAAATTTGACACCTTTGCATACTCTTTCTGTCTATGTTTAGTAATGATGAATTGTAGATGAAATTGTCTAAATTTAATGATCGTACTAAATATACACATACCAAAAAAAACAGCTGAACCCTATAATAGACCATCTGTCATTGATAAATAGTTGCAGGCAGTTATTACATAATGATGCAACAGATGTCTGCTACACTGCTATCCTTTGTAGGAATTTGGACAAATATTTCAGTTATGGGTCACTCAGACCATGGGTGATATATCAGCCAATTGTGCTGTGTCCGTAGTAATACAGATTGTTTTTGCAACTCATAAACTTGAAAGTAATTGAACTGCGAAGTTATTTTTTTTAAAAATCATGGCTAATCATTGCTAATCTTGGGGTAATACTGGTTTTAACCATCTGTTTAGTTTAAAACAATATTGCACTCATCATCTAAAGATTCTTTAATTTGATTATTATAAATGCACGCAATTATATATAAGAACTCAAGCTGAATGATTTATTGTGAAGAATTGTTCTATGTTCCTGAAACTTGATTTCTACCTTACTACCTTACTATGTTTCTAATTTTTGAGCCGACATATTGCCAGAAAGTCAGAATTTTCTTTATTCAAAATTTCTTTGACTATAGTGCTTTATTCCCTAATGTGTTAATTTAGTTTTACATAATTCATTAATGACTGTTTTCTGTTGAATATTAACCCACATTAACCAAAATTTATCTTTTTTTACATTTATGTTTAACTTCTTTGTTCTGCTTTGTTATGGCTAATCTCTGTGATCCACTCAGTCTGACGTGGTATCTTTCTGTCTGGCTAATTAGCTCTGAATAGTGCTTAACATTTAGCAATTCAAGTTCTATAGCTAGTCACTCACCGGCTATGTGATTCGTGGTGCCACCTCTTGGGTGTGATATTAAATCAAGGTGGGCCAAAAAATTTCTTGTCAATATTTTTGAAGAAGTCAACCCTGGTACCTGACCAATATTTAACTTCTAATCAATATCACAAACACAGATTATCTGCTGAGTATCTGGTTGCTGTTTGTGGAACCTTGCTAGATGCAAGTTGATTGCTGTTTCCTGTATTACAATAGTAACTAACCTTCAAAAGTACTTCATTGACTGTGAAGCACTGTTAGAACATAGAACATAGAACATAGAAGGATACAGCGCAGTACAGGCCCTTCGGCCCTCGATGTTGCGCCGAACGAATCCTACCTAACCTATACTAGCCCAATAACTTCCAAATGCCTATCCAATGCCCGCTTAAATGACCATAAAGAAGGAGAGTTCACCACTGATACGGGCAGGGCATTCCATGAACTCACAACCCGCTGTGTGAAGAATCTACCCCTAACATCTGTCCTATACCTACCACCCCTTAATTTAAAGCTATGTCCCCTAGTAACACCTGACTCCATTAGCGGTAAAAGGTTCTTAGTATCTACCCTATCTAAACCCCTAATCATCTTATACACTTCTATCAGATCTCCCCTAAACCTTCTCTTCTCCAATGAGAACAGCCCCAAGTGCCTCAGCCTTTCCTCATAAGATTTTCCTACCATTCCAGGCAACATCCTGTTAATGCCTTAAGCCCTGAAAAGCACTTTTATCGTTGTAAGACTATTATTAATACTATATCCATTTGTCCCTTAACTAACTTAATCATAGTGAAAATTCTGCTTTTAACTCCTCTGTTCTATTCCTTTCTAATATTAAACACTTTTGTTAAAGTTTAAAATTTTGAAAATTTAAGTTCCCTTTCTAATGTGCCAGTCCACTTTTGCAAGTCTTCCTTGCACTTTCAGCAGTGTACCCACAGATTACCTCAACAGTTTTCCCTTCGATTGGATCCCAAAACTGCACACAGTATTCTATAGTTTAGTTTTGTAGGTCATTTCTTTTTTTTTTAATTGATGTTTTTTCTAATCAGGGAGAAAGTGAGGACTGCAGATGCTGGAGATCAGAGTTGAAAATGTGTTGCTGGAAAAGCGCAGCAGGTGAGGCAGCATCCAAGGAGCAGGAGAATCGACGTTTCAGGCATGAGCCCTTCTTCGGGAAGGGCTCATGCCCGAAACATCGATTCTCCTGCTCCTTGGATGCTGCCTGACCTCCTGCGCTTTTCCAGCAACACATTTTCAGCCCGGTATTTTCTAATCACCCTGTTACTAGAGATGCTATTACACAGCTGTGGAGGATTTGAACCTGAGCCTCCCGATCCAGGGGTAGGAACACTGTATCGCAAGATGGCCCTAGTAAGGTTTTATATGGATTGATCTTTTTTTTCTCCTGTACATCTTACCATAAAACATTGCTCCCATTGGTTTTATTTGGGTTTATCCAGTTGAGGTACAGTTACTAATTTCCCGTGAATGTATAACTCCAAAATCCCACTCCTCCACCTCATCACTCAGTCTCTTTCCATTCGAAGTATAAATGTTACTTTTTTAGAATATATTACTGCATGTTTCTTGACTTTATGCTATATTCTACTATCTTGCATTCTTCATTTTTTTCTACTCCTTAGAGTGGCATGGTGACTCAGTGCATAGCACCGCATCTTCACAGCACCAGGGACCCTGGTTCGATTCCAGCATCGGGTGACTGTCTGTGTGGACTTTGTACATTCTCCCTGTGTCTGCACGGGTTTCCTCCCATTATCTGAAGATGTGTAGACTGGGTGAATTGGCCATGCTCAATTGCCCGATGTGTAGGTTAGGTGCATTAATCAAGGGTAAATGTACAGTAATCGAGTAGGGGAATGGGCCTTGCTTCATACTCAATTCTTTTACATCACATATCATTCTCTGCACTGCTTCCAGATTGTGAAGGTTTGATGGCCTAGTGGTATTATCACTAGTCTATTAATCCAGAGACCCAGATAATGTCTGGGGACTTTGATTTGAATCCAGCCTTGGTAGATGATGGAATTTGAATTCAATAACAATCTGGAATTTAGAGTCAAACGATGACCTCAAAACTGTTGTTAATTCTTGGAAAAACCCATCTGGTTCACTACTGTGCTTTACGGAAGGAAACTACCACCCTTACCTGGTCTGGTCTCCAGACAATCAGTAGTTGACTCTTGCCTGTTCTCTGGGCAAATTAGTGATGGTCAATGAGTGATGACCTAGCCAGTGATGCCCACATACTGTGATTAAAGGTTTTAAAAATGTTGATCTCATGCTGTGTTACTACAATACTAGTAAGTGGTTAGCTGAAAAGCTACTGTTTCAATGTTCTAATTATGTAATTTTGCTAATTTCCACTGCATCGTGACTTCATACTTGGAGTTCTCAGCCTACTCACTCAGCTGGATTTCTTCCCATTTCACATGTCACTTGATGACACCATTTAGTGAGCACCCTGTATAATCTGTTTCTCATCCAGGGTGCAGCACTTTTATGTTACTCATGTTCAGTTTCACATATCATTATTCATATTACATACATATTTGATTTTAACTCATTTTATATATTGGCAGCTATTTCATTGATTGTTCCAATTTTATACTTATAGAATCTTACTGTATAAAAGGGGGTCACTCCAATCAGTTGCATTTCCTTGTAGCCCTGCAGGTTTTCTTTTGCAAGTCACTGTTGAATTTGCCTCCCAACACCATTCAAGCAATGTAATAACTCACTGTGAAGTTTTTCATTCATTTGCTAATTAATTTCATCCATATCCTTTAGCTACTTGTCCTTTTTCCCCATGGAAACAACAACCATGTACTTCTCTTCATAGGGAATCTAGAACAGGTGACACAGTTTAAATATAAGGGTTTTTCCATTCATTTCAAATATACGAAGGAATTTAATCTCTCTCAGAATCTTTGGGAGGATATGTTGTTGGATATGTTAGAATACCAACTGCAAGTTCCCTCTCAGCTACACACACCCTCTTGACTTGGAGCTCTGTTGCAGTTCCTTGATTGTCGCTAACAGCACTCTAGGTATCTCTACAGCCCAAGAAATGCAGTTGCTCATCAAAGGCAGTTCACCACCATTTTCTGAAGGACAACTTGGGATGGGCAAGAAGTGGTGGCCTAGGAAGCAATGCTCATACCTGATGAGCAATTTAAAAAAACATATTTATAATTGACAAGGGAGTCCAGGGTTCAGAGAAACAAGTGGAAAAGTGAAGTTAATGCCCAATCAGATGCCATTTCCTCCAAATGAGTGAGGCACATTGCCATCGCAGAATGAGGATGTCCCAGGAACTGAAGCAGGACCTGTGACCTGAAGACATGGGTGGCTGTCCTATCTTATTGGTTATCAAGGTGACAGCTGCACTAAATTTATTCCCAGGATTCATTGGGGAACAGTTTGGATGTCATAGCGTTCAATGCACAATGTGCAAATACAGTTTGAGATAGATCAAATCACTTCATCTCATTTCCCTGTGAAGAAGTTTGTGCTGCGCATTGAACAATAGCATTGCCATCAAAGCTGGGCTTCCCCAGGTGCAGAGCACTTTGAACCTGTATATACTTTATGTTGAAAAATGTGTTGCTGGAAAAGCGCAGCAGGTCAGGCAGCATCCAAGGAGCAGAAGAATCGACGTTTCGGGCATAACCCCTTTTCCACCAACACATTTTTCTGCTCTGATCTCCAGTATCTGCAGTCCTCACTTTCTCCTATACATTATGTTGACAGTGGCATCTCATAGTCGAGAGTGTGGTGCTGGAAAAGCATAGCAGGTCAGGCAGCATCCAAGGAGCAGGAGAATCGATATTTCGGGCATAAGCCCTTCATCTGCTCTGACCTGACCTGATGCTGCCTGACCTGTTTTGCTTTTCTAGCACTACACACTCGACTCTGATCTCCAGCATTTGCAGTCCTCACTTTCTCCTAGTGGCATATTATAGCATGGCAGACTTCATTGATGGAAAAGGCTTCCATTTAGTAAATGTACAAGTCATGTGTGATCATCAGTGCCACATCTTAGAGGTTTCTGCAAAATAATCTGGGAACTATCATGATGCCTATATCCTTGATCATTTTCAGGTTCTTGCTTCATTCCAGATCGCCTTACAAAGATGTTTGCTGGGAAATAAGGTGTAGTCTCTCCAACCACAGCCCCTGCCTAAGGCCAATCTTAGATAAAGTGCAGCCTGTTCTTGCTCTAGGACCTCCTGTACATGAGGTTCCAATGTTTGTATCAGCCATCTTCCAAGGATGATGGTGAGAATATTGAGCAGGTGGAACGTTTTCTTTAGCACGGTAGACTAGTGCAGTGTTGGTAAAAACAATGGCTGCAGATGCTGGAACCCGCAGTGTTGGGCCCACTGGTTCCCATAGATATGAGTTAGGTCAGTGTGCCTTTCATTGACTGTAACTTTTTATTACTGTTTAAAAGGCAAGGAGTCCCTGTTTATTCCCAGAAGGAAATGCAGCTTTTTTTTTTCTTGTTGCTCATTACAAGTTGAACATTTTCAGTTGTTTGAATATTTTATGACATGTGGTGCTCACACACTGAACAGTGACAAGACGTTATGCTACAGTGAGCATTAGGCAAAGTTTAGTACTCCCTCAGACAGGGCTCTAAGATGAGATGGCACAAAGGTTCTATAGGTTTATTCTTCTTGTTGCAAATACTTTGACAGACCATACATGCAATGATGTTAAGAAGCAAAGAGACCTAAGGGGCAACTTTTTCACACAGAGGGTGGTACGTGTATGGAATGAGCTGCCAGAGGATGTGGTGGAGGATGGTACAATTGCAACAGTTAAGAGGCATTTGGATGGGTATATGAATAGGAAGGGTTTGGATGGATATGGGCCGGGTGTTGGCAGGTGGGACTAGATTGGATTGGGGTATCTGGTCAGCATGGACAGGTTGGACCAAAAGGTCTGTTTCCATGCTGTGCATCTCTATGACTCTATGACTAACAAAGTTGGGCTTGTGTTTGTAATGAAATGTCAACTATGTGCCCTCAGAAATATCCTTTCCCATGACTACGTTTTCTGTGAAGGTCTATTCTTGGCTGGCAGCAATTAACTTGGTGCACAGCTGAGCTTTAATCGCTGTGACACCTGGAAGGTCCCAGCAGCAGCAAGTAACCACTGGGGTGTGCATGACAGCATGAGCATGGTGCCATAGGGACTTGGTGAATATATAATGTAGTGAGCAGGAGGGAATTCTGTGAAATAGCTTAAATAGCGCTCACAGAGTGAAACCCTCCATGAAACTCCCCGAAATCGACAGTCCACTGACGTTTTATATCTCTGTGTCTCTATGACTTTGTCTCTATAGTTGCATCATGATTCTAAGGCTTTCCAGACTTCCAGTGGATAATGATTTTATTTTCACTGCGAAGTCATCTTTAGATGCTGTTCTGAGGAAGGCTCACTAAACCTGAGAGGTTAACTCTGATTTCTCTCCATAGATGCTGCCAGACCTGCTGAGTCTTTCCAGCAATTTCCGTTTTGGTTTTAGATGCTGTTTGCTGGTTTATTATCACAGACTAGTTGGATCCCCATAATCTTATTAACAAACAAACAAGAAAAAAGAGAAGGCCACTTGACCTCCAAGCCTGCTGTGCCATTCAATAAGAGCATGGCTGATCTGCTTTTAGCCTTAACTCTACATTCTTTCTAGTGGAGACCAACAAAATATCTATTCAGTCCATCTGCCATCTCTGGATCCTCCATTGCCAATTTCCCAGATTTTATATAGGACTCTTTTTAAATGTCTGAAGAAATTTTCCAATCTAATTCTATATTTTTGCCCAACTTTCTCTCATAGTCAGAGTCATACATCATGGAAACAGACCCTTTGGTCCAACTTGTCCATGCAAACCAAGTTTCCCAAACTAAACTTGTTCCACTTGTTTGCATCTGGCCCATATCCCTCTACACCTTTCCTATTCATGTGTCTGTTACCCCAGGTCTCTTTGTTACTCAGTTTCAAGCAGCCACAAATTAGTAGAGCAGAGGGGGAATCTGATGTCACCCAAGGTGCACATCTGGTAAATAGCTGGCACCAGCCATATTGAGGACAAACAACTTGGTAAAGGAAATGGGTGAGACCCCTGCTTTACACTGTCAAACACCTGAGCTCTGCATGTCCCTCTTGCTGCCCATACAAATGTGGCAGAAGGTACATGCTGCTCACCATGTTGGATGCCCTACCCCTCCACCATCCATACAGTCTTTCTGACCATTTCACTTGAACCAATAATTCTTTTGTCCTTAAAAATCTTTTAATTTTTTTATTCTATCCAGTATTCTAACCTCTTTCTATTAATTCATGGAATGTGGACATCGCTGGCCAGGCCTACACTACAGGCCCATCCCTACTGCCTAGTGATAATACCATTAAGCCATTGCTTCCCCACCTGTCACATATCCTAACACAATTATATGTCTTTTGATATTAATTGACTTTCTTCTTCTTAGAATTTTTCTTATTTTTTTAAACATGCCCACTTGGAGCTTTCTAGAATACCCCTTCACATGTTTGCCACTGTGTCTCTATTGTCCTATCCCTGAATCTAAATTGCCAGTTCACTAGCTCTGCTTTCAAATGCTAATAATTGCTCTTGTTTAATCCCCCTCGATCATGTTCGTATCATCTTTAATTAACAGTGCCACTCCTCTACCCTTTCCTAGCTTCCAGTCCTTTCTAAATGTCTCATGGTCTTCAATAATCAGGTCAATTGCAGCCATGTCTCTGTTATGGCACTAGATCATACTTCATTATCTCAATTCATACTACTTCCTAATTCTTGTTTTATTTTGAATGCTAGTGTATTAAAACACAGCATCTTATGTTTTGACCTTTTTTTTAATGTCTACTTTTATCTGTTGATTTACTCTTAGACAATGATGGGACAAAGAATATCGATCTGTTCATCATTTCTCAAAATAAGTCTTTGCTCTGTTGCATTTTCCCCATTTTTGATTCATCACAACTTCCCAAATTTGCGTCCTTGCCCCCATTTATTGAGTTTAAAAGTCGCTGTAAATCATTAATTCTGGGTTCATAATAGCCCCAGGCCCAGTACTGCTTAGTAGTGGACCATCCCAACAGTATTGATCGTACGTTCCGCAGTATTGGTGCAGTGCCCCACAATTAGTAACTACTTCTCTTATTCCAGTCTTTAAGCTACACATTAATCTCTCTACAGAAAACAAAAATGCTGGAAACTTCAGCGGGTCAGGCAGCAACATCCATGGGGAGAGAGCAAGCTAACATTTTGAGTCTAGATCGCTTATCATCAGAGTTGAAGTGATGTGTGAAGGGACAGCATTTATGCTATAGTTCTGTGGGGGGGGGGAGGAGAGCAGGGGTTGGTGGAGGTGGTGGTGGTGGTAGGGGTAGTAGGTATAGCATGTTGGTGGTTTACATTGCCTGGGCTGCCACTGACCTGATTACCTCTGGAAATTTTCCCTCCACTGCTTCCACCCTAGTAGACTCCCATTTCCATCTCCTTCCCAAAATCCAGAAGCCAGACTGCCATGGTAGACCCATCGTATCAGCCTGTTCCTGCCCAACTGAGCTATTTCCTCCTACCTTGACTCCATCCTCTCTCCACTTGTCCAGATGCCTTCCGTCGACATCCACAATTCGTCTGATGCTCTCCATCCTATTGACAATTCCCAATTCCCTGGCCCTAACCGCCTCCTGTTCACTATGGATGTGCAATCCCTCTATATCTACATTCCCCACCAGGATGGTCTGAAAGCTCTTGGCTTCTTCCTCAACCAGAAGCCTGAATAATCCCCATCTATATCACTCTCCTCCACCTGGCTGAACTTGTTCTCTCACTGAACAATTTCTCCTTTAATTCATCACAATTCTGCCAAGTCAAAAGAGTAGCTACGGGCATGCGCATGGTCCCAGTTATGTCTGCACCTTTATGAGTTATGTAGGATAATCCTTGTTCCAGCCCTTACGCTGGCCCCTCCAACAACTTTTTTTTAGCAGTACATCGATGACTGCTTTGGTACCGCTTCATGCTCCCGCCAGGAGCTTGAAAACTTCATTCATTTTGTCTCCAATTTCCACCTCTATAATTTCCACATTGTTCATTTCTGACACTTCCTTTCTTTCATTGACCCCTCTATCTCATTTTGGGTAAAAAAACTGTCCACTGCTATCCATTACAAAGCTGTGGACTGCCATGGCAGTCGCACCCCACATCCTGCAAAGACTCCATCCTATTCTCCCAGTTCCTTTTCCTCCATCTCATCTGTTCAACTGATGCCACCTTCCAAAACAGCGCTTCTGACGTGGCTTGCTTTTTCCATGACCGTGTTTTCCCACCCAGTGTGGTTGACCATGCCGTTAACGACATCCGACCTATCATCCATGCTTCCTCCCTTGCCCTTCCCATCACTTTCAACAGTGTGATTGGGTTCCCTCGCCCTCACTTTTCATCACACCAGCCTCCATATTCAAAGGATCATTCTCCGCAATTTCAGGCAACACCAGCAGAACGCCACCACCAAATCCATCTTTCCCTCACTCCCTTTGCATTTTGCAGGGATCATTCCCTCTGGGACACTCCAGTCCATTCCGCAACCACCAACACCACACCCCCATCTCCACATGTAACTGCAGAAGGTGCAGCACCTGTCCCCTTCATCTCCTCCCAGCTCACCATCCAAGAGCCTAAACATCTGTTCGACTGATGCCATCCTCTCTAAAGCATCCCCCCTTCCCTTATGAGCTACAGAGCCAAGCTCAGTGCCAGAGACCTGGCCGCTATTGCTTTCCCCTGGTAGGTCATCCACCCCAACAGTATCCAAAATTGTATACTTTTTATTGAGGTTAACGGCCACAGGAAATCCATGCACTGTCTGTCTGTTCCCTTTCCACCCCCTGACTGTAACCCATCTACCTTTTTCCTGTAACTGAGGTGAGACTACCTCCCTGTAACTCCTATTAACCCCCCCACCCTCCGTTGCCTCCCAAATGATCCGAAGTTCATCCAGCTCCAACTCCAGTTCCCTAATGTGGTTTTGAGGAGCTGGAGTTGGGTGTATTTCCTGCAGGTGAAGTCAGCAGGGACACTCGTGGTCACCCTTATCTCCCACATCCTACAGGAGGAGCATGCAATTGTCCTAACATTCATTCCCACCATTCTGAATTCCCAAAGCAAGTATTGAATTAAAAAAAACACTTGAACCTTACTGAATCAGCACACAGAACCTTTTCTTTGTTTAGAGGAGGAGGATGGGTGAGAGACACTACCAGGGGAAAGCCATAGCGGCCAGGTCTCTGGCACTGCAATGCAGAACCTCTTTTCTAGTTCTATCTATATGATAGGTGCCTACTTGACAACTGGCTCCTCCTCCTCCCGTTGCAAGTCCTTTGGATGACTTCCAGTACAATAGTGTCATGGTCATTTAGCTCATCCTTCCCACGATCCCTGCTCTCATCCACACAAGCTGAGAGAACTTCAGATCTTTTGCAAAATTGCTACGTTCTTATCCCCAGGTCCCCTTCCGTGCATCACTTGCAGTCACACCCTCCTGTCCCTGACCAATTAACATATCAGAGCATCCTATCCTTAGAGGTATGACTACCTTCTGGCACAGAGAATCCATGTAACCTTTGCCTCCTGGAACATCACAGAGGCTAGAATTCAGCTTCCAGCTCATACACTCTGAGCAGAAACTGCTTGATCTTCAAATATTTACCACAGGTATGTTTGCTCTAGATCACAATGGTATATTTGAGTCCCTAAACATTGCAGCTTCAACCACACCTCAATTGCCATTCTTAATGAGTATTAAATTCATTTTTAATTACATTATTCACATTTATGTTGCTTTTATGTTTTATATTAACTTTGCAGTTAACATGTATACGGTGTTAAAACCTGAGAATAGAACAGACTTTATCTGTTTGATTTGATCTTCCTGCCTTCAAATTTTCCCTTTCCAATACCAGCCAAGAACCTATAGATCTTCTGTGATGTCACTCTTACTTTATTCAACAAGAACTAACTGCACTCCGTTGCTCCAGCTGGCAAGGCAACAAGTGGAATGAGGAACCTTATCCTGACTCCAGGTGACCTTTCCTTACAAGGAGACAGGCAGTAGGCAACTAGCCATAGGAGGAACATATACAGGCCTGTGGAAATCTCCTGTCAAGACACTCCAGAAGTGGTCGGCCTTCCACCTTGACATACTTTGGCAACTATGCTCAATCTTTCCAGACTACAGTACATTGTTATGCATCACAGCCATTGGTGAGATTAATTTCTGAAGCTCCATGATATGATCAAGAATTTTTGGGCATGGATTTCTGGTCTATACAGGGTAATGCCTTAGGTTCACAGAGGACATAGTGCTTTTAAGTGTCCTTAATCTGTACTGTATGGGAATTGAGTAATGCTGTTTCCTTTTGAAGGGCTTTACAATCTTCAAAAGTGAAACCTTCCCCCTCACAGAGCAGAACACTTAACCCGTCCCGCTAGGTGGTGGCAGCCATTTTCATCTCCAAAGCATGCTTGGTTCTTGCAAAATAATGTAAAGAAACAGTGATCTCTGTCCATGTAATGAATCTCAGGATTGGGCTCCTATCTGTAATGAACCACCAAATGTGAAAATTCCCTTCTTGGTATCCTTCCCTGTCAATCCAATCAGCTTGAACTTCCACACGTTTCCACCCAAACTGTCTATCTAATTGTTTGTCATGTCACATTAATCACCCAGCCACAGGCATAGAGTCAACATGCCAGATATAAGTGTGTACTCCACCTCCATCAAAGCTGTGCTTACAACCTAGGACTCACACTGATGCTGGTACCTAAAGGGCAATTGTATTATAACTTTGTTTGCAAGTCAGAATCATCTTATTTCAGCAAACCAAGTTGAAATCAAACATAACCATCCTCTGTATGAAAGATTAAATTGATAAGATTGGTAGTGATTGTAACGAAGTTAGTCAGGTGGATCTCAAAACATGAGTTCCCTCTTTGGGGCTGTTAATCTGGTCCAATCAGGGAGCCCTGGCTGACAGAGATAAATAGGGGAGTGTCAGAGATTCTGGCACTCTGAGAGCTGACTGTGAAGAGGCAGTATTAGAGTCAAGGACTCGTCGTGTGTAAGTAAAGGGTGAAGAGGATACCAGTTTCTGTGGCATTATTTCAAGATTAATAACTAGTTATTAAATTAACTAGGGGGTGGTGGGGAGGTTAAAGATTAAATGATAAGTGGAGATAGAGCCCAAAGAGAGAGAAGAACAGTTGGGCAGACAAAGGAGTGGATAATGATCCGGCTAGGAGACTGAATAGCTCTTCGTGACGGCTGTTAGTGGCTAACAATAGGTAATGTGATAACAAGGTCTGTAGTGTGGATTTGGGGGCTAGAACGTGGAAGAGTTCAGGCCCTAGAATTGTTGATCTGGACAGTTGCAAGGTCCCCAAGTGGAAAATGAGGTGGTGTTCTTCCAGCTTGCACTGAGCTTTGCTGAAACACTGCAGCAAGGCTAAGACAGATTGTTGGCCTGGGAACAGGGTGGTATGTTAAAGTGGCAGGAAAATGGAAGCTCAGGTGTTCAGAATATAGGTGTTCTGCAAAGCTGTCACCCAGTCTATACTTTGTTTCCCCAATGCCCTCAATTTTCTCATTGACTAGCGGTGCTTCATCCTGTTGTATCTTCTCACCTACTCATGCACAATGACTGTTCATAGTCTTGTAGTATTGTCCATTTTAACTTAGCCTATATATATATAAAATGTAGCTTACACCATCAGTGTACTATTATGATCCTTGTAGAGATGGATAACCTTTTACAAATCAAGGAATCCTCACCATACCAACAGAAATCATCAAAAACAAAATTTCACTTTTAAAAATAATATTACTGTAACAAACCAACAAAGATCACTAATTAATGAGCTGCTGATATTTTGTATAAAAAATATACATTTTTGTTTAACTAATTAAACACCAAACGTATACTGTAAACATTTACAAGTACCTGCATCACTTCGTGCAAATATGGTACCATATGCCATCTCGCAATCTTTCCAATTTAGTCTCCAGTATTAAGGATCTCTGGCTTTACTCACTTGGTGGATTTGGCACTCGAGTTGCTTTCATCAGCAGTCAGATCCTATCTGTGAGACTCGGACACTGCTGACATTGATCAGGCGCATGTCTGTGAACCATTTCTCATTGTCCTATTCTGATACCATTGCTTTCAGAGTCAAAAAGTGAGGCACTGGAAAAGCACAGCGGATCAGGCAGCATCCAAGGAGCAGGAGAGTTGACATTTTGAGCACAAGGTCTTCATCAGGAATGTGAAGGGGGGAGATGCCCAAGGGAGCTGAGAGATAAATGGGAGGGGGTGAGGTTGGGGGGGAAGGTAGTTAAGAATGCAATAGATAGATGAAGGTGTGTGTGTGGGGGGGGGGGTGATGGTGATAGATGGGAGTGAAGGGTGGAGCAAATAGGTGGGAAGGAAGATGGATAGGTAGGACAGTTCAACGGGGCAGTGCTGGGTTGGAGGGTTGGATCTGGGAAGAGGTGGGGGGGGAGGGGACTTGAGGAAACTGGTGAAATTGATATTGATTCAGTGTGGTTGGAGGGTCCCAAGGCAGGGACAGGTGGTTAGGATTTGACAGTGGAGGAGGCCTAGGACTTGTATGTCCTTGGCGGAGTGGGAGAGGTGGAAGTGGTCGACTGCAGTTACACTGGTACTATTCCCCACTTTTTCCTCCACTACATTGATGATTGTATTGGTGCCACCTTGTGCTCCCATGAGAAGGTTGAACAGTTTATCACCTTCACAAACACCTTCCACCCTGATCTCAGTTCACCTGGAGCATCTCAGGCACCTCCCTCCCTTTTTTGGACCTCTCCATCCTCCTTTTCCATGAACTGACTCGACACGAACATCTACTTCAAGCCCACAGACACCCACAGCTATCTGGACTACCCCTCCACCCACACCCACTCCTGTGAAAATGCTTTCCCTTACTCCCAATTCCTCCGCTTCCACAGCATCTGTTACCAGGAGGACCAGTTCCACCATAGACATCCCAGATGGTCTCCTGCTTCAATTACCATACTTTCCCCTTCCACATGATCAACAATTTCCTCCAGTGCATCTCCTCTACTTCATGCACCTCCGCCCTTGAACCCCAAGGATAGAACAGCCCCGGACCTCACCTTCCACCCCACCAACCTTCAGGTACAACAGATCATCCTCCACCATTTCCACCACCTACAGTCAGACCCTACTACCAGAGATATATTTCCCTCCCCGCCTCTTTCAGCATTTGGAAGAGACCATTCCCTCCACGACTCCCTTGTTAGGTCCACAACTACCTGCCAACCAACCTTACACCCCCGGTACCTTCCCTTACCACCACAAGAGAGTGTGCTCACACTCACCCTCTCCTCTCAATCCAAGGACCCAAAGGTTCCTTACGCATCTGGCAGAGATTTTCCTGCACATCTGGACGACTCATCTATTGCCCTCGATGTAGTTTCCTCCACATAAGTGAGACAGGATACCAACTTGCGGAACCTTTCAGAGAACATCTCCAGGACGCACGCACTAAACAACCCCACCGCCATGTGCCTGACCACTTTGACTCCCCTCCCACTCCGCCAAGAACATGCAAGTCCTGGGCCGCCTCCATCGCCAAATCCTAACTACCTGACAACTGGAGGAAGAATACCTCATCTTCCTCCTTGGGACTCTCCAACCACACTGATGTTGATTTCACCAGTTTCCCATCTCCCCTTTCCCCACTCATCCTCGATCCAACCCTCTGACTCAGCACCGCCCTCTTGAACTATCCTACCTTCCATCTCCCTTCCCACCTATCTGCTCCACCCTCCACTCCAATCTATCACCATCACCCCTCGCCTTCATCTACCTATTGCATTCTGAGCTACCTTCTCTCCCCCCCGCCCCCCCCCCCCACCCCCAACCACAACCCCTCCCATTTGTCTCTCTCTCTCACACACACATTCCTGATGAAGAGCTTATGCTCGAAATGTCGACTCTCCCGCTCCTCGGATGTTGGCGGACCAGCTGTCTTTTTCCAGCGCCTCACTTTTTGACTGATCTCCAGCATCTGCAGTCCTCACTTTCTCCTGATACCATAGCTTTGCAGAGTTCCTTCCCAAGTGACCAACTCACAGAGCTGGTTCTCTTACACATTCAGCTCATTAGCATTTCTAAGCTATGCATTCCAATTTCTGGATTTGATTCCCCTTAGCTTTCTTGCATGTGGCTTCACTAAGAGTTTCTGAAGTCATATTGTCTTCTAGCTGCCAAACGGGTCATCACTGTGCTTCGCTTGCTTGCCCTAATAGGACTTCCATGTTCTGAACTGTGACTGTTTAAACCAGCTAGCACCAAACAGGCTGCAACCTATCACTATCTCAATAACATTTCATCTCCATACCAACCTCATCCAGTGTCGAACTTCTCAGAACCTAAGAACTTCACTTCTGCTTTGGACTAAAAGGGACATGTCGCTAAAACAAAATATCAAATTTTCTTCAAAGGGGCAAGAATCATTACAATATAAAAATCATTAGTAATAAATAGAGCTTTATAGGAATAAGGGCCAAAGTCAGGCAAATGGGACTAGTTTAGTTTGGGAAAACTTGATTGGCATGGACATGTTGCTTCAGAGGAGCAATTTCTATGCTATATGACTCTACAGTTTTGTAATAAACAGCTTACGTTATCAGCAAATATGAGGTCATCCATTTTGATTCCAAAAAGGACAGCCTAGAAGACATGTAGGGAGTGTTGGTCAGTTTATTCTACAACTGCTCCCTGGTTCTGACACTGGGCTTATGTGGTGTAGTGAAAAACACAGAAGGCAGATACTTCAGAGGCAAAGGAAACTCTGGTTTTATTAAACCAAGTAAAATTGAGAATATATGTATTCCCTGACAAGAAATTGAATATTTTTAAAAAACACAATGCTGTACATCAACAGAAATGAGACTTGTCTGACAGCTGCAAACAGCCCAGTAAATCCTTGCAGCCCTGACTTGGTACAGTGGGTTTTAAATTTCACAGCTGTTATTTACTGGGTGACAAGGGAGAAAAGAGAGAGCGACGAAACGTGAATCCCGGGGTCCTATCCTATCCTATCCCCTTTCTCTGAGGAGTGCCTTGTATCATTGGCCCCAAAGCCCACCCTTCCTAACCTGTCTGACTGAGCTGGGACAGAGGGTCTTGATGACTTAATGTTCACCCCCAAAGTGGCTTCTGTTGGTTTATTTGGTGCTGGATGTTGCTGGCGCTGTGCTCAGACTGTTTCTTGGCTCTCCAGTCACTTCTTGTCAGTACATGGGGGTTTGTGGATGAGAAGATCACTCACTGTTCTTTTCCTGAGCCTGTGACTGGCTGTGGCTGGATCTCTTGCTGAACAACCCCAGAGATTAGGGTTCCACAGTTATACTGAATGTCTGTTTCCCTTATCTCCCACCAAATCTGGTTTTGATCACTGAGCTGTTGTTCATCTTCTCCAGGTTGAATGAGCTTCCTGTGTATTAGTTAAGATGTGAATGGTTCTCCAATTAGTGAGTAGATTTCTGATCATTTTGAATGCCCATTATTCCTCTTAGATGTATGTAGCTTAAGGTGTTGCTGATAGTGTGAAGGCCTTTCCATTGAAGGCAAACATGTTTGCGTGTTGTACAATGGTGTGGAATGTTCTGTATCTCCACGGGTGAGCAAATGACTAAAAGTTGAATGGTTTCACAATTTTGTAGGCTCCAGAATGTCTCTGTTGTTTGCTGTGCAGGCTGGTGTTCATTGTCTTTTAGCTGAGACATTTGCGGGGGTCTGTCCTTAGCTTTATAAGCTAAACCCCGGTTCCAGGCAGCTGTCCCTAGGCTTGTATATTGCTGTCTGAGCCAGAGAGCTCAGTGACTGTTAGCTCAAATGTGAACTCCACAAACTCCTGTGCCATGTTCAGAGGGTTTTATTCCAGGGTATCTGATGGGAACTTTTGTCCCACCTTACAGACAAAGCAGGTTTGGCTGCGTCTGTGGAGAGTAAACAGTGTTAATGTTTCAAGAGCAGTGGCCCTTCTTCAGAAGCAGACCCTTCTTTTTGTTTCAGATCTCTAGCATCCGTAGTTCTTTGTTTTATTTTAGCTCAGGGAACTGGCTAACTGATGAAAAGACAATAAGACCATAAGACATAGGAGCAGAAATTATGACATTCAGGTCATTAAGTCTGCTCTGCCGTTCACTCATGTCTGAGAAGTTTCTTAATCCCATTCTCCCGCTTCCTCCCCATAACTCTTGGTCCCCGAGATACTTGAGAACCTATCCATCTTAGTCTTAAATACACTTGATGACCTGGTTCCACAGCCTTCTGTGGCAGTGAATTCCACAGATTCCCCATTCTCTGGCTGAAGAGGTTTCTCCTTATTTTTGTTCTATAAGCTCTTCCCTTTACTCTAAGGCCCTTTACCCTTGAGTCCTTGTCTCTCTTTTCAATGGAAACATCGTCCCAACATCTCTACATCAGTACATCTTCCCTACATCAGTATTCTGTATGTTTTAATCAGATTCCTTGGGGCCTTGGAGGGAAGTAAGGGGGGAGGTGTGGGCGCAAGTTTTGCATTTCTTGTGGTTGCAGGGGAAGGTGCCGGGAGTGGAGGTTGGGTTGGTGGGGGGTGTGGACCTGACGAGGGAGTCACGGACGGAATGGTCTTTTCGGAACGCTGATAGGGGAGGGGAGGGAAATATATCCCTGGCGGTGGGGTCCGTTTGGAGGTGGCGGAAATGATGACGGCTGATACGATGTATATGGAGGTTGGTGGGGTGGTAATTGAGGACCAGTGGGGTTCTGTCCTGGTGGCGATCGGAGCACGAGGCAGCGCCGATACAGTCTCACTTTGAACAACTTCTCTTTCCAATCCTCCCACTTCCTGCAAACCAAAGGAGTAGCCATGGGCATCCGCATGGGCCCCAGCTATGCCTGCCTCTTTGTAGGATATGTGGAGCAGTCCATCTTCCGCAGCTACACTGACACCGCCCCCCGACCTTTTCCTCCGCTACATCGATGACTATATCGGCGCTGCCTTCTGCTCCCACGAGGAGGTTGAACAGTTCATCCACTTTACCAACACCTTCCACCTCGTCCTCAAATTTACCTGGACCATCTCAGACTCCTCCCTCCCCTTCCTAGGCCTCTCCATTTCTATCTCAGGCAACCGAATCAACACGGACATTTACTATAAACTGACCGACTCCCACAGCTACCTAGACTACACCTCCTCCCACTCTGTCCCCTGTAAAAACACCATCCCATATTCCCAATTTCTTCGTCTCCGCCGCATCTGCTCCCAGGAGGTCCAGTTCCAATACCGAACAACCCAGATGGCCTCCTTCAAAGACCGTAATTTCCCCCCAGACGTGATGATCGACAATGCTCTCCACCACATCTCCTCCACTTCCCGCTCCTCTGCCCTTGAGCCCCGCCCCTCCAATCGCCACCAGGACAGAACCCCACTGGTCCTCACCTTTCACCCCACCAACCTCCATATTCATCGTATCATTCGTTGTCATTTCCGCCACCTTCAAACAGACCCCACCACCAGGGATATATTTCCCTCCCCTCCCCTATCAGCGTTCCGAAAAGACCACTCCGTCCGTGACTCCCTCTCAGGTCCCCAACCTCCACTCCTGGCACCTTCCCCTGCAACTGCAAGAAATGCAAAACTTGTGCCCACACCTCCCAATTTACTTCCCTCCAAGGCCCCAAGGGATCCTTCCATATCCACCACTAATTCACCTGCACCTCCACACACATCATTTACTGCATCCGCTGCACCCGATGTGACCTCCTCTATATTGGAGATTAGGCCACCTAACCGCGGAACGTTTCAGAGAACACCTCTCGGACACCCGGACCAACCAACCCAACCACCCCGTGGCTCAACACTTCAACTCCCCCTCCCACTCCACCAAGGACATGCAGGTCCTTGGACTCCTCCATCGCCAGACCATAGCAACACGGCGGCTGGAGGAAGAGCGCCTCATCGTCCGCCTAGGAATCCTCCAACCACAAGGGATGAACTCAGATTTCTCCAGTTTCCTCATTTTCCCTCCCCCCACCTTGTCTCAGTCCCAACCCTTGAACTCAGCATCACCTTCCTAACGTGCAATCTTCTTCCTGAGCTCTCCGCCCCCACCCCCACTCCAGCCTATCACCCTCACCTTAACTTCCTTCCACCTATTGCATTTCCAACACCCCTCCCCCAAGTCCCTCCTCCCTGCCTTTTATCTTAGCCTGCTTGGCACACTTTCCTCATTCCTGAAGAAGGGTTCATGCCCGAAATGTCGATTCGCCTCTTTGGATGCTGCCTGACCTGCTGCGCTTTTCCGGCAACACATTTTCAGCTCTGATCTTCAGCATCTGCAGTCCTCACTTTTTCCCTCTACCCACCTGCCTATCTTTTTGATAGGATATATATCCTTGAATATTCAGCTCTCATTCCTGATCCCCTTGCCGCCATGTCTCTGAGATGCCCACCACATCATACCTGCCAATTTTGATCTGCGTCACAAGCTCATTTACGTTCTTCCTTAAGATTCAGTTATAAGATCTTCAACCTTGTATTAACCATCCCTTTTCTCATTGTCATTTGTTTGTCCAGTGTGCTTGAAGTTTGATTGCTAACCCTTTCCATACACTCTGTCCTATATGTGCCTGTGCTGGAGATTTTAATAACCTCTCCTGAGCTCTGCACTCTTACCTCCTCCTTGAATTTGGTTTTGTAATTTCCCCATAAAGGCAAAGGTAGAAACAATTGACGTTCATGGAAACTGGTAGATTGTCTACACTCAAAAATCATTAAAACATCATGGGGAAAAACAGAAAATAAAATAAAGGCCGATGGACTGATGGACTTCATGTGCAGGTGACATGAACACAAGCAGATAGAAGGTTTGTACAAAGCGTGGTTAGATCATTCCTGTAGTACCATAAACAGTTTTATTGTTTAGAATGACAGGTAATCCATTATTTAATTACACTTATTAGAGGAGAAATTACACAATCTAGGGTTGCATTTTCTGGAATTAGGGAAATTGAAGTAAAATTTTCAAGTAAATGAAAAAAAACCTGTTTTCACTTTGAAGTTCAGAAATGGCTGAGAAATGCAGTAGGGGTGGCAGCATCTGTAGAGAGAAAGTAGAGTTAACGTTCTGGATCCAGTGACCTTTCTTCAGAACTGATTATAGCTATGAAAAGTGTGGTATTTATGCTGAAGATAGAATTGCAGGATGGGGGTGTGGGGGAAGGAGTAACCGATAGATGGAGATGGAGCCCAGAGAGAGAGAGAGAGAGCGAGCAACATTGGTCAGATAAAGAAATGGGTAAAGATCATTCTCGGAGAATGAATAGCTGTTAATGGGGACCTTGAATGGAGCTGACAATGGGTTGTTTGTGCTCGTGATCCATGTGATGAAAATGTCTGGTGGGTGGGGTTTGGGGAAAGAATATGGGAAAAGGTACTCAAGCCCAAAAATAATTGAACTTGATATCGAGTCCTGAAAGCTGCAGGCTCCTCGAGCAGAAAGTGAGATGCTACTCTTCGAACTGGAATTGAGCTTCACTGGAGCGAGGCACCCAACCCGAGATAGAGGTGTTGACTAGAGAACATGGTGGTGTATTAACGTGACAGGTAACAGCGACCTCACAGAATGTTTTGCAAAGAAGTTACCCAGACTGAACTTCAAGTTCCAAATGTAGAGGAGACCACATTGTGAGCAGCGAATACTGTAGACTAGATTAAGTGAAGTGCAGGTAACATGCTACTTAATCTGGAAGGTGTGTCTTGGAGCCTTGAATAGTGAGGAGGGAGGAAATAAATGGGCAGGTGTTACAGGAAGTAAAACGGGCATGGGAAAATTCTGGATCAGTGGTGCTGGAAGAGCACAGCACTTCAGGCAGCATCCAACGAGCAGCAAAATCGACATTTCGGGCAAAAGCCCTTCATCAGGAATCGGGGAAGATGCCAGGGGCTGTGGAAGGTTGTGGGAGTGGAGCAAGGTGTCCCGATAGGAAATGTCCCTGCAGAAGGGAGGGATGCGGAGTGTGTGTCCAGTGGTGTAATCCTGTTGGAGGTGGCAGAAATGGGGGTTTACAATTCTTTGGATGTGAATATTGGTAGGGTGGTAAGTGATAACCAGGGGGACCCTATCACTGTTGTGGGAGGGAAGAGAAAGGTGGGAGATGCTTCAGTTACGGCGGAGGGCCCTGTCAGCTCCAGTGGTGGGGAATCCTCACTTGAGGGGAAGGTGGACATTTCAGAGACCCCTTGCAGTTGTTGTCATCGGAATGGTTGAAACGGAGATAAAGAAACTGGGAGAATGGAATGGGGTCCTTACAGGAAGCAGGGTGTGTGGATGTGTAGTTGTGGGAGTCGGTGGATTTGTAGTGGATATTGAGGCACCTGGGTAGGATTGGATCAAGGAATGTTCCACATACCTCACAAATTGATAGGAATAACTGGGGCTCATATGGATGTCCATAGCCATATCTTTGGTCTGAAGAAAGCGAGAACCTATTTCCACTCATTGGGGAGTCTAGAACTGGTGAGGGAGATTGTCTAAACATTACAGACACGTGTCTCAGGAGTGCATTTGAGAAACACTTATGCATGTAATTGTTACTTGAAATTTGGAATTGTCTTCCCCATATGATAATTGATACAATTAACCAAAACTATTTGGTGATATGGGATGAATGTGGAGGGAGTTGACTCACACATCAGTCATGATCTTATTGTGTGGCAGAACAATAGCTTCTCATTGTTTTATTTTCTGTGTTGCTACTTCAATGGCGTGATTTGACGATATACACATTGTATAATTTATCTACTCACATTCCAGTGCTTAATTATTTACATACTTCACATGTCTGTGTTGATAGAGCAGTTTCCCCATAGTGCACAAAGAGGCCAGTTGACCCTCCAAAAAAGCATTCCACCCAGACCCAGCTCCCCCAGCCTATACCCATAACCCTGCATTTTCCATTGCTAATCTGTCTATCCTGCGCATCCCTGGACACTATGGACAATTCAGCATGGCCAATCCACCCAACTTGTACATCTTTGGACTGAGAGAGGAAACCAGAGCGCACAGCAGAAACCCATGCAGACACGGAGGTGTGCAAGTTCCATACCAATAGTCATTCGAGGCTGGATTCCAACTTGGGACCCTGGCACTGTGAAGTGGCAGTATTAACCACTCAGCCACTATGCCACCCTGCATTTTCTTTCCTGTTTGATCACAAGACTATTTGTAAACATTTGATTGCCAGTATTTTTACTTAGTTCCTAAGCCACTTAGGTGTTGCTTAATAGACATACTTTAAGTCATTACTAAGATTAAAATATAGAAAAGGGATCCTGAATTGCTGAGCTTAAGCTGTTAGAATCAACGTTTCAAATATTCTTGGGTTTCATTCTTGTTTTCTATCTCTATAAGTGCTATTTTGAGCAGTTTAACTTATTGCTGACATGGACTGCATAGGTATTTATTGGTCCTTGAAACATGTGCAAATTGTTAAGGAAGCCATAGAATTATGTTTTTTCTCTAATTCTCTCTCCATTTGATCTCCCTTGGCCCACCACAAATATTCTACTTTACATCACTGGAAAAAAATACTTAAAGAATTCAGATTTTTAAAAAATATCCCCTTACGCTTGAAAGGAATTTATTTCCGTTTGCTATTGGAAATAAATCAGCAAAGAATGTTGACTAATTAAACTCAACCAAGAAATGTTTAGTTTGGTGGTCTGTTTGTGTGCTATGGCCAGAATGAAATAATAATGCGTACATCACTGTTTATTTAAAGTTCCTGTTTCTCATGACTTTTATTTTAAATACACGTGTTTAAAAAATACTTTTTATCCTATCATAAAAACATTTAAACTTCCCCAGTTGGACTGGATCCAAAATGAACTAAGCATTAGGGGTCAAGTTTTTATAAGAGTTGGGGAGGCAAGCACAACAGCAGGATTGTCTACAGTTTCCTGCTTCCAGGCTGTTTTGAATGGGTCAAATCGGTGGGGGTTGAGCTGTGTCTTCGACACCTGCCTACATGTTGAGAGCATCCTGTTGGGAAACCTAAAGGATCTATGGAGCTCATTCTTCTGATACTGACTGAAATTTTCCAGTTGGTAGCAGGTCACCTGCTGGGGCTGAGATCTGGCCAGACTGAAAGGCCACCACTTTCTTCTACAATTTCACCTCTGACTATATAGAAACGATTGATGGAAGGCATCTGTTGTGGCCAGTAACCATCCTCTGTTGGGATCCTCAATTTGCAAAAATTGCTACAGGGTCCTACTGCTGGCAGTTCCAGGTTTCTGTCCTACAGTTCAGCCTGATTTGGGATTGCTGCCCTGGAATGGAAATTTAATTTCAGAACTCCTATGTTCATGAAGCATTCTTTAATTAATATGGCTGATGAATTTTTAAGAAAATATCAAATTGATACTTGATTTGTATGTATGGAGATAAGAAACTTTGAAATTGTCATGCTTGAAGTTCGAACATCTTTTAAATGGAAGAACAAACTTTATTATTTGTCTCTCAATTTTTGTTGATAAGTAAAAGCAATGTATGTTTATGCAGTACACTTAAATACAGAAACATTTCATAAGATGCTTGATAGGTATGTAATCAAGCAAAAGTTCATACACAGCCAGAGGAAGGTGGGAGGTGGTAGCATAGTTGTAACATCTCCTGGATGAATAAAACCCAGACCAATGTTTTGGGGTTGTTATTGAATCCCACATGATAGATAGTAAAATATGAATTTAATAAAACCTGGCATTAAAAATTAACCTCTTAATGATTGTTGTCAAAACCCATCTGGTCCTATAGGGAAGCAAATCTGCCAACCTTACCTAGTTTAACCTCCACAACATTATGGCCGACTCTTAACAATCACAGATGGACAATAAATCTGAGCAGTCCAGCAACATCCTCATCCCAAGAACAAATGTAAAAAGGTATGAGGGCAGGTCAATAAAAGCTCAGTTAAGAATTGTCCTAAATCCTATTCCATTGTAATTCAATCCCCTCCCCCACCTTTGTCATTACACTGCCCCCTGACAGGCTTTGCCTGTAAATTAGTAATTGGACCAAAAACACAGGCAGTTAAATGGGTGATGGAAATAGACCATTCAGTGGTGGGGAGAGAAAGATTTGCACTGAGAATTTCAGAGCTTCCTGTTTTGATCGTTAAGGAAGGCCTGCCAATGGTGAATTGAAGAAAACTGAAAATGTGAGGCCAAAGCTGGAGAAATGTAGAGTTCTCAGAGAATTGTGGAACTGCTAATAGAGTTGAATCTAATTACCTCCAGTTAAGCCAGGCCTGAACACTGCAGCCCCAACAAAGAGACCTTTTTCACTGCTTGTTTTATCTATAAATAATTCTGGCCTGGATAATTACATGCATCATTTCTTATTTACATACAATATGAGCTCTGTCTGCATGGTTCAGCAAAATAGTATTTAAACACTGTGTAATTGTTTCCATTTAGTTAAAAAAGATTGTGCTCAGTTTCTCTTCATCTTCTTGGATTGTACTGACTACTTTTGCAAATGTTCTCTAATTTCTTTATATTTGAATACTTTAGGTAGGGTAGATTGCTTGATAAGATAATAAGTACGCACTTTGGCTTTGGCTCCTAAATTGAGAGCACCTGACCTATGAAAGTGAATGCATATGGTTACTTCTGATTGGTTTTAGATCTTGGATTATTACAATGTTAATGTTTTGTTATTTAAATGCTCTGTGCAGTGATGTTCAGAAACAGCCTAGTATCTTTTTATGATCCATCCTGTTAATTCCTCATTCTTTATGCTCCTGTGCAAAGCTGAATTCATGTTGGTAAAAACTGGCCTGGAAGATTTAAAGACTAGATCCCCATTAGTGAATTTTGTCTCATCAGAGAGTAGTTTTGCACCCTTCAGGAAATGCAGTTTTAATGTAATGTCTTATCTAAAGTGCATCATTGCTGCCAGCCAGATTTCTCTGCCCTTCCCTTAGGGAATGTTCTTCGAACCCCAGACTGTTATGGCCTATAGTGTCTCATTGCCTCGATCCAACCCCCCACCATGCCCATCCATCCTTCCGAACACTTTGATCCAGTGTCTTTGAAACCATGTGTATTCACTGTAGCTCAGCTTCACTTTTGGTGTCTGTTTTAAAGAATGCATAGAGGAACTGCGACACTTGTTCATCACTGGCACAAAAAGAAAACAGGAAAGTTAACCCAGAAATGGCTAACAAGGGGAATTAGGGATAGTATTAGATCTAAGGAAGGAGCATATAAATTGGTCTGTGTCTTCAGCTGCAATGACTGCACACAGTATTTTGCTCTGTAATACCTCTGTCTTCCTCTCGAATACCCTTTTTATGAACAAGTAATTGGACCAGGCTTTTGGTTGACCTTGAAAACCTTCTGTGAGCATTATTTTTGTATATTTAAAAAAAAATTATATATGTAAGGAAATATTTTATAGATGATTGCTGACCCACCACACGTTGGCCTTGCAAAGGCCCATGTGATGTCCTACTGTAATGGTGCATACCTGAACTGCATCACTACTGGAGCAGTGGTTGCCCAGTAATCATGTTTTGCTACTTTATTTGACAAACACAACATATCCCAATGAATTTTAGGCTGGAAAGTTACTCTGCTGCATAAACCATTCAGAGACTTTCACTACATTGGGTTAACCTGTTTGGTATCTTGAACAAAATGAACAGTTTCAGAGGGTTCAATGAGAATAAAGTGATCATGCAAGTCCTGAAGTTTCTTCTTAATAATAACACAGTGACCTCTTCTTTGTTTGCCAGGAATGACCCTTCCAGAGGAGGAATCAGATGGTGGACAAAGCAGTAAATTTTGCCTTGTTGCAATTGGACGCCTTCAGGTACCTTAGTACTTATTGAGGAGAATCATATGGTTATAACTTTTCTCCAATGCAAGGTACAAACTTCTTACCAATTCTGCTTTATTTCAGATCACTGCAAGAGAAGGAAAATGTTAAAATTATATGTAACTTTACAAAATTAATATTAAATTTGCATGAAGTAAACCTGTATTTAATAACCACAACTGAAGAACCGAGCAAAGATTTTGAGAATGTAAAAGAATTGGGGAGCCTCATTTAAAGGGATGACAGTGGACAGGCAATGGTGATGTTTTAAAGAATGCATAGAGGAACTGCGACACTTGTTCATCACTGGCACAAAAAGAAAACAGGAAAGTTAACCCAGAAATGGCTAACAAGGGGAATTAGGGATAGTATTAGATCTAAGGAAGGAGCATATAAATTGGCCAAAAAGAGCAGCATACCTGAGGATTGGGAGCAGTTTAGACTTCAGCAAAGGAGGACTGAGGGATTGATTAAGAGATGGTAAATAGAATACAAGAGTAAGTTTGCAGGAAACGTATAAACTAATTATGAAAGTCTCTATAAATATGTCAAGAGAAAAAGGTAAGTGAGGTCCAATGTAGGACCCTTGTGATCAAAAACAAGGGAAATTATAGTGGGAACAGAGCTGGCTGATCAGTTCAAAACATATTTTGGTTCTGTCTTCACAAAGGAGGAAATGATTAACATCCCAAAAATGTTGGAGAACACAGGGTCTGGTGAGAGGGAGAAGCTGAAGGAAATCAGTAGGAGTATGGAAATGGTGTTGGAGAAACTGATGGGATTACAGGCTGATAAATCCCCTGGGCTTGATAATCTCCATCATGGAGTAGTTAAGACCATGTCCTAGGAATAGTGAATGCGTGATAGTCATCTTTCAAGATTCTACAGATTCTGGAACAGTTCCAATGGATTGGAAGGTAACTAATGTAATTCCACTGTTTTACAAAATGGGGTAGATATAAAACAGTGATTATAGACTAGGTAAAAACAATGACAGCAGATGATGGAAACCAGATTCTAGATTAGAGTGGTGCTGGAAAAGCACAGCGGTTCAGGCAGCATCCGAGGAGCAGTAAAATCGACATTTCAGGCAAAAGCCCTTCAACAGGAATACAGGCAGAGTACCTGAAGGGTGGAGAGTTAAATGAGAGGAGGGTGGGGGTGGGGAGAAAGTAGCATAGAGTACAATAGGTGAGTGCGGGTGGGGATGAAGGTGGTAGGTCAGAGAGGAGGGTGGAGTGGATAGGTGGAGAAGAAGATAGGGAGATAGGACAAGTCATGGAGACAGTGCTGAGCTGAAAGTTTGGCACTGGGGTGAGGTGGGGGAAGGGGAAATGAGGAAACTGTTGAAGTCCACATTGATGCCCTGGGGTTGAAGTGTTCCGAGGCGGAAGATGAGGCGTTCTTCCTCCAGGCGTCGGGTGGTGAGGGAGCGGCAATGAAGGAGGTCCAGGACCTCCATATCCTCGGCAGAGTGGGAGGGGGAGATGAAATGTTGGGCCACAGGGTGGTGTGGTTGATTGGTGCGGGTGTCCCAGAAATGTTCCCTAAAGCACTCTGCTAGGATGCGTCCAGTCTCCCCAATGTAGAGGAGACCGCATCAGGAGCAACAGATACGATAAATGATATTGATGGATGTGCACGTAAAACTTTGGTGGATGTGGAAGGCTCCTTTAGGTGGAGGTGAGGGAGGTGGTGTGGGCGCAGGTTTTGCAATTCCTGCGGTGGCAGGGAAAGGTGCCAGGATGGGAGGGTGGGTTGTAGGGCGGTGTGGACCTGACCAGGTAGTCACGGAGGGAATGGTCTTTGTGGAAAGCGGAAAGGGTTGTGGAGGGAAATATATTCCTGGTGTTGGGGTCTGTTTGGAGGTGGCAGAAATATCGGCAGATGATTTGGTTTATGCTAAGGTTGGTAGGGTGGAAGGTGAGCACCAGGGGCGTTCTGTCCTTCTTACGGTTGGAGGGGTGGAGTCTGAGGGCGGAGGTGCGGGATGTGGACGAGATGTGTTGGAGGGTATCTTTAACCACGTGGGAAAGGAAATTGTGGTCTCTAAAGAAGGAGGCCTTCTGGTGTGTTCTGTGGTGATTATCGACTGACATTAGTAGCAGGAAAATGCTGGAGTTCATTATTAAAGAATTGATAGCAGACCACTCGGATAATAGTGACAGGACTGAATAGAGCCAGCATGGATTTACAAAAGGGAAATTAAGCTTGACAAATCTGTTGGAATGTTTCAAGGATGTAAGTAGTAGAGTTCATATGGTGGAATTTATGTGGTTGACTTGGACTTTCAAAAAGCTTTCTGTAAGGTCCCACATAAGAGATTAGAATATAAAATTAAAGTGCATAGGATTAGGTATAGCATACTGACATGGACAGAGAAATAGCTGCAGAGAGGAAACAAAGCCTAGGAGTAAACTGCATTTTCAGAGGCAGCAGTGACCAGCGGTTGGACCCGGCTATCACAAGACCTTTTAATGATGGAGTAGATTAGGCTATTCTGCCTATCAAGTTTCCTCTGCCATTCACTCATGCCCAATTTGTTTCTTAATTCTGTTCTCCTGCCTTTTCTTCATGATCTTTGATCCCCTTACTAATCTAGAACCAGATACTGGATCAGTGGTGCTGGAAGAGCACAGCAGTTCAGGCAGCATCCAGTGAGCAGCAAAATCGACGTTTCAGGCAAAAACCCTTCGTCAGGATTGCTGTGCTCTTCCAGCACCACTGATCCAGAATCTGGTTTCCAGCATCTGCAGTCATTGTTTTTCCCTCCTTAATCTAGAACCAGTCAAGTTCTGTCTTAAGTACACTCAGTGACTTGGTCTCCACAGCCCTGTGTGGCAGTGAGTTCCATACAGTAACCAACTTCTGGCTGAAGAAACTCCCCTTCATCTCAGATAAAAAGGGTCATTCCTTCACTGTGAGGCTGTGCACTCAGATCCTAGTGTCCCCTCCTACTGGAAACATGTTCTCATTGTCCACTCTATCCAGGTCTCTCAGTATTCTGTAAGTTTCAATGAGATCACCCCTCTCCCTTATAAGCTCCATCAAGTACAGACTCCTCAACTGTTCCTCATACAACAGCACCTTCATTTCTGTGATCATTCTTTGAACCTTTACTGGAATTCTCTCCAAAGCACACCCTTCATTAGACATGGGGCCTAAAACTGTTCACAAAATTCCAAATGCCGTCTGATTAGAGCCTTATACAGCCTCAGCAATGCAGCCCCTGCTCTTGAATTCTAGCCCTCTTGAAATGAATGCTAACATTGTCTTTACCTTCCTAACTGCCAACTGAACCTGCATATTGACCTGGAGAATTTTGAATCTAGTGGATGTAGTGTACCTGGACTTTCAGAAAGCTTTTGATAAAGTCCCACATCGGAGGTTAGTGAGCAAAATTAGGGCACATGGTATTGGGGGCAAAGTACTAAACTTGGATTGAAAGTTGGTTGGCTGATAGGAAACAAAGGGTAGTGATAAACAGCTCCATTTCGGAATGGCAGGCAGTGACCTGTGGGGTACCATAGGGATCAGTACTGGGACCGCAGCTTTTTACAATATATGTTAATGATATAGAAGATGGTATTAGTAATAACATTAGCAAATTTGCTGATGATACTAAGCTTGGTGGCAGGGTGAAATGTGAGGAGGATGTTAGGAGATTACAGGGTGACCTGGACAAGTTAGGTGAGTGGTCAGATGCATGGCAGATGCAGTTTAATGTGGATAAATGTATGGTTATCCACTTTGGTGGCAAGAACAATAAGGCAGATTACTACCTAAATGGAATCAATTTAGGTAAAGGGGCAGTACAGAGAGATCTGGGTGTTCTTGTACACCAGTCAATGAAGGTAAGCATGCAGGTACAGCAGGTAGTGAAGAAGGCTAATAGCATACTGGCCTTCATAACAAGAGGGATTGAGTATAGAAGCAAAGAGGTTCGTCTGCGCTGTACAGGGCCCTGGTGAGACCACACCTGGAGTACTGTGTGCAGTTCTGGTCTCCAAATTTGAGGAAAGACATTCCGGCTATTGAGGGAGTGCAGCGTAGGTTCACGAGGTCAATTCCTGGAATGGCAGGATTACCTTACACTGAAAGACTGGAGCGACTGGGCTTGTATATCCTTGAGTTTAGAAGACTGAGAGGGGATCTGATTGAGACATATAAGATTATAGGAGAAAGTGAGGACTGCAGATGCTGGAGATCAGAGCTGAAAATGTGTTGCTGGAAAAGCGCAGCAGGTCAGGCAGCATTCAAGGAGCAGGAGAATCGACATTTTGAGCATGAGCCCTTCTTCAGGAATGAGGAGAGTGTGCCAAGCAGGCTAAGATAAAAGGTAGGGAGGAGGGACTTGGGGGACGGGCGTTGGAAATGTGAGAGGTGGAAGGATGTCAAGGTGAGGGTGATAGGCCGGAGTGGGGGTGGGGACGGAGAGGTCAGGAATAAGATTGCATATTAGGAAGGTGGTGCTGAGTTCGAGGGATTTGACTGAGACAAGGAGGGGAAATGAGGAAACTGGAGAAATCTGAGTTCATCCCTTGTGGTTGGAGGGTTCCTAGGCGGAAGATGAGGCGCTCTTCCTCCAGCCGCCGTGTTGCTATGGTCTGGCGATGGAGGAGTCCAAGGACCTGCATGTCCTTGGTGGAGTGGGAGGGGGAGTTGAAGTGTTGAGCCACGGGGTGGTTGGGTTGGTTGGTCCGGGTGTCCGAGAGGTGTTCTCTGAAACGTTCCGCAAGTAGGCAGCCTGCCTCCCCAATATAGAGGAGGCCACATCAGATGCAGCAAATGATGTGTGTGGAGGTGCAGGTGAATGACTCCCTCATTACGCCCATATCCCCCACCAACCCAACCTCCACTCCCGGCACCTTCCCCTGCAACCTCAAGAAATGCAAAACTTGCGCCCACACCTCCCCCTTTACTTCCCTCCAAGGCCCCAAGGGATCCTTCCATATCCATCACAAATTCACCTGCACCTCACACACATCATTTACTGCATCCGCTGCACCCGATGTGGCCTCCTCTATATTGGGGAGACAGGCCGCCTCCTTGCGGAACGTTTCAGAGAACACCTCGGGGACACCCGGGCCATTATACTGATCTCTGTTCCCAGACTTCCTTGAAGTGTTTGTATGCTTCTGATGTCTTCCTCTGTTAAAAGCAATGCAAAGTTCACTTCCTCAGCCATTTCTTTATTCCCTCTTGTTACTTCTCCATCCTCATTTTCCACTGCTCCAATGTCCACTCTTGATCCCCCCCTTATCTTTTTGATACCTACAAAAGTTCTTGCTAAACATTTTCTATAATACCAGCTGTCATATTTCATCTTCTCCTTCCTTATTCCTTATTGTTGGATTTTTAATAGCTTCCCAATAAACTTCACCACCTTGTATGATTTTTTTCTATTGACTTTTATGCTGTTCCTGATTTCACTTGACTGCCATGGTTGCCTTGTCCTCCCCTCAGTCTATTTCTTTTTCCTTGGGATACATGTCTGCTGTGCCTCTCAAATTATTCCCAGAATTTCCTGCCATTGCTGCTTCACCATTTTCATTCCATGGCTTTCTTTCCAATCAACTCTGTTGAGCTCCTCACTCATGTCTCTGTAGTTACCTTTACAGATCATTCCTCTCTACCACAATGGTTGCATTCTTGTGCAACCCCTTGTTATAGAAAATCCATGCTTTAGAAACAACACTTAGTGTTGGTGATGTAATCATGTTACAGCCAACACTCATTTTAAAAGTTCACGCTTTAGAAACAATGCCCCAATTTGTCAAACGTGTTCTACCAAATCCAAGTTAATGAAATGCGTGTTACAACAGAACCACCTGTAATATGGTAACAATTGTAATATCGTAACATTTCAATCAAGCTTCTGCTTCTCAAACTGTAGGGTGAATTCAGTGGTGTCTACCACAAGCTGCTCCAAAAAACCATCTTGTGGACATTCCATGAATACCTTTTCATGGGATCTGCTACAAACCTGATTTTCCCAGTCCACCTTCTTTTTGAAGTCTCTCATGAATATTGTATTGGTGCCTTTCTTACATAATTTTCTATCTCCTGCCAGGAGGCCTGTGCACAACTCCCACCAGAGTCTTTCTTCCTTTGTGGTTCCTCAATTCTGCTCTTATACATTCTACACCCTCCAACTCTATATCACTTCTTGCCATTAATTTAATTTCGTTTCTTGCTAACAAGGCAACTCCGCCCTCACTGCCCATCTTGTGTCATTTTGATAGCATGTATATTCTTGGATATTTAGTTCCCAGCCTTGATCCCCTTGCAGCCATGTCCCTGTGATGCCCACAACATTGTACGTGCCTATTTCAATCTGCGCTACAAGCTTTTTCTCTTTATTTTGTATGCCGCAAACATTTAAATATAAAACTCTCAGACCTGCATTGATAGCTCCCTACTCAGTAGTCTCGTCATCTGCTCTGCTGAAGTTAGATTCCTGACCCTTCTCAAACTCTGTCCTATTCCCTGTTCTGGAAATTTTGACCTCTGCTGAGCACGATCACCCTGAGCTTAGTTTAAATTTAGTTTAAAGCCCTATACACCGGCTTTGTTATGCAATCTGCCAGGATGCTTGTCCCCCAGCATGATTCAGTTGGAAACCATCCCTTTGGAGCAGTTCCCTTCTTTCCGAGTACTGGCACTAATATCCCATGAATTCAAACCCATTTCTCCCATACCAGTCTTTGAGCAATGCATTTAGCTATTTAGTCTAGTTGATGCCAATTAGCTTAGGTTTAGATTGTAACCCAGAGATTTTGGTTCTGCTTTTTTAAGTTTGGACCCTCTCTGCTCATATTCCCTTAGCAGAATGTCTTTAGTTGTCCTACCTGTATCATTTGTACCTACATAGACTATGACAACTGGATCTTTCCCTTCCCACTCCAAGTTCCTCTGCAGCCCAGGTGAGATATCCTGAACCAGGGCACCAGGAAGGCAACACAGCCTTCAAGACTCTCAGTCCTGGTCACAAAGAACAGCGTCTATTCCCTTGACTATACTATCGCCTAATTGCAACTACAGTTTTCTTTTCTCCTCCTCTTTTAAATGGCTTCATGTACCATTGTGCTATGGTCAACTTACTCATCCTACCCACAGCCCCATTCTCATCCACACAGGGAGCAAGGACCTCAAACCTGTTGGATACCTCCAGGGTCTATCAACCTGCCTTACTCGTAGTCTCACCCCGCATTGCCCGGTTCTGCCTCCTACCCAAGATTCGCAAACCTGACTGGCCTGGCAGACCTATTGTCTTAGCTGCTCCTGCCCCACCAAACCCATTTGCACATACCTTGATACTGTGCTATCCCCATGACCAGGAAGTCCCCACCTACGTTTGGGACACTACCCATGCCCTCCAGCTCCTCCATGACTTACTCTTCCCTGGCCCCAACCACCTCATCTTCACCATGGACATCCAGTCCCTATACACCACTATCCGCCATGATGAAGATCTCCAAACCCTATATTTCTTCCTCCCCCGGTGTCCCCATTGATACCCTTCCACTGACATTTTCATTTGTTTGGCTGAACTGGCCCTCCCCTTCAATAATTTCTCCTTTGAATCCTCCCACTTCCTCCAGACCAAAGGAGTAGCCACGGGCACCCGCATGGCCCCAGCAATGCCTGTCTCTTCTACTTGGAACAGTTCATCTTGGGCAGTTACACCGGTACCTTTCCCCACCTTTTCCTCCTCTACGTTGATGACTGCATCGGCACCACCTTGTGCTCCCACAAGGAGGTTGAACAGTTAAACAATTTCACCAACACGTTCCACCCCAACCTTAAGTTTACCGGGACCATCTCCGACACCTCCCTCCCCTTCCTGGACCCCTCCATCTCCATCAACGGTGACCAACTCAAACTGACATTTTTTACAAACCCACTGACTCCCACAGCTACCTGGACTACACCTCCTTCCACCCTGCCTCCTGTAAAAACGCTATCCCTTATCCCCATTTCCTCCACCGTATCTGCACCTCTGCCCTCCAACCTCAACAAGTACAGAACCCGACATTTCCGCCACCTACAAACAGACCCTACCACCAGAGATATATTTCCCTCCCCATTACTTTCTGCATTCCGTGAAGACCATTCCTTTTGTGACTCTTTTGTCAGGTCCATGCCCCACACCACCACACCCTCCCCTCCTGGCACCTTCCCCTGCCACTGCAAGAATTGCAAAACCTGCGCCCACACCTCCCTCCCCTCACCTCCATCCAAGGTCCCAAAGGAGCCTTCCACATCCATCAGAGATTTACCTGCACCTCCACACGTGATATTTACTATATCCGTTGCTCCCGATGCGGTCTCTTCTACGTTGGGGAGACAGGGCATCTACTTGCAGAACACTTCAGAGAACATCTCCTGGATACACACACAAAATAACCCCACCACCCCGTGGCCAAACACTTCAACACCCTGTCCCACTCCGCCAAGGACATGCAGGTCCTGGGCTTCCTCCATCATCAAACCCTAACCACCCGACTCCTGGAGGAAGAATGCATTATCTTCTGCCTTGAGACCCTTCAATCTCACAGTGTTAATGTGGCTTTCACCAGTTTCCTCATTTCCCTTCCCTCCACCTTATCCCAGATCTAACCTTCCAACCCGCTATGACCCTCTTGACCTTTTCAATCTTTCCACCTTCTTTCCCACCTATCTGCTCCACCCTCCTCTCCAATCTATCATCATCACCCCTACCTTCATTGAACTATCACACTCTCAGTTACCTGCCCTCCCCAGCCCCACCCATTCCCATTTATCTCTCATAAGCCTCATTCCCGATGAAGGGCTCATGCCTGCAACATCGATTCTCCTGCTCCTCGGATGCTGCCTGACCTGCTGTGCTTTTCCAGCAACACACTCTCAACTCTTACTTGTAGTCACACTCTCCTGTCCATGAATACTAACCAAATTCAAGGTAATTAATCTAAAGTGTGTGACTGCCTCTTGAAACTCTCCTCCTCCTAATGTGTTGCAGTGTTCAAACCTCAGACTCTAGCTCATCAACCAACATTTGCTACAGATGTAGTCACTATGAACCACAATTGGGCCCACCAGCTCCCACATCATGCAGTTACAACATATAGCACTATATCTCCATTTAGTTACTTAGTTCTCAATTTGAAATTTTAATGATTTCATAATGAAGTTTTAGTTTTAGCCAGTAAATATTTTCCTTACTTACCTTCAATCTGAAAATAACCAATAGAAAGCTACTAATTTGACTGTCAGTAACAGATAACCTTATAGTCTACTTGTGAAGTTACTCTTCTTTGCTGGGTCCCTATTTCTGGGCTTCAACTTATCCTGTTTAAAACAAAGTCTTACAAACTATGAGCCAAAAAAGCTAGCAAAAGGTACCTTTTTGCCTCTACACCAAATTCCCATGCTGCCTCTGAATTCCTGAACTATACTTTTACTTAGGCTGTGTTTCACTCCAGATCTGACCTCTCCTTCCTGACCATGCAAAGCTTATTCATTACCATTATGCCGTCCTTCTTGTCATAGAATCTCTGCAGCGTGGAAACAGGTCATTTGGCCCCAGTCCACACAGACCATCTGAAGAGTACCTCACCCAGACCCATTCCCCTTCCCTATTATTCTACATTTCCCCTGACAAATGTACCTAACCTTCACATCCCTGAACATTATGGGCAATTTAGCATGGCCAATTCACCTAATCTGTACATCTTTGGACTATGGGAGGAAACTGGAGTACCCAGAGGAAACCTAGGCAGACACAGGGAGATTGTCAAAACCCCACTCAGACAGTTGCCCGAGGCTGGAATTGAACCCAGGTCCCTGGCGTTATGAACAGCAGTGCTAACCACTGAGCCCCTAATGTGTTCTAAGGAGCTACTTAATTTATTCAGCTTCATATTTAGATATATTTTTATATATAGTATTAACCTTATCATCAGTGCTGTAAGAGAAAGTGAGGACTGCAGATGCTGGAGAGTCAGAGTCTTAAAGGGTGGCCTTGGAAAAGCACAGCAGGCCAGGCAGCGTCCAAAGAGTAAGAGAGTCAATGTTTTGGGCATAAGCCCTTCATCAGGAATGGCTTAGGAATTGAATAAATCTTAGTCACTTACCAGATCCTCCCCAAATAAATAGCTTCTCCTGTAGCAGAGTAAGAAATAATTCCTGAAAGAATTTAGGAAAAATAAATGCAACAGAACACCTCTTTGTCTTCCTCCCCTAAACTTCCTTAATCACTTAATTGCCACACTCTATAGCAAGTCCGCACTAACTTGGCTAATTTTATATTGTTACGACATGGCAGTGAACCCTACTGTTTATTCAACTAAACACCCAGTAAAGCTCACCTGGCCTTGTAATCTAAATACAAGTTAAATTACACGTGAGAGAACTCCCATGTTCTACTATTTAAGAAAAAAATATCAAATTTATTCTTGAACTCTACAAGTGAACATTAAACAACTATACACAACTCTAAGCCCTCCTTTCTCTTAACTGCTTATTACTAGCCTCCAACTCAATAACAATATACTGTTCCAATAAAACACTTATTAAAATTATATCAACTTAATTTCAAAACCATACAGCGGCTTTCACCTTCAATGTCTTTCTTCTTCCTGCTGAAGATCTCCCTGGCTCATCATCTTTCTTCTTACTGTGAAGATGTTTCATACGAAAAGGTACTTTTGGAGAGAGTATTTCAACGTTTTAGGTCTTTCTCTTTCGATGGCAGTTGCTCTGTTCTGATTTTCAAAATGCCTGCTTTTTTTTTAATATCACCAACATCAGATCATCTCATTGGTTCGAAGTTGGCAAAACAATAAATTCAAACTCGATTGAGTTTTAGTATCCTGGGGCATAATTTAAACTGGTTAAATTCGAATAGTTGTCAAAACAATAACCAACTCAGATATCTATTTCACAGCCAAATTTCACATTTTTTCAATTTTCTAGTACTCTGAGACTGCTCTTATAAACTGTCTGTGCAGAAAGCTTTCACTCTCTCTTAAAGATATAGTACATGCCTTCAACTTCATAACAAATAGGCTGCTGAGACAAAAGACCTTTCTGAGTCGTTTAATGAGGATCCAGTCAGACACCTCACTGAGGTAGCATGCTATAAATTGACCCTCATATTCCTGGAATTATCATAAAAGTTGTAGATTTTAAAAATGTCCCTATTTACTTCTCTTTTAGACCACGTTGACGAAAAAGATATTCAGGTTTCTGTACCTAACAAAGAATTACTATTTATTTCATGTAATTGGATTGTAGCTGCAGGTAAACAATTATGAATTGTTAGCGTGTAATTTTACTACTTATAACACCTTTGTACACATATGCACGCACATGCACACTCACTCGCTCACTAATCCTAACCTGATCACAGGGATTATAGACAGAGGGAAAAATAGGAAAGTGGTTCAGTTATTTCTGTTCGAAGATCACTAAGGATGATTGTTATGACCTTATACTGATCAGAACACTGCTTCTGAGTAATCCCTCTCCATGCTTTCACTAGTTTGTGAGAGGCATAAGGTGGCTGGATCACTTATAAAAGGCTTCTGACGTTGTATTAAATTACCACTTATAACAACTGCTGAATGAAAGATATATTGGTTTTCTTCAGTCTTAAAGTGGCATTTTCTGCAGAGAATAGAGAGAGCTCCTGAGTTGCTGGTGGTCCGAATGCTTCTATGTATGATGTTCATATCCCTGCGCTGTTCAGTTAGCAAAGAACGAATCAAATGGTTGTTGGCAGGCAGAAGTCCTTAATCATCAATAACTAGTCGCTGGTCCATATTTAGTTTCTTGTTGTTAACCAGAACTTTGTACACAAACCCTTGGCTCCAGCTTGTTTACAGACTTGTTCTCCTGGTTCACAAACAGCTACGTAAATGATGCTTACAATGAACGTCAGGCTTTTTGCATTCAAACATGCAGCAACCCTTCAGTCTTTTGTTTTTGAAATTGTTCTTTTCTCATTAGAAACAAACCATCTTTACCCCAGTTTTAGCTGGTTGTTAATTAAACTAACTTTTTACTGGAAGCCTGGTTTAAACCCTGCTTTTGGCTGACAACTCAGTGGTAATTTAATGCCAACCGCAAGTGAAATTAGATTTGTATGAAATAAAAATTTAAACTTTCTTACTCAACAACTACACACTCAGTCTTAAGTCAAGCTGTGTTTGCTGACTGAATTTCTATGTTTCTAAGACAAAAGCCCTTTCTGACTCACTTATGAGAATCCAATTTCAGCTGGCTCTTAATAAAGTTGTTCTTTTATTGAAAGCTTTGTAATATCCAGCTTAAAACTGGCAACTACAGAACTTCAATTACATTAGGTGTTTCGATTATATTAGATTCCCTACAGTATGGAACTAGGCCCTTCGGCCCAACAAGTCCACACCAACCCTCCAAAGAGTAATCCACCCAGACCCATTCCCCTGCCCTATATTTACCCCTGACTAATGCACCTAACACTATGGGCAACTTAGTATGGCCAGTTCACCTGACTTGTACATCTTTGGATTGTGGGAGGAAACTGGAGCACCCGGAGGAAACCCAGCAAACACTGGGAAAATGAACAAACTCCACACAGACAATTGCCCAAGGTGGGAATTGAACTCTGGTCCCTAGCACTGTGAGGCAGCATTGCTAACCATTGACTGCAATGCGGTCAAAGTAGCACATTACACTCGAACCAGGGGGCTTGAACCTACAATCTTCTGATCTGATGTCAAGCCTTATCCATTGTGCCATTGGCCCAGCACATGTAGTTTGCTAACTAGAAACTAAATTATATTTGTGCAAAATAAAAATTGAGATTTTATTACCTAATAACTACACATACTCTTTGTCTAAGTTGATATCTTGACCTTTTTTGCAAAGTTGAAAATGTGTTGCTGGTTAAAGCACAGCAGGTTAGGCAGCATCCAAGGAATAGGAAATTCGACGTTTCGGGCATAAGCCCTTCATCAGGAATTTTTTTTTCCTATTCCTTGGATGCTGCCTAACCTGCTGTGCTTTAACCAGCAACACATTTTCAACTGTGATCTCCAGCATCTGCAGACCTCATTTTTTACCCCTTTTTTGCAAAGTGGCTAGCATTGGTTAAGCCACTGTTGGAATATTGCGTGCAATTCTGGTCTCCTTCCTATCGGAAACATGTTGTGAAACTTGAAAGGGTTCAGAAAAGATTTAAAGGATGTTGCCAGGGTTGGAGGATTTGAGCTATAGGGAGAGGCTGAACAGGCTGGGACTGTTTTCCCTGGAGTGTCGGAGCTTGAGGGGTAACCTTATAGAGATTTACAAAATTATGAGGGGCATGGATAGGATAAATAGACAAAGTCTTTTCCCTGGGGTCAGAGAGTCCAGAACTAGAGGGCATAGGTTTAAGGTGAGAGGGGAAAGATGTAAAAGAGATCTAAGGGGCAACCTTTTCATGCAGAGGGTGGTACGTGTATGGAATGAGCTGCCAGAGGAAGTGGTGGAGCTGGTACAATTGCAACATTTAAGAGGCATCTGGATGGGTATATGAATAGGAAGGGTTTGGAGGGATTTGGGCTGGGTGCTGGCAGGTGGGACTAGATTGGGTTGGGATATCTGGTCGGCATGGACAGGTTGGACTGATGGGTCTGTTTCTGTGCTTACATCTATGACTCTATATTAGAGTATGCAAATCTTGCTGGTCGTGATGAGATGACACATGCAATGCACAAAATTGGTATCTAATGTATGAAAGGATATACTGTCTTGAAGGCAGCAAAGTGGATGAAAATTTTATCTTCTGAGTTATTGAACAGTTTGACCCTCCACTTCTCAGTTCTCTGTCTCTAGACTGATCTGCTCCACTGTCTCCACCCACAGACAAGGAGACAGGTTCCAAATCCATCCTGAGGAATGAAATGCACGCTGTTGGCACCAGCTAATGAAGAGCTTATGCTCGCAATGTTGACTCTCCTGCTATTCGAATGCTGCATAGCCAGCTGTGCATTTCCAGTGCCACACTTTTTGACGCTGATCCACATTAGTTTCCAAGTAGTCTTGTATAATTATTTTGCATTAATGTTGTAGCCTGGAGCTATGAACAATCATTATAGAGGTTACAATTTCTTTACATCACATGACTGACCAAGAAATTCCCTTGTTCTAACTGCTTACCATTGTTGTATGTTGGAAGGATTTACATATTGATACTCCCATCAGTTTGGCTGCAGCATGACACACCTCTGGCTGTCAGGTCATGCAGTGGGACTTAAACCCAAAGCTTTTGACTCAGACAGAGCACCGACCACTGTGTCACATGACCTCCTTGTTAGGCTGATACTTCTAGAATTTAGGAAAATAGATGGTGATCATAATGCAACTATAATATTCTTTGGAAATTGGACATTGTTTTTCCTGGGTAGACATTGTTGAACTAGGGAGCAAAGTCTTAGATAAGGAATGAATCATTTAAGAATGAGAGCTAACCAACTTTCTTCAGTTAAAATGTTATGAATGATTGGAATTTTCTACCCTTGAGAGCCATAGATATTCAGTTGATGCATATACTCAAAATTGAGATGATTCCCTGATTTTTTGACCAGGGAAAACGGGGATTTGGGTGTATCGCAGAAAAATGGAATTGAGTTCCAAGATTACCCCAGTCATTGAATGTTAGAGCAGACTCAGGCCATAAGGCGATTCTTGCTCCTTTTTGGTATCATTTTAATCAAATAGAGCCAAAAGGTGAAAATGGATGTATAAGGTTTGTTTTGAGAAAAACAACTGTAAAATCACACTAGCCATTGCAGCAATCATAATATTGATTTTTCAATAAATGATGGTGTATTGAAAAGAGGAGAAATTTGGGAATAAAATGATAGTTAGCCAATCCAAGTCTTAGGTTTCAGAGAGACACTTGTTAAAGGGGATGGAAGCTCAGAAAGATAGGATTTGTATGATATTTGACAATTCTGTGCATAACAAATAAAATGTTTCTGAGGCACTGTGCCATCACATTTTAAGAAAAGAAATTATCAAATAGGGAGGAAGTTTTGATTATAAAAGATTAAAAATTTCTTTGTCACATAGTTGTTTGCTATGTTGTGAATAACCACAATGCAGTGCTGTCTAAATATTTTTGGTCTTCTAAAATGTTTTTCTTCAGAGTTGCAAATTGGCTTTCGTGAAATTTGTCAAAGTTTGTTGTTTTCTTAAGTGTCAAGGTTCTCAGATGTGGTTGGTTCGAAATTAAAAACAGAATCCAAAATTTAATACCAGGCAACTTATCAGAAATCCTAGAATCATTTTGTTGTGCAATTAATTAAGAAGCAAGTTCCACTAATCGTTTAAGCATTACGTTGTAATTGGCAATGGTTACTGCCTTGTTCGGTTAGAAGTAGCGGATTTTTAACATAGAATTATGCAATACATCATATTCAGGCAATCGAGCCTTTGCAGGCTCTTTGAAAGAGCTAAAGGAGGCTCTCTAAAGGAGATATCTAATTCTATTTCTGACATTGCTATTAAATGTTATTTCACTACCCTCTTCGGAATTTTCCTCTTGACCATAACATTTCTCTAAGAAGGTTGCTTGGCGTTCTCCTCCAACCCTAGAATTTATCAATTATCATGAATCTGGGTTTTCTGGTTAATAACTCCCCTCACATTAAAAGCCGACAAGGTACAAGGTTTTTTTTGCTAACAACTCTATCCAGCTCCCTGTTTCTCAATTGTTTCTGTTTTAGGGAGAATAATTGCAGACTTTGACATTTCTTAGCAATTGCTATCACTGCTTTATGAGCAATACTCCAACTGAGGTTTAACTGATGATTTATAAACTTGTTCTTTTAGTTTTCGTGTGTTTGTACTCACTGTCTGTGTTTATAAGGTCCAGGATACCAAATGCCTGACCTAAGTTTGTGGACTCTCCTGTGTCCCCATTCCAGCACACTCATTAAAATTATGCCATTAATTTACTCTTTCTCTTCGGAGAAAACGAGCACTGCAGAAGAGTTATGCCCGAAACATCGACTGTCTTCTCCTCAGATGGTGCCTGACTTGTTGTGCCTTTTTCAGCGCCACGCTTGATCACCTCTTTCTCTTCCAAAAGATGTCATTTAACATTTGTCTACATTGAAATTCACCAATCTGTGGCATCCTAAATTGTTTTTCAAAAATGTCTTCCTCTAAGCTCATTACAATTCCAAAATTTGTCATCTGTAAATGTTGAAACTATATATTCTGTTGACGTAATTTTTGCCAAGCCTAATACTTAACACCAAGCCAGGAGGACATCTCTGCATACTTCTGTCCAGTCGGACATATGACCATTCAGATCTTTTCTGATCTGTCTGTCCTTGACTGCTTGGATTCATGTTGCCCTTATAAAGTCGTAGAGTCAGAGATGTACAGTGTGAAAACAGACCTTTCAGTCCAACTCATCCATGCCGACCAGATATGCCACCCAATCTAGACCCATTTGCCAGCACTTGGCCATATCCCTCTAAACCCTTGCTATTCATACACCCATCCAGATGTCTTTTAAATGTTGCAATCATACCACTTCCTCTGGATTCCATACAAGCACCACACTCTGCGTGAAAAAGTTGCCACTGAGGTGCCTTTTATATCTTTCCCCTCTCAGTCCTTGCCTTTCCAAATGTATATAAATCCTGTCCCGCAGGATTCCCTCCAACAATTTTCCCACAATCGGCGTCAGGCTCACTGGTCTATAGTTCCCTGGCTTGTCCTTACTACCTTTTCGTAAACAGTGGCACCACGTTAGCCAACCTTCAGTCTTTGATTAGATTAGACTTAGATTAGACTTACAGTGTGGAAACAGGCCCTTCGGCCCAACAAGTCCACACCGACCCGCCGAAGCGCAACCCACCCATACCCCTACATTTACCCCTTACCTAACACTACGGGCAATTTAGCTTGGCCAATTCACCTGACCCGCACATCTTTGGACTGTGGGAGGAAACCGGAGCACCCGGAGGAAACCCACGCAGACACGGGGAGAACGTGCAAACTCCACACAGTCAGTCGCCTGAATCGGGAATTGAACCCGGGTCTACAGGCGCTGTGAGGCAGCAGTGCTAACCACTGTGCCACCGTGCCGCCCACGTGCCTGCCAGTCTTGTGGCACCTCACCTGTGATGATGCAAATATCTCAGCAAGAGGCCCAGCAATCACTTCTCCAGCTTCCCACAGAGTTCTAGGGTACATCTGATCAGGTCCTGGGAATTTATCCACCTTTATACGTTTCAAGACATCCAGCACTTCCTCCACCGCAGCATGGACATTTTTCAATATGTCACCATCTATTTTCGCTATTCTATATCTTCCATGTCCCTCTCCACAGTAAGCACTGATGCAAAATATTCATTGAATATCTTGCCTATCTCTTGTGATTTCACACAAAGACTGTCTTGTTGATCTTTGAGGGGCCATCTTTTCTCCCTAGTTACCCTTTGGTCCTTAATGTATTTGTAAAAAGCCTGTGGATTCTCTTCAACCCTATTTGCAAAAGCTCTCTCATGTCCCCTTTTTGCCCTCCTGATTCCCCCCTTAAGTATACTCCTACTGCGTTTATACTTTGCTAATGATTCTCTTGATCTCTTCTGTCCATACCTGACGTATGCTTCCTTCTTTTTCTTAACCAAACCATCAATTTCTTTAGTCGCCTTTCTATTCTTTGTTACTTTGCTCTGGAATCTATGTGGCTCTCTAAATCCTTATTAGATTAGATTACTTACAGTGTAGAAACAGGCCCTTCGGCCTACAAGTCCACACCGACCCGCCGAAGCGCAACCCACCCACACCCCTACATTTACCCCTTACCTAACACTACGGGCAATTTAGCATGGCCAATTCACCTGACCCCGCACATCTTTGGGAGGAAACCGGAGCACCCGGAGGAAACCCACGCAGACACGGGGAGAACGTGCAAACTCCACACAGTCAGTCACCTGAGGCGGGAATTGAACCGGGTCTCTGGCGCTGTGAGGCAGCAGTGCTAACCACTGTGCCACCGTGCCGCCCTATCAGGGATATACTGTCTCTGGACTCCCGTTATCTCATTTTTGAAGGCTTCCCATTTTTCAGCTGTCCCTTTCCTTGCAAATATCTGCGCCCAATCAGCTTTTGAAAGTTCTTGCTTAATACCATCAAAATTGGCCTTCCTCCAATTTATAACTTCAACTATTAGATCTGGTCTTTCCTTTTCCATCACCAGTTTAAAATGTATAGAATTATGGTCACTGGCCCTAAAATGCTTCCCCACTGACACCTCAGTCACCTGCCCTGCCTTATTTCCCAAGAGTAGGTCAAGTTTTGCACCGTTTCTATTAGGTACATCTCCATAGAACATAGAACAGTACAGCACAGAACATGCCCTTCAGCCCACGATGTTGTGCCAACCATTGATCCTCATGTATGCACCCTCACATTTCTGTGACCATATGCATGTCCAGTAGTTTCTTAAATGTCTCCAATGACCTTGCTTCCACAACTGTTGCTGGCAACGCATTCCATGCTCTCTCAACTCTCTGTTAAAGAACCCGCCTCTGACATCCCCTCTATACTTTCCTCCAGCCAGCTTAAAACTATGACCCCTTGTGTTAGTTATTTCTGCCCTGGGAAATAGTCTCTGGCTATCGACTCTGTCTATGCCCCTCATTATTTTGTATACCTCAATTAGGTCCCCTCTCCTCCTCGTTTTCTCCAATGGAAAAAGTGCGAACTCAGTCAACCTCACTTCATAAGATAAGCCCTCCAGTCCAGGCAGCATCCTGGTAAACCTCTGAACCCTCTCCAAAGCATCCACATCTTTTCTATAATAGGGCGACCAGAACTGGACGCAGTATTCCAAGTGCAGTCTAACCAAAGTTTTATAGAGCTGCAACAAGATCTCATGACTCTTAAATTCAATCCCCCCAGTTAATGAAAGCCAAAACACCATATGCTTTCTTAACAACCCTGTCCACTTGGGTGGCCATTTTAAGGGATCTATGTACCTGCACACCAAGATCCCTCTGTTCCTCCACACTGCCAAGAATCCTATCCGTAATCCTGTACTCAGCTTTTAAATTCGACCTTCCAAAGTGCATCACCTCACATTTATCCAGGTTGAACTCCATCTGCCACCTCTCAGCCCATCTCTGCAACCTATCAATGTCCTGCTGCAGCCTACATCAGCCCTCTATACTGTCAACGACATCTCCAACCTTTGTGTCATCTGCAAACTTGCTGACCCATCCTTCAGTCCTCTCATCCAAGTCATTAATAAAAATTACAAACAGTAGAGGCCCAAGGACAGAGCCCTGTGGAATACACTCACTACAGACTTCCAGGCAGAATATCTTCCTTCTACTACTACTCGCTGCCTTCTGTTGGCCAGCCAATTCTGTATTCAAACAGCTAAGTTCCCCTGTATTCCATTCCTCCTGACTTCTGAATGAGCCTACCTTGGGGAACCTTATCAAATGCCTTGCTGAAGTCAATATACACCACATCCACAGCTCGACCCTCATCAATATTTCTAGTCACATCCTCAAAGAACTCGATAAGGTTTGTGAGGCATGACCTGCCCCTCAAAAAGCCGTGTTGACTGCAGTTAATCAAGCCATGCTCTTCCAGATGGTCATAAATCCTATCCATCTGAATCCTTTCTAACACCTTGCAGACGACAGACGTGAGACTGCCTGGTCTATAATTGCCGGGGATTTCCCTATTTCCTTTCTTGAAGAGAGGAATTACATTTGCCTCTCTCCAGTCCTCAGGTACGACTCCAGTGGAGAGCGAGGATGAAAAGATCTTCGCAAGTTGCGAAGCAATTGCAATTCTCGTTTCCCAAAGCAGCCGAGGACAAATCTGGTCCGGGCCTGGCGACTTGTCAATCTTGATGTTTGACAAAATTTCCAGCACATCAGCTTCCTCTATCTCTTTGCATTCCAGCATGCACACCTATTTTTCAAAGGTTTCATTCACTACAAAGTTTGTTTCTTTCGTAAAGACAGAATTAAAAAACTCATTTAGGGCTTCCCCTACCACCTAAGACTCCACACACAAATTCCCTATGCTATCCCTGATCGGCCCTACTCTTTCTTTGACCATTCTCTTATTCCTCACGTAAGTGTAAAATGCCTTTGTGTTCTCCCTAATCTGTTCTGCCAAGCTTTTCTTATGCCCCCTCCTGGCTCTCCTCAGACCACTTTTGAGCTCCTTCCTCGCCTGCCTGTAATCCTCTCGAGCTGAGCTTGTCCCTAGCTACCTCTACTTCATGTAAGCTACCTTTTTCCTTTTGACGAGAAGCTCCACCGCTCTCATCATCCAAGGTTCCTTTATCTTACCACTTGCCTGTCTCAGAGGGACATATTTATTCATCACTTGCAACAACTGTTCCTTAAACAGTCTCCACATGTCTATAGTGCCTTTGCCATGGAATAATTGCTCCCAATCCATGCTTCCTAACTCATGTCAAATCGCATTATAGTTTCCTCTTCCCCAATTAAATATCCTCCCATTTTGCCTAATCCTCTCCTTCTCCATTGCTATGTAGAATGTGAGGCAATTGTGGTCACTATCACCAAAATGCTCTCCCACCACAAGATCTGATACCTGCCCCAGCTCGTTTCCGAGCACCAAGTCTAGAATGGCCTCTCCCCTCGTCGGCCTGTCAACGTACTGAGTTAGGAAACCCTCCTGAACACACCTTACAAAAACAGCTCCATTCAAATCTTCTGCTTGAAGGAGGTTCCAATCAATATTGGGAAAGTTAAAGTCACCGATTACAACAACCCTATTACGTCCACACTGTTTCAAAATCTGCTGACCTATGCTTTCTTCCATCTCCCTGCTGCTATTGGGGGGCCTGTAGTAAACCCCTAACGAGGTGATTGCTCCCTTGCTGTTCCTATTTACCACCCATACTGACTCGGTAGGCACATCTTCCTAGACAATGGAAGCTTCTGTAGCTGTGATACCCTCTCTGATTAGTCATGCTACGCCCCTTCCTCTTTCTCTCCCCTCCCTATTCTTTTTAAATGCTCTAAACCCTGGAACATCCAGCAACCATTCCTGCCCCTGAGAAACCCATGTCTCTGTTATGGCCACAACATCACAGCACCAGGTACTGATCCATGCTCTAAGTTCATCACTTTTATTTCTGATATTCCTTGCGTTAAAGCAAACACACTTTAACTGATCCCTTGGTTCCTTCCCAGGAAAATCCTTCCCACTAGCTGGTCTACCTCTTGCTATTGCCTCATCTGCATCAACTCTCACCTCCGGTATACAGCTCAGGTTCCCACCCCCCTGCCATACTAGTTTAAACCTGGTATGGCAGAGGGGTGGGAACTATCTACATAGTGAATCAGAAAATTTTCTTGTCAACTTTTAACAAATTCCTCTCCATCTAATCCATTAACACTATGGCAGTCCCGGTCTATGTTTGGAAAGTTAAAATCCCGTACCATAACCACCCTATTATTTTTACGAATAGCTGAGATCTCCTTACAAATTTGTTTCAGAATTTCCCGTTGACTATTAGGGGATCTATAATACAATCCAAATAAGGTGACCGTCCCTTTCTTATTTCTAACTTCCACCCAAACAACTTTACGGGCGGCACAGTGGTTAGCACTGCTGCCCCACAGTGCCACAGAGACCCGGTTCAATTCCCGCCTCAGGCGACTGACTGTGTGGAGTTTGCACATTCTCCCCGTGTCTGCGTGGGTTTCCTCCGGGTGCTCCGGTTTCCTCCCACAGTCCAAAGATGTGCGGGTCAGGTGAATTGGCCATGCTAAATTGCCCGTAGTCTTAAATAAGGAGTAAATGTAGGGGTATGGGTGGGTTGCTCTTCGGTGGGTTGGTATGGACTTGTTGGGCCGAAGGCCCTGTTTCCACACTGTAAGTAATCTAATCTAAACTTTCCTGGATGTATTTCCGGGAATATCCTCCCTCAGTACAGCTGTAATGCTATCCCTTATCAAAAACGCCATTCCCCCTCCTCTGTTGCCTCCCTTTCTATCCTTCCTATAGCATTTGTATTCTGGGACATTAAGCTGCTAGTCCTGTCCATTCCTGAACCGTGTTTCTATAATTGCCATGTTCCTAACCATGCCCTGAGTTCATCTGCCTTCCCTGTTAAGCCCCTTGCATCAAAATAAATGCAGCATAATTTATCAGTTCTACCTTGTTCTCTGCTTTGTTCCTGCCTGCCCTGACTGTTTGCCTCGCTTCTTTTCTCAACTGGACCAGTCTCGGTTGATCTCTTTCCTCAGTATCTCCCTGCATCCCCCTCCCACCTCAGGAGTTTAAATTCTCCTGAACAGCTCTACCAAATCTCCCTGCCAGTTTATTAGTCCCCTTCCAATTCAGGTGCAATCCATCCTTCTGGTACAGGTCACTTCTACCCCAGAAAAGATTCCAGTGATCCAAAAATGTGAATCCTCCTCCCCTGCACCCGCTCCTCAGCCACACATTCATCTGCTCTATCCTCCTATTCCTACCCTCTATAGCTCAAGCAATGGGAGTAATCCAGATATTACTCCCCTCGAGGATCTCCTTTTTAAATTCCTCCCTAACTTTCTATATTCTCCCTTCAAAATCCCATTCTTTTTCTTTGCTATGTCATTGGTTCCAATGTGTACAATGACTTCCTGCTGGCCCCTCTCCCCTTTGAGAACATTCTGTACCCTCTCTGTGACATCCTTGATCCTAGCACCAGGGAGGCAGCACACTATTCTGATTTTTCGCTGCTGGCCACAGAAACATTTGTCTAAGTCTCTGACTTGGAAGTCCCCTAACACACTCGATCGCTTGGAACCCGACATACCCGTCATTATATTAGACCCGTCTCAATACCAGAAACTTGGCTGTTCGTGCTACATTCCCCTGAAAGTCTATTATCCCCTACATTTTCTTTGGTTCTATTTTTCTTAGTAATCCATTATGTGGTACTTTATCAAATGCCCACTGCAACTCAGTAAATAGATAAGTAAAATTAAGGAATGTAAAAAAAAACTCAGTTATCTGCCTGTGCAGTTTTCTAAATAGTTGTTTTTAATTCTTTCTGTTGATGTCAAATGTAGATCTAAACTGTAGTCAATGCTAAATAATACCAATACTGACCATTTCATGTAAGGCTGGATGTTGCCCACAAGATCAGGTGAACCTTAGCTCTAGCTACAAATAAAATCATCAGATTTTAGATTAGTGATTTATATACACGCATGACCTAGGGGTCCAGCTTGTGACAGAGCCTGTGTTGGAACAGTGTTGAGGGAAAATTGTCCTTGTTTAAAAGGGAAATAGTTAATGAAAGCAAAATATTCGTTGTCTGTTCATAAACATGAATTAGCTGGTAAAAACTGTGACAGCCGGTAAGAGAGAAGCAGTAGCAATTGCAAATTATAAGCTCATATGTTAAAGTGGGTACTTACACTGAAAGTGCAGTGGGGCTTTTACTTCTCCTAATCTACTGGGACTTTTGTACACCCATCAAACTTTTTATGTTAATCTTGAGAAAATTAATTAAAATGAGGTTCCAACAGATCAATCAGAACCGAGTTTCCCAAAACATACTTTAATGATCATTCCTCCCAATTCAGAGGCATCTGATGCACTTTTCAAAATACTCTATTTTATATAACTGCAGATCTCTCAGTTCTTCTCCTCACAATCCAGTCCGACAATTCTGCTCTCATCACTCTCCTCTCTTACCCTCCTCAATTCAGCTTAACAACCTTTTTTTGTTGCCCCCACAGTTGAAGAGGGCGTACTTTTTCTCTTAATCTAGTTAATGCTGTGATCTTCCTCTGTTTCCTTTCCTTCTAAGTGCAGTACCTGGATTCTCCCGTCTCCATTGAATACTGCTTCCCCAATGCTTATGTTTTCTGTTGTGATGGCAATCCATTCATGCTGCTGCATACGGCAGAAATTTCCGATGTTGCAGGGAGTCCTACCAACTGTGCACAGTAGCATGCAACCACTCAAAACGTTGCAAGATAAGAGTTCTGGGAGGTTATCTGATGAAATGGAAAAGAACCCGGACTGTATGGAACATTCTCTTCAAAGTCCTTACAGTCTACATTTAACACACACAGTGAACTTGTATGAGGTTGTCCTTCAAATGCCTTAATCTTCTAGAAACTGCGCTCAGTGGTTAATCTTTCAGTTTCAGGAGAATAGTTGTGAAAGGGAGGTGCTTCCACGCAAAATGCAACATTACTTGTTTTCTTTTACTTTCTTTAATATGTTTTTGCGATTTCAATTAACAGTTTTGTATAATCTTATTTTTATTTATTTGTTACCCCCAATCCGGCAACGCGTAGTCGTTATCTGCTTGATTTGATGATATTTTGTGCTCTTAAGTTTTAATTAAGTCACCTGTTGTACTACTTGCCAGTGGTGATATATTTTGTCGCAAATTCTGCAGTTCACTCAATTATTTTCGAGCATGAAAACCAACCGCACCATGTGCTTTTAATTTCCTTTTTCAAAAGCTTCTTTGACCCTAAAGCAGCCGCCAGTTCAGATTTTTGTAAGTTCCTGTGGATCTATAATTGCACACAAACTGAAAAGGAATCCAGCAAAATTGAAATCAAATTTATTAATTAACTTTTGGATGGCCCTGCAAATCTTATTGTATCAGAACATCCTGCACATGACATTCCTGTGCGACAATTTGCTGAACAAAGGACAATCAATGTTGTTGAGTGTGAGCTTGTATTGACTTAATCCTCTAGCCTATTTTAATTTATGGTTATCCTTCGAATTTGTTCTGATGCTGAACACCGCACCAATTCAAGACACTCACGAAGTTCTCAGCTAATACTTTCTTAGAACCAGTCTCTAGGAGGTAGAGTAAAGCACCTGAGGTGAACCTGGGAATTTATTTAATTCCTTAAAAAAAAAATTCCCAGCTGTTTTCCCTTCTCTCCTGTAGAGTGGTCCTTTTACCTTACCCACATTCCTTTTCTGACCTGTGAGCCCAGACAGCGAGCACCGATAGCCAAGCCCAATCTTCTCCTCGCCAATGTCCATATGACAGCACTTTCCAACAGCATTATTGGACAGCACATGAGCAAGAAATGGTTTGTTTATTTCTTCCTTAGTCCTGGAATGTTAAGGTTGCTTCAACTGTAGCCATAACCAAGTCTAAGAATAGAACCTACGACAATTCTGAGCAGGATTGTTTATCCTTAGGCTGTCTGCTTGTTGTCTAAATCATCAATATTGTCATTTCTTTATTTGGAGATGTCAGTGTTGGACTGGGGTGTACAAAGTTAAAATCACACAACACCAGGTTATAGGAGAAAGTGAGGACTGCAGCTGCTGGAGATCAGAACTTAAAAATGTGTTGCTGGAAAAGTGCAGCAGGTCAGGCAGCATCAAAGGAACAGGAGAATCTACGTTTCGGGCATAAGCCCTTCTTCAGGAATGAGGAGGGTGTGTCAAGCAGGCTAAGTTAAAAGGTAGAGGGGAGGGGCGTTGGGAATACGATAGGTGGAAGGAGGTTAAGGTGAGGGTGATAGGCCGGAGAGGGGGTGAAGGCGGAGAGGTCAGGAAGAAGATTGCAGGTCAAGAAGGCGGTGCTGAGTCTGAGGGTTGGGACTGAGAAAAGGTGGGGGGAGGGGAAATGAGAAAGCTGGAATCGCCTAGGAACTCTCCAACCACAAGAGATGAATGCAGATTTCTCCAGCTTTCTCATTTCCCCTCCCCCCACCTTTTCTCAGTCCCAACCCTCAGACTCAGCACCACCTTCTTGATCTGCAATCTTCTTCCTGTCCTCTCCGCCTCCACCCTCTCTCCGGCCTATCACCCTCCCCTTAACCTCCTTCCACCTATCGTATCCCCAACACCCCTCCCCCAAGTCCCTCCTCCCTACCTTTTATCTTAGCCTGCTTGGCATACCCTCCTCATTCCTGAAGAAGGGCTAATGCCCGAAACATCGAATGTCCTGTTCCTTGGATGCTGCCTGATCTGCTGCACTTTTCCAGCAACACATTTTTAAACATCAGGTTATAGTCCAACAGGTTTAATTGGAAGCACACTAGCTTTCGGAGTGACGTTCTTTTATCAGGTGATATTGAAGGGCTCAATCCTAACACACAGAATTTATAGCAAAACATTACAGTGTGATGTAACTGAAATTATACATTGAAAAATTAATTGTCTGTTAAGTCTTTCATCTGTTAGAATACAGTGATAGTTTCACTTCTTTCATGTGTAAATCACAAAACCTTTTTTAAAAAAAGTTGCATTCTCGGGTTAGCTGTTAACAATTGTGATAGCTAGACAATATGTTGAAGGTATTGGCCCCCTGTGTTCCCTGTCAACTGCATGCATTCATGTAGAATTCTGAGCTCAAAAACTGCATGAATTTATGTAAAACTCTGTTATCTCACTTTTTAGATTAGAACCAATCTAAACCTCATGGCATAGACAGAGAACACAGGGGGCCAACACCTTCAACATATTCTCTAGCTATCACCATTGTTAACAGCTATCCCGAGAATGCAACTTTTTATATAATAAAGAAGGTTTCGTGATTTACACATGAAAGAAGTAAAACTATCACTGCATTCTAACAGATGAAAGGTTTAGCAGACAATTAATTTTCAATGTATAATTTAATGTTTTGCTATAAGTTCTGTGTATTAGGATTGAGCCCTCCACTATCAACTGATGAAGGAGCGTCGCTCCGAAAGCTAGTGCAATTTCTTTGTAAGAGGTGGTTAAGTCTTCATTAAATACCTGAGGATGTGACAGCTGAAATCAGGAGCATATAGACTGTGGACTCCTTTTTTTTAACCTTTGTTTCACATATCATTGAAGCAATAATTTATTTCACAAATAAAGGATCGTTTTAATTACTACTGCATGCCTACCATTAAATTCCCAATGTATAAACAAAGAACAATGAAAAGTTATAAATGTGTGAAAAGCTGTAAGTCAGTGATCTACCTTTGATAAAAGTTTCCGTATTTGTGATTTTAGAAATAATTGTAAATTCAGTAAGACGTGTTCCATAGAAGTTGAAGTAGGTTGAAGAAAGTCCCAGTAAGCCACAACAGGTCCAATAATTAATTATTTATTCGCTTTAAACATTAATTCTTTTTTAAAGTTTAATTTTAAAGCATTTTGGAACTGTAGATGTACCACATTTACAATGTTTTCTTGTTTTATATTTATACCATTGATTGAACCCACTTGTTTCATTCACTTTTAAAGTGAGACATTAACGATTGTATGTTCTAATATTGATACAAGTTGTCTGAGTGTTGTCATGAAGGTAAACCGTATTTCCAAATGTGGAATTTTAATACAAAGTTTCTTTTATCTTTTAATATAAATCAAGATTATTGATGTTAGCATTTCAATGTCTTTTGTTAAGACTTCTAATTTATTTGCAGGGCAAGGTGAATAATGGAAAAAAAATGAGTAATTTTATAATCCATGCCTATGTCATGTATGCTCATACCATGTGTAACATGGGTTAGATCTACACTGTGCAGCCTTGGATGTAATGTGGTGTCTTTATTATTTCCTATTCTAGCTAGTCTGACCAAGATTGCCAAATAATTCTGACAATTTTATGATTTATTACTGGGTTGAACCTGACCATATTCCTTTCATAGAGGACTTTATTCAGCATAAAGAGGCAGTCACGATAGATTTGAAACTCTGCCCCTGTCAATTACCTTTCATCCTTTTTATAAGCATCTGCTCAAAGTTGATAAAATGTGGAGCTGGACAAAACACAGCAGGCCAAGCAGCACAGGAGCAGTGGAGTCAACGTTACAGCATCTGCAGTCCTCGCTACCTCCATGTTTAGATTGCTGTTGTTGATGTTTGACAGTTGTTTACCAGAGTATTCATCAAGAAACAAAAATGGCAGTTCAATAAGATCGCTCCCATGTGGTATCTGGTTTCTCAGAATCCTCCAGAAGAAACCACGGGGAGCAACAAAATAAGATTTTGTATTTGTAGTTTCCTGTTTTCAAGCTTTTAGAAATGTCTGAGGATTGTCTCCCTGAGACAGATTGTGGGCTTAGCCACAAGGAATTAGATTCTTTTGAACAAATTATGTATTGCCTTCTTCATAAAACGTTCATTGCAGCATTTGTAGGCTGGAGTCCAGCACATATCCCACATGTGAAATCATGCAGCATTCACTGTTTGTTACACTTATAGTTCACTAATCTGTCAAGAGTAAATTAGATTTTTTTTTGTTTTTCTGCTACTCTTATGTTTCCATTTTGATTCCTCCTTTCTGCTAATTACCAGTACTAATTTTATTAGGTAAGGGTGATAAGGGTTATAAAATCAAGATGAGTTGATGGAGGCAAGATACCAATCAGTAGTTGAATTATGAAAACAGATGGAGGGATTGAGTGGCCTCTACCTCTTTCTATCATCCTCCCCACGCATAATCATTCTTCCAATCACAATGTGAGTCATAGAGATGTACAGCATGGAAACAGACCCTTCGGTCCAACCTGTCCATGCTGACCAGATATCCCAACCCAATGTAGTCCCACCTGCCAGCACCTAGCCCATATTCCTCCAAACCCTTCCTGTTCATATACCCATCGAAATGCCTCTTAAATGTTGCAATTGTACCAGCCTCCACCACGTCCTCTGGCAGCTCATTCCATACAGGTACCACCCTCTGTGTGAAAACGTTGCCCTTTAGGTCTCTTTTATATCTTTCCCCTCTCACCCTAAGCCTATGCCCTCTAGTTCTGGACTCCCTGACCCCAGGGAAAAGACTTTGTTTATTTATCCTATCCATGCTCCTTGTAATTTTGTAAGCCTCTATAAGGTCACCCCTCAGCCTCCGACGCTCCAGGGAAAACAGCCCCAGCCTGTTCAGCCTCTCCATATAGCTCAAATCCTCCAACCCTGGCAACATCCTTGTAAATCTTTTCTGAACCCTTTCAAGTTTCACAAAATCTTTCCGATAGGAAGGAGACCAGAATTGGATGCAATATTCCAACAGTGGCCTAACCAATGTCCTGTACAGCCGCGACATGACCTCCCAACTCCAATAAAGGAAAGCATACCAAACGCCTTCTTCACTATCCTATCTACCTGCGACTCCACTTTCAAGGAGCTATAAACCTGCACTCCAAGGTCCCTTTGTTCAGCAACACTCCCTAGGACCTTACCATTAAGTGTATAAGTCCTGCTAAGATTTGCTTTCCCAAAATGCAGCACCTCGCATTTATCTGAATTGAACTCCATCTGCCACTTCTCAGTCCATTGGCCCATCTAGTCTAGATCCTGCTGTAATCTGAGGTAACCCTTTTTTGCTGTCCACTACACCTCCAATTTTGATGTCATCTGCAAACTTACTAACTGTACCTCTTATGCTTGCATCCAAATCACTTATATAAATGACAAAATGTAGAGGACCCAGCACCGATCCTTGTGGCACTCCACTGGTCACAGGCTTACAGTCTGAAAAATAACCCTCCACCACTACCCTCTGTCTTCTACCTTTGAGTCAGTTCTGTATCCAAATGGCTAGTTCTCCCTGTATTTCATGAGATCTAACCTTGCTAATCAGTCTCCCATGGGGAACCTTGTCAAATGCCTTATTGAAGTCCATATAGATCACATCTACTGCTCTGCCCTCATCAATCTTCTTTGTTACTTCAAAAAACTCAATCAAGTTTGTAAGACATGATTTCCCACGCACAAAGCCATGTTGACTATCCCGAATCAGTCCTTGCCTTTCCAAATACATGTACATCCTGTCTCTTACGATTCCCTCAACAGCTTGCCCACCACCAAAGTCAGGCTCACCAGTCTATAGTTCCCTGGCTTGTCTTTACCGCCCTTCTTAAATAGTGGCACCACGTTTGCCAACCGCCAGTCTTCCGGCACCTCACCTGTGACTATCGGTGATACAAATATCTCAGCAGGAAGCCCAGCAATCACTTCTCTAGCTTCCCACTGATCTGGACCTGGGGATTTATCCATTTTTAGCCATTTCAAGACATCTAGCACTTCCTCCTCTGTAATAGTTTGCAAGATGTCACCATCTATTTCCCTACAGTCTATATCTTCCATATCCTTTTCCACAGTAAATACTGATGCAAAATACTCATTTAGTATCTCCCCCATTTTCTGTGGCTCCACACAAAGGCCGCCTTGCTGATCTTTGAGGGGTCCTATTTTCTCCCTAGTTTCTCTTTTGTCCTTTGATGTATTTGTAAAAACCCTTTGGATTCTCCTTAATTCTATTTGCCAAAGCTATCTCATGTCCTCTTTTTGCCCTCCTGATTTCCGTCTTAAGTATACTCCTACTTTCTTTCTACTCTTCTAAGGATTCACTCGATCTATCCTGTCTATACCTGACATATGCTTCTTTCTTTTTCTTCACCTAACCCTCAATTTCTTTAGTCATCCAGCACTCCCTACAACTACCAGCCTTCCCTTTCACCCTGACAGGAATATACTTTCTCTGGATTCTTGTTATCTCATTTCTGAAGGCTTCCCATTTTCCAGCCATCCCTTTACCTGCGAACATCTGCCTCCAATCAGCTTTCGAAAGTATTTGCCTAATACCATCAAGAGAGGGTTCTGGGTAATCCAAGATGGAGGATGGGAAAATTTTCTGGCTGTAAGAGCAGCTCCTTTTTTTTGAGGTATTTTAGATGCTGGAGTGATTTCCTCAAATTCCAGGAGCTGCATTTACTGTTTTATATGCTATTGTATTGTTTTGGAACTTTGGAGAAAAAAAAGTGCAACAAACTAGACAAACCATTACTATCCCTTCTTAGTGCTATTTGAGGAAAGGAGGAGGAAGATACTTATATTTAATTTGTATTTAATTCTGATACATTTTCTAAGGTAACCAGCTCGCCAGTGTGCATGGATATGAATGGTCTTGCCATTCCCACTGAATTCCTGTCGAGGCATAATTCGGATGGACTCTTTACATTTGTGGATCATAGATGTATCACAGTCATTGGCTATCAGCCACAGGTTAGTTCCTTGCTCATCTATTTGCAGGTTCATTTGAGGATCTCATTATAGTTGAAGGACTTTTCATGTAAGTGCAATACCTGAAATTTCAGCTACATTTTACGCAAATGTAATGCATCATGAGGACCTCATGAACAGATTTCAATTAATAACCAGATTCAGTAGAAAATCATGGCTCTGGAAAAATTACACACTGTAATTTCAATAAAAGACCAAGTTTCTGTGTTTTTTGAATTTGCTGAGTAGTAAATCACTATATTGCTTTGGACGTTAGACAAATCATGTCATCAAGGATGTTAGCAAAAACAAGTATCAATGAGCCAGATGCAGATAACAGCCAACAAAACACTAGCTCTAGTTAATTTTAATCAAGCAACCAAAAAAAAGCTACAAATTATTCATTTTTTTTTCAGTTAAAGAGATTTCAGAAGTGTAGATTTTTCCAAGTGGGTTATAACATACTGACCACCCTTGATCTTTTCAAAGCAGCAATATGTGCATATAATATTGGATCAGTCATCTGTTCCTGAGCAATTCTTTTGAACTGTGTTTTGCTGTTGACTTAAGCAAGGATAAAGCCAAAAATAATTGTGGCCAATATCATATGTTAGAAAATCTCAAATATTTTTGTTTTTTGTGGAAAACTAACTTTTCTGAAAAGAACCAGCATTTAGCTGACTCGATTTCTGCAGCTAACTCTGTTTCTCCAGCTGTTTTTGCATTATTTAAAATGTTTGAGGGCCCATAACAGCAAAAACAACTGGATTTATGTCGTTCCTTCAGCATACTGAAACTTTCCAAGGTAGTGCAGAGTATGTGCACCCAGAGGACAATTGTGTCAGCAGTTTACAAAAATCAGTAAGTCCTAATCAGACCAAAGGATATTGATTAGTCGCATCTAGAAAGATGGTTCCTATTGTCAATTACTGAAGTCAACAGAGAAACCATGAAGCTGCAATTTGTTCACTGACCCCTGACAGATGCTTGGGTAGTGCTAAGGAAAGGTTTAAGGGTGATGGAGATCCAGAATGCAGTAAATGTAAATATTATATTTACTTCAGATGACTTCTGTGCCAACATTCTTTCAGTTGTTTTGTAGTGAGTGATATTATTCTGCTGTCTATAGAAGTTTACCTCTGATCCCCACAGAATTGTCCCGCACAGAATGAGACCAGGCTGAATTTGTCCTGTTCTCCTTTCCTTTTCTCTTAGCCACAAATGCTTCCTTTTCTAGTATTTAGCAACTCACTGTACAAAAGGACAATCTAAGCTCCAACACCCCCCCCCCCCACCAATCAATGTATATTTTTTTCCAAAAACCTGATGGTCACTTCTCATCTGAATTCTTCCACCTGTCTCCTTGAAGAGCGGAATGACTGAAGGTCAACCTGTTCAAGAAAAAGTGAAATAAAAACAGATTACTGGAGAAACTCAACAGGTCTGGCAGCATCCACAGATGAGAAAACAGTTAACATTTCGAGTCCAGTGATCTTTCGACAGAACAGATTAAAACTGATATTGCTTATTAAGTGCTCACAATGCTTTTTTGCTTATGAATTTCTGGAAGATTACTAAAATCTACTTGATGAAGATTCAACTCTATAAAAGACAGTTCCTATCTGTTTTTTTTTTGTGGTTCTTATTGAGACTACATGTAAATTTTATAACTGCCAGCCTCATTTTAACAAAAATGAATATTATTTTATGAATATTATTTTAATAAATAATATTCATAACTGAACTAATCTGAAAAGCTGTGTTTCTTGACAGCATTGAGACTAACAGAACTTAGGGGCACTGTTTAAAAATACAGGATCGCCCATTAAAAATGGGGCTGAGGAGGAATGTCTTTTCTCAGAAGATCATTAATCTATAAAATACTTTTCCAGAGAGGACATTAAAGTCTAGGTTATTGAATATATTCAGAGCTCAGCTAGACAGATCTTTGATTTACAAGAGAGTTAAGGAAGTAGAGTTAAGCCACAATCAGATCAGTCGTGACCCGATAGAATGGCAGATCTGGCTCAGTGGGCTGAATGGCTTGCTCCTTATCATAAATTAAAATTTTTAAAATTTTTAAATTTTTTTTATTTTAGTTGAGAGACTATATTGGGAGTATAGTGTAATTATAGTGACTGTAATGCACAGCGAATGCTTCAACCTTATTTTAAAGTTGTGAGAAAGAAACATGTATTATGGCACAAGATCACTGTATCTCTTCTAAATGTTAGTTTCTTGATAAACGTATGTTTGATTTTCTGACCGATTAATCCCTTGAGATTTAAAATCTTTTAATTTCAAGATTGAGAGGTTTTCTCACCTATCAAATGTGAGTGAGGGCTGTATTAGATTTTTCAGCTATATTTTCATCTTTGCGCAGCTCCTCTGGTCTGTGAAAGATGAGTGACTTATGAAAATGGTAAGGGAATATGCAGGGGAACAGAAGGGGTGAGATACGCGAGTCCGTAGACAAGGTGTGGGTTGTGTATGAGGGAGCCTGGAGGTAGGTGAGGGTATATGAGTTGGCATGAGGGATCATGCCAACTGAGGAATTTGAGGAATGAAAGCTAGAGGAACAGTTCTAAAATAAATGGAATAAAGCCATGCCACTTTCCTATTTCTGTGGCTGCCCTTCACTCTCCAGGGCTTAGAAGACTCAACATTATCTGGTTCCTGTCTCCAAGGGCAAAAATCTGGTCTGATTGTACCCTTAAGTTGAAGTGATTCTACTGAGTCAGAAAATTCCCAACTCAAACAGTCAGTCTCAGTAGCGCAAATCTGGTCTACTGTATTCCATGTAACTCTGTATTGAATAGAACAGTTCTAATTTATAGTCCAGCAAGGCTCCAAAGGCAAGAGAAGGTATTAAAGCTTCAGGGAAATGGCGATCTGGGTTAAATTGAAAATTATTTATCAGCCTGTCTATTCCAAAACGTGAGCAAAAGTGAACACCAGTTAAAGCACAACCTTTGAATACAATTAACCACCCAATTAAATATAATCAGTAAGAATGAAACCACTTGCAAGCTTGGCTTACCACTGAGACAAATAATCTAGTTCTGTCGACTTAAATACTTTTTATTCATCTTCTCTTATCAGGAGCTACTGGGAAAGGATATTGTCGAGTTTTGCCATCCCGAAGATCAAAGCCACGTGCGAGACAGTTTTCAGCAGGTATTTACAGCATTGAATGACACAGCAGCAGGCTCTGATAATTTTTCATGCATTTTTAAATGAATTTTCTATGCTTATCTTAATTCTTTAAACATAAACAGTCTTGATTTGATGCTGTGAAGTGCTAAGACATCTATTATTTTCCATTTAAAGGATGACTTTATGATGACGTATTCTAGTAAAAAGTGAGGTCTGCAGATGCTGGAGATCAGAGCTGAAAATGTGTTGCAGGTTAAAGCACAGCAGGTTAGGCAGCATCCAAGGAACAGGAAATTCAACGTTTCGGGCCAGAGCCCTTCATCATGTATTCTAGTAATCGCTTGTAAATCAGGATGTGGAAAGATGAGTGAAACTTGATGAAATTACAATCATGAGGAAAGCGGTACCACATAAACTGATGGAACTGTGGACTGACAAGTCTCTGAGTCTGATGGACTTTATCCTGGGCTCATAAAACAGATGACCGAAGAACTGTTAGAACTGTTGGTGTTTAATTTTCCAAAATTCTCTCAATTTCGGAAAGGCTCTGTCAGACTGGATAGTAACAAATATAATTCTATTGAAAACGGCCAGAGGCAGGAAAGTATAAACCAGTTAGCTTTATGTCTCATTGGAAAGGTGTTAGAATCCATCATTAGAGATTTGAGCTGCATGTATTGAAAATCTCATGTAACTAGAGTCAGTGTAATTTTGTCAAGGGGAATTTGTGTTTAACCAACATTTTGGGATTCTTTTTGAAGGCATTAAATTAGGTTAGATTAGATCAGATCACTTAGCGTGGAAACAGGCCCTTCGGCCCAACAAGTCCACGCTGACCCTCCGAAGAGCAACCCACCCAGACCCATTTCCCCTCCATTTACCCTTTTACCTAACACTACAAGCAATTTAGCATGGCCAATTCACCTAACCAGCACATTTTTAGACAGTGGGAGGAAATCGGAGCACCCGGAGGAAACCCACGGAGAATGTGCAAACTCCACTCAGATAGTTGCCTGAGGTGGGAATTGAACCCGGGTTTCTGGCGCTGTGAGGCAGCAGTGCTAACTACTGTGCCACAGTGCCGCATTATACCTGGTATAGATGAAGGGGAGCTTAGAGATCTATCATACTTGGATTTTTAGAAGGTATTTGATAAGAATTGTGTGGGAAGCTAGGGAAATGATTGCTGGGTACCTTACTGAGATTTTTGTGTCATAAATAGTCATAGGTGAGGTGCCAGAAGACTGGAGGTTGACTAACATGGTGCCACTGCTTAAGAAGCGCTGTAAGGACAAGCCAGGGAACTATAGACCAGTAAGCCTGACATCATGGTGGATAAGTTGTTGCAGGAAATTCTGAGGGACAGGATGTACATGTTTTTGGAAAGGCACGGACTGTTTTAGGATAGTCAACATGGCTTTGTGCGTGGGAAGTCATGTCTCACAAACTTGATTGAGTTTTTTGAAGAAGTAGCAAAGAGGATTGATGAGGGCAGAGCGGTGGAAATTGATCTGTATGGATTTCAGTAAGGCGTTCGACAAGATTCCCCATGGGAGACTGGTTAGCAAGGTTAGATCTCCTGGAACACAGAGAACTAGCCATTTGGATACAGAACTGGCTCAAAGGTAGAAGACAGGGGATGGTTGTAGAGGGCTGTTTTTCAGACTTGAAGCCTGTGAGCAGTGGAGTGCCACAAGGATCGGTGCTGGGTCCACTACCTTTTGTCATTTACCGAAATGATTTGGATGCGAGCATAAAGGGTTAGTAAGTTTGTAGATGACACCAAAATTGGAGGTGTAGTGGACAGCAAAGAAGGATACCTCAGACTACAATGGGATCTTGATCAGATGGGCCAATGGGCTGAGAAGTGGCAGATGGAGTTTAATGTAGATAAATTTGAGGTGCTGCCTTTTGGGAAAGCAAATCTTAGTAGGACTTACGCACTTAACAGTAAGGTCCTAGGGAGTGTTGCTGAGCAAAGATAGCTTGGAGTTCAGGTTCATAGTTCCTTGAAAGTGGGGTTGCAGATAGATAGGATAGTGAAGGCAGCGTTTGGTATGCTTTCCTTTATTGGTCAGAGTATTGAGTACAGGAATTGGGAGGTCATATTGCGACTGTACAGTACATGGGTTAGGCCACTGTTGGAATATTGTGTGCAATTCTGGTCTCCTTCCTATCAGAAAGATGTTGTGAAACTTGAATGGGTTCAGAAAAGATATACAAAGATGTTGCCAGGGTTGGAGAATTTGAGCTACAGGGAGAGGTTGAATAGGCTGGAGCTGTTTTCCCTGGTGCATCGGAGGTTGAGGGGTGACTTTACAGAGGTTTATAAAATTATGAGGGGCATGGGTAAGATAAATAGACAAAGTCTTTTTCCTTGGGTCGGGAAGTCCGGAACTAGAGGGCATAGGTTTAGGGTGAGAGGGGAAAGATATAAAAGAGACCTAATGGGCAACTTGTTCATGCAGAGGGTGGTACATGTATGGAATGAGCTGCCAGAGGAAGTGCTGGAGGCTAGTACAATTGCAACATTTAAAAGACATTTGGATGGGTATATGAATAGGAAGGGTTTGGAGGTCTGGGTGCTGGCAGTTGGGACTGGGTTGGGATATCTGGTTAGCATGGACAAGTTGGACTGAAGGGTCTGTTTCCATGCTGTACATCTCTATGACTCTAAGATGCCACCTTATTGTGGAAAATCAGAGCTCATGGAATAGAGGTAGCACGGTTAAAGATTGGCTGTTTGGGTGGTAGAAGACTAAGTACACATAAATGGTTCTCCATCTGATTGGCAGGATGTGACAAGCGGAGTCTTGCAAGGATGTGTGTTGGGCCTCAACTTGCAGTTTGCATCGATGTCTTAAATGAGAGGATTGAAGTCCAGAAATCTAAACTCACAGACAACACCAAGATAGGAAAATATCTTGTGAAGAAGATATATGGAAGTTGCAGATGGATAAAGATAGATTGATTGAGTGGGCAAAAATCTGGCATATGGAGCATAATGTGTAAAAATGTGAAATAGTTCATTTTGGCAAGAAGAATGAAAGAACAGATTATCACAAATGGATAGCAACTGCAGAATTCCAAGCTGCGGAAGGGTTTTTGTGTTATGTTGCATAACTGCAGGTTTAGTATGTAATCAGAAAGGCTAATGGGATGCTATCCTTTATTAAGAGAAGAGTTAAAAACAAAAGTAAGGATGTTATGATTAGATTAGATTAGATTCCCTACATTGTGGAAACAGGCCCTTCAGCCCAACAAGTCCATACCGACCTTCTGAAGAGTAACCCATCCAGACCCATTTCCCTCTGACTAATGCACCTAACACTATGGGCAATTTAGCATGGCCAATTCGCCTGACCTGCACATCTTTGGACTGTGGGAGGAAATCAGAGCACCCGGAGGAAACTCACGCAGACACGGGAAGAATGTGCAAACTCCACACAGACAGTCTCCCGAGAGCTGGAATCGAACATGGGACCCTGGAACTGTGAGGCAGCAGGAAATTAGTGAGACCACAGCAAAAAAACTGTGTACAATTTTGGTCGCCTTATTTAAGGAATAGTTTAAATGGATTGAGGTGGTTCAGGGGTGCTTTACTCGATTGATACCTGGAATGAGCAGGTTGATGAATGAGGTGATTTTCAATAGGCTGCGCATGCTTTCACAGGAGTTCAGAAGAGTTAGAGATGACTTGATTGAAGTGTGCAAGTTCCTGAATGGTCTTGATAGGATGTGCCAGAAGAAAGGGTGCTGTTCTAAAATTGTTCTTCCCCAAGACAGAGCTGAAGACAGCTTTTTACTTTGGGGGTTTTGGGACTTTAGAACTCTATGCATCAGAAGCAATGGAGTCATTGATTATTTTTAAGATAGAGGTAGATAAGTTCTAATGAAGTCATCTAAGACTCGAAACATTAGCTTGCTTTCTTTTTATGAGTGCTATCTGATCTCCAACACTTTTTGATAGCCGGGGTAATTAAGGGTTATTAGGAGTTGGTGTGAATGTGAAAATTGAAACACAAGCAGATCAGCCGAGATCTTACTGAATGGTGACGCAGGCCCGTGGGGCTGAATGGTCAATTCTGCTCCGATTCGTATGTTCGTATACGAGCACCATGACTGTGCACATAAATATGTACCCCAATGCACATTTTATGTAAAGAATTCCATGAGAACTAGGCTTTGAAATAACTTATTTGATTATGCAAAATAAAGTATGAATATTTTAACTAAAGATCCACGATTAGCTGCTTGCATCTCAAATTGACTTGGAGCATGTATACAAACTAACATTAATCTCTAAATTGATGAAAAGTTATTTATGTCCAACATCAAAAATCGAGGAAAATCTCACTTAGTTATTGCAGAATGTAAGATTTCCAAAAGATATACAGTTCACTGCCTTTCTAAGCCTCATTTATAATTGGCTTGGGTTGGTATAGCTAAGCCATATGAGCAAGGAAACTAGCTTGAAGCTTCTTCGAAGCTACTTCGAGCATCCTAGCGATAATAAAGAATACTGGGAGGAATTAAGTACCACCATCAGGGCTAAGGAAGTAGTATTAGATAAACTAATGGAGATAAAGACACATTGATCCCCCTGGACCTGATGGCTTGGCATCCTCGGAGTCAAAAAGGAATTAGAGATAGTAGATGTATTGGTTGGAATTTTACAAAAATTCTCAGATTCTAGAGAAGTACCAGATAATTGGAGAATGCCATTGTCACATCCCAATTCCAAAAGAGATGGAGGCAAAAAGTAGGTAACTGTAGGCCGATTATTCTACCATTTAATATTGGACAAATGTTGGAATCAATTATTGGAGAAGTAATAACAGCACATCTAAAAGATGATTAATCAAATCAAGTAGAGTCAATGTGGCTTCATGAAAAGGGAAAAAAAGTCTTATGAATTTCATGAGGAATCCTCAACTAGAGTGGATAGAGGGGAACCAGTAAATGCGTTGTATTGTACTCTCAGAAGGTGTTTAATAAAGTACTTAACAAAGGATTAAGTCATAAGAGTCCCCAGTATTGAGGTAGTATATTGGCATGGTTAGAGAATTGGCTCATGGGTAGGAAATAGCGATTGGGGATAAAGGGTTCTTTTTCAGGTTGGCAACCTGTAACCAGCGGGGCTCAAGAGGGTTTAGTGCTGGAACTACAACTGTTTACAATATCTGGATGTAGGTTTGTTTGTTGAGCTGGAAGGTTTGTTTTCAGGTGTTTCATCACCATGCTAGGTAACCTCTTCCATGAAGCCATTCAGAGGCTCACTGAAGATGTTACCTAGTGTGGTGACGAAATGAACCTTCCAGCTCAGCAAGCAAACCTACATCCAGAACCTCAACCTGAACTACAAATCTTCTCAAAATGTGTTTACAATATATATTAATGACTTGGATAAATAAAACAAGTGTGGCTTGACCACTATGAGAAATGTGAAGTTGTTCATTTTGGAAGGGAGAACAAAATAAGTCCTTTTAAATGAAGAAAAACTACAGAAAGCTACAACATAAAGGGACTTGGGGACACTTGTGCATGAAACACGTGCAGCAGGTAATCGGAAAGTCTCATGAACTATTGGCTCTTATTTCAAGGGGTTTGAAGGATAAGTGTAGGGAAGTCTTACTGCAACTGTGCAAGATGCTGATGAGACTAGATCTGCAGTACCATGAGTGATATTGGTCCCCTTATTTAAGAAAAGATTGGAGTCACTAGGTTCGGTAAGATGATCCCTTATGAGGAGGGATTGTTCTAATAAGCAAAGGCTAAACAGATTTGGACTGTACTCACTGGTGTTTAGATGAATGAGAAATGATCTCGTTGATATATGGAGAGGTTACTTCAGAACCAGACAAAGATAAATAAAAGGATATTGCTAGACCAGGCTCAGAGCAGCATCTGGATGTCTGACAATGTGGATGTGCTGCTGCGAGGTTCATGCAAGGTAACATTCAATATTAGGACATCATGTTGAGGTTGTTCAGGATGTTGGTGAGGCCACTCCTGGAATACTTTGCCCCGTTCTGGTTGCCTTATTATAGGAAGGAAATTTTTAAACCGGAGAGGGTTCAGAAAGGATTCATCAGGATGTTGCTGGGAATGGAAGGTTTGAGTTACAAAAGTAGGCAGAATAGGCTGGGATTTTTTTTTTGTTGGAGTTTGAGGGGTGACCTTACAGAGATTTATAAAATCATGAGGGGTATAGATTAGGTGAATGACAGGCATCTTTTCCCAAGGGGCAAGGAATTCAAGACTCGGGGCATATTTATGAGGTGAGAGAAGAAAGATTTAAAAAAGACATGAGGGGCAACGGAGAAAGTGATTTGTGTGGAATGAACTTCCAGAGGAAATGGTGGAAGGATATGGGCCAAGCACAGGCTAGTGGGACTAGTTTAGTTTGGGAAACTTGTTTGGCTTGGGCAGGTTGGACTGAAGGGTCTGTTTCCATGCTATGTGACTCTGACTCTAAGTTTTAAGCAAGAAAAAGGTAGGAGTTACTGGGGAGAAGTAACAAAGGGAATGCCAGTGATAGTGGAAGGCAAGAAAGGTGAAATGGCAAAAGGAATGAATGGTGCGAGGACAAATGGAGTGTACTGGATCAAATCAAGAAACAAAAGACGCTAATGGAGGAGATGTGAATGACAGAATAGGGAACAGATGTCATCCGAAAGCAAAAAGAACCAAAGAAAATAAAATATGGAATGAATGAAAAACAAAAATAAGTATATGCAGCGATTACATCTGAAATTACTCCATGCTGGATCTAGAAGGCTGAAAAATTCTCAATTAAAAGTTGAAGTGCTGTGTCTAGAACTTACTCTGAACTTCTTTGGAACACTACAGAATACTGAAGATGGAGTTGGTTTGGTTTGGGACTGGTGTGGGGAATTAAATTCAAAGATGACCAAAATCTTGGCGTCATGTTTGCAAAGACTGACTGTTCTGCATGTCACTCTGTATCAAATCAATCTTCATCTGGCCTCATCATACTACAGGAGACAACTTCATCAGTAGTGAATACTGTGTGCTAAATTGAAGTAAGTACAATTCAATTGCTGAGGTTTTTGTTTTTGATTCATTCATGGGATGTGTGCATTGCTGGCCAGGCCAGCATTTCTTTGCCCAGCCTGGTTGTCCTTGAGAAAGTGATGGTGAGCTGCTTCCTTCAACTGCTGCAGTCCATCTGGCACACCACTGCTTATAGGCTTCTAGTCACGCAAATAACCTTCAACCATCAGCCTCTGTTAGTTTGACGTGTGTCTACTTCAATGGCAGGAGCATCCGGAATAAGGTGGGTGAACTTGCAGTCTGGGTTTGATACCTGGGATTTCGATGTGGCCATTTCGGAGACATGGGTCGAGCAGGGACATGAATGGTTATTGCACGTTCCAGGGTTTAGATGTTTCAGTAAGAACAAAGAAAATGATATGTTGGTGGGGTGGGGTTGGTAGGGCGGCAGCGGCATTATTACTGAAGGTCAGTATTGCGGATGCAGAAAGGACTCATCTACTGAGCTGAGGTTAGAAACAGGACAGGAGAGGTCTCCTTGTTGGCAGTTTTCTATAGGCCTCTGAATAGTTCCAAAGATGTAGTTGATAGCTTTGCAAAGATGATCCTCGATAGGAGCGAGAGTGACAGGGTAGTTGTTTTGGGGGACTTCAACTTTCCAAATATTGACTGGGGATACTATAGTATCTTAGATGGGTCAGCTTTTGTCCAATAAGTGCAGGATGACTTCCTGACACAATATGTAGACTGGCCAAAAAGGATTTGGTACTTGGTAATGAACCCGGCCATGTGTTAGGTTTGGAGGTAGGTGAGCACAATTCAGTTATGTTTACTTTAGCGATGGAAAGAGAAAAGTACATACTGGGGCCAAGAGTTATAGCTGGGGGAAAGGCAATTATGATGCGATTAGGCAAGATTTAGGATGCATAGGATGAGAAAGGAAACTGCAGGGAATGGGCACAATTGAAATGTGGAACTTATTCAAGGACCAGCTACTGTGGATCTTTGATAAGTTTGTACCTGTCAGGCAGAGAGGAAGTTGTTGAGCGCGGAAGCTGTAGTTTAGTAAGGAAGTTGAATCTCTTGTCAAGAGGAAGAAGAAGGTATATGTTAAGATGAGATGTGGCGGCTCAGTTAGGGAGAGTTACAAGTTAGCCAGGAAAGACCGAAAAAGAGAGTTAAGAAGTGCTAGGAGGAGAAATTGTTGGTGGATAGAATCAAGGAAAATCCTAAAGCTTTCTATAGGCATATCAGGAATAAAAGAATGGTGAGAGTAAGATTAAGGCCAATCAAGGACAGTAGTGGAAAAGTGTGCATGGAGTTAGAGAATCTGGGAGGCGCTAAATGAATACTTTTCATCAGTATTCACACTTGAAAAAGACAATGTTGTCAAGGAGAATACTGAGATACAGGTTGCTAGACTAGACAGGTTTTTACAGGAGGAGGTGTTAGCAATTCTGGAAAGTATAAAAATAGATATGTCCCCTGGGCCAGATGGGATTAATCCTAGGATTCTCTGGGAAGCCAGGGAGGAAATTACCGAGCCTTTGGCTTTAATCTTTATGTTGTCATTGTCTCCAGGAATAGTGCCAGAAGACTGGAGGACAACAAATGTTGTTCCCCTTATTCAAGAAAGGGAGCAGAAACAACCCTGGTATATATAGACCAGTGAGCCTTACTTTGGTTGTGGGTAAACTGTTGGAAAGGATTATAAGAGATAGGATTTATAATCATCTAGAGAGGAATAAATCGATTAGGAATAGTCAACACAATTTTGTGAAGGGTAAGTCATACCTCACAAACCTTATTAAGCTCTTTGAGAAGGTGACCAAACAGGTGAAGGAGGGTAAAGCGGTTGATGTGGTTTATATGGATTTCAGTAAGGCATTTGATAAGGTTCCCCATGGTAGGGAATTGCACAAAATGCAGAGGCATGGGATTGAGGGTGATTTAGCGGTTTGGATCAGAAATTGGCTAGCTGAAAGAAGATAGAGGGTGGAGGCTGATGGGAAATATTCATCCTGGAGTTCAGTTACTAGTGGTGTACTGCAAGAATCTGTTTTTGGGCCAGTGTTGCTTGTCGTTTTCATAAATGACCTGAATGAGGGCATAGAGGATGGGTTAGTAGATTTGTGGGTGACACTAATGTCAGTGGAGTTATAAATAGTGACGAAGGATGTTGTAGGTTACAGAGCGATACAGATAAGTTGCAGAGCTGGGCTGAGAGGTGGCAAATGGAGTTCAATGTGGAAAAGTTTGGATGGAGTAACAGGAATGCATAGTACAGGGCTAATGGTAATATTCTTGGTACTGTAGATGAGCAGAGAGAGATCTTGGTGTCCATGTACACAGATCTTTGAAAGTTGATAGGGTTGTTAAGAAGGCATAGCTTTTGTTGGTAGAGGGAATTGAATTTCTGAACCATGAAGTCATGCTGCAGCTGTACAAAACTCTGGTGCAGCCGCACTTAAAGCATTGCACACAATTCTGGTCACTGCATTATAAGAAGGATGTGAAAGCTTTGGAAAGGGTTCAGAGGAGATTTAATAGGATGTTGCCTGGTATGGAGGTACGGTCTTATTAGGAAAGGCTGAGGGACTTGAGGCTATTTTCAATCAAATTTATTATACATACTGTCCCCCTGAACAAGCTATGTTTATCTTTGATTAATTCTTATTCCTCTAAGTGGGAATAAATTTCAAAAGTTTCATTATGACTGTCATTTGACTTGCTGGCCTGTAGTTCCCTGGTTTATTTGTACCTCTCTCTTCCTGAATAATGGTACAAAATCAGCTATCTTCAAAACCTCTGGCACTTCTCCCACATGTAGACAAGATTTTAAAATTGATGTCAAGGCCCATGCAATCTCCACCCTTGCTTCCCACAGCAACCCTGTGATACATCTCATCTTAACCTGGGGATTTATTTATCTTCAAGAGAGTCTATCAAAATGGTATTAAGCTTCTTGAGTGTTGTTGAGCCACACTCATCCAGGCAACACATTTCTGACTTGTGCCTTGTAGTTATTGGACAGGCTCCAGGGAGTCAGGAGATGAGTTCCTCGCTGCAGGATTCCTAGTCTCTGTTCTGCTCTTATAGTATCTGTATTTATATGGTTGGTTTATTTCAGTTTGGTCTTACTTTGGTCTTAGCTAAGGCTGTCTTACTGTGAGGCACTCACTGTGCCTCTCCCTCAGTTACCAAAAAAGTATCAGGACAGCTTCTTTTGCCTGAACTGGAAAATTTATCACTTTTTTCCCCCCGATTTCCAGTGATCTCTTATCTCCACATGACCCATTTCAGATGCTTCTCATCGCCATGTTAACTATTCTGTCTCCATTTTAGAGGACAAGCTGTTAACTACTTTGCATAGCTACTTTGAAGTTTGAAAACACGTACTAACAGATTCAAGAACATTTTCTTCCCCACTGTTATCAGACTTCTGAACTTACTTTGATATATGATAGATTTGATCTTTCTTTGCACACTCTCTGTAGCTGTAACACTATGTTTTGCATTCTGTTCTATTACCCTGAAGTACTTTCTTTAAGGTATGATTTGTCTGGATAACATGCAAAACAATATTTTTCACTGTATCTGAGTACTGGTGATAATAATAAATCAAATCTCACATGATGCTTCACATTAGGAGTGTCTTGCATTCCCACAATTTTTCTATTTCAGATGTTAACTGTATAATCTTCCATACTGATTCTTGTTTTTGCTTCTTTTTTCTTCTGGAACAAGACATCTTCCCACCACACTTGACAATGTCTGTTTCATTTCTGCATACATTCCTCTCCTCTCTCTGATGAAAGAGTTCCTCTCGTTTTTACTATTCAATTCTTCAGCATTCAAAGGCACATCCTATCTGTGGCCAGTGGAGTGCCACAAGGATCGGTGCTGGGCCCTCTACTTTTTGTCATTTACATAAATGATTTGGATGTGAGCATAAGAGGAGTTAGTAAGTTTGCAGATGACACCAAAATTGGAGGTGTAGTGGACAGCGAAGAGGGTTACTCAGATTACAACAGATTCTGGACCAGATGGGCCAATGGGCTGAGAAGTGGCAGATGGAATTTAAGTCAGATAAATGCGAGGTGCTGCATTTTGGGAAAGCAAATCTTAGCAGGACTTATACACTTAATGGTAAGGTCCTAGGGGGTGTTGCTGAACAAAGAGACGGAGTGCAGGTTCATAGCTCCTTGAAAGTGGAGTTGCAGATGGATAGGATAGTGAAGACGGCGTTTGGTATGCTTTCCTTTATTGGTCAGAGTCTTGAGTACTGGAGTTGGGAGGTCATGTTGCGGCTGTACAGGACATTGGTTAGGCCACTGTTGGAATATTGCATGCAATTCTGGTCTCCTTCCTATTGGAAAGATGTTGTGAAACTTGAAAGGGTTCAGAAAAGATTTACAAGGATGTTGCCAGGGTTGGAGGATCTGAGCTATAGGGAGAGGCTGAACAGGCTGGGGCTGTTTTCACTGGAGTGTCGGAGGCTGAGGGGTGACCTTATGGAGATTTACAAAAGTATGAGGGGCATGGGTAGGATAAATAGACAAAGTCTTTTCCCTGAGGTCAGGGAGTCCAGAACTAGAGGGTATAGGTTTAGGGTGAGAGAGGAAAGATATAAAAGAGACCTAAGGGGCAACGTTTTCACGCAGAGGGTGGTACATGTATGGAATGAGCTGCCAGAGGATGTGGTGGAGGCTGGTATAACTGCAACATTTAAGAGGCATTTGTTTGGGTATATGAATAGGAAGGGTTTGGAGAGATGTGGGCCTGGGTGCTGGCAGGTGGGACTAGATTGGATTGGGATATCTGGTCTGCATGGACAGGTTGGACCGAAAGGTCTGTTTCCATGCTGTACATCTCTATGACTCTATCTGATTTTTATACTGGTGGCCTCATCCCTTCCTGGTCAGGCAGATGGAACTCATCATATGTGGCTCCTGTGCTGCATAGGTCACACCAAGAGGCTTTCCAGGTTAAGATCCCCCCCATACCCATCCCCTTTGGGCTGTGTTGCCATACGCAGGGCACTTCTCCCTTCCCCAATTCCTTTCCTGGCCAAAGTATTTTCCAGTGGTTCACTTGCTTAATTTTCTTTCTTTCTTACTCTGCTTGCTGTTCCTTTAATCAGAAGTTGTTTCTGTGCAGCATTTAAGGGGTGGCATGGTGGCTCAGTGGTTAGCACTGTTGCCTCACAGCACCAGTGACCCAGGTTTGATTCTGGCCTTGGGCGACTGCTTGTGTGGAGTTTGCATAATCTCAAAGATGTGCTGTTTATGTGAATTTACCATGCTAAATTGCCCATAGTGTTCCGGGCTGTGTAGATTAGATGCATTAGTCAGGGGTAAATGTAGAGTAATAGGGTATGGGGAATGGGCCTGGGTGGATTACTCTTTGGCAGGTCGGTATGGACTTGTTGGGCCAAATGGCCTGTTTCCACACTGTAGAGATTGTATGATTTACACAGATGCTGCCAGAACTGTTGAATCTTCTCACTATTTCCTGTTTTTATTTCAGTTTTCCAATATTTGTGGTATTTTGATTTTATATTTGAAAATACGATTTTAAAAATATTTTCATTTCACACTATATTATTCTGTGCCTGCACTGTATAAGTGAACTAAAGTTTTTACTTGTCTGTAACATTCTTTTTGACATGTCTTATAATTATCAAAGGCATCACTGCTGGAATCTTTTTTTCTCCCTCCTGCAGTAATGTAAACATTGACCTAATTTAAAACAACTCTTTTCGCACAGAATTTCTTATTAGCTGCTTAGATTGCAAAAAATGCTAGAAAAATTCTTTACTTTGAAATGTGGTTTCTTTGCAGTACTGTTACTTGCAAATGTTCCACCTCGTGCTGCAATGTGGTTATAATTGTGAGGGGTAAATGTTGAAACAGGATACATTTCTCTGTCTTATATCCAATTATAAATACACATGCAAATGGTTTTAATTAAATATAACACATAAGAGTATTCTCCCAACTGTTGTGTAATGCAACAGATACATTTTATATGCAAGAATTTAAATTAAATGTTGCCTCGGAGCACTGATGCCTGGGCCAGGCTATTGAGTTGTTATTGTGTCACAAATTGCTTTTTATCGTGCCCATTTGCTTGTGGGAATCTTTTTCTAAAAGTTCAACAGATTGGGTTATTGATTTTTATCTTTTACAATAACATGATTGCATTCTCCAATCAGCTGGAGGAACTACGTGGCAAATGGAGTGTTGTAACTACAGGTGACACTACAGTACTGCAGATGGTGCTGTTGACAGTACTTGCACTCTCAGTTAGATTTCAACCATCACATCTGTCTGACTTTTGCCACAATTGTCTGCTCATTTAGGGTGTATCTCCTGTGACAATTGACTTATCTTGTGATTTTGTGCTGGTATAATTAACATTCTTTTATTCAATGCTATTAGGTATCTACCCAAAGATGGACATTCAGCCCACTACTGTTCCACATAGCAAAATCTTTTTGCTGGAAGTTCGGGACAAGAGTGTGCAACTCCTTATGAGAAGAAACCACTCCAGTCATGAACAGTGACTGCCCTGGTTCATTGTATTCTTTTTGTATGTTATAGAGAACGCTTGGGGCTATCTAGTACATCAATCCTCAAATAATCCATCAGTTTCTTTTTCATTGATTCACGGCATGCAGCTTGGTAGCTCAACCTTACTGGCAATTTAACTTCTGATTATCTTAATGCAAATACATGTCCCATGTCTCTCATGAGCAGCCAACGTTTGGATTAAGGATTAATGCCTCTCTTATCTACTTCATAGTGCAACCTGGTTTTTGCATACCCTAGAAGAGGAAGACTGGAATATCATGAGGAAAATTTAAGTGTTTAATTTTGAATTGGGCAGATAACTTCCATTTGACTGATTTTTTTTTCTCTAGAGGAGAGGAACATTCCTTGGTTTCCTGCATATGTTATAATCTTACGTTTCAGTGAAAGAAAATCTTTACATGTAACATGGCACCTCCAGCAGTACTTCTGCAGCATAATATTTTAAACATATATCTTTAAGGTTTTTCCTAAGCATCTACCAATGATAATAGGAGTAACGTCATTGCTTAGCTCTGGGAGTAACACTGTAGGTCAGTGTTTATTTTTACTAACATTACAATATAATGAGAAGACAAACTTTTGTGAATTTGAGTTTAGCCTGTTATTTTTGAGAGAATGTATTCTTTCGTCTGAAGCCAATAAAATTGTTTTTGATCTCTAAGCTGTTTGTGTTATCAGGGATTTGATAATGTTTTCAGAAAAGTGAGGCTATTAAAACTAGTGCAGATCTGGTTTTGAACCTGTGAGCATCATGCACAGGTTTCCTTCCCAAGGAGAGATAAAGACATGGGCTGCAGTGGGAAACTTGGGCCTGTGTGTCATACCCAGAGCCAAAAATAACATCGAGACTATATCATTAGTTCCAGGGCTTGTTTTATCTATCATGTAATCGGAAGCCCCAGATTTGGATACTTGCATGAACTCTGTATCTTTTGTGACTCTTGATAGGGTGGGGCATATGTTACTGTTGAAAGAAGGGTGTTGGTTGTTGACCTGAAAAGAAGAAAGCTTTTTCAAGGATTTAATCACAACTGTCTAAACAAAAGCAAATCCATTATGTAATCCATCTGGAGACAGTAAGTATTTGAGTCAAATAGATAAAACAGTGGAGCTAACATTTTCTCCTTAAATGGATCTGATTTGGATAAGTAATCTTTTTCTTATTTATTTGTGGATATTACCTTGAGAAGATGATGGGCTGCCCTCTTGATTTTGACCCAGTGACACTGAAGGAACAGTGATATATTTCCAAGTTAGGATAGTGAGGCATTTAGAGGGGAACTTGCAGGTGGTGGTATTCCCCATGTATCTGCTGCCCATGTTGCTTCTCGATGGTAATAATCGTGGATTTGGACTGTGCTTTATGAGGAGACTTGGTGAATTTTTGCATTGCAAATTGTAGATAGGCACACTGCTACTGAGCTTCGGAGGTTGAGGGAGTGTATGTTTGTAGATAATTGTCCCAATCAAGCAGGCAGCTTTATCCTGATTGGTGTCAAGTTTCTTGATTGTTGTTGGAACTGCAGTCATTCTGGTAACTGGACAGTATTTTATCACACTCCTGACTTGTGTCTTGTAAATGGTGGACAAGTTTTGGGAAATCCAGAGATGAATTACTCACTGCAGTATTCCGAGCCTCTGACCTGCTCTTGTAGCCACAGTATTTCTATGGCAACCCCAAGATGGTGATGCTGGGCAACTCAGCAATGATATTACTTTTGAATATCAATGGATGGTGTTTGGATTCTCTCTTCTTCATTACCTGCATTTGTATGGCGTAAATGTTACCTGTCAGCCCAAGCCTAGATATTGAGCACGAACTGCTGTGTTTGGACATGAACTGCTTCAGTATCTGAGGAGCTGTAAATGGTATTATGTATTATGTATTCATCAGCAAATGTTGCCTAATTCTGACCTGTGGAGAGTTAATTGATGAAGCAGTTGAAGTTGTCTGAAATACTGAAAACTCTGAAATTTAGCTGTTTTGTCTTTGAACCAAGACTATAATCAGGTCAGGAAATGAATGAAATATTAACATAAATTGCTGGAAAATCTAAGCAGGTCTGGCATCATCTGTGGAGAGAAATCAGAGTTAATGTTTCAGATCCAGTGATCCTCCTTTAGAACAGAGTGGCCTTGGTAGAATCTAAATTGCTTTTCTGTTAGAAATTTATTGCTGAGCAGGTGCTGCATGATAGCACTGTGGATCAGCTTTTGCTTCATTTTTTTCTGGTGATCAAGAGCAGACTGATGGGGCAGTAATTGGCCAGGTTGAATTTGTCCTGTGTTTTGTGTACAAGACATACTTGGGCAATTTTCCACATTGCTGGGTGGATGTCAGTGTTGTAGCTGTGCTGGAACAGTTTGATTAGATGCACAGCAAGTTCTGGAACAGATGTCTTTGATGCTAATGCCAAAATGTTGTTAGAATGTTTGCACAATCTAGTGTCTTCATTTATTTTTTGATTATCATGTGGAGTAAATCAGTATTGAGAACAGGAGGTCATGTTGTGGCTGTACAGGACATTGGTTAGGCCACTGTTGGAATATTGCATGCAATTCTGGTCATCTTCCTTTTGGAAAGATGTTGTGAAACTTGAAGGGGTTCAGAAAACATTTACAAAGATGTTGCCAGGGTTGGAGGATTTGAGCTACAGGGAGAGCTGAACAGGCTGGGGCTGTTTTCCCTGGAGCGTCGGAGGCTGAGGGGTGACCTTATAGAGGGGCATTATGAGGGGCATGGATAGGATAAATAGACAGTCTTTTCCCTGGGGATGGGGAGTCCAGAACTAGAAGGCATAGGTTTAGGGTGAGCGGGGAAAGATATAAAAGAACCTAAGGGGCAACATTTTCACACAGAGTGGTACGTGTATGGAATGAGCTGCCAGAGGAAGTGGTGGAGGCTGGTACAATTGCAACATTTAAGATGCATTTGAGTGTGTATATGAATAGGAAGGATTTGGAGGGGATGGGCCTGAGTGCTGGCAGGTGGGACTAGATTGGGTTGGGATATCTGGTCGGCATGGACGGGTTGGACCGAAGGGTCTGTTTCCATGCTGTACATCTCTATGACTATGACTAAGTTTGCTGAAGACTGACACATGCAATGGACCGCTAGAAGGGACCAAGATTGATCATCTCCTCGGCAATTGTTTCAGCCTTATCATTTGTACTAATGTACTAATGTCCCTTTATTGAGGATGCCAATACTTGTGGAGCCTCCTCTTCCAGTGAGCTCTTCAATTGTCCACCACCATTCATGACTGAATATCACAGGCTGCAGAGCTTAGATCTGATCTAGTGTGAATTGTGGGATCACTCAGCTCTTATACTGTCTGGCTCACTAGTCATCTTATGATGTATCTTTACCAGATTGGCACTCATTTTTGGATATAGCCCTCTTGTACTTTTCATCGAACCAGGGTTGATTCCATGGCTAAATGGCAATGATAGTGTGGGCGATATCAAGACACGAGTTTGCAGATTGTGCTAAGAATACATTTCAGCTGTGTGCAGCGCTGCTTGGATGCCCAGTCTTCAAGTGCTAGATCTGTGCAAAATCTATTCTATTTAGCATGCCGACACTGTTGCCAACCTAATGTAGGACATCATCCATGTAAAAACAGAGCTCCATCATCATCATCTCCACAAAACCAATGTAGTAGTCACTCCTGTTAATACTGCCAGAGACAGATGCATCAGCAGAAGGGAGATTGATGAGGATGAAGTCAAGTAAGCTTTTTCCTTCAAGTCCACTCTGAAGAAGGATCACTGGACCTGAAACATTGACTCTGCTTTTTTTTTTACAAATACTGCCAGACCTGCTGAGTTTCTCTAGCAATTTCTGTTTTTATGTCTTTGTTGGTTCCCTCACCGCTTGTAGCAGCATGGGCTAGCAGCTGTTCTCTTTAGGAGTCAGTCAGCAATGGTGTTGCCAAATGATGCTTAGTTTTGGATAATGAATCCTCCCCCCCCCCCCCCACTCCCACCCCAGAGAACATTCAGCACCCATGCCACACTTATTGTTTCTTCCAAGTGGTGTTCAGTATGGAATAGAACTGATCCATCAGCTGAGCAGAATATGAAATGTTAGAACAGGATATTTTCTTACCTATATATGACCTAATGCCAGGACATTTCGTAGGGTCCAGAGTCAATGTTAAAGACTCGTAGAGCATCTCCTGCTATATACAGCTGTGCTGCCACCTCTGCAGAGTCTGACTTGGATGTTGATGGTGTTGTCTGGTCGTTGTCTGAAAGGAATGATGGTGTGAGTATGACTATGTTGAGCAATTACTTGACTAGTCTGTGAGACAGTGCTCTCAATTTTGGCACTTGCCCTGAGATATTAGTAAGGCGGACTTAGCAGAGACAACAGGACTAAGTTGGCAGTTGACAACTTAGGTTGATGCCAGATTTTGAAACCCTTCAGCTGTTTGGTATAACTGAGTGGCTTTCTACGCCATTTCAGAGGACAGTTAAGAGTCCACCATGTCATCATCGGTCTAGACTTTAGGCCAGACCAGATAAGAACAAAAGATTTCTTTCCCTAAACTACACTAGTGGACCAGATAGGTTTTTACAAGAATGATTTTATGGTCTTTTAATTCCAAATTTTGTTAAATTGAAATTCCATCATCCACCGTGATAGGATTCAAACCTGAATTGCTCGAACTTTTCTTTGTTGCTGGGTTAATAGTCTAGACCAATGTCATTGTACCGTCCCCTACCCCAGTTTTTGTGCTTAAGCACCATTTTGAAATCCCACTGAGACTTCACTGCAGTTTCCCTGAGTCCTATATGCATGCACTAACTAGACATTTGACTGACCTACTGAGTTTCCTTACTCATATCTACTATTACAGAGAGTAGGCACCTTGTGTATGCTTTACATTTGACATGATCGCAATTCTTAAAATTTACTTTATAATTTTCAAATCCCTCTCTGGGTTCTCCCTCACATCTCTGTAGCTTTCTTCAATCCTGGCAGTCTCTCTCCAGTCCTCTAATTCTGCTCCTGTACATTGCAAACTCTCATTGTTCCAACATTGGCGGCTGTACTTTAACTGTTTAGCTTCAACTCCGTCATTTCCACCAACTTCAAACGGGCCCTACCACCAGATATATGTTTCCCTCCCCACCCCTACCTGCTTTCCATAATGTCCGTTCTCTCCACAACTACTTTGTAAGCCCCCTGGCAACCCATCCTCCCTCCCAGCACCTTCCCCTGCCACCACAGGAATTGCAAAACCTGCGCCCATACCTCCTCCCTCCTCTCCGTCCAAGGCCCCAAAGGAGCCATCCACACCCGTCAAAGTTTTGCCTGTACATGTCATTTATTGTATTTGTTGCTCCCGATGCGGTCCCCTCTACATTGGGGAAGCAAGATGCCTACTTACAGAGCGCATCAGAGAATAGCTCTGGGACACCCGCACCAACCAACCCCACCGACCCATGGCCGAAAGCTTCAACTCCCCCTGCTACTCTGCCGAGGACATGCAGGTCCTGGGCCTCCTCCATTGCCACTCCCTTACCACCAGATGCCTGGGGGAAGAACCCCTCATCTTCCACCTCGGGACCCTCCAACCTCATGGCATCAATGTGGATTTCACCAGTTTCCTCATTCCCCCTCCCCCACCATACCCCAGTTCCAACCTTCCAGCTCAGCACCATCCTCATCACCTGTCCCATCTGTCCATCTTTCTTCCCACCTATCCACTCCACCCTCCTCTCTGAACTGCCACCTCCATCCACCTATTGAACTCTCAGCTACCTTCTCCCCAGCCCCACCCGTCTCCCATTTATCCCTCCAGCCCCGAGGCTCCTAGCCTCATTCCTGATGAATGACTTTTTCCCGAAACGTTGACTTTCCTGCTGCTCAGATGCTGCCTGACTGGCTGTGCTTTTCCAGCATCACACTCTTGGTTTTAACTGTTTAGTTCCAAGCTCTGGAATTTCTTCTTCAATCAACCCTATTTTTTTTTTCTTTCACTCCTTGAAGAAAACTAATTTCTTGGACCACCTTTTGTGTATCTGTCCTAATCTCTCCTTACTTGGCTATTAATTTGATAATGCTGCAGTGTTGTTACCTGAGGTGCTGACTTTTTTTAAAGCACCTCTCAAGTCATACGTCTTGCTGTGTGGCAGTTGGCCTCCTTGTGCCAAACTTTGGGAAGGGGATCTTACGGATACAAACTGATTTCTGGCGACGGACTCAACATGGACATCTACATCAAACCCACTGACTCCCACAACTACCTGGACTACATCTCTTTCCACCTCCAGTCCTGTAAAAACGCTATCCCTTACTCCCAATTCCTTCACCACCACTGTTTCCATTCCCAGGAGGAGCAATTAATCCAGAACATCCCAGATGGCCTCCTATTTCGAGGACTGCAATTGCCCTCCCACGTGGTCAACAATGCCCTCCAGCGCAACTCCTCCACTTCCTGCACCTCCACCTTGAACCCTAACCTTCCAAATGCAGCAAGGATGGAACACCCTGTGTCCTCACCTTCCACCCCACCAGTCTCCAGATACAATGCATCATTCTCTGCCATTTCCGCCATGTAGAGACAGACCCATCCACCAGAGAGATATTTTCCTCCCCACCCCTATCAGCACTCTACAGAGATCATTCCCTTTGCAAATCCCTCATTAGGTCCATGCTGCCCCACCAACCCACCCTGCACTCCCGGTACCTTCCCTTGCCACCGCAGGAGGCACCCACACCTCCTTCCAAGGCTCCAAAGGAACCTTCTACATCTGGCAGAGATTTTTCTGCATGTCCAAATACCTCATGTACTGTGTATGTTGTTCTCGATGTGGTCTCCTCCACATTGTAGAGACAGGACACCAACTTGTGGAATATTTCAGAGAATATTTCTGGGACACAAGTACTAAACAATCCCACTGCCGTGTGGCTGAACACTTCAACTGCTCCTTTCACTCCACCAAGGACGTACAAGTCCTGGGCCTTCTCCACCACCAAATCTTGGCCACCCGACACCTTGAGGAAGAACACCTCATCTTCTGTCTTGGGACTGTCCAACTACATGGCATCAACGTCTATTTCACCAGATTCCTCATTTCCCCTGATCCCCACTTCATCCCTGATCCAATCCTCCAACTCGGCACCACCCTCTTGAACTGTCCTACCTGTCTATCTTCCTTCCCACCTATCTGCTCCACACTCTGCTCTGAGCTATCACCATCACCCCCCGCCTGCCTCTACCTATCACATTCCAAGCTACCTTCCCCCTCTCCCCACCACATTCCTGATGAAGACCTTATGCTCAAAAACATTGATTCTTCTGCTCCTCAGATGCTGCCTGCCGCTGTGCTTTTCGAGCGCCACACTTTTTGACTCTGATCTCCAGGATCTGCAGTCCTCACTTTCTCCTTTCCATGACATACTGTCTCTCTTTGGTGCAGTGCAAGTTTTGCCTCAAATGCTCCCCTTCAAAACAACTACCAGCCTCTGTCATGGCTGGCTTTAGTGTCTGGGATCCACTTCTACTCTAACTAACTTTAATTGTGCAGAAATCCCATCTTTGCTCTAGGTAAGTGCTCATGTCCCAAAATTTTAGATTTTGGATAGTTTCCCACCAGACTTGGGTTTCTGGCACAAAAACAGATCCAGATTGTATGTCCTGCCTCTGAGGCAAAAGTACTGCCCCTGGTGTCTCGGGCAGTCGTTGTGATGGCAGCAGTATTTCTAACGGATGATCCCACCTGATGTTGTTACTGGAGACGTCAAGTCCCAGACAGGAGTCAGTCTTGATGGATTATATTTTGATTCATTTTGTTTTTTGGAAGTGGTCTCATGCTGAAATATAGGCGGTCTATGCTGCAGCTTCTGCTTTAACAATAAAACACAAGTTTTTGAAAAAAGGAAATTAAGATAAAATAAATAAACCACTTGGAATACAAATTCAAATATTTTTAAACAAACAGTAAAAGTAGAATCCTATTAGTAAACACTCCTTCATAAATGGAAAAGAAGCCACCTGCTTTTATATTGAAAAACACAGCCTGGTACAATACAGAAAACACCACTTATACAGCATTCACACCCAAAGTCCTGTTTCTAACATCTCGGATGCTTAAGTCACTTATGACTTCACGATTCGACTGAAATTGCAGATGGCATTTTTGTGGATTCATCATACACCTGTGCTTCATTGTACTCAGCTTTAAGTATATCTTAAGGTTTTATCAGAACACATCTGGTTTGGGGCTAACTCAAAATCCTCACATTAAGGTAGCATAGTTTCCTATATATCCTACACTTCTCAGGAGCACGTTTTGTTCTATACAGCCATCTTATTCCAACGACTTCACAGGAATGCACCACTTACAGTAAAAATTGAAACTGAAAAGTCTCCGAATCTAAGCAATGGGTGTGACCCATCAACTTAAAAAAACGTCCAGAAATCTCTTTCAATTCTCAAGGCACCAGTATTTACTTTGACAGGTCACACAACAATCTAAAATAAATGAAAAATTTAATTAGTGATACACACAATCCCATTCACTCTAAAGCCAGTCTTCAAACACTGTCTTAAAAGAAATCACTACGCTATAGTTAAGTGTCAATTTCAGGTGCATAGAAACCTACCAGGTACGAACTCAAACCAGAAATCCAAACTTACTATAAATAGTATTAAAATTAGATATGAAGCCCACATTTTACGTCACAATAGTGACTATCACAATTTCCTGTCATTAGGAAATATCTATAGATGTGGAGCTAGAAATGCACAGCAGGTGAGCTAACATCCAAGGAGCAGGAAAGTCAATGTTTTCACCGAAAGCCCATGGAGGGGGAGGGGGTTAGGGCTAGTGATAGGTGGATAGGGGTTGTTGTTATTGGTCAGTGAGAAGGGTGGAATGGATAGTTGAATGGGAAGATGGACAGGTTAGATCAGGAGGAGGGGGGCCTAGACATGGGATAAGGCTGGTGGTGAAGGGATTTTGAAGTTGGTGAAGTTAGTATTGAGGCCATTGGGCTGTAAGGACTCCATTCGAAATATCGAGTGTTCCTACAGTTTACATTTAGCCTCAGTCTGACAGTGGAGGATGCAAAGAATGGACATGTTGCTGAGGGAGTGGGAGGGGGCATTAAAATGGATGGCAACCGGAAGGCTGGGTTGATTGATACATGCAGAACGCAGACACTGCATGAACCCATCCCCAAGTCAGTGTTTGGTCTCCCCAGTATATAGAAGACCACATTGGGAGCAACGGATGCAATAGATCAGGATAGGAAAAGTTTGCTGGTTTAAGTTTTTTTAAGCAGACTGATATTAAAATCTGTTCCAAACATAATTGCAATGTCTCTGTTAAACCACAGAAGGTTGTTTACAGTAATGGTTGTTATTGTCTAACAAAACCCATATGTATTTTGAAATAGTGCTGTGCTGTGCAAAGTTCCTGAGTCACAGAGGTTGTTGATACAGCTATTCTGGCAATTCCCATTCCTTCCATTGTGGAATGTGATGGTATCATGTGTTACTCATGTACTCAATTGTCTAATGTTTAAAATCAGCCTTTCCATACATTCATGTAAGGTCATCTGCATGGATGGTGATATTGCAAGATTGAGTTTGAAGGCAGGTACACTGGCCTCCTTAGGGCACAAGCTTTGGCATCTGTCTGAATTATTTCTAGTACATGCAGTAAAAAGACATGGGAGTACTCAATAATCATTCCTGAAGAAGGGCTCATGCCCAAAATGTCGATTCTCCTGCTCCTTGGATGCTGCCTGACCTGCTGCGCTTTTCCAGCAACGCATTTTCAGCTCTGATCTCCAGCATCTGCAGTCCTCACTTTCTCCTAGTACTCAATGAAAGGCAAGATACAAGTACACTCATTGGAGCAGAGCGATCTTGAGGTGCTTGGCCACGGAGTGGGTTAATAGGGTAATTAACATAGAACATAGAAAAATACAGCGCAGTACAGGCCCTTCGGCCCTCGATGTTGCGCCGACCGAAGCCTACCTAACCTACACTAGCCCAATAACCTCCATATGCTTATTCAATGCCCGCTTTAAATGACCATAAAGAGGGAGAGTCCACCACTGCTACTGGCAGGGCATTCCATGAACTCACAACCCGCTGAGTAAAGAATCTACCCCTAACATCTGTCCTGTACCTACCACCCCTTAATTTAAAGCTGTGTCCCCTAGTAACAGCTGACTCCATTAGCGGAAAAAGGTTCTCACTGTCAACCCTATCTAAACCCATAATCATCTTGTACACCTCTATCAAATCTCCCCTAAACCTTCTTTTCTCCAATGAGAACAGCCCCAAGTGCCTCAGCCTTTCCTCATACGATCTTCCTACCATGCCAGGCAACATCCTGGTAAACCTCCTGTGCACTTGTTCCAATGCTTCCACATCCTTCCTATAGTATGGCAACCAAAACTGCACACACTACTCCAGATGAGGCCTCACCAGAGTCTTATACAACTGCAACATGACCTCAGGACTCCGGAACTCAATTCCTCTACCAATAAAGCCCAGTACACCATATGCCTTCTTCACAGCACTATTTACCTGGGTGGCAACTTTCAGAGATCTGTGTACATGGACACCAAGATCCCTCTGCTCATCCACACTGCCAAGTAGCCTACCATTAGCCCAGTAAGCTATCTTCTAGTTACTAGTACCAAAATGAATGACTTCACACTTAGCTACATTGAACTCCATTTGCCACCTTTCTGCCCAGCTCTGCAACTTATCTATATCCCGCTGTAACCTGCCACATCCTTCTTCGCTGTCCACAACTCCACCAACTTTCGTGTTATCCGCAAACTTGCTCACCCAGCTTTCAAGCCCCTCCTCTAGGTCATTTATAAAAATGACAAACAGCAATGGTCCCAAAACAGATCCTTGTGGAACACCGCTAATAACTGCACTCCAAGATGAACCTATACCATCAACTACTACCCTCTGTCTCCTTCCAGCCAGCCAATTCCTAATCCAAACCTCTAATGCACCCTCAATGTCATACCTCCGTAGTTTTTGCATTAGCCTGCCATGGGGTACCTTATCAAACGCCTTGCTGAAATCCATATACACCACATCTACTGCTTTACCCTCGTCCACCTCCTTGGTCACCTTCTCAAAGAACTCAATAAGGTTTGTGAGGCACGACCTGCCCTTCACAAAACCATGCTGACTATCCTTGATCACATTATTCCTATCCAGATGTTCATAAATCCTATCCCTAACAATTCTCTCTAAGACTTTGCCCACAACAGAAGTGAGACTCACTGGCCTATAGTTACTAGGGCTATCCCTACTCCCCTTCTTGAACAAGAGGACCACATTCGCTATCCTCCAGTCTTCTGGCACTATTCCTGTAGACAACGACGACATAAAAATCAAGGCCAATGGCTCCACTATCTCCTCCCTTGCTTCCCAGAGGATCCTAGGATAAATGCCATCAGGCCCAGGGGACTTATCTATTTTCATCCTTTCCAGTATTCCCCAGACCTCTTCCCTACATACCTCAAGGCCATCCATTCTAATCACTTGTGACTCAATATTCACATCAGCAACAGTGTCCTGTTCCTGAGTGAATACTGACGAAAAGTATTGATTTAGTGTCTCTCCAATCTCCTCCGCCTCCACGCACAACTTCCCACTACTATCCTTGACTGGACCGATACCTACCCTAGTCATCCTTTTATTCCTGACATACCTATGGAAAAATTGAAGGAAGGAGAAAGTTGTCATCATCCTACTGTTTCCTTTGACAGGAATGATTGCGAGTGGTTTGGTGGTCCTCTTGCCTCAGGAGAGGGAGTGGCTGAAAAGGAAAGTCCATCATGATAACCTCTGCCAGTGCAGGAACGGAACCACTGCTGTTGGCATCACTCTGCATTGCAAACCAGCTATCTAGCCAACTGAGCTAACCAACCCTCTTAAGAAGGCAAACAGGGCACATGCAATTATCAGTTGCAGCATAGACTATAGAACAGAGAGTTTATGTTAGAGCTGTACAGGACTTTGGTAGCCTGTAGCTGGAGTAGTGTGTGCAGTTCTAGTCACTACATGATAGGAAGGATGTAATTGCTCTGGAGGGAGGGGTGCAGAGGAGACACAACAGGATGTTACTTGGGTTGGAGCACTTTCGCCATGAAGTGAGGTTGGATAGATATGGTCTTTACCCCAGGTTGGGGGAGTCCAGAACTAGACAGTATAGGTTTAAGGTGAGAGAGGAAAGATTTAAAAGTGACATAAGGGGCAACTTTTCATGCAGCGGCTGGTGCGTGTATGGAATGAGCTGCAAGAGGAAGTGGTGGGCGCTGGTACAATTTCAACATTTAAAAGTCATCTGGCTAGGTATATGAATAGGAAGGGCTTAGAGGGATATGGGGCAAATGCCGGCAAATAGAACTAGATTAATTTAGGTTATCTGGTCGGCATGGACAAGTTGGAACAAAGGATCTGTTTCCATGCTGTACATCTCTGTAACTCTATGCTTGTCATTTTTATCTTCTCTGGAGCAGAGAAGGTTGGGGGTGGGGTGGAGGGGTGACCTCATAGATGTGTACAAAATTGAGGGGCATGAATAGGGTGAATACAAAGCAATTGTTCCTCTAAGCTGAATTGCCAATATCGAGGCAGCAGAATTGTGAGGTTAAAGACAGGAGATTTAGCAGGGACTTGAAGGGGAAAAAAGCCTATACCTAGTGGATGGTAGAGTCCAGAATACACTGAAGGACTGTGATATATTTCAAAGTCAGAATGATGTGTAGTTTTGAGTGGAGCTTGTTGGAGATGCATTTGCTGACTGTGCTCCTCTGGTGATAGAAGTCACGGGATTGAAAGATGCTGTCTAAAGAGCCTACATGAGTTGTTGCAGTGCACTATGGATGGTAATACTCCTGCTGCTGTCACTGTGTGTGGTGGTGGAGCAAATGAATTAGATGGGGTGACTCTTGTGAGCTGCTTTGTCCTGGATGATGTCGAACTTCTTGAGTGTTGATGGAGCTGCCCTCATCCTGACAATGAAAGAACATTCTATCATACTCTTGACATACACCTCAAAGTGGTAGACTGGCACTTGGGAGACACAATGCGAGTTACTTAGTACAGAATTTTTGATCAACTGTTGGAGCATGGCATTTGTGTGGCCGGTCCAGTTCAGGTCCGGTCAATGATAACCTCCAGGATGTTAGCAGTGGGTTATTTACCAATAGTAATGCCAAGCAGCAATAGTTAAATTCTCGCATGTTAGAGAAGTAGTCATTGCCTGGCACAAGTGTGATGCAAGTGTGATTTGTCACTTAGCAGCTCAAGTCTAGATGTTATCCAGGTCCTGCTGCAAGTGGTAAAGGACTGTTTCAGCTTGTGGGGAATTGCAAATACTGCTGACATTGTGCAACAATCGTTCAAATATAGAAGCAAGAAGAAGGCCATTTACCCCTTGAACCGCTCCACTATTCAATATGACCGTGGCTGATCCTACACTCGCCCTTCCATATCCCTTGAGCCACAAGAACAATATCTACCTCCTCCTTGAAAACACATAATGTTTTGGCCTCAGCCACTTCCTATATTAGTAAGTTCCACAGACTCACCACTTTCTGGGTGATGAAATTTATCCTGATCTCAGTCCTAAAGCATGTATCCCTTATCCTTAAACTACAACTCCTGGTTCTTGGCTCTTTCACCATTGGAAACATCCTTCCTACAACCAAAGTTTCTATGGGATCCTTCCTCATTCTTCCAGACTCCAGTGAATAAAATTCTAACAGACTCGATCTCTCTTTGTTCCTGGGAGTATCTGCAATGATGACAATGCCCTCCACCACATCTCCTCCACTTCCCGCTCCTCCGCCCTTGAGCCCCGCCCCTCCAACCGCCACCAAGACAGAACCCCACTGGTTCTCACCTTCCACCCCACCAACCTCCATATACAGCGCATCATCCGCCGTCATTTCCGCCACCTCCAAACGGACCCCACCACTAGGGATATATTTCCCTCCCCTCCCCTATCAGCGTTCCGAAAAGACCACTCCCTCCGTGACTTCCTCATCAGGTCCACATCCCCCACCAACCCAACCTCCACTCCCTGCAACCGCAAGAAATGCAAAACTTGCGCCCACACCTCCTCCCTTACCTCTCACCAAGGCCCCAAGGGATCCTTCCATATCCACCACAAATTCACCTGCACCTCCACACACATCATCTATTGCATCCTCTGCACCCGATGTGGCCTCCTCTATATTGGGAAGACAGGCCGCCTACTTGGGGAACGCTTCAGAGAACACCTATGGGACACCCCGACCAACCAACTCAACTACCCCGTGGCTCAACACTTCAACTTCCCCTCCCACTCCACCAAGGACATGCAGGTCCTTGGACTCCTCCATCGCCAGACCATAACAACACAACGGTTGGAGGAAGAGCGCCTCATCTTCTGCCTAGGAACCCTCCAACCACAAGGGATGAACTCAGATTTCTCCAGTTTCCTCATTTCCCCTCCCACCACCTTGTCTCAGTCAAATCCCTCGAACTCAGCACTGCCTTCCTAACCTGCAATCTTCTTCCTGAACTCTCTGCCCCCACCCTATTCCGGCCTATCACCCTCACCTTGACCTCCTTCCACCTATCGCATCTCCAACGCCCCTCTCCCAAGTCCCTCCTACCTACCTTTTATCTTACCCTGCTGGACACACTTTCCTCATTCCTGAAGAAGGGCTTATGCTCGAAACGTCGAATCTCCTGTCCCTTGGATGCTGTCTGACCTGCTGCGCTTTTCCAGCAACACATTTTCAGCTCTCATCTCCAGCATCTGCAGTCCCCACTTTCTCCTGAAAGTGAGACAGGACCTCATTCTGGCTAGGGGGAAGATCACCTCCAAACAAAAACTTGGTATTTTAGCAATTACCGAGGCCAAAGCAACTTCCTGGACGAGGTTTAATCACATCGTGGAACCATAGTTAAATTTTTCAAATGTTTCACCCAAAATTAAGTTTGAATTTTCGGTCTGGTTTTCTCTTCCAGTGGCCACACACGTGAACTGGGTGAAGAGTGTATATATCAGGAAAGTCATTACCATATGGAACAAGTAGGACGGATTAGAATCTTTTTTTCCCTGTCTGTCACTGTTGGGATGACTGTTGTGCTTTCGATCTGAATCTATGCAGTCATCACTAGCCTTTTTAGTTGCAATAATTTTTTTTCAGGTTGCTCCAGTAGTCTGGATGTCGGATGGAAGTTCAATCAGGAGCTGAAATTGGCCTGTTGCAAAGATGTTACTACAGTTATTATGGGGGATTTCAACTTGCAGGTAGACTGGGAGAATCAGGATGGTATTGGACCTCAAGAAAGAGACTTTATGGAGTACCTCCAAGATGAATGTTTAGAACAGCTGGTGCTGGAGCCTACCAGGGAGAAGGCAATTCTGGATCTGGTATTGTGCAACGAACCAGAATTGGTCAGGGACCTCGAAGTGAAGGAGCCATTGGGAAGTAGTGACCATAATACAATAAGCTTCAATTTGCAATTTGAGAGGGAGAGGGTACAATCGGAAGTGACAATATTTCTGTTGAATAAAGGGAGCTAAGAGGGAGGAGCTGGCCAAAGTTCAATGGTTCAATGCCTTAGCAGGGATGACAGTGGAGGAACAATGGCAGATATTTCTGGGTATAATGCAGAAGATGCAGGATCAGTTCATTCCAAAAAGGAAGATAGATCCTAGGAGGAGGCATGGGTGGCCATGACTGATGAGGGAAGTTAAGAAACATATAAAGTTAAAAGAGAAAAAGTATAACATAGCAAAGATAAGTGGGAAAACGGAGGACTGGGAAGTTTTTAAAGAACAACAGAGGATTACTAAGAAGGACATACGCAGAGGAAAAATGAGGTACGAAGGTAAACTGGCCAAAAATATGAAGGAGGATAGTAAAAGCTTTTTAGGTATGTGAAAGGCAAAAAAATGGTAAAGACTAAAATTGGGCCCTTGAAGACAGAAACAGGAGGATATATTACAGGGAACAAAGAAATGGCAGAAGAATTGAATTGGTACTTCAGACCTATGTTCACTGGGGAAGACACAAGCAATCTCCCTGAGGTAACAATGGCTGAAGGACCTGAACTGAAGGGAATTTATATTTTCTAGGAATTGGTGTTGGAGAGACTGTTAGGTTTGAAAGTTGATAAGTCCCTGGGGCCTGATGGTCTACATCCCAGGTTACTGAAGGAGGTGGCTCGAGAAATCGTGGATGCGTTGATTATTTTCCAGAGTTCGATAGATTCGGGATCAGTTCCTGCGAATTGGAGGGTGGCTAATGTTGTACCAGTTTTTAAAAAAGGTGGGAGAGAGAAAGCAGGAAATTATAGACCAGTTAGTCTGACCTCAGTAGTGGGAAAGATGCTGGAATCTATTATAAAGAACGAAATTACGACACATCTGGCTAGTAGTAACAGGATAGGTCAGAGTCAGCATGAATTTATGAAGGGGAAATCATGCTTGATGAATCTTCTGGAATTTTTTGAGGATGTAACTCTGAAGGTGGACGAGGGAGATCCTGTAGATGTAGTTTACTTGGACTTTCAGAAAGCTTTTGATAAATTCCCACTTAGGAGGTTAGTGAGCAAAATTTGGGCGCATGGTATTGGGGGCAAAGTACTAACTTGGATTGAAAGTTGGTTGGCTGACAGTAAACAAAGAGTAGTGATAAACGGCTCCATTTCGGAATGGCAGGCAGTGGCCAGTGGAGTACCGCAGGGATCAGTGCTGGGACCGCAGCTTTTTACATTATAATGATATAGAAGATGGTATTAGTAGTAATATTAGCAAATTTGCTGATGATACTAAGCTGGGTGGCAGGGTGAAATGTGAGGATGTTAGGAGATTACAGGGTGACCTGGACAGGTGAGGTGAGTGGGCAGATGCAGTTTAATGTGGATAAATGTATGGTTATCCACTTTGGTGGCAAGAACAGGAAGGCAGATTACTATCTAAATGAATCAATTTAGGTAAAGGGGCAGTCCAAAGAGATCTGGGTGTTCTTGTACACCAGTTAATGAAGGTAAGCATGCAGGTATAGCAGGTAGTGAAGAAGGCTAATAGCATGGCTGGCCTTCATAACAAGAGGGATTGAGTATAGAAGCATAGAGGTTCTTCTGCAGCTGTACAGGGCCCTGGTGAGACCACACCTGGAGTACTGTGTGCAGTTCTGGTCTCCAAATTTGAGGAAAGACATTCTGGCTATTGAGAGAGCGCAGTATAGGTTCACAAGGCCAATTTCTGGAATGGCGGGACTACCTTACGCTGAAAGACTGGAGTGACTGGGCTTGTATACCCTTGAGTTTAGAAGACTGAGAGGGGATCTGGTTGAGACATATAAGATTAATAAAGGATTGGACACTCTGGCAACAGGAAACAGTGCCGAACCAGAGGACACAGCTTAAAAATACAGGGTAGACCATTTAGGACAGAGATGAGGATAAACCTCTTCACCCAGAGAGTGGTGGCTGTGTAGAATGCTCTGCCCCAGAGTGCAGTGGAGGCCCAGTCTCTGGATTCATTTAAGAAAGAGTTGGATAGAGCTCTCAAGGATAGTGGAATCAAGGGTTATGGAGATAAGGCAGGAACAGGATACTGATTAAGGATGATCAGCCATGATCATATTGAATAGTGCTACAGGCTCGAAGGGCAGAATGGCCTACACCTGTACCTATTGTCTGTTGTCCAGAAAGACTGGTGATATAACGTGCTAAGCCCTTTATTTACCATTCAACGTGTTCAACTGTGGATTACCTGGTATCTGGCACTTTCTGATCAGCAACAGAAAGACTCATGGTTAGCTTAAGTTAAACCATGTATGTGAAGTTGCCATAGTCCCAGAGGACTACAGGCTGCTTTCTCATTAGACGGAGATGACTAGTAGTTTAACCTGAGGTCACCACACTTCAAGCAAGGGATGACTTGGAGAAGATAGGGCCTTCATGCTGATCTCAACTGGTGCAGAATTGAAGCTGCATTATGGCATCATTCTGCACCATAAGCCAGCCAGCCAATCACTGATAAGCCCTTTAGCAAGCAAAACAAATGAGTGTCCTCACCACATTAGAGCGGGCGAAGGTAATGCAAACATGGCTAACACAAAACTACAATATCATACAATGGAAAACACAGGAATAGGAAAGGGAGTGCTGTTTATCATGGGAAGGCATACACCTACATGCCCAAATGACAGGTTTACAAGGCAGTTCATCACTCCTGAGATAACAGACTCAACAGTGGAAAAGACATTTAATTGTATCAAGGTCACTCGAAAATACAAAGGATTTTGTAAACTGTCTCCAAGGCCAGTACCAACTTTTGGAGGGGCTTCCCAACAATTGAAAGTCCTGTAGTTTAATATGATGTCCAGAGGAATCCAAAGAGTGATTGCAAGTCCAAATCAAAACTTGCAACTCATTTTTTGTGTAAATTTTCGTACATATGAAACTCTAAACCTTTTATTGATACATCTAGCAGTTTTCCTACGTGTTTTGAGAAGATTTGTAGCTCAAGTTGAGGTTCTGGATGTAAGCTTGCTCGCTGAGTTGGAAAGTTCGCTTTCAGATTTTTCATCGCCCTACTAAGTAACATCATCAGTGAGCTTCTTGTGAAGCGCTCGTGTTATGGCCCACTTTCTATTTGTGTGTTTAGGATTCCTTGGGGTGATGATGTCATCTCCTGTTCTTTTTCTCAGAGGGTGGTAGATGGGATCCAAGTCAATGTGTTTGTTGATAAAGTTCCGGTTGGAATGCTATGCTTCTAGGAATTCTCATGCACGTCTCCGTTTGGCTTGTTTTAGGATGGATGTATTGTCCCAGTCGATGTGGTGTCCTTCCTCATCTGTATGTAAGGATACTCGTCAGAGAGGGTCATGCCTGTTGTGGCTAGTTAATGTTCATGTATCCTGGTGGCTGATTTTCTGCCCATTTGTCCAATGCAATGTTTGTTACAGTTCTTCTAAGGTATTTTATAAATAAAGTTCAGTTTGCTTGTCTGTATAGGGTCTTTCAAGTTCATTAGCTGCTGTTTTAGTGTGTCGGTGGGTTTGTGGGCTACCATGATGCCAAAAGGTCTGAGTAGTCTAGCAGTCATTTCTGAGAGGAGAAAGTGAGGACTGCAGATGCTGGAGATCAGAGCTGAAAATGTGTTGCTGGAAAAGCGAAGCAGGTTGGGCAGCATCCAAAGAGCAGGAGAATCGACGTTTCGGGCATGAGCCCTTCTTCAGGACAATGCCTGAAGAAGGGCTCATGCCCGAAACATCGATTCTCCTGCTCTCTGGATGCTGCCTGACCTGCTGCGCTTTTCCTGCAAAACATTTTCAGTCATTTCTGAGATGTCTTTGATGTAGGGGAGAGTGGCTAGTGTTTCTGGGCGGGTTTTGTCTGCTTGTTTGTTTTGTTGCTGAGAAATCGGTGGACTGTGTTCATTGGGTACCCATTCTTTTTGAATACGCTGTATGTGTGATTTTCCTCTGCTCTGCATAATTCCTCTGTGTTGCCGTGTGTGTTGGCTCATTGAAGTAATGTTCTAACATAGCTCCGTTTGTGGGTGCTGGGATGATTGTTTCTATAGTTCAGTATTTGGTCCGTATGTGTTGTTTTCCTATAGACACCAATTTTCCTACATAATCATCATTCATGTGAAGTTCAGATAGTGAATACAAACTGACTATTTGAGGGGGCATCATACTCAAAATTCTAATCCCATCCTTACAGTCACCCAAATAAGCACACTTTCTAAAGGAAGATCAGTTACAAGAAGTCTCCAACCCAGGATTGTTCAATACATAATTAGTTGTCCATCTACATCTTGGACTATTACTTAAATGGCTATAAATTGAGAGGGGCATGTATGTCCTTGTGTACCAATTGCTGAAAGTGAGGGAGTAGGTGCAGCAGGTAGTCAAGTTGACAAGCCATATATTGATCTTCATGGCAACAGGACTCGAGTACAGGTACAAGGATATCTTGCTGCATTTATACAGGTCATTGTTGAGGCTACACCTGGAATAGTGTATGCTGTTTTGGTCTCCTTCTCTGAGGAAGAATATCTTTGCTATATAGGGAGGGCAGTGAGGGTTTACCAAATTGTTTCCTGGGATGGCAGGAGAGGAACTGATTTCAATATGCCTACTGATTCCAAAGCAGGGTATTGTACAAGCAAAGTCCATGTAATCTCAGTCATACGTTTTTGTCTAAGTTCATATTCTGCATTGTCCATTAGTTCATATCCATTTATCTTGGAATAAACTGCATATATGTAATAATTGTTTTCTTTTCTCAAGGTTGTGAAATTGAAAGGGCAGGTGCTGTCAGTGATGTACCGTTTCCGAACAAAAAGCAGAGATTGGTTGTGGATAAGGACAAGCAGTTTTACTTTTCAGAATCCCTATTCTGATGAAATTGAATATATTATCTGCACCAACACCAATGTAAAGTAAGTGTCTGTAATTAAGTGGTATGTTTTGTTTTGATGTAGTCAACTTAGAATCGTATAAACTAAACTACGTGTTCTCCATTGTAGAAGTACAGTGATAGCTTTTACAATGTCTGCACCATCTCAGCTACAAGGATCGAGGTACAAATTTTGGATGCAAAAGAGAAATAAAAAGTAGTTGTATCAATTTAGTGTTTAAAAAAAAGTTAGAACTAAGACACTGTTGGAGCAGCTCAGCACAGGGTCCCCACACATGACCTCACCGCCTGCGGCAGACCCCAGACTCCAGTCCATCAGCCATTCCTGCTCCACTCCAAGCCTCCAGTCCACTCCATACTGGCACTCAGCTGCTCCCAGGTAAGTTCCAGGACTGCCTCACCTGCGCCGGACTCCACTGAGGACTCGCTGCCTGCGCACTGCTCCAGAACTTGCAGCCCTCATGTTAATCTGGCATTCGCTGACCATGTGCTGCTCTGGGACTTGCTGCCCACGCTGCTTTGGGGCTGCTTCCCACGACACTGCTTCAGGACTCACTGCCCCCTCACTGTTCCTGGGCTCACTGCCCCCCTCACTGTTCCTGGGCTCACTGTCCCCCTCACTGTTCCTGGGCTCACTGTCCCCCACACTGTTCCTGGGCTCACTGCCCCCCTCACTGTTCCTGGGCTCACTGTCCCCCTCACTGTTCCTGGGCTCACTGCCCCCCTCACTGTTCCTGGGCTCACTGTCCCCCTCACTGTTCCTGGGCTCACTGTCCCCCTCACTGTTCCTGGGCTCACTGTCCCCCTCACTGTTCCTGGGCTCACTGTCCCCCTCACTGTTCCTGGGCTCACTGCCCCCCTCACTGTTCCTGGGCTCACCGCCCCCCTCACTGTTCCTGGGCTCACTGTCCCCCTCACTATTCCTGGGCTTGCTGCCTATGCACCGTTCCTGGACTCACTGTCCCCCACACTGTTCCTGGGCTCACTGCCCCCCTCACTGTTCCTGGGCTCACCGCCCCCGCGCCGCTCCTGGGCTCACTGTCCCCCACACTGTTCCTGGGCTCTCTGCCCCCCTCACTGTTCCTGGGCTCACTGTCCCCCACACTGTTCCTGGGCTCACCGCCCCCGCGCCGCTCCTGGGCTCACTGTCCCCCTCACTGTTCCTGGGCTCACTGCCCCCCTCACTGTTCCTGGGCTCACTGCCCCCACACTGTTCCTAGGCTCACTGTCCCCCTCACTGTTCCTGGGCTCACTGTCCCCCTCACCGTTCCTGGGCTCACTGTCCCCCTCACCGTTCCTGGGCTCACTGTATCCCTCACCGTTCCTGGGCTCACTGTCCCCCTCACCGTTCCTGGGCTCACTGTCCCCCTCACCGTTCCTGGGCTCGCTGTCCCCCTCACTGTTCCTGGGCTCGCTACCCCCTTACTGCATTGGGTCCCGCTGACCGCGCTACTCTCAGGCCGCTGCTCTTCACGGTGCTCCAGGACTCGCTGTTCACTCCTGCCACTGCTCCAGGACTTGCTCCCCGTGTTGTCCTGGGACTCGCTGCCTGCCCTGTACTGGGATTCCCTTTCTTCTCGTGCTGCTGCAGCAGGACTTGCTGCCCGCGCTGTTCTGGGACTCGCTGTCCACTCCTGCCGTTGCACAAGGATCCACCCTCAGGCATGTGGGGAGAGAAAAAGAAAAGATGCTGGGTCCACTACTTCTCATCATTTATATAAATGATTTGGATGTGAGCATATGAGTTATAATTAGTAAGTTTGCAGATGACACCAAAATTGGAGGTGTAGTGGACAGCGAAGAAGTTCTCTCAGATACAACAGGATCATGATCAGATGGGCCAGTGGGCTGAGAAGTGGCAGATGGAGTTTAATTCAGATAAATGCAAGGTGCTGCATTTTGGGAAAGCAAATCTTAGCAGGACTTATACACTTAATGGTAAGGTCCTAGGGAGTGTTGCTGAACAAAGAGACCTTGGAGTGCGGGTTCATAGCTCCTTGAAAGTGGAGTCACAGATAGATAGGATAGTGAAGAAGGCGTTTGGTATGCTTTCCTTTATTGGTCAGAGTATTGAGTACAGGAGTTAGGAGGTCATGTTGCGGCTGCACAGGACATTGATTAGGCCACTGTTGGAATATTGCGAGCGATTCTGGCCTCTTTTCTACTGGAAAGATGTTGTGAAATTTGACAGGGTTCAGAAGAGATTTATAAGGATGTTGCCAGGGTTGAAGGATTTGAGCTCTAGAGAGAAGTTGAATAGACTATAGCTGTTTTCCATGGAGCATCGGAGGCTGAGAGGTGACCTTATAGAGGTTTATAAAATCATGAGGGGCATGGATAGGATAAATAACCAAAGTATTTTCCCTGGGGAGGCTGGAGTCCAGAACTAAAGGGTGAGAGGAGAAAGATATAAAAGAGACTTACAGGGCATGCAGAGCGTGGTAGAGGTATGGAATGAGGTGCTAGAGGAAGTGGTGGAGGCTGGTAGAATTGCAACATTTAAAAGGCATCCGGATGGGTATATGAATAGGAAGGATTTGGAGGGATATGGGCCGGGTGCTGGCAAGTGGGAGTAGATTGGGTTGGGATATGAACAAGTTGTTTCCATGCTGTATATCTCTGACTCTATAAAAGGGGAAAAGAAAAGAAAAACAACAGGTGAAGCAGAGGAGTTCTGGTAGGAGCATCTTACTCTGCCGCCATCTTGCTTCTCTTTGTGGAATATATTTAAACTCTTTTAATCATACGCATTGTAATCAATTTTTTTTTTAGTGACTTACATGAGAATAGTTTTATTCATAATGCGATAAAAATAGAAAATATTACACATTGTTCAATTTGTCTACCAGATCTAAGATGAGAGGAACAAAGCTAACATTGACAATCTTTTATCAGATCTGAGAATGTTTGGAGTAGTTTATGTACAAGACAGGAAAAGGCGGAGTAGGCCAAGGAATAAAAAGGAGACTCTATGATTGGGTAGCAGACAGGAGAGATTAGAGGGTAAAAGGATGCAGGGCAGTAGGTCATAGCAATGTCAAGTAAAGACACAAATGATTTGCTGGTGATTGTGATCATCACCACGCAGGACTGGGGGTCCAGCCCATCACCATACAGCAGTGTGGGTTATGACAATCATCACCTGGCACTGGGTAGAGTGACCATCACAGGTGGTCAGACAAGTAGATTGATTTTTTTTTATCCATAATTTATTTTGCACAAAAATGAGATTGTAGAAATTCAAGTGGCTCTTCTAAGTAGCAAAGAATGGACTGTTGAAGCATCCTCTCACTTTAAATGCTCTAAGCAGTGTCTTTGAACTTGATTTATATAGTTATATAGTTATAGAAAATTGTCTGACGACCGACGCTGAATATTATAAGCTAAATTCTGGAGACTATAAGATTTCCTGTTTCCAGCTGGAATGTACTGTATTTTACATTTGTTTATAACAAATCTGTTCGCATCTGCATTTTTGAAGCTTAAAATGCATACTTACTACATTTTCTCATAGGTTAATAAGAAGTGAATGACTTTGGATGTTTAACAGTACCCATTGACTAACCAAAAGGACTAGTTTTGCTGTAACTATGATTTCATCCTTTACTGCTTTTCAAGTGCTACTTCATTGACTTTTCCCTTCCAGGTCCACCCCCCACACCCCCCCCCTCCGGAAACACAAAAGGGTAGAAATGCTGGAATGGCCTTGCCACTGAGGTGCCCCTTACTTCGTATAATTATTTTTGAGAAGTCCACTTTTGTCTTAAATATTATACAAATACAATACAAGTGTAGTAGTTCAATGTTGTTAATACATAAACCACAACATAGATCAGTTTCTTTCCATACAGTACATTGCCTAATAATGCTTATTATTAACATCTATTTTTTGTAAAAATTACTATTTTTAAAATATTTATAATGAACATTCTCTGATGCCCGCAATAAAGGGGTTTTACACAATTTCCAGTGAGTACTGTGACAAGAGGCTTTAGGCTGTGGCCTTTCCTCACTGAGGCTTTTCAGTAGTTGCTGCATATTTTAGCATATTCCTTAGCACATTGCCTTGGACCTTAGAATGTGTCAGTCTTCCACACTCTGTCCTCAACAGCTCTTTACACTGCAAGACCAGCACATTGCAGGCAACCCAGAGAGCTTCTTTCACCAAGCTGATGGTCCTTCATCTGCAGTTGAGGCTTATGTCATTTGTATCTATGGGAACAGTCCACAGTATACAGAGCCCTACATTACAGTTCATGATAAGCCTCAATAAAAACCACTTTCTTCCTGTTATTGAAAATTTGAATTAAGTCACGGCTCAATATTTATGTTTGTACCCAAGTTATGGCCTGTTTCCATAGGATTTGGGTTTCACTGAATGAAAACCCACTCTACAATTGTGTCATCGTCCCTGCTCTCCAATTAACACTTGTTCTTCATCTGCAGTTCCATTTGTACAGTTCATTCTCATGTATGTTTTTCTTTTCACTCTGAGACTGGAGCTCTGCTTTTATTTCTGTTGTTATTCTGCATCTGTATGTATTACTATTTCATTAGTTTACACTGAGGAAATTCAGCACGTCCATTCATGTCCCATCAATATTTATTAATGCACACTAGAAAGCATTCTATCTGGATGCATCATGGTTTGGTCCAGCAACTGTCCATAACAAAAGTTATGAACACAGCTCATACCATCAAGTAAGCCAACCTCCAACCCCTTGTCCCCATCTAGGCTTCTAACTGCCTCAGAAAGGCAGCCATTATCATCAATGAACCTTTCCAGCCCGGTTCTAATCTCTGCTAACCTCTTCCATCAGACAGAAGATACAAAATGTACTGACAGGTTCAAGAACAGCTTCTCCCCTCCTATTATTAGACTTCTGAGTGGACCTCTCATGTTGATCTTGCTTTTTGTGTATCTCCTTTGCAGCCGTAACTTTGTACTTCTCGCTCTGTTCAATCACAATCACCCTACGATCTTTGTATGTTATGATCTATCTGTACTGCACGCAAAGCAAAACATTAAACTTTTCACTGTGCTTAGGTACATGTGACACTAAATCAAATCAATGAAACTGTAATTGGTCTGCCTGTTCTACGATTGACAATTCTTTCACTTTGTTTCCCACAAATGATTACTAATTTACATTCTTAATTTCAACGTGCTTTTCAATTTACAAAAGATACTATGTGGCTCATGAGCTGAGACTTCCTTTATTTTTAAAATTTTTGTCCTACAGAGTACATGTCCTGGAAATTAACATTTATCCTACTCATCCTATGTTCTGTACCAGAATTTAAATAGGATAGTTTCACCGGCATCCATGCAGCAATCTGGAAAACTGCCCAGGAATTTCTTGTCCACAAAAAGCAGGACAAGTTGAACCTTGCCACCCAGCACCCCATGAGTCTGCTCTCAATCATCAGCAAAGTAGTAGCAGGGGTTGTTGACAGTGCCTTACTTCCTATACAATCAGCCACTCAATGCGACTTTATTGCAGCGTTGGTCCAAACATGGACAAAAGAGCTGAACTTAAAGGGGAGGTAAGAGTGACTGCTCTAATATCAAACAAAAATTTGACTGAATGTAACACTAAGAAGCAAAATTGGATTTGGTGAGAATCAGGAGAAACCTCTCTACTGGTTTGGATCATACTGTTTTCAAAGGAATATGGTTTGGTTGTTGGAGGTCAGTCTTTTCAGTCCCAAACATTGCTGCACAAGTTCTTCAGGGTTGTGTCCTAGGTCCAACAATCCTCAGCTGTTTCATTAGTGGCCTTCCCTCCATCATAAGGTCAAATCTGGGATGTTTTCTGAGAACTGCACAATGTTGAGCACCATTCCCTACTCCTTTGATACTGAAGCAGTCCGTTTTCAAATGCAATAAGATCTGGTCAAAAACTAGGCTTGAGCCGGATGTGCAGTTACAGGAATTAGCCATGCTAAATTTCCAGGAGTGTTCGGGGATGTGTAGGTCAGGGATTAGTATAGGATAATAGGGTAGGGGACATAGGGTCTGGGTTACTCTATGGTAGGCCAGTGTGGACTTGTTAGGCCAAAGGGCCTGTTTCCACACTGTAGGGATTCTATGATTCTATGAACTGACAAGTGGCAAGTAGCATTTGTACTAGGCAAGTATTATCTCAAGAGAATACAGCCAGCTCTCCTTAACATTCAACCATCTCTCCTTAAAATTCAGTGGCATTACCATCGCTGCATTCCCCACTATCAACATCCTAGAGGGTACAAGTAATTGAAACTGAACTAGACCAGCCATAAACTTGCAGTATTTATAAGGGCAGGTCGAAACTAGGAATCCTTCACCTCCTGACTCCCAAAAGCCTGTCCACAATCTACTATACACAAATCAGGTGTGTGATGAAATGCTGTCCACATACCTGACTGAAAGCGGCTCCACTAGCAATCAAAATTCCCGACACTATCCAGGTGCCCATTTGTTTGGCACAATTCACCATCTTCAGCATTTATGCTGTCCTTCACCCAGAGCAGTGGTTTGTAGCATTTACAAGGTGCACAACAGCAACTTGCCCACGCTTCTTCAACAGTATCTCCCATGTCTTTACCAAACAGAAGGATGAGAGCAGCCGGTATATGGAAACACCACGACTTGTGAGTTCCCTCCAAGCCCCACACCCTCCTGATTTGGAACTATATTGCTGTTCACACTTGTTCAAAATCCTGAAACTTCCATCCTAACAGTATTACTGATATACCTACAGCACATAGCCACAGTGGTTCAAGCAGCTTCCCAAAGGCTGCTCGTGATGAATAAAAAGTATTGGACTAGCTGGAAAATCTTGCAACACATAAAAGAATAATATAAAAGAATGGACCCTTGAAATAAAGATGTTCTAATAAAGATAAAGGGTGGGACCAACAAATCCAGTGAACTGTGGATGTCAAGAGGTACACAGGATTTGATAAGGAGAAAAAAGGAAGCTTATGGCAGAAGTCCTGGTGGAGGACAGAATGTGCAAGTGGATACTTAAAAAGGAAAGGAGGAGGGCAAAAAGGGGCATGAAAGGATAATGGCAGGTGAAATCAGGGAAAATCTAAAGTTATTTTACAAGTGCATTAGAATAAAAGGATAGCCAGGCTGTTAAGGAACACAGTGTCCATGGAGTCAGAGCACACAGGTACATCTCTAAATGAAAATTGTGTCAGTGTCCACAAGTGAGAGGGGAGACGTGGAAGTGTAAATTATCAGGGAAAAGGACTGTTAAATACTTTAAGAAATTAGCACAGACAGACTCCCAGCCACCTTGCTGTCCAATGTCTGCTCCCTGGACAACAAACTGGACAGCACATGACAGCAGCAGATACCTCATTGTAAGTTCAGAGACTGCTCATCCTTGTTTTCATGGAAGTGTGGCTCAGCGACAGAGTTCCAGGCACCGCCATCCAGCTAGACGGACTTGCCTTGTTTCATGCCGACAGAAATGCAGCTCCATGTAGTAAGGCTTAGGGTGGGGGGACTTCCAGCAAGGACTCCATGCTAGTCTCCAGTTACTGCTCATCAATGGTGGAGTCTGCGAGTGTTAGATGCTGACCATTTTTGCCATGGGAATTCACACCATCTTTATAGTCATCCATGCAGTAATATGGGTGTATATTCCTCCCAGTGCTAATACTAAGGAGGCACTCTGTAAACTCTATAGAGCTATTAGCGGATTGCAGAATGCACACCTTGACGGGTGTTTATTGTTTATTGTTGCTGGATATTTCATGAGAATCTCAAGGCCGTGCTCCCTAAGTTCCATCAGCACTTTGCAACGAGAGGGGAGAACACGCTGGATCTGGTTTATTCGAACATCCCCAACGCATCCAGGGCAGAGTTCCGGCCCCACCTTGCCTCCCTCAGACCACCTCTCTGTTATATAGACCGCTCATCACTCGTATCAAACCGGTTCAGAAGCAGGTGGAAACCTGGCCGGCAGGAGCCATTTCTGCTCTTCAAGCTTGTTTTGAGCACACTGACTGGCGCATGTTCAGGAAGGCAGCAACTGATGGTGATTCCATCAACTTAGAGGAGAACACGGTGTCAGGGACTTGCTACATTAGCAAGTGTATTGATGACGTCACTGTGTCCAAAACCACCACTTCTCACCCCAACCAGAAGCTGTGGATGATCACAAAGGTGTTTACGCTGCTGAAGCCCTGTGATTCTACCTTCAGAGCAGGTGACAAGGTGGCCCTAACAACAGTGAGGGCCAACCTGACCCGGGCCATCAAAGAGGCAAAGCGTGCACACACATAGAGAATACACAGCCACTTTCAGGACAGCGGCAATGCATGGAGCATGTGGAAGGGCATCCAGGTCATCACCAACCACAGAACAGCATCGCCTGCTTGAGCTGGTGATGCCTCCCTCCCAGATGAACAACTTCTATGTACGGGTTTGAGGCATGAAATGACTTGGCAGCAAAGTCCACCTCCCCTCCCCACCCCAGTCCCAATCACCAGGTGGTGTGTCTTACTGTGGCCAATGTGAGGAAAACTCGATGCAGAGTCGACCCACTAAAGCTGCTGGACCAGATAACATCTCTGGCAGAATGCTCAGAGGATGCTCTGACGTACTGGTGGATGTTCTCACTGACATCTGCAACACCTCCCTGAGCAGTGCCATAGTTCCAATGTGCTTCAAGGCCGGTACCCCCATTGTCCCCATGATGAACAAGTCTTCATTAACCTGAGTCAATGACCACTGCCCAGTTGCAGCCATCATCATGAAGTGCTTCGAGAGGTTCGTGATGAGGCATAGAAAGACCTTGTGCCCCGTCCCCCACCTCCACTGGACACCCTGCTGTTCACATATTGACCCAACAGATGATGCCATTTCCATCATCCTCCATCTGGGCCCTCACCCACCTGGAGAAGAAGGGCACTTAGGTCAGATTACTGACATAGTGTTCAATGCAGATCTGAAGTCTATCATTCATCAGCATCTGATTGGAAGCTGAGTCTGCGGGGCCTAAATACCTCCATTTGTAACTGGATCCTAGACTTCCTGACTGGGAGATCTCAGTCAGTCTGGATTGGGAACAGCATCTCCAACACCGTCACACTGAGCATGGGGGCCCCTCCCCCAGGGCTGTGTGCTCAGTCCACTGCTGTTCACCTGCTGACACACCACAGCTCAAATCATATCATTGAGTTTGCTGATGATACGACTGTAATGGGTCTCATCAGCAGGAACGACAAGTTGGCATACAGAGAGGAGCTGCAGCAGCTGACAGGTGCAGAGCCAACAACCTGTGGACAAGACGAAAGAGATAGTTGTTGACTTCACGATGGGCACAGAGTGACCACTGTCTGCTGGACATCGACGGCTCACCCGTGGAGATCATGAAAAGCACCAAATTTCTTCGCGTACACCTGGCAGAGAATCTCACCTGGTCCCTCAACACCAGCTGCACAGCCAAGAATGCCCAGCAGCGTCACTACTTTCTACACATGCTGAGGAAAGCCTACCGCCCCCCCATCCTCACCACAGTCTACAGAGAGTTCATTGAGAGTACCCTGAGCTGCTGCATCACTGCCTGGTTCGGGATTTGCACCATCTTGGATTGTAAGACACTCCAATGGATAGTGAGGAGAGCCGAGAAGATCATTGGGGTCTCTCTTCCCTCCATTACTGACATTTACACCACACGCTGCATCCGAAAGGCTAAGAGCATTGTGGAAGACCCCGCACACCCCTCACTCAAACTCTTGTCCCTCCTGCCATCTGGAGCATTCGATCTCTCACAGCCAGACTATGCAACAGCTTCTTTCTCCAAGTCAACAGGCTCCCTAAAGTAGTGTGATCAAACTCTTTCCCATCTGAAAATCTTTGCACAACGTCAAATTGCTACTAGAAAATGTCTATTATTTATCATTCTTCTATTACATTATAACTTGTGTGAATTGCTTTTCTTATGCACTTTTTACTGCATACGATTGTGTAGTTTGTGCTGTCCATGTAGCACCTTGGTCCTGAAGGAATGCTATCTCATTTTTACTATAACAGTTGTATATGGTAAAAATAACAAATAAAAAGCCATCCTACTCTACTCCAAAAAGTCCTGAGTGAACCAGGAAGCTTAAAAGTAGATAAATCTCCAGGCTGTGGAGAAATGTATTCCAGGTTGTTGAGTGAGGCAAGGAATGAAATAGCAGGACTGCTGGCAATACTTGTCAATTCCTATCTGGCCACAGAAGAGGTGCCGGAGGACTGGAAGGCTACCTTTGTGGTACCATTATTCAAGAGTGAAGTAAGGGATAAAACAGAAAACTACAAGTCGGTCAGTTTCATGTCAGTGGTGGGAAATCTATTGGAAGCAATTCCAAGGGATAGAATTAATTTGCACTTGGAGAGGCCAGGATTAATCAAAAACAGTCAGCATGGTTTGTTAAGGACAAGTAATGTCTGACCACCTTGACTGAATTTTTTGAAGAGGTGACCAGCTGTGTAGATTAGGACACTGCATTTGACATGGTCTACTTGGACTTTAGCAAGGCTTTTGATAAAGTCCTGCATGGGAGACTCATAGGAAAGCTAGCAACCCATTGAATTCAAGGCAATTGGCTAATGGATCCAGAATTTGCTGAGGGAGGTAGTTGAGGGTGTTTTTGTGACTGGTAGACTGTGTCCAGCGGGGATCTGTAAGGATCAATGTGTGGCCCTTGCTGTTTGTGATATATCTAAACAATTTAGAGTTGTATGTAGGAGGGCTGGTAAGTAAGTTTACAGATGATATGAAAATTGATGGGATGGTAAATAGTGAGGAGGAAAGCCTTAGATAAAAAGAGAATATGGATGGACTGGTCAGATGGGCGGATCAGTGACAAATGGAATTCAATCCAGATAAATGGGAGTTGATGTACTTAGGCAGGACAAACAGGGCAAGAGAAGACATGATGAACAGTAGGACCCTGAGAACCAATAAGGATCAGAGGGAACTTTGTGTGCATGTCCAATTATTTAAAATAGGGAAACGGGTAAATAAAGTATGTAAGAAGGCATATGGGATACTTGATTTTATTAGCCAAAGTATAGAGTTTCAGAACAGGGAGGTTATGCTGGAACTGTATAAAACAATTGTGTGCAGTTCTGGAGGGCTGTGATTGCACTGGACAGGGTGCAGAGGAGATTTACCAGGAAGTTGCCTGGGCTGGAAAGTTTTAGTTATGAAGAGAGATTGGACAGATTAGGCCAAATGCCCTTTTTCTGTGCTGTAGCCCTGTATGACTTTATCATTCTAGCAAGAAATGTTAACAGTCCAGGCTCAAATGTATCTTGGTGGTAGGACGTAATGGGACATTCAGGAAAATAAAACATAAACTTGGTGACGCAGGGCATGAGTATCTCAATGTATTGTCCTGTCCCATCAACCTGACCTCACTTGCTGCTTTGTTCCAGTGGATTTATGTGATCGGATTCTATCAGAATACTTTCTTTATGCTGTAATCATCCCCCATGTGTCTTAGAATTGTTTTGTCCAAAAAATAGTGACCATGACCTTTTGAAGTTAATTTAGATTATGGGAACAGTTCATCTTGTGTAAGAACACTAACATAACCAACACAATATTATGCGTGGTGCTAATTTTAGTTTATTTAGTCTGTTTGATCTTGATTTGAGAATTGTTTAATTATAGTTGGAGAAACATTTTAACAGTTTCTGTGATTGCCAATCCTTGTGAAACCTTGGTGCATATCACTATGGAAAGATATGTAATGAAAACAAATTTTACAAAGAATATGACTCCCTGTGCATGTTCTTAACTTATTCCCGGTAAACTTATAAGCTTTTTAAAAATATTTAATTAGAATATTACATAACTTGTTTCTTTTAAATAACTTTTGGGTAATTTAGATTTTGTTGGCTCCTGCCTAGTCATCCAACTCTCGGCTCCTGATGACTAATATAGCACTGCACTGTGTCAGGATTGTGGTTATTACTGCATGTCTTTCGCAACATTTGACAGAACAGAGTTTCAAAATAACCTCCTTGGAATATTACCATATATTACATGTGGCATAGTGTTTTCAAGGAAACTGTATGATGGGATTATTTTAATTGATTTACTTAAATTTGTGAGTCAGTGCAGATTGACATTTTGGCTTGAGTCAAGCATTTTACAGTTCTTTAAAGTTCTGTACTCTATGAAATGGAAAATAAATACATTTTCTGTTTGTTTTTGAAAGAAATCTTTTAATAGACTTTTCATGCATTTGCTTCTGACTAGTTTGAGAAGTGAAATGAGCTGTTTGGTATATGATTCTTATACTTGGCCTCTGCTTCTTGGCAAATCCTTACACCTGTCGCTTGAGCCTTCAGCTTTTCAGTAAGAACAGAACTGGGTATTTCCAGACCTGAGGCCCATACATCCAGGACTAGGTTAGTTTCTCAGTTCTACACTGGGAAATCTTTGTGTTTTCTAAATGGTGAACATTGTGGCCAGGGGAATTTTGTCAGTTATCTGGATGTACCCAATATGAAGGACTACTTCAGACACTTGAGAATGCATGAAAATTAATTCTGTGAATTTCCAAGGGCTGGGTTGCTCTTCCCTTGTTGTTTATTTTCATGTTTAACTCAATCTCTCTCGTTCTTTCTCTCTCTCTCTCTCTGTCTCTCTCGATCACATTCACTCACACTCTCACACCCACTCTCAGTCACTTTCTCACTCTCACACTCACTCACCCTCACAAGCTCTCACACTCTTTCTCACTCTCACTCTTTCTCACTCTCACTCACACTCTCTCACTCACACTCTTACTCTCCCTCTCACTCACTGTCACTCTCTCTCTCTTCTACTCTCTCTCCCTCACTTGCCCACTCTTGCTCAGTCTCTCTCGCTTGCACTCTCTCACTCAATCACTGATTGATTGTGTTTGACTTGTTCACTCACACTCTCTCCCTCACCCTCTCTCTCTCTCTTTCACGCACCCACACTCGCTCAGTCTTCACTCACATTCTCTCTCTCTCTCTCTCTTACTCTCACTCGCTTTCTCTCTCTCACTCTCTCACTCGCTTTCTCTCTCACACTCTCTCACTCTCTCACTGACGCTCTCACTCTCTCTCTCACTCTCTCTCTCTCACTCTCTCTCTCTCACTCTCTCTCTCACACTCTCTCTCTCTCTCACTCTCTCTCACTCTCTCTCACTCTCTCTCACTCTCTCTCACTCTCTCACTCTCTCACACTCTCACACTCTCTCACACACTCTCTCTCTCTCTTACACTCTCTCACTCTCTCTCACTCTCTCTCACACTCACTCTCTCTCACACTCTCTCACTCACTCTCAATGTCTCATAATTTCACATACTCGCTCTCTCTCACACTCACTCACTCTCACTTTCTCTCTCACACTTTCTTGCTTACTTACTCACACATTCACCCACTCACTCTCACTTGCTCTCTCACCCTCTCACTCTTGCTTACTCTCTCACTCTCACTGTCTCTCTTTCTCACTCTCTCTCACACATACACTCTCACTCTCACACTCTCACGTACTCTGACACACTCTCTCACACTCTCAACTCTCCCTCACCCACTCTCTCTCACTCTCTCTCACTCTCTCTCACTTTCTCTCCCTCTCACTCTCACTCACTCTGTCATCCTTTCTCTCTCTCGCCCACTCATGCTCCCTCTCTCTCTTTCTCTCTCACTCTCACACTTTCACTCACTCTCTCACTCTCACTCATTCTCTCACTCTCTCTCATTCTCTCTCACTTATTCCTACTCACACCTACTCACTCACACTCACTGTTATACTCACTCACTCTGTACCATGGGTGGCACGGTGGGTCAGTGGTTAGCACAGCTGCCTCACAGCACCAGGATTCTGGGTTCCATTCCAGCCTCAGGCGACTGTCAGTGTGGAGTTTGCACATTCTCCCTTTGTCCGCGTGGATTTCCTCTGGGTGCTCCGGTTTCCTCCTGCAATCCAAATATGTGCAGGTCAGGTGAATTGGCCATGCTAAATTGTCCAAGTTGCTCAGGAATGTGAAGGTTAGGCGCATTAGTCAGGGGTAAACAAAGAGTAGCAGAATGGGTCTGGGTGGGTTGCTCTTCGGGGTGTCATTCTGGACTTATTGTGTCGAAGGGCCTGTTTCCACACTGTAGGGATTCTATGATTCTATTGATTTCTTGCCATGAATTACTTCATTATATTGCCTATGCCCATTTTTTTCAGTTTTTCACCTCTGCAAACCTTACATTTAATTTGATAAACTTGAGCTTTTCCAAAGCTCTGTCCATAAATTGATTAACACCAAGTACAATTTAGTCATCACTATTGTGCTCGCTGCTCTACATTTTAAAAAATATGCATCTTTGTGTTCATATCCCTCGATAACATTGTCCCTCCCTATCTCTGCCATACCCTACAGCCTAACAATCCTCCATGTATTACTTCAGTTCTGTTTCTTTGTGTATCCCTGGTTTCCTTCAGTCCTGTATTGGTAGTGATGCCTTCAGTTAACTAAATCCTTCGCAATGGAATTGCCTCCCTGTCTCTCCATTGCTCTGTTTCTTTCCTGCTTTTGGCATTCCATAAAATATGTCGCTGTCACCTCTCCTACAACTTAATGTAGTTTGGCATGAAACTTCCTCTGAAACATGCCTTGAGCTGTTTTACTACAATATAAAGCACTAGATTAAAGCAAGTTGGTGCACCTAAGTTCCCTTTATTCTTCTCTGTTATACTTTATTACTCTGCAATTTCCTTCTCTCTTTATCATTTTGCTTTTCGAGTCTCTGTTTATATTTCTATAATCTTTCATTGCTTCACGTCATTGTTATTCGCGCAATCTTTGCCTACTGTGTTGACTTCCTTCAGTTCAATTTCTGGCAATAATTTCTCTCAATGGGAGCAAAGCCAAAGCAATGGGGACCTTGGCAGGATAAAACAGGTGGAGCCAAAACTGGACAAAATATCAGGGCAGAGAGGGATTGATGTGTCAACATGCACAGTGTCTTAATGTCAGCTTCACTTTTACTCTTCCCATGAACCCTCAGGGTTTGAGTGGAATGGCTTCTTTAGCCAATCAAGTGCTGCACTCCGATTGTACATGGTGAAATAGAATATATTGCACATAAACCATTCTTTCTAACCAGTTCATGTGGTCCTTTATTCTTTATTTGTGCTTTTTCCCATTACTATCCTCTGAATAACCCCCTGTTCCCTTTTCCCTGAAACACTGAACTAGTCTCCCAATAATTGTACAAATACCAATGACCTCAACCACTACCTGTGCTCATGGTTTCCACATTCTGAGCACTCTCTGGCTAAAAAAAGTTCTTCTGAATTTCTTATTTGATTTCTTACTGACTGTTTCATATTAAAATAAATACCATTGTTCTTTTTCTGTTAATGGAACCATAATTCTTGATGTCTACTATATCAGGTTTTAAAGACCTATGAGGTCACCCTCCACTCTCTTTTGAAGAGAATACAATGTTCACAACTGTTTCTCGATCTCAAGCCCAGAGTAGCTGTCAGGACTTGCCAGAGATATCTTCACAGAGGTGGCCAATTAAGAGGCTCCCTGACCCACTGCAGGAGGAAATTATGTGGGCACCTGATGTTGACAGGAGCTCTGGAGAGGTATTCCAATTAGTAAAATTAAAAACCGCGGTTGCAATGCCATCCTGTGGTTGGGAGGTCCAACTTAAGAACACTCACAATGGGAGTAGCCCAGTGATGGTTACAGCATTGGTGGTTGAGAGGAGTGTCGAAGCCCTCATTCCAGTCCACTAACCACTTACCTCCAAGCACCTGTGGACTCTGTGCTTAGTAGAGGGCTGACCTGCTGCCACGACGATCCAGACAGACTAGAAATAGGCTGCTAACTAAGCATATCGGCTGCATGCTTATCAGATACCCCTCAGGGAAGGTCACCCAAAGGTGTGTCAGCATTGACCCAATACCACGTTTTGTGCATTTCCTCCTGGTCTCACCTTTAATCCTATCTACCACCAAGGGACTGTGGAAATTCCACTCCGTGATTCTATGCTGTTGAGGCTGTGCTGTTGAGGTCCCCTCAGATTACTGTCAGTGGACCATCTTTGAACTGATGAAAATGCCCCCTCATGTAGTCTTGCTTTTTCTGTGACAATTCATTAATAGGTCGTACTTGTTAAATGAGGTATAACTAGGTATTCAATGTTGAACTGAATTCATTCTACTGAATGAAATTGAAAGGATAATTTTATATTTGTTCAATGTCTCATATGATGAGACATGATAGCACTAAGTTAAAAACCACACACAACACCAGGTTATAGTCCAACAAGTTATTTTAGAAGTACAAGCTTTCGGAGTACAAACACGATCGTAGGACAGAGAATTTATAGTAAAGATCAAAGTGTTGTACAAATGATGCAATGTATTGAACAAACCTAAATTGCTAGAGTTCTTGCGAAGATTTGTATCTCAGGTTGTGGATGAAGTTGTAGATTCGATCACTGAGCTGTATGTTTTTCTGTATGTTTTGTCACCTCGCAGCGTGACATCATCAGTGCGTCTTTGATAAGATGGAGGTGGTCTGTCCTGCCTGGTATTTATGTGTCTCTGTTTGTTGGTACTTCCAGTTCTGTATCTGAGTGGTTTGTTTATGGGGTCCAGTTCAATATGTCTATTGATTAAGTTCCAGTTGGAGTGCCAGATTTCAAGGAATTCTCTGGCATGTCTCTGTTTTGCCTCTGCTAGGATGGTTACATCATCCCAGTTGAATTTGTGTTCCTTGTCATCTGTGTGGTTGGAAATTAGGGAGTACTGGGCATGTCAGGCAGTGACAAGCTGATGTTCATGCACTTGTTTGGTCAATTTTCTTTCTGTCTGTCCTATGTAGTGTTTTCACAGTCTTTTCAGAGTATCTTGTAGATAATGTTGTTCCTGTTGGATGTGTGTCGGGTCTTTAACTTTGTGAGGGGCTGGTGGAAGGTGTTTGCAGGTTTGTGGGCCACTAAGATTCCCACACTTCTGAGTAGTCAGGTAGTTATCTCTGATATGTCTTTGATGTATGGTGTGGTCCCTATCATGTCTGGTTGTGTAATGTTTTCCTTTTTGGATTTGTCCCGTAAATACTGGAGGACAGTGCTGTTTGGGTACCTGTGGGTGTGACAGAGTATGTACCTGTGAGAGAGTGTGTGTATGATTGTGTGTAAGAGAGTGTGTGTTTGTGTATGTGGGGTCACCTGTAGTTGCTCTTTGAACAAATAGAATGCATCTGTAAATACAACTCTCCATTACACTACATACACGCTCTCTCCCTCTCTCTCACATGCATGCACGCGCGCTCTCTCTCTCTCTCTGTCACACACTCACACTCTCTCACACACACACACACTCTCACTCACTCACACTCTGTCTGTTTGTCTGTCTGTCTCTTTTACAGACAATCACACTCATACAGATCTCTCTCATACATACGCTCTCTCAGACAACCCCCCCCCCAACACATACACACACCAAGGCCCAGCCATACATACACACACCAAGGCCCAGCCATACATACACAAGCACACCCACGCTCTCACTCACACATACACCCACACAGACATATATTCCATCACACTTCCCCCTCCCCAACCCCTCCCCAACGCACGCACACACACACACACACTCACTCACTCACTCACTCACTCACTCTCTCACACTCACTCTCTCACACTCTCACACACTCTCTCCCTCTCTCCCACCCCTCCCCCCCTCCCCTACACACAGACTCTCACTCACATTTTCTGTCTTTCTTACATGCATATACACATATATGTCATGGGGTGAATTTGCATTTGCAGGTGCAATTTATTTTGTTTAAGAAATGCACTATCTATAGACAGTCAGTCCATGTGATATTTTATTTAAAAATTCCCACTTTGAAAATAGAACCAGTCTGACTCAAGGTTGGGATACAGACAGATTAATGCATTGTCTGAGTTGAGATGTCACCTTTTTTTAATGAAACCTTAAATTATCTTGGGACTGTGACTTGAAAGAAGTTCTGGGGTTTACACAGACATGAATGAATCGAAACTTGCATCCCCATTCTAAGTGATTAAAGACTTAATAGCAATCTAGGTTTGTTCAATACATTACATCAGTTGTATGACACTTCGATATTTTACTATAACTTCTATGTCCTCTGATCCTGCCCTACTAGCTACCTGATGAAGCTTTGAAAGCTTTTTCTTCCAAACAAACCTGTTGGACTATAACCGGGTGTTATGTGATTTTTTTAACTTTGTTCACCCAGTCCAACACCAGCACTCCACACTTTGATTGCAATAGATTAGAATTATTATTATTGCATGTCTTTTGCAACACATTGACAGAATGGAGTTTCAAAATAGCCTTCTTGGATTATTATCATATACTACAAATGGTGTAGTGTTTTCAAATAAACTGTATGAGGAATTATTTTAATCGATTGACTTAAATTTGTGATTCAGTGCAGATTGACTCTGACTCTGGCTTTAAAACATAAAATTCCTAAGGTTTGTTTATAATATTTTAGCTTCTGCCTTACTCCCTGTGTCAGACTCAATCATTTACTTGCTTACCTGTAAAATTTAACCATGGACAGTGAAGGAATGTAGTGCTTTATACTTCCTGGCTCGCAGTCAGGGAGAATACTTCAACATGATTGTCTTGCTTGATTACATCATTGCCACTGACCTTGTCAACAGATTTAAACTGGAAATGGGAAGATCTGAGCTATAGCTCCCTTGACTTACTTTAGGACTGTTTTCATCAAGGCTAGTGTCATGTAGAACAGTACAGCACAGTACAGGCTGCTTCTTCATTGTTTACCACCTAGTATACTACAATACATAAATATGCTGGGAAAATGTGCCAGCCTCTATAATGGTAATTCTGAACTGATTTAACCTGCTAATTCTCCAATGTGTTTCACCACAAACGAGAAACAGATCAGCTGTGTGATGGAGTCCTCTCCACTTTCTCGATGTGCACAGACCCAACAATGCTTAAACTGGATATCACCCATGAAAAGCACCCTGTTTGATTCTCACCCCATTTGCCACCTTGAACACTACCAGGGCAACAGTATATGCTATCTTCACAATGCATTGCTGTAACTCATCAAGCCTCCTTTGATAGTTCTTTACAAACCTGCCACCTGTATCTCCTGGTAAGGCAAGTGTAGCAAACACAGGGGAACAACAAGACCCTGCATATTAATATGAAGTTATTCAATTAAGTGATTTTGGTTAGAGTTATAATTAAAAATCTCTCAACTGAGATGTTAATTTATATTGCATATTTTACTGAAATGTAGTTAGAGACATTTCTAATTGATTTTCTGAAAAATTGTTAAGGAATTCAAATTTGAGACCAGATATAAAAGCAGAATGCGATATTTTAATAGTGTGCTGTTTTGTGATTATTGTTACAGCTATTACAGGGGGCGGTGGGGAAGTGGTAATCATTTAGAAGTTAGGTTTTGACTAGAAGGGATAGTGATTCTTCATTTGTAAAGATCTGCAGCCCCAGTTCTGCCCTTGGAAGTGCAGGTACTTACACTGAGTACTGTTGTGACTTGTTTTTGCCCAATGTGTTTATATTCTATGTTCTAGGCAACTCCAGCAGCAGCAACAAGCTGAGCTTGAAGTGGGTTCAAGAGAAGGTCTATCTTCCTATGACCCTTCCCAGGTAATAGATACGAAGAACTTATACAAGCAATACTTCAAAGTTGGCCTAGCCCATGGTATGACACTGTATACTTAAGTAGAAATTGCATAGTTATACAATTTAACATGTTGAACAATCACATTAAAAATATATTCTAGGCAAATGAAAGTCTGCATTACTGAAAGAATTGGTGGCTATAGTAGATTTCATGCAACTATTTATTTTACAAGGTGCCCGTTGCAACTGTGTCTGCTGGTGTCCAAGAACATGGAAAGTCAATTGATAAAACTGACCCACTGTTTTCTCAGGACAGAGACCCCAGATTCACAGATATCTACACTGGTATTTCTCCTGGTAAGTTGAGTTACGATGAAAGCAAGATACTGCATATGATGGAAATCTGAAGTAAAAACTGGAAGTGCTTGAAGAACATCTGGCAGCATTTGTAAAGAGAAACAGAGTTAACATTCTGAGTCAAGTATGACTCTGAAGAAAAGTAACTGGACTCGAAACTGTTTGTCTCTCCACAGATGCTGCCAAATTTACTGAGTTTTTTCCAGCAATTTCTGTTTTTAAGTTGAATTATGAAGTTTGTGTCAATGATAGCTGAAATGTTTTAACAGCCATAAACCTAAAACACAAAACAAGCATCAATTAAAACTTCATAGTTGCGTTCAAACAGAAAACCAAAATGTTACATACTTTCCTCCTTCTTAAAAGCTATTTTTTATTTTTCTAAAGGAATGCTCCTTAAAATTACCTGCTATAAAAAGCAGACAAGGATGTTTTTCAAAATTTCAAACATTAAACCTGTACAATTTGTTCAAAGAAGTAGAACTTTGGTATTTGTTAAATAACAATTATTGAAAATTGCCCATTTCTATTCTACAATTCATTTTTCAAACCTGTGGTCAGAGTGTCATCAGCTAGATCCGTGACTTTCAGTTATGTCTTCAAATAAAGCAGACATAATAGAAGTTTAGGGAATACTTAATTAAAGTATGTTAACTTCATTGTAAGCTTGTGGAACAAAGAATTCAGTTTTTCGAAGTAAATATCTGCTCTTGGAAATGCATTGTTATCCTGAGTATAATTTATCCCTGTCTGTTTGTGTTTATTTGTTTGATAGTCAAGCATGTTTGTCTTCCATTGGTGACTCATAAATCACTAACAGCAATTCTGAGCTGTTTGAGAATTTGTGGAAAAGCAGTTTCAGACTCTTGGATCTTGTGTTGTCTATGTTTACATTTTTTTTTGTCTGTTACTGGTATTGTGACTTTCAAATAGAAGACTTTAACTGCTGCTGCAGAAGGATCAAGAGTTGCAAAAATTACAGAGTTAAGCTTCTGCTGTTCCAACATTTCTCATCAGCATGAAGAAGTTCAGAAAATGTTAATATAAATTGAAAGACTGATTCCCAAAGATAGTCTAGAGGTATGCTGGTATATATTGGCATCAGTATTGTGCCTCCTTATGTCTTGCTGTTGAAGTTTATAGTCTGGCATTCATCAGGACAGACACAAGAATGCTAAGTTTCAGAGGTGGTAATATTTATACCGCATAGAGAAAAGGTTTTGGTTTATTAGGAAGTCAAGTCTGATTGGTCAAAACATTGCCATGGCAAATACTTGAAAGAATGATTGTTACCTGAGCTTTTGTTTAATGGCGCAATTTCTGCAAAAGACAAATCCCTGCACCATTTCTGAATTCTCCCTTTGAAATTTGGCATTCTTATGTCTGTCCTGAAGTGTGTAGGAGGAAATGGTTCGACAGCATGTCTCTCCTTTTCAGCAATACTTAAGTTCTGTAATATCAAGTAGCTTCCTTTATGTCCTTGACATGTCCTAAAGCATTTCAGAACTACAACTTAGATTCGAATTGCAACAATTATCTGTAAGAAAATGCACAGAATAAGATCCTAGAAATAGGTCCTGGGGTAAATAGCCAGTTAATCTATGTTTTATTTGATGCCTTTGGAGGGAGGAATGATGTAGGCCTGGACCAATTCCAGTGTTCTGCCAAGATTCGTTTACATTTACTTGAATAGATAGAAAATGCTTTGGACTAAATTATGTTCCAGAAAACAGCATCTTCAGCAATTCATCAATCCCTATAAATGAACTAAACTGTCAGCTAGGTGTGGCTTGAGATGTATATTGTGACAATAACTCCCCACCAACTGATCCAAGTGATATCAATTCAATCAGGCTAATATCAACCAGCTAATATCTATGTAATCTTACACTTCATACTGAATGCTACTGATATATGCTACACTGGTACTGTCACTGGATTGGTATTCACACACCCAGGCTAATGCCTTGAAGCATGAGTTCAGTTTGTGTGACATCAGCTAATGGAATTCAAATTCAATAAATCTGGAATATAAAGATAGTTTCAGTAACACTGCACATATAACTATTAACATCAGTTGTCATTAAAACCCAGCGAGTTCACCAATGTCCTATACAAAAGGAAATCTGCCATCCTACATATGACTGCAGACCCACAGTGATGTGGGTGACTCTTAGCTGTCCTATAAATTGGCTAAGCAAGCCACTCAAGGGTGATTAGGAATGGACAACAATTGCTGACTTTGCCAGTGATATCCATATCCCGTAAAAGAATAAAGGATTCCACCAGTTGAAGAACAGAATAAACTTAGTGTTAAGATCATTGGGTTCGGATGTTCTCCAGACAGTACAGATTGAACCCACTCCAAATCATATGATACAGTTGTTTATGAGATTGTAATACTTTGAAACTGTATCTTCAGATTTTGATATTAGCATGGGAGGGGGTGGGTGGGGTTGGCCTCTAAAGAATGAGGATAAGGGGGAGATAACATATTATGAAATCTGGGGATGAGGTGAGATGCTTAGGATCTGCTGGAGGATAAGTGAGTTAGATCAAGACAAAAACTTCCGGGACCTAAAGGGTTGATGAGTACAGTTAGCATGAGAAGGCCAGCTAAGACTAGAGATTGGAAAAGAATAAAAATTGCACAACACCAGGTTATAGTCTAACAGGTTTATTTGAAAATCCAAGCTTTTGGAGCCTTACTCCTGGTGCGAGTGAGAGAGGGACATCTTAGACATAGAATTTATAAATAAAAGATCAAAGGATCTTACAATTGATGCAAATGAATCAAACACATCTAAGATGGCTGTTAAATCTTTAATCAGTTAGAATGGGGATGCAGATTTCGATTGATCAATATGCAAATCCCAGAATTTCTTTCAAGTCACTGCCCCGAGATAACTTCAGTTTTATCAGTATAAAACAGATGACATCTCAGGTCAGACAATATATTTTAGGTATGAGGTCTTGTTTAGCGTCAGTCTGTGTCCTAACCTGGAGTCAGTCTGGCTTTATCTCCAAAGTAGGAATTTATAAAATGCACATCAACTGTCTACAAATTTTTTAACAAAATAGAATGTATCTGCAAATACAAATTTATCCCATAGATTTGTGTGTTTGTGTGTGAGAGTGAGAGAGAGAGAGAGAGAGAAGAAAGAAGATTGTATATATGTGTGTATGGGAGAGAGTTTGTGTCTTTGTGAGTGTATGTGCATGCATGTGTGTGAGAGCTTGTGTGTGGGTGCCAGTGTGAGGGAGTGTACGCATGTGAGAGAGTGTGTGTTTTTGTGAGAGGGTGAATTGTGTGGTGGGGGTCACCTGTAGTGCGACATGAACCCCAGATCCCGGTTCAGGCAGTTTTCGTGGGTTCCAAACCTGGCCATCAGCCTCTGCTTGACAACTCTGCGTTGTTGTCTATCCCAAGGTCCACCTTGGAGGACGTTTAGCTGAAGATCCGAGGCCGAATGTCCTTGACTGCTGAAATGCTCCCCCACTGGGAGGGAACATTCCTGTCTGGCGATTGTTGCACAGTGTCCGTTCTTCCGTTGTTGTAGTGACTGCATGAATTTGCCAATATACCAAGCCTCAGGACATCCTTGCTTGCAGCTTATGAGATAGACAACATTTGCCAAGTCAAATGAGTACCTGCCATGCATGAGGTGTTGTCCCCATGTGTAATGATAGTATCCATGTCGATGCTCTGACAGGTCTTGCAGAGGCTGCCCTTAAAGGGTTGTATGGTGTTATGGTCAATGTTATCCTAAAGCTTGGGTAGTTTGCTGCGAACAATGGTCTGTTTAAGGTATGGCAGTTGTTTAAAAGTATGAAGTGGAGGTCTAGGGAAGGTCTTGGCGACATGCTCACTGTCATCAATAATGTGTTGTGGGCTGTAAAGAACATGGTGTAGTCTGTCTGCTCCTGGGAAGTACTGGACAATGAGGGGTACCCTATTGATTGCATCTCATTTCTGTCTTCTGAGCAGGTCATTACGGTTTTCGCTGTGGCATGTCAGAACTGGTAATTGATGGGTTGAGCATTGTATCCCGTTCGAATGAAAGTGTTCTGTAGTGTTCCTGGTTGTTCAGTTATTGGTACACTTCCTTGCAGTAATCTGTTCTATTCTGCTGCGTTCTTCTCATCTGAATAGATCCTGTGAATGTGTAGGGCTTGTCCATAGAGGATGGTTTTTAAAATATGTTTAGAGTGGAAGTTCGAGAAGTACAGCATTGTAAAGTTACTTGTCGGCTTGCAGTAGAGTGAGGTATTGGGGTGTTCATCCTTGATGGAGATGCATGTATCCAAGAGTGAGACTGATTCTAAAGAATAGCCCATGGTCATTCTAATGGTGGGATGAAACTTGTTGGTATCACTATGTAATTGTTTCAGTGATTCCTTGCCATGAGTCCAAAGGAAGAAAATATCTTCAATATATCTGGTGTTATAGTGTTGGTCAGAGGTCCTGTGCAACAAACGAGTCTGGTTCGAACTTGTGCATGAGAATGTTGGTATTATTGGGGTGCAAATTTGGTCCCCATGGCTGTTCCGTTTGACTTTGCCATCACACCTCTCGCAATCTCCTCTATCATCTCTTCACAGCAGGGACCATAACCTAGAAATTGACATAGAATCCATATCTTAGCTTACCCACATGACACACCTGTACAGTTCCGAGACACTGCCAAGCAGGTGAGGCAATGGAACTACACCATTTCCATACATATAAAGGACGCGAAGCTATAGAAACATGGCATTACCACCAGCAGTAGCCAGGCCTCTCCGGCACCACAGTTGAAAACAGTATCACCATGGGAAAATCAATCGTCAACTTATCTGACCACACCTTTCAACCAGATGAGATTGAAGTTCTTAGCCAAGGGCACAATATCTGCCCAGCCACCAAAATGGACCCCATTGGTCTTGCGGCAGATGCAGAGGAATTCATCAGACGAATGAGACTTCGAGAATTCTTCCAAGATGTCAGCAGTGAGACAACCAGTGAACCAGATCAGTTGATCTGGTGGATCGACCAAAGGAGGAATCAATTTGGACCCCTCTGGAGGGCTGTTGCCGTGGGCTGAGCATGTCTACTCAAACCATCAGGAAATGCGTGAACGCCAGATTCATCAGCCGCACTCCCAAGGTAGAGCAATACGTTACCTGATCACAGTGCAACACCAACCATGCTCTCAAAACCAATCACAACATTGTCATCAAACTAGCAGACGAAGGAGGAGCGATCATCATACAGAATAGAACAGATTACTTATGGAATCATTTCTCTCAGCATTCTGCAGCTGGGACATGCACGGGAATTCCTAGAAGCCTGGCATTCAAACCGGAACTCCATCAATAAACACATTGATTTAAAAAAAAGAAAAAGAAAAAAAAAGAACAGATTACTGCAAGGAAGTGTGCCAAAACTGAACAACCAGGAACACTACAGGCCGATCTGACCAAAGAACATACCCGTGAAGTCAACAGACTGATCAAGACTTTTGATGCAGTCGATCAGATTACCCAATGCACTCTCATCCCACACACTTCTCATGTAGCGGACTTATACTGTCTTCACATCTGGACATCCCATCGTATCAGGCAATGGGACCCTGTGTAAGGACCTCTCTGGGTGTGTCAACCCATTGTACAGGGAATCCCCAGCTTCTGTCATGACACGACAGATTTCACAGAAACTCAGCACCCACGGACCGTTGAAACAGGAACATTCCTCATCACAATGGATGTTTCCGCACTGTACACCAGCAGCACCCATAATGGCGCCATCATGGCAACAGCCTCAGTCCACAAGTCCTACAACTGCCAAACTCCAAGCACCATCCTACAACTCATCTGCTTCATCCTCAACCCCACTCTCTTCCCCTCCGACAATCAATTCTTCATCCAGACACACAGAACAACCATGGGGTCAAATTTGCAACCCAATATGCCATAACTTTCATGCACAAGTTCAAACAAGACTTCTTTGCTGCATAAGATCTCCAACCAATACTATACATCAGATACATTGATGACATTTTCTTCCTTTGAACTCACGGCGAGGAATCACTGAAAAACCTTCATAGTTATATCCACAAGTTTCATCCCACCTTCATACTTACCATGGACTATTCTTTCGAATCAGTCTCATTCTTGGACACAGGCATCTCCATCAAGGGTGGGCACCTCAGTACCTCGCTCTTCTGCAAGCTAATGGATAACCTCATGATGCTGCATTCCTCCAGCTTCCACCCTAAGCATATTAAAAAAGCCATCCCCTACCGATAAGCCCTGTGCATACGCAAGATCTGTTCGTACAAGGAGGAATGCACTGGACTCCTGAAGGTGTTGAAGGACGCCCACGTAAGAATGGGATACAATGTTCAACTCATCGATAGCCAGTTTCGAGGTGTTATAGCAAAAAACCAGAATGACCTCCTCGTAATACTAACAGGGATACGACCAGTAGAGTACCTTTTGTTGCATGGGGGAGGCGGGAAGAGTGTGCCTGTCTATCAGCCTCTGCTCAGCAACTCTGCGTTGTTGTCTATCCCAAAGTCTGCCTCGGAAGACATTTACCTGAAAATCCAGTGGGGGAGCACTTCAGCGGTCAAGGGCATTTGGCCTTGGATCTTCAGGTAAATGTCCTCCAAGGCAGAGGTTAATGGATATATTCAGTACCTGTGAGGATAACCTCGACCGAGATCTTGGGTTCCTGTTGCACTACAGGTGACGCAATCACACTATAACTCTCCCATGCACACTCTTCCTTCCCCCCCCGACCCCCCCACACACACACATGCACACGCACACTCCCTCTCCCACACGCAAGCATTTACACTCTCTCCCTCTCTCCTATAAACACACACACTCTCCTTCTCCCTCTCTCCCACACGCACACTCCTTCTCCCTCTCTCCCACACACACACACTCTCTCTCTGATTCGCACGCACACACACACACAAAACTACATATTCAGGAACAATGAGTACACGATAAGCGCAGTCTGCTGATTCCTAAGTAACAGACCTAAACAAGTCACAACACGTCCTCGTTCTTTTATGTTCTAATGAGTACAGGTCTAATCTACTCAACTTCTCTTCATAATATAACCCTCCATACTTGGTATCAGTTTAGTTGAACTTCTCTAGATTACCTCCAATGGCATTGAATAATGGGCCAAAACCTATTCTTGGGATTCCAATTATGGTCTGACGAGTGCCTTGTACAGTTTCAGCAAACTGTGCTGTAAACTGCCCGTTTTGTCCCAAGCTGAAAGGAGTTGGGCTCTCAAGGATAGTTGATCAACACCTCTGGTTGGATATAATGCTCATTTGATATACTTTGCAGTGGTGATAGTTTTTGAGATGGGAAGGGCATTGAGAAAACCATTATGATGTTGACTTTCATATAATATTAGTAAATTTCATCAACAGATTAGTCTAGCAGGAAAGGGAGAATAGCTGGAACTCAAACGTCAGTATGGTTCATTTTCACTGGAATATGGATGAGAACTTGCAATTGGTTTCTACTGACAAAATTCTTGAGTTAAACTGGAGTATCTTACAGCCAATTAAATGCTTGCGATGTGTGGTTACTGGTGCAATTTTGAAAGTCCCAGAAATCAAGATATCACACAAAAAGAAGTGGCTGAACTGACAAATTAAACTTTATTGATGTTGTTAAATTTATATTAAACTGAAATGTCAGCCTAAATTTCTCTGAAGTAGAACTTGAGTTCACAGACTTCAGACTCAGATGCCAGAGTACTCCCACTGAGTGTTGTCTGAAGCCAACTTCCTATATCAATATATATTAGGACTTAAGAAATAGGAGCAGGAATAGTCCATCTGACCTCTCCAGCCTGATCCACCATTCAGTAAGATCATGGCTGATCTTTTCATACACTCATGTCCACTTAACTGCCCACTCACCATAACCCTTAATTCCTTTAATTCTTAATTCCATAATTCTTTAATTTCTTGACTATTAAAATAACCCTTAATTCCTTTATGTTAGGAAACTACTTATAGGAATACAGTCCTCTTAACACTAGTGACTATGCAGCACCTCTCTTTTCTGTGTCTCCTGGATCCCCACCTAAACTGCAGAACAGCTCTCTACTTTACTTTTCATGACTTTCTTTGCTTCCCAATTGCTGTAGGCATTATTATTTAATTTAAAACAACATTTACAAAAATAAAGGATGGTTGTCTGGCTTCAAAATAGGGATAGAAAGGCATCTGGACCCGAGGCTAACTATTCTAAATGATCTAATACAGGGAGACTACAGCTTGGGTCTTAACTTCTCGTGGCATTTCACTCAACCTGATAATGTCTTGCACCTCCCATTCAATTATAATTGTCATATTTTTATTGTCACATCTAGTTACTTGAAGTTGAGTTACAATAAATCAGATCTAAATAATTAGCAAACTCTCAAAAAGTGAGTCGAAAAATACCAGTGCAAAGTTGTTAAGTGTAGGAAATCCACAAATTGTAAATTAGCTGGTCAGCAGGCATTAGCCAGTCAAAAATATTAAGAAACTGACACTTGTTCCATTTATCATCGTTGAGAGTATGGTTATGGAAAAACACAGCAGGTCAGGCAGCACCTGAGGAGCAGGAGGACTGATGAAGGGCTTATGCCCGAAATGTTGATTCTCCTGCTCCTTGAAAGCTGCCTGACCTGCTGTGCTTTTCCAGCACCACACTCTCAACTCGGATCTCCAGAATCTGCAGTCCTCGCCTTCTCCTACTTTGTACCACTTAGAAAAACTCAACATTCTGATCTCCCTCCTTTAGGAAGGATGTTATGAAACTTGAAAGAGTGCAGAAAAGATTCACAAGGATGTTGCCAGGATTGGACAATTTGAGCTATGTGGAGAGACTGACTAGGCTGGGGCTATTTTCTCTGGAATGTCAATAGCTGAAGGGTGACCTTGTAGAAGTTTATAAAATCATGAAGGGCGTGGATAGAGAGAATAGCAAAAGTCATCTTCCCAGAATAGGGGAGTTCAAAACTAAAGAAAATAGACTTAAAGTGAGAGGGAAAGATTTAAAAGGGACCTCAGTGTCAGCTTTTTTATGTAGAGGATGGTGTGTGCACGTACTGAGCTGCCAGAGGAAGTGTGGGGCCGAGTGCAATAACAACATTTAGAATAGATAGACACATGAATAGGAAGGGTGTAGAGAGATATGGGCCAAATGCTGGTAAATGGGACTAGATTAATTCAGGATACCTGGTCGGCACAGGTGAGTTGGACCAGAGGGTGTGTGCTGTTTCTGTGCTGTACAACTCTATGACTCAATTGTTATGACATTATGCCTGTGGAGGGGAAAACTTGTATGCAATAGTTGGGGGTTGGGGTGGGGGTTAGGGTTAGGGGGTAAAGTGCCGAGGGAGAAAAGATGTTGATAATGCAGATTAAGTGATTGGAATATGAGACTGGCAGAACAATGGTGTGTCTAAGTGCCAGACTGGAAAGAACGGATGTTCCCACTGGAGTGGGGAGAGAGGGAGAGGACATGGTGACAGAATGCAACAAGTAAAGCTGAAAGAAAGGGAAGGAATGGGAGTGGGTTCACAATGTGAAAATGTTGAACTCAACATTGAGTCCAGAAGTTGTAAAGTGCCTAGTTTGAAGATTAGCTGTTGCTCCTCAGATTTGTGCTGTGATTTGCTAGAATATTGCAGCCTGCTGAGGACAGGCACGTGGGCATGCGAGCAGGATGCTGTGTTAAAATGACTGGCTACTGGAAGGTCAGGAGCGTGCTTGTGCACTGACCAGAGACATCTTGCAGAGTGGTCGCCCAGTCTGTTTTTGGTTTCTCCACTACGAGAGTAGGCTGAACTAACTTTTCAGGTCAGTGACCTTCCATCACAGCATGCAGCCGATCATTTATTTCTTAGATTTCAGATGAACTATGTGAGGGAGAAAGGAATGTCTGGTAGCATGAGAAAGAAAAGGTAGGAGGAGGTTTTTTGTGTCACGTAAATAGGTTTTGTGCTGAGTGGCTTGTAACGTAAGTTGTAACCATTCTGTCTAAAACACTGTTCGAGAAAAATAATGATCCACCACTTTTCCCTTAATAACTGAAATTTCTAATTTCCAAATTAGGTTTTAACAAAGTAAAATTAGTTATTTCACATAAACATGTCTCAATTTTGCTACTGAATGTTATTTTGTAACTTCTGTTACCTTCACATTAGAAGTTAATATCAAAACAATATATACAGAAAAACATTAGTTTCAGCTGTTTTCTTCTTTGAACAGTTAGAGTTACCACGCACATCTGTAGAATATGATTAGATTGCCAAATTTGTCAACATGCATCAGTAGGTTTCTCTGAGTTAAAGTGTGTATTGCATTAACCTGCATGTATCATCATCTTTTCCAAAAAGCTTTGACGCACCCAGGAGATTGGACTCGCAAACTATTATTGCAACAAGTTTCACCTCTAAAATATTAAAAGCTACTTTTCTTTGCCACCTCTTGCCCAAGTTTTATATTGACATTTAGTTGGAATTTGTGATTAACAAGTTTGGTTTCTTTTGACCTTTAGAAGGCAAAACAAAATAGATGTCAAAATTGAGAATGGATTTCTTATCCTCACTTTACTCGAAAAGTTGAAGAGGATTTCTTTTTTTTATGCAAATGATAAACAACACAAGATTCAATTGAATGTTTGTGGTTCTTAGTGATTAACTATTGATTAATGACAGTTCCCTTTATCAAAACACCTCCAGTTTGAGAAAGACAATGAAGCATTTGTGTTGTATTATCTCTGAAAACTATCTAATTGTAATTTTGCTTCAATCCGTTGTTTTTAGTTTAATAAAGGCAATCTAGGTCAGAAAATTCATTATTTTACACTTTTGGTTTTGATGCTGATGAAACAAAAAGCCTATTTTCTGAAAATAGGTGAATTGCCTAGTTTCTGAAGTGGACCCAGAAGAAGTCAGGAATGTAGTGGCAGAAGAGCCAATGATTGAAAACAAGCAAGGCGTAGCTCAAATTCAATGTTCTCAACTCTCCTCCCATCAAAGTTGCCAGACCATGCCTTTGTTCCAGCACTATCAGAACAAGACCAAAATAAGGCAGGCGTTGGAAATCGGAAATAAAAAGTAGCAAATGTCTTAAGCTCTTGTAGATGAGGTAGCATTTGAAATGATTGCTCTGTTTCCCCAAAACTGCTACCTCAGTGACTGTGTCTTTGCAGTATTTCTGTTTTCCGAATAATACTACCAGATCCTGGCGACTTCCTCTGTATCCCCAATCGCTTTGAGTGATCAAACCATCGGGTCAGCCAAACAGACCCATTTTCTCCATTTTGCAACTGACACTCAGAAACATAGAAAATAGAAGCAGAAGCAGGAGTAGGCCAATTGGCCATTTCAGCCTGCTCCACTATTCAGTAGGCTGATCATCCAACTTTGGACCATGTTCCCACTTTCTCCTAGTACCCTTTGATCCCTTTAGCCCTAAGAATTAATACTAACTCCTTCTTGAAAACTTTCAATGTTTTGGCCTGAACTGCTTTTGTGACAGAGAATTCCACAACCTCTGCACTGGGCAAAGAGATTTCTCATCTCAGTGCTAAATGGCTGAACCAGTGTTCTGAGACTCCCCAGACATCGAGAATATCCTTCTTGCATTTACCCTATGTAGTCCTGATAGAACTTTAGAATAGATTTCTATGAGACTCTCCCCCCCCCCCACCCCACCCCCCACCATATCTTTTAAACTCCAGTCTATATAGTCATAACCAATCAGTCTCTCCTCATATGTCATGCAGTCCTGCATCCCAGGAATCGATCTGCTGCATCTTCATTGTACTTCCACCATCCTTCCTCAGATAAGGAGACCTAAAGTGTGTACAGTATTCCAGGTGTGGTTGCACTTCTAGGCCCTGTATAATTGCAGCAAGGCATCCCTGCTCCTGTACTTGAAATTTCTCGCAATGAAAGCCAACATATTATTTACCTTCTTCACTGCCTGCTGCACCTGCCTGCTTACTTTCAATGACTGGTGGACAAGTACACCCAGGTCTTGTTGCATCTCCCCCTTTCCCAATCTATCACCATTCAGATAATAATCTGCATTCCTGTTTTTGCCACTAAAGTGGATAACTTCACAGTTGTCCACATTATATTTCATCTGTTTTGCATTTGCCCACTCACTCAGCGTGTACAAATCACACTGAAGCATCTACCTCACAGCTCAATCTTGTACAAATCACACTGAAGCATCTACCTCACAGCTCAATCTTGTACAAATCACACTGAAGCATCTACCTCACAGCTCAATCTTGTACAAATCACACTGAAGCATCTACCTCACAGCTCAATCTTGTGCCCAGATTGTGTCATCTGCAAACTTAGAGTTCCCTCATCTACATTATTTATTTATGTTGTGAATACCTGGGCTCTTGGCACTGATCCCTCTGTTTGCCCACTGGTCACTGCCTCTCACTGAGGAAAAGATTAGTTTATTCTTGATCCTTGCTCTCTGTCTGTCAACCAGTTCTCTATCTGTGTTAGTACAGTACCGCTCCCCCATCCCATATGCTTAAATTTTAAATGTTAGTCTCTTGTTAGGAATTTATTTAAAGCCTTCTGAAAATCCAAGGAAGACACATTCACTGGACTCCGTGTTGTAATCCTCAAAATATTCCAGGTTTGTCAGGCATGATTTCCCTTTTATAAATCCATGCTAACTCTGTCCAATTCTGGCATTTTGTTTCCAAGTACTCTGCTATTAAATGTTTAATAATGGAACCGAGCATTTTCCCCACTACAGATGTCAGGCTAATTCTCTCTCCTTCCTTTTCTTAAATAGGAGTGTAACATGAACTATCCCCAATCCTAGGAATGGTGCCAGAGTACAGAATCTTGAAAGATGGCTGTCAATGCTTCTACTTCTAGGGCCACTTCCTTAAGTACTCTAAGATGTAGATTTATCAAGCCCTGAGGATTAAGTGTCAATTCCCCAAACAGCATTTCCCTACTAATACTGATATCCTTCAGTTCCTCTCTCTGACTAGACTGTGATTTTGGGATATTATTTTTGTCCAGCTTTGTGAAGACATAACCAAAACACGTAGTAATTGGTCTGCCATCTCTTTGTTGCCTATTATAACTTGCCTTGTTTCTGACTGTAAATCAGAGGTGCATGAGAGACAACCTTATTGAAACACACAAGATTCTTAGAGCACTTGACAGGGTAGATGCAGAAAGGTGATTTCCTTTTGTGAGAGGGTCTCAGATCAGAGGACATTATCTCAGAATAAGAAGTCATACATGTAAGGCAAAGTGAGGAAGGATTTCTTCTTTGAGAGGTTTTGAATCTGTGGAATTCAAAGACTGTTGAAGCTGGTTCAATAATATATTCAAGGCTGAGATAGACAACTTTTTAATCAGTAAGGGAATCAAAGGTTATGTTTTGTTTTTCTTTATTTTTGTGTCATAAACATATGTTCTGTTGTTCAAGAATATCAGTGTCCTCATGTGAATATATTTCAGTCACTTAACACCATGAGAACCAACTGCCAAAAATAAACACGTGATCTGTTGGGTACATTTCAGTCTGGAATCTGATTTGTCCAGTGTCACCATCATAACTGGCAAAGGAAGTTTGGGATTCTATAAGATTAAAAGAAAAGGTCCATAAAGTTGCCAAACATATCAGTAGTTCCGAGGATTGAGATGTTTCTTAAAATACAGCAAAGGAGGACCAAAAAACTAATAAGCAAAGGGAGAATAGATTATGAATACAGTCTAGCAAAAACCATAAAATGGAGTATAAAAGCTTCTTTAGGTACATTAAAAGGTAACGTTTGAATAAAATGAAAATAGGTCCATTACAAGCAAAGTCAGAAGATGTACAAGAAGGACAAATTGCACCTAAATTGGAAGGGGACTAATATAATGGCAGGGAAATTTGCTAGAACAGCGGAGGATTTCAACTAGTAAGGTTGGGGGGGGGGGGGGTGGAAATGTTGGTGGTGGTGGGACATAGGGAGATAGTGAGGAAACAGATCAATCTGAGACTGGTACAGTTGAGAACAGAAGCGAGTCAAACAGAGCAGGCAGGGACAAGGTCGGACTAATAAATTAAACTGCATTTATTTCAATGCAAGGTTGCCTAACAGGGAAGGTAGATGAACTCAGGGTATGGTTAGGAACATGGGACTGGGATATCATAGCAATTACAGAAACATGGTCAGGGATTGGCAGGACTGGCAGGTTAATGTTCCAGGATACAAATGCTACAGGAAGGACAGAAAGGGAGGCAAGAGAGGAGGGGGCGTGGCATTTTTGATAAGGGATAGCATTACAGCTGTGCTGAGGGAGGATATTCCTGGAAATACATCCAGGGAAGTTATTTGGGTGGAACTGAGAAATAAGAAAGGGATGATCACCTTATTAGGATTGTATTATAGACCCCCTAATAGTCAGAGTGAAATTGAGAAACAAACTTGTAAGGAGATCTCAGCTATCTGTAAGAATAATAGGGTAGTTATGGTGGAGGATTTTAACTTTCCAAACATAGACTGGGACTGCCGTAGTGTTAAAGGTTTAGATGGTGAGGAATTTGTTATGTGCGTACAAGACAATTTTCTGATTCAGTATGTGGATGTACCTACTTGAGAAGATGCAAAACTTGACCTACTCTTGGGAAATAAGGCAGGGCAGGTGACTGAGGTGTCAGTGGGGGAGCACTTTGGGGCCAGTGACCTTAATTCTATTAGTTTTAAAATAGTGATGGAAAAGGATAGACCAGATCTAAAAGTTGAAGTTCTAAATTGGAGAAAAGCCAATTTTGATGGTATTAGGCAAGAACTTTCGAAAGCTGATTGGGGGCAGATGTTTGCAGGTAAAGGGATGGCTAGAAAATGGGAAGCCTTCAGAAATAAGATAATGAGAATCCAGAAAAAGTATATTCCTGTCAGGGTGAAAGGAATGGCTGGTAGGTATAGGGAATGCTGGATGACTAAAGAAATTGAGGGTTTGGATAAGAAAAAGAAGGAAGCATATGTAAGGTTAGATAGATCGAGTGAATCCTTCGAACAGTATAAAGGAATTAGGAGTATACTTAAGATGGAAGTCAGGAGGGTAGAATAAGATAGCTTTGGCAAATAGAATTAAGGAGAATCCAAAAGGTTTTTACAAATATATTAAGGACAAAAGGGTAACTAGGGAGAGAATAGGGCACCTCAAAGATCAGCTGCAGAAAATGGGGGAGATACTAAATGAGTATTTGCATCAGTATTTGCTGTGGAAAAGGATATGGAAGATATAGACTGTAGGGAAATAGACTGTGACATCTTGCAAAATGTCCAAATTACGGAGGAGGAAGTGCTGGATGTATTGAAATGGGTAAAGGTGGACAAATCCCCAGGACCTGATCAGGTGTACCTGAGAACTCTGGAAAGCTAGAGAAGTGATTGCTGGGCCTCTTGCTGAGATATTTGTATCATCGATAGTCACAGGTGAGGTGCTGGAAGACTAAAGGTTAGCAAACGCGGTGCCACCGTTTAAGAAGGGTGGTAAGAACAAGCCAGGGAACTATAGAGTGGTGAACCTGACCTCGATGATGGGCAGGTTGTTGGGGGGGAATCCTGAGGGACAGGATGTCCATGTATTTGGAATGGCAAAGACTGAATGGGGATAGTCAGCATGGCTTTGTGTGTGGGAAATCATGTCTCAAGAACTTAATTGAGTTTTTTGAAGAAGTAACAAAGAGGATTGATGAGGGCAGAGCAGTAGATGTGAACTATATGCAGTAAGGTGTTTGACAAGGTTCCCCATGGGAGACTGATTAGCAAGGTTAAATCTCATGGAATACAGGGAGAACTAGCCATTTGGATACAGAACTGGCTCAAAGGTAGAAGACAGAGGGTGGTGGTGGAGGGTTGTTTTTTAGACTGTAGGCCTGTGACCAGTGGAGTGCCACAAGGATCAGTGCTGGGTCCTCTACTTTTTGTCATTTACATAAATGATTTGGATGCAAGCATAAGAGGTACGGTTAGTAAGTTTGCAGATGACACCAAAATTGGAGGTGTAGTGGACAGCGAAGAGGTTTACCTCAGATTACTACAGGATCTTGACCAGATACGCCAATGGGCTGAGAAGTGGCAGATGGAGTTTAATTCAGATAAATGCAAGGTGCTGCATTTTTGGAAAGCAATCTTAGCAGCACTTATACACTTAATGGTAAGGTCCTGGGGAGTGTTGCTGAACAAAGAGACCTTGGAGTGCAGGTTCATAGCTTCTTGAAAGTGGAGTCACAGCTAGATGGGATAGTGAAGAAGGTGTTTGGTATGCTTTCCTTTATTGGGCAGAGTCTTGAGTACAGGAGTTGGGAGGTCATATTGCGACTGTACAGGACATTGGTTAGGCCACTGTTGGAATATTGCATGCAATTCTGGACTCCTTCCTATTGGAAAGATGTTGTGAAACTTGAAAGGGTTCAGAAAAGATTTACAAGGATGTTGCCAGGGTTGGAGGATTTGAGCTATAGGGAGAGTCTAAACAGGCTGGGGCTGTTTTCCCTGGACTATCGGAGGCTGAAGGGTGACCTTATAGAGGTTTACAAAATTATGAGGGGCATGGATAGGGTAAATAGGCAAAGTGTTTTTCCTGGGGTTGGGGAGTCCAGAACTAGAAGGCATAGGTTTAGGGTGAGAGGGGAAAAATATAAAAGAGACCTAAGGGGCAACCTATTCACACAGAGGGTGGTACATATATGGAATGAGCTGCCAGAGGAAATGGTGGAGGCTGGTACAATTGCAACATTTAAGAGGCATTTGAATGGGTATATGAATAGGAGGGGTTTGGAGGGATATGGGCCAAGGTGTTGGCAGGTGGGACTAGATTGTGTTGGGAAACCTGGTCGGCGTGGACAGGTTGGACTGAAGGGTCTGTTTCCATGCTGTACATCTCTATGACTCTAATTTCTAATGGGGAATTGAGAAATGCTGAGAAGCTAAGTAATTACATTGAGTCCCAGCTATTCACAGTGATTTGGAGGTAGAAATTGTAATGTTTGCAACTTTGTGGTACAATGCACCGTGAGAATGTGTGTTCTGAGGAATATGTAAAAAGCAACTTCAGGAGGATTTTGTCAGGCTTATTGGATTGGGAGATGGAATGTAATGTTTAAAAAAAAGTGACATTATTCGCATAGTTCAGAAGAACAGATATGTAGAGTATTTTTTCAATGGTAAGAGAATGAAAAGTGTAGATGTAAAAGGGGATCTAGTTGTCCTTGTCCATAAGTCTTTGAAGACTAACATGGAGGTGCAGCAAGCTATTAGCAAGATTAGTGGAATGTTGGCCTTTTCTGCAGAAGGATTCAGTTAAGGAGCAGTGAAGACTTTCTTCAGTTGAAAGGCACTTGGTTATACTGCACCTTGAGTACTGTGTGTTGCTTTGGCCTCCTTATTTGGGCACAGATATTACTTGCCATAGAGGGAGTTCTGTCAAGGTTCACTAGACTTATTGTTGGAATGAAGGGACTGTTCTGTAAAGAGAGGTTGAAAAATTGTACCTGTATCCTTCAGATTATTGAAGAATGAAGAGAGATTTCATTGAAACTTACAGAATACTTAAAGGGATGAACAGGTTAAATGCAGGTAAGCTGTTTCCCCTAGTTGTGGAATCTAAAACTCCTGTATCAGTCCAGTCTACACCTGTTCTTATATTGTAAAGATAAAGGGGCAATTGTCTTACCAGACTATAGGCTTACTCATTATTTGTTTTCTCAGTCACTTGTGGGGTGTGGGCGTCACTGGCTGGCAAGCAATAATGGCCCAACCCGAGTTTCCCTTGTGAAGGTGGTGGTGAGCTGCCTTCTTGAAGCACTGCAGTCCACCTTGACCCACTATGCCCTTAAGAAAGAATTCCAGGACTTTGACCCAGCGACATTGAAGGAGCAGCAAAATATTTCCAAATCAGAATGCTGAGTCCTTTGGAGGGGAACTTGCAGGGTTTCCCAGATATCTGCTGCCCCTGTCCTTCTAGATAGAAGTTGCTGTGGGTTTGGAAGATGCTGTCTGAGGATCTTTGATGAATTTCTGTGTTGCATCTTGTAGATAACACTGTTGCTACTGACCATCGGTGGAAGGAGTGAATGCTTGTAGATGTAGTGCTAATCAAGCAGGCTGCATTGTTCTAGGTGGCTTCAAACTTCTTGAGTGTTGCTGAGCTACACCAATCCAGGCAAGTCGGGCGTAATACATCACTCTCCTGAGTTGTGCCTTCTAGATGAGAGATAGAGTGAATCCTTGAAGTATAAATGCAGTAGGAGTATGTTTAAGAGGAAAACCAAGAGGGCAAAAAGGAGACATGAGTTAGCTTTGGCAAATGGGGTTAAGGAGAATCCAAAGGGATTTTCTGACTACATTAAGGACAAAAAGATAACTAGGGAGAGAAAAGGACCCCTCAAAGATCAGCAAGGCAGCCTATATTTGGAACAGCAGGAGATGGGGAGATACCAAACGAGTATTTTGCATCAGTTTTGCATTATGGAGAAGGACTTGGAAGATATAGAATGTGGAGAAATAAATGATGATATCTTTAAAACTGCCCATATTACAGAGGAGGTGGTGCTGGATGTCTTAAAATGCATAATGGTGGATAAATCCCAGGACCTGAGCACATGTACCCTAGAACACTGTGGGAAGCTAGGGAAGTGACTGCTTGAGCCCCTTGCTGACATATTTGTATCATCGATAGTCCCAGGTGAGGTGCTGGAAGACTGGAGGTTGGCTACCGTGGTGCCACAATTTAAGAATGGTGGTAAGGAAAAGCTAGGGAACTATAGACGGGTGAGCCTGATATCGTTGGTGAGCAAGTTGTTGGAGGAAATCCTGAGGGACAGGATTTACATGTATTTGGAACCAGAACTCTATCAACAAACACATCGAGTTAGAGCCCATCTACCACCCCCTGAGAAAAGGAACAGGAAGTGACTTCACTGCAGGAAATAACATCACCAACCAAACATATAAATAGAAAGCAGAAAGTTTCAGCATTGCTTCACCTAAAGTCCACTGAAGATGTTACCTAGTAAGGTAATGAAACATCTGGAAATGAACCTTTCAGCTTAGTGAGCAAACCTACATCCAAAATGTATTTCGAAAGTCAGGGACTGATCAGGGATAACCAACATGGCTTTGTGTGTAGGGAAATCATGTCTCAAGAACTTGATTGAGGTTTTTGAAGAAGTAACGAAAAGGATTGATGAGGGCAGAGCAGTGGATGTGATCTGTATGGACTTCAGTAAGGCGTTCAACAAGGTTCCTCATGGTAGACTAGTTAGCAAGGTTAGATCTCATGAGATACAGGGAGAACTAGCCATTTGGATACAGAATTGGCTCAAAGGTAGAAGACAGAGGGTGGTGATGGAGGGTTGCCTTTCAGACTGGAGGCCTGTGACCAGCGTGTGTCACAAGGATTGGTGCTGGGTCCACTAATTTTCATCATTCATATAAATGATTTGGATGTGGATGTTGAAGGTATGGTTAAAAAGTTTGCAGATGACACCAAATTTGGAGGTGTAGTGGATAGCGAAGAAGGTTACCTCAGAATACAACGGGATCTTGATCAGATGGGCTAATGAGCCATGGAATGGCAGATGGAGTTTAATTTAGATAATTGTGAGATGCTGCGTTTGGAAAGATAAATCAGGGCAGGACTTAGACACTTAATGGTAAGGTTCTGGGGAGTGTTGCTGGACAAAGAGTTTGAGTGAAGGTTCATAGTTACTTGAAAGTGGAGCCTCAGGTAGAGAAGGTAGTGAAGAAGGTATTTGGTATGTTTTCCCTTATTGGTCAGAGCATTGAGTTGGGAAGTCATGTTGTGGCTATACAGGACATTGGTTAGGCCACTTTTAGAATATTGTGTGAAATTCTGCTCTCCCTCCTATCGGAAGGATGTTGTGAAACTTGAATGGGTTTAGAAAAGCTTTACAAAGATGTTGCCAGGGTTGAAGGATTTGAGCTATAGTGAGAGGCTGAATATGCTGGGGCTGTTTTCCCTGGAGTTTCTGAGGCTGAGAGGTGACCTGTTAGAGGTTTATAAAATCATGAGGGGCATGGATAGGATAAATAGACACAGTATTTTCCCTGGGCTGGGGGACTCCAGAACGAGAGGGCATAGGTTTAGGGTGAGAGGGAAAGATATAAAAGGGACCTGGGGCAATATTTTCACATAAAGGATAGTGTGTGTATGGAATAAGGAAGTGGTGGGAGACTGGTACAATTACAACATTTAAAAGGCATCCGGATGGGTACATGAATCAGGAGAGTTTAGAGGGATATGGGCCAAAGGCTGGCAAATAGGGCTATTTATTTAGGATATCTGGTTAGCATGGACAAGTTGGTCTAAAGGGTCTGTTTCCATGCTGTACATTTCTGTGACTCTATAACAGGCTTTAGGGAGACAGGAGTGAGATACTCACAGCAGTATTCTTAACATGTTCTTGTAACCAGTGCATTTATATGGTGAGCCCAGTTGAGGTGCTGGTCCATGGTAAACCCTAGAATGTTGATCATGGGGATTGAGTGATGGTAACACCATTGAATGTGATGAGATGGTGACTAGATTGTCTCTTACTAGTAATGGACATTGCCTAGCATTCGTGTGGCACGAATGTTACTTGCCACTTGTCAGCCCAAGCTAGGATATTATCCAGGTTTTGTTGCATTTGAATTTAGACTGCATCAGTATCTGAGGAGTCGCAAATGGTAGTGAACATTGTGCAATCATTGGCAAATATTCCCACCTCTGACCTTATGATAGAAGCAGGTCATTGATGAAGTACACTCGAGAGGTGAGTGGTGATAGTTTAACTGAGCTTCAAGTCAAATTTCCCTTCCATGTTCTGCTCTACTCCTCGGAGGTAACTGCACTTTGCACAAATCATCCTCACTATGTTAAATGGCATGTTTGTAGGATTGAGTGTCAAAGTCAGCTGGTGCTGCCATGTGGGACATGTGATGTTCTAAGGCTTCTCCATCAGCTAATTTGAGGTTGAAAACTAGTTTCTCTTCAGTTCAAGGCTTCTTGTCATCATTCAAACAAATTCATTTTGTGCATGGTATACATCCAGGAAGGCCTTTTCTGGTTTTAAATTGAGAACGTAATTAACAAATTAATGTTTGAATGTCTTAAAAACAGCTAAAATGTTTCTTTTATTGGAATCTGTATGTATTGTTCGTGTGCTAGTAGTGGTATTTGCTCACAGTAACTTATGTAGTTCATGTTCTGCCAGTAACTTGCATTCCGAAGAAGGGTCACTGGACCTAAAACATTAACTCTGATTTCTCTCCACGAATGTTGCCTGACCTGTTGAGTTTTTCCAGCGAATTATGTTTTTGTGAAAAGATAGGTGAATATCAGATAGGAATTCTCCTCGATGCAGATATTGCCAGAACTCCAGTTGAAGGTTATTTTAAGCATCTATTCCTCTGTCACTTTCTGGACATTCTTCATTAAGTTTGTACTGATGGTGCCTCTAAATTGAATGTGTAGACTTTTGCTCACATATTTTTCAAGCATTATGATTTAGGTTGGCGAAAATATAGGACACTATTTCTAGCATAACTTTGGGAAAAGGGACTGGATTTCCTTATAAGACCTCAGCCGTCCTTTGGCTGGAAGCTGGGGATCAGGATCCCTGGCTGCTCTTGAGTTCTGCTGCTGAAGTCAGTTTAAAGTTTCTTGCGCAAGTGGAAAAAGTGGAGGAAATGTTATTAAATGCTAACCTTTAAAGCAACGTGGGTGAAATTCCTTGTTTCCATTGCATTTTAATCATTATTCTTTGGCAGTATTTCAACCACTTTCATGTTTTTTTGTTTGTTATTACAATTTTTGTTTGACTGGATTGGAATGAGATATACAGGGTCATCAGTCCTAATATCCATGTAGGTACAAATTTTAAAGTCTTTCTGATGGCTGATTAAATTAGTTTTATTCTCAAACACAGCTAAGAGCTAGAAAAGAGAAGCAAAGCAAAGATTGATTTGGAAGCAGAACTTCCAACATCATATGTAGCAACAGCACAAAAGGTTTAAAACTCCCACCTATTGCAATCTGCAGCATCCCTGCCCAGAGTTGGACAGCCTGGAGTTATTTTCTTCTGAGTGCAGGTTCACTGTCCCCACAGATGGCTGGCCAACAGCTGGGAAAGCCAATAACAGTCTAAAACGGTACCATGAAGATCCAGGTTCACTTTGTTAATTGATCCGGTTTTTTGTTTGAATACCTGTTCCCTCCAACCCCCCAGCTTCCAGTTAACTTCAGAGTCATGTCTACGATCACGAGTTTTTAATTCTGATTTTTATTTTGTACAGATCAGAAAATGTGATCTGGAATGGTGAAAATGAAGTGCTGTGCAATACCTCACTTTTTCACCTCTTTTCAAAAAGAAGTATTAATAATCATTTATATTTTAGAACATAGAACATTACTGCACAGTAACAGGCCCTTCAGTCCTCAATGTTGCACCGACCTGTGAAACCAATCTGAAGCCCATCTATCCTACACTATTCCATTCTCGTCCATAAACCTATCCAATGATCATTTAAATGCCCTTAAAGTCGGCAAGTCTACTACTGTTGTAGGCAGTGCGTTCCATGCCCCTGCTACTCTCTGAGTAAAGAACCTACTTCTAACATCTGTCCTATATCCATCACCACTCAATTTAAAGCTATATCCCTTTGTGCTAGCCATCGTCATCTGAGGAAAAAGGTTTAGATTAGACTTACAGTGTGGAAACAGGCCCTTCGGCCCAACAAGTCCACACCGACCCGCCGAAGCGAAACCCACCCATACCCCTACATTACCCCTTACCTAACACTACGGGCAATTTAGCATGGCCAATTCACCTGACCCGCACATCTTTGGACTGTGGGAGGAAACCGGAGCACCCGGAGGAAACCCACGCAGACACGGGGAGAACGTGCAAACTCCACACAGTCAGTCGCCTGAGTCGGGAATTGAACCCGGGTCTTCAGGCGCTGTGAGGCAGCAGTGCTAACCACTGTGCCACCGTGCCGCCCTATCCAACCTATCCACTCACTATCCAAGGTTCTCACTATCCAACCTATCTAACCCTCTGATTATCTTACATTTCTCAATTAAATCACATCTCAACCTTCTCGCTAACGAAAACAGCCTCAAGTCCTTCAGCCTTTCCATGTAAGACCTTGCCTCCATACCAGGCAACATCTGAGTAAGTCTCCTCTGAACCCTTTCCAAAGCTTCCACATCCTTTCAATAATGCAGTGACCAGAACTGTACGTAACTCCAAGCGCGGTCGCACCAGAGTTTTGTACAGATGCAGCATGATTTCATGGTTCCAAAACTCAATCCTCTCCCAATAAAAGCTAACACATCATATGCCTTCTTAACAACCCTATCAACCTGGGTAGCAAATTTTAAGGATATATGTACCTGAACACCAAGATCTCTATGCTCATCTACTCTACCAAGAATCTTACCAGTTCTGTTTATTTCTGGTTGCTCCTTCCAAAGTGAATCACCTCACACTTTTCTGCATTGAACTCCATTTGCCAACTCTCAGCCCAGCTCTGCAGCTTATCTGTGTCCCTCTATAATCTACAACATCCTTCATTACTATCCACAACACTACCAACCTTCTATGCCTTCACCCAGGTAATTTATAAAAAGACAAACAGCAATAGACCCTCCAGGATGAACCGCCCACTGTCTTCCTTCAGCTGTAGATTTCTAATCCTAACTACTAAATCACCCTCAATCCCATGCCTCCATATTTTGTTCAATAGTCTACCATAGGGAACCTTATCAAATGCCTTACTGAAATCCATATAGACCACATCAAATGCTTTACCCTCATCCATCTGCTTGGTCACCTCAAAGAACTCAAGAAAGTTTGTGAGGCACGACCTGCCCTTCATAAAACTGTGTTGACTATCCCCAATCAACTTATTCCTTTCTAGATGATTATAAACCCTATCTCTTATAACCCTTTCTAACACTTTACCTACAACCAAAGTAAGGCTCACTGATCTATAATTACCAGGGATATCTCTACTCTCCTTCAACATGGGAACAACATTTGATATCCCCCAGTCTCCTGGCACTGTTCCTGTAGACAATGCTGACATAAAGACTAAAGCCAAAAGGCTTGGCAATCTCCTCCCTGGTTTCCAGAGAATCCTAGGATAAATCCCATCTGGCCTAGGAGACTTATCTATTTTTTACAGGTTCAAAAACACCAACAATGGTTCTCCTTCAAGATCCTTCGCCCCAGACTCGCAGCCATGTGCCGATACGTAACCTCTCTATAGTCAGCCCTGCCTCAACTGAGAGCCACACACTCTCAGAATTGCCACGGACCCCTTCTGTACTGTATTCTCAGGAGAATTCATACTCTCAACAAACAGTATTTCAACACCATCTCAAATGTCAAAAACTGTAAGTACAACAAACCTTTATCTACCCACCTCCATAACCAACACTCCTCAAACATTCCAGAAGATTCCCCCGCTCTCTGGAACTGCTCGGACGCCATTAAGCATGCGGCTGCTGCAGCCACAATCCCCATGGTGATGGATGACGTCACTTCTGCCCCCATCATGGCCGCTTCTACAGGACTTCTGCCCCTAACAATTCCACATGCACCACACGTGACATCACTTCCGCCCCTCAAGTCATCGCTGATGTCACACACTCAGTGACTTCGGCTCCCCCCCACCGCTGTGTTTGCTACCACTTCCGCCCACACCAACACCACTCACCTGCATTGTGCTGACACGCCCCCCCGCAGATCCTGTCACCATCTCCGCCCCCTCAGTACCCTGAGGGGAGCACCACCCATGCTCATGACTCCACCCCCATTCCCCCAACACCACACCCACTCCAGTTACAGGCTCCGCCCCCCACTCCCACCTCCTTACCTACACCAGGTCCTAGCTCCCAGTCCTGCCGAGTTTTCACCATTTCCCTTGACCTCCCCTTCACTGAGGACAAACGATCAGTCCTCAGCAAAGGCCTCACCTTTATCCCCCTCCGTCCACACATCAATTAATTTAATACACACCGTGACGTCGAACACTTCTTCCACTTCCGAGCTTACTTTTACAACCAGGACTCCCGCTCACCTTCCGAGGACCCCTTTAGAACATAGAACATAGAAGGATACAGCGCAGTACAGGCCCTTCGGCCCTCGATGTTGCGCCGACCGAGTCCTACCTAACCTATACTAGCCCAATAACTTCCAAATGCCTATCCAATGCCCGCTTAAATGAACATAAAGAAGGAGAGTTCACCACTGATACGGGCAGGGCATTCCATGAACTCACAACCCGCTGTGTGAAGAATCTACCCCTAACATCTGTCCTATACCTACCACCCCTTAATTTAAAGCTATGTCCCCTAGTAACACCTGACTCCATTAGCGGTAAAAGGTTCTTAGTATCTACCCTATCTAAACCCCTAATCATCTTATACACTTCTATCAGATCTCCCCTAAACCTTCTCTTCTCCAATGAGAACAGCCCCAAGTGCCTCAGCCTTTCCTCATAAGATTTTCCTACCATTCCAGGCAACATCCTGGTAAACCTCCTCTGCACTCGTTCTAAAGCTTCCACATCCTTCCTATAGTATGGCGACCAAAACTGCACACAATACTCCAGATGAGGCCTCACCAGAGTCTTATACAACTGCAACATGACCTCAGGACTCCGGAACTCAATTCCTCTGCCAATAAAGCCCAGTACACCATATGCCTTCCTCACAGCACTATTTACCTGGGTGGCAACTTTCAGAGATCTGTGTACATAGACACCAAGATCCCTCTGCTCATCCACACTACACTACTTTGCCCACCTCCAGCACACTCCATCCACCTGGACACCCTGTGCTGGCCTATTACCCGCCCTCGACCTCTTCATTTCCAACTGCCGTTGAGACATTAACCGCCTCAACCTGTCTACCCCCCTCCCCCACTCCAACCTCTCGCCTTCACAATGCACAGCCCTCCAATTCCTCTGCTCCAAACCCAACCTCACCATCAAACCAGCGGATAAAGGGGTGGCAGTGGTAGTTTGACGCACTGACCTTTATACCGCTGAAGCCAGACGCCAACTTGAAGACACCTCCTCCTACCGCCCCCTCGACCATGACCCCAACCCCCATCACCAAACCATCATCTCCCAGACCATACAGAACCTCATCACCTCAGGAGATCTCCCGCCCACAGCTTCCAACCTCATTGTCCGGGAACCCCGCCCCGCCCGATTCTACCTCCTTCCCAAGATCCGCAAGCCTGACCACCATGGCCGACCCATTGTCTCAGCCTGCACCTTCCCCACCGAACTCATCTCTACGTACTTCGACACTGTCCTATCCCTCCCAGTCCAGGAACTCCCCACATACATTCGAGACACCACCCACGTCCTCTGCCCCCTCCAAGACTTCTGTTTCCCTGGCCCCCAATGCCTCATCTTCACCATGGATATCCAATCCCTCTACACCTCCATCCGCCATGACTAGGGCCTCCAAGACCTCCGTTTCTTCCTTTCCTGACATCCCCATCAGCACCCTTCCACCGACACTGCCAATCCTATGGCTGAACTTCTCCTCACCCTTAACAATTTCACCTTCGAATCCTCCCACTTCCTCCAGACCAAAGAGGTAGTCATGGGCCCCAGCTGTGCCTGTCTCTTTGTTGGTGAAGTAGAACAGTCCATCTTCCGTAGGCACCACTCCCCACCTCTTCCTCCGCTACATTGATGACTGCATTGGCGCCACCTCATGCTCCCACGAGGAGGTTGGACAATTCATCAACTTCACCAAAGCATTCCACCCCAACCTTAAATTCACCTGGACCATCTCTGACACCTCCATCCCCTTCCTGGACCTCTCCATCTCCATTAATGATGACTGACTTGACACTGACATATTTTACAAACCCACCGACTCCCACAGCTATCTGGATTATGCCTCTTCCCACCCTACCTCCTGAAAAAATGCCATCCCGTATTCCCAATTCCTCCGCCTCCGCCTCTGCCGTATTTGCTCCCAGGAGGACCAGTTCCACCACAGAACACACCAGATGGCCTCTTTCTTTAGAGACCGCAATTTCCCTTCCCACCTGATTGAAGATGCCCTCCAACGCATCTCGTCCACATCCTGACCCTCCGCCCTCAAACCCCACCCCTCCAACTGTAACAAAGACAGAAACCCCCTGGTGTTCACCTTCCACCCTACCAACTTTCGCATAAACCACATCATCCAACGACATTTCCGCCACCTCCAAATTGACCCCACCACCAGGGATATATTTCCCTCCCCACCCATTTCCGTTTTCCGCAAAGACCATTCCCTCTGTGACTACCTGGTCAGGTCCTTGCCCCCCAACAACCCACCCTCCCTTCCTGGCATCCTCCCCTGCCACTGCAGGAATAGCAAAACCTGCGCCCACACCTCCTCCCTCACCTCCATCCAAGGCCCGGAAGGAGCCTTCCACATCCATCAAAGTTTTACCTTCACATCCACCAATATCATTTATTGTATCCGTTGCTCCCAATGCAGTCTCCTCTACATTGGGGAGACTGGACACCTCCTAGCAGAGCGCTTTAGGGAACGTCTCTAGGACACCCACACCAATGAATCCCTCCGCCCTGTGGCGCAACATTTCAACTCCCCCTCCCACTCTGCCGAGGACATGCAGGTCCTGGGCCTCCTCCACTGCCCCTCCCTCACCACCCAACCCCTGGAGGAAGAACACCTCATCTTCCACCTCTGAACACCTCAACCCCATGGCATCAATATAGATTTCACCAGTTTCCTCATTTCCCCTTCCCCCACCTCATCCCAGTTCCAGCCTTCCAGCTCAGCACCACCCTCATGACTTGTCCTACCGCCTATCTTCCTTTCCACCTATCCACTCCACCCTCCTCTCTGACTTATCACCTTCATCCCCACACCCATTCACCCATTTTACTATTTGCTACCTTCGCCCACCATCCTCTCTGACCTATCAGCTCCACTCCCACCCCCATGCACTTATTGTACTCTACGCTACTTTCTCCCCACCCCCACCCCCATCTCATTTATCTCTCCACTCTACAGGCACCCTACCTCTATCCCTGATGAAGGGCTTTTGCCTGAAATGTTGATTTTCCTGCTCGTCGGATGCTGCCTGACCTGCTGTGCTTTGCCAGCACCACTCTGATCTAGACCCTTGTCTATTTTTTACACTTGCCACAATTGCTAACTCCTCCTCTTTGTGAACTTCAATCCCATCTCATATAGTAGCCTGTATCTCAGTATTCTTCTCGACAACATTGTCTTTTTAAATTGAGAATACTGACAAAAATTATTAATTTAGCACTTCCCCTATCTCCTCTGACTCCACACACAACTTCCCACTACTATCCTTGATTGGACCTAATCTAACTCTCGTCATTCTGTTATTCCCAATATACCTGTATAAAGCTTAGGGTTTTCCTTGATGCTATCCGCCATTGACTTCTCATGTCCCCATCTAGCTCTTCTTAGCTCACTCTTTATGTCTTTCCTGGCTAACTTGCAACTCTCAAGTGCCCTAACTGAGCCATCACATTCTCATCCCAACATAAGCTTCTTTCTTCCTCTTGACAAGAAATTCAATTTCCTTAGTAAATCATGGCTCCCTTGCGCAACAACTTCCTCCCTGCCTGGCACGTACAAATTTATCAAGGATCCACAGTAGCTGTTTCTTGAATAAGCTCCACATTTCAAATGTGCCCATCCCCTGCAGTTTCATTCCCATCCTAAAACTTGCCTAATTGCATCTTAATTGTCTTTCCCCCAGCTATAACTCTTGCCCTGCAGTATATACCTATCCCTTTCCAATGCTAAAGTAAACATAACCAAATTGTGGTCATTGTCACCAAAGTGCTTACCTACCTCCAAATCTAACACCTGGCCTGGTTCATTACCCAGTACCAAATCTAATGTGGCCTCACCCATTGTTGGTCTGTCTACACATTGTGTCAGGAAACCCTTCTGCACACATTAGACAAAAACTGACCCATATAAAGTACTTGAACTATAGTATTCCCAGTCAATATTTGGAAAGTTAAAGACTCCACAATAACAACTACCCTGTCACTCTCGCTCCTATCAAGGATCATCTTTCCAATCCTTTCCTCTACATCTCTGGAACTATTCGGAGACCTGTAGAAAACTCCAAACAGGGTGACCTCTCCTTCCCTGTTTCTTACCTCAGTAGAGAAGTTCTCAAAAGGTCCTTTCTGCAACCGTAATACTGTCCTTGACTAATAATGCCACATTGTTTACCGTTTTCTCCGTTCTTACTGAAATATCTCAACCCCGGAACCTGCAATACCCATTCCTGTCCCTGCTCTATCCGTGTCTCTGAAATGGCCACAACATCGAAGTCCCAGATACCAACCCATACTGCAAATTCATTCACCTTATTCCGGATGCTTCTAGAGTTGAAGTAGACACACTTCAAACCAACTTCTTGCTTGTCGGTGCCTTGTTGAGACCTTGAAACCTTTGTTCTGACTTCACTACAGTATATTCTAACTACAGTTTAGATTCCCATCCCCCTGCTGAATTAGTTCAAAACCCACCCAAATATCCTCCCCTGGACATTGGTACCCCTCTGGTTCTGTTTGTAGAGATCCAGAAAAGCCCCAATTATCCAGGAATTCAAAACCCTCCCTCCTGCAACATCCCTGTAACCATATGTTCAACTCCTCTCACTCCCTATTCCTCACCTCGCTAGCACGTGGCACAGGCAACAAACCAGAGATAACAATTCTGTTTGTTCTCTCAGCTTCCAACCTAGTATCCTGAATTTCTGCCTTAAATCCCCATCCCTTTTTCTACCTACGTTGTTGGTGCCTATGTGGACCACGACTTGGGACTGCTCACCTTCTACCCCCCTACCACCACCACCACCACCACCACAAGAATCACAAAAACACGATCAGAGACATCGTTAACCCTGGCACCTGGGAGGCAACACACCAACCGTGAGTCTCTCTCGTTCCCACAGTTCCTCCTTTTTGTCCCCCTAACTATGGAGTCCCCAATGATTAATGCTGTGTTCCTCTTTCCCCTTCCCTTCTGAGCAACAGGGACAGGCTCTGTGCCAGAGACCTGTCCCCCATTACCCACCCCTGATAAGTCATCTCCCCCATCAGTATCCAAAATGATATACTTGTTATTGAGGGAAACGGCCACAGGGGATCCCTGCACTGCCTGCCGGTTCACTTTCCGTCCCTGATGTTCACCCATCTACTTCCTTCTTTTACCCGAGATGTGACTATCTCCCTGTAACTCCTCTCAATAACACACTCCCTCTCCCGAATGATCCAAAGTTCATCCGGTTCCAATTCCAGTTTCCTATTGCATTTTCGAGGCGCTGGAGTTGGGTGCACTTCTAACAGATGCAGTCAGCAGGGATACTAATGGTGACCCTTACCTCCCACATTCTACAGGAGGGACATTCAATTGCCCTAATCTCCATTCCCACTATTCTAAATGTCCAATGAAACTCCTTAAAAACTAAATTAAAAATAAAGAAACCAGTCATCTTATTAATCTGGCACACACAACCTTTTGTTTTGGTTAGAGGAGGAGGACGGGTGGGAGACATTACCCGTTTCGGGGAAAGCAACCACCCAAATATAAGCCCTGTGTCCGCTCCTGATTAGTGTGCACTCCACCTTTTTCCTTTTTAGAAATCCATTTGGCTGATATGTCTTTTAAGTCAACCAAACTGACATAATCTGATTTTCAGTAGAATGACTGACAAAGGGCAATCAGTTTTCCTGTGGTACCGATCCTTTTGCATTTTTGTCACGCAGTAACAATCCCCATAGTTTGTTAATCGTGCAGTGGAGCATGCACTTTCTTTTCCAAAAATTGCTGAATAATAAATTGAGAAACTTACAAGCATATTGCAAGGAATAATGTTTAAATAACTAACTGTAAAAGAAGCAGTTTTTTAAATAGCAAACCTATATTGTATTAGGCACCCCAGGAAAGTAAAATTTTACATGTAATGTTGGAGTTTAGAATAAACTAGCATTTAAGAAATTGGAGCCTCACTCTCTTGATGCTTTAATGTGGGATTTTAATAAATACACCAGGACATCTTTGCTTTAAAAAAATGGTTAAAAATAACATATTTTCCCTTGCACAAATCCAATTAGCAGATATATGTTTTAAATCAACTAATCACAGGTACTGTTCTTGAATCTTCTTACATTAGAACACCTTACGTTTAAATTGAATTCTTTTTTGTAAAGACATGAAATAATTTCAGATTTAATAAATCTCTAGTAAAATGTGTAACTATTGGATTAACAGTTAAGACACTGGCATCTACGCAACAATGTGGAAAATTGCTAAGTATGTCCTGTACATAGAAAGTAGGACAAATCCAACCCAGGAGAAAGTGACGATTGCAAATGCTGGAGATCAGAACTGAAAAATGGAAAAGCCCAGCAGGTCAGGCAGCATCTTCCTGCTCCTTGGATGCTGCCTGATTCTCCTGCTCCTTGGATGTTGCCTGACCTGCTGCAACACATTTTTCAAATCCAACCCAGCCAATTATCACCCTGTCCGTCTACTGTTGAATATCATTAAAGTGATGAAAAGTGTCATTAACAGTACTATTAAGCAACACCCAGTTTGGGTTCGCCAGAGCCACTCAGCTCCTGATCTCATTACAGCCTTGATTCAAAAGAACTGAATTCCAGAGATGAGGTAAGCTGCATTCGACTGAGTGTAGCAGCAAGGAGTCCTAACAAAACTTGAATTGATGGGGACCGAGGGCAAACTTTCCAGTGGTTAGACTCATACCTAACATATAGGAAGATGGTCATGGTGTTGGAGGTCAGTCATCTCAGCTCCAGGACATCTCTGCAGGAATTTCTCAGGCTAATGTCCTCAACCCAACTATCTTCAACTGCTTCTTCAATTACCTTCCTTTTACATTAAGGTCAGAAGTGGTGATGTTCGCAATTGGTTGCACAATGTTGAGCACAATTTGAGAAACCTCAGACACTGAAGCAGCCCATGTCCAAATGCAGCAAGATTTAGACAATATCCAGGCTTGGGCTGACAAGTGGCAAGTAACATTGGCGCCACACAAATGCCAGGCTACGACCGTCATCAATAAGAGACAATCTAACCACCATGCCTTGATATTCAGTGGTGTTACCTTCACAGTGTCCCCCGTAATCAACATCCTTGGAGTTGTCATTGATCAGAAGCTAGACTTACCGCATAAATGCAGTGGCTATAAGGGCAGGTCAGAGGCTAGGAATACTGTAGCGAGTAACGCACATGCTGACTCCTGAAACCCTGCCCACCATGTATAATGGAATACTCCCCATTTGCTTAGATGAGTGCAGTTCAACAACACTCAAGAAGCTTGACATCATCCAGAACAAAGCAGCCACTTGATTGGCGCCGCAACCACAAACATCCACTCCCTCCACCAGATGCTCAGTAGCAACAGTATGTACTATCTACAAGATGCATTGCAGAAATTCACCAACGATCCTCAGCACCTTCCAAACACATGACCGCATCCATCTAGAAGGACAAGGGCAGCAGATATATGGGAACACCACCTCCTTCATGTTCCCCTCCAAGCTACTCACCATCCTGATTTGGAGATACATCCTTCACTATTGCTGGTCCAAATCCTGGAATTCCCTCCCTAATGGCATTGTGATCAAACCACAGCAGGTAGACTGCAGCAGTTCAAGAAGGCAGCTCACCACCACTTTCTTGAGGGCAACGAGGGACAAGCTAAAAATGCTGGCCAGCCAGCGACACTCACATCCTACACTTTTTTAAAAAAATTAACGGTTAGTAAGAATCACAACATTCAAATTGCAGTTTTTATTTACATACATTTTCCATTGTTATGATCCCAGATGAGACTACCAAATTTGATAGTGAAAGGCAGAGTCTAGCTTGAACAGTTCTTCATGATACTCTCTCCAGTGAGGAATAGCGCACCACCCCACCCTCCCCAAATGCTTGGATCTCAGCAGGTAATCCCTTAAATACTTAGACTATAGATAATTTAAACAGAGCCCTCCTCTTGATAAAATGAACATGACCGTGTAAAAACAATACATTGGTCTACCAGAAAGACAGACATAAGACCTTATGGCAACATTCTCAGTCCAAACACTGACACCTACTTGTCTCCATCATCATTTATCAAGGGAGATATACAAACCCTATATAACAAAGACAGAAATTGCCAGAAAATCCCAGAGATGACTTCACAGATGCTACCAGACATGCTAAGCTTTTCCGGCAATTTCTGTTTTCCTTTCTGATTTCCACCATCCACAGTTCTTTCGGTTTTTACACGCCAGAGAGACGCCCCTATCACCTGGGCCAAAGCAGATTCTGACAACTGCTTGATCCATCACTGCCTCATCCAATCTACTTCTCTGTCAGCCTGGCTCCAAACAATGGAGGCAGGAGAAGCAATGCTACAAGAAAATTATCATCTAAGGCAGCCCATCTAAATCAGCATGTCACTAACAATCTCCAGCAACCACACACAACAGTGTGCCCATGGTGCCTCAATGACCTGAAAGTTTGCCATAACAGCCACCTGTACCAGGGAACACTATGTGCAATCTTTCTAGCCACTGACATTGATAAGAGAGTTGGTAAATTGCGTGAGATCAGCAGTCAGGATGTAAAGATCAAGAAGTCTAATTCTTGAAATGAGTGTTGATTGACAAAGTGAGAATCTCTTTGGTGAGCTCTGAGAGGCTTATTTGCATGCATTGGCATGCCTTAACATCTCATTATTAGTGTATCTCATCTCATTTACCCATATATACTCGTGTAAAGGTCAACTTTTTAAGACGATTTTGAAAGGTTCAATTTATAAGGTCGATTATTACATGGGCACTAGTTTTGAGGGGCTGAAGTTCATGCTGCAGTTTGAAATACCGTATTATTGGCAGAAGTCGATTTGATCGCTCAACTAATCCTGAGTAAAGAAGAAAAACAATGAATTACGGTAAAGGTAATTACCAGATAAAAGCAAGAGAAATGAGTAAGTTACTGATAGTAAATTTTACTTATAGATACTGTTACAAAAATTTAACATGGCAAAGATTCAGTGAAATCCTTTAAAATCACACTGTTCAACATCATCATGGCCTGATATAATGGCACCCTTAAAATGAAACATTTACTAAATGCTGACTGTTTAAGCGTCTTGAACTTTTCCGCCAAATTCTTCCGTTTCTCTCCAATTTACTCTCCTATGTTATGAACTTCAGTAACATTCACAAATTTGTCAAGGACTTAAAGATATATGTAGCTAATATACCTCAATTTTATTTGGATATGATGGCACCACTAGAATGATTAACTTTTTAACGATATTAACTTTTGGATGTGTAGTGAATAAAGTGCGGTAAGTAACGATAGACTTAGTACTGGTCTGAATGAATGAGTGAATCAAAACCAAGTAAACCAAGTGGGCTAAGGAGATGAATGAATGGACGACGGACGATACAGTAAACAAAGAGCAGTGAGTAGAGTTACCAGTATGAATGAATGATTGCGATTTTGTTTAAGTGAGTTAAAGGGAATGTGCAGGTTTTTTTTGTAAGAGGTTTATAAAGCGATATAGCAGTATAGTAGTTCACACAAGATATATGGGAAATACAAGATACTTTGGCCAAAAATATCGTTTACGTGAGTATACCTGTATACAGTATATGCAGTTTCCCATTCTCTCACCCACTGGATAAGAAACAAAATGAAAGTCAAAGTGCTTACCACTTGCTCCTCTGACCTGAGTAGTGGATGTTAGTTGCCAACATCTCAGGACACCCAGACCCCCATCACAGGCGTTGGCATTTGGACACCTCTCAGCATCACCACATCATGGCACATCTGCAGTTGACTTGCAATATGGTCTGCACATCAGTGCTACACATTGGACCTCTCAGTGCAATGCTGCTCCAAAGACACCTTGTTCATAGGGACAGACATCAAACTCATGGATTAGACCAGGGTGCATCTCAGTGATGTTACCTTTCAGTCTTAGTGCATCTTAGTGCCATCCTTGCCTTTTAGTGCTTTGACGTGTCAGCCAGATTTTACAGTTTCACACTGCCTCTGTGTTGCCTTGCCTTTTAGCACAGACGGAAAGCCAAGCTGTTGGTTTTAGTTGTCTGTAATCATCAGTCACAGTGCTGTGTCAGTCTCACACCAACATTGGTGCCAGCAACATGCATGGCAAATACAGTGCATGTGTATCAATCACAAAGCCATGTCTGAAAGTGTAAGGAAGAAAATCTCAGTCAAGTTAAGTGAGATACCTTTCAGTAAGGGGATCCAGCACAACAAGTCAAGGCAATCTCCAACATCAGTCCGGGGCTTGAACATGATCAGCTGTTCACTTGGGGCATCTCGGGTGAGGGTGTTCACGCCTCTCCAGTCTGGAGCGTGGGTACGGTAAGCACTGTGGATCCAATACAGTCCGTGGAGTTAAACGATAAAGTATTTGGCAAGCTGCCAAAAATCAGACAGGAATCTGGTCAGTCATGAGTTGAGGTTGTCTGTCTAAGTTGATGAAGGGGCTGGGCCATTGTCAGTCTGAGGATCGGTTTACGAAAAGTCAATAGGGGATCACTGGGGCCACTCCTGCAGGAAGGAAGTTGGGGAACTTAGTTTTGGGGTTTTGAAGCAGTGTTCTGGAGTACGGGGGGGGGACAATAGTTGTGAAGTGGGGGCCAACTCAACATATTAAGTGAGGAAGATGTTTGGGTATGCATAGGTAATATCTAGTGGCCTGGAAACATTGGCCCTAGTTGTCAAAGTGGCAAGCACCTTCCATGGTCCCACAGCCCATATATGGTTCACTCACTTCATACCTTGGGCCATTAAACATGGTGTGAAATATATTTACAATGAAGTTTCACCTATGTGTCCTCAGGTGGTTGACATCTTCCATTCCCTCCTATAAAGTGTCGCTGTGGTCCCGGGCTCCACAGCTGGGCTAGAAGGAGCCTGTCCTAGCAGTGGATTCTATTTGCTCTGGAGTTTTGGTCAGACTAATCTGGGGCATTTGTGACTGGAGGTTTTCAAAATGGTGAGTGTGTCCTGGCCAGAGGCAGGTTTACCCACATCACAGGGCTGACTTTAGCAAGTAAGATGGATTTGGAACACCTAGCACGAAGATCTGGAGGCCTGTATTTGATTTGTCTTCCAGATGGGTGTCTACTGGTATAGTCCTGTCTCCTCATGAGCAACAGGCACCTGGAATGAGGTCCGTGCCTCTCCCTTTTGCCTTGCTGTTGGTACTAAACAACAGCGGTAAGAGAGATGGAGTACAGATCTGTGCTTATATCCGGCAGACTCTGAGTGTGCTGGACCTGACTCCCCCTGGCAGCCACTAACCCATCGATGAAGCAAGCAGATACTCACATGCCCAAAGACAGTAAACTGCAAACAGCTTTCATGGAGTGCTCCAATGTTTGAATCAGTTTGTTTGATGCCTCCAATAAAACTGCAGCTGTGCCTGCTTGCTCCTGTGTTGCTTGAGCATGTAAATTGTCAGTACACAGAGGTTTTGGAATCACCATGAATGGTTAAGGTTCTTACTGGCCGATGTCCGTATCCTGTCCTCACAGGACACCTCACCATCCACCTTGACTTTCTTGGCCCTATTATGGAGAGTTTTCCCCCGAAATGAGTGAAGAATTGAGTGTGATGAAAATGGCTGACATAATGCTGTGTAAGTGGGGAAGAGCTGGTGGTTTGTCCTGAGTGAGTGAGTGAGTGAGTGAGTAGGCAGTGCAGATAGTGTGGAGGGTTAATAGTCTAGTGGTATTGAGTGGTTGATGGCGAGTGAGGTAGAATGTTGCAGAATGGTGAGAGGAGTGGACCATGAGCCTTGTTGTGAATTATGTAGTAATAGGTGTAGAGTGAGTAATGGAGAGAAAATTGTGACACTTAGCCTTACAAAGCACCAAAGGTTATCGGCCTTCTTGCAGCATTGCTGGCCTTTATCTGGAGTGTGGAAACTGCACTGATGAGGTGGCAATGTCTGACCAGGGTGGGAGGGTCTGGTGACATGGAATATTCTGCCAGCCTTGAGTGATGAGAACTGCCCTCTTCTACATCATTCTATTCACGAGAACTTCCTAGTCCTCTCAGCAAAGCAAGATGCCAATATCCTTTTGTTCACCATGTCTGGGAGGCTGAGAGCACTTGACCATATGCACAACTGCATTTTAACTATGGCATTGGAACCTGGAATCCTAGGAGCTCCTAAATTATCAAATTAGACAGTTTGATGAGTGGGATATAGCAACCGAAATGGTTGACGATTATGAGTTGGTTCATAAATCAAAGTTTGACTTCCGACAGAGGAATAGAAATTGAGGAAAAGAAGAATCCTCAGTAGATCTCAATGAAGGTAATAAAGATAGTTTAACACAGGGTAAAAAGGAAACTGATGTGGTGGAAAGAGAAGTTAAAAAGCTCCGTTGTTTTCACTAATATGAAGCAGGCCACATGAAGTTACGGTGTTGGTGGTTTAGAAAAAGTCAGGGAAGACAGAGAATTTTGTAAAAGGAAAACACAGTGGAGGCTGAAAAGTTGTACCAGAGTGTACAACCTGGTTGAAAGTTGGTTGAAAACAAAGTGCCAGATCATTTTAAACCATTTACCTGCGAAGGTAAGGTTTACTTGCATATGCCAAGAGGAGAAGGTAAAGGAATCACAGTATTAAGAGATATGGGATCATGTCAATCCTTAATGTTGATGGATGAGGAGATGTGTAATTCAGAAGGATTATCACCAGAAAAGGTGCTAGTACAGGTAATTCTTCTATACGCGATGGTTGTGTTCTTGTGCAGCCCTGCATTATAGAAAAATTGCACTTTAGAAACAGAGCTTAAAGTTCAAAGTTTGTGCGAAGATTTGTAGCTCGGGTGCTCGTTGTTGTGGTTCTGTTCGCCGAGCTGGAAGATTTTGTTGCAAACGTTTCGTCCCCTGGCTAGGCGACATCATCAGTGCTTTGGAGCCTCCTGCGAAGCACTTCTTTGATGTTTCTTCCGGTATTTATAGTGGTCTGTCCTTGCCGCTTCCTGTTGTCAGTTTCAGCTGTCCGCTGTAGTAGTTGGTATATTGGGTCCAGGTCGATGTGTTTGTTGATGGAGTTTGTGGGTGAATGCCATGCCTCTAGGAATTTCCTGGCAGTTCTCTGTCTGGCTTGCCCTATGATAGTGGTGTTGTCCCAGTCGAATTCATGTTGCTTGTTGTCTGTGTGTGTGGCTACTAGGGATAGCTGGTCGTGTCGTTTCGTGGCTAGTTGATGTTCATGTATGCGGACTGTTAGCTGTCTTCCTGTTTGTCCTATATAGTGTTTTGTGCTATAGAAACTGAAACACCTGGTCAGCGGATCCAAACACTCCATATAATCAACACAAGAATTCTTGGACATCATCAGACACATACACATAGACAAAGAAGAAACCATGATCTCATTCGACGTGACGGCACTGTTCACTTCGATTGACAAAACCCTAGCCAGAGAAACAATAGCCAACCTACTGGACATACAGAACAGAAAACAGGACGCGGAACCTATCAACAAAGACGGCATACTTAAACTACTGGACTTGTGCCTCACTATACACTTCACATTCAACAACCAGATATACGAACAAATCAACGGAACACCCATGAGATCACCAATCTCGGGACTCATAGCAGAGGCAGTTATGCAAAGGTTAGAACAAACAGTCCTACCACAAATTCACCCCAAACTCTGGGTCAGATATGTCGATGACACGTTTGTAATCATTAAAAACACGGAAATAGGAAAAACACACCGGATCATCAACGCCACACTCACAGGAATCCGATTCACGAGAGAAGAAGAAAAGGATAGCCAACTCCCATTCCTAGACGTGATAGTACAGAGAACACCGAACGGAGAATTCACCACAAGGGTATACAGGAAAGCAACACACACAGACCAAGTCCTAAACTATGAAAGTAACCACCCCAACACACACAAACGAAGCTGCATCAGGACACTATTCAAAAGGGCCACAACACACTGCAGTACACCAGAACTGCGAAAAGAAGAAGAGGAACACCTATACAAGGTATTCGCCAAAAACGGATACCCGCGCAACTTCATCAACAGATGCCTAAGAGAAAAACCACGGAACGAGGACATGCCACAACCCAAAGGACTAGCCACACTACCATACATCAGGAGCATTTCTGAACTGACAGCCAGACTACTGCGACCCTTAGGACTCACAACAGCACACAAACCAACAGCCACGCTCAGACAACAACTCACTAGAACGAAGGACCCGATACCCAACATGATCAAAACTAATGTAGTGTACAAAATACCATGCAAGGACTGCACAAAACACTATATAGGACAAACAGGAAGACCGCTAACAATCCGCATACATGAACATCAACTAGCCACGAAACGACACGACCAGCTATCCCTAGTAGCCACACACACAGACAACAAGCAACATGAATTCGTCTGGGAAAACACCACTATCATAGGGCAAGCCAGACAGAGAACAGCCAGGGAATTCCTAGAGGCATGGCATTCATCCACAAACTCCATCAACAGACACATCGACCTGGACCCAATATACCAACCACTACAGCGGACAGCTGAAACTGACAACAGGAAGCGGCAAGGACAGACCACTATAAATACCGGAAGAAACATCAAAGAAGTGCTTCGCAGGAGGCTCCAAAGCACTGATGATGTCGCCTAGCCAGGGGACGAAACGTTTGCAACAAAACCTTCCAGCTCGGCGAACAGAACCACAACCAGAGCTTAAAGTGTTGTCATATTCCAGCTAACACGTTTTAAAAGTTTGCACTTTATAAACAGTGACCAATTCATCAATCTCATTATAGTACATTCACGTTAACAAAACTTGCATTATAGCAGAACGATCTTTATGTGGAATTCATGGTGAGGCGAAAAGTGTTCCCTCATATCGAGTGAGATTGGAGTTAAAAAATGGAGAATTGGTGGTAGGAATACTGGAGAATGTCTTGGCTTCGGGAATACAATTTACCCTTGTTTATGATATAGCTGAATCACGAGTAGGAGTGCTGCCTACAATGGTTGAAAAGCCAGTAGAAAATCAGGCAACTGGGGCATTACAGGAAGTGTGTCCATGGACTTCTCCTGACTGTGTGGTAACAAGGTCACAAAGCCACCAATTGAAACAGGAGGAGAAATCAAAGAATATAGATAAGTAAGTTGAAGTAGAATTATCAGAGACCATGTTTGATTGAATGGTTGCGACAAAACAAGAACAGCTGGAGGAAATTTTTAGCTCCAAGAAATTAACTGAATTACAACAGTGAAGACAAAACAACTGAAATAATTATATAAAAAGACCTATGCAGAATCTGAGTGTATTTTCAAATATTACTATCTGAAAAAATGATGTCTTGATGAGGAAATGGAGACCATCACATATTCAAGAAGATGAGAAATGGGCAGAAGTTCATCAAGTTGTATTGTCAGTGGGTTATAGAAAGGAGGTAGTGTGGGTAGCACATGAATTACCAGTAGGAGGTCACTTAGGGGAACGAAAAACTCAAGCTAAAATGCAAAAATCAAATGTCATGTGAATATGCTGAAAAGGCATTTTGACAAGGAAGGAAAGCAAAAGGAAAATGTGTTACTAGTATAACACAGACGGAAGGACCAAATTCAGGGGATTGTGAGTTGGACATTCCTCAATAAAATTGGACAATGAGGACATTTTCAAAAATTGTGATAAATTATTGAGTTGCCTTCCAGAGGAAAATCTAAATAACCTGAAAGTTATTGCTATTGCAAGGGGAGATATATGGGAAGAAGCTGAGAAATACTAATCTAATGATACATTATGTAGATATTGGAAATGCTTAACCCTCTAAAGCTGGCGTAGCTTCAAAAAGAGATTGAACACGTGCTCCAAGGCAACATAATCGAAGTGAGCTGCAGCAACTGGAGCTCACCCACTACTGGGGGCAAAACCAGATGGTTTTGTATAGACTATCACACAGTTATGTATAGACTATAGACTAACAGTTATGTATAGACTATCCACAACATCAATGCAGTTACAAAGTCTGATTCATATTCGATTCCATATTTGGAAAATTGTGTTGAGAACGTGGCACAAGCAACTTACATTTTGAAGTTGGACTTACTCAAAGGATATTGGTAGGTACCTTTGTCAGAAACAGCGAAAACAGCTTCAGCTTTTGTAATACTGAATGTGCTATGCCAATTTAAAGTCATGCCATTTGGTATGAAAAATACGCCAGCTCCATTTCAAAGACTAACCAGTCTTTGCAGAAAATTTCAGTGGACAGAGAAATGTCAGAAACTGTGTTAATCACTGCCCAAGTGTTAGCCACATCTAATTATGCAATGCCAATTTGGCTATCGATGTGAGTGATGTGGGTGTCGGTACTGTACTCTTATAAGAAGACAGCAAGAAGATAGAAAGACCTATTGGATATTTCTCCAGAAACTTGAATATTCAACGACAGAAATATTCTACAGTTGAGAAGGAGACCTTGTGCTTAGTGTTGGCGTTACAACATTTCCACATTTATATTGCCAGTAATGTGTCTGAGACAATTATATACACTGATCATAACCCATTAAAGTTTTTGGAGAAATTTAAGGACAAAAATTAGATGGAACTTATTATTGCAACCATTCAATTTGAAAGTTATATACGTGGCAGGAGGAGGATGAAAATAAAGAAGCATTCATTGGCAGGAGTAAATGGATTGAAATTGAATGTAGTAGTGAACGTTTGTTTACATGCTTAGAGTCAACGTAATACATATATGTTGTCGCGTATTAACAAACTAAGACTAAGGGGTTTAAAATGAAGCTGTCTTTGTATATTGATAGGTTTTTTTTAAGGGGGAGTAGTGTGACAATGCTGTCATTTTAAAAAGGTTATTTTGTCCTTTTTTTTCAAGAGAGTTTGTAAAGACAAAGGTGCCGAACAGTCTAGGAACTATATAGGGAAGTGGAAGGGTAATGGCCAGTTCTCCCAGTTCAGGGTTTGTTTTAGCTGTTTTTAGCTGCAGCAGTCACAAGATGTGAGAGTCCAGGGGATTTGCAAGCTTCATTAAATAACTCTTCTGAAATCTCTGTGGAAGTTGTTCCCTCCTGCCTGTAAGAATCTGTGTTTGAATTTACATTTTTGCCAAGGGGTGTTTATGGGATGTTACTGGATTGGAACGGCTAATTAGTTGCTGTACTAGGTCGGTTAAGTTTTCCAATTGTTAAGTTATTATAAATTCTGTTTTCTTTTGTTTGTATTTCAACTTAAGTGAATTCTGTTTCGCTTAAAGCAGAGTGGTTTGACCAGCTGCATCACACCTGGAATATCCACTTAACATCCATCTTTAAAAATAAGAAAAGGTTAGATTAGATTAGATTAGACTTACAGTGTGGAAACAGGCCCTTCAGCCCAACAAGTCCACACCGACCCGCCGAAGCGCAACCCACCCATACCCCTACATTTACCCCTTACCTAACACTACGGGCAATTTAGCATGGCCAATTCACCTGACCCACACATCTTTGGACTGTGGGAGGAAACCGGAGCACCCGGAGGAAACCCACGCAGACACAGGGAGAACGTGCAAACTCCACACAGTCAAGTCGCCTGAGTCGGGAATTGAACCTGGGTCTCTGGTGCTGTGAGGCAGCAGTGCTAACCACTGTGCCATAAGGGTCTAGGCTACCTTCTTGAAATATTTTGAGGAGGTCTGGCCTGGTCCATAACAGATGCCATAGTGGTATAGTGAATAGGTAGTGTCACAGGCAGCAGTTTTTGGAAGATAGAGTGAGAAATTTTGTCCCTTGTGGAAAGAAATCCTCCATGAAACTCTCACTTAGTTATTTCCAGTACAATTTAATTCGTTGTGACTGGTTTAACAAAAATGAGGTTGAAGATCAAAAAGTGTAAGCACCAAACTTCTGCAGATGGGAAACTTCATCACACCTGCAGAGAAAGGCAGCAGTCTTACAGGCCTTGAAAGAAACATTACAGCACAAAACTTGCGTCGTATAGAAAGAATGGTGGATTCAAAAGCACAGAAGATTCGACAACTCACAGACATCAGTGCCATTGAAGTTTCTTCAGCACTGACAAGGCAATATTCTGTGTAATTATGAAAGAAAATCCAATATGATATTTTACACTAATAACTATAAAGTGACAGATACATGTCAGAAAATATAAGATGTAACTGAACAATTAACAAAAGTGAATTATTGAGCCTAATAGTTGATAGTTGACTTTGTGAATAACAATGAAGTAAAATGCAGCAACTAGAAGATTCAGTCATAGCAGTTAAACACTAGTAAAAATACATGGGGTGGGGGGGGAGCGGTGATACATATTGAAGCACCACTTTGAAGATACCCGTTATGAGACTTGAGAGAGATTTGGCTGCATGCAGCATAACAGATGTGTTCCCCACTGAGACATTGTGTTCAATTCTGGTTATTAAGCCACAAAAACATTGCAAAGCATTGAAGAGAAATGTGGTAGGACTGATCCCAATTGTAAAGTCAGGGGACTATGAGGAGCATGTCAGGAAGATTTAACTCCACAATCTAAAAGGAATGTGGTTATGCATACAAATGTCAGCACTAGAGTTTTACTTCATGCTAATCCAGGAAATCAATGTCAGCGATATTTGAGCCTGAAGGTCAATTGAGTTGGGGTGAATTTTTATGCTGAAAACATGTAAGTGTTTGGAACAGGTTTGATGTGGGTGATGCTGGCATTTGTTGCACATTTCTAATTGCTTTTGAATGCAGTGGCTTGCATGTCTATTTTAGGGTGCAGTTAAGAAACAACCACATTGTTGTGGGACCGCAGCCAAGTGTCAACCAGATCAAGTAAAGTTGGCAGATTTCCTTCTTTAAAGGACATTAGAGAACACTTGAGTTTTTACTCAGAAACAGAGAAACTAAAAGCAGGTGTAGGCCATTCAGTCCTTCGAACCTGCTCCACCATTCAGTATAATCATAGCAGATCCTTTATCTTATTGCCATAAAACAATACAGTAGTGTACAGCTTTGGCCCTTTGACCCTTGATGTTTTTATCCTACTCTAGAGCAAACTAACCTACATACCCTTCATTTTACTATCATCCATGTGCCAATCCAAGGGTCGCTTAAATGTCCCTGATGTATCTGACCCTCCTACCCTTGCTGACAATGCATTCTATATACCCACCACTCTGTATAAGGAACCTACCTCTAACATCTCCCTAAACCTTCCTCCAATCACTTTAAAACTATGCCCCTTCATGATAGCCATTTCTGCCTGGGAAAAAGTCTCTGGCTATCCACTCTATAAATGCTTGTCATCATCTTGTACATCTCTATCAAGTTACTTCTCATCCTTCTTTGTTTCAATGAGAAAAGTCCTATCTCCCTCAACCTTTCTTCTTAAGACAAACCCTCCAGTCCAGGCAGCATCCTGGTAAATCTCCTCTGCACCCTTTCTAAAGCTTCCATATCTTCCTATATTGCGGTAATCAGAACTGAGCACAATATTCCAAGTGTGGTCTAACCAGGGCTTTATAGAGATGTAGCATAACCTCATGGCTGTTAAACTCAATCCCCCTGCTAATGAAAGCCAACACACTATATGCCTTCTTAACAAACCAATCAACTTGGGTGTCAACTTTGAGAGATCTATGGACATGAACCCCAAGATCCCTCTGTTCCTCTACACTGCCAAGAATCTTGCCTTTACCCCTGTAATCTGCATTCAAATTTGACCTTCCAAAATGAATCACTTCACACCTTTCCAGGTTGAACTCCATCTACCACTTCTCACCCCCAGCTCTGCATCCTGTTAATGTCCATTGCAACCAACAACAGCCTTCCATACTATCCACAACTTCACCAACCTTCATGTCTTTGGCAAACTTACTAACCCACCCTTCCACTTCCTCATTCAACTCATTTATAAAAATCACACAAGAACAAAAATCCCAGAACAGATCCCTACAGAACACCACTGGTCACCAAGCTCCAAGCGGAATATTTTCCATCTACCACCACCCTTTGTCCTCTATGGACCAGCTAATTCTGTGTCCAGACAGCCAAATTTCCCTGTATCCCATGCCTCCTTACTTTCTGAATGCATCTACCATGGGGAACCTTATCAAATGCCTTGCTAAAATTCATATACACCACATCCACTGCTCCAGCTTCATCAATGTGTTATGTTACATCCTCAAAGAATTCAGTAAGGTTTGTGAGGCATGACCTGTCCCTCACAAAGCCATGCTAACTATCTCTAAATAATCATGAATCCTGTCTCTCATAATCCTCTCCAATCATTTGCCCAACACTGATGTAAGACTGACTGGTCTGTAATTCCCAGAGTTATCCTTACTCCCTTTCTTGAACAAGAGAATGACACTTGCCACTCTCCAATCATCTGGTACTACTCCAGTGGATAGCGAGGATGGAAAAATCATCGCCAACAGTATAGCAATCTCTTCCCTTGCTTCCTATAGTAACCTAGGGTATATCCCATCTAGCCCAGGGGACTGATCCATCTTCAGATTTTTCAAAACTTCTAGCACATCCTCCTCCTCAACATCCTCCTCCTCCTCCCTGTTTGAGGATATCAGTCTCTTTCACAATGTCTTACAACAAGCAAAGTCCATCTCACTCGCAACTACTGAAGCAAAGTATTCATTCAGGACTTCCCCTATTTCCTTTGACTCCAGGTACAGGCTCTCTCCACTATCCATGATCAACCCTACCTTCAATCTGAGCAGCCTCTTGTTCCTCACATAAGTGTAGAATGCCTTGGGAGTTTCTTTAATCCTACCCACCAAGGCTTTTTCATGCCCCCTTCTACCTCTTCTAAGTCCATTCTTCAGTTCCTTTCTGACTACCCTGTAACCCTCTAGAGCCTTGTCTGATTTTTGCTTCCTCGACCTTAAGTCAGCTTCCTTCTTCCTCCTGACTAGATGTTCCACATCTTTTGTCATCTAAGGTTCCTTCACCCTACCATCCTTCCTCACCTCAATGGGACAAACCTATCCAACACTTGCAGCAAGTGCTTCCAAAACAACCTCCATATTTCTGTCATGCATTTCCCTGAAAATGTCTGTTCCCAATTTATGCTCCACAGTTCCTGCCTATTGGCATTGTAGGCGGGGGAGGGTGGTGTGTGTGTGTGTGTGTGGGGTGGTGGGAGGGGAGGCAGGCAGGTAATTAAATGGATGGCAATCAGAGGGTCAGGTTAGTTGATGCATGCAGAATGCAGATGCTGTACGGACTGGACCCACAGTCCGCATTTCATCTCCCCGATATAGAGAGACCACATTGGGAGCAAAGGACATAATAGATCAGGTTGGATGATGTGCAGGTGAATCTCTGCCAGATCAGGGCCGTGGAAGGAGGTGAGAGTGGAGGTGTAGGGGCAGGTGTTACACCTCTTACGGTTTCAAGGAAAGGTACTGGTTGTGGTGGAGAAGTTGGTGGAGAGTGGAGAGTAGACAAGGGATCACCAAATGAATGGTCCCTGCAGAAAGCGGATAAGAGTAGGGAAGGTAGTGAGCTACTTTGAACTCGTTCAGTTTATTTATTGTAGGTAGGGAGGGATTGAATTCCAGATTGCAACCCAACAACACTGAAAGAATGGCAATACTTTTCCAAGTCAAGATGGTGAGTAGTTTGGAGGGGAATTTGGAGGTGGTGGTGTTCTATATGCTGCTGCTTGTCTCTCAAGATGATGGTGGTCGTGGGTTTGGAAGGTATTGTCCTTGGTGAATTTTTGCAATGTATCTTGTAGATGGTGCACACTGATCCTACTGAGTATTGGTGATGGCAAGAGTGAATGTTTGTGGATATCATGCCTGTCTAGCAAATTGCTATGTCCTGGATGGTGTCAGACTTCTAGAGTATCATTGGAACTGCTGTCCAGTCAAGTGGGGAGTACTCCATCACACGCTTGATGTGTGCCTTGTAGATTGTGGATAGGCTTTGAGCACTGAAGAGATGAGTTATTTGCTACAGGATTCCAAATATCTGAGCTGCTCTTGTTGCCATTATATTGAAATGGCTAGTCCTGTTCAGTTTCTGATAACCCCCAGAATGGGGAATTCAGTGATGCCATTGAATGTCAAGGAATGTCATAGATTCCCTCTTTTTGGAGATGATTGTCTGGCACTTTGTGTGGTGCAAATATTATTTGGACCCTCTTGTGTTGCAGTAGTCATGTCCCTGCCTCTGTACCAGGAGGCCTGGGTTCAAGTCCCACCTGCTCCAGAGGTGTGCACTAAGATCTCTGAATATGTTTGATAAGAAAAATAGGTTAAAAGATAAAATTACTTATCACTTGTCAGCCCAAACCTGGATATTGGTTAGAGATTTTAAAAATTCTGCAGATGCTGGAATCCAAGGCAGACAACCAGGAGACTGGAGGAACACAGCAAGGTAGGCAGCATCAGGAGGTGGCAAAGTCGATGTTTCGGGTTGAGAATCTTCTTCAGTACTGGGAAGGGACAGGGGAGCTCAGACATAAATAGAGGGAGGGGAATGGGACTGTGGAAAAGGTAGGTGGGATAGCAATTAAGTAGATGCAGGAAGGGGGTTGTTGTGATAGATCAGTGGGAAGCGTGGAGCAGATAGATGGGAAGGAAAATAGGCGGGTAAGGTCAGATCAAGAAAGCTGGAAGGAGAGAAAGACTGGACATAGGATGAGGTTGGAGGTGGGGAGTTAGTGAAGCAGGAGGTAGAATGGAAGAGAGGAGGTAGGGTTAGAAGGGGAGCTAGGGGATGGGTAGAAAGGTAATTTGAAATTGGAGAACTCAATGTTAAATCCTCTGAGCTGGAGGCTACCCAGGGGAAAGATGAGGTGTTGTTCCTCTAGTTTGTGGTCTGATTCACTGTGGCAACAGTGGAGGCCAAGGATGGACATGTCAAAGTGGGTGTGGGAGGTGGCAATTGAAATGGGCAGTGGCCAGGAAGTGAGGCTGGCCATTTCGGGACTGGAAAAGACGCTCGATGAGACGGTCACCTTGTCCATGTTTGGTCTCCCTGATGTAGAGAAGACCATATCGGGAGTACCGGATACAGTAGATTAGGTTGGAAGAGATGCAGGTGAGCCTCTGTCTCACATGGAAGGACAGTTTGGGGCCCTAGATGGAGGTGAGGGAAGTGGTGTATGGGTTCCCTTCGCCAACCAAGGAATGGCGAAGGGAATGGTCCTTGTGGAAGGCAGAGAGGGGTGGGAGGGAAAGATGTTCTGGGTGGGTAGGCTGCAATTGGAGTCTGATATTATCCAAATTTAGCTGTATTTGAACATGAACTGCTTCATAATTACAGGTTCTGTAGCACACATCTTCAGTACTTTTGTCAGAACGTTGTCAGAGTCCATAACATTTATGGTACCCAGTATCTCCAGCCATTTCTTGGAATGAATAAAGTTGCTGAAGCTCCTGCGATGCTGGAGACCTCTGGAGGAGGCCAAGATAGATCATTCACTTGGCACTTGCGGTTGAAGGTTGTTGTAAATGCTTCAGCTTTATCTTTTTCACTGATGTTCTGGGCTTCCATTGTTGAGGGTGGGGATACTTGTGGAGCTGCTGAGTTGTTAGATTGTCCACTACTGTTCACATCTGGATGTGGAAGATCTGTAGAGCTGGTGGTTTTGGAATTGCTTAGCTTAGTCAATTGCTAGCTATTTATGCAGTTTGGCATACAAGTAGTCCTCTTTTATCATTTCACCAGGCTAACAAGTCAGTTTTTAGTATGCCTTGTGCTACTCCTTTACACTACTTTGAACTGGTTTGATGGTAACGATAGAGTGGAAGATATCCCAGGCTCTGAGGTTACACATTGTGCTGCAGTACAATTCTGCTGCTGATGATGGCTCACAGTGCCTCATGGATGCCCAGTTTTGAGTTGCTCGGTCTGTCTGATGTCTGTCCCATTTTGTATGGGTGATAGTGCCATACAGCATAATGCAGGGTATTCTCAATGTGAGTCAGTCTTTCATAAGGACTGTATGGCCAACTGAATCTATTTATTACACAGTAGCAAGTTTGGCAAATTAATTTAAGATGCTCTTGATTCACATTTGGATCCCTAAATGTGTTTGCTGTTCTACAGAGATTTGGTGTCAGATATCAATTTCACGCCTTCTGTTTATCTGCTATATAGCAATAAGTTTTCTAAAATTACACTCAGACTTACGTTAAATAAACAGTCTATGACCAACTTTTTAATCTAGATGCCACCCTAATTGTACTAATACAGGTGAAAAGAAGACAATGTCTACAGCATCATCTGCAGGAAGCCAACAGATCTACTCACAAGGAGGTTCATTCCAGCCTGGGCGAACAGGACAAACATTCAGGTAAATCCATGGGCCTCACAGTTTCATAGCAAGACTGGATGGTATGTATTTCGTGCAACGATTAAAGGTGCTGATTAACACAGGGGGATGTGGTGTTATTGCTGACACAGAGCCAAGTTTGAGGGAGGGACATGACTGACAGTTCAATATTCTGTGTTAAGGAATCTCCAGGCGAAATGATCGCAGCGGGGTGTAAAAGATCAGATTGTGTCCTATTGTTGGATAAGAAGTGAAGTCCTGCAGTAAGAAGAGGCAATATCTTACAAGATACCTCCATGTGAAAAGAACTTAAAACGAAGAAGTATAATCACTTTGCTGGGTGTGTACTATGTTATCTCAGGCAGGCAAGGAGAGAGAGTTAGGCAAATTCAGAGAAGTGTGAAAATAGTAGAGTAATATTAGAAGAGGATTTCAACTTGCTCAACAAGGGCAGATGATGCTCTTTGGTCTGCCCAAAACTTATTGGTCTTCCAGAGCAAGGAGTTGACCTCGACTGAGTGTTGCAGACTGGTACATTCCAAGGTCCAGGACTATAAATTTTTTTTAAAAGCTTTTTCAAAAATCTTTATCAAAAATCTTTAAAACTTACTAAAAAAATTGAAAAATTAACAAACAGTGAAATTCACAGCTGACTTTGGAGGAAATGTGTAGGAGAGCTCACAACACTGGAGCGGTGAGGTGCATTGTTTTTAAGTGCATCTTGCTGTTCTTTTTCTCTGTAAGTCTACAATAGTGAGTACAGTGGGTTCTTTTTTGATTATATGTTTTATTGAGATCTGTCTCTTACTAAATTTTTAAAAATAAAGGGCATGGAAGGTATCGGATGTGGAGAAGTAGATGGTGACATCTTGAAAACTGCCCATATTACAGAGGAGAAGGTGCTGGATGTCTTAAAACAAAGGTGCATAAATGCCTAGGACCTGATCGGGTGTACTGTAGAACTCTGTGGGAAGCTAGGGAAGTAATTGCTGGACCCCTTGCTGAAATATTTGTATCTTTGATAGTCACAAGAAGACTAGATGTTGACTAACATAGTGCCATTATTTAAGAAAGGTGGTAAGAAAAGCCAGGAAACTATCGACCAATAAGCCTGACATCAGAGGTGGGCAGTTTGTTGGAGAGAATCCTGAAGGATAGGATTTTCATGGATTTGGAAAGGCAAGGACTGATTAGGGATAGTCAACAGGGATAGTCAACGTTGCTTTGTGCATGGGAAATTATGTCTCTCAAACTTGATTGAATTTTTTGAGGAAGTAATGAAGAGGATTGATGAGGGCAGAGTGGTGGACGTGATCTGTATAGGCTTCAGTAAGGCGTTCAACAAGGTTCCTCATGGTAGACTGGCTAGCAAGGTTAGACTTCATGGAATACAGGGAGAACTGTCCATTTGGATACAGGGTAGCCAAGCAGGAGGCTGGAAGAGCACAGCAAGCCAGGCAGCATCAGGTGGTGGAGAAGTCAATGTTTTGGGTGTTTCCCTTCCTCAGGACTAGGTCTGGGTGTAAGGGGTGCTGTAGATAAAGGGGGTGGCAGGGGCAGGGTGGTGAAGAGGGGATAGGTGAAGGCAGGTACAGAGTACAACCTGGTTGGTCAATGGGAGGAATGGAAGGGAGGTGGGGGGGAACGGGAAGGGAGTCGGGGGGATGGGAAAGGAGATTATTTGAAATTGGAAAACTCAGTGTTCAGGCTTCTAGGCTATAGGCTGCCAAGGTGGATGATGAGGTGTGTCCCTCCAATTTGCCAATTGGGTCATTCTGGCAATGGAGGAGGCCAAGGATGGGCATATCGGAAAAGGAGTGGGAGGGGGAGTTAAAATGAGCAGTGACTGGGAGGTCTGGTTGGCCCCTGCGGGCCTAGCTGAGATGTTCGGCGAGCCTTTCCCTAAGTTCACATTTGATCTCCCTGATGTAGAGAAGACAACACAGGAGCACCTGATGCAGTAAACTAGGTTGGAGGCAAGGCAGGTAAATCTCTGTCTCACCTGGAAGGACAATTTGGGGCCCTTGGATGGAGGTGAGAGGTGGTGTACCAGCAGGTTTTGCATCTTTTCCGGTTGCAGGGAAAGGTACCTAGGGGTTCAGGGGGTGTTGGTGGGGAGAGTGGTGTGAACCCTGGTCTAGCGAAGGGAACGGTCCTTGCAGATGGCAGAAAGGGGTGGGGAGGAGAAGATCTTGGTGGTGGGCAGAAGTGTTTAAGAATGATGCTTTGGAGGGTTGGTAGGTGAGGACATGGGGGACTCTTGCCTTTATTGTGTTTGAAGGGGGGGTTTAGAGCAGTGGAGCAGGAAATGGAAGTAGTGTGGTGGAGGGCTGTCTGGATGACAGGGGGCAAAAGCACGTTGTTCAAAATCGGTGGACATCTGGGATACTTGGGAGTGGAATGTCTCTTCGTCCAAGCAGATGTGGCAGAGGCGGAGGAGTTGGGAGAACGGTATGGAATTCTTGCAGGATACAGGGTGGGAGGAGGTATAGTCCGGGTAGTTATGAGAGACTCTGGGTTTATAGTAAATGTCCGTCTGGAAACTTTTGCCAGAGATGGAAATGGAGAGGTCAAGAAAGGGAAGGGAAGTGTCAGAGATGGACCAAGTGAATTTGAGGGTGGGGTGGAAGTTGTGGGTGAAGTGGATGAACTGCTCCAGCTCAGTGTGGGTGCAGGAAGCTACACCACTTCAACATCGATGTAACAGCAGAAGAGTTGGAACAGAGTGCCTGTGAAGGAACTGAGAGGGACTGTTCGAAATAGCGAACAAAGAGGCAGGCATAGCTGGGGCCTATCCAGGTGACCACGGCCGCCCCCTGGATTTGGAAGAAATGGGAGGAATTAAAGGAAGAGTGTGAGGACCAGTTCAGCGAGGCGGAGGAGGGTCTTGGTGGAAGGGGACTGGATGGGTCTATTGGAAGGGAAGAATCATGTGGGGTATGGTCATGTATAACAATTGCATGTCGATAGTGAAGATAAAGCACTGGGGTCCGGGGAACTGGAAGTTACTGAAGAGGTGGAGGGCATGGTTGATGGGAAGTGCCTGAACCAAAGGGGAGAGGATTAGATTACTTACAGTGTAGAAACAGGCCCTTCGGCCCAACAAGTCCACACTGACCTGCCAAAACGCAACCCACCCAGACCTATTCCCCTACATTTATCCCTTCGCCTAACATTTAGCATGGCCAATTCAGCTAACCTGCACATCTTTGGACTGTGGGAGGAAACCGGAGCACCTGGACGAAACCCACGCAGGTACGGGGAGAATGTGCAAAGTCCACACAGTCAGTCGCCTGAGGCGGGAATTGAACCCGGGTCTCTGGCGCTGTGAGGCAGCAGTGCTAATCACTGTGCCACCGTGCCATCTACGGATGGAGACAAGATAGCAATGAGATGAGTTCGGTGGGGCAGGAGATTGCCGAGACGGTGGGTCAACGAGGTAGTTGGGCTTGTGGATCATGGGGAGCAGGTAGAACTGGGCAATTCAGGGGCCTATGAGATTGGAGGCAGTGTAGGGGAAATCACTGGACGCAATGAGGGCACGGACAGTGCGAGTGATTTTAGCCTGATGGGTCACGGTGGAGTCATGGGCAAGGGGGAGGTAGGACGTGGTGTCGGAGGGTTGACGTTCAGCCTCTGAGGAATAGAGGTCTGTTGTCCAGACTACCACGGCCCTGCCCTTGTTAGCAGGTTTTGTGGTGAACCGAGGGTTGGTGTGGAGAGAGTGGAGTGCACCATGTTCGGTGAGGGGAGTGGAAAAACTGAGGTGGTCGGTAGTCAGCAATGAAGAGGTCTAGGGCAGGTAGGGAATGACCAAGTGGAGGTGGAAGGTTGAGGTGGGAGAAGGGAGCTTCAGGGGGAGATTGGGAGTTTTTGTCAAAGAAGAAGGTGGAGTTGGCAGAAGAGGTCTACGTCGTGGCACGTGTGGAATTTGTTGTGGTGGGGCGCGGAGGGGCACAAACGTGAGCCCTTTACTGAGGACACACCATTTGGCCTCAGAGGGTTCGAAGTTGCGGGGGACAGGGAGGAAAGTGAATATGTGGCAAGGCTCTGGAGTGGGATACAGAACTGGCTCAACAATAGTAGGCAGAGTGTGGTGGTGGAGGGTTGCTCTCCAGACTGGAGGCCTGTGACCAGCGGTGTGCCACAAAGATCAGTGCTGGGTTCACTGCTTTTCATCATTTATATAAAAGATTTGAATGTGAATGTAAGAGGTACAGATAGTAAATTTGCAGATGACACCAAAATTGGGGGTATAGTGAAGAAGGTTAGCTCAGTACAACAGATTAATCAGATCGGCCAATAGGCTGAGGAGTGGCTGATGGAGTTTAATTTAGAAAAATGAGAGATACTGCATTTTGGAAAGGCAAATCAGGGCGGACTTATACACTTAATGCTAAGGTCCTGGGGTGTGTTGCTGAACAAAGAGACCTGTTGCTGCAGGTTCATAGTTCCTTGAAAGTAAAGTCGCCGGTAGATAGAAACATGAAGAAGGCACTTGGTATGCTTTCCTTTATTGGTCAGGGTATTGAGTACAGGAATTGGGAGGTCATGGTGCAGCTGTACAGGTCATTGGTTAGGCCACAGTTGGAATATTGCATGCAATTCTGGTCTCCTTCCTATTGGAAGGACATTGTGAAACTTGAAAGGGTTCAGAAAAGACTTACAAGGATGTTGCCAGGTTTGGAGGGTTTGAGTTATAGGCAGAGGCTGGACAGGCTGGGGCCATTTTCCTTGGAGTTTATGAGGCTGAGGGGTGACCTTATAAAGATTTGTAAAATCATGAGGGGCTTGGATATGGTAAATAGATATGGTCTTTTTCCTGGGGTGGGTGAATCCAGAACTAGAGGGCATAGGTTTCGAGTGAAAGAGGAAAGATTTAAAAGGGGCATAAAGGCAACTTTTTCATGCAGAGGGTGCTGTGTATATGGAATGAGCTGCCAGAGTAGTGGTGGAGGCTGGTACAATTACAACATTTAAAAGGCATCAAGATGGGTAGATGGAAAGGTTTAGAGGGATATGGCCAAGTACTGGCAAATGGGACTAGATTAATTTAGGATATCTGGATGGCATGGAAGAGTTGGACCGAAGGGTCTGTTTCTCTATGACTGTATATGCTGAGGTACACACTAAAGCTTGAGGCAGCTGCTGCCACAGGCAGTGGGTAAAGACTGCCATCTAAGGTCTTTCTACCAAAGTTCAGTTAACCGACTCACCTGATGTCTCAAATATGTGTAAATATTCCCATGTGTAAGGAAGAAATGTCTTGGGTTTGTTTGTTCTCCATATGTAAGGACTGTACAGAATCGAACTACTGTAGTATCGATATAAGTATGTGAAGATATTTTATGAGTAAAGTGTATTTTTGAAATTAAAAAAATGTTAGTGTAGTCTACATGGATTTGAGAAAGGTTTTTGAGAAGGTTTTGCATTGGCAGGCTGCTTAATGAGTTAAGTGTCTATGGGTTCCAGGGCAATATAACAAATTAAATCCAAAATATGGCAGAAAGCTGAGGGTGAAGGTTGAAGGGTGTTTTCCGACTAGAAACCTGTGGTCTCACCCTGATAATGTTAACACATGGATGAGGTGTGTTCTTAAAAATACAAAATATTGTTATGATATTTTGAGGAAGCCTTTTTTCACTGTTTATGACTCATCAAGTGCTGAATGATGTGTTATGAAAGAAAAATAAGCATTTGCTTATTTCAGTGGATCCAGTAAAAGATTCTGGAATAAGTTGTAAACACTTTTAAAAATCCAATAGCTGGCCAGCAACCTTGACTGTCTACAGATCATTTTCATTTTGGAACATACATAAAGAGACCTCATATTGATTGAATTTTAGTTTTCTATAATGTGGAAGTCAATTATGGTTGTAAATTCATCATTGAAGTTTTCATCAAAATTCACCTATAAACATCATTTTCCTTCAATCTCCTGTATATTTTAAGTACAATACATGTAAAAGAGTAATTATTTCTCAACTGGCCTTATTGATGTTAGAATACTGTTTCAAAATTAGTAGTTCCAAAGCTGCTTGTGTGCTGGCTTGCACTAAGCCTCACTTACCCATTACTGACTCGCTTCATGACTATATCAGTTCCCTTCTGGTTACCATTTTAAAATTCTCAAAATCATTTTCCAATCCCTCTATAGGCATCATTCTCCCAAATCAGGTCCATCCCCAAAGGCCTTCCAAGATCTCAGTTGTCTTCCATTTCTAGCCTCTTGTATATTCCTAACTTAACTCTTCACCAGTAATGACAAGAAGGTTGGTTAGCTCAGTTGGCTAGATAGCTGGTTTGCAATGCAGAGTGATGCCAACAGCAGTGGTTCCGTTCCTGCACTGGCAGAGGTTATCATGATGGACTTTCCTTTTCAGCCACTCCCTCTCCTGAGGCAAGAGGACCACCAAACCACTCGCAATCATTCCTGTCAAAGGAAACAGTAGGATGATGACAACTTTCTCCTTCCTTCAATTTTTACCTTTATTTTTACTTTCACTTGACAAGGCTTAAGCACAAGAAGTTTGAATTCCCTTCATAAACCTCTCCACCTCTTACATTCCTCTTTTTTAATACCTCCTGACTTGAGGCTTTTCTCAACTGGCTTAATATTTCCAAATATAGATTTCAAATTGTCTGATGAAGGGCTTATGCCTGAAACATTGATTCTCCTGCTCCTCGGATGCTGTCTGACCTGCTGTGCTTTTCCAGCACTACACTCTCGATTTCAGTTTTTTTCTGATAACACTCCTGTGCAATGCCTTGGGTTGTTATATTGCATTAAAGACACTGTGTAAATGAATGATTTTGAGGACATGGTTAGTTGTTTGGTAACAAATTTGTGATCCTGTCTATTCAGCACGTCAATGGTACCCGGTGGAAACATCATTCAGCAAACATCCTCAGCAGGCCAGATTTTAGCCCAGATATCTCGTCAATCAAATGCGAATCAGGTCTCTGCAACATCCTGGACTGGGAGTCGACCACCTTTCCCGGGGCAGGTGCTGTATCACATTTTTGAAGGATAAGTTTTAAATAGTTGTTTTCTGAACGACAAACTAGGATATGATTACATGGGCAGTTAATGATTTATACTGAAAGCTCGATTATGTTTAGTTTATTATCAATAATTTGTAGATTATATTTAAATTGTGAAGTATGGGTTTATTTTCTTATCGTGAATTCTGGTCCAACATTACCATCAATAATGCTGTTAATGAAACTAAATGCCCTGACTTTCTACCGGATATATGTTGTGTTTTAAATCGTTATAGCACTTCAGCCCTGGGTTTACAAAAAGAAAACACTGTCACCATGATTTAAAATTCAATGGATAAGTATCATTTCTTGAGATATTTCCGCACTTGTTGATTTATGTAATGGGAGACGGATGTTCATTTTGCAGTCTTGAATGTAAATTTTGTTCTGAAGGTGTGGGCAATGTTGGGAAGATTGCATTTTACTGCCATCGTCAAAAGTCAAACACTTAGTCAGAATATAAAAGTCATATTGAATTAACAGGAGCAGATTATCTTTCCTGAGGGACATGAGTCAACCAGCTGTAGTAATGCAACATCCTTCCATTGAAGTGTTAGGAGGAGTGAGTTTGAATTTGGTGCATGGAGCAACAGCCAGAATATTTAATTCTTCTGTATAGATTCCTTGATGGCTTCTTGTGCAATAAGATATTGAAGCTTGGTGTTCGTTTCTGTGTTGCCTACATTTGAACAAAGTGCACTTTTTCTTTCCCTTCTCTATAAACTTTTAACATAATGGACTATAACTTACAGAAATCGATGACAATCCAGCAAGGAAGCACAAAGCATCCACTCACTAACCTGCCTGTGATCTAGTCCCAGATCGAGGCCAGGTTTATACAATATTGACACTGGGTGCTCCATACCTCTAGTGGTGCAAAGGACAGGCACACCCCCTGTTACTACCTGCAATACTCTGCCATTCCAAGAACATTGTCTGAGCCCTTTGGACAGGATTAAAAGAAGAAAATATTATCATCTCTTAAAAGGAATAGATAAGACAATGAAGTAACACAGTTGCATTTATTTAAAATCCTTCACAGCCTCAGGAACTTCCAAACACCAGTAAAATGAATAAAACCCAATACAAATAGATGTGAGATAATACATGCTGGGATAAACAATAGGGAAAGCATTCTGAGTGGGTAAATAAACAAAGTCATTAAATAGCACCATTACAAAATCACTTAGAGTTGCACCACAGGTTACCAATCCATGGAAAATATCAAGCAGCTAAGCTATATTTCTGGAGGGATCTGGAGAATGTTATGCTAAACCTCTTTTGAACTTTGGTTGTTTTCTGGTCACCAAATTAAAAAAAAGGATATGAATTACTGGAGACATGCTGAGAAGATTTACAGGAGTGACACTAGAAAACTGTGGGTATGCACATAAAGAAAGGATTGACAGTTTGGGTCTTTTATTTCTTGGAAAAGGAAGGCTGAGCGGTGACCTAATAAATCTCTTCAAAATAATGAAAGCCCTGTCCAGCAGAGAGGTAGCCAACCATTGCCATTACAGTCCCTCGAAAATGAAGAAAACACAGTGGTTCAGTGGTCAACACCCGTGTTCAATTCCAGCTGCCTGGGTGGAGTTTGCACATTTTCCCTGTGTCTGTCTGTTTCGTCCCAAACATGTGCAGGTTGGGTAGATTGGCCAGGGTAAATGTGGAATTATGGGAATAGGTGGGAGGTGGATTGAGGGGGGGATGCTATTCAGAGGGTCAGTGCAGACTCAATGGGCCAAATGGCCTCTCTCTGTACTGTAGGGATTCTAAGAATCTATGATAACATTAATAATACTCAGTATAAATGCAAATTTATTCAGTCGCATATGTGTAATGGCTAATATGTATAATGCATTGTATCTTACATGGGTGGGATAAGGCAGCATTTTTCTTGAGTCACCATGAGCAGCACCATGCTGTGTATTTCTGAGCTTAACCTGTAACTGGCACAGTTCTCTAACCAAGAAACAATTAAGCACTGAATGAACTCAGACGATCAATGGTCCAACTCACCTTATTAATATTCAACTCACCAAACAAGCAAACCCTTGGAAACCAGAGTGGGTACTTGGCAAATTCAGCTTGCTGCTTGCTCCAAATGGTCTCATTATTGTGGCCACACTCTATGGTTACTGGCCACAAGCACCCAGTGTCCATGGACATTAGCATCCAATATGTGTCTGTGTTTAAGAACCATCTGGCACATCCATAATCATTTAGACAATGCTTCTTAACTTCACCTTGGTCTTTACCAGCAACTACCTTTGTAATGCAGCAACAAAGACTCTGCACTCAAGACACATGTATCCAGCTTAAGTACTGAACCAGGTTGTACCTCCAGACTCTTCACTTGCTGCCATAGTGCTCAATCACTCGGAACCATCCTGCCTTGCATTGACGTTCTGCACTTCGCCACTTTCAGTCAGAAAAGCATGGCTAATAATACTCTTGCTTTGCATTGCTGTTCAGCATAGACACAAAGGAGCTGAAAATGTGTTGCTGGAAAAGCGCAGCAGGTCAGGCAGTATCCAAGGAGCAGGAGAATCAACGTTTCGGGCATGAGTCCTTCTTCAGGAATGAGGAAATTGTGCCAAGCAGGCTAAGATAAAAGGTAGGGAGGAGGGACTTGGGGGAGGGGCATTGGAAATGCGATAGGTGGAAGGAGGTTAAGGTGAGGGTGATAGGCCAGAATGGGGGTGGGGAGGTGAAGAGGCCAGGAAGAAGATTGCAGGTAAGGAAGGTGGTGCTGAGTTCAAGGGTTAGGACTGAGACCAGATGAGAGGAGGGGAAATGAGGAAACAGGAGAAATCTGAGTTCATCCCTTGTGGTTGGAGGGTTCCTAGGTGGAAATTGAGGCGCTCTTTCTCCAGCCGACGTGTTGCTATGGTCTGGCGATGGAGGAGTCCAAGGACCTGCATGTCCTTGGTGGAGTGGGAGGGGGAGTTGAAGTGTTGAGCCACGGGGTGGTTGGGTTGGTTGGTCCGTGTGTCCCAGAGGTGTTCTCTGAGACGTTCCGCAAGTAGGTGGCCTGTCTCCCCAATATAGAGGAGGCCACATCAGGTGCAGCGGATGCAGTAAATGATGTGTGTGCAGGTGCAGGTGAATTTGCAGGGGGATTTGGAAGGATCCCTTGGGGCCTTGGAGGAAGTAACGGGGGAGGTGTGGGCGCAAGTTTTGCATTTCTTGCGGTTGGGTTGGTGGGGGACATGGACCTGACGAGGGAGTCATGGAGGGAGTGGTCTTTTCGGAACGCTGATAGGGGAGGGAGGGAAATATATCCCTGGTGGTGGGGTCCGTTTGGAGGTGGCGGAAATGACGATGGATGATACGATGTATATGAAGGTTGGTGGGGTGGTAAGTGAGGGTTCTGTCCTGGTGGCAATTGGAGGAGGAGGGGGGGTTAAGAGCGGAGGAGCAGGAAGTGGAGGAGATGCGGTGGAGAGCATCGCCGACCATGTCTGGAGGGGAATTGCAGTCTTTGAAGAAGGAGGCCATCTGGGCTGTGCGATGTTGGAACTGGTCCTCCTGGGAGTAGATGCGGCGGAGATGGAGGAATTGGGAATATGGGATGGCGTTTTTACAGGGGGCAGGGTGGGAGGAGGTGTAGTCTAGGTAACTGTGGGAGTCGGTCGGTTTATATGTCCATGTTGATTCGGTCGCCCAAGATAGAAATGGAGAGGTCTAGGAAGGGGAGGGAGGAGTCTGAGACGGTCCAGGTAAATTTGAGGTCGGGGTGGAAGGTGTTGGTAAAGTGGATGAACTTTACCTGGTCCTTCACAATGGTCTTGGACTCCTCCATCGCCAGGCCATAGCAACACGACGGCTGGAGGAAGAGCACCTCATCTTCTGTCTAGGAACCCTCCAACCACAAGGGATGAACTCAGATTTCTCCAGTTTCCTCATTTCCCCTCCTCCCACCTTGTCTCAGTCCCAACCCTCGAACTCAGCACCAACTTCCTAACCTGCAATCTTCTTCCTGACCTCTCCGCCCCCACCCCACTCCGGCCTATCATCCTCACCTTAACCTCCTATCGCATTTCCAACGCCCTCTCCCAAGTCCCTCCTCCCTACCTTTTATCTTAGCCTGCTTGGCACAATTTCCTCATTCCTGAAGAAGGGCTCATGCCCGAAACCTCGATTCTCCTGCTCCTTGGATGCTGCCTGACCTGCTGCGCTTTTCCAGCAACACATTTTCAGCATCATCCTCAGAGCAGGCTGGCATTCTCTGGTGATGTCACCTTCACTGCTGATGCTGGGAAAGAGGACAGCCCAGCTCTGTACCATCCCATTGTGCAGGACCTTTAGATCCCTGCCTCACGCGAGCCACCAATTTCCCCTCTGCTATGTTCAGGGCTAAAGTCAGGAACTGTGTAGGGCAACTCCGGATTGGCAGTGCTTGTCCGGGTGGACAAAGGTCTTTTAGAGATGGCACAGGTGCAAAGGAAGCTGGTGAATTGCGGAGTATCTGCTGAGTGGCAAGTTGTTTTAGGAACAGTACAATGAGAGCAGAATTGGATGTGATAGAAGTCATAGGGTCATTGATGAGGCAAGCTTGGAAAGATACAGCAAAAAAAACCTGATGAATTTAAACTTAGCAGAAAGAATATAAGATTCACTCTGATAAGATTTAAAAATCACTCTGAAATGCCTGAATTGAACATTGAGCAATGGCTCTGCAATAAACGCCAATCAGCTGTAAAGTTCCCAGCTACATCAATGCCTGTTGCTGCTGCATTTTACTGAATTCTTTAGCAAGTTAATTCATGTGAGCTTGATATGTGTTTTCTCCTCCTCATTTTTTTGAAAATAATTTGAAACAAAACTGCAGAAAGAATATTGAAGGATTTTCTTTGGGTAAAATCTATATTTAAATGCTTCATTTTTCATTTAAAGAGGACTCAAGCAAAATTAATTACAAGATGCATGCTTTCTTCTGTTTGTACTAAGAATTCTTTAGAAAGCCTACATAAAGGTTGTTTATTTTTCTCCTTTCAAATTCCAATGCATGCCATCCCTCATTCAATCACAGAATTTATGTTTCTTTCTTTTACCAACTAATTTACAAAAAAAAATTCAAAGATTAAATTAGGCTATGGTCTAGCTCAGAGAGGTGAGCGTACATGATTCACAGTAAAAAAAAATTACATTTATATCACTTGTGCTTTATTTAGTTTCTGCTTAGAACTTTTACACAATTAATGCTTAAGAAAAAGAATTAATTATACACATGTGCCAGTTGCATCCAGTGTGTCCTGTGACCTAGTCATAAAATTACCAAAGAAATAATAAAAATAACAACTTTCTGCATTTTATCTCCTCGGACACGGAACTAGAATTCTGTCATGACCAGTGCAGTCACAAGCTAAAACTCAAATACCATGCACTTTAATATGGTTCAGAAGCCCGAAGCACTTTGCAAAGTAATTAAAGTGCATTTTAATTTTGTCAAGTCTCATTTAATTGTTTTTTGAAAAATAAGATGTTCAGAATATGTCAAAAATCACACATCAGTGGGTTATAGACCAACAGTTTTATTTGAAACTGCAAGCTTTCAAAGCTCACTCCTTCCACGGGTGAGAGAGAATACATCGGACACAGAATTTATAAGTAAACAATCAAAATATCATACAACTTATGCGAATGTATTGAACAAACCTAGATGGCTATTAAGTCTTTAATCAGTTAGAATGGAGGTGCAGGTTTTGGTTGATTAATATGCAAATCCCAGAATTTCTTTAAAGTCACTGCCCCAAGATAACTTCAGGTTTTATCAAAATAAAGGTGACACCTCTGGTCAGAAATTGTATTTTAGATGTGAGGCCATGTTTCAAGTCTGTTTGTATCTGTCAGACTGGTTTTATTTCCAAAGTAAGAATTTCTAAAATGCCACATTGACTGACTGTGTACAGATCATGCGCTTTTTGAACGAAATAGAATGTATCTGCAAATCTGTGAATGCAAATTCACCCCATAGATATGTGTGTGTGTGTGTGTGTGTGTGTGTGTTTTTGTGTGAGAGAGTGTGGGTGTATGTGTCCGTGCATATGTGTGAGAGTGTATAGTGTGGTGGGATGGCCTGTAGTGTGGCATGAACCCAAGATCCCAGTTGAGGCTATCCTCATGGATACCTATCCTGAACCTCTGTTCAGCAACTCTGTGTTGTTGCATGTCCCAAAATCCATCTTGAAGGCGTTTACCTGAAGATCTGAGGCTGAATGTCCTTGACCACTTTATAAATAAAGGTACAAGATATAAAAGCGAGGAAATGATGCCAAATGTTATTATTGCTGGTCAGGTCTCAGCTAGAATATTGTGTCCAATTGTGGGCACCACATTTTAGAGGGGCTTTTAGGTTCTGGGGCTGGGTGCGGAGAATATTTACTACAACAATGCCACGGATTGTTGCTTACACTTGGAGAAACCAGAGAAACTGGGATCATTCTCCATAGAGCAGAAAAGGTCTATCATGAAATTTTTGGGAGGAGTTTCCCATGGCAGGAGGTTGATAACCAGACCAAGATCAGAATTTTTTATGTAGCTAATTGAAAAACGCTACCCAAAAGAAAGGTTGCTGCAATTGCAAAAGTAACTTGTATCAGTACTTAGAAAAGAATCAAAAAAATTCACGGTTACAGGGGTGCAGGCAATTGAGATTAAACTGGATAATTCTAATCAATGAGCCACATTCTCACAGCGCTCCAAATGGTTTGTGCTTGTGCTTTGATTCTATGAATGTTAGCATTACCCCCCTGAATTGTGCACCTAGTCGTGAGAGAGAGTGTATGTGGGTGTGTGTCTATACTATAAGCACCTATTACGTATATGGGGCAAGTTACCTCAGTTAGCTGAACAGCAGGTTTACGAAACAGAGTGACATCAACAGCATGGGCTCAATTCCATACACTGGCTCAGGTTACCATCACATGATCACTTTGTCCTTCGTTTGAGGCATACTGAACCTCGGATTAAACTCCTCACTAGTGAGAGAGATCTACTTCAGAGAAAGTGGCCCTTCAGCCCATCATGGCTGTGCTTGTCAAAAACAATGACCAAACTATTCTAATCCCATCTTCCAGTCTTGTATGCCTTGGCATTGCAAGTACACACTTAAATAGTTCTTAAATGCTGAGAGGATTTCTGCTTCGACCACCCTTCCAGATTTCTCACCACCGTCTGAGTGAAAAGATTTTTCCTCATATCCTCAAAACATTCAGCCCTTTACCTTAAGTCTTTGCCCCAGGTCTTTGATCCCTCAATGAAGGAGAGAAGTTTCTTCCTGTCCACCCTAACTATTCCCCTCACAATTTTATACATCTCAATCGTGTCGCCTCTCGATCTCCTCTGTTTTAAGGAAAGCATCCCCAGTCTGTCCAACCTCTACATAACTGAAACTCTTAGGCAAGCCCAGGCAACATCCTGGTCAATCTCCCTTGCACCCTTCCCAGTGTAATCACATCCCTCCTACAGAACTGGACATAGTACTCTAACTCTGCTCTAGCATTCATACCCAGGAGATGAGTGTTGCAGTACCTGCTTGCATCAATAAATATGCAAGGAAGAAAAATGAAAGAAAAGAGTTTATAATTCTGAATAGCTTATAAATTATTTCATGTGCTTTCTAGAGTCTGGAAAGTTAGTGTCCAAAGAGGATCCTTTCATTTGTAGGGACTTAAATTCAGACGGGTTTATACAGCCATGGCAGGAGGTATAGAATTTCTTTTAAAATTTATCAAGTCACAGCAATATGAAGTTTGCATTTAGAAATTGTTCCTCTCTTCAGCTGAATATATATTTTTTTCTTCCAGAATGAGGTTTTAAGGAAGTTTACTTGGACCTGAACTTGGCTTGGTTTTAACCTGAAACCAGGCTGTTGTGTTAACAGCTAGTTAGATTCTTGGCAGGCTGAGCTAATGTTTCAAAAATATATAAGGGAAACTTCTCAAAATAAAAAAGTTTTCGGTCATATGATGGATCCATTAAGGAGTCAGTTTCAACTTAACAATTAGTTTCTGTATCTCTGGGCAAGGAGCAATTATTCATATTAGGAAATAGATAGGGCTATTACCACAGCCATAACTAAAACAAGACAATTTTCTATACCCCTAGTCAACAGTCATGCTCAATGTATGAGATAATTGGTGGGCTGTAGTCCCTTTGCAGAGGGTTTTGAGTTGTCAACCCTGTTGGACTATAACCTGGTGTTGTGTGATTTTTAACTCTATATTTGTAAGTTATTGTTGATTTGCTTTCAGTGTTTTGCATGAGTTTTGAGAGGACTCTTTCTCACCAATCCCCTGCTAGGGAGTTATGATTGTTTTGTGTACCTTTGTATTTGTTGACTGCAATTTCTACACAATACAAGATGCAGTCCAATTTAATATAAAAGATTTCAAAAAGATGTCTTGTCTAACCTCTGACCTGGTAATTGCTGATTGGAGTTTGCAAAATTTGTAGTTAGCTTACATCTTATGATTGGCTGCAGCCATGCTTTAGTCCTTTTCAAAAATTAAACAAGGAAATATAGCTTTAAAATACTGTTATCTCTTTCATGTCTACTTGACATTACATAGGCAAAGCCAGAAGGAGAAAGTGAGGGCTGCAGTTGCTGGAGTTCATAGTTGAGAGTGTGGTGCTGGAAAAGCACAACAGGTCAGGCAACATCCGAGGCGCAGGAGAATCGACGTTTCGGGCATAAGCACTTCATCAGGAATATGCCTGAGATGTCAATTCTCCTGCTCCTCGGATGCTGCCTGACCTGTTGTGCTTTTCCAGCACCACACACTCAATTTCTGTCAGAATGCTGTTTCCAAGTAAATTTAATCCAGTGACCCAAGCAGAGAGTCTAAAGAAAAAATATCTACTCTTCTTGTGCAAAAATAAGTGGAGTTTTTTTCTAAGTATATACCTATAAGGATCTTTTAAACTTTTTTCTACATTAGAGCTACTATATAATTGCAATGATGTGGAGGGGCCAGTGTTGGACCGGGGTAGACAAAGTTAAAAATCGCACAACATCAGGTTATAGTCCAACAGGTTTATTTGGAAGTACAAGCTTTCGCAGCACCGCTCCTTCATCAGGCGCTCCAAAAGTTTGTACCTCCAAATAAACCTATTGGACTATAACCTGGTATTGTATGATTTTTAACTCTATAATTTCAAGTTCTTGTTGATTTGCATTCGAAGTATTTTCTTTTGACAGGACTACTTTTGCAACATAGTTTGATTATATCTGCACATCTTTAATAAATAATAAAATTTGTGTAGCTTGGAATATAACTGAGTGATGTCAGTGAGGTTGTTCATTTGAAATGTACCAAATGGTTTTTAAACTGAAGAGTGGCATGGTGGTTCAGTGGTTAGTACTGCTGCATCACAGCACAGGGATCCTGGTTCAATTCCAGCCTCAAGCGACTGTCTATGTGGAGTTTGCACATTCAACCCGTGTCTGCGTGAGGTTGCTCCAGTTTCCTCCCACAGTCCAAAGATGCAGAAGTTAGATGAATTGGCCGTGCTAAATTGCCCATAGTGTTCAGGGATGCCTGGGTTAGGTGTTAGTTCGGGGTAAATATAGGGGAATGGGTCTGGGTTGGTTACTCTTCAGAGGATTAGTGTGCACTTGTTGGGCTGAATAGCCTGTTTCCACACTGTAGGGATTCTATAAAAAAGACTGAAAAGAAATTTGGTTCCAGAAAGTTTTCTGGCATGAGGTCAGTTCACTGAGTCTTTGGGTGGCTGTTGGTGACAATTTATGTTTCAGCAGACATTTGAACCTAGTGCCTTTTGCCACTTCAGAGTTTAATGTACATGGAAACCGTCTCAGATAACATAGAAAAGATGTTTCCACTTTCAGATTTTGTTGGGAGTTGAGGCCAAGCCAAGAAGAAGAACTCATTTACTTCTTTTAAGTATTTCAAAATGTGTCATTGCTTCACTGATATTTTTCAAAACATTGGAACACATAATGTTTTAGTTCATGTAAAAAGAATGCTTTGGTTACAGAAGGTTTGCTTCTCAGACTCATGAACAGAGACTACTTTATGAAACTGAATATAGGAGTTTATTCGTAATGTTACCATATGAGTAATTCAGAGGCCTGCTCTAACGATTTTGAGAGATAAATTATAAACTGGTGAATTTAAATTTAATTAATTAAAAAATCTGAAATAAAAAGCTAATAGTTTTGATATGAAACAACTGGATTCTCATAAAATGCCTTCTGATCTACTAGTTTCCTCTAGTGGAGGAATCTGGCTGATATGTGACTCCAGACATCAGTATGTGGTTGACGATAATTGTCCTCTGAATTAACCTAACAAGTCACTTGTTTACATCAAATCACTAAAATAGAGCATAAGAATTGCAATTAAATTCATCACTGCTTCAACGTGAGCATTAGCAACTGGCCTGGTCTACAGTGGAAAATTCCCTTTAACATTCGTGGATATGTGCCAAACTTTGGAGAGCCATCCACAAACAAGTCAAGCAACAGCCAGACGTGACTATACTCACTGAATAATACTTTTCAGCCAATGTCCTGAATTCTGTACCATTCTCTCAGTGTATCCGATCCCACCAGAAGTGGTAGCACAAGGATGTACTGTAAAAATGGCAGAAACCTAAACACTGAACAGACATCATGAGGTCTCATGGCATCAGGTCAAAGGTTTTAAGGAAACCTGCTGCTTTTTTCACTTACTACAGTGCAAACCCCCTCTCCACGACTACCACCACTACTGATGATTCATTGCTTGCATTGACTTGACTGAAACATCAAGGGTACAAAGAGCACAGAATATATTCTGGATCAGGAACATCAATGAACACCATGAAGAGTGGCTTAGCAGCACTACTACTTGCTGAACTGGTCATGTACTGGAGAACATAGCTGCCAGTCTGGACCTGTAGCAGGTAACAAGGAGGGGGTAGGACCAAATTCTTGACCTAGTCCTTAAAAATTTCTGTTTTGCAGATCATTAACCCATAACAGTGTTGGTTAAGGAGACCACTGCATGGTCCTTGTGAAAATGAACTTCTCTCTTCATGTCCAGAGCTCATGGCTCCGCATATTCCTTCCATTATTGCATTCAAGCCAAGGGATCAGTCATGCTTAAATGAGAAGTGTAGAAGAGCTTGCTGGGACTAACACCAGGCATATCTAAGGATGTAGTAGCAATTGGTGAACCAAAGAATTGATCACATGTATTGCAGACCACACAAGCTAAGCTGCCAAAACCACTAAATCAGATAAAAGCTTTGTGGTCCTTCCACATATAATAATGAATCACAGTGGATAATTCAACAGTTAGCAGAAAGGGGAGATTGAATAAATATCCCCATCTTCATTGACGATGTGGTTCACTTATCAGTCCACAAGATTAAGCTGAAATGTTTACAGTCATGTTCGGCTGGAAGTGCTGAATGGTTAATCCATCTTGGCCTCCTCCTAAAATTCCCAGTTTGACAGATATCAAAATTCTGTCAACTCAATTCATATGACATCAAGACATGGCTGCAGAATTAGTACTGAAGAGTCCAGGACTGGCTACACTTCTGGCCAAGCTGTTTTCCAATACAGCTGCAACACTACTACACAACAGTATAGCTATTAGACTGGCTGTGTCCTTTCCACCAAAAAGAGGACGTGTTGGTCCACCAAGAATAATTGCTCTTGATATCAGGACAACATTTGACTGAGAATGACATGAAGGAATCCTGAGAAAATGAAAGACAATGTATATTGGGGAAAACTATCAACTGGATGGAGTCATGCTTGGCACAATTGTGGTTATTGGAGGTGAAGGATCTCAGCCTCAGGATATCACCATGAGTTCCTAAGTGTCTTTAGCTATTTGTCAATGACCTTCCCTTTGCAATAGGCTCTTTAACCCTTCAAGCCTTCTTATTCATTTGATAAGATCTAATTTTGACATTGATTTCAAATCTATCCCTGTAATGGCGGCATAGTGGTAAGCCTGTAGTCGAGAGTCTCAGACTAATGATAGGGAGACTCTGGTTTACTACCTCAATCACGGAAACTGGTGGAATTTAAATTTGATTAATTCCTATACTAAATCAATAAATCTTGAATTGAAAGATAGTTATTATTCTTCATTGTCATAAAAACCTCATTGATTCCCGATCCTTCATGCTGTCTTTATCTAATCTGGTCTGCAAGTGACTCACAGCAATGCTGTTGTCTTAGTTGTCCTCTGAAAAGACCTAACAAGCCACTCATTTTGAGAGTAATTTGCAATGATTTGACAACGATGCTGACATTCCATGAAAGAATAACTTAAAAATTGTTGAAATAGAAGAAATTTTCTCCAGAATCAGACTTTTCACATCCTTAATGTATTTGACCCCAAATTAAGCCATATATTTGCATATCATAAATAAAACACTAAAAGTAAAACCTTAAATTTTCAGGCTTAGCTTCTCTGCTGCTGAATCCTCAATGCTGTTTTTTTAAACCTCTTAACTGGTCCAATGCATTGCAAGCCAGTCTTGTCTTTCATAAAATTGAGGTTATCCATGATGCTGCCTATATCCTCAGTCACACCAAATTCCATTCCCTCATCACTCCAGTGTTCTGTGATCCACACTGACAACCAGTTAATCATACCTCTATTTTGCAATTCTTATTCTTGTTCTAAAATTGCTTCAATCCTTAATCAGGTCAGAGTCAGAAAAGTGGTGGAATGCCCACCTGACACCTTTCTACCCGATTAAAGACCCCTCATCTGCCTCCAAACTTGTCATTGTAAACACGTTGGTCAGATCACCACTCAGTGTTTGACAATCAAAAGTAAAAGCCATGTTTCTGCAAGATTTTATCCAATGGAGCATACACAATTGGCCCATGTAGGTGAGTAGCAGCATTTCCAGAAGGTCAACAGCTCTATACTCCTTGGAGTGGATGCAGATTTGGTATGATAGTTAACACTTGATACTAGGAATCAAAACCTTACTTTATCTCTTTGCAATTCCATTGATGTCAGTCTAAAATATTAAATCTGCCTCCTTCATTTGAGTTGTAAAGCTGTTTTACTTTGTAGAATGCAAATGATAGATGAAAAATAGCAATTTTGGATTTTTATAAGTTTTTATTGCAATATGCTTCAATTGACACAGATCAACAAAAAACAACTATCTTGAAGAATGGAAAGAATATTCACAACCAATTTTACTTCCTTTCATTCACATTCTAGCTAGGAAACTGATCGATGTTTTAATTCCCAGCTGAGAACTTGGAAATTTTAGCTAGCCTAAATATCTGATGGGAACACTCTTCCAAGGAGCAGAATTGTGCCAGATGATCACAGCATTTATCACTGTTGAACTCCAATTACTGAAACTTATTGTACAGGGGATCTCCAGCTTCTGTCACGACACTACGGATTTCTTACAGAAACTCAGCACCCACGGACCAGTCAAACCGGGAACATTCCTCGTCACAATAGATGTTTCCGCACTCTACACCATCATCCCCCACAATGATGGCATCGCGGCAACAGCCTCTGTACTCAACACCAGTCTCCAAACACCATCCTACAGCTCATCCGCTTTATCCTCGATCACAACGTCTTCACCTTTGACAACCAGTTCTTCATCAAGACACACGGAACAGCCATGGGGACCAAACTTGCACCCCAATATGCCAGCATTTTTATGCACAGATTCGAACAAGACTTCTTCTCTATGCAGGATCTCCAACCAACATTGTACACCAGGTACATTGACGACATTTTCTTCCTCTGGACACATAGCAAGGAGTCACTGATAAAACTACACAGTGACATCAACAAGTTTCATCCCACCATCAAATTCACCATGGACTACTCTCAACTGTCTGTCTCATTCTTGGACCCATGCGTCTCCATCAAGGATGGACACCTCAACACCACACTCTACCACAAACCCACAGACAACCTCACAATGCTACACTTCTCCAGCTTCCACCCGAAACATATTAAAACAGCCATTCCCTATGGACAGGCCCTACGCATACATCGGATCTGCTCAGATAATGAGGAACATGACGGACACCTGGAAGTACTCAAGGATGTCCTCACAAGAACGGGGTACGATGCTCATCTCATCGACCGCCAGTTCCGACGTGCCACAGCAAGGAACCGTAATGACCTCCTCAGGAGACAGACACGTGCTGCAACTGACAGGGTACCCTTCGTTGTTCAGTACTTCCCAGGAGCTGAAAAATTACGCCATGTTCTTCGTGACCTGCAACACATTATCAATGGGGATGAACACCTCACCAAGACCTTCCCCACACCTCCACTACTTGCCTTTAAACAACCGCCAAACCTCAAACAGATCATTGTTCGTAGCAAACTGCCCGGCTCTCAGGACAACTCCATACAACTCTGTCACAGTGAACGCTGCAAGACGTGTCAGATTGTGGACATAGAAACCACTATTATGCATGGGAACACCTCCCACCTTGTATATGGCAGGTACTCATGTGACTCGGCCAATGTTGTCTATCTTATACATTGCAGGCAAGGATGCCCGGAGGCATGGTACATTGGGGAAACCAAGCAAACAGACAGGAGGGTTCCCTCCCAGTTGGGGAACACTTCACTAGTGCAGGACATTCAGCCTCAGAACTTCGGGTGACCATCCGTCAAGGTGGACTTTGGGACAGGCAGCAGAGAAAAGTGGCCGAACAGAGGCTGATAGCTAAGTTCGGTACCTAAAGGGAGGGCCTCAACCGGGAACTTGGGTTCATGTCACATTACAGATGATCACCATTGCACTACACAAACACAGATATTCCTACACACACACACACACACACACACACACACACACACACACACACACACACACACTCTTTCACATACACTTTGACACAGGTACACACAGACACCCACACACACCCTTACACACACACTCCCACACTCTCACATGCACCTCCTCACAGATTTAAGACACTCTGCACTCAACACACACACACACACACACACACACACACACACAGACACCCACACACACTTTCTCACATTCACAACCCCCACCACAGACAGACAGATAAAGACCTGCATGCACACATATATTTTGCGGGGTGAATTTGTACTTACAGAGTTACTTTATACTTTGCTCAAAAACTGCATGCATTCATGTAGAACTCTGAGCTCAAAAACTACATGAATTTATGTAAAACTCTGTTATCTCACTTTTTAAATTAGAATCAATCTAAACATCATGGCATAGACAGAGAACACAGGGGGCCAACATCTTCAACATATTGTCTAGCTATCACCATTGTTAACAGCTAACCCGGGAATGCAATTTTAAAAAAAGGTTTTGTGATTTACACATGAAAGAAGTGAAACTATCACTGTATTCTAACAGATGAAAGGCTAACAGACAATCAATTTTTCAATGTCTAATTTCAGTTACATCACACTGTAAATTTTTGCTATAAATTCTGTGTTACGATCGAGCCCTCCACTATCACCTGATGAAGGAGCGTCACTCCGAAAGCTAGTGTGCTTCCAATTAAACCTGTTGGACTATAACCTGGAGTTGTGTGATTTTTAACTTTGTACACCCCAGTCCAACACCGGCATCTCCAAATCAGAACTCCAATTAGTCAGTGTGTCTAAGCCCAAACAGGGCTTAGTGATCATACTGTACTGTAATATAACCATTTAAGACCTGAAGTGAACTGTGTTGTAGAATTTTCAGCATATTTATTACAGCAAGATTTTTCTATGAAAGACAAAAATCTCTTGAAAGATACATCTGATCTTAGAGGCCAGATTGTGGCCATTTTAATGATTGGAGCTCTGTACTCCAGCCAGCCCAGCAAATTACATGCACCAATTGCTGAGTGAACAAAATCAGTGCTAATTGTACATAGTATGGTTGGAAAGAGACAAATATCTTTCCATTTAGATAAACATGAACCTACTACTTACTGGACTAAATTATTCCAACCACAAAAAATGCATGATCAATACTCATTCTTTAGTGAATTGTTTAGGCACATGACATATAACTTGATTGTGCAATTATGAGGTATTTACTCTACATAAACTGTTTTGATTAAATGTAATGAATGTAAATAGGGTCCATTTCATTAAAGTGAAAAGCTATGATGAATAACTGACATCAGTTTTCAATGAAAAAACCTGTTGAAATACTGCTTACGTAAATTGACACTTCGTGCTGTTGTATTTATGTTTTCTGGCTATCTATATAAGGAAACTATGGTTAAATGTATCTACCAAAACATTAGGGAAAAATTTCACAATTGCTTTCTCAGCTTTCTAAGCCTCTTTTTTTTCTAGTGTATGCTCACATATGTTTCACATTAAAGTATGTCCCTACACAGAATAAATGATCTGTATTAGTGTACTCATGGGTAAAACATACTTGACAATAAATACCTACATGATTTAGAGAGAGAACAATCCTATGATAATGACATCTTACCAGATGTCAGCTTCTTTCCTCCATGAACTTTTCAGATCAATAAGTGTGATAGCTACTTGATGTAAAGACAAGGTATGTGAGCTTGATGAGCAGTTCAGCATATGATGGTGTACTGTGCAGGGCTGTGCCACCAGCACAATCTGGCTCCATTCATCAATCAAATATTCAGGAAAGATGGGAGAGAGGAAGTGGTAGAATACTTAATGAAGTAATTTTAACAAAATAAACTCTCAAACAAGGTTTGAACTTCAGTACTGGGTTCAGTTTGACAATTGATGTTCGATCAAAATATAATTCTTAATACAATAGATATCTCATGCCTTCTGTTTAATATCAGTAATAAAGCAGGAGCAATCTGGCAATAATAAGACAGGTTCAGTAACCTAAATTATTACCATCAAGGTTGCAAATTATTTTTTTCTAAGGAGTACATGACTTCAACCAATTTTGTAAAAATCGTAGTAAGTATCACAACCTTATTTACATACAAAAATGAACAGTCCAATTACTGGCTCTTTAATGGTACATGAAAAGAGCCAGTGTATGGAATATTTTCATGCTAAACTCATTTAACAATTTATATAAATATACGTATGACCCATATCCAGCACAATTGCCAAAGAGGGTGTAACATAAAAAGTTACTTCTAACTAAAGATTCACAATTATTAAAGAAAATAAAAACTCACTCGACTGGAGGACAATACATATCAATTTTCCTATATTGATGTACCCACTATGTAATGTAATGTATCCTTTCTTAGCCAGACCCATGTCTATTGTAGCTTTATGTAATATTATTCAAACAACTAATTCGACTTCTGTGAAGACTAGAATTTGAAATTAATTTTGGAGCAGATCTGAATGAATACTCAATTAGGTATTTAGCACATCAGATTGGAAGGCCTTCACGTTGCTTCTACCTTGGAACAGTTTAGAAATACGTCCCTAGTGTAGAAAAAAATCTCAAAATCACACTCAACCTTTTAAAGATCCTGCTCAAAAGCACCAAGCTTTTTCCCAATCATTTCATTTTTTTTTCCTTACTGTGGTAATGAAAGCAAAACATTTTTCAAGACCTCTGATCTCCAGTTTATTTGAGACAGATTGGTACCTCTGTCATAAGCAAGCATGATGATGCCACAACCTGTCAGAATTCCAGTGACTAAATTCCCTCCCTTCCTTCCTTGCAAAAGAGTCACAATCAGGTCAGCTTGGGCAATGTTTGGTGGAGGAACCTCAACTGGGCTAAGATGTATCACACAGGACTTAGCAAAACCAAAAATACACTGCTACCTGCATTAATCCCACTTTCCCACACTAGGCCCTAGCCTGAAGGTACTTCAGGTGCTCATTCAAGTACTTTTTAAAGGTTGTGAGGTTTCCCACCTCAAATACCCTGCCAGCAGTCCATTCCTTACCCCAACCACCCTCTGGGTTAAAACGATTTTCCTCAAATTCCCTGTAAACCTCTTGCCTTTCATTTGAAAATTATGCCTCTTTCTTATTGACCCTTGTTATTAACAAAATCAGAAACTGATATAAAAACTCAGCAGGTCCATAAGACACAGGAGTGGAAGTAAGGCTATTCGGCCCATCGAGTCCACTCCGCCATTCAATCATGGCTGGTGGGCATTTCAACTCCACTAACCAGCATTCTCCCCGTAGCCCTTAATTCCTCGTGACATCAAGAATCTATCAATCTCTACCTTGAAGACATTTAGCGTCCCGGCCACCACTGCACTCTGTGGCAATGAATTCCACAGGCCCACCACTCTCTGGCTAAAGAAATGTCTCCCCCTCTAATTCTAAGGCTGTGTCCACGGTCCTAGTCTCCTCGCCTAATGGAAACAATTTCCTAGCGTCCACCCTTTCCAAGCCATGTATTATCTTGTTTCTATTAAGTCTCCACTTAATCTTCTCAACTCCAATGAATACAATCCCAGGATCCTCAGCCGTTCCTCGAATGTTAGACCAACCATTCCAGGGATCATCCGTGTGAATCTCCGCTGGACACGTTCCAGTGCCAGTATGTCCTTCCAGAGGTGTGGGGACCAAAACTGGACACAGTACTCCAAATGGGGCCTAACCAGAGCTTTATAAAGTCTCAGTAGCACAACGGGCAGCATCTGTGGAAAGAAAGCAGAGTTAATGTTTCCAGGCTAGTGACCCTTGACCTTGCTCTCTCTCCACAAATCTGAGTTTTTCCAGAAATTTCTGATTTCCAGCATCTACAGTTCTTTGGTTTCTTGTTGTCGTTAATTTCAGTTACTTTCATAAATTGCTGATTGTTGACCAGTATGAATCTGAATTTAGCTAACCCAGTGTGTTCCAATTATGACCTTGTTTTCGGCTGAGGGGGTATTCTGACTAAGGCTGGCATTCAGGGCACTAAAAATGTACAGAATATAAATTAAGAAATAGTGGCATAAGAAATTGCAATAAATATCAGTGGTATTAATCATCACTTAAATTGGGCAAATCAAATTGACAAAGGCTGCCTTGAGGCCAAGTTCATAGAAATTATTCATGACAGTTTCTTAAGACAATCATTGTGAAATCAACCAGGAAGAAAGGATATTTTAGATGTGGGTATGCAATATTAAGGTTTAATTGTTTATCCCATGGTAAGGAGTCCTCTAGAGAACACTGACAATAACATGCACTTCCAGTTTGAGGTTGAGAAGTCTGGATCTGAAATAAGTTTCTTAATCTTAAATAATAGTATTGCAAAGGTATGGAGACAAGGTGGCTAATGTGGAAAGGGAAAAATAGATTTAAAAATTAGGCGATAGAGAAGCAGTTAAAGACAAAAGAAACTGCAGATGCTGAAATCCAAAGTAGACAGGCAGGAGGCTGGAAGACCACAACAAGTCAGGCAGCATCAGGAGGTGGAAAAGTCAACATTTCAGGTGTAACCCTTCTTCAGGACTGGGGGTGGGTATGGGGTGAACTGCAGATAAAGGGAGTGGCGGGAGCAGTGTGGTGAAGTGGAGATAGTTATGGACAGGCAGAGGGTATGATCTGTTTGGTCAATGGGAGGAATGAACCAGTTGGTGGAAGGGAGGTAGAGGGTCTGGGAAGAGAGTCGATGGAAAGGATGGGAGGTTATTTGAAATTGCAGAACTCAGTGTTGAGTCCTCTGAGCTGTAGGCTGCCCAGGCGGAAGATGAGGCGTTGTTCCTCTAATTTACGGTGTGGTTTGCTGTGGCAATGAAGGAGCCAAGGATGTTCTTGTCAGAAATGAAGTGGTTAGTGGAATTAAATTGGCCAGTGAATAGGAGGTCCGGTCGGCCCCTGCAGGCCCAGCTGAAATGTCTAGCGTACCATTCCCTAAGTCTACATTTGGTCTCCCCATTGTAGAGAAGATCACATTGGGAACACCTGATTGGAGGACAGGCAGGTAAACCTCTGTCTCACCCAGAAGGATTGTTTGGGGCCCTGGATAAAGGTGAGGGGTGTGGTGTGCCATCAGGTTTTGCATCTTTTTGGTTGCAGGGGAAGCTACCTGGCAGTCGGGGTGGGGGGGGGGGGGGGAGTTGGTGGGGAGAGTGGCTCAAACCAAGAACTGTAAAAGGGAAGGGTTCTTGTGGAAGGCAGAGAGAGGTGGGGAGGGAAAGATGTTCTTGGTGATGGGATCTGGTTGGAGTTGCTGGAAGTGTTTAAGGATAATGCATTGGATGCGGAGACTGGTGGGGTGGTAGGTGAGGACAAGGGGGTGTCTTTATTGCATTAGGGGGTGTGGTTTAGAATAGTGGAACGGGGAATGGAGATGGTGCAGTGGAGGATAGAGAAGCAGTGGCAGGCTTGTAAAGTATTATTTCAGAACCCCCAGCAAAGGAGTTTTCCATTCAGAATTCTGAATTTTAAAAAAAAACTGTGGAAAGATGAACCATCCAAATATAATTGAAGAAGTTGAGGATGGTATCAAATTAAAGGGCTTACAATGTCACAATAAGAGAGATAGTAAAATATAAGAGTAAGCTAACAAGAAATATAAAACAAGCAGGAAAGCTTCTACAATCAGATTTAAAAAAGAGGACACTAAACTGAATGTTGCTCCCTCAAATTTGGGACTGGAGAATTAATTTTCAAAAGGCAGAAAGTTTATTCGACTTAATTGAGGATGTGACTGGCTGGATGGAAAAAGACCAGTATTCGGATTTCCACAATGAATCAATAAGTACCCTATAAGAGTTACCATGGAAGGTGAGTGTTAAGTTTAATCTGTTAGCATGTATAAAGCAGTTGCTAGCTAACAGGAATAAATGAGCGATTTTCAGGTTGGCAGAGTGGAACTAGCAGGGTGCCACAGGGATCTGTCTGGGACCTCAGCTGTTTGCAGTGTTTATTAGTGACTCGATTGAAGGGATGCATTGTAGCCTGATTTGCTGACGACACAGAATTGGGTGGGAAAGCTAGTTAATTAGAAAAACATAAAGAGTCTGCAAAGAGGATATGAATTTCTTAAGAGAGAGCAAAAGTTTTGCAGATGGACTGTAAGGTGAGACAATATGAGATTATCCACTATGTAGGAAGGATGGAAAATTGAAGTATTATTTAATAGAGAGAGACCACAGAATGCTATTGTTAACAAGAAATTGGATACTCTTATTCATAAATCACAAAAAGGTAGCATGTATACGGCGAGGAATGAGGCAGGCAGATAACATTTTGGCCTCTATTGAAAACGTTTGCTGTATAAAAGTTGGCAAGTTTTTTCTGCAAACGTGCTTGTTGTTGGTGAGACATCATTTAAAGTACAACATCCAGTTATGGTCTCCTTTTTGTAAGGAGGGATGTATTGCGTTGGAGGCAGTTCAGACCAGATTCACTAATCTGACTTCTGGGATGAAGGGGTTATCTTATGAGGAAAGATTGAGCAAATGAGAGGTCACCCATTTCAGATGGAGCTGTACAGTTGTTGTAAGATTGAAGACTGAGTTAGATAGAATTTTGCTCTAAAAATCGGTCAAGAATTATTAGGATCCAGAATGGTAGGTAGGAAAATGGGGTTAACGCATGTTCAAATTAGTCATGATTTTATTGAATGTCAGAGTGGGCTCAAGGGCTGAAAGGCTCCTGCTTTTATTTCTCCTGTCCTCAGTTCAGTACCTGTGTATTGGTGAAGGGTGATGAAAATACAATACAAGAGGTATGAAAAGGCATGTAGCCAAAAGGAGCTGGAAAACTAAAACACCTGTATGGGTTTCATTCATAAAAAGAGGTAAATTGTAAGCTATTGGACAAAGAACTAGTTTAGAGCATATTAGCTGTCTAAAGGAATACACAAAAAGAAAAATGATACTATTTGGTACCTTTACCATTGATAAATTAACAGCATGTGAAGAGGACGGAATACCTGAAACAGTTTGTCCAACAAAAATAATAATAAATTTATGAAAAATATGCTTTGTTAAAAATGGGATTGAAAATTCTAATGTTGTAATGTTAATGATCTTATTTAGGTTATTTTCAATAATGTAAATTTATATTAAAATTAGAACACTGGAATTCAATTCCAGTCGATATTGGCATGTAGATACCAGCCACACACATCGTTTAGATATTATTAAAGAACTGCACTCTGATATGTACAATTCGTATTATTTTCATTTTGTTGGCATTACATTTTCCAGCTTTGCTAAGATTTCAAAGTATATTTATGTGCTGAATGTCTGCAGTTTAGAGTGCAAGCTTTTTCTTAAACTTAAGGTAATTGCACATTAAAAATATCATTATCTCTTGCAGCAAGTAACCTCGCAATCCAGTAAGGCTCAATCACCACCTTTTGCCATAGGATCAAGTCACACGTTCCCAGCAGACCCATCTACTTTCAGTCCCCTGTCCAGTCCTGTGTCTACATCTTCACCAGGAGGACCTTCTTATACCAGTCTGGCAAATCGATCCACTGGTTTTGGTAAGAATATCTAATTGTAACCAGCAAGATAATTCAGTCTTTCCAGATTAATAGATTATTGTGTTACATTAGTGGTATGTGCTTAAGACATGTATTTAACATAAGTCAAATTTCAGCTGTACTTCCCTACAATTGTTCTTGGACCTTTGTGTATGAGAGAGATCCTAAATATGCTATTCAGGCACAGAATAAGTTTCTGTTCCTGATTACAAATAGCTGATAGACTGTGCTGTATATTTGCATGTGCTGAATCCGACTCCCATTTCCATTTTAGTCTTTAGTCATTTGCAGCTTGGTAATGAATTTTACCAGAGTCTTTTTCTCCTCATTGGAGTCCTTAATACTTCCTTGTTATATATTTGTACTGTGTCAAGAGTTATGTTACCACTGTAGATTATTATTGCCAACGCAATTTAACAATTAGATGAGAACCAACTAAATCCCTGTGAGTCAAACAACATACAACAACAGATCAGGGCCGAATGGCCTACTCAGGTTTTCTATACTTCTGTGGTTCTTTAGGTGAAAGGGATTAAAATATCAGGGGAGAAAGCAGGAACAGGGTGCTAAGTTGGACTATTAGTTGTGATCATATTGAATAGCAGAGCAGGTTTGAAGGGCAAATAGCCTACTTCTGCTCCTGTTTTCGATATAGAACATCTTTAACATACTTCTGTTAAGTGTGCCTTGAGATTTATCATAAAACAAAGGATGGCGTTAAGATGTATAAGGAGATACGAGTCAATCTTAGTTTTTAAGGCGTCTTTTAAAGGGGGAAAGCAGGGTAGAGAGGAATGAGGTAGAGGAAAGGTATTCCAAAGCTTGACACCCTGCCACAAAGTGGAGCACTTTTTATGTTCCACACTCCTTTTCACTATCTGTGTCCAGTGTGATGGACCATTTCCTCACACTTTCTCAATGATGCATGCATCTTTTGTTGCTGTGTCTCCACTCTCTGCCACTTCACTGTAAAATGCATTCCTTTACCCTGCTATTCTTAATTCCTCCTTCCTTTTTTTTAAAGTGAGGATACACTGGAAGATGGGTGGCAGTGGGTTGAAGATGAATACTGCAATTGAATATAGCTGTAAGTAAGGAAGCAAGAGTTGGTGATGGTCAGAATTGAGATTACAGAAGGGAGTTGAAAGGATTACTGCTCGGGCATTCTTGTTGTGAAGTCAAAAATCAAGAGTCATACACACCTCACTGCAATCACAGGAGGAAAGAAGGAAGAAAAGAAATAAAAGAAACCTAATTCCACATTTATAGAACACTGCGTGACTCAAAAACTCAAAGGACACTTTACAACAAAATGAATATGGCGAAGTATAGTCAATTTTGTAATGTGAGAAGCCAATTTTTGTGACAATGTCATAAACAGTCATCTGTTTTAGTGATGTTGATTGAATCACCGGTTTGTTACAGAGATGAGGAGACATTTCTTCACCCAAAGAATGGTGAGCCTGTGGAATTCATTGCCACAGGAAGTAATTGATACCAAAACATTGAAATTGTATTCAATGGGCGACTAGATCTAGCACCTGGGGAGAAAGCAGGATTATGCTATTGAGTTGCAAATGTGTTGCTGGTCAAAGCACAGCAGGTTAGGCAGCATCTCAGGAATAGAGAATTCGACGTTTCGAGCATAAGCCCTTCATCAGGAATAAGAGAGAGAGAGCCAAGCCGGCTGAGATAAAAGGTAGGGAGGAGGGACTAGGGGGAGGGGCGATGGAGGTGGGATAGGTGGAAGGAGGTCAAGGTGAGGGTGATAGGCCGGAGTGGGGTGGGGGCGGAGAGGTCAGGAAGAGGATTGCAGGTTAGGAGGGCGGTGCTGAGTTGAGGGAACCGACTGAGACAAGGTGGGGGGAGGGGAAATGAGGAAGCTGGAGAAATCTGAATTCATACCTTGTGGTTGGAGGGTTCCCAGGCGGAAGATGAGGCGCTCCTCCTCCAGCCGTCGTGTAGTTGTGTTCTGCCGGTGGAGGAGTCCAAGGACCTGCATGTCCTCGGTGGAGTGGGAGGGGGAGTTAAAGTGTTGAGCCACGGGGTGATTGGGTTGGTTGGTTCGGGCGGCCCAGAGGTGTTCTCTGAAGCGTTCCGCAAGTAAGCGGCCTGTCTCACCAATATAGAGGAGGCCACATCGGGTGCAGCGGATGCAATAGATGATGTGTGTGGAGGTACAGGTGAACTTGTGGCGGATATGGAAGGATCCCTTGGGGCCTTGGAGGGAAGTGAGTGTGGAGGTGTGGGCGCAAGTTTTACATTTCCTGCGGTTGCAGGGGAAGGTGCCGGGGGTGGAGGTTGGGTTGGTGGGGGGTGTGGATCTGACAAGGGAGTCACGAAGGGAGTGGTCCTTGCGGAACGCTGATAGGGGAGGGGAGGGAAATATATCCTTGGTGGTGGGGTCCGTTTGGAGGTGGCGGAAATGGCGGCGGATAATACGTTGTATGCGCAGGTTGGTGGGGTGGTAGGTGAGAACCAGTGGGGTTCTGTCTTGGTGGCGGTTGGAGGAGCGGGGCTCAAGGGCGGAGGAGCGGGAAGTGGAGGAGATGCGGTGGAGGGCATCGTCGATCACGTCTGGGGGGAATCTGCGGTCCTTGAAGAAGGAGGCCATCTGGGTTGTGCGGTGTTGGAATTGGTCCTCCTGGGAGCAGATGCGGCGGAGACGAAGGATTTGGGAATATGGGATGGCGTTTTTACAGGGGGCAGGGTGGGAGGAGGTGTAGTCCAGGTAGCTGTGGGAGTCAGTCGGTTTATAATAGATGTCTGTGTTGAGTCGGTCGCCCGAGATAGAAATGGAAAGGTCTAGGAAGGGGAGGAAGGAGTCTGAGACAGTCCAGGTGAATTTCAGGTCGGGATGGAAGGTGTTAGTAAAGTTGATGAACTGTTCAACCTCCTCGTGGGAGCACGAGGCAGCGCCGATACAGTCATCGATGTAGCGGAGGAAAAGGTGGGGGGTGGTGCCAGTGTAGTTGCGGAAGATGGACTGTTCCACATATCCTACGAAGAGGCAGGCATAGCTGGGGCCCATGCGGGTGCCCATGGCAACTCCTTTAGTTTGGAGGAAGTGGGAGGATTGAAAAGAGAAGTTATTCAGGGTGAGGACCAGTTCAGTCAGTCGAAGGAGGGTGTCAGTGGAAGGGTACTGGTTAGTGCGGCGGGAAAGGAAGAAGCGGAGGGCTTTGAGTCCTTCGTGATGGGGGATGGAGGTGTACAGGGACTGGATGTCCATAGTGAAAATAAGGCGTTGGGGACCGGGGAAGCGAAAATCCTGGAGGAGGTGGAGGGCGTGGGTGGTGTCCCGAACGTAGGTGGGGAGTTCTTGGACTAAAGGGGACAGGACCGTGTCGAGGTATTGGGAGATGAGTTCGGTGGGGCAGGAGCAGGCTGAGACAATGGGTCGGCCGGGGCAGGCAGGTTTGTGGATTTTGGGCAGGAGGTAGAAACGGGCGGTGCGGGGTTGTGGGACTATGAGGTTGGAGGCGGTGGATGGGAGATCCCCTGAGGTGATGAGGTCCTGGATGGTCTGGGAGATGATGGTTTGGTGGTGGGAGGTGGGGTCGTGGTCAAGGGGGCGATAAGAGGAGGCGTCCGCGAGCTGGCGTTTGGCTTCAGCGGTGTACAGGTCAGTGCGCCAAACTACCACCGCGCCTCCCTTGTCTGCGGGTTTGATGGTGAGGTTGGGATTGGAGCGGAGGGAGTGGAGGGCTGCACGTTCTGAGGGTGAGAGGTTGGAGTGGGTGAGAGGGGTGGACAGGTTGAGTCGGTTGATGTCACGGCGGCAGTTGGCTATAAAGAGGTCGAGGGCGGGTAGGAGGCCTGCACGGGGTGTCCAGGTGGATGGGGTGTGTTGGAGGCGGGAGAAGGGGTCGTCGGCTGGAGGAGGAGCGCCTCATCTTCCGCCTGGGAACCCTCCAACCACAAGGTATGAATTCAGATTTCTCCAGCTTCCTCATTTCCCCTCCCCCCACCTTGTCTCAGTCGGTTCCCTCAACTCAGCACCGCCCTCCTAACCTGCAATCCTCTTCCTGACCTCTCCGCCCCCACCCCACTCCGGCCTATCACCCTCACCTTGACCTCCTTCCACCTATCCCACCTCCATCGCCCCTCCCCCTAGTCCCTCCTCCCTACCTTTTATCTCAGCCGGCTTGGCTCTCTCTCTCTTATTCCTGATGAAGGGCTTATGCTCGAAACGTCGAATTCTCTATTCCTGAGATGCTGCCTAACCTGCTGTGCTTTGACCAGCAACACATTTGCAGCTGTGATCTCCAGCATCTGCAGACCTCATTTTTTACTATGCTATTGAGTTGGACAATCAGCCATGATCGTGATGAATGACAGAGCAGGCTCAGAGGGCCAAATGGCCTTGTCCTGCTGTTGTCTTCTATATTTCTATATTACCGTGCATTTGGTCCATCTTGTCAAGTACACAGGAGTAAAAATGCTTCAACTATATTGAACTCCATGAGACTGCACCTGGAGTATCATGCGCAGTTCTGGTCCCTTTGCCTGAGCAAATACATACTTGCTCTAAAATGAATGCACCAGAGGTTCACTGGAACAACTGCTGGGATTATGGATCTATCCTATGCAAACAAATTGAGGAGACTGGGCTTATATTCTGTCTGGAGCAAGATTTACCTACTGTTAAGCCTGTCAGTCCACTCAAAATCTCCTCTCTCCCTCTGTATGCTAATTTTTAAAATTGTATCACAGACCTTCTCTCTGATTTATATACTCAGATTGTTCCCCTCCTTAGTGCACGCTGACCCAAAGTATTCATTTAGATCTCCATCATCTGTAGTCTTACTTTCTCCACAAAGAAGATTCAAGATTACTATGGGAAAGGGTAAGGATGGGCCTAAAATCAAAGATGATTTAGCCAGAGTGGAGAGGGAGCAGAAACTTTCAGGTAAATCTGTCTCAGAACAGTGGGATTAAATCAAGAAGGAAATATGAAGAGTACAGGGCCAATATGTTCCAAAAAGACAAAGGGTAGGGCTATCAAATCCTGTGAACTCTGTATAAAGGGACATCCAGCAATGGATTGAGAGAAAAAGGAAGGCATATGGCAGGGGTCAAAATGGCAGAAGCCCTAGAACTTGAATCTTCTTTGTGCCAAGAGAGAACAACACCAACCTCCTCAACCTAATGTCATCACTAAGACTACTCTTGCAAACCTTTACTTTACCCACTCAAGGCGCATCACATCCTTCCTAAAATGTCATGACCAGAATTGGATCCTTGTTATTTCCTTCCATCACCATGAAGGTCTTGCTCTCTTAACCTTGCCCCTTTCCTGAGACATGGAGTCTCTCAGGTTAGACCTATCACCTTGCTCTAATGAAAGAGCAGCGCTATGGTTCTCTGGTACCGTGGCAACCTTTACCAGAGTTTTGTAAAGTTTCAGTGAACCATCCCTGATCTTATATACAAGTATTAAGTACATGAAGCTCAAGATTCCCAGCTGCAGTGCTAACTACTGGTAGTATCCTATTGTTTTCAAAATCTATACACGTGATGTCTCTGTCCATGCATATGTTTTAGATCTATGCCATGATATATATATAATGTCTCGCTCTATATTTTCAGCCAAGAGTGCATCACCTCACGCTTCTCTGAATTAAATCTCACCTGTCATTTTTCTGCCTATTCTGTTAGTCTACCTGTGGTTCCTTACAGTCAACTGGTAATAAGCTCACTGTTTACCCTACTTCCAAGATTGGTATCAACAGCAAATTTTGAAATTTTACTCTGAATTACAATATCTAAGTGATTTGCATCAGTCAAAACTGTTGTGACCCTACCACTGACTCTTGAAGCATACCGCTGTCTGCCATAATTCAATCTGGTAAAATCATTATTTATCATGACTCATTGTTTTCTGCCCTTACGCCAATGTTTTATCCAACCTGGCATTGATCCTCCGGTTCCACAGGCCTCAATTTGTTAACTAGTTCCAAAGAATATAGTCTCAATTTTCAATTTTAACCCCCAAACCTATATATTGCAACCTCCTTGAAATAAAGGTTGACGCTTTATAAACTTCTTTGAAGCTGTTGCTAGCTTTTGGAGATTTCTGCTTCTCTGATCCTACTCAGTTCCTGTTTTTTCACTGCTGTCTTATTTTTCTTGGGTCCTGAGTAGATGATGTTACACTTTCCAAACATTGAATTCCATCTGCCACAGTTTTGGCTGCACCTAGACTATTAATATCATTTTACAACTTTTTTCTCCAATCTGAACTACTTGCTGTGCCAGCTAACTCAGTGGATATGTAGCCCTCTGTACTTATTTTAAACCACTTATATAAAGTTCAATCAGTTGGATCCAGGTGAACATGTGCCACTGATCTTTTCATTTACAGCTAAATACGTATGACTCACTGAGCTACAGAGGCAGATTATTAAAACATTTATTATAGTGTTGTTTTGTTCATGCTGAAGATCAGAGGAAGCGAGTTTTGAGAAGATTTGTAGCTCAGGTTGATGGTCTGGATGTCGGTTTGCTCGCTGAGGTGGAAGGTTCATTTCCAGACGTTTCGTCACCCTACTAGGTAACATCTTCAGTGGGCCTCCAAGCGAAGCACTGCTGATAATTCCTGTTTTCCATTTATATGTTTGGGTTTCTTTGGGTTGCAAAGAAGGATGCATGATAAAATTGCTGAGCACCTCTTGTTAAATAGGACTGCGTAGCATTGAATAGAAGTCAGCTGTTAATTGAGCTGAGAGCATTGAGGTTGACTACCATCAGTTGTATCACAATAACACAATAGGTTTAAAATTCATTTATTTAGATGAAAATACATTTGAACAATTTGAACAATTTTGAGTAGCAAACGGAGCAACGTACAAGATGCTAAGTACAAAGACAACATAGTTGACTGATCCTGCTCTGCTCTTGTAATAGGATTGACTGGTATAGCACCTTTAACATTATAAACTAGTAACTCTTCAAACTTCTATTTGGTGTCATCACAATCCACCCCAGCCCCACCCCTCCCCCCACCCCATGAGACAGCATGCAATGTTTTCCATTGGCATATTCAAAGGGACAGTTGAAGGTGAAGAGAAATACAGAAAGGGGTTCAGGAAAACAATTTACTTTGATAGGTTCTGCTGAAGGACACCATTCAGCTAATTTTATTTCGTCCTTGCAGAATACCAGCCCTGTGGGTCTTCAGCATTGTGTTTCCTAAATGAATGTAATATCCTGACCTTAATCACTCTGGCTGCCAACCCTTTCCAGTGAGGTAATCCTCTCCATGTAATCCAATACTTCCTGTGCATGCATAAATTGATGTCTCTGACCTGAGTCTTATTACTCTACTGCAAAGGTTTCATGACACATCTACCACTTTTTGTCATGAAGAACACTAGCTTATCAAGTCCTCTCTCTAACAATGATGCTCAAACCTGGTCTGTTCCGTACTGACTTAGAGTCCATTATAGCAAGCGGATTAAATCTGGATGCCACCTGGACCAGATGCTAAACATCAGAATAAACCCTGGGAATTTTAACTAAGCCAAATTCAAAATACTATCGTATTCGCCTTGATCATTTTTGTCTCAAGCTGTTAGATATATTAAAATGCTCAAAATTGTTCCTGGACCATAACTTTTCAGCAAATTTGCTCACAATTTGGCTGATGGATTTGTGTATCTAACCTTACAGGTTGATAGTGAAGGAGCAGACAAAGCAATGGCAAATAGAATTAAATTTGGATCATTGTGAGGTCATCAATTTGGTTATAAGGAGAGGATAGATCAGAGTGTACTCTGAACGCTGAGAAACCAAGAAGTTTGCAGTAACAAAAAGATTTGGAAGTCCACCTGCTCAAGGGAAATTAGGGATGGGCAATAAATGAATTTTCCACAACAGGCATATCCCATGAGCAAATATAAAAAAAATTAGCCCAGATTTTCCACTGGCTCGACTGGCGGTATTACAGTATAGAGGGAAGTTGTATATAAGGACCCTGCAGAATCTCCATTGTAATACTCTTCAAAAGAATTGCCAGGGAAATTGAGCATTTCGCTTAGTAATTCCACTATTCCTGGAACCCTTCGGAAGTCTCCATTTAAATTGGATACTTCAGCTGATCCTAGTGAACTTAGATAAAATAGTTACTCAGGAAATTTTTTAGAGAATTAAAATTGCACAGTGTAACTCCTGAGTAACAATTACACTGACCTGATACTAACCTCACACGCCACCCCTCACCCCCTCCCCCAATCCTGGCCCAGCGTGCCAAGGGATCCAACCTCACTTCTGACCCACTAGTTCAGACCCGACCAGACACCCCCACTTTCAAAATTCTGGGACAGTCTTTTTCCCCTGCTAGTTCCAACCTGAACTCTTTGACCTCAGATGTGGCCTGACACCTCCTTTGCCCCCACTGGATCCTTCCTCGTCAGCATCGACTTACACATCAGGTACCTTACCCTCCCAGCATTCTAACATCCCAATTATCTGATGTACTTAGGATTTGAGAACAGCTATCAAAGTGTCTGTCAGGACCTTTATAATTCAGAGTATGGCAGCTGACTGCATTGAAAAGGGGGCCTTCCTCTGACAGTTCTGTGTTGTAAGAGAACATCAGAATGGAAGTATGGCTCCACATTTATGAGGGAGTCCTGAGTGGAATATCCTGCCAGAAGTTTGGAGCTCCCTGCTTTTGTTAAGGATGTGAGTGCAATTATAACATTTAAAAGATGTTTGGATAGGTTAATGAATAAGAAGGGTTTGGAGGAATATGGGTCAGGAGCAGGCAGGTGGGATAAACTTAATTTGGGATTATATTTTGCATGGACTGCTTGGACGGAGGGATGTGTTTCCATGCTAAATGACTCTATAAGAAGGGGTTGAGTGGCAAACTGCATGAGGTTGCCAGGAAATGCAGCCCAGTAATAGCTGTGCATGTGGTCAAAGACAATCAAATTGGCTGATGGAGCTGATTGTTATCTTCTAAAGGAGCAGAAACCCAAAAAGATAGCAATTGTGCTTAAGCTAAATGAAACATTAGTCAAGTCAGTTCTGGAGTTTGGGTTCAGTTTTGGTCACTAAGGCTCAAGTAGGATATACAGAGGGGGTATTGGGCAAATTCACCAGAACAATAATGGTGTTCAGTTATGAGGACAGCTTTCATAAGTATGGCTTATGTTGCTGCAGATTAGAAAGTTGAGATGTGGCCAAATCAGTGCACATAAAATGATAAGAGTTCAGTAGGGTGCATACAAAAACCCGTTAACTCTAATAATAGAATCCAAAATTGAGTGAAATTAAAGAAAGCCAATCGTGAATGAAATCAGGAACTAGTGAAAATCTGGAACTTGGTCTTCCTCTCCTCAAATAAAAAATATCTGTCCTTGGGGAAGCTAAAACTCCAGACTTGTATCTTTTTTATTTTCATGGATAGGATATTTGGTGTTCTAGATTACCAGTCAAATGACATAACCAGTACATCACTGCCTCCTATAGATTTACTATAGAGCCAACTATAGATTAGCTCATTCCTGAAGAAGGGCTTATGCCCGAAACATCGAATCTCCTGCTCCTTGGATGCTGCCTGACCTGCTGCGCTTTTCCAGCAACACATTTTCAGCTCTGATCTCCAGCATCTGCAGACCTCACTTCCTCCTCCTATAGATTTACCACAATACTGTATATTGTAATACCAATTACAATCCAGTGATAAGGCTAGTAATCCAGAAGCTGAGGTTAATGCTCTGCGGACCCGGTTTCAAATCCTACATGGTAGCTGATGAAATTTAACTTCAGTTAATAAGCCTGGAATAAGAAAGTAGTTTCAATGACGATAATTAAACCACCACTGATTGTTATAAAATCCTGCCTGATTCACTAATGTTCTTTAGGGAAGAAAATCTCCTACCCAGATGTGACTCCAGATCTAAAACTTGTAGCTGAACTTTTAACTGACCTCTGAAATAGTTAGGTGATCCATCTAAGGGCAATTAGGGGATAAGTAAAAAAAAAGCTGGCCTTGCCAGTGATGATGGTTGAATTAGACCATTAATCATCGAGTCTGCACCGACCCTCTGAACAGCATTTCACCCAGACCCAGCAGCCCCCCACCGGTTCCTCCCTTGGTAACTCCCTTGTGCTTTTTCTGCCCACTGTTTTCCAACACAAGCAAATTTGACAGACACTTCAGATCAGAGTCAGGCTCCTGAGCCCCACTAGATGATGTTTAAAACAGGGTTGACCACCATGGCAACAATTTATCATTTCACAAGACAGAAACCTGCCAAAAAAAAATCTAAAATTCAAATTCCAATTCTGGTTGAATGTACATCTGAAGTAATTTAAGCAGAATAGCGTGTTACAAAGTTCCTGCACAGACAACGACTGATCATAGGCTGTGTTGGTTACAAACTGTGCAATGTATTGTCTAAAATATTAATTCATAATTTCATTGATAGGACATGTATGTGTTCATATTTTGAACTTTTTGCAAAGAACACTTTTTAAGGCAAACGTCACTGGCTACAGCAACAGTGTTGCATTTGCAAAGAACAAGCTGTTTAGATGGAGACAGTCTTTCAAAGGGCTATCACATGATCTAGTTTGTCAGTGTTTTAGAAAATGATTTTAAGCATAGACAATCAGAGAGAACATGCCACAGACTTAGCTCGCTCTCTCTTCCTCTGAGGTTACCTTGTTAAAGAGTTGAAAATGCATTGGAAGGTCTTGACACCAAAGTGTCAAGTTTTCAAAATTATCTGAATTTGCACCTCTGACTCCAGTTAAAAAAAGTTTAACCAGCCTTAACTGATCCAGGAAGAAACTCCAGTATCAATGGCTTCCCAAGACTTTGGCTGCAGACCTAATTGAACAATTCGTGAATAATGAAGCAACTAAAATATGAAACCACAAACTGTGACTAAATCTTTTTTTCTTAATTTACTGTTACTTCCATACTGCAGAGTTGTATTTTATTCAGTCTTGGAGGCGATTATGTATATGTTATTTTTCAAGAAGGGTAATTAGAAATGATTTGAAATGATTTGGATAAAGGATGTGGAAAAACGATTTTAGATCTTGAAAATATTGAATTCAGTATTGAGTCCTAGAAGGCTACAGGCTCCCAAAGCAGAAAACAAGACACTGTTATTCTAGCTTGCATCAAGCCTTGCTGGAGAACTGCAACAAATCTAAGACCTAAATGTTGGCCTTACAGTAGTGAGCAGGCACCTGGAAGCTTGGGGTCATTCTTGCAGATAAAATGTAGGTATTCTGTAAAGCAGTCGCCAGTCTAAGTAGTTTTGTAGTATAGTCACTGTTTGTTGAAATGTAGGAAAAAAGACTGGCAAATTGCACAGTCTAATGGACAATGTAATAATAATCTGTTTTTCACTTGTTGGTTGAGGGATAAATATTTTTCAACTTTCTCTCAATGCCTGCTAAAATGTTGGCCCAGATTATATGCGGAGGTGCTGGTGTTAGACTAGGTTGGACAGGGTCAAAAATCATATGACACCAGTTATGGCCCAACAGGTTTAATGGAAAACACCAGCTTTCAGAACCTCGCTCCTCCTTCAGGTGCTAGTGAGAGAGGGAGACCTTAGATACAGAATTCATAAGTAAAAGATCAAAGGGTCATACAGCTAATGCAAATGAATTGAACACGTCTAAGGTGGCTATTAAGACTTTAATCAGTTAGAATGGAGGTGCAGGTTTCGATTGATTAATATGCAAATCCCAGAATTATTTCAAGTCACTGCCCCTACATAACTTAAGGTTTTATCAGTATTGTATGCTCAAGACTTTAGAATGAGGCTTAAATTCATTATTTATAAAGCAGTGTGAATCTGACACTTTCACAAAAAAGTCTCAATGCATTTCACGAAGGTCCAGAAAAACTCAACACTGAGGCAAAAACAGAGCTTAGATTAGAGTGGTGCTGGAAAAGCACAGCAGGTCAGGCAGCATCTGAGGAGCAGGAAAATCGATGTTTCGGGCAAAAGCCCTTCATCAGGAACTGTTAGTCAACGGAGAGATTTGGGTATGCATTCCAAAGCACACTGAACTGGTTACTTAAGGTTACAGTCACTTATCCAAGAGCAAAAAGAAAAGATAATGCATTCAAAGCAAAATTCAGTATTTGTTGGTTTGTCATGCTCAAGGGAAAGTATAGAGCAAGGTTGAGGTAAGACAATATGGTCAGAGTAGGGCCGAGGATAGGATCAGGTAATGCTTGGTTCATAAAAGAAGAAAATCTGAGGGGCCAAATTATCTTTCTCATTTTCTACTTGATATTCTCATATCTCTTAATGGATTAGTAAAACATTTGTTTTTAAAAAAAGTAATAGAATAAGTACAGCCTGGATCACATGGCAAAAATAGTCAGATTGAGCCATGTTTGAAAACTACCCTGACGCAACTGCTGTATAGTGGGTCCCCGATAAACAACTGTCTGACTTATAAACATTTGTACTTACAAGGCTGTAATCTTTAAAGATCTAATATGCAAACATTTCCTGTATTTAAGAATTGCTACTTTGTTGTCCTGCATTGTGTTCCTACTTTTATACGAATTGACTTGCAAACAGACTCAAGAACAGAACCTGTTCACAACTCAGAGACTGCCTGTATATTTCTTTTTCACAAATATGTGCGACACCGTGTGCATCAGCTGATGAAACAGATTCAGGGGAAGGCCTGTTTTCACTTCACCAGCTGTTGTATCATAAGTTTAAAGGTGTAGTCTAAAATTTAATGAATGGTTGAGCGTGTAGGTGGATGGATAGATGGATAGGGGTGAGTGAGGTAGACAAATGGAGTGTTGGATAAGGCAGAAAGTGGGTAAATGGATAGTCAAGTCAGACAATAATTAGGTTGGAGTATAGTTGAATGTTTGAAGAGGTAAATGGGTTGAGGGGAGTAGTTAGGTTGATTGGGAGGATAATTGGGCTTTGTTCAGGAAGATAGACAGGTTTAGTTGGCCTGCCAGGTTGGTCAAGGTAGTAGCTGAAAACGTGTTGCTGGTTAAAGCACAGCAGGTTAGGCAGCATTCAAGGAACAGGAAATTCGACGTTTCGGGCCAGAGCCCTTCGTCCTGATGAAGGGCTCTGGCCGAAACGTCGAATTTCCTGTTCCTTGGATGCTGCCTAACCTGCTGTGCTTTAACCAGCAACACATTTTCAGCTCTGATCTCCAGCATCTGCAGACCTCACTTTTTACCTGATCAAGATAGTAGTCAGAGGATTGAAGGAGTAATTGGGGAGTTAGTTGTGGAGTTACCCGGATAATAGACTAGATTTTAATGTGTCAAAGTGTGTGGTGCTGGAAAAGCACAGCCAGTCAGGTAGCATCCAAGGAACAGGAGAATCAACATTTTGAGCATAAGCCCTTCGTCAGGAAGCTTGAAATATCGCTTCTCCAGCTCCTTGGATGCTGCCTGACCGGCTGTACTTTTCCAGCACCACGCTCTTTGACTCTGATCTCCAGCATCTGCAGTCCTCACTTGCCCCTAGGTTTGAATGTATCTAATGTTTGCTGGAAAGCACCCAGTTAAGTATCACGGGGCTGTCCAAAGTTTTCAAATCTAACTCCAAGTTGTAGACTTTAGTAGAAGGTCCTGGGGAGCAGAGAAATGGTCTTATAAGATGAAATTTCTTCCACAATTCCAATATATGTCTGGACACGGTTAGATTTAGCCTAAGTTTAGGTACTGCTATAAAGTGTAAGTTGACCCCCCCTCCCCAAACCTAAAACTGAAATTATCAAAGAGGAGCACCTCGCCCTCTAATCTGTAAACAGAGTGTGAAAAACAGCAACCTCTAACGCTTAAATAAAATAAATCCATATCACTCACTTTAAGATTAACAAGTAACAATTTATTTATCTAACTCTAACAGTGAACAAATTAACTAAACTATTAAAAAACTGAATAAATCCTTTCTCGCTATTAACTATTCCCGACTGAAACAAGATTCTAAGGGTATGCTGTTCCAATAAGTACATTCCCACTCATATAACAAAGATAGAATTTAGACTTTCAAAATTACATCTAGGTTATGTGTCTTCTGGAATGTTCTGGGCCTTCTCTGTCAAATCTTTTATCAGGAATGCCTTCTCCATCATTGGTACCATTGTTATTTAGATGGTGCTTTCTCTAAGACATTGATGAGGCTGTGAGAGCCAGTGATTCTCTCTTAAGAGCTGAGGACCGTTAGCTCTGGCAGATGGCAGCTGGCTCTGAGGTCCCTTCTTTTATACCCTTGGTGACATATCAATATTTCTTACAATAGCATGTCCTAAATTGTCAAAATCATCAGATTTAAATTTAATAGGTTTTTGGTATCTTAAGTGCCTGGTTCAAATTGATTGGCTAAATTCAAAACTCTGTTGTCTTGGTAAAAACTGCTGCTTGGCCTGCCAACTCGATGGTCTTTCAATTCAAATATTTCAGTTCGGGCTCTCTGTGTAATTGCAGGCTCTAAAGCTGCTGCACCTAGACATTAATTTTAAATCTGTAAGCACAGAAAAGGCCCCATCTTTTTAAAGGGACCACACAATGCTTTCCCCATTTTACAATTTTACAAACACCGATTTCTAACTTCCTGACTCCCAATTTACAATTTACAACAGTACACTGTCAACTTCCTTTCTCCTTCATCTATTGTTTTTGGACAGAATATCATTCACAGTGGTGTTTTTGACTAAAAACTGAGGTTGCCTTGGTAATATTGATTAACTGTGTGAATGGCCTTGAGATTGAAAAGCAGGGAATAAGTTCTTAAATCATTTTCAGTGGATGCATTCAAAAAGCTATAAATTCCTAAGCGCAAAATGTCAGCACAAGTAAAATAACAATATATTACTGAAAGCCAGATATTAAGAACAAAGAACAAAGAAAATTAAGCACAGGAACAGGCCCTTCATCCCTCCAAGCCTGTGCCGATCTAGATCCTCTATCTAAACCTGCACCTATTTTCTAAGGATCTGTAACCCTCTGCTCCCTACCCATCATATATCTGTCTAGATACATCTTAAATGACACAATCATGCCCGCCTCTACCACCTCCACTGGCAACGCATTCCAGGCCCCCACCACCCTCTGCGTAAAGAACTTTCCAGGCATATCTCCCACAAACATTTCCCATCTCACTTTGAACTGGAACTCGTGACCCCTAGTAATTGAATTCTACATATGGGGGGAAAAAACCTCTTGCTATCTACCCTGTCTTATATGTGTCATGATTTTGTAGACCTCAATCAAGTTCCCCCCCCTCAACCTCTGTCTTTCTAATGAAAATAATCCTAATCTATTTAACCTCTCTTCAAAGCTAGTGCCCTCCATACCAGGCAACATCCTGGTGAAACTCCTCTGCACTCTCTCCAAAGCATCCACATCCTTTTGGTAATGTGACGATCAGAACTGTATGCAGTATTCCAAATGTGGCCACACCAAAGTCCTATACAACTGTAACATGACCATATATAACATAATTCTTGTACTCAATACCTTGTCCAAAGAGGGAAAGCATGCTGTATGCCTTCTTGACCACTTTACTGACCTGCATTGCCACCTTCAGGGAACAATGGATCTGAACACCCAAATCTCTCTGTATGTCAATTTTCCCCAAGACTGTTCCATTTGCTGTATTGCTCGCTCTTGAATTGGATCTTTCAAATGCATCACCTCGCATTTGCCCTAATTGAACTCTATCTGCCATTTTTTTTTTAGAACATTAGAACACTACAGCACAGTACAGGCCCTTCAGCCCTCGATGTTGTGCCGACCTGTCATACCAATCTGAAGCCCATCTAACCTACATTATTCCATGTACATCCATATGCTTATCCAATGACGACTTAAATGTACTTAAAGTTGGCGAATCTACTACTGCTGCAGGCAAAGTATTCCATACCCTTACTACTGTCTGAGTAAAGAAACTACCTCTGACATCTGTCCTATATCTATCACCCCTCAATTTAAAGCTATGTCCCCCCGTGCTCGCCGTCACCATTCTTGGAAAAAGGCTCTCCCTGTCCACCCTATCTAACCCTCTGATTATCTTATATGTCGCTATTAAGTCACCTCTCAACCTTCTTCTCTCTAACGAAAACAACCTCAAGTCCCTCAGCCTTTCCTCATAAAACCTTCCCTCCATACTAGGCAACATCCTAGTAAATCTCCTCTGCACCCAAGCCAAAGCTTCCACATCCTTCTTATAATGTGGTGACCAGAACTGTACACAATACTCCAAGTGTAGCCGCACCAGAGTTTTGTACAGCTGTAGCATAACCTCCTGGTTCTGGAACTCGATCCCTCTATTAATAAAAGCTAAAACACTGTATGCCTTCTTAACAACCCTGTCAACCTGGGTGCTATCCACAACTCCACCGACCTTAGTGTCGTCTGCAAATTTACTGACACGCCCTTCTACGCCCTCATCCAGGTCGTTTATAAAAATGACAAACAGCAGTGGACCCAACACTGACCCTTGCGGTACACCACTGGTAACTGGACTCCAGGATGAACATTTCCCATCAACCACCACCCTCTGTCTTCTTTCAGCAAGTAAAAAATGAGGTCTGCAGATGCTGGAGATCACAGCTGCAAATGTGTTGCTGGTCAAAGCACAGCAGGTTAGGCAGCATCTCAGGAATAGAGAATTCGACGTTTCGAGCCAGGGCTTATGCTCGAAACGTCGAATTCTCTATTCCTGAGATGCTGCCTAACCTGCTGTGCTTTGACCAGCAACACATTTGCAGCTTCTTTCAGCAAGCCAATTACTGATCCAAACTGCTATATCTCCCACAATCCCTTTCCTCCGCATTTTGTACAATAGCCTACTGTGGGGAACCTTATCGAATGCCTTGCTGAAATCCATATACACCACATCAACCGGTTTACTCTAATCTACCTGTTTGGTCACCTCAAAGAACTCAATAAGGTTTGTGAGGCATGACCTACCCTTCACAAAACTGTGCTGACTATCCCTAATCAAATTATTCTTTTCTAGATGATTATAAATCCTATCTCTTATAACCTTTTCCAACACTTTACCAACAACTGAAGTAAGGCTCACTGGTCTATAATTACCAGGGTTGTCTCTACTCCCCTTCTTGAACAGGGGAACCACATTTGCTATCCTCCAGTCTTCTGGCACTATTCCTGTAGGCAATGACGATTTAAAGATCAATGCTAAAGGCTCGGCAATCTCCTCCCTGGCTTCCCAGAGGATCCTAGGATAAATCCCATCCGGCCTAGGGGACTAATCTATTTTCACACTCTGCAGAATTTCTAATACAACTTCCTTGTGAACCTCAATCCCACCTAGTCTAGCAGCCTGTATCTCAGTATTCTCCTCAACAACATTGTCATTTTCTAGAGTGAATACTGTCAAAAAATATTCATTTAGTGCTTCCCCATCTCCTCTGATTCCACATACATATTCCCACTACTATCCTTGATTGGCCTTAATCTTACTCTTGTCATTCTTTTATTCCTTAAGTACCTATGGAAAGCCTTAGGGTTTACTCTGATTATATTCGCCAACAACTTCTCATGTCTCCTCCTGGCTCTTCTGAGCTCTCTCTTTAGGTCTTTCCTGGCTACCTTGTAACCTTCAAGCGCCCTACTTGAGCCTTCACATCTCATCCTAATGCAAGCCTTCTTCTTCCTCTTGACCAGAGATTCCACTTCCTTTGTAAACCACAGCTCCCGCGCTCTACAGCTTCTTCCTTGCCTGACAGGTACATACTTATCTAGGACACACAGGAGCTTTTCCTTGAATAAGCTCCACATGTCTAATGTGCCTATCCCCTGCAGTTTCCTTCCCCATCCTATGCTTCCTAAATCTTGCCTAATTGCATCGTAATTGCCTTTCCCCCAGCTGTAACTCTTGCCCAGTGGCGTACACCTATCCCTTTCTATCACTAAAGTAAACATAACAGAATTGTGATTGCTATCACCAAAGTGCTCACCTACTTCCAAGTTTAACACCTGGCCGGGCTCATTACCCAGTACCAAATCTAATGTGGCTTCGCCCCTTGTTGGCCAGTCTACATACTGTGTCAGGAAGCCCTCCAGCACACACTGAACAAAATGTGACCCATCTGTAGTACTCGTAATATAGTGTTCCCATTCAATATTCGGAAAGTTGAAGTCCCCCTTGACAACTACCCTGTCTCTCTCACTCCTATCGAGAATCATCTTTGCTATTCTTTCCTCTACATCTCTGAAACTATTCGGAGGCCTATAGAAAACTCCCAATAGGATGATCTCTCCTTTCCTGTTTCTAACTTCAGTCCATACTACCTTAGTTGATGAGTCCCCAAACATCCTTTCTGCAACTGTAATACTGTCCTTGACCAACAGTGCCACACCTCCCCCTCTTTTACCATCTTCTGTGTTCTTACTGAAACATCTAAATCCTGGAACCTGCAACAATCATTCCTGTCCCTGCTCTAACCATGTCTCCGAAATGGCCACAACATCGAAGTCCCAGGTACCAACCCATGCTGCAAGTTCACCCACCTTATTCCGGATGCTCCTGGTGTTGAAGTAGACACACTTCAAACCAACTTTTTGTTTGCCGGTGCCATCTTGCGTCCCTGAAACTTGATTTTGGACCTCCCTACTCTCAACCTTTTCTATTCTCGAACTACAATTTTGTTCCCATCCCCCGTCTGGATTAGTTTAAACCCACCCCAATAGCCTTAGCGAATTCCCCCCGGAGTAAGTAAAAGAAAATAACAAAGGCATAAATGTGGAATTCTTGACAGTTTTTCTGAAATGTTAATCAGTGTCACCTTCTCTGTTCACCCAGCCAAAGGCAGCAATATTTCTAAGTAAGGTTTCTATTCTTTGGTTTTCCGGAAGCTGGTGTTTCACGTTGAGAACAGAGCTTTCAAATTTTAATGCCTTCTCAGCATCAGCCCAAAAGTATCTCTCAGAAAACATAGTTTTTAAAAAAAACTTTGGTTCCACCATGATCGACTCCATCCCAGTCATCAATTATGGTTCAGCAACTCCTACCTGCTTGGAAATAGGGTCTCTTCCAGACTTCCCAGAACCAATTTCCAGATAGTGACCTCATTAATAGCCAGTTCTGCTATCTGTTTAAACACAAAGCTTTTTCTAATTTTGCTGTGTCTGTTAGAACCTTTTCAATCAAGGCTCAGCCTGCAGTTAGCCTCCAGGCCTGGCCTTATAAACAAGCAAAGCTTGTATATTCTGTTCTTTTCCTTTTACCACATCTATCCCAATGTTCCCCTGTCATTTCAAGTTGCTAATTCAAAATTGATAAATTAAAAAATGATGAAAAATCAGCAAGGCTTATAACACAATTGAATCACCTCTTACCTCTCTAAACTCCAACATAGACAGACCTATCTTATCCCAAGAATTCCTCATGGAACTACCCATTCCAGACATTAGTTCAGTAAACTTTCTCTGAACTGTGTCCAAATGCATTTACATCCATTTTTAAATAAGAGGGACCAGTACTGTACATAGTTCTGTACCCTGTATAACTGAGAATAATTTTCCCACTTTTGTGTTTAATTCCCTTTGTGATAAATATTATTAGCTTTCCTAATTATTAATATACTAACCACATCCCTCTGCACCCCAAAATTCTGCAATCTCTCACCATTTATATATTATGCTTTTTTATTCTTCCTGCCAAAATAAACAATTTCACACTTTCCCACATTTTATACCATTTGCCATTCAGTTAAGCAATCCAAAATACCTCTGTGTCCTTATACCCTCTTCACAACTTACTTTCCTATTTACCTTTGTGTCATCAAGGCATTGTCAATTATACCTTCTGACCCTTCATCCAAATAACTTATTTAAATTTTAAACATGTGACATCCCATCCCTGGTCCCTGTGGCACACTATTTGCTACATCTTTATATCCGTAAAAGATCCTTTCTGCCTCCTGAAGTCGGAACTAAGTACTACGATCTAAAAGTATGGGTTTCTATTTCGTGCAATGACATTTGTTTTCCAAAAACTTTCTGCAAATCTACTTTTGGTGTACCCAACTGTTCCCCTTTATTCATGACACACGTTATATCCTCAAAGAGCTCCTGTAGATGGGTCAAGCATGATTTCCCTTCTCCAAAGCCAGGCTGACTTTGCCTGGTAACCTCGAACTTCTCCAAGTACCTTGTTGTACCTTTCTTAATCATAGTTCTTAATGTTTCCCCTATAAGACGTTTGGCACCCTTCCTTCATTATTCAGTGTATTAGGTGTAGGCGTTGGTTGCTGCCATACAGGACATTGGTGAGGCCACTTTTAGAGTTCTGCATTCAGTTCTGATCTCCCAGCTTTTACAAGGATGTTGCCAGGATTGGAGCGTTGGAGCTAAAGGGAGAAGTTCAATAGAATATTTTTTTTCCCCTGGAGTGTCAGAGGCTGAAGTTATAGAAGTTTATAAAATCATGAGGGGCATGGATAGGGTGAATAGCCAAGGTCTTTTTCTCAGGGTAGAGGAGTCCAAATCTAGGTGACATAGGTTTAGAATGAGATAGGAAAGTTTTGAAGGACTACCGCTTGAGTACTTTAAAGACAGTTTTTATTCTCATTCTGGACTTTTAAACTCCATATTCGCAAGCTGGTAATTTTTTTGGCTATTTCAGTTCTCTAACAACACTTAAAGAATCTGAACCTAGGTACCCTTACGTAAGATGGTGCCAAGAGGCAACACAACAAACTTTTCATTGCACTGATTTGAGTGCATGTGACAATAACAGCTATTCTATTCTATTTAAAAGGGACCGAAGGAACAACTTTTTCCACACAGAGATTGGTTCAAGAAAGGAGGTGGAGGCTGGTACAATTACAACATTAAGGCATCTGCATGGATACATCAATAAGCAGAGTTTAGTGGGATAGAGACCAAATGCTGGCAAATGAGACTAGGTCAGGTTAGGAGATCTGGTTGGTGTGGATGATTTGGACCAAAGGTTCTATTTCCATACTGTATACTACTGCAACTCCTTGACAGAAGTTAAGCTTATAGTTTCCTGTTTTCTGTCTCCCTCCTTTTTGAATAAAATACTTAGATTTGCTGACTTCCAATCTAATCTTCCTGAATCAAGATAGTTTTAGTGAATTAAAACCAATGTATCTGTTGTCTCAGTAGTCCCTTCTAAAACTCTAGGATGAAGTCCATCTGAACTGTGGGCATTTGTAGATTCTCAACCTAAAACCTATTTATTATCACTTTTCTGATGATTGTGATTTTTCTGAGTTTCTCCCTCTCGTCCACTTTCTGATTTATTGCTACTTTTGAGGTGTTACTCATTTCTGCCATTGTGAAGAATACATGAACTCAGCCACCATTTCCTTATTTCTAATTATTAATTCTCCAGCCTTACTTTTTACAGTAGCAGAGTTCGCACCGTTAACACTTCTTGTCTTCAAATAGAATCATACAGGTGTACAGAACAGAAATGGACCCTTCTGTCCAACTCGTCCATGCTAACCAAATGTCCCACCCCAATCTAGTCGTCCCACATGCCAGCACCCGGCCCATATCCCTCCAAACCCTTCCTATTCATATACTCATCCAAATGCCTTTTAAATTTTGCAATTGTATTAGCCTCCACCACTTCCTCTGGCAGCTCATTCCATACACGCAGCACCCTCTGCATGAAAATGTTGCCCCTTAAGTCTCTTTTATATCTTTCCCCTCTCACCCTAAACTTATGCCCTATAATTCTGGGCTCCCCCACCCCAGGGAAAAGTCCTTGTCTATTTACCCTATCCATGCCCCGCATGATTTTGTAAACCTCTACAAGGTCACCCCTCAGCTTCCGATGCTCCAGGGAAAACAGCCCCACCTATTCAACCTCTCCCTATAACTCAAATCCTCCAACCCTGGCAATATCTTTATGAATCTTTTACGGACCCTTTCAAGTTTCATAACATCCTTCCAATAGGCCGGAGACCAGAATTGCACGCAATATTCCAAATGTGGCCTAACCACGTCCTGTACGGCCACAACATGACCTCCCAACTCCAGTACTCAATACTCTGACCAATAAAGGAAAGCATACCAAATGCCGCCTTCACTATTCTATCTACCTGCAACTCTACTTTCAAGGAACTATGAACCTGCACTCCAAGGTCTCTTTGTTCGGCAGCACTTCCTTACCATGAAGTGTGTAAGTCCTGCTAAGATTTGCTTTCCCAAAATGCAGCACTTCACATTTATCGAAATTAAACTCCATCTGCCACTCCTCAGCCCATTGGCCCATTTCATCAAGATCCCATTGTAGTCTGAGGTAACCTTCTTCACTGCCCACTACACCTCCAAATTTGGCGTCATCTGCAAATTTACTAACTGTATCTCCTATGTTCACATCCAAATCATTTATATAAATGATGAAAAGTAGTGGACCCAAACTCATCTTGTTTGGTTTTATATTTCTGGCTGGTTTTCTATCATAGACTAATTTTCCCTCTATTAATATTTTAGTTCTTTGCTTTTTATTTTAACATTCTGTCTTTTGACCTTTCATTCATTTCGCAATCTATTTTCTCACTATGAAAGATGCAAACTGAGCTTACAATTCAGTCTGATCATGTTCGCTAGATTGTCATCATGAAACTTTTAATATTTTCAAAATTCATTTTCGGCCAGCTATTAGGCTACAAAGCGTATAATGATGTCCCTTCTTTACAGCATTACTCCACATTTTTTATAGTCCATTGCGCCTTTATTACCATCCTAAAAAGTGTCAGCCATGTGAAAGCAAGATGTTTCAACCAGTTGTGTAGTTAGTAATTTGTCATTACCTTTTGACCTCCAGCAGTTACTTAAAAAATACTGCTCCCAGATGTCCATCTATACCAATCTCGCCAAACTTGCCTCCCTGCTGCATCAGAGCTTCTATTTCAATAACTGCACAACTCCCTTTAGAGTGAGTAAAACAAAGGAATCAGAAAAATGTAGATGCACTGCCTACACATTATACAGGAGCACTTCTATCAGTATTTGGCATTACTACAGTGTATCAAAAACATACCTAAAGTCAGTTCAACTGGGAGAATGCTGACAGCAGTTAATGACTTTGAGATGCTCAAGTTTTATTCCAAGTATTTTTGACCAGCAGCCAGAAGAGCCTGCATTCATTTTATAGTTCACTAAGAATGCTACAAAAACAAGTTTTCATTTTTTTGTTTCTCATTTTTGAAGCTTACTTGTTTGAAGTAATGATATGGATAAAACCTTTCAAACACCGCATAATGAGAAAATGAGGTCTTGCAATCTGCTCACGGTTGCTTAGGGATAAGTCCCAATTACTTGAGGTCAGCCACTGATATTCCTGTTATTCACCCCTCAGTCCCAGAGGTTCTGGGAAATTATTTGAGAGTATGTGCAAATGAAATTCCTGTGAATGAGATTTTGCAGACTCAACTGCACAATCACCATTGACACTTTAAAACTTTTTTTTTGTATAGTCATTTTAGTGCGATAAGGGAGCGCTACAAGCGAAAGCCATAACAGGCTGAAAGTGACAAACTCAAGTTTTGAGTACTTCATAACGGGCCTAGTGTTGGGCTAAAGAATCATATTCTGAACGATTCATATAGTATGATTGCACTTTCTTTCAACCAAGCAATTCATATTTCCCGTTGTGCTTGAGCCAGCTCTTTGAAACAGCTATCTAATTAGATCCATTTTCTCACTCTTTCCACAGTGAGCTGCAAAATTCTTACTTTCAAATCTGCATCTGATTCATATTTTAGCTGATATTGTTAACCGTTCTCACTTCAAATGCTAACCATCTGTCCATCATTAACCTTCTCAAGAAATCCTTGACTGGTCTGCTTTTCCCAATCTATTGCCCATCTTTGAACTTTATTTCTTCTCCAAAGTGTTTGACCAGATTATCCCCTTCAAGTATGGGCCATATTTCTTGGAGTTCTATGATTGAATTCTTCCAATTTGGTTTCTTCTCCTGCCACAGTACCAAACCTGCATTTTCACAGTTATCAGTATACAACTGACAAAAGTAAGCTGTTCCTTCCTTTTCCTTCTCAACCTTTCTGCATCTTTTAAGACCATAAGACATAGGAGTGGAAGTAAGGCCATTCAACCCATTCGTGTCCACTCCGCCATTCAATCATGGTTGATGGGCATTTCAACTCCATTTACCAGCCTTTAGCCCTTATCTCCCCGTAGCCCTTAATTCCTTGTGACGTCAAGATTTTATCAATCTCTGCCTTTGAAGACATTTAGCGTCCCGGCCGCCACTGCATTCTGCGGCAATGAATTCCACAAGCCAACACTCTCTGGCTGAAGAAATGTCTCCGCATTTCTGTTCTGAATTGACCCCTTCTAATTCTAAGGCTGTGTCCACGGGTCCTAGTCTCCTCACCTAATGGAAACAATTTCCTAGCGTCCACCCTTTCCAAGCCATGTATTATCTTGTAAGTTTCTATTAAATCTCCCCTTAATCTTCTAAACTCCAATGAATACAATCCCAGGATCCTCAGCCGTTCCTCGTATGTTAGACCAACCATTCCAGGGATCATCCGTGTGAATCTCTGCTGGACACGCTCCAGTGCCAGTTTGTCCTTCCTGAGGTGTGGGGACCAAAACTGGACACAGTACTCCAAATGGGGCCTAACCAGAGCTTTATAAAGTCTCAGTAGAACAACAGTGCTTTTATATTCCAACCTTCTTGAGATAAATGACAACATTGCATTCGCTTTCTTAATCACGGACTCAACCTGCATGATTACCTTTAGAGAATCCTCAACTAGCTCTCCCAGATCCCTTTGTAGTTTGGCTTTACAAATTTTCTCCCCGTTTAGAAAGTAGTCTATGCTTTTATTCTTTTTTCCAAAGTGCAAGACCTCGCATTTGCTCACGTTGAATTCCATCAGCCATTTCCTGGACTACTCTACCAAGCTATCTAGATCCTTCTGCAGCCTCCCCACTTCCTCAGTACTACCTGCCTGTCCACCTAACTTCGTATCATCAGCAAACTTCGCTAGAATGCCCCCAGTCCCTTCATCCAAATCATTAATATACAATGCGAACAGCTGTGGCCCCAACACTGAACCCTGCGGGACACCGCTCGTCACCGGCTGCCTTTCTGAAAAAGAACCTTTTATCCCAACTCTCTGCCTTCTGTCAGACAGCCAATCCTCAATCCATCCCAGCAGCTCACCTCAAACACCATGGGCCCTCACCTTGCTCAGCAGCCTCCCGTGTGGCACCTTATCAAAGGCCTTTTGGAAGTCTAGATAGACCACATCCACTGGGCTTCCCTGGTCTAACCTACTTGTCACCTCTTCAAAGAATTCCAACAGGTTTGTCAGGCACGACCTCCCCTTACTAAATCCATGTTGACTTGTTCTAATCAGACTCTGCTCTGCCAAGAATTTAGAAACCTCATCCTTAATGATGGATTCTAGAATTTTACCAACAACCGGGGTTAGGCTAATTGGCCTATAATTTTCCATCTTTTGTCTTGATCCTTTCTTGAACAAGGGGGTTACAACAGTGGTCTTCCAATCATCTGGGACTTTCCCTGACTCCAGTGACCTTTGAAAGATCTCAACCAATGCCTCAGCTATTTCCTCAGCCACCTCTCTCAGAACTCTAGGATGTATCCCACAGGGCCAGGAGATTTATCAATTTTAAGACCTTTTAGCTTTTCTAGCACTTTCTCTTTTGTAATGGCAACCATACTCAACTCAGCCCCCTGACTCCCTTTAATTGTTGGGATATTACTCATGTCTTCCACTGTGAAGACTGACGCAAAGTACTTGTTAAGTTCTCCTGCTATTTCCTTATCTCCCATCACTAGGCTTCCAGCATCAGTTTGAAGTGGCCCAATGTCTACTTTTGCCTGTCGTTTCTTTCTTATGTATTGAAAGAAACTTTTACTATCATTTCTAATATTACTAATATGACACAGTTGACCGTACAATTTTCTTCCAGTTCCCCTCCACCACCATCAACCTGATTGGGGATATTGCTTGGTTCCATTCTTATCTATCTAATCATAAGGGATTATCTATAAGTGGCATCATTTTCTACTCACACAGCATTATCTCTAGTGTTCCCAAAGATCTGCTTTTGTCCCGCCCCATTTCTCATCTGCACACAACCACTGGCTAATATCGTCTAAAGGGAGACAGTGAGGTCTGCAGATGCTGGAGATCAGAGTTGTGAGTGTGTTGCTGGAAAAGCACAGCAGATCTGGCAGCATCCAAGGAACAGTAAAATCTGATGAAGGGCTCCGGCCCTGAAACGTCGATTTTCCTGCTGCTTGGATGCTGCCTGACCTGCTGTGCTTTTCCAGCAACACACACTCAACTCTGATATCGTCTGCAACAATGGTGTCATTTTTTGTGTGTTTGCTAGCGATATCCAGCTCTGCCTCACCATGACCTCTTTTGATTCCCCCACCATCACTAAGTTGTCAGGTTTCTTGTCCAATAACCAGTAACAGATGAACAGCAATCAGCTGGATGTTAGGCATTGTCTTTGGCTGCACCACAAACTTGAGATGCCCTAGCCACAAGCTTAATCCCTCTCTCAGAAGCTGTTTTAGGCTGAACCAGACTGTTCACATCTTTGGTTTCATATTTTTTCCTGGTTTCAGTTTCCTACCACATATCTGCCAAGATGAAAAACCCCAATTCCCACCTCCCTAACATTGTCTGCTATCACCCCTCTGTTCATTCATTTTGCTGCTAAAATCCTCATCTGTGCATTTCTACCTCTAGATTTGACTATTCCAATAGGTAAAAAATGAGGTCTGCAGATGCTGGAGATCAGAGCTGAAAATGTGTTGCTGGTTAAAGCACAGCAGGTTAGGCAGCATCCAAGGGATAGGAAATTCGACGTTTCGGGCATAAGCCCTTCATCAGGAATGATTCGACGTTTCGGGCATAAGCCCTTCATCAGGAATGATTCATTCCTGATGAAGGGCTTATTCCAATGGGTAGCAGATCACATTCCCAGGCTGTATCCTCCATAGACTTGAGGTTATCCCAAAATTCTGATAACCACATCTTTACCCTCTCCAAGTACCCTTTGCCCAGGGTTTCTATGCTCACTAACATACATTCCCAATAAACCAACATCCTGATTCTTCCATTTTTCAAATCTCTCTGTCATCTTGTCCTGTTACGTCTGTGGTCCCAAAAACCCTACTCTTCTCACTCAGGTCTCTTTAGCATTTCCCACCATTCAAAGATTTTAATATTCAATTATTGATGACTGAGCTAACAGCTCTGAAATTCCCTCACTGAACCTCCACTTCTCGGCATTGCTGCTCCCTCCTTTAGCACACTCCTTACAAAGTACCTCTTAGACTAAGCTTTTGAATACCTTCCTTAGTATGTAAAATGTAATCAAAATTTGCTTTGCAATGCTCCTTTGGACAACTCAGTATGTTAAAGCTGTCCTAGAGATAGATGCAAATTATTTTTGTTATTGCTTCCTCAAGAAAGTTATTATTTAATCTGCCTCTCTTGCCCAGGCACACAATAAAGACAAGTCAGCGTATTGTCTAGAAACTGCTGAAAAGGTGTTGCTGGAAAAGCGCAGCAGGTATCGACGTTTCGGGCATGAGCCCTTCTTCAGGAATGAGGAGAGTGTGCCAAGCAGGCTAAGATAAAAGGTAGAGAGGAGGGACATTGGAAGCGCGGTAGGTGGAAGGAGGTTAAGGTGAGAGTGACAGGCCGGAGTGGGGATGGGGGTGGAGAGGTCAGGAAGAAGATTGCAGGTTAGGCAGGCGATGCTGAGTTCAAGGGTTGGGACTGAGGCAAGGTGGGGGGAGGGGAAATGAGGAAACTGGAGAAATCTGAGTTCATCCCTTGTGGTTGGAGGGTTCCTAGACGGAAGATGAGGCGCTCTTCCTCCAGCCGTCGTGTTGCTATGGTCTGGTGATGGAGGAGTCCAAGGACCTGCATGTCCTTGGTGGAGTGAGAGGGAGAGTTGAAGTTTCGAGCCACGGAAGGTTGGGTTGGTTGGTCCGGGTGTCCCAGAGGTGTTCTCTGAAACGTTCCGCAAGTAGGCGGCCTGTCTCCCCAATATAGAGGAGGCCACATCGGATGCAGCGGATGCAGTAAATGATGTGTGTGGAGGTGCAGGTGAATTTGTGGCAGATATGGAAGAATCCCTTGGGGCCTTGGAGGGAAGTAAGGGGGGAGATGTGGGCACAAGTTTTGCACTTCTTGCGGTTGCAGGGAAGGTACCGAGAGTGGAGGTTGAGTTGGTGGGGGGTGTGGACCTGACGAGGGAGTCACGGAGGGAGTGGTCTTTTCGGAACGCTGATAGGGGAGGGGAGGGAAATACATCCGTGGTAGTGGGGTCCGTTTGGATGTGGCGGAAATGACGATGGATGATATGATGTATATGGAGGTTGGTGGGGTGGCAGGTGAGGACCCGTGGAGTTCTGTCCTGGTGGCGATTGGAGGGGCGGGGCTCAAGGGCGGAGGAGTGGGAAGTGGAGCAGATGAGGCGGTGGAGAGCATCGTCGATCACGTCTGGGGGAAATTGTAGTCTTTGAAGAAGGAGGCCATCTGGGTTGTTCAGTATTGGAACTGGTCCTCCTGGGAGCAGATGAGGCGGAGACGAAGGAATTGGGAATATGGGATGGCATTTTTACAGGGGGCAGGGTGAGAGGAGGTGTAGTCTACGTAGCTGTGGGAATCGGTCGGTTTATAGCAAATGTCTGTGTTGATTTGGTCGTCTGAGATAGAAATGGAGAGGTCTAGGAAGGGGAGGGAGGAGTCTGAGATGGTCCAGGTAAATTTGAGGTCAGGGTGGAAGGTGTTGGTAAAGTGGATGAATTGTTCGACCTCCTCATGGGAGCACGAGGCAGCGCCGATACAGTCATCGATGTAGTGGAGGAAAAGGTGGGGGGTGGTTCCAGTGTAGCTGCGGAAGATGGACTTTCCACATATCCTACGAAGAGGCAGGCATAGCTGGGGTCCATGCGGGTGCCCATGGCTACTTCTTTGGATTGGAAGAGAAGTTGTTCAGAGTGAGGACTACTTCAGTCAGATGAAGGTGGGTGTCAGTGGAAGGGTACTGGTTGGTACGGCGGGAAAGGAAGAAACTGAGGGCTTTGAGTCCTTCGTGATGGGGGATGGAGGTGTACAGGGATTGGATGTCCGTAATGAAGAAAAGGCGTTGGGGGCCAGGGAAGTGAAAATCATGGAGGAGGTGGAGGGCGTGGATGGTGTCCCGAACGTAGATGGGGCGTTCTTGGACTAAGGGGGATAGGACCGTGTCAAGGTATACAGAGATGAGTTCGGTGGGGCAGGAGCAAGCTGAGACAATGGGTCGACCAGGCAGTCAGGTTTATGGATTTTGGGCAGGAGGTAGAAACGATCGGTGCGGGGTTGTGGGATTATGAGGTTGGAGGCGGTGGATGGGAGATCCCCTGAGGTGATGAGGTTATGGATGGTCTGGGAGATGATGGTTTGGTGGTGGGAGGTGGGGTCATTGTCAAGGGGGTAGTAGGAGGAGGTGTCCCGAGCTGGCATTTAGCCTCAGCGGTGTAAAAGTCGGTGCGCCAAACTACTACCGCACCTCCTTTGTCTGCCGGTTTGATAGTGAGATTAGGGTTGGAGTGGAGGGCTGCACGATGCCCAAAACGTCGATTCTCCTGCTCCTTGGATGCTGCCTGACCTGCTGCGCTTTTCCAGCAACATATTTTCAGCTCTGATCTCCAGCATCTGCAGTCCTCACTTTCTCCTATTGTCTAGAAACTGTAAAGGAGCTATGGAATTTAACATTCCACATTTGAAACTCAGTAAAAGATTGTGAGCAGCAAGATATGGAAAAAAAAGCATGATGGAATGTTGGCCTTTATCTTATCCCAGCTTGCATACAAAGATGTGGAATTTATGTTACAGCTGTAAAAAGCTCTGATTAGACTGCATCAGGAGATGCGTGCACCACCCCTCTGGAAGTGTGCGTGACTCGGAGGGTGTGCGATGCCAAATCACCAAACCGTAAGGGTATGTTATAGTTATTTTCACCAACCTATTTGGACATTATTGGACACATAATGAGTTCAGGTCAAACTTGAATCCAGACCTTCTGGCCCAGAGTTAGGGACACTACCTCTGTGCCACAGAGCTCTAAGTGTCATGTTATAAGGGCAGGATAAATAAAGAGGTCTGTGTACTCTTTGGCATAGAAAATTATAAGATGATCAAACCGAGCTGTTTTAAAATGATGAAAGGCTTTGATAGAGTAAACAGTGAGTAGTAGAGAAAGCACATAGGAACAGGAGTAGGCCATTCAGGCCCATGATGTATCATTAAGGGAGGCATGGTGGCTCAGTGGTTAGCACTGCTGCCACACAGCACCAGGGACCCGGGTTCGATTCCTGCCTCAGGTGACTGTCTGGTTGGAGTTTGCACATTCTCCCCATGTCTGTATGGGTTTCTTCTGCTGCTCTGGTTTCCTCCCACAATCCAAAAGATGTACAGGTCAGGTGAATTGGCCATGCTAAATTGCCAATAGTGTTAGGTGCATTAGGTAAATATAGGGGAATGGATCTGGGTGGGTCGGTGTGAACTTGTTGGGTCAAAAGACCTGTTTCCATACTGAAGGGAATCTAGTCTAACCTAATTGAGTCTTCCCTGATGTTCAATACAACAATGGCTGTTTGAATATTTCAATGTCTTTTACTCACCCCATCCCCCAAACCCTCTATGTGACCATTAACCAGAAATCTATCCATGTGTACCTTTAACATTCTCAAAGATTGAGCCGCCACAACCCTCCTATGTAGGAAATTCCAAAAGTTCACTGTCCTCTGAATAAAATAATTTCTCCTCAGCTTTGTCCTAATGAGAGAGCAGCCTTTATAGTCTGGTAAGAGTATTGTGATTTTATTTTTCCCTGAAATAGCATTCTCATTATTTTAAATTGAGCCCCTAATTCTAGACTCTCCAACCAAAGGAAACATCTTATCTGCATCTATCCTATCTATCCCTTTCAGTATTTTGTAAGTTTCAATGAGATCACCTCTCATTCTCCAAAACTCTAGAGAACATAGGCCCAATTTGCCCAATCTCTCCTCATTGTACAGTCTTGCCATGCCAAGAACAAGTCCACTAAACCTTAATTGCACTCCCGCTATGGCAATAATACCTTTCCTGAGATAAGGAGAGCAAACACTCTCACAGCTTTCCCTGTGCTGTCTAACCATGTTCCTTTACAATTGCAGCAAGTTTTCACTACTCTTACACTCCAATCCTCTTCCAGGAAAAGCTAACATTTCAATAGCCTTCCTAATAGCTTGTTACCCCTTTATGTCAGCCCTCAGTGACTTAATAAAGGCAAAGTCCCTTTGCACATTTTTCAACCTCTCATCATTTAAGAAATACTCTGTCTGTCTGTTTTTCCTACAAAGTGGATAGCCTCACATGTTTTGCATATGACATTCCTTCTGCCATATTCTTCCCCTTTACTAAGCCTGCCCAAATGCTCCTGAAGCCACTGTACATCTTCCTTACAGCACACATTCCCACTTAGCTCTGTATCATCTACTAATTTGGAAATACTAAATTCAGTTCCCATCTCAAAATCATTGATAGATATTGTGAACACTGGAAATGCAGGAATGATCCACTTATTCCCATTTTCTGTTTTCTATATGTTGGCAAATTATTGATCCATGCTGCTTTATTACCTCCTAGCCTATGTTCTTTAATCTTTCTAATCAGCCTTCTTTGGGGTCTTTATCAAAAGCCTTCCAAAATCTAACAATGTTACATACATTGGCTCTCTCTTCTCAATTTTGTTAGTAACAGCTTCAAAAGACTCCCAGCAAGTTTATCAAACACAGTTTCCTATTTGCAAATCCATGTTGATCATGCCCAATTAGATTATCAACCAGGAGACTTAACAGCCTTCAGACCTAACAGTCTATCCGACACCATTTCCTGCCTAATATAAACTCCCTTCAGTTCATGCATTACCCTAGGTCGTTCAGACACTGTTACATCTGGGAGATTGCTTGTGTCTTCCCCAGTGAAGACAGATCCAAAGTACCTGTTCAACTCTTCTGACATTTCCTTGTTCCCTATAATAAATTCACCCGTTTCTGTCTTCAAGGATCCAATTTTAGTCTTAACCATTTTTTTTTCTTTTCACACCTAAAAAAACTTTTACTATTCTCCTTTACATTTTGGCCAGTTTGCCTTTGTACCTCATGTCTTCTCCGCATATTGCCTTTTTAGTTATTCTCTGTTGCTCTTTAAAGGTTTCCCAGTCCTCCGGCTTCCCCGCTGATCTTTGCTATGTTATACTTTTCTTTTATCTTTATACAGCTCTTGACTTCCCTCATCAGCCACGGCTACCCCTACTTCCCCTTAGGATCTTTCTTCCCTCTTTGGAATGAACTGATCCTGCACTTTCTGCATTGTATCCAGAAATACCTGCCATTGTTGTTCCACTGCCATCCCTGCTCAGGTATTGAACCATTGAACTTTGGCCAGCTCCTCCCTCATAGCTCCATAGTTCCCTTTGTTCAATTGCAATACTGATACTTCCAGTTTTCCCTTCTCCCTCTCAAATTGCAGATTAAAACTTATCATATTATGGTCACTACCTCCTAATGGCTCCTTTACTTCGAGGTCCCTGATCAAATCCGGATTAAAACTTATCATATTATGGTCACTACCTCCTAATGGCTCCTTTACTTCGAGGTCCCTGATCAAATCCGGTTCGTTGCACAACACCAGATCCAGAATTGCCTTCTTCCTAATAGGCTCCAGTACAAGCTGTTCTAAGAAACCATCTCAGAGGCACTCCACAACCTCCCTTTCTTGGGGTCCAGTACCATCTTGATTCTCCCGGCCTACCTGAATGTTGAAATCCCCCATAATAACTGTAGTAATACCTTTGCAATAGGCCAATTTCAACTCCTTATTCAACTTACACCCTACATCCACACTACTGTTTGGGGGCCTTTAGATAACTCCCATTAGGGTCTTTCTACCCTTAGAATTTCTCAACTCTATCCATACTGACTCTACATCTCCTGATTCTATGTCCCCTCTTACAAGGGACTGAATATCATTCCTCACCAACAGGGCCACCCCTACTCCCTCTGCCCGTCAGTCTGTATAGCACGTATAGCCTTGAATATTCATTTTCCAAGCCCAGTCCACTTGAAGCCACGTCTCTGTTATCCCCACAACATTGTGCCTTCCAATTTCCAACTGAGCCTCAAGTTCATCCACCTTATTTCTTATGCTTCATGCATGCATATATAATATTTTTAATTTGTTACTCCCCTCACCCTTCCTATCAATCCCTATTTCATTTGATCATGCTGTATGATTCTTTCTTGAGTTTTCTGCTCCGTTGATTCTGTTGTCTTTCTTAACTTCTCTTATTCTGACTTTCTGACTTTCCCTTTAACTTCATCTTTGAATTTATAGTGTGCCTCCCCTCCACTACTTAGTTTAAACACACCTGTGTTGCAGTGGCAAACAAATATTTTCACAACTACTGATATAAGGCTAAAAGGTCTGTAGTTCTTTGTTTTCTCTCTTGCTCCCTTCTTAAATACTGGGATGACATTGCTACCTTCCTGGCTGCAGGAATCATTTCAGAATATATAGAATTTTGAAGATAATTACCATTGCATGGACTATCTCTCTAGCTACCGTTTTCAGCACACTGGGATGCACAACAGTGAATCTGGCTGCTGCTCAAGATCCAAAGCACTGAGCTGAAGCTCATGTAGCCAGTGACATTTCCTTCCAATGTGTTTGTCTGGGACATATGAGATGTTCATGACTTTACAGACATTGCAGGATGTACACTCTATTTGGCCTTGCTGACCTGCCATCCTATAACTCTAAAAACTATTCATTTCCCTTGGAATAAGTATGGACTTGCTACGAAAACTCCTCTGAAAAGAGAAAAAATGTCTAAAGATTTAAAATAAATGAATTATCCAACTTTAAAAATTAGAAATACTGAATAAACCTACTCACCAATTAACTGCTTTCCCTGAATTCATGACATCATGCTGACAATGGTCTCATTGCAGATAAACTGTTCAATCCAGGCGTTGTTCCCTCTCTTGTTAGCCACCGCTCTGGAGGCTTTATTTCTTGCAGGAAACCTTAATTAAAGCACTTCTTCCCCACCCTCCACCCCACCTCAAATTCCCACTTTAACCCAAATTTTCAGTTACTCACTCTGTCTCAATCTCACTCTAACAAAGTCTCTCTCACTCTGACTCTGCAGTTTACTCCTCAAAGTGCAAGATAAATGAACATATTTTAAAATTAGAACTTATGCTGTTCACAAGTGATGTTGGGAAATGCTTCACACAAAAGATGGAACAAATCCAGAACTCTTCCCTAAAACTGTTACGACTGAGAGCAATTGCAACTGATAGATATGGGTAATGGAACAAGTCAGGTAGATGGAGTTCAGATACCAATTAATCATGTTTGGATTGAATGGTGAAATGGGTTTGAGAGACGGATTGGCTTCCCCCTCTTCCCCTGATGAAAGCGAATGAAAATCTTCAGTTGCTGAAGCGATGGCTATATGCAAGGCAAAAGCATAGACCGAAATGAAGAGTCAGACCCTACTTGCCACCTTTCTAATGAAGGCAAAGGCATCAATTTTTTAAGATGACATGCAAAGTGAGAGAGCATTCAATGGCAAAGTCAGGGTAGATCTCAAGTGATTTGTCTGAACTGTTGGTGTCATAAGCCCACAATATTAGAAAAATACCCAGTTTGCCTTCCTGAAAGAAAAAAAATACTTTCAACATTTACCTTTATATTCCATTATATGTCTTTCTTTATGTAGGGTTCAGAATTTATTCTAATAATTTTCTCCACCATTTCCAATGCTCCTTTTAGCCACTTTTCCCACTTATCTCTTCCCCTCTCAACCTGTTATTGATTTCTTCACTTGCTCTTCTCTTTCAAACGATGTCTTTCTTTCCCCAGTTTACACACTCTTTTCACTCATGGGTTTTATTGTAAGTGTATATAATGGGAGTATTTAAAAAAAAAGAGGCTGCCTGATTGATTTACTCCAGCAAATATTGCCACAGCTCACCCAACCTCCTTCAACTGACCTTTCTAAGCACACAACCTTGTACCAAGAGAAACAAGGGCAGCTGACATGTGGGAGCATCTCTCCCTGCAGTGACTCTATCCTGACTTGAACTTCATTGCTGTTTCTTCTTGCTGTGTCGAAAATCTCGAACTCTGTTCCTAACAGCACTGTGGGTCTACCTACACCAAATCGACTGCAGCAGGTCAGGAAGGCAGCTCACTTCTACTTTCTCTAGAGATGCACAATAAATGTTGGCCCAGTAATTGATGCCAATGTCCCATCAAAGAATTTTTAAAATCCTGTCCCAGTTATTGCAGAATGCCAGACCTTCTAGGGACAGTGTTTTTTCTGGACTCTTGTATTCATGTTTATTGAAGAGTATGTAAATTCAGGAAGTGGGTTATTATGATCAGTTAATTATTCTATCTGCTTCCCTTTGTTCCTGCCCATGTAGAATAGCTTTGCACACAGCCAAATCTGTAGCAGTGCAATTATTTTGTTGCTGGTCCCTGGTAAAGAAAAATGTCCTCAATGATGTAGTTGTATTTGATACTTGTTATCTGTAGCAGAGTACTAAGTAAGGCTCTTCTACGGCTGTGGGTTAGTTACTATTACAGGAGAATGAGACTTGTAGATTTCAAGGTTAATTGGTCCTCTGCAAGCCATAGCACCAGCACCAAGTGAAAATATTGTGTCTGTCACATTTCTGTCCAAGTTTGCCTGTGACCCTTTTCAGTGACCAATGCACTTAGCTGTTCTAACTTTCAGTTAGGTATGCCACTTATCCGAAAATGCTGATTGATGCCCATTCTGCTCACCAAAAAGACATAGCTATTTATTTTTATGTTGAGAAAGTTCATATGTTCCTGTGTAAATGTCATGGAACTCAGGCCATGGACAGTCCGTCTGCTTCATCTCACCAGATTCACCCTGTGACAATAGAGGCACTCTGAAGAATAAGGAAATTAGAGATTTCTGTTGACATTCCCAGACTGAAAGCAAGCAGAAGTAATCTATCGTTAGTAACATAAACAGAAAATGATAGAAAAACTAAGGGTCAGTTAGCATCTTTTGAGAGTAAAACAAGTTCACAGGACACATTTCTAAGATCCGGCAGAGAGGAGGCTGGTAGGTCCTGAATTTGCTGTTGCAGCCAGCATAGTTCCAACCTCAAACTATTTTGAGAAAGGATGGGCTAGGGACTGAACAGCTACCCTCCTGAAAAGAGGTGACTAGCCAATAAAGTAAATTGAAAGACACGTCCCTTGTGCCAATGAATTTTCCAATCAGCCAACAGGTCCCTGAGGTAGTGAAACATGAGAGCTAACTTTCAATTTTACAGCTGTTGCAGATTACATTAGGGAACAGTAATTTTTGTTGAAAAAATTATCAATCATTATTTTGTTCATGATTAATGGACAGAATATTAAGATTTTTGTCCAGCAGCTCCACTTATTTGGAGGAAATATTGAATAAGTGGAACTGCTGACTGCAGTAGAATGAGGACCCCAGTGACCAGTACTCCAATAAAAACTGAAGAACCACAGATATTGTAAATCAAAAAAATATATAGAAATTGCTGGAAAAGCTTAGCAGGTCTGACTTTATCTGTGGAGACCAACAGAGTTAACATTTCGGGCCAATGGGTTGATCTGTGGAAGGGTTACTTGACCAGAAACGCTAACTTTGATTTCTCTCCATAGATGCTGCCAGACCTGCTGACCTCTACTTTAGCCAGTACTCCAATAACATGTTTAAACTATCCCTACACCACCCCCTCAGAACTGCCAACCCATGATAGTCTCAGCTGTGGCCACAAGCCCTTCTATAAAGAGACAGTCTAACAGCTTTGGTCTTTTTCTATTTTGTACATTTTAAAGAAGAGTTCAGAGGGTACCTCAGGTTGGAGGCACAGTCTCTTCTGCAGATTTTAACAATTCCCACCTCAAATGGACTGCTGTTATGACATTGTTGGACACCCATCGAAGGACAGCAAGCAAATTGACTGCCGATATGCCTGGCACTTTAAGAATCCAACAGGGTCCTACTTCCAAGTGCTAAAGTCAAATGGTTGTAACGTGACCAATCAAAAGATGAGGTGCTGTTTCTCATTGGTACTCATTGTAACACTACAGGAAACAAAGGACAGAGAGATCCAAGTGTGAGCAAGGTGGAGAATTAAAATGGCACGAGGCTAGAAGCTGCACGTCAGCATTGCAACATCTTTCAAACTGGATAACTTACCACATGAAATATATCCCAGACTGCTAAGGGAGCAAATAATAGATAATAGACAATAGGTGCAGGAGTAGGCCATTCAGCCCTTCGAGCCTGCACCGCCATTCAATATGATCATGGCTGATCATTCCTAATCAATATCCGCTCCCTGCCTTATCTCCATAACCCTTGATTCCACTATCTTTGAGAGCTCTATCCAACTCTTTCGTAAATGAATCCAGAGACTGGGCCTCCACTGTCCTCTGGGGCAGAGCATTCCACACAGCCACCACTCACCCAGAGAGTGGCTGTGACCATTTAGCCAATACTGTTTGCTTTACAGGCATATTGCTGGGGGAATTGGAGGATTACCATTCTCTAAAAAAGAACAAAGGGAAAATGACAGGCCAGACCACCTAACCTCAGACGTGGAGAAATTATTAGAAAAAGTTCTGAAAGACAGCATCTGTCATTGAAGAGCCATGAATTGTTCAAGGGCAGTGATTGTGCATTTGTTAAGGGAACATCAATCTTAACTTGATAGAATAAGGAGGGGTAATGAAGGTAATATGTTTGATGTAGTCCAGATGCATTTTAGGATCCATAAGGCAGATTGGTCAGCAAGTTAAATGCTCATGGCACCCAGAGGAAAATGGCAAGTTGGATACAAAATTTCCTCAGTGGAAAGATTATGCCAAAAGATAAAAGATTATGGTTTTAAGTCTGGATGGCATTTCCAATCAGTTTCCACAGCACAGAGGTCTTTGCTGAATGTGGATTATATCAATGATTTAGACCCAGATGTAGAGACACGACAAAAATGTTTGCAGATGATTTGAAAATTAGCTGCAAAATTGTTAATGAGAAAAGGAGCAGGTGGACAGAAAATTGTCAAATGGAAGTTAAGAAATATAAAGTAATGCGTTATGGAGGACAAATAAGGCAAGAGAGTATACAATAACTGATGAGAGCTGTGAAGAAATGGAGAGACTTTGGATTGTATGGCGATAGATCTCTAAAGGTAGCAGGGCAAGTGTATAAGAGTCCAGATGGCCCCTTTAATAGTTAATGCTTGAAGTCTGAATACTCTAGAGTTGTTGCATTAAAAGCACCACTAGAGTATAGGGTACAATTCTCACCAATGCATTATAGGAAGGATGTGATTGTACTCAGTCAGATACAGAGAAAGATTAGAATGGTGCTGGAAAAGCACAGCAGGTCAGGCAGCATCCGAGGAGCAGGAACATCAATGTTTCAGGCAAAAGCCCTTCATCAGGAATAAAGCTGGGAACCTTGGGGGTGGAGAGATAAATGGGAGGAGGGTAGAGCTGGGAGGAAGGTAGCTGACAGTGCAGTAGGTGAATGGAGGTGGGGGTAAAGGTGATGGGTTAGAGAGGAGGGTGGAGCAGATAGGTGGGAAGGAAGATTGTCATGTAGGACAGGTCATGAAGATGGTACGGAGCTTAGATTAGATTAGATTTAGATTAGATTACTTACAGTGTGAAAACAGGCCCTTCGGCCCAACAAGTACACACCGACCCACTGAAGCACAACCCACCCAGACCCATTCCCCTACATTTACCCCTTCACCTAACACTGTGGGCAATTTAGCATGGCCAGTTCACCTAACCCACACATGCTTGGACTGTGGGAGGAAACCGGAGCACCCGGAGGAAACCCACGCAGACACGGGGAGAATGTGCAAACTCTGCACAGTCAGTCGCCTGAGGCGGGAATTGAACCCGGGTCTCTTGCGCTGTGAGGCAGCAGTGCTAACCACTATGCCACCGTGAAACTGGGATAAGGTGGGGGGAGGGGAAATGAGGAAACTGTAAAGTCCACATTGATGCCATGGGGTTGGAGGGTCCCGAGGTGAAAGATGAGTTGTTCTTCCTCCAGGTGTCAGGTGGTGAGGGAGCGGCGGTGGTGGAGGCCCAGGACCTGCATGTCCTCAGCAGAGTGAGAGGGAGAGTTGAAATTTTCGGCCACGGGGCAGTGGGATTGATTGGTGCGGGTGTCCCAGAAATGATCTCTGAAGTGTTCTGCGAGAAGGCAGAACCATGCACAATGTCGTTGATTTTTTGGGCGGCACGGTGGCACAGTGGTTAGCACTGCTGCCTCACAGCGCCTGTAGACCCGGGTTCAATTCCCGACTCAGGCGACTGACTGTGTGGAGTTTGCACGTTCTCCCTGTGTCTGCGTGGGTTTCCTCCGGGTGCTCCGGTTTCCTCCCACAGTCCAAAGATGTGCGGGTCAGGTGAATTGGCGAAGCTAAATTGTCCGTAGTGTTAGGTAAGGGGTAGGTGTGCGGGTATGGGTGGGTTGCGCTTCGGCGGGTCGGTGTGGACTTGTTGGGCCGAAGGGCCTGTTTCCACACTGTAAGTCTAATCTAAAAAAAAAGGCGTCTGGTGTCCCCAATGTAGAGGAGACCTCATCAGGAGTAACGGATACAATGAATGACGTGTAGAAGTGCAGGTGAAATTTTGATGGATGTGGAAGACTCATTTTGGGCCTTGGACAGAGGTGAGGGGGGAGATGTGGGCGCAGATTTTGCAATTCCTGCAGTGTCAGGGGAACGTGCCAGGAGGGAAGGGTGGGTTATGGGGGTGTGTGGACCTGATCATGTAGTACAGACGGAATGGTCTTTGCGAAAAGTGGATAGGAGTGGGGAGGGAAATATATCCCTGGTGGTGGGGTCCATTTGAAGGTGGCAGAAATGTTGGCAGATGATGGAATGTATAAGGAGGTTGGTGGGGTGGAATCTCCAGCATCTGCAGCACCCACTTCTGCCCAAATACAGAGGAACTCATGGAATGTTTCTTGGAATCAAGATTTTTAGCTATGAGGTATGATTGAATATGTAAGGTATATTTTCTTTGAGACTGGAAGGTCAATTAGAGTTAATGTAAGTGTATGATATTGACCCAGATCTTCCAGTTGGGGTCGGAAACTCTGGGTTTAATATTGCATGTTTCCACCAGTTGTATTTTCAATGGATAGGCAAGCAATTTGGCTGGGTGACAAGCACACCACCTTCCCGCCCACCCCAGCTCATATCCTTAAAACAGACAGTGCGCAAGCACCAAAATCAGCAGCCTGCCAACTGAGTGTAAATGAATAAGGGCAGAGCTAGGCAGGACATTTTTTTTAAAGTTTATAAAATGGTAGAAAGAAAAGTTGAGTACTTTCTTCTGGGGATCTCTTTGCAGTTGGGAAATCCACTGAATTCAGTAGCCTCCCTGTCTTCCTTCCCAACAACCTGCTCTGAAAATTCCCTCTCAGTATGTCTTCTCAGCTAGCTTTTCGAACCCTTCTTTACTCAAATTCCCAGAACTCCTTCACTCTATGTTTCATAATCTTTGTGGATATAGCTGCAATATTAACAGTAGCTAGGAGATAATGAGGACTACAGATACTGGAGAATCAGAGTTGATAAAGTATGGTGCTGGGGGGAGAAAAACACAGCAGGTCAGGCTTCATCCGAGGAGCGGGAGAGTTGATGTTTCAGGCAGGACCCTTTATCAGGACTTGCGATTGGGAAGGGGGCTGAGGTAGATATGATGAAGGACATGTCATCGGGAGACTGGGAAGGGGAGTTAAAATGGATAGCCACCAGAAGGTGGGGTTGGTTGGTGCATGCGGACCAGAAATGTTTCCTGAACCGTTCCATGAGTTTGTACTTGGTTTTTCCGGTGTAGAGGAGACCACATTGAGAGCAATGAATGCAGTAAATGAGGTTCAAGGATATGCAAGGAAGTGCCTGCTGGATCAGGAATGATCCTTTGGGGCCATGGATGGAGGTGAGGGGACAGGTGTAGGTGCAGGTTTTGCAACTCGTGCAGCAGCAAGGGGAAGATTCCAGATGTGAAGAAGGGGTTGGTGGGGAATGTGGACCCAGTGAGGGATTTGCAGAGGGAACAGTCCCTACAGAATGGGGTGGGGAGGGAAATATAGAAACGTAGAAAAATACAGCGCAGTACAGGCCCTCTGGCCCTCGATGTTGCGCCGATCCAAGCCCACCTAACTTACACTAGCCCACTATCCTCCATATGCCTATCCGATGCCCGTTTAAATGCCCATAAAGAGAGAAAGTCCACCACTGCTACTGGCAGAGCATTCCATGAACTCACGACTCGCTGAGTAGAAATATATTTTTGGTGGTGAAGTGTGACTGCAGGTGGTGAAAATGGCGGAGGATGATGTGCTGGATTTGGAGATTAATGGGATGGAATGTGAGGACCAGGGAGATTCTATTCTTGTGGTTGCGGGGACTGAGGTTTGAGGGTGGAGGTGCAGGAAATGGAGGAAATGCAATTGAGGGCATTGTTGATCACAGGGGAGGGAACATATGGTCCTTGAAGTAGGAGGACGCCTGGGATTTCCTGGAGTGGAATGGATCAACCTGGGAGCAGATGCAGTGAAGGCAAAGCAGTTGGGAGTGAGGGATCACATATTGACAGGAGATGGGGGTGGGGGCTGCGGTGTTGAGAGGTAGTCCAGGTAACTGTGGGAGTCAGTGGATTTGAAGTAGATGTCTATATTGAGTCAGTTATCTGGAGACAACGAGGTCTTGGAAGGAGACGGAGATGTCGAAGATCATCCAGGTGAATTTGGGGTGGAAGGTGTTGGCATAGTTGATGAACTGTTCAAACTCGTCAGGAGAGCACAAGACAGCACTGATACAGTCATCAGTGTACAACATAGAACATAGAAAAGTGCAGCACAGAACAGGCCCTTCAGCCCACAGTGTTGTGCCGAGGATTATTCCTAATCTAAAATAAAATAACCTAACCTATGCACCCCTCACTTCACTGCTGTCCATGTACATGCCCAGCAGTCGCTTAAATGTCCCTAATGACTCTGCTTCCACCACCACAGCTGGCAACGCATTCCATGAATTCACAACTCTCTGCGTAAAGAACCTTCCTCTGACAGCTCCTTTATACCTTCCTCCTAATATCTTAAAACTGTCACCCGTCGTACCAGTCAATCCTGCCCTGGAGAAAAGTCTCTGGCTATTGACTATATCCATGCCTCTCATTACCTTGTATTCCTCGATCAGGTCACCTCTCTTCTTCCTTCTCTCCAGAGAGAAAAGTCCGAGCTGAGTCAACCTCCCTTTGTAAGGCAAGACACCCTCTCCCCCACTCCAGTCAGCATCCTGGTAAACCTCCTTTGCACCCTCTCCTAAAGCCTCTGTATCTCTCCTATAATACGATGAGCCGAACTGGACCCAACATTCCAATTGTGGTCTTGTAGAGCTGCAGCAAAACCTCGCGGATCTTAAACTCGATCCCCCTGTTAATGAAAGTCAAAGCACCATATACTTTCTTAACAACCCTATCCACTTGGATGGCAACTTTGTGGGATCTATGTACTTGAACACCAAAATCCCTCTGTTCCTCCACACTGCCAAAAATCCTGTCTTTAATCCTATGTTCAGCATTTGAGTTCAACCTTCCAAAATGCATCACTTTGCATTTATCCAAGTTAAACTCCATCTGCCATTTCTCAGCCCAGCTCTGTATCCTGTCTATGTCGCGCTGCAACCTGCAATAGCTCTCGATACTATCAACAGCACTTCCAACCTTTGTGTCATCGGCAAATGTACTAACCCACCCCTCAACCTCTTCATCCAAGTCATTTATAAAAACTACAAAGAGCAGAGGCCCAAGAAAGAGCCCTGCGGGACACCACCCACCACTGACCTCCAGGCAGAATACTTTCCATCTACAACCACTCTCTGCTTTCTGTCAGCCAACCACTTCTGAATCCAGATAGCCAAATCTCCCAGTATCCCATACCTCCTGATTTTATGAATGAGCCTACCATGGGGAACCTTATCAAATGCCTTTCTGAAGTCCGTATACACCATATCCACTGCTTGACCTTCGTCGACCTGTCTTATTACCTCCTCAAAGAACTCAATAAGATTTGATGAGGCATGATCTGCCCCTCACAAAGCCATGCTGGCTGCCATTAATCACGCTATGCTTTTCAAAATATTCATAAATCCTTATCCCTCAGAATGCTTTCCAAAACCTTGCTGACCACAGACGTGAGACTGACTGGTCTGTAATTGCCAGGGATTTCCCTATTCCCCTTCTTGAAAAAAGAAACAACATTCGCCTCCCTCCAATCCTCCAGTCCGACTCCCACAGAGAGTGAGGAAGGAAAGATCTTCGCCAGCGGCTTAGCAACCTCCTTTCTCTCTTCCCGGAGCAGCCTGAGATAAGTCTGGTCTGGCCCTGGGGCTTCCCAGTTTAATGTTTTCCAAAATTTCTAGCACATCAACTTCATCAATCTTGATCTGTTCAAGCCTGTTTCCCAACTCTTCAAATTTCTCATTCACAACAAGGTCCCTTTCCTTAGTTAAAACTGAAGCAAAAAACTCATTTCGGGCTACCTGTATCCGCACACAAGTTCCGTCCGCTATCCCTGACTAGCCCTACCTTCTCCCTGGTCATTCTTTGATTTGTCACGCATGAGTAAAATGCCTTTGGGTTCTCCCTAATCCTTCCTGCCCAGCCTTTTTCATTCCCCTTCCTGGCTCTCCTCAGTCCATTTCGGAGTTCCTTTCTAATAAGCCTGTAATCCTCTAAAACTGTGCTAGATCCTGCCTTCTTCCTTATGAGAGAAGCTCCTCAGTTCTCATCATCCAAGGTTCCTTAATCTTACCCCTTTTTGCCTGTCTCAGAGGAACAAATACATGCATCATTTGCAACAACTGCTCCTTAAACAGTCTCCACATGTCTGTTGTGCTCTTTCTGTGAAACAGTTCCTTCCAATCTGTACTTCCCAACTCCTGTCTGATAGCATCATAATTTCCTTTCCCCCAATTAAATATCCTCCCTTAGTAACTGCTCCTTTCCCTCTCCAAGGCTATGGTAAATGTGAGGCAGTTGTGGTCAGTGTCACCAAAGTGTTCTCCTGCCGCGAGATCTGACACCTGTCCTGGCTCATTGCTGAACACCAAATCTAAAATGGCCTCTCCCCTTGTCGGCCTATCTACATACTGAGTAAGGAAACCCTCCTGAACACACCTGACAAAAACGGCTCCATCCAAACCATCTGCACTAAGGAGGTACCAGTCAATACTGGGAAAGTTGACATCCCCCATAACAACAACCCTGCTACATCTGCATTTTCCCAAAATCTGACAGCCTATGAGTTCTTCAATTTTCCTATTGCTTTTAGGGGATCTGTAGAAAATCCCCAACAAGGTAGCTGCTCCCTTGCTGTTCCTAACTTCTACCCACACTGACTCAAAAGACAGACCTTGGTTAGGCCACTGTTAGAATATTGCGTGCAATTCTGGTCTCCTTCCTATCGGAAAGATGTTGTGAAACTTGAAAGGGTTCAGAAAAGATTTACAAGGATGTTGCCAGGGTTGGAGGATTTGAGCTATAGGGAGAGGCTGAACAGGCTGGGGCTGTTTTCCCTGGAGCTTCGGAGGCTGAGGGGTGACCTTATAGAGGTTTACAAAATTATGAGGGGCATGGATAGGGTAAATAGACAAAGTCTTTTCCCTGGGGTTGGGGAGTGCAGAACTAGAGGGCATAGGTTTCGGGTGAGAGGGGAAAGATATAGAAGAGACCTAAGGGGCAACCTTTTCACGCAGAGGGTGGTACGTGTATGGAATAAGCAGGCAGAGGATGTGGTGGAGGCTTGTACAATTGCAACATTTAAGAGGCATTTGGATGGGTATATGAATAGGAAGGGTTTGGAGGGATATGGGCTGGGTGCTGGCGGGTGGGACTAGATTGGGTTGGGATATCTGGTCGGCATGGACAGGTCGGACTGAAGGGTCTGTTTCCATGCTGTACATCTCTATGACAACCTTCATTTCTGTAGCTGTGATGCACTCTCTGATTAGCAAAATTACACCTCCTCCTCTTTTTCCACCATCCCTGTTCTTTTTAAAAGTTCTAAACCCTTGAACATCTAGCAACTATTCCTGCTCCCGTGAAACCCAAGTCTCCATTATTGCCACAACATCATAGTCCCAAGTACTGATCCATGCTCTAAGTTCATCACTGTTATTTCTGATACTTCTTGCGTTAAAGCAGACAAACTTTAACCAATCCCTTTGTTTCATGGCGTGAGAAATCTTCCCAATAGATTCACTACATCCCGTCACTGCCCCATGTACATCTACCCCCCTCTCAGATATGTAGCTCTGATTCCCCCCCTCTTGCCAAACTAGTTTAAACCCTTACGAACCACGCAAGAAAATCTCCCACCAGGATGTTTATGCCCTTCCAGTTCAGGTGCAACCCGTCCTTCATGTACAGGTCCAATTTTCCCCAGAAGGCATCCCAATGGTCTAAGTATCTGAAGCCCTCTCTCCTGCACCTGATGTAGCGGAGGAAAAGGTGGGGGTTGGTGCCAGTGTAGTTGTAGAAGTGGAACTGGTCCATGTATCCTACGAAGATCCCAATCACGTCCTACCTACATCCACCTATCACCTTCCCATTTACCTTGGCCCCAGCCTCAGCATCCCCCCATTTAGTTCTCAGCCCCGTTTCCCCATCCCAGTCCTAATGAAGGGCCATACCCAAAACATTGACTCCCCTGCTCGTCGAATGCTGCCTGACCTGCTGTGCTTTTCCAGCGCCATTCTTTATCAACTCTGCAATACTAGCAGTGCCCGGTATTGAGCATGTGCTGGACTGTCACAACAGAACCGTGCTTCTCAGTGCCTCACAGCAGCGGAGCGGGCTTTGTCTCTGGCTACTCAGACACCTGAAGATCTGGGCATTGTGAGGGCCTAGGTAGAGTGGATAGGAAGAACCTACTCTTTTGTTACCAGAGACAGCAATATCTAGGGACACAGATTGCAAGTAATTGGTAGAAAGGTTAGTTAAGAGCTGAGAGCACACTACTCACTCAGAACGTGGTGAAGATTTAAATTCATTTTATTTAAATTTTGGAAGTCAGACACAGGTTTGGTGTCTGCTCTACGTAAGGGTAACTCATTCATTTTGACTCTCCACTTTGCCCCAGACAATTTGTCTGTCCCTGGCACTTGTAATGTTCTATCAAAGCTCAATATAAGCTCAAGAAACAGCATCTTATCTTGAAACAGGTCACGTTTATGTCTTTCAAACTCTACAATGAATTCAACAGTCTGAGATTATAATCTCTGTACTCCCATTTAGTTGCCTTTGCTCATTTTTTTGTTTTCAGGTACCACTCCATCATGATTCATTCAGAATTCTAGGCACACCACACCTTTGTTTATTATTGTCCCATGACCACTCCCTTTTCTTTGCATCATCAAATATTTAACACATCATCATATTATTTGGCCTCTCCTGCTTTCCGGTTTATCACAGATCTTCTCTTTTCTCTCCACCCTGTCCCAAATAATTCACCCCTTTCACTGCTTTGTGTTTGTGTAAATCACACACTGTTTTCAATTCTGATTAAAGTCATAGATCTGGAGTGTTAACTCTGTACTTTTCTCTATGGATGCCTCCAGGCCTGCTGAGTACTTGCAGCATTTTCTGGTTTTATTTCAAACTTCGAACACCACAATATTTTGCTTCTGTTAATCGATCCTTGGGTCTCCTTTGGAAATCAGAATGTTCAGACACAAAATGCAAGCATAGCAGGGTAGCCCCAGTGCATTGAGATCAGCTTTATATCAGCTTTAAAACGTATCAGTTAAACTCCCATAGTTTAAACAAAATGTTGAATACCAGTTTTGAATTCCTTGCCAGGCAACTTGATTTCTCGACATGATTATGCTTCACTTCCTGTGATAAATAGATTTTTACAATTTCACAGATTATTTACTCCTCAGAATTGTTTGGATGTATTCTTTACAAACTGTAGTTTGTTACAACATGCCCAGAAATTTAATGTGTTAAAGCCTATCATGCATTGGCATCGTAAATAAATAAATTGGATGAAAACAGTAATTATCAAATCATGCATTCTCTGAGTGAATTATCAGAGAATATCTCTGCAAAGAAATAAACCAGAGAATTATAGGTCTTTGGTATTTGGATAAAGTACACAGTGATATGCAAATAAACACAGTGAATTGAATCTTTGGACATCTAGGAATAAATCTACACACCAATAATTTTAATATTTAACAATCTTACACTGCTACTCTCTTCCTCAAATGTAGGCTTACCTCTGTTGGATTTGTCTGAATTGCTTTGTGTTCAAATAGATTATCTTAAATTTGTATCAGTAATATTCAGACTGCTCGTAACTTGAATATCTCTTTCTGTATGTTCAGTTCTCGTGATCAGAGAATGATTTCAAAAAGAGCCAACTTAGTGTTGCAAACTCATGAAGCATTTCAATGTAGGAGACACATAGTTGGCTCATCATTCCTGATTGATCCATTAAAAAGGTTTTTGAATTACTCCAATACCCTGGCCTTTGCCAGTCAGCCCGTATGTTTTTCCTGTCAAGTTTTTATGCAGTTCCCTTTTGAAAATCACAGTAGAATCTCTTTCCATCACTATTTCAGGAATGGTGTTCTAGATCACCATGTTTGTGACGATGCTGTCACTTTGAGATTATTTTTCCTGGTTTTTGAAATTAGGTGGTAAGGCAGAGCCATCTCTGGGGTCTCTAAAAGAGTTGGAAGCTTCAATTAATGTCTCCTAACTGCTGTTCTTTCTGAATTTTCTCTTGATGTTTTTTCCCCTCCTGGATTGGAGAAGTGGCACAGTGGTTAGCACTGCTGCCTCACAGCGCCAGAGACCCGGGTTCAATTCCCGTCTCAGGCGACTCTCTGTGTGGAGTTTGCACATTCTCCCACAATCCAAAAATGTGCAGGTTAGGTGAATTGGCCATGCTAAATTGCCCGTAGTGTTAGGTGAAGGGGTAAATGTAGGTGAATGGGTCTGGGTGGGTTACGCTTCGGCGGGTCGGTGTGGACCTGTTGGGCCAAAGGGCCTGTTTCCACACTGTAAGTAATCTAATCTAATGTCTAAATTTGCCTTTTTGCCAAGGGGTGAGTTTATGGGATGTTACTATATCTATGGTTCTGTTTAGTTTTTCAATAGTTAAGTTAATCTAAATTCCTCTTTCTTTTGTTTGTATTTTCACTACAGTGTTTAAATGAGTTGTTTTGCTTAACATCAAGTAGTTTAACCAGTTGCTTCAAATTTGGAACACGCACTTCACTTCACATCTACTTTTAAAATAAGAAAAGGTTAGCATCTACGCTACCTTCTTCAAATTTTTTAAGGGGGTCTGATATGGTCCATAACACATTGCATTAAAAAATCACTACAAGTTCAGTTGTGGCTTAACTTATGATTTTATGAAGGTTTAGTTTGCTTGCTCTGTGCCTCCATTTTTACATTCAAGCATTCCATATGTTTTTTTTCTGATCAGTCTTGTCAACTTACATATAGAACTCCTACAGTGTGGAAATAGGCCCTTCGCCACACCAAGTCCACACCAACCCTCTGAAGAGTAACCCACCCAGACCCTATTACTCTACATTTACCCCTGACTAATGCACTTAAGCTACATATCCCTCAACACTATGGCCAATTCGCCTAACTTACACATCTTTGGATTTTGGGTGGAAACCGGAAGAGACCCATCGCAGATACAAGGAAAATGTGCAAACGCCACACAGATAGTTACCCGAGGCTGGAATTGAACCCAGGTCCCTGGCGCTGTGAGGCAGCAGTGCTAACCACTGAGCCACCATGCTGCCCCCAACTTTCATTCTGCAAGCTTCAAAGATTTATGTTAACCTCCAGGCTTCTATTGCTTCATCCCTTTTAAAATTAAACTGTCTAAAGGCTAAAAGACATTACTTATAGGAGCATTCGATTTGGGAAAGTTACATGTATTTTCATTAGATATTTCATTCTTACACATTCGTTCAAGCAGAGCAAACAAATAGGATATCTGTCACCAGATAGAGAAAGCAATCATAGGTTTGCTGCGCCTTTTAATAATGTAAACTGGGGATTGTCATTTTGATCAGATGACATTTCCCCATTCTTTGTAAATTCATTGCACTGTTGGCATTCATGCCAACAATCATCTGTTGCAAGTAAACACAAAAAAAGTTTGTTTTTCTCATGCATTGCTTTTTCCTCACTGGAAATCCATCTGCCGTTTAAAGTGTTTTAAAATGTGACCTTTTCAAATGTGACCCATTTTTGGCACACTTTACAGTTTTCTCACCAGTGCTCAACTTGGGTTCCATCAGGGCCATTGTGTCTTGATGATATTATTTTGATCTGAATAGGAAAAACGAGATTCATTCCAAAGGTAAAGAGAGGTGACTGTGATTGTCCTTGACATCAAAGCAGCATTTGATAAATTCTGGCATTAAGGTGTACTAGCAAATTTAAAGTTAATAGAAATCAAAAATGAAAAGCTCTCCATTGGTTGGAGTGAGACTTAGTCCAAAGGAAGATGGTTGTGATTGTAGGAGTCCAATCAACTCGATTCTCGGTCCAGGAGTTCCTCAGGGCAGTGACTTCGGTGCAGCTATCTTCAGCAGCTTCATTAATTACCGTGCCCTCCATCATAAGATTCGATGTAGGAATGCTTGCTGGGGAATCTCACTGATGTTTGTTCGATGCTCAGCTCCATTCTCAACTCACCAGATGATGACAATTGTTTATTTGCAAGGGGAATAAACTATAATAGTAGGGAAGTTTTGCTGCAGTTGTACAGGACATTGTTGAGACCACTGTTCGTTTTGGAAGGCAGAGCAAAAGAACGAAGTATTAAATGGGGAAAACTGCAGAAAGCTGCAACACAAAGGAACTTGGGGAGTACTTGTACATAAAACAGCATACAGGTATAGCAGGAAATCAGAACGAAATGTTAGTGCTTCGTTCAAGAGTCTTGGAGTACAAGAATGTGAAAGTCTTACTGCAACTGTACAAGGTCCTAGTGAGACAGCACTATGAGCAGTTTTAGCCCCTTTGTTTATGGAAAGATATCATTGAATTGGCGACAATCCAGAGAATGTTAACTAGGATGATACCTGGTATGGAGGGATTGTCTTATGAGCAAGGGTTAAACAGATTGGGGCTCTACTCACTGGAATTTGAAAGAATGAGTGGTGATCTCATTGAAACATATAAGGTTCTTAAGAGGCTTGACAGGATAAATGGTGTTTCCTGACGTGGGAGAGGCTAGGACCAGAGGACATTCTGAGAATAAAGGTGGTGCTGATTTAAGACTGAGCGGAGAGGGAATTTCTTTTCTCAAATTATTGCAAGTCTTTGGAACTCCTTACCACAGAGAGATGTGGGGCAAAGTCATTGTGTTATTTTAGTGTAAGATACATAGATTAATCTAAAGAATTAAGAGCTGTAGGGAAATTGCAGGAATGTAGATGTTTAGGATTTATGTTTTAGAGCTACATTTCTCACCTCTAACTGCATTTGAAATTCTATCATATTGTGATCACTTTTGCATATTGGATTCTTTACGATATGGATATTAATCCTGTCTAATTACACGTTACTGGGTCTAAACTGACCCGTTTCCTGGTTCCCTAAAATGTCCCATATACACACTATGAATTTATCCTCTAAGGCTACCTTGGCCAATTTAATTTGTTCAATCTACTCTTGCAGACCCCACTTACAATTTATTTTTATTTATTAACATATAGTTTGTTTGAAGTACAGCCACTATTGGCAAAAGTTTGGTATTAGTTACTGTCCCACCAGTGACTTATTCCCTTTGTTGATTCATAATCTTCATTCAAACTGATTTCAGTTGTGTTCATTTACTGCTCAATAACTTTCAGACAGTGTTAGGAAAAGCACAGTTTACTTTGCACAATAATATGTTTTCTTTGAAATCGTGTTGAGCCTGTGTTATGAAGTATGCTAGAGCATCAGAATGTTTTTCACCTGGAGTTAGAAAGTGTCTTATTTCTTTTGTGAAATTCAGTCATCTAGTCCCTAAGATTTGGAGCTTCCTCTCTGTATCTCTCTACTTCTTTCATCCATTAATATTCTGCTTAAGACCTTCCTTATTAATGAAGTTTTTAGCGATCAGACTAAATATGTATATTTGTCTCCAAGTCAATTTTAACATAAATACTCTTTGTGAAGCAGGTTCAGTATAAGTGCTTGTTGTTGTAGTATGCACAGGAATTATTAAAAGGGCAAAGAAAGTGTGATGCAACGTTTTAAGCTCTTCCTGTCTTCTCAGTAACTTGACATTATCCTTGGCGTTGCCCTATTTCTGATTGAGGAGAGAATGCAGAACAACATAGGTGTCCCCCGTATCCATGGGTGATACATTCCAAGACCTACTGCAGATGCCTGAAACCACAGATAGGAGCGAACCCTATCATTTAAATGGGAAATTTACCTCCTTGGTAGCCCCCTGGAATTATTTCTGGTATGTTCCATGTAATATTTTCAGGCCATGGTAAATTACAGAAACGGAATGCACGGAAATAGGGGTTCGACAGGACTTAATTTCGTAGTCAGGAGAAAAATCATGTGACTCATGTGAGATAAACAAAATGGAAAACTCTTAACAGACAAATCACCTTCTGATGTTATTCATTTGGATGACTGCCTTATTTTTTGCAACACCCAATGTATCATTAAAGATTTCCACCTTTACCTTTCTAGGTTCATGAGGTGTAGATTTTAGTACTAAGTTTTTATATGTATGGGTGTTTTTCATGAGAGGGGAGGCACATTGTTCAGATATCTTGTGAAATGTAAACTTCTTCAACGCTTGGTAGCATGAAGGAAAATGCTGGCAGGAGAAGGGGACACTGGATCACTGAATGAGGCTCTGATCAAGAAAAAGGAGGCATATATCAAGTATAGATAGCTGGGATCAAGTGTATCTCTTGAGGAGTATCGTAGGTATAGGAGTTCACTTAAGATCAATATCAGAAAGGCAGAAAGGGAACATGAAACAGCTTTGGCAGATAAGGTTAAGGAAAATCCAAAGAGATCCTACAAGTATATTAAGGACAAAGAGTAATTAGGGGGATATAAGGCCTCCTAAAAATGAATGAGGCCATCGATGTGTGGAACCACAAGAGATGGATGAGATTCACGTCGGTATTTGCTGTGAAGAAAGACATGGAAGCTACAGAACTCGGGGAAATAAATACTGATGTCTTGAAAAGAGTTTGCATTACAAAAGCGAAGGTGCTGGAGGTCTTGAAACTCATAAAGGTTGATAAATCCCGAGGACCTGATCGAGTGTATCCCAAGACATGGTAAAAAGCGAGGGAAGAAATTGTGGAACCCAAAGCAGAGATATTTCTATTATCGACAGTCATGTGTGTGATGCTGGCAGACTGGAGGTTGGCTGATGTTGTGCTATTATTTAAGAAAAAAGGATGTTCCTGCAAGGAGAAGCCTGGGAACTACAGACTGGTGAGCCTGATGTCAGTGGTGCGGGATTTGTTGGAGGTCTGAGAGACAGGAAAACATGAATTTGGAAACATGATTAGGAATAGTCATCATGGCTTTGTGCTTGGGAAGTTCTGTCTCACAAACTTGATTGAGTTTCTTGAAGAGGTGACAAAGAAGATAGATAAAGGCAGAGCGGTAGACATTGTCTACATGGGCTTTAGGAAGGCCTTCGATAAAATTCTGCAAGGTAGACTGGTTAGTAAGGTGAGATCCAGGGAGATCTAGCAATTGGAGACAGAATTGGCCTGACTGTAGGAAACAGAGGGTAGTGGTGGGTGTATGTTCTGGAGACCTGTGACCAGTGCTGTGCTACAAGGCTCTGTGCTGGTCCACTGTTGTTTGTCATTTGTACAAATGATTTGGATGCAAATATAGGAGATTTGTTTTGCATATGATATCAAAATTGGTGGTACAGTAGTCAGTGAAGAAGGTTATCTATGAGTACAATGGGATCTTGGTGAACTGAGCGAGTGGCACAAGGAATAGTAGGTGGAGTTTAATTTACATAAATGCGAGATTTTGCATTATGGTAAGACAAATCAGGACAGGACTGACACAGTTAATGGTAGGATTCTGGGGCATATTGTCAAACAGAGAATCCGAGGGGTGGAGGTATATAGTTCCTTCAAAGTGGCATCACTAGAAAGGGTGCAAAAAAGATTTACAAGGATGGTACTGAGATTGGAGGATTTGAGTTATAAGGAGAGGCTGGATAGGCTGGGACTCTTTTTTTTTTCCTGGAGTGTAGGAGGCTGAGGAATGACCTTATAGAGGTTTATAAAATCAGGAGGGGCATAGGTAAGGGAGATAGCCAATGTCTTTTCCCCAGGGTAGGAGAGTCTAAAACTAGAGGGCATGGGTTTAAAGTGAAAAAGGCAAGACTTATAAGAAATCTGAGGGGCACACAGAGGGTGGTCCATGAGTGGAATGAGCCATCAAAGGAAATGGTGGAATGGGTACGATTGCAACATTCAAAAGACATTTGATCAGGTACATTTCATAGGAAAGGTTTAGAGGGAACAAAAACAAAATACTGCTGGAAAAGCTCAGCAAGTCTGGCACCATCTGTGGAGAGAAATCAGAGTTAACGTTTCAGGTAAATTGACCCTTCTTCAGAACCCTTTGGGTTCCTTCAGGAGCCTCTTTGGGTCAGTGGACTCAAAACATTAATTCTGATTTCACTTGCTGAGCATGTTCAGCAATATCTGTTTTTTTTGGATTACTTAAAGTGTGGAAACAGGCCCTTCGGCCCAACAAGTCCACACCGACCCGCCGAAACGCGACCCACCATACCCCTACATTTACCCCTTACCTAACACTACGGGCAATTTAGCATGGCCAATTCACCCGACCCGCACATCTTTGGACTGTGGGAGGAAACCGGGGCACCCGGAGGAAACCCATGCAGACACGGGGAGAACGTGCAAACTCCACACAGTCAGTCACCTGAGGCGGGAATTGAACCCGGGTCTCAGGCGCTGTGAGGCAGCAGTGCGAACCACTGTGCCACTGTGCCGCCCAGTTTCTGATTTCCAGCTTTCGCAGTTCTTTTGGTTTTTATGGAGGTTTAGAGGGATATGGGCCGAAAGCAGGTAAATGTGACTGGTATAATTTCGGAAACCTGGTTGGCATGGATGAGTTGGGCGAAGGGTCTGTTTCCGTGCTGTACAACTCTGTGACTCTATGACAAAGTTATCAATAGCCTTGAAGCAATACTGCTCCATCAAAATGCCACAAGTACACTGATCCCTGCAACATCTTTTTGATATAATGCTTATGTGTAATGGACTTTGCTGAATTAAGAGGCTTTGAATGCTTTTTGTTTTGTTGTTATTGATTGAATTGGGCTGAGCTGAAGAATTTATTTGTTTTGAAGTTGAATGAATTTGACTGGTGTCTCAGCTAAATTAATTGTTCGCCATGTTAGGTCATGTTAGAAATACGAAGGAAGAAGTATTTGGTTTTGGTACCATATGTCATCTAAGCATTTCAAAATATTTAATTAAATTAATTACTTGTGGCTGACAGTGACAGTGGAGGAACTGCAGTCACTGTTTTATTGATGTGAAAATTGAGAAATATAAATTGCATAATTACATCAGTCTGTTAACAAAAGAGAAAACCAAACACAGGTATAGTCCTATGAAGTCACTGAATTCCTTAGTAGCCTTGTCCCAATCGCATGTTAAATATTTAGGAACATGTACCTTGAAATAAGTATAGTGGACAGAGGGGAGGTAATTAGGAAAGCAAATGGAATGTTGCCCTTCATTGCTAAAGGGATTGAGTTTAAAAGCAGGGAGGTTATGTTGCAGCTGGACAGGGTGCTGGTGAGGCCACACCTGGAGTACTGCGTGCAGTTTTGGTCTCCTTACTTTAGAGAGGATGTACTGGCACTGGAGGGGTTGCAGAGGAGGTTCACTAGGTTGATTCCTGAGTTGAGGGGGTTGGCTTATGAGGACAAGCTGAGTAGACTGGGATTATATTCATTGGAATTTAGAAGAATGAAGGAGGTTCTTATAGAAACATATAAAAATATTGAAGGGAATTAGTAGGATAGACATAGAAAGGAAGTTTCCACTGGCAGGTGAAACTAGAACAAGAGGGATAGCCTCAAAATAAGGGGAAGCAGATTTAGGACTGAATTTCACCCAGAGGGTTATGAATCTGGGGAACTCCCTGCCCGGTGAAGTAGTTGATGCTATTTCAGTAAATGTTTTTAAAGCTAAGATAGATTTTGTTTGAACAGTGAAGGAATTAGGGGATACAGTGAGAGGATGGGTGAGTGGAGCTGAGGCCATGAAAAGATTGACCATGATCCTACTGAATGGTGGAGCAGGCTCAATGGGCCAGACAGCCTACTTCTGGACTGGACTGTTAATCCAGAGACCTAGGTAACGTTCTAGGGATCTACCATGGCAGGTGGTGGAATTTGAATTTAATAAAAATCTGTAATTGAAATATCTGATGATGTCTGTGAAGCCACTGCTGATTGGTTTGCTATTTTATTTTAGGGAAGAAAACCACGAAATTGCTAAATAAAATCTAGAGATTCCAGTATTATATTACTGTAATGTGTCTTTAGAACAGCGCCTGGTAGCAAAGGAAAAGTTTTTTAAAAATAAAGGAAACTTACATGCTGCAATCAAAAATCATTCTAAATAACTATCTATTGTTATACCAGAGTTCATTTCTCCCTATTCCAGTCTTTACAAAACATTTACTGTCCAGGAAAACCCATCCCTGTATTAAAGAAAACTAGTGTTGTAACATTCGTGTAATGTCATTCTTGGCCTCAGAATGTGCCAAGCCCAAATACATACTTTCAAAGTTAAGTTGCTGTTGTATGGGCAAACTCAGCAGTTAAATCTGTGCCCAGCAAGCAATGATATAAGACCAGAAATGGGCAGTTCAGCCCCTTGAGTCATTCTGCCCTTCACTGAGTTCAAAGCTGATCTATAGTGCTGCACTCTGCTCAAAAAATGGCTTTGATCACTTCGAGTCATACACTTGGTCAAATCTTCAAGTGGGGCTTCAACTCTCAAACTGTGACTTGGATAAAAATGCTATTGATTGAGCCAAACTATCACTTGCCAGCTTTTCCAGTAAATCTAAATACTGAACTCCCATTTCTTGTTATTATCTATTTATCTTTTCATGTTCTTCCTTCTCAAATACTGTTCTTTTGAATAATTTTATAGCCTTTGCCTCAAGAGCTATCTTTCAGACTTCTACAAATTCCTGTGTGAACACTTCTGCCCACCCTTCATTATTTTAGTGAACGTTGCTTTTGAAAGTGCCACACAAGCAAAATACAAGAAAGATTTAACATAAATATTCACAAACAACATTAAAGCATACCTGAACATGTAGGGACATATCAGAGAACAATTTGCAAATACTACAAAAACTACAAACACAGAATTAGAAGCCAGCATTCAGCTCCCATAAAGAACATGCATCTGTTTGTCTCTCAGTTAAACCTCCCAAGGTGCTTTAGCTTCCTGAGACATTTTCAACCACGTAAGGAAACTTTAGACACATTACCATCGCTTGGTCAAAGAAGGAGATTTTAAGGAGTGGCTTGGGGGAAGAGACAGAGGGAGACAAAGTCACTGTCAGAGTAGGTCCTCAGCAGCTAAAAATACTGACAGCAGGTGGTAAAGCAATGAAGGTCAGGCTTGGAGGTGAGGCTAAATTGTAGGTGTGTAGCAATCTCATAGGACTGTAAGTTTACAAATATACAGAGGGGAAAAACTAACGAAGGATTTTAAGTTGCAATGACAGAAAAATCACAAAATTAAAGTTGCAATGACAGAAGAATAACATTAAAGACGTATTTAGATGTACTCAAGCCATACAAAGTTATGGGTCAAAAGCTGGAAAATGGGATTAAAATATTTAGGTGGTTATTTTTGACCAACACAGATGCAATGGGCTGAAAGGCCTTTTCTGTGCTGTAGATTTCTCTGATTCTAGAATGTCTAAAGCTGATTCTATAGACAGAAAATATTGTATTGTAACAACTTGGTTTTTACCTGTCTTACCTCAACAAAATCAATTTTCTAATTTTTAAAATTTGGAAAGGTTAAATTCAGCTTGTTGCTTTAACATTAAGTTGTTGAAAATTAAATTAGAGTGTAGCCATGGGAATTTAAAGCTACCCAAACAGGGAGCCACAGCTGAGACATGCCGAACACTAGTGCTGTTTACTTTCACAAATTTCTGAACCTTCAAAGCAGTAAGTTGACCCTGGGATGTCAATCATTCAAAATTATCAGCATGGCTGGCAGCCTAAGCATCTTGTTAGGAAAAGGATTGCTTTTTCTCATTTTGACCACCAACTGTCCTTGCTTAATTAAACTGTTGAAAAGATGGCCAAACTGCAGTCCTTGCTCCAGCTCAGTAAGTAACCACATGGACTTCAGATAGAGGTCACTGAACTTCAGCACTTTCTCTCTCTCTCTCTTTCTTACCCTTTCTGTCTGTCACACACAGAATGGGCTCATTAGCCCTAGCATCCTGAAAACTAAAACATTTATCTGGTTTGAGAGTGATCTAATACCTACATTTAAATCAAGTTTTGTGTCTTATTTCTTTCCCATTATCCAAGGCATACATGGCATTATCTGACCACACACTGAACGTTGTATTCTGCTTGTTCAGGTTTTTTATATATATAGTTTAAGTCAACTGGTTTATAATCATGCCTAGTGTTGAAGGAGTGCTTTTCAATCCACTTTGTATTAAGAAAGCAGAATATGCATATGTGATATTGCATTAGCCACAGAAGCTTACCGTGTTACCATCCTATTTCATTTGACCATTACATATTGGATGATAAAGTTTGTATTAAGATTAAAGAAAAATTAGAAAAAGAATTGGAACTCATAAAATTATCCAATTCTTACTGGGAACATGTTTAATGAGGTTTTCTTAACTGGGGCCTGAGATTTTTAGGGCCCCACACTTAGCCTTGGGTCTTCATAGAATCTCTACAGTGTAGAAACAGGCCATTTGGCCCAATAAGTCCACCCAGATCCATTAAGAGTAACCAACCCAGACCCATTCCCCTACCCTATTCCTCTACATTTACCCCTGACTAATGCACCTAATCTACACATCCCTGAACACTAGGGGCAATTTAATATGGCCAACTCACCTAACCCGCGCATCTTTTGGATTGTGGGAGGAAACTGGAGCATGCAGAGGAAACCCACGCAGACGTGGGAAGAATGTGCAAACTCTACACAGACAATCGTTTGAGGCTGGAACTGAACCAAGGTACCTGTCACTGTGAGACAGCAGTGCTGCCCATTCGCCCATGTTGTCTTCTCGTTAACCTTTTAGTCATCATTGCGTGAGCTCAGTTCCTAGTGTGACTGCTAGTTTTCTTCCTAGCAAACCCTTGGATGCTACAGATGTTTCTCACTACCGTCCAGCAGCCAAACCCATCCCCTCAGTATTGTCTTCAACGTACTGTGAGAATAATGTCACAGTAAATTCATTAGCTTCTAAAAGGAAGCAGTTGTAAAGAAATGAACTACTCAGTTTGATCATTGAGTTTTTAATTTGTTGTGGGTGGAAGCATTTTTGTGATAACTACTGTACATTTTCTAAAAATAGCCAGTATTTGTTTTTGATATGCATCAACATCTTGCCCACAGCTGAGAGTGGACAGAGTAGCGGACAGTTCCAGGGAAGATCATCTGAAGGTTCAGCTGTATGGTCTCAGTGGCAAGGCCAGCATCATAATCAACAGGCAAGTGAACAGCATACACATCAACAACCAGGACAACCAGAGGTCTTTCAGGTGAGGGTCTGCATAAAGTTCATCTATTTCTGAAATTTCACTCATTTGCTCTACACTTTCTACTCACTCTAGTATTCAGACAGAAATTAACCTATTGTGAAATTCTCACACAATCAGTGACAACCGTAAAATCACATCATCATCATACAATTAATTTACTCCGAGCAGCATCACTGTCATTTGTTTTCATGACTTGTCCTTATGCCCAGTGCTGCCCAATAAATAAGAGCCTTGTTTCATCCCTTCAGATATTCAGTCAGCAGCAGCAGACGTGCAATAAGCCAAAAAATCAAAACCCCTTGGGTTCACTTGTGGGCTCCCAGCAGCATTTGGAAGGGGTGGGCACCTGCTGCGGGCTGTGCCCTGCTCTTGCTACCAACCCTCACCTGGGCCCTTGTTCTGTGCACTGGCCAAGGTTCTCAAATCCCGTTTTAAATACCATCTTCTGTATGGAATTATCCAGACCCCGATGTGGGGTGATCCATTGTTTCTCCTTGGACCAAACATTTGGGCACAATTAGTAGTACGGAATTATGCCCATGTTTTTGAAAAGCCTTGTGTTTCCACTCAAACTCATTTATGGAGACATACTTTTAAGGTGACAGGAGAGTGGTTTAAAAAAGACATGGGGGCAATTTTTTTTATGCATGTGGAATACATGAGGAAATGGTGGATTTGGCCACAGTTACAATGTTTAAAAGGCAGGAAAGGTTTGGAGGGATATAGACCAGGAGCAGGCAGGTGGGACTAGTTAGGGATTATGTTCAGCATGGAGTGGTTGGACCGAAGTTTCCATGATCTATGACTCTATATAAGAGCAAATGGAAAACCTGCCTTTATCCAGAGTAATCATGTAACATTTTAAATAGCAATTTTTTTTAAAAGTATGTTTTCCAGTTTGATTCATACATTTGAAATTGGGTTTACTACAAAAAAAATGTTTTAAATCACTGCCAGTCCAACACCTAAGAGTAACCCAATTTTAATTGTCTGAAAATGCTTTGGGAAAAAAAAGTACAAAATTATTTTCTGTCAGGTAATCGTAGTCAGATCCGTCGAATATTTTTAAAACAATTGGAACATTTTAAACATAATTACTTGCACCTAAATAATCAAACTTAGTTTTTGGAGATTTTATGAAGGAAAGAAATTGAGAGCAAGGAGTGGAAAGTGGGTGGTGTGGCGTAGTGCATTGTTGCTGGAAAGTAATCCTGAGATCCAACTAATGTTCTGGAGCCCAGGTTTGAATCCCACCATGCCAGATGTTGGAATTTTAATTCAAACAAAAATATCTAAAATTAAAAATCTAATGATGACCATGAAATTGTTGCTGATTGTCATAAAATCCCATCTGGTCCAATTAGTGCCCTTTAGGGAAAGAAATCTGCACCTGTGCTGGCCTACATGTGACTCCAACCCACAGAAATGTCATTAACACCTAAATACTTCCTGCCTAGCAATCAACTCAGTTGTATGAAACATTAAAAGCCTCAAAAAAAGTAACAAAACCAATAGATCACCTGGCATCGACCTAGGCACTGGAAACTACAATGGCAAAATCAGACATGTTGACCTTGCAAAGTCCTCTTGACTAACATCTGTGAGTCAGTGCCACAATTGGGTGAACCATCTCATGGATGGGTCAAGCATCAGCCACATATTCATTTTCACAGAATGGCCTTACAATTTCCCAGACAATGTGCTCACCATCCTGCCATTGGGATAGGACGTATCCAACAGAGGTGGTGGCACAGTAGTATACAGTCAGGAGGAAGATGTTTAGTGTCCTCAATACTAACTCTGAACCTCATGAATTCTTATAACATGAAATCATATGTAGGCAAGGTAACATTCTATTGATTACTACATACTTGACTGATGAAACAGTACTCCTCAATCTTCAACACCACTTAAAAAGACACACTAAGGTGGGCAAGAGCACAGAGTGTATTCTGGATGGGGAATTCAATGTTCATCATCAAGGGTCAGCAGCACTTACTGAGTTGATCGAGTCCTAAAGGACATAGCTGCTAGACTGGCTCTGCAATAGATAGTGGAGGAATCAACGAGAGACAAAATCATGTTTGACCTCATCCTCACCAATCTGCCTGATGCAGATGTTTATGGCATTATTAATAAGAGTGACTACCACACAGTTCTTATGGGCACAAAGTCCCATCTTCACACTGAGAATACCCTCTGTTATGTGGAGTAGCACTACTACATTGTTCAATGGATAGATTTTGAACAGATCTACCAACTCAAGACTAGGTATTCATGAAGTGCTGTGGGCCATCAACAACAGCCAAAATTTATTCTAACACAGGCTACAACCTCAAGGCCTGCATATCTCCTCTCTTCAACCTCAAGGTCTGCATATCTCCTCTCTACAACCTCAAGGCCCGCATATCTCCTCTCTGCAACTTTAAGGCCTGCATATCTCTTCTCTACAACCTCAAGGCCTCCACATCTCCTCTCTACAACCTCAAGGCCTGCATATCTCCTCTCTACAACTTTAAGGCCTCCACATCTCCTCTCTACTCTCTCAAGGCCTCCACATCTCCTCTCTACACTCTCAAGGCCTCCACATCTCTCTACACTCTCAAGGCCTGCATATCTCCTCTCTATAACCTCAAGGCCTGCATATCTCCTCTCAACCATTACCATCCAGCCTGAGGATCAATTCTGATGCAATTAAAAGTGCTGGGCAGCATGCAAGTGCAGCGTCAGGCAGAACAACAAATGAGGTGTCAACCTGGTGAAGCTGTAACACAGGGATACTTGTATGTCAAACTGCATAAGGAGCAAGTGATAGACAGAGCTAAGTGATTCTATAACCAATGGATCAGATCAAAGCTCTACAATCCTGCCAATTCCAGGCTTGAATAGTGGTGGACAATTATACAATTTTGTGGCAGAGAAGGCTTCACAAACATCCCCATCCTTTATGATGGGGAGCTTAGTACATCGGTTTAAATTAAAAGGCTGAAGCATTTATAACTTTCTTCAGCCAAGCATGTGAAGGAGAAAATGCATCTTGCCCTTCTCTGGATGTCCCCAGCATCACAGATTCCAATCCTCAGCCAATTCAATACCAAGAGCACCAGGACGTCATAACTTAGAACTGAACCACTGGTATGGGATTGCTTACCTCAGTTTATCACAGATGCCGGTCTTCAGCCAATTGGATTCCTTCCACGTGACCTCAAAACAATGGCTGATTAAACTGAATCCTTCAAAAGCTATGTGCCCAAATTATATTCTGAGAATAATAGGGAAGACAGTGCTCCAGAACTAGCCATGCCCCTATTGAAACTGATCAAGTTCCAGTACAGCTACAAGATTGGCATCTGTCTGACTCTGTGGAAAAATGCCCAGATATGACTCTTATACAAAAATCAGAATAATCCAACCAACATATGTACTGCTGTTTCATTCTATTCTTGATCATCAAAAAAATGATGAAAGGGGTTATCAACAGTGCTACACGCAGGACTTGGCAATAACCCGTTCACTGACACTCGGTTTGTGTTCTTCCAATACAACTCCACTCCTGACTTCATTACAGCCTTGGTTCAGATGTGGGAAAAATGCTGAATTCCAGGGGTGAGATGACTGACTGACTGACCGAGTGTGGCATCAAGGAACTCTAGCAAAACGAGAGAGTGTGTGACTCAGAGAGAAAACTCTTTCGTGGTTGGAATAATGCTGAGGACAAATGAAGATCGAAACAAAAACAGAAATTGCTGGAAAAGCTCAGCAGATCTAGCAGTGTTCGTGGAGAGAAATCAGAGTCAACGTTTTGGGTCCAGTGGCCTTTCTTTAGAACAAATTAAGATCGTTCTGATTGTTAGAGGTCAGTCATCTCAGCTCCAGGACAACTCTGCAGGAGTTCCTCAGGGTAATGGACTAGGCCCAAACTTCTTCAGCAGCTTCACCTCTGACCTTCGCTGATGATTACACAATATACAGTGCTATTTACAACTCAGATTCTGAAACAGAATCTAAATGCAGTAAGACCTGAACAGTATTATGCAGGGTTGGGCTGATAAATGGCAAGTAACATTCATGCCTCATAAATGCCATGCAATGACCATCTCAGTAAGAGACAATATAACAATATTCAATGACATTACCATCACTGGATATCCCACTATCAACATCCTGAAGTTACCATTGACCAGAAATAGAACTGGACTCACCATATAAATACAGTGGCTACAATAGCAGGTCAGAGATGAGGAACCCTGCAGTGAGTAACTCACCCCCTGACTCCCCAAAACCTATTCACTATCTACAAGGCACAAGTCAGGGTGTGAAGAAATACTACCAACTTGTCTGGATGAGTGCATCTCCAACAACTCAAAAAGCTTGACATTATTAAGGACAAAGCAGCCCACTTGATTGGCATCCACAAACATTTACTCCCTTTTCCACCACTGACTTTCAGTCGCAGCAGTGTGTACTACCTGCAAGATGCACTGCATAACAACACCAAAGTTCATTAGACATCATTTTCAAAACTAATGAGCACTGCCATCTAAACGATCCAGGGCAGCAAATATATAAGAACCCCACCAATTGTAGTTTCCCTCCCAAGTCATTCACCATCTGACTTGGAAGCATATTACCATTCTTTCAGCGTCGCGGGGACAAAAATTCTAGAACACCCTCTTTGACAGCATTGCAGATGTACCAATACCACATAGATTACATCAGTTCAAGATGCAGCTCACCATCACCTTCCCCTTGGCAGCTAGAGGTAGGTAATAAACGCAGGCCCGGCCAGTCAAGTCTACACCCCTTCATTAATAAAATAAAATTTTCCAAAGATGATTTATTCACTGTGGGCCATTTTGGTGAGCGAGGTCTGCTTCTAAAGGAAGATTTTCAAAATCAGCACAGACCTCACAAAAGTGTGAGTTGTTATACAATTTACACTCCAAATTGTGTGATCTTTTACACCGACATTGGACAAAAATATGAGTTGTGCCTTCCACAACATCCAACGGCTTTTCATCTATATCGAATTACATTTCTACATTTGTTGATCATTTTTAGCTGCATCTCTAAGTTACATGCTTTTATTCCAGATGTTTTGCGGTAATATTTTCATAAAGCTTAATATTTGCATTATGAGACGGCTTAATATTTTCTGCATGCGGATCTTTCAAGACTCTAAGCTTTAGTCGGTTTGTACTTGCAGGATATGTTGTCCATGCTTGGAGATCCAACACAGGGGACTGGCAATTACAACAATGAGGACTTTGCTGATCTCAGCATGTTCCCATCATTTTCTGAGTAAATGGCTAATAAGCTGGTGGTTGATCACTGAGAGGTGAGCATATAATCACAGAAAGAATTTGGCTTAAGGAATCCTTTTGAGAAAATTTGAGCCGTTTAAATAAAACCAAATGGATTCAATTCAGTAGCATTAGCAAACTATGTCACACATTCCAGGCAGTGAATTGGGAAAACTAGAGCAAATGTATGCAGTGTAATGAATACCACAGTCTAACCAAACTTTATTGGATCATCCCCTTAACTTCATGAGGGGAAAAAAAATTACCATAACCAGATGTTAGCAGTTAAGACACAAATATATGTGTCAAAAATGTAAACATGCTTAACGGTAGATATACACTGCCATAGAATTGGGCAACACAGAATAAAAAGGTCTGAGTGATGTGAACCAACAAAAGGAAGATTATAATCTGGTCTTCTTACAAACATGTTGAATAAGCAAATACTTCAAAGCTAAATTAAAAATGAAACATAACTATGATCTGAAGAAACATTCAACCAAAAGATACATATATTAAACTGTACGCTATAGTTTTACGATGTCGCTGTTCAGTATGAGTGACCATTTTCTTCCTACATCTGATCCAAAGTGTTCACTCAATCTTCAGAGGTTTAATCTTTGGATTATAGATCATCTCACCAGCAAGTTCCAGCATGGTCCAGATCTCTTGAAGACTGAAGCCAGTCAAGTATCACCACTGGAGTATTTTCTGTCAATTTAAAAGAGGAACGTTCCTATTATCTTGACAGTGTAAATGTCAGAGAGGAAGGGAGGAACTATCAAAATCCTTCCCTTCTTTTCTCTTACCTTACCAAGCAGATCAGTGTGAGTGTGCCATTCTGTAATATCCTGTGCCTCACCAGGGTTTTGCATTTTACTATTGGCTTAGATTGTATTAGACTGTTTATAATCAGTGTTCTTCTACATGTTCCACGTTTATATTCATTATTAAAATTATAAATGTTGCAATTTGATGTTCAGATTCATGCCTTAATATTAATATCTTGTAAACACTATTACTCGTGTAGCTTTTGCTGTGGTATGGGCAAGTCTTCAGTGTTGTGTCTTAGTCATTTATAACATGGACTATTCTTGTATTAGGTTTGTCAGTACCAATAGAACCAAGAAAACAGCAGGTGTTGTTTGTAAAAATGGATCAAGTTAGGGAAGGCATTGGGTCCTACAGTGCTATACATTGACAACAATGGTATAAGATAGTGGTCCCTCTTAACCCATCATATTTAATTTGCAGAGGTTAGGTAATTATAATGTATACTAGTCCAAAATATGATTTAGAAACCAATATGAATTAACACAAATAACAGCTTAAAATGTTAAGAAACTGTCCCTTACTACACACCTATTTGTGTCCAAAAACATCCCAGTCCCTGAAATGTACATGATTATTAATTTTGTGGTATAATTACATCATCACAGTTACGGGTCTGGTGTGAAGCTAACAATACTCAATGCTGGGTTAGATTTCCAACCTTGTTTCAGTCTGGTAAATCTACAGGCACTTGAAAAGATTGTTTTAAGAACAATGAAAATTGTAATTATTGCTCAAAAACATACAATGACATACCATGAGAGTACATCTCCTGGCTGGGCTACCTATAAAGCCTCAGCAGCAGGTTTTAAAATCTTTTCTCTAATTTTGTTTAGATAGCATCACGGGTGTATGAAGGTACTATAATTGGTTCAGTTAGAACTTTATCAAATTATGTATAGAATAAATTGTCAAAGATAAATATCTCTGTTCATTCGAGATCAGCATCAAATGATCATAATTTCACTCCAGTATTGTTAAAAAAAACTTTCTTTATTTGATTTACGGAAACTTTAAAGATGTGGATTCAGTCTTTACTACTTTGCTGAACAATGCAGTACTTTTAAAATCTGCTGACCAAGGGAAGTGCCCTTTGCCAATTAAAATAAAATCTTTAACTTTCCTGTTTCCTGAGGTTAAACCTCAGGAAACAGGTTATAGAATCCAACAGAACAAAAGCAAAATTCTGCAGACTGTGTAAATCTGAAATAAAAACAGAAAGTGCCAGAGAAACTCAGCAAGTCTGGCAGCATCTGTGAAGAGAGGAAAACACCGTGAACATTTTGAGTCATTTTTGGAGCAGTTAACTCTTTTTCTCTCCACAGATAAAATCTAATAGAATAGCCCTCTAGTACTAGTAGTTAGCCAATGAATAAAGCTAACTGTACACAAAGTAACAGGTATAGAAGATAACTGAAAAAAAGATTTAGGGAGGTTGAGAGGTTCAGCATAAGCTGATCCATATTCCTTCCAAGCTGGTGAGCGACCGTTTATCAGTTTTATATAACCAAACTCTCCTAATGAAGTATTTTGATCACTTAAAATTATATATAATTGGGGTGATTGTGTCCCAACATGACACTCCCCTTGAAACATTTCCTTTCTATCCAGCAAAGTAAAAGATAATTAAAACCAGAATAATATTAGGTTTTCATACTCTTGGCACACATTTCTCATGATATCAATGAAATAAAATCTCTCAAAGTATTTCCTTTTGCTCACCAGTGTCAAAAGATACTCAGAATTCAGCTATGTACATTAGGGAAAAAAGAGCTCTTTTAAAAAAAAGTTAGCATGCAGTGTGGAATTTATGTTAAATATTCTTTAGGTATCCTTGTTATATTTGAGTTATTTCCATCTTCGAGGCCCTCACAATAATATGCAGTCAAACCTGGCTGTACTCAACCTTTTGTTCAATTTGTAATGGAAATGCAATAATGAAGCTTTACTGTAGCACTGAAACAACAGTTGCATTTTTATAGTACCTTTAGCATAATATTAACAGACAGGGCAGTTCACAGAATCATTATTGAACAACATTGTTGAGCAAAATCTTGCCAGAATACTTGGTCTTAAGAACAAGAAAGCTAGTGAAGCAGAGAGGTTTAGGGAGGGAATTGCAGAGGCCAGGGTTCAGGCAGCTGAAGGCACAGCTGCTGACGGTGGAACAATTGAAATCAAGGTTGAGCAATTGACGAGAATTGCTAGAGAACTCAGAACATTAAAATACTGGAGAGGGTCATTAAAGATGGGGAGAGTCCAAGACCTTGAGGGGAAATGAAAATAAAAATAATGATTTAAAATCAAGCCATTGCTTGCCCTGAAGCCATTGTAAATCAGTGAGGACCAATTTGATGGGGTCTGGCAACACATAGTAATCAAGTAGCAATGGACTAGTAATTGTTGTATGAATTACTAATAGGATAGCACGGTGGCTTAGTAGTTAGTCCTGCTTTCTCACAGTACCAGGGACCTGGATTTGATTCCACTGATGGGATCTGTCTTTGTGAAGTTTTCACATTCTCCCCATGTTTGTGTGGGTTTCCTCCCCTGTTCAGTGATGTGCAGGTTAGGTAGATTGGTCATTCTCAATTGCCCATCATGTCCAGGGTGTGCAGGCTAGGTGGATTAGCCATGGGAAAAGCAGGGTTATAGGGATGGGGTGGGTCTGGGAGGGTTGCACTTTGGAGGAATGGCCTGTTTCCACACTGTAGGGATTCTATGATTCTATAATTAATTGCAATACCAATGAATACCTGCTTGTGGTTGGGAAGTTTGATGCTATCATCCCCTTTCACTGACTTGAAGTTAGGGTCTAATAGATTTACACAAGTAGAGGAAAACCTTTAGTGAATCTTAATGGGACAAGGTTCTTGGCTTAAACAAGATGTAGTTTGTTACACTATAGCAATCAGGAACAACTTACATTAGTAAGCCGGACACTCAAACTGGGACGACAGAGACCTAGGATATAGGTTTTCTCTTTACAAGATCCTAAGCTTCTCTGTCTTTTCCCCAGCCAACATCATCAGATCGGATGGAGGTTTAATGCAGTCTCCAACATTAACTGTTTCAGAATCATGAATCTAAACAAAGATGATCACATGGTCTAATGCAGTTGTTGGAGTTCTACTTGAGTTAACAGTAAGCATGAAACTATCATTTCCTTTAGGGAAGGAAATCTGCTGTCTTTGATCATCTGTTTTACTTGTAACTCCAGATCCACAGCAATGATTAGATTTCCTACATTATGGAAACTGGCCCTTAGGCCAAACAAGTCCACACCGACCTTCCGAAGAGTAACCCGTCCAGACCCATTGCCCTACCCGATATTTACCCCTGACTGATGCATCTAACACTAAGGGCAATTTAGCATGGCCAGTTCACCTAACCTGCACATCTTTGGACTGTGGGTGGAAACCGGAGCACCCGGAGGAAACTCACGCAGACACAGGGAGAATGTGCAAACTCCACACAGACAGTCACCCAGGGCTAGAATAGATGTGATTGACTCTTAGCTGTTCTCAAGAACAATTAGGCAAGAAACACCTACACCCCATTAATACTGTTATTCTTTAAACGTGCTGTAAAAGTAAAACCAAAATCAACCCAGCCCTTATAGCCATGTTATGGTTTCATTCTGTTTTCTGAGCTTCTCTGAACATGAGTAGTTTTGAGCAGTTAACCAGTTTAATCATCACTGTTTCTGAGTCTGCCCCAAATAGAGATGAGGGATCATGACAAAATCTTTGATTCTGAGACACTACTTAGAACTGTGGCTTCTTGGTCAATCAGAAAGTACAAAAAGTATAAACACCACATGGACCTAGTTAAGAGAACCAATACCCATAAAAGGACCTTTGCCTTAAAAGTGTGAAAGTAGAATAATTTTATTATTGTTCTGAACATTCTTCTTGAATTTTATTAAAATGTTATTGTCAAGTTGACCCATGAAGTGTAGCAAATGTTAAGTGTGACATATTAAAGACATCTCGTGTTCATGCTTCTGCTGGTTACCTTAGAAACAATGCAGAGATGAATAGTAAAGTGTAAATGTAAATAGTTGTATTAGATGTGCAGTGAACTTGCTGTTTTAGGAAATATTCTGTATTTTCAGCATTTTGTAAGTATTTTTGATGTAATTTCATGTAATGTAGCATTCTAATTTCTGCTAAAGTGCTGTTATTTTTGTACACTGCAATGCCATTTAACTTCATTTGAGAAAGAAATTTAGCTTCACTGTTGGGTGAATATAATGTTTATCCAGTCAATATAGTTGTAAATGTAATTGTGCAGAAAGGTTTTAGTATAGGAATAATTTGAATAACTATTTCTTTACAAGTGTAGAACTATTTTAATGGCGCAGTTTACTGTGACTAATTATTAACATTGAAATAAAATCCAACTTTGGGGAGTGTGAATTGGCCACCAATTGTACATTCTTCTCCATTAACTTCAGCGGGAAGAAAGATCAAGTAGGAGTTTATAATGTCCGAGAGTGTAGAATGGGTGAAATATATAGCAATTTACCCCACCAAACTTGGGTGTATTGTGTTTCAGTTATTTCTAATCATATTACTAAGACTGTATAAAAAAAAACATTTGTACAAATTATTTGTTGGCCATTGAGGGTAATCCTTCTTCATTCCACAAAAGCTGTTTCAATAATATACCCAGCCAAATGTATAGAGTCCCTGGGCAAAATATGATAACTGTAATCTTTCTCAGACAATTTTCTATTGTAAATGGATTCATAACCCAAATGCATATTACTATCTGAAATTATAATCAAGCTATTTTTAACAGTGATATTTATGTATATAGATTTTAACCTTCACTATTTAGTTTTTAATGCAACTAAAATTTGCCTATTAAAATGGCTCAAATTCACAATTCTTAAATATTCAAATATGGTACTAGAGTGTGTGAAAGCTTAACACAAAGCCTTCCTTCTTTTACATCAGATGTTCAGTGATGAATTTCCCTGAGTCATCTGTTACAATAGCCCGTGGTTTTTCAATAAAACACATTTAAGATCATGAACCCTGTGTTTCAATGTAACCCTAACGGGGTTATCGAAGTATTTATGTTCATTGTGTTTCTCTGTAAAGGTTTAATTTGCAGTGTTTGGACAAAGCAAATTGGGTTTCATCTGTTATTATGGTGATTAAATAAATCTCTGATTATCTGCAGTTGTTCATATCATGTGATTTTGGATCATTGACAGAACACGCTAAAAATATCTGGAAGTAGAAGTTACAAATGTCATTTTTGTGGTGTATGTGTAATACTACTAATAAAACCAAATGAGTAGCACTTGTCTGTTTATTTGTTTTTGTGTACAGAAACGTGGTCATATTATTGTTGCATTCAACAATATCCCATGGCTCAATACAAGATCTGGAGACTCCCTGCATGTTATGAAGGAGCCTGTTTCTCATTGCTAAGGAACCAGTTGAGATAATAGCTACTCACATGAATGTAACTCTTGTCAAAAGTTGCAGTGGTTTGTTTTTATGTATTTATTTCCAGCAGAGTGAAATATTGATGAAGCTGACCTTTTTGTTGTCTAAGAGTCAGAGGGCTACATACATGGAAGCAGATCAATATATTGAGTTGTCACCTGCTGGGGTTTATGTTATAGTTATAGTCTAAGATTGTCTTCTCCATTAAGTGTTTACTCTGCTGAGCGTGCATCAAATACCAACTTTTCAAATTGGGCTACTGAGAAGATTCACCCTTGAGTAATACTGTATAAACATTAGGATATACATTTTAACATCTGTAGCATTGCGAGTCGCTAAACTGAAGATTAGAGCATAATTACTGTCTTGTTCCTGTTAAGGCCGCTGCTTACAATACCTTACTCTCTGGAAAGGGGTAGCGCTCGAAAAGCACAACAACTCAGGCAGCATCCAAGAAGCAGGAGAATCGATGTTTCAGGCATAAGCCCTTCATCAGAAATGTGCAGGGGGTGGGGGATGGTGTGTGGTTGAGAGATCAATAAGAGGGGAGTGGGACTGGGGGAAGGTAGCTGGGAAGGTGATAGGTGGATGCAGTGGGTGATGGTGATAGGTCGGAGAGGAGGGTGGAGAGGATAGGTGGGAAGAAAGATGGACAGACAGAACAATTCAAGAGGGTGGTACCAAATTGAGAGAGATTATTCTGGAGAGGCTTGTCATCTCTCAAGTTTTGAAAGGTTCCAGTGATCTAATTGTATTTCAGATTATTTAATAGGCTAGATAGTGAGAAGTTATTTCTTATGTTGGGAACATTACCTTCAAATGTGAGCTTGGTCATTTCAGGATGATGTCAAGAAGTATTTCACTTAAAGGTTAATGGAAACGTGAAACACGTTCTTTGCTAATTATCTCAACTCTGTCTATTCTATCGCATAACCAATTCCCTACTTAGGCCAGTAAGATTCCTCCAAAGTATATGCACACTAATATTTTTTAATAAATGCCTATAAGAGGTTCATATAAAAATATGTTCGTCATTACTCCTTTAATGACAACACTAGTTACCATCTCAAAATATTCAATTAGTTTCTTTAAAAGTGACTTTCTCTTTACAAATCTGTACACGCCCTCTGTGATTAGTTCACGTTTAGCCAAGTACTCAATTGATGTCCTTAATTACAAATTCCGGTAACTCTCCCACAACAGTTGCCAGAATAATGAGCCTATAATTTCCGAGATTATCACCCTACTCTCAAACAATGGATTGTCTTTGGCAATTTTCCAACCCAAAGAAACAATTTCTCCATCAGGAGAAACACCATTTCCAAGTTCCGTTCTAACTCACGCACCATTCTGATTTTAAAGTACATCACTACTGCTTCATGATTGGTCAAAACTCTGCAATACTTTTATCTGATAATATTATAGGAGTACCTTCTCAAGAAAGCTGCTGTGCTTCAGGAACATAAAGGGGTGGGCATTAAATGCTGGTTTATTCACTTCCTGAATACGGTTAGACTTAGTTTTGAATTTCACTTTATACTAATTGTATTAGAAATCATTATTTAAATGCAAGCGAGTTTCTGATTTATTCTGCCTATTTTAGTACAATTGTATATTCGTTCTAAACATTTAGAAGCATTTATTTAAATACGTCTTGAATTTGACATTGTAAATGCAATTTCTTTAGAAAGGATTTGCTACATGAGAATTTAAGCAATAGTTTATTTTTCATTAACGTGCTTTGTTTAGTTAGTGATGAATATAGAAAATGCTGTCCGTCCAGCCATGATATATGATATTTTGCCATTATTTCTATAATCTGACATCAAGAACATGTAAATCTTCAGCATTGGCTACCTGTGTGTAACAGTGGATGGTGCACTGCCCTTTCACCTCAGGCACCTACTTTGCAGTTCAGTCTCAGCAGATAGGATGAATGTTTCCACTCCAGGCAGGTCATAAACTATTCGATATATAGAAGTAAGCCAATGAGAACATGGAACCTGTAGAGTCCAATCAGACATTGATCCTTCCGCACAGTTATGAATCAGTCCTGAATGGGATGTTGGATAAAGACTGCAACAATGGGGAGTTGGCAGAAAGGAAACCATATTCATCTGAACTTGACAGAGAACCTGCTGTTTGCTGCCTCAATGTGAACTCAAGGTTGCTGGCTGTAACTTTTAACCCAAGAGTTTGAGTGTTCCTGTGCAGCTTTGAAATGTTTCCTGTCCATTTTCCTGTGGTGTCTCATAAATCTTTGTGTCTTTGAAACAAATACAACCATTGACATTTTCCTTCTGACCTTGTTTCACTTAAACATTGTAATTGCTCATCATTTCCCACCGCCTCAAACACCACCACCACCACCCATATACACAGACACATGCGCACACGCACACGCACACACACAATGATGGCATTCAGTGCACATTGTTGTGCATTTTAAGTGTGTGGGTGGTTGAAGATTAAAATAGTCTAAGGTAGATGCACCAGATCAAGCTGATAATTTTCTTTCAGGAGGTGGTATCTCAAAATGATGGCAGAGGACCTGGAATGTAAAGGTTGATGACTATCAAAGTTACAGCAGACAGGTCAATTTGTAACTCTAGAATGTGAAGGAAAGATGTACACATTATATGTGCTACATGAAGTTGTGTACTCCAGTCAGGCTATTGTTTCCACCATAATTTCCTACTGCCTGGCTCTGACTTCACCCACTCTGAAATGCTGGTTCATTGCTTTCAACGACTAATGTACAAGGACACCCAGGTCTCACTGCACCTTCCCTTTTCCCAATCTATCCTCCCCAATTCCATACAGCTTCTGCCTGTGCTTGCAAGCATGTTTGCTGTCTCTAATCAGTCAGTTAGGATGTTACACAAACATTACCTGGAACCTGGAACAAAGCTGACACTCTCTTTACTGAATGTGTTCTTCACAGGAGAGTAAGTATGACAATCAGATACCGAATAAGCAATTACACTTTTCATGGACTCGGGACGGCCAAAGGTTGTTACATTCAGTGAATTACATTTTAATTACACTCACATTTTGTTATGTAAAGATACAGCAGCTAATTTTGCACAAAGCAAGCTTTTACATGTGACAGTGACCCGTTAATTAGTTAGCGATATAAGTTGAGGGTCTCTGGGGAGAATTTGTTTGTTCTTCTTGCTCCTCTCTGAACAGTTGATGAGCGATCTTCCACATCCCCCTGACAGGATAGATGTGAATGAATATTACCCGATTGTTTAAAAAGGAAGGCAGAGAGAAAATAGCAAATTATTGACTAGTTAACTTGACAACGGTGGTGGGAAAATGCTACAGTCTCTTATAAAGGATATAATAACAAAGCAGTTTAAAGATAGTGGCAAAAGAGGACACAACTTTAAGATGTGCTTAACAAATCTAGACTTTTCTGTGGATTTAAATAATCAGGTGAATAAGGGGGAGCCAGTGAATGTGGTTTACTTGGACTTTCAGCAAGCTGTCATTAAGGTCCCACATAAGAGGTTAATGTGGAAAATCAAAGCACATGGGATTGGTGTAGTGTATTGACATGGATTGAGAACTGGTTTGCAGAGAAGAAACAAAGCGTAGAAACAAATGGGTCTTTTTCCAAGTGCCAGGGGTGGTGCGGTACCACAGGGATCAGTGTTTGGACCCCACCTATTCACCATACATATTAATGATTTACATGAGGCAACCAAACGTAATATCTTGTACATTTTCAGATGACACAAAGCTGAATGGAAGGGTGAGCTGTGAGGATGAAGCAAATAATTGTTATTGGGACAAATTAATTTCATGGGTAAATGCATGGCCCATACTGTATAATGTGGATAAATGTGAGATTATCCATCCAAGTAGATGAAACATGAAGGCAGATTATTGACTGAATGGCAACAGATTGGGAATAGGGCAGGTGCAGTGAGATCTGTATGTCCTTGCACGCTAGTCATTGAAAATAAGCATGCACGTGCAGCAGAGGGTAAACAAGGTAAATGGTATGTTGACCTTCATATCTAGAGAATTTGAGTATAGGAATAGGGATGTCATGCTACAATTATACAGGGCCTTGGTAAGAAGGATGCTCTAGCTATGCAGGGTGTGCAACAAAGGCTTAACCAGACTAATTCCTGGGTTTGCACGACTGACATATGAGGAGAGTCTGGATTGGTTAGGACAATGTTTACTTAAGTTTAGAAGAATTAAGGAGATGTCGGAAAAACCTGTAAATTTCTAAAAGGATTACACAAAGCTAACGCAGGAAGGATATGACCAGAGAGTCCAGAACCAGAGGGTCACAGTCTAAGTTAAGGAAGTGAACTTTTAAAGACAGAGAAGAGGAGAAATTTCTTCACCAGCAAGTGGTAAGCCTTTAGAATTCTCTGCTACAGAAAGTGGTTGAGGTCAAAACATTTAATGTTTTCAAGCAGTTGAATAAAGCACTTAGGATTAAAGGTATCAAAAGATATTGGGAGAAAGCAATAGCAGGGTATTAAGTTGGATGACTAGCCATTATCTTACTGAAGGGCCAAATGGTCTACCCCGCTCCTATTTTCAATGTTTCCATGATGAGCTTCAGTTTAACATCTCACCTGAAATGTAGCTGTTCCAGCAATGCTACATTGTTGCTCAAGCAGCAGAGATTCTAATAAGAAGACACTAATGGACAGAATAAAGGTTTGGTATTGATTAAAAAACACATCTGATTCACTAATGTCAGTGAGGGAAGAAAATTTGCCATCTCTGCCTAGTCTGCTCTCCAAATGACTTCAGATCCACAGCAGTACGATTGACTCTTAACTGGCTTTAAAGAACAATTATAGACGGGTAACAAATGGTGAAATTGCCATTGGCACTCTGATCCTATGAAAAAATGTAAAGAAAAAAGCATGGAGACTATTGTGAAATTTGTGGTTCAACTGAACATTTGAAGGATTTTACTGCAACTTGTTAGATGACCTTTCCTGACCCCTCCCCATCTCTAAACTGTCAGAATAATTGTTTGGGATTTGGTGCTGCATCAGTAGAAATTTCTCTCCACCTCTGTGTTGGGAAGACTAATAACTATGGGCTGAACATTATGATATTTTGTCTGTTGTTTTCATTGAGAGTCATGGTTGGTTTCTCCCCATGCAACTTTGCAGTTTACCTGCACTATCATCCTAAACTTATATCGCTAAACTCAGTTAGCTTCACACAGTCAGGAAGGAGAGATCACATCCAGAGTGAGACACAGCCCAAGTGAGCAAATAGTTCAGGGAATGTGGAGCAGAATGGGAGTCTGGTACAAAGGGGAAGGGGTGATTTTTGCTTACTTTTTTGATTCATTGTTTGTAAGGTTTTTTTTAACTTAATACATTGAAGTCCAGGTTGAGAGGCCTCACAAAGACTAACATCACAGGAAAATCATGAGTTTATTGGTTGGTAATAGCTAGTATTTGGCTACTTTCAGATTGGCAATCAATAGAGGAAATATTTTGAGGCTACAAACTAAAACATCATCTCGACTTTTTAAAAAATGAAATTGAGAACTAAGTAAATAAAATCAAGAAGCTTAGCCAGGTGGTGTGCTGCATGATGGGAGAGATGCTGGATTCCATGTGGTGCATGGTGACCATAACTGTAGCAAGTATTGGTTGCTTGAGGAATACTGGCTCAGAGTTGATGAGTTGGAGTCTGAGTTTTGAACACTGAGACACATCAAGGATGGGTAGAACTACCTGGATGCTATGGTTCAGGAGGCAGTCACATTCCCTAGATTAACTACCTTGAATTTGGTCACTGGTTAAGGACAAAAGGGTGTGACTATGAGCAAGGCAGTTAGAGGGATCCAGGAGGTAGTGCTGAAGGAGTCTCAACCCTTCAGCTTATCTGACAGATTTAAGATTCTTGCTCCCTGTGTGAATGAGAGGGAGGATGAGCATAGCACCATTCTGGGAGTCATTAAAGAGGTTTAGAAAAGAGAAATATAGTTGTAACTGGGGTGAATAATGTACAGTGAAGGGAATTAACACTTCTTTGTTGCTAAGATCAAGAGTCTGAAGGCTGTGTTGCCTGACTGGTATCTCATCTGAGCTGCAGAGGAACTTAGAGCAGGAGGGGAAAGATCCAGTTGCTGTGGCCCACTTAGAGACCAACTCTGGATAGAGGAATTATGAGCAGCTATGAGGAAACCTTGAAAACAGAATCAAAAAGGTAATAATCTCCAAATTACTACTTTAGCCAAAAGCAAATTGGGCACACCATGAACAAGATTGAAGAGGTGAATGCACGGCTTAAAGGTTAGTGTAGGAGAACATCTTCAAGTTCATGCACATTAGCACCATTGATTCCAAAGGACTCTTCAAGAAATGTCGATTCTCTTGCTCCTCGGATGCTGCCTGACCTGCTGGGCTTTTTCAGCACCACACTCTCAATTCTAATGGAATATTGACCCTTACTTTGAGGGTTGGAGTATAAGAGCAGGATGAAGGGCTTTTGCCCGAAACGTCGATTTCGCTGCTCCTTGGATGCTGCCTGAACTGCTGTGCTCTTCCAGCACCACTAATCCAGAATCTGGTTTCCAGCATCTGCAGTCATTGTTTTTACCTATAAGAGCAGGGAAGTCTTATTGCCACTGTACAAGGTGATGGTGAGACCACATCTGGAGTATTGTGAGCAGTTTTGGTCCACTTAGATATTTCGTTAATATAAGTTCAGAAAAGGATCACTAGGATGATTTCTGATGTGAAGGGATTGTCTCATGAGCAAAGGCTAAAACCTCTATCCACTGGAGTTTCGAACAATGAACGATAATCTCATTGAAACATGTAAGATTCTTAAAGAGCTTGACAGGAAGTACTGAGAGGATGATTCCCCTCGTGGTAGAGCCCAGGACCAGAGGGCATAATGTGAGAGTAAAGTTTTGTCAGTTTGAAACTGAGATGAGGAGGAATTTATTTTCTCAGAGGATTTTGAGTCTTTGGAGCTCCTTGCCATAGAGAGCAGTGGGGGAGAGTCCTTGTGTATATTTAACATTGAGAGAGATTCTTGATCAGTCAGGGAATCAAGGGTTCCAGGGACATTGAAAACAAGTGGACATGAGGAATGTCAGAGCAGCCATGATCTTATTGAATCATAGGCCAAACAGCCGAATCCTGTTCTTGGTCTTATTCACTCCTACCCCATTGTTGTGGTGCCCCTCTTGTCCAATACTAGTTTGATTCTCTTGCTCACCGTAGCCTGGAGGTCTGACCACTGCCTGGCTATCCTGGCACTGATCATCCTGAGTTATCCTTCATTGCCAACGTAGCCACATAGCAGCCACAAACCCACCCTGCTAGTAGCACATAGTTGACATAGCTTCCCTCCCCTCCCCTATCAGCGTTCCGAAAAGACCACTCCCTCCGTGACTCCCTCGTCAGGTCCACACCCCCCACCAACCCAACCTCCACTCCTGGCACCTACTCCTGCAACCGCAAGAAATGCAAAACTTGCACTCACACCTCCTCCCTTACTTCTCTTCAAGGCCCCAAAGGATCCTTCCATATCCGCCACAAATTCACCTGGGTTTAGATCGGGTTGACAGTGAGTACCTTTTTCCGCTAATGGAGTCAGCTGTTACTAGGGGACACAGCTTTAAATTAAGGGGTGGTAGGTATAGGACAGATGTTAGGGGTAGATTCTTTACTCAGCGGGTTGTGAGTTCATGGAATGCCCTGCCAGTAGCAGTGGTGGACTCTCCCTCTTTATGGTCATTTAAGCGGGCATTGGATAAGCATATGGAGGTTATTGGGCTAGTGTAGGTTAGGTAGGCTTCAGTCGGCACAACATCGAGGGCCGAAGGGCCTGTACTGCACTGTACTTTTCTATGTTTCTATGTTACCTCCATACACATCATCTATTGCATCCGCTGCACCCGATGTGGCCTCCTCTATATTGGGGAGACAGGCCGCCTACTTGCGGAATGTTTCAGAGAACACCTCTGGGACACCTGGACCAACCAACCCAACCACCCCGTGGCTCAACACTTTAACTCCCCCTCCCACTCCACCAAGGACATGCAAGTCCTTGGACTCCTCCATCGCCAGACCATAACAACACGACGGTTGGAGGAAGAGCGCCTCATCTTCTGCCTGGGAACCCTCCAACCACAAGGGATGAACTCAGATTTCTCCAGTTTCCTCATTTCCCCTCCCCCCCACCTTGTCTCAGTCGAATCCCTCAAACTCAGCACCGCCTTCCTAACCTGCAATCTTCTTCCTGACCTCTCCGCCCCCGCTCCACTCCGGCCTATCACCCTCACCTTGACCTCCTTCCACCTATCACATCTCCATCGCCCCTCCTCCAAGTCCCTCCTCCCGACCTTTTATCTTAGCCTGCTGAACACACTTTCCTCATTCCTGATGAAGGGCTTATGCCCGAAACGTCGAATTTCCTGTTCCTTGGATGCTGCCTGACCTGCAGAGCCTTTCCAGCAACACATTTTCAGCTCTGATCTCCATCATCTGCAGACCTCACTTTCTCCTCATAGCTGATAGTTTGTCTCACATAGCTCCATCTGCTTACCCCACTCTCTGTTTAGCCAGTAAGGCACAGCATTTACTTGTCCTTACCCACATCTCATCTTACCAAGCTCTCTACATCTCTACTATTTTTTTCCACAATGCCCACTTTTCTTTCAGTATGTTATCAGTGTTCAGCGAGGGGCCTTCACACTTAAAATGATTACCTTCTATTTGCAAATACCAAAGGTAAACAGAAAGCAAACAAACAGAAGCTGCCTGCTTTTCCCACAGTACAGATGATGCGCTTGCATGTTGAAAAAAAACCTTATCTTTCATTCGATGATTATTTGCAGCATTCATCTCATGTCTCCTAGAATTGGGTGTCTGTAAGTTCTGTCTGACGTAGTGATTCTGTCCAATGCTTCTGTGCTCTTTCATGTGCAAGATGATGTTCCTTCTGTCCTCATTTTCTGCTCTTGTTCTCCCAGTCTGTCAGCATCCATCCCATCCTCTCTTTCCCTCTCCAGTATGCACAAAACGGCATGCTAGAATGATTCAGCAAGCCGTGTCTGGAATACATTGCAGGGCCCCATCAGACCAGTACAAACAGCTCATGTTCAGCTGGCCAAGCATTGCTCCCACATGGCATTGTTTGCAATGTATCTGCACTCTGCCTCAGTCAGGGCATTGCATAATGGAGTAATCAACCATGGTCGCAGTGCATAGCCCTTGTCCTCTGGCATTATAAAGCATCCAGCCCTTGAGTGCAGCAGGACGATAACAGTCCTCAGGGATGTAGAGATCGTGACCGCTCTGGGGCTACTGGCTGCAAACCACAGGAGTGTTAATGATGATCAGAGACCACTTGGTCATTGATGGGATGGAACCCTTTCCTGTTGAATTCAGTGGCTTTGCAATGTAGCCCTCTCAGCATGATGTCAGTGTTGTCGATTTCACCCTGTAGCTGGCCCCTCTTGGTTGCGTCTCTTTGGTTTCCATGCTAGTTTGCTGCTATTCCTGGATTTGCTGCCATGTTTGCTCCTCCTCCATTTCCTTTTACCTTCTTAACATAGTTGTCACTGTGCCAATAACACCCCTTGACCCACCACAGTAGGCAGTCCTGGTGAATAATTGACAACACCACTGACGGCTCTCATTAGAACTCCAGGTTGGTGATCCTCAAATCTTTGACTGCTTGCAATAGACCTACATAACTGACAGTAGTCCATCTCTAGTCTGAAGTAAAATAGACCCCACTAACCTTGACCATACAAAATAGACTACTGACCCCATGCCCTAGACTGTGTGCAGGTATTGCTCTGGATTGACTGTACCAGGACCCCTTGACTAAGACTGCAAATGTGTTGCTGGTCAAAGCACAGCAGGTCAGGCAGCATCTCAGGAATAGAGAATTCGACGTTTCGAGCATAAGCCCTTCATCAGGAATAAGAGAGAGAGCCCTTGACTAAGAACAGAGCCTCTTGACTCAGCTAAGGACTTCTACTCACAGCCTTTGAGAACTGATCGTTTTATTGAAGCATGTGTTTGTATATTGCTGTAAATGTGAGATTAATGTATCACAGAGCCATACAGCAAGATGTGCAGCTCCTTGACTGATCAGGGCTGTTACATAGCTTGGCTCTGTGTCTGCACCAAACAGCAATTCAAGGCTGTTGCCTTGCCTTACTGTGAGCTTTAAGCTCTGACTGAGGGACCAACATACTCAAAGGGGGTGCTGTGGGCATCCAGGTGGGTGCTAAGTGAGTGAGCACAAAGAGACTGAGGGGGGCAGCTGGGAACCTGCTCCTGTGTGCAAGTGACTTGGCAGCAACAGCATTGAAAGGTGGCAGTGCCCACCAAGTTGCAGCATTGAAGTATGGAGCTATACTGTAAGTGGATGGGAGATGTGCCACAATGGAGCACTGAGGCTGGCACATGTTAGATGCAACCCTCTTTGAACATGAGCAGTTGCTGCCCATGAGATCCTGGGGTCAGGTGTCCAAGATGGAGGAGCAGGGGGCAAGCAGGAGCTACCAGGTTTCAGCTAGCAATTTCATATCAGGAATTCTGATGTCTTGTCTCTCTTCAGCGATTGGTAGGATAGGAATTTGCATATTAATATAGCGAGACGTGCAATTAATGAGGCTGATCCCAGTTCTTAAGCATCTCGCAGCTCCCTAGCAAGAATCTCCTCTTGATATCTGTAACTTAGTTGGAAAATGCATTGAGTTGTTTCCAATGTTGATATTGACCTTACTCAACTTCACATGTAATTCTCCCAACTTTCTCGCCATCATAATAGCCTCCACCACTTCCTCTAACAGCTTATTCGAGCTACCAGAGGAAGTGATGGAGGCTGGTACAATTTCAACATTTAAGAGGCATCTGGATGGGTCTTTGAATAGGAAGGGTTTGGAGGGATATGGGCCGGGTGCTGGCTGGTGGGACTAGATTGGGTTGGGATATCTGGTCAGCATGGACAGGTTAGACCGAAGGGTCTGTTTCTATGTTGTACATCTCTATGACTCTATGACCCTCTGCGTGAAAAAGTTGCCCCTTAGGTTTATTTTATATCTTTCCCCTCTCACCCTAAACCTATGCCCTCTAGTTCTCCCTGCGTTCCATGAGATCTAACCTTGCTAACCAGTCTCCCATGGGGAACCTTGTCGAACGCCTTACTGAAGTCCATATAGATCACATCTACTGCTTTGCCCTCATCAATCTTCTTTGTCGCTTCTTTAAAAAACTCAATCAAGTTTGTGAGATGTAATTTCCCACACACAAAACCATGTTGACTATCCCTAATCAGTCCACTTGAAACTGAGGCAAACATACAGTAGTGACTAATTAAAATACTGTATTCAGGACAAAGTTTTTTCATCCTGAAAGTGGTGAGAGTGCAGATTCTGCTTTTTTAATGGGCTGTTTCAGTGTTATACATAGTGTGAAGAAATGGCTAAACAAATCATTAAAAAGTTCCATTTTGACAGGATACAGTTTTTCACTTTGATTTGTGCCCAGTGTTAATTCTATTTAGCAGCTCTGCACCTGGACAAATTGTTGAATCTTGCCAAATGACTAATGATGGAATAGCTTTCACAAGTAACAGATTGCAGTGAGTAGTGTAGCTTGAGATGATTTAGTTGTACAAAGGCCACGCCATCTCCTGAAAGCTCTTCCGTTTCCTGTCACAGTGCGTTCAGGATTTGCTTCAGTGACCGAAAAGGAAGAAGAAGGTGAATGAACCTAATGGGGAGGACTGGCTTCTTGGAAAGTAACCAGAGGGGAGTTGCTGAGAGAATACAGCTCTGATGTCAACTGATGACTGAGGTAACAATCCTGAACATAACCAGTTCCCTTGAGACTCAAAGATATTTCCTGCATTGGAAGGAGTTCAGACCGACAAAAGGAATGGATTTGTTTAAACTGCAATCAGTAAAGAATATATTTAATGAGTAAATGACATTTAAAGCACCATCTAGGCTCAATGCTAACAAGTCACCTTGTGTAGTTCCTGTGATCAGACCTTCTGTGGTTTAGGAAAAGCAGGAGATCACGTCAGCCCTTGAACCTGTTTCCACCGGGCAACAACTTTGTGGCTGATCTAGCGCCTAATTTGATACACCTGACTTTGATAGATTTTTGCTGAAAATGTGTAGGCCCATCCTGATGAAGGGCTCTGGCCCGAAACGTCGAATTTCCTGTTCCTTGGATGCTGCCTGACCTGCTGTGCTTTAACCAGCAACACATTTTCAGCTCTGATCTCCGGCATCTGCAGACCTCACTTTTTACTCTTTGATAGATTTTTGCCAAGGAATATGGAATAATCTGAGAATTAAAACTAGTAATTAACAATCATCTTTATTAGTAACATAGACTAAAAGAAAAAGAGTGATTGATGAATTTTGCTCACAATACAATGTTAGATTGGAATATTATCTGTGAGGAGTATTCAAAAAGATATAGGCAGGTTAGTTGAGTGGTTAGCAAGATGGTAGGTGGAGTATAATATGGGAAAAAGAAGAGAACTATAGAAAAGTTTGGAATGGGATGAGATTGTGCCGTGAGTTGCAGTTCAGGGAAACTTGAGTGTATAAGGACAACTGAGAGCTGAACCTTATCAGAAATTCTGAGCTGAAAATGTGTTGCTGGAAAAGCGCAGCAGGTCAGGCAGCATCCAAGGAACAGGAGATTCGACGTTTCGGGCATAAGCCCTTATCAGAAATTCACAAGGTTCAATATTTTGAGTTTCATGAAAGGTTTCTCTGTGTGGGACTTAGCAAGATTTTGCACATTATTTTGCAAAACTGACCTCAGTACCTGTACACCATGCTCCCTATGGTACCCACTCAGCACTCTCTGTCTCGCCTCAGGCAGCAATACAGCCTGCTAGGAACATCCCCAGATTCCTGGCACTGATGCCATAATTTGGAGGAGGACTGTCAGCGTAAAGTAGGAGAGGAGCCTGTGGCGTCGACAGTTCAGAACTTCATTGAAATGTAGAAATAGACACAGGAGCAGCAGGTAGGATTGTTAGGACACTTGGCAAACTGACTCAGTGGTTACAGAGCATTAACAGTGCTAATTGTACCGTGCTGCCTCTGTAATGCAGTGTCTCTGTTTGACTGCATGGACAGGTTGGCATCGTCCATGAAGAGTCAGGTCCAGCGCCCTGATGGTCTGCTGGGTTTAAACACGGATCTGCACTCTGTCTGTCCAGCCATTGGTGCTCAGCATCAACAGCAAGGCAAGAGGGTGACGAGGGACCTTGCTCTCACTCCAGGTATTCCTTCCTCACAAAGAACAGGAACGGTGCCAGGAGGCTTCTTGCCCGAGGAGGAGCACACACATAGGCCCCTCAGGACACTCCAGACATGACTGGGTTTTCCACGTCCATTCCCCACTCTCACCTACACACATCACACCTCCCCCCAGCCCTGTGGATGTTTGAGTCAACAAGTGTAAACCTGTTTCTGGTCAGGACACACTCACCATTTCTGAAGCCTCTAGTCACAAATGCTCAGACTAACCTGACCAAAACTCCAAGGCAAATTGAATCCACTGTCAGGCAGTCCCCCTCCCGCCCAGCGGTAGAGCCTGGCACTGCACCAAGACATTATAGGAGGGAAAGGAAGGCGACAACCATCTGAGGACGCACGGGTCAAACTTCATTATCAATACATTTCTACATCTGCAAATATATGTTCACAGTTAATCATAAGTTGTGTGAACAAATGTCACTCCAACCACAACAATAAGAATGAAGGAACACTGCCTGGTCTTTTTTTGTCGAGAGTGTGGTACTGGAAAAGCACAGCAGGCCAGGCAGCATCCAAGAAGCAGGAGAATTGATGTTTCAGGCAAGAACCCTTCATCAGGAATGGCCTAAATGTCAATTCTTCTGTTCCTTGGATGCTGCCTGACCTGTTGTGCTTTTCCAGCAGCACACTCTCAACTCTGATGTCCAGCATCTGCAGTCCTTACTTCTTCCTGGTCTTTCTTGGTGCCACACCATGTTTAATAGCCCAAGGTATGAAGTGAGTGAACCACATAGAGGCTGTGGGACCTTGGAAGATACTTGCCACTTTGGCAACTCAGATCAATGTTTCCAGGTGCCTACATTCCAGTAATAAGTAGGTTTGATTCCTGATTCTGCACTGATGTGGTGAAGAGAGCTCAGGATAAGGATCTGGACTCCACACAGTAGATCACGGCTGAAAGATTACACACAGCATTTATTACTTGCAGGTGTCTTTCACCTGGATTGTATGGGTGTCTGTTTAATGCTATTGCCCACTGAAGAGGCATGAATGTGCCTCACAGAACAAAACATTTTCCCCACCCACTCCAGGTGTGTTGTCAGCCATTTTCATCTCCATTGACCACTTGATATTTGGATCAAGGTGGAAGGAAATGATGGTCATGCTTCACAGAGTGAGTCACATCATCAGCTTCTCAGTCAGGGTGCTCTCCAGATCTTCATATTTTCTTTTTATTTAGCTTTCCCATCAGTGTTGTGTTGCTCCCCCACTCCCCCACTCCCCCACTGTTCATTTTTGTACTTATCCCCTGAGCCAAGGCCATGTTACATCACTGTGCCAGACAATGCATTGTCCACCTCATTGAAGTCAGAGTAATGCTGTCAGGGACCCTCTGTCAGTGACCCCTCACCTGCATCACCTCTGTCATTCCTCTGCTCTCGCGTCTTTCCCCATCCCAATGTTGAGTTATCCCCTTTCACAGTTGTTATCCCTCTGTATCCCTGATGAGGAGGTGCCAGTATTGGACTAGGATGGACAAAGTCAGAAGTAACACAACACCAGCTTATAATCCAACAGGTTTATTTTAAATCACAAGCTTTTGCACTTGATTAAGAAGCAACACTACGAAAACTTGTGATTTCAAGTAAACCTGTTAGACTAAAATCTGGTGTCATGTGACTTTAGATTAGATTCTCTACAGTGTGGAAACAGGCCCTTCAGCCCAACAAGTCCACACCGACCCTCTGAAGACTAACCCACCCAGTCCCATTTCCCTCTGACTAATGCACTGAACACTATGGGCAATTCAGCATGGCCAATTCACCTAACCTGCACATCTTTGGACCTGTGGGAGGAAACCTGAGCACCCGGAGGAAACCCATGCAGACACAGGGAGAATGTGCAAACACCACACAGACAGTCGCCCAAGGCTGGAATCAAACCTGGGACCCTGGTGCTGTGAGGCAGCTGTGCTAACCGCTGAGTCACCACGCCGCCACTTCTGCCTCTATAACCCATGCTACCTCTGACACCCATACTTCAGCTCCCAGCTTCCCTCCCGCAACCGTGGCCCAACAGCCTTACCTTCAACCTTTCGTGGATGGACTCCCTCGGACTGACATTGACCCACCCCTTGGACAACTGTTGACTGATGGCCTCATTAGAAATATGTGGGGCAGGAATTCTCCAATCCACAATAGCTGGACACCTGGACTGGCAGAAGGTGATGTGCATTATTGACATTGTATTTGGAGTTGAAGACCCTATGGGATACACTGAGGAACATTTTAAGGTACCATGTACTGGGCCACAGTATATTCCAAGCCACAAAATGTTGTCTTGTAGCCTGTCTTCTTCACAAGGCTGTAGGCAATCTGACAGCTCGTCCACACTGTTGTGTGTATTTTTGCTGCACCTTACAAGAACAGACTCATCTAATCAGCATTTTCTGAGGGTTTCACACATCCAAACAATTGGAACAAATCTGGTAATGTTTATAGCAGGTATCATTGACCATTGCACTTTGAGAATTGGAGCACAACAGTGTCATTAAGCAGCTGCTCTATTCAACACAGTGGGAAAAGAGGAAAAAGTGTTGCTGGTCTATTAAGTGAAGAAAAGAAAAATGCAAGAAACAGCAGCTCCAGGACATCTGGGGAGAGAATGGAGGAGAGGCCTGATGCTTTCATCAATAGCAGTAACATTGCATTGAAAATGTGTTTTAAATGCCAATAAACAAAACTTTTGTCACTTTAAAAATTCTTGCTGCCATGATATTTTCTTTAAACGTTTTTGAAGAGCACAATGTGGGGTGATAGTCATAGAAGCTGTAAAGTGCAGATGGGGGGGCCATCCAGCCCATCAAGTCTGTACTGATCCTCTGAAGAACATCCCACCTAGACCTACCCCATCCCTGTAACTGTGGCTAATCCACCGAGCCTACACATTGTGGGTTGTGGGAGGAAACTGGAACACCCAATAAAAACCCACACTGACACGGGGAGAATGTACAAACTCCACACAGGCAATCACCCAGGGCTGGAATTAAACCTGGATCCTGATGCTGTGAGGCAGCAGTGCTAACCACTGTGCCACCCACAGCGTAATGGCATTGTACTGAGACTGGGTTAGTAATCTAGAGCCGCAGGCTAATGTTTTGGGACTGGGTTTGAATCCATCATGGCAGCTTGTGAAATTCAAATTCAACAAAAAACAATTCCAGTGGCAACCACAAAACTTCTGTCACTTGTCATAAAACCCATGTTCTTCAGGGAAGGAAATCTGCCATCCTTACCTGGTCTGGCCTCTATGTAACTCCAGACCCACAGCAATGTGATTAATTCTTACCTGCCCTCTGGGCAATTAGAGATGCTGGCCCTGTCAATGGTGCCTATCCCATGAACAAATTAAGAACATATTAGCCTCCGGTCTTCTAAGGTTGATCCGCAGTGTTATGAAGCACAGTCACAGTGTTAATGTTTAATCAATTTAAAATAATAAGCAAGATGGTAGGAGAAGCAGGCTGATGCTTTATTCCTAATAAACCTCATAACATACTCAAATAGAAGGATGTTCACTTCAATGAGCATTTAGAGATACATCGACTTGTTTTTTAACATCCAAAGCTCAGAAACATTCGCTGTGTATCTGTTGGTAGTTCAGTTAAGAGTAGATTTCTTTTATAAATATACATTAATTGATTGGGAGAAGGTGAAATCTCTATTAAGCACAATTTTAACAAGTTTGGGTTTTCAACAAATTATTTCAGAAATTAATGAACTAAATAGTTAAATGCACCTCTGTCACTGTCACAGGCTCTGAGGAGGACACCTAATGTACCTGTAAACTGTTGATGAGAAAGATGTTTGGTTTTCAATGTTATTTCATAAAGAATATTCTCACTCACAAGAGTGATTACAATTGAAGATGATTAGGGGCTTTTAGTCAGTTTTCTGATTAAACATCTCTGACACTCTGATGGAAGCTCAAAGCTTGGAGCATCAGCTGTGCATCTGTTGCCAGGCCATGTGCTGACCTTAATAACTCTCAGCTGACAATGAACCTACTAAAGAAATGAAGTTGTAAATTAGATGGTGTGCTGGAGGAATTGGACTTTCCTGTGAATGCAGATTTCCCAAGACTAGAATGCTATGCTAGGGATATTATGTTAGAAAATACCCCTAGTTACCCAAAAACATTGAAGAAGCATATTTGATTGCTGTGAACAGCATTGAATTATATCAATAGGAATCAGCCTTTTCTCTATTCAAAATACAATCTAAAGATTTGAACTGGTAAAATAAACTAGCACCAAGGGAGTGCTGCACTGTCAGAGGGTCAATACTGAGAGAGCACTGCACTGTTGAAGGGTCAGTACTGAGGGTGTGCAGTACTGACAGAGAATCAGTACTGGGGGAAATGTTACACTGTCAGAGGGTCAGTACTGAGGGACTGCTGCAATGTTAGAGAGCCTGTGCTGAGGCAATACTGCATTATTGGAAGGTTAGTGCTGAGGGAATGCAGCACTGACAGAGGGTCAGTACTGAGGGAGTGCCACACTGTCAGAGGGGCAATACTGAGGGAGTGCCGCACTGTCAGAAGGTCAGTAATGAGGGAGTGTTGTACTGTCAGAGAGTCAGTGCTGTGGGGGTGCCGCACTATCGGAGGGGCAACACTGAGTGCCGCACTGTTAGAGGGTCAGTGCTGAGGGAGTGTTGCATTGTCAGAAGGTCAGTGCTGAGCGAGTGCCATACTGCTGCCTTTGAGGTGAGATGGTAATGTGCTTTCTCAAGTAAAAGGTAACATGGTATTATTGGAAGAATTCTGGAATTATCCTGGCCAATATTTATTTCTGTACAAATATCAGAAAGTAGATGATCTGGTCATGAACATATTGCTGTTTGGGGACTCTTACTGTTCAAACATTAGCTCCCAGGTTACCCTACACTACAAAGTACTTATTTTGCAGTAATGTGCTATGGGACGTGTGGTCTTAAAAAGTGCTTTATAAGTTCTCACTTTTAACATGACACATGCTATGAGGGAGGAGGTGAATTATTAAGACCAGTTCTGTTTCTCAGCTTATTAATGTGGGAAACACTGATCAGAAAACTGAGCTTGACACCAGAGGGAGGCAGATGCAGCACTAATTGTAAAACCTAACTCACTTGTAGTGCAGGTCCTTATTGTCAGCCTGATATTACTGAACTTACTCCCAGTTTGCCTTTACTATTAAATATAAAATAGTAAAGGAACTTAGTTTAGCCAGAACAGGCGCATTTTACAACGTTCTGAAGCACTTTATAGCCACATTTTTAAAAAAATCACAGAATTGTTACAGCATGAGACCATTTGGCCCATCGAGCCTTCATCAGTTCTATTCCATTCTGCCAATCTCCAGCATTTTCCCTAATCCTTTATATAGATTCATAGAGTCATAGTGATGTATAACATGGAAACAGACCCTTCAGTCCAACCCATCCATGCCGACCAGATATCCCAACCCAATCTAGTCCCACCTGCCAGTACTTGGCCAATATCCCTCTAAACCCTTCCTATTCATATACCCATCCAAACGCCTTTTAAATGTTGCAATTGCACTAGCCTCCACCACTTCCTCTGGCAGCTTATTCCATACACGTACCACTTTCTGCTTGAAAAAGTTGCTCCTTAGGTCTCTTTTATATCTTTCCCCTCTCACCCGAAACCTATGCCCTCTAGTTCTGGACTCCCCGACCCCAGGGAAAAGACTTTGCCTATTTACCCTATCCATGCCCCTCATAATTTTGTAAACCTCTAGAAGGTCACCCCTCAGCCTCCGACACTCCAAGGAAAACAGCCCCAGCCTGTTCACCCTCTCCCTAGAGCTCAAATCCTCCAACCCTGGCAATATCCTTGTAAATCCTTTCAAGCTTCACAGCATCTTTCTGATAGGAAGGAGACCAGAACTGCATGCAATATTCCAACACTGGTCTAACCAATTTCCTGTACAGCTGCAACACGACCTGCTAACTCCTGTACTCAATACTCCAACCAATAGAGGAAAGCATACCAAACGCCTTCTTCACTATCCTATCTCCCTGCAACGCCACTTTCAAGGAGCTATGAACCTGCACTCCAAGGTCTATAAAATTTCCCTCGTTGACCAAGCTCATGGTCCTCTGTGACAACATCTCCTTACATGGCTTGATGTTACCTTGAGATGTTTCATTTTATTAAAGGCAGATGTTGAAAGAAAATAGGTCATTGTACCTATTATAATGTCTCCCAACTGACATTGAAGGCAGGGGGCACAGCCCCTCACTGGGCACTGCCCCTCACTGGGGCCAGTAACCCTCATTGACCCTAACTGGGCACTGATTCTCATTGGGGAGAAAGTGGATCTGCAGATGCTGGAGATCAGAGCTAAAAATGTGTTGCTGGAAAAGCGCAGCAGGTCCAAGGAACAGGAGATTCGACGTTTCAGGCATAAGCCCTTCTTCAGGAATGTGGAAAGTGTGTCCAGCAGGCTAAGATAAAAGGTAGGGAGGAGGGACTTGGGGGAGGGGCGATGGAGATGTGATAGGTGGAAGGAGGTCAAGGTGAGGGTGATAGGCCAGAGTGGGCTGGGGGCAGAGAGGTCAGGAAGAAGATTGCAGGTTAGGAAGGCAGTGCTGAGTTCGAGGGATTTAACTGAGACAAGGTAGGGGAGGGGAAATGAGGAAACTGGAGAAATCTGAGTTCATCCCTTGTGGTTAGAGGGTTCCTAAGGGGAAGATGAGGCGCTCTTCCTCCAACCGTCGTGTTGTTATGGTCTGGCGATGGAGGAGTCCAAGGACCTGCATGTCCTTGGTGGAGTGGGAGGAGGAGTTAAAGTGTTGAGCCACGGGGTGGTTGGGTTGGTTGGTCCGGGCGTCCCAGAGGTGTTCTCTGAAACGTTCTGCAGATAAGCAGCCTGTCTCCCCAATATAGAGGAGGCCACATCGGGTGCAGCGGATGCAATAGATGATGTGTGTGGAGGTGCAGGTGAATTTGTGGCGGATATGGAAGGATCCCTTGGGGACTTGCTGTCCCTTACTGAGACACTGTCCCTCACTGGGGCACTGCCCTCACTGGGACACTGCCCTCATTGGGACATTGCCCCTCACTGGTCACTGTCCCTCACTGGGACACTGTCCCTCACTGGTCACTGTCCCTCACTGGGGCACTGCCCTCACTGGGACACTGTCCCTCACTGGTCACTGTCCCTCACTGGGACACTGCTCTCACTGGGGCACTGCCCTCACTGGGACACTGTCCCTCACTGGTCACTGTCCCTCACTGGGGCACTGTCCCTCACTGGGACACTGTCCCTCACTGGTCACTGTCCCTCACTGGGACACTGTCCCTCACTGGGACACTGCCCTCACTGCGGCACTGTCCCTCACTGCTCACTGTCCCTCACTGGACACTGCCCTCACTGGGACACTGCCCTCACTGGGACACTGCCCTCACTGCGGCACTGTCTCTCACTGGGACACTGCCCTCACTGGGGCACTGTCCCTCACTGGTCACTGTCCCTCACTGGACACTGCCCTCACTGGGGTACTGCCCTCACTGGGACACTGTCCCTCACTGGTCACTGTCCCTCACTGGGACACTGTCCCTCAATGGGACACTGCCCTCATTGCGGCACTGTCCCTCAATGGGACAGTGCCCTCACTGGGACACTGTCCCTCACTGGTCACTATCCCTCACCGGGACACTGCCCTCACTGGTCATTGTCCCTCATTGGGACACTGCCCTCACTGGTCACTGTCCCTCACTGGGACACTGCCCTCACTGGTCACTGTCCCTCACCTTGACCCTGTCCCTCACTGGTCACTGTCCCTCACTGGGACACTGCCCTCACTGGTGCACTGTCCCTCATTGTGCACTGATCCTCAGTTGGCATGGGTGGATTTTCAATGTTTTGTCCAACTGATCATTCTTCTTCTACAAGCTTAGACGTTGTGTTATGACAGGCTACCTACTGCCATGGGATAGAGGGGAAAATATCATCGGCAAGCACAAACTTGAGTAGTGGAAATGATTCCATTAATCAGGAACAGGAAACCTCGGCTAGTTTTGTTTCCTGTCCATGATTACAGCTCCCTCACCACTGGTTACCATTGGAATCACTGAATGAGGTCTGTGAGCCCACCAGCTGCTAATCTGAGTTCAGAGCAGTGAAACTTCTGGTGTTCTTGCTGAAAGAAGCATTGCCTTCGAAGACAGTACCTGGGCAGTTGTTGAGCCACTAAAACAGGTGATGGAACATGGATCCTTGGAAACTGTTGCTAATGGAGGCAGAAGCACATTTTTAAAATTTTCTTAACCTACGTTGCTGCCACATGACTGTGGTTTTATACCTATGAAGAGTACTTCACCCATAGTGCTGTGCAGCACAGACAAGGCCCTACTCAGGCTGCTGTGCTCAGTAGAGCCTCAAGTTGTGGCCGAGAGCTTCACTTTTCTTCTCTTTGAGAAACTCGGGAGCAGAGTACTTTAAATCAATATGTTGTTAAATCAGTTTTGAAAAAACAAGTAACATTATACAAAAGATGCTTCAATTTTAAAGTCCAGTTGCACGACATAGTCAGTGCAAGATCCGATAACTTGAGTAGTTTCCACTACGGGTCAAACAGGAAACAAAAACAATTCCATAAAATAATTCAGGGAGTAAGCACAGATCATTCTGCATGAGGTGGAGCTGGGAATGGCCCAGGAATTTATAAAACTGTCGTAATTATAATGGCGTTAGCCAGCTGGATCTCATGGAATATGAGTTCCCTGATTGGAGCTGTTAATCTGATCCAATCAGGAGTTTACAAACCTATTCCATTTCTTCATATTATTTGTTTATTTTATGTTTCTCCCCTTATACAATCAGGATTTTAAGATACTCTAAGGATCGTTTCAAAATTCATTATTGTGTAAAAGTTACAGCAAACAAATAGATGTTGCAGTTCTGTCTCCTCAAGTACCCGATCTTGTTCAAATTCTCCTTCGTCTTTCTTTCCACCAACTCCCTGTATAATTTGCTCAAATCACTAACTCTCCACTCCACAAATCATAGCTCACTCTCTGATCTAATTCTCCTGTGTTTAATTGTCAATCTCTGGGCTGTTTCCTGTTCTCCAGTGAGGTTCCCAAACTGTAACTCTGCTTTTCTGGCCAGACTGTATGTCTAGCTGGTCCCAGCTTGTTTTTGTTCACAAGTTGATTGATATGGTGACAGCTCACTGCCTCCCGGGAATGGAGAATCATTATGATTCATACTGATGAGCACTTGTCCCGAGGATGAAATTCTTCTCTTTTTAAAGAGGAAGGCAGTTTTCCTAATGGTTGCTCATTGCAACATCTTTCCCTTTAATAAGAAGCAGAAGAAGCCTTAAACCTCTCGATTAAAGGATTTTAAATTGAATTATTTGTGTCCTCAATAGTTTGCCTGCACATTTGTAAAATGCAAAATAAACCGGCAGCTGAGGCTAAACTAGGAGACAGTTTAAAATCTTGACCCCATTTCTGATTTACTGCTGTTACCTCAAATATCCACATGCTCCAGACAGACTGAGCACTAGGAGCTCATGAATGTAGCCAATGTGAGTAGCTATGTCCCTCATAGTCACTCGGCACCTGTGTACTGTCTCCAGCAAGATACCCTCTCCGTATCATCTGCCTGCAATTTGTAAATGTGCAGTTGTGATTGTAACAGAATAATGAAAACACAGAGACAGGTTACACGTGGAGATATATTGCTGTTATTGACTTCTGTAATTATTTGGTCGCTTTATTGCCTTGTACCCAGACTACGTGATATGAGCCAGTGAAAATGCTGTGAAACCTGTATTATAAATTGAGTAATTGGAGCTGACATTGACTAATTCTTTGGAGAAGGTGAACTGACTTTAGCAAGAAGTGACCACCTTGCTCCCACTTTGTCGTCACTATTTTCTAATGTTGCTGACTTTAAAACTCCAGTTTCTTGTTCCCTTGAGCCCCTGAGTTAAGGATGTATCATTGTGTTGGGTGCCAATGAAACCTCTGGTGATATTTGCATTGTGTTGAATGAAAGGTTTTGTCCAGATCTTGCTGAGTATAACTTTACAGGAGAACCCAGAAGGATGGAAACATGAGTGAGGTAGCAGCATACTGATGCAGACAAGTGACACAATAAATTAAGGATGTAAAAACCATGCTCATAACTAGCAATTATTCCAGATGAGTAATACTGTTCCTCTGAGTGCCAGGGTGAGATACGATGATCAGGAAGACAGAATGGATGTCAATACTTAGAAGCAAGCTGTTTGCATTCTTAGATTTTCTACAAAGTTCACCCCATATTATATTTGTCAAAGATGACACCAGTCACTGAAGAGTCACAGAGATTACCAGAGAATCCGTGCAGAGAAATCAGAATTAACATTTTGGGTCCAGTGACCCTTCTTCAGAGTTGACCGAAACTAGGAAAAGGCTGGTATTTATATAAATACCACAAATATCAAAGGTTGACTCCGCTTTCTCTCCACAGATGCTGCCTGACTTGCTGAGTTTCTCCAGCAATTTCTGTTTCTGTTTTCCAGCATTTCTTTCTTTTTTTTTGCTGTACACTAGCATTTTAAATACTCTAGGCATTAATATATGCCCCTCTCCCCCGCGACAGTGTGTAAGATGACAGGCATTAACTGGGAGTGAGATTCCAGGATGGAATCAGGATGGACCTGGTAAATTTCACCAACCCCTCCCCCACCATTGGCAGGAGAAACCAATGTTAGATTTAGCCATGGACACCATTTAAATGCTGCTGGTTTATTTCATTTTTAGAAAGAGTGTAAGGATGCAGATTTCTGGCGACCTGATAGTCTTGGGCTTCCTGCCAGCTTATGGGAGGTAAGTGAGAGTCATAGTGCCCAAGAGACTCTGACATGAGGTTACAGGCAGCTCTGTAGCCGCGGGAGGTTAGTCCTGCAGCCCCAGGCCTCATAAACTAAATCAGTGAAACTACCCTTCAGGTTCATCCTTCTCCACAATCCCTGACCCATCTCTTGGTGATCTGAGAATAGAGTGCTTCAGGAACAAGTATTCCATCAGGCTGGTGAATGAAGCCATGCACGTGGGGAGTAAAGACTGCTAAGTCATGAATTATTTTCTCCATTTTGATAATTTAGTCATCTTTCCTTGTATGTGGTTTAGATTCATGTTTCTGCTTTCAGTCAGAGCTGATCTAGACTAATGCTATTAACACCAATTTAACATCCATTACCACTCCTTTTCTCTTTTGTACTTTGAAATCTTTCATCTGCTTTTCATCATTTATATAAATGATTTGGATGTGAAATTAGGAGGTATAGCTAATAAGTTTGCAGATGACACCAAAATTGGAGTGTAGTGGAGAGTGAAGAAGGTTACCTCAGAGTACAACAAAATCTTGATCAGATGGGCTAATGGGCTGAGGAGTGGCAGATGGAGTTTAATTTAGATAAATACGAGGTGCTGCATTTTAGAAAAGCAAATCAGAGCAGGACTTATACACTTAATGATAAGTTGCTGTGTTGCTGAACAAAGAGACCTTGTAGTGCAGGTTCATAGTTCCTTGAACGTAGATTTGCAGGTAGATAGGATAGTGAAGAAGGTGTTTGGTATGCTTGCCTTTATTGGTCAGAGTATTGAGTACAGGAGTTGGAAGTTCATGTTGCAGCTGTACAGGACATTGGTTAAGCCACTTTTGGAATATTGCGTGCAATTCTGGTCTCCTTCCGATCAGAAGGACGTTGTGAAACTTGAAAGGGTTCAAAAAAGATTTACAAAGATGTTGCCAGGGTTGCAGGATTTGAGCTACAGGGAGAAGCTGAATAGACTGGGGCTGTTTTCCCTGGAGTGTTGGAGGTTGAGAAGTGACCTTATAGAGGCTTATAAAATCATGAGGGGCAAGGATAGGATAAATAGACAAAGTCTGTTCTCTGGGTTGGAGGAGTCCAGAACTAGAGGGCATAGGTTGAGGGTGAGAGGGAAGAGATATAAAAGGGACCTACGGGGCAATGTTTTCACACAGAGGGTGGTGTGTGTGTGTGTGGAATGAGATGCCAGAAGAAATGGTGGAGACTGGTACAATTACAGCATTTAAAAAACATCTGGATGGTATATGAATAGGAAGGGTTTAGAAAGATATGGACCAAGTGCTGGCAAATGGGACTAGATTAGGTTAGGATATCTGGTCGCCATGAACGAATTAGACCAAAGGGTCTGTTTCCGTGCTGTACATCTCTATGACTCTATCTCTAATCTTCCTTGCACTTTAAACTCATACTCCCCTACCCTTTGATTCTATTTGCACCTCCCTCCTCTTTCATAGAATAAAACCCATTATATCTTCACTGCTGTTCAGTTCTGATCTGGAGTCATATGGACTTTAACGCTGTTTCCACACAGTTTTTGCCAAACCAGCTGAGTTTACCCTGTGCTTCCTGTTTTTATTTTCAATCACTAACATCTGTACTGTTTTAGCTCACTCTTATTCATTTGGTACTGAGTACAGCTATCAATTAAGAAATCAATTTTATATTGTAAATCTCCTCAACTGATCAATCTGCCATAAATATAAAGAAAAATTCTATTTACAAATGACAGCAAAGATATTTAATCCTTTCATTGCTTTTTAAACCATTGATCAAAATGCAAATTCAGGTCCCCACTCAGATGTGATGTTGCAGATTGTGTCTGGTCTCAGATTGGTCTCAGCAGCCACCAAACCAGATGGAAGCAAGGCACTCCGGACCCCAAGGGACTGCCTGAGAAGAGGATAAGGTTATTATTACGTAGGGAAGTAAAAAGTTTATTCACTTTGGCCACAACAGAAAAGCTGATTATTTTGTAAGGGATGTGAACCTTTTAAATGTTTACTTTCAGAGGGACTTGGAACACAGAAAGTTAGAATGCTAGGACAGCTCATAGTTAGGAAAAAATTAGTCAATGGTGTTTATTGCAAGGGGATTTTAGTTGTGAAAGTCTTCACTAAAAAAGTCTTGTTACAATCTTAAAGAGTTTTAGTGAGAACTCACCTGGAATACAGCGTGTAATTCTGTTCTCGATGTTTATTGAAGGTTACACTTACACTAGAAGCAGTCCAACAAAGATTCATGAAATTGATTCCTGGGATGCAAGGGTTGATCTATGATGAGAAGCAGGTCCACATCGTCAGGGGTTTAGAAGAATGAGAGGCGACCTGATTGAAAGCTGCATCATTCAGAAAGGCATGCACTGAGAGACAATTATTTCCTGCGGCTTGAGAATTGAGACCATGCAGGCACACTTTAGGGATAAGGAGACAATGATTTAAGACTCAGACGGAGTGGAATGTCTTCACTCAATGGATTATGAGATTTTGGGGAAACCTCAGCCCTGAGGGCTCAGAATACTCCATCGTTGAATATAGTTATGGCCAGGAGAGGCAAAATATTTTGATCACTCAGAGAACAACTTAGATCTTAGATTAGGAGGAAGTAAATCTGAAACTGAAGATCAGCCATAATTGAGTCAAATAGCAGAACAGGCTCAAGGGGCCAAATGGTCCACTCATCCTTCTGCTTCTTATATCCTAATGTTCTACCTGTGACTCTCCGCTTTGGGCATTGTGTTAAAGTTTAATCAGTGTGACAAACCTCTCAAATTCCCCTAAATTCATTGGGTCCTACTGGCTTTAAACAGACACTACAGTCAGTGTGGATAGGATCTCTGCTTTATAGTTTGGCTTAAAATACTCACATTAATATTTGATTGCTGCTGGTTTCTTCATTGTTTTAACTTCTGGATTAAAACCAGGTTTACTTGAAGCAATAAGCCAGTATGGGAGCTGTGTATTTCATCATGTCAGTACGCCAGCTTTCCTTTCCCCTGTTAAGAATAATGAGTTGCAAAACCATTTGCTTCTGTCTGATAAGAATCATTTCTCACTTCCACCTCAAACTGAGAAACCAACTGCTCTATAAACTCCATCATTATTATTTTATTCTGTCACTAAACCCTAAGCCCACTGCTCTGCTTTGTTAGGCTTTATTGGACTCCTCAGTCTTCTGGGCTTTAGACTGTGAGCTCTTTGCACACATGCATGGTTTCTCATTTATATCTTTAAAATATCTTGTTTTATCTCCAGGTGTCACTTTTGCCATTTCACCATCTTCCCATTCTTTGTTTTCTGCAGTGTGTGGTCATCTTTTTTCTTTGCTCCTCTCTCAGAACCTTCTTCTCCCTGATCACATGGAGCATCTCCCAGCTCTGAGGCTGACTCTCAACACCTGGGAATTCCCACTCTTGGCCTCTCTGTAGATGCTGCACTGGATGTTTCATTTCATGTCAATTTGGTTTTTGACGATTCTTGATATCTTGGGACAGTGTTGAACAACTGAGTCTGATTAGCATGTCCCCTCAGTGGGGGGCTGGTTTATAAATCAGTCAGAAGCCCTTGCACTTGGCTGTTTGTGGCAGCTCTATTAATCAAGTAACATTTCATTCCCTTTCTCCTGAGGACAAATTGAAAACTTGAACTTGAGTAACCAATTATCCAGAGACAGGAATGAGTGGGTGTTGGGTGAATAATGGCTCCACGATCAGGTAAAGCGTTATCTTGACCTACCCCACTCCCTCCCCACCCCAACCCTCAATATCCCCCAGCTCTCCTTAAATACCTGCAATAGTTCTGATTGTTTTTGGACCCTTTGGTCGATGGATTTATTTTGTTACTCACAGCTGGCTGATGGTAGACATAAAAAATTAATTGCTTCAACCTCACCAGGACCAAATGCCTCTGGTGCTGATGGTACTTACACAATTTTATCCTTCTCAGTTTTTTTGTTATTAATATTGTGGGCATTGCTGGCTGGGCCAGCATTAATTGTCTGTCCCTAGTTGCCCTGGAGACGAAATGAAACACCTGATGCAACATCAACAGAGAGGCCAAAAGTGGATATTCACAGGCATTCAGAGCCAGCCTCAGAGCTGGGAGGTGCCATCTTGAACCACTGCAACCCATTAGTGTAGGGCCACCCACAATGTTGATGGGTAGGGGATACAAGCATTTTGACCCAGGGACACTGAAGGAAGGGCGATGCATTCCAAGTCCATATCATTACTCTCTCAAATTTGTTTTTCAGTGCACAGATACCTCTAAGGAACCTTAGAGTGTCTGCGAACCACACAAGGAACACTCGTCTGAATGGCCTGTGATTTGGTGCTGAACCTGAGGAACATTTATTTTTCAAAATATTGTTTATAGCAAAAAACACTTTAATTGAATCTAATAATTAAATGCCAACATGATAGGGCAAAAAAGCTGAACAGCATAGCTTTTCTGTAATCACAAGTACGTATTGCAGTTAGGAGATGTGAACATGTAGTGATGTGATTGGATAATATAGTCATGTGCACTAACCTGGAATGTAGACTATTCCCATATGGTTGGGTACAGATAGGGGTGAGTATGTATGTAACCCTTTGATTGGAAGTTTGTTATCTGTAAAAATGATATAAAATCTTTGTTTTTGCAATAAAGAATTTAATACATCATTTACAGCTCCCACACGTGCATGAATAAACATTTGAACAAAAGAGTCTCATCTGTTCTAAGAGGAAATAAAGGTTAACCTCACTCTTTGAAGAAGGATTGTGAACAGCATGAACTGCTTTTTAAACATGACATGTGGGCCCATGTTCCAGTAAATTCTCTATTCCAGTAAAGGCCTAGATCCAAACGTTGCCAGGTTACAGACGTGTAGCCTGTATCAACCATCCACTGCTGTGGTCTTACATCTGACCCAAGGCAATCAAGAGTGGCTCCTAATTCATCCAGGTAGTTAAAAGCAGCAGCAGATGTTTTCATGAACTCTTCAATTTACAGGAAAATCCATGGATCAAAAATCATTAAAATATTAGAGACAAGAGTAGCCTGATTTGTTCAATCATTGATTGTATTGCAGCCTTGAGTTCAACATTGTTTCGTATCAGTCAGGGCTCAGTGGATCTCTTGCCTCTGAAGCAGAAAGTTGTGGATTCAAATCTCACTTCAGATAGATGAACAAGTACTACAGGTTGACATTTCAGTGTAATACTGAGAGAATGATGCATTGTGGGAAGCAGCATTTTTATTTAAGATGTGAACACAAGGGCCTGTTTGCTTCTCAGAAGGATGACTGAATGAGACATCCCCAGTGTTCTAATTAATATTTACCTTTTACCCATCACCTAAAACAGACAATCTGGTCATATTTCATTGCTGCTATGGGAGCTTGCTGTGCACAAACAAACGCTCACAAATCAACAGTGACTGTACATCATTGTGTTTAGAGTGCCTTGGACCATCCTCTGGTCATGAAAACTACTATATAAATAACGTTATAAGATATATGAGTAGAAGTAGGCCATTCAGCCCATCAAGTCTGCTACTAGTATTCAATAAGATCCTGGCTGATCTGATAATCTTCAAGTTCACTTTCCTGCCTTTTCCCCATGACCCTTTATTCTCTTATTGTTTAAAAATCTGTCTATCTCAACCTTGAATATACTTAATCACCTAGCCTCAATAGCCCTCTGTGGTAAATAGTTCCATCCGAGAGAAGAAATTCCTCCCTTTTTCACAAACATCATAAATAGGTGATTTCTAATTCTAAGGCTATGCCTTCCCACAAGGGGAAACAAACTCTTTTCACCTATCCTGTTAATTTCCCTAAGAATTTTGTGCGGTTTAATAAGGTCGCCTCTCATTCTTCTGAACTCCAATGAGTACAGGCCCAACTGACTCAACCTTTCTTCGTAAGACAAGGCTCTTCACCTACAGTATCAACTTAATGAACATTCTCTGTTCTGATTCCAATGCTGTATATCTTGCCTTAGATAAGGGGGCCAAACTGTTCACAGTATTCCAGCTGTGGTCTGACACTTTGTATAGATCCAACAAAACCTCCCTACTTGTATACTCCATCCCTAAAGAAACTATACAAGTCGTTGATGAGACCACACATGGAGTATTGCGCACAGTTTGGTCCCCTTATTTGAGGAAAAATGTAGTGGCATTGGAGGCAGTTCAGAGGAGGTACACTAGATTGATTCCATAGATGAGGGATTTGTCACATGAAGAGAGATTGAACAGTTCAGGCCGATAACTCTCTTGACATTAAAGTGAGTGATAGAGCTTCTTCACCCAGAGGGTTGTGAATCGATGGAATTCCCTGCCCAGTGAATTAGTTGAGACTTCCTATTAAAGCTAAGATAGATAATTTTTTGAACAGCAAAGGAATTAAAAGTTATGGTGAGACGGTGGGTGAGTGGAGCTGAGGCCACTAAAAGATCAGCCATGATCTTATTGAATGGTGGAGCAGGCTCGATGGGCCAGACGGCCTAGTCCTGCTCCTAGCTCTTATGTTCTTTTGAATTTAGAAGAATGAAGGGAGATCAAATTGAGGTATTCAGGATGATAAAAGGTGTGGATAAAATAGACGTGGAACAGATGCTTCCTCTTGGGGGGCATTCTAGGATGAGAGGTCACAGTCTTAGGATAAGGAGTAACAAATTTAAAACAGAGTTGAGGAGAAACTACTTCTCCCAAAGGGTTGTGAATCTGTGGAATTCCTGACCCAAAAGTACAGTGGATTCTGGGACAGTGAATAAATTTAAGGAGGAGTTGGAAAGATCTTTAATTGGTAATGAGTTGAAGGGATACAGAGAGAAAGCAGGAAAATGGGGGTGAGGAGCATGTCAGCCATGATCAAATAGTGGAGCAGACTCAATGGGCCGAATGGCCTCATTCTGCTTGGATATCTTATGAACTTATAAAGGCCATTTGCCTTCCCTATTACCTGCTGAACTTGGATGCTTGTGTTTTTGTGATTCGTGGACAAGGACTCCAAAGTTCTGATGTACAGCTGCCTTCTGCAATCTTTCCCCAGTTTCCACAATGACCATGTGTGCAGGAAGTGTGTTCAGCTGCAGTTGCTGACTGACCGCTGGAGCTGCAGATGGACTCACTATGGAGTGTCTGTGATGCTGAGGACATCAAGGAGAGCCTGGTTAGGGCGCTGGTCACACCACAAGCAAGGGCTACACAGAAAAGCATTGAGTGATCACTGGAAGACCAGTAAATACGGGCAGGTGGAGCAGGAGTGTCCTGTGGCCATCCCCTCCCAAACAGATAGATGGTGCTGGATCCAGTTGCGGGGTTGGCCTCTCTGGGAAAGCCATAGTTGGCTCTGCTGCACAGCAGGAGAGGGAAACGACTGGGAGAGCTTTAGTGATAGGGACCTTGATTGTAAGGGGAATTGACAGGAGGCTTTGTGGCAACAAATGAGACTCTTGATTGGTATGTTGCTTTCCTGGTGCCAGGATCAGGGATGTCTCAGAGCAGCCGAAGGGCATTCTGAAGGGCGAGGGTAATCAACAGGCAGCAGTAGTACATATCAACAACATAGGTAAAAAAGAATGAGGTCATGCATCAGAAATGTAGAGAGTTAGATAGTAGATTAAAGAGAAAGTCTACTAAGGTTGTAATTTCTGGATTAATTCCACTGCCACACAGCACTGATTTCTGGATAGGAAGATAGATGAACGCATGGCGAAAGAGCCATGGCCTTAGAATTTTGGGTCATTGGGACAGCTCCGGGGGGTAGGTGGGGCCTGTATAAGCTGGACAGGTTACACCTGAACCAGAGCGGGTCCAATATCCTTGCTGGGAGGTTTGCTCATGCTGCTGGAGATTTTAAACAGATCTGGCAGGGGGATGGGGCACAGAGTAGATGTGAAGTTAGGAGCAACGTACAATCAGGTATAGAAGGAATACTAGACAGTCCAGCTGGTGGAGAACACATGGGCAGGATAAGGCACATGGAAGGTCCAGAAAGCTAAATTATATCGATTTTAATGCAAGGTAAAGAAGATGAACTTAAAAGCCTTGATCAACATGTGGCAATACAATATTATTGCAATCACTAAGACATGATTGAAGGAAGGGCAGAACTGGCAGCTCAACATTCCAAGGTGTAGAAGGTTAATGTGTGATCGGGGTGAAGGTGGAGGGATTGCATTCTTGATAAAGGAACCTATCACTGTTGGACTGAAGGTGGATGTTTTAGAAGTGTCTTCAAATGAGGACATCTGGGTAAACTTAGAAGTTAAAAAAAGTGATGATTTCTTTGCTGGGATTACATTCCCAGTAGGGTAAAAGTGAGGACTGCAGATGCTGGAGATCAGAGTCGAGAAGTGTGGTGCTGCAAAAGGACAGCAAGTCAGGCAGCATCCGAGGAGCAGGAGAGTCGGCGTTACCAGCGATTCTTGATGAAGGGCTTATGCTCGAAATGTTGACTCTACTGCTCCTCGGATGCTGCCTGACCGGCTGTGCTTTTCCATCACCACACTTTTCGACTTATACTCCCAATAGTCAGAGGGAAATAGAGGAGAAGATATGTTAGCAAATCACAGAGAGGTGTGGGAGAAACACAATGATAGTTTGTAGGGGATTTCAGTTTTGCTAACATTAATTGGGATCACCTTGGTGTGAAAGGATTAGGCGGGATGGAATTTTTAAAGTACATCCAGGTGAACCTTTTGTGCCAGTATATATAGATGGTCTAATTAGAAATGGGGTAGTGCTAGACCTAACCCTAGAGAATGAAGCTAGTCAAGTGGTTGAAGTTTCAGTGGGCAAGCATTTCCATGATAGTGACCATCACCCAGTAAGTTTCAAAGTTATTATTGGAAGAGTTAAGGATATTGAGGAAGTTGTGCCTAAATTGGGGAAAGGCCAATTTCAATACCATTAGACAGGATCTGCTAAACATAGACTGGGTGTAGCTACTTGTAGGTAAGTCTGCATTTGGAAAGTGTGATTCTTTTAAAAGTAGAAGAGTGAGAGTTCAGGGCCAGTGAGTCCAGGGAACCCAGGATGTCAAGAAATACAGTGAATTTGAAAAAGAAAAGGAAGGAAAGGTATGTTGGGTACAGCATGCGAACAGCAGAGGAAACCCTTCAAGAGCATAGAAAATGTGGAGGGATAATTGAAAAGAAATTAAGAGGGCAAACAGAGGCCACAGTCTATCTTCGGCAGATGGAATCAAGGAAAACAGCCAAAGGTTTTTAATAAGTATACCTAAGAGCAAGAGGATTACCAAAGAAAGACTAGGGCCTATTAGAGACCAAAGGGGCAACCTGTGTATGGAACCAATGGGTGAGGTCTTAAATGAACATTTCTCATTATTATTCACAGAGGAGAAAGCTGGAGATTTTAGTTGTGAAGGTGAGGTTCTAAAATATGTTAGAAATAATAAGGGGGGGGTGTTAGATGTTTTAGTGGGGATACAGATGCATAAATCCCTAGAGATTGATGAGATTTATCACAGGCTGCTATGGGAGGCAAGGGAGGAGATTACTAGGGCACGGGTGGCGATATTAAATACTTCGCTGGGCACAGGTGAAGTGCCGGATTACTGGAGGATAGCTAATGTGGTTGCTTTGTTCAAGAAAGGCAGCAGAGATAGCCAGGAATTACAAGCCAGTTAGCCTGATATCAGTGGTAGAAAAATTATTGGAACAAGTTCTGATGGAGAGGATTAAGCAATACTTGGAAAAATAAGGATTGATCAGAGATAGTCAGCATGATTTGTGTGAGAGAGGTCCTGTCTGACTAAGTTAATTGAGTTTTTTTGAAAAGATGATTAAATATATTGATGAAGGGCAGGTATTTGATATGGGTTCCGTGGACTTCAGTAAGGCCTTTGACAAGGTACCACTTAGAAGACCGGTCCAAAAGGTAAGAGACCAGGGGATCCAAGGCAGGTTGGAAAAGTGTTCCCAAAATTGGCTTGCAAATAGGAGGGTAAAGGTGGAGTGTTATTTTTGTGGTTAAAAGCCTGTGACCATCGGTGTATCACAAGGACTGGTGCTGGGACACTTGCTGTTTGTTATGTACATTAACAAATTGAATATGAATGTAGAAGATATAATTAGTAAGTTTACAGATGACATGAAAATGTGGGGTTTGATGTTAATGCTGAGGGGGTTGGTCTCAGGCTACAGCCTGATATTGATCAACTCATAAATTGGGCAGCACAATGGCAGATGGGATTTAATCCCGGTATGTACGAGGAGATCAATTTGAGAGGTCAAATAAGAGAAGTTTATACACTTGAATGGTAGGTCCCTAGGGAGTACTGAGGAACATAGTGCAAGAAGTGCACCCATCTCCAGCTCCTCCAAACCCGTGTTAGGGAACTGGAGCTGGAGTTGGATGAACTGCGGATCATTCGGGAGGCAGAGGAGGTCATAGATCGGAGCTATAGGCAAGTAGTTACTCCGAAAGTTCAAGATAGATGGGTGACAGTGAGGGGGAGTGGGAGGAGGAAGCCAGTGCAGGGACCCCCTGCGGTCATTCCCCTCAAGAACAAGTATACCGTTTTGGATACTTGTGGGGGGGATGACTTACCAGGGGCAAGCAACGAGGTTCAGGCCTCTGGCACGGAGCCTGGCCCCGTTGCTCAGAAGGGTAGGGTGGAGAAAGGTAGAGCAATAGTTCTTGGGGACTCGATAGTGAGGGGTACAGACAGACGGTTTTGTGGGGGCGACAGGGACTCACGTTTGGTATGTTGCCTCCCAGGTGCAAGGGTACGTGATGTCGCTGATCGTGTTTTCCGGGTCCTTAAGGGGGAGGGGGAGCAGCCCCAGATCGTGGTCCACGTTGGCACCAACGATATAGGTAGGAAGAAGGGTGAGGATGTCAGACAGGCTTTCAGGGAGCTAGGTTGGAAGCTCAGAGTTAGAACAGACAGAGTTGTAGTCTCTGGTTTGTTAACCGTGCCACGTGATAGAGAGTCGAGGAACAGAGAGAGAGAGCAGTTAAATGCGTGGCTACAGGGATGGTGCAGGAGGGAGGGATTTCGGTTTCTGGGCAACTGGGGTCCTTTGTGGGGAAGGTGGGACCTCTATAAAAAGGATGGTCTACACTTGAACCTGAGGGGCACCAGTATCCTTGGGGGGAGGTTTGCTAGTGCTCTTTGGGAGGGTTTAAACTAACTCCGCGGGGGCATGGGAACCAGGACTGTAGCTTTAGGGTACAGGACCTTGAGTGTAGGGAGGTTAGGAATAATGCAGCGAGCTCTAAGGAGGGTGCCTGTAACCAGAAAGGTGGATTGAAGTGTGTATACTTCAATGCCAGAAGTATAAGGAATAAGGTAGGTGAACTTGCAGCGTGGGTTGGTACCTGGGACTTCGATGTTGTGGCCATTACAGAGACGTGGGTAGAACAGGGACAAGAATGGCTGTTGCACGTTCCAGGGTTCAAATGTTTTAGTAGGATCAGACATGGGGGTAAAAAAGGGGGAGGCGTGGCATTACTTGTCAAAGACAGTATCACAGCAGTGGAATGGACGATGGAAGAGGACTTGCCATCTGAGGTAGTTTGGGCTGAGGTTAGAAATAGGAAAGGTGAGGTCACCCTGTTAGGTGTTTTCTACAGGCCTCCTAATAGTCCGAGAGAAGTAGAGGATAATATTGCGAGGATGATTCAGGAAAAGAGTGAAGGTAGCAGGGTGGTTGTTATGGGGGACTTTAACTTCCCAGATATTGACTGGGAGAGCTATAGCTCGAGTTCATTAGATGGGTCGGTGTTTGTACAATGTGTGCAGGAGGGTTTCCTGACACAATATGTCGACAGGCCAACAAGAGGGGAGGCTATATTGGATTTGGTTCTAGGTAATGAACCAGGCCAGGTGTTAGACTTGGAGGTAGGTGAGCACTTCGGGGACAGTGACCACAACTCGGTGACTTTTACTTTAGTGATGGAGAGGGATAATCGTGCGCCGCAGGGCAAGAGCTATAGCTGGGGGCAGGGAAATTATGATGCAGTGAGGCATGACTTAGGATGTGTGGATTGGAAAAACAGGCTTCAAGAGAAGAACACTAATGAGATGTGGGGAGTGTTCAAGGAGCAGCTACTGCGTGTCCTCGATAGGTATGTACCAGTCAGGCATGGTGTAAAGGGCCTTGTGAGGCAGCCGTGGTTTAGTAAGGAATTGGAGTCCCTTGTGAAAGGGAAGAAGGCGGCATATGTAAAGATGAGGCGTGAAGGTTCAGTAGGGGCGATTGAGAGTTATAAGGTAGCCAGGGAGGAGCTAAAGAGGGAGCTAAGAGAAGCGAGAAGGGGACATGAAAAGTCTTTAGCTGGTAGGATTAGGGAAAACCCAAAGGCTTTCTATAGGTATGTCAAGAATAAAAGGATGACTAGGGTAGGTATCGGTCCAGTCAAGGATAGTAGTGGGAAGTTGTGTGTGGAGGCGGAGGAGATTGGAGAGACATTAAATCAGTACTTTTCATCAGTATTCACTCAGGAACAGGACACTGTTGCTGATGTGAATATGGAATCACAAATAATTAGAATGGATGCCCTGGAAATATGCAGGGAAGAGGTTTTGGGAATATTGGAAAGGATGAATATAGATAAGTCTCCTGGGCCTGATGGCATTTACCCCAGGATCCTATGGGAAGCTAGGGAGGAGATAGCAGAGCCATTGGCCTGGATTTTTATGTCGTCGTTGTCAACGGGAATAGTACCAGAGGACTGGAGGATAGCGAATGTGGTCCCATTGTTCAAGAAAGGGAGTAGGGATAGCCCTAGTAACTATAGGCCAGTGAGTCTGACTTCAGTGGTGGGCAAAGTCTTAGAGAGAATGGTAAGGGATAAGATTTATGAACATCTGGGTAGGAATAACGTGATCAGGGATAGCCAGCATGGTTTTGTGAAGGGCAGGTCGTGCCTCACAAACCTTATTGAGTTCTTTGAGAAGGTGACCAAGGAAGTGGATGAGGGTAAAGTAGTAGATGTTGTGTATATGGATTTTAGTAAGGCGTTCGATAAGGTTCCCCATGGTAGGCTAATGCTAAAACTTCGGAGGTATGGCATTGAGGATACATTAGAGGTTTGGATTAGGAATTGGCTGGCTGGAAGGAGACAGAGGGTAGTAGTTGATGGATTATGTTCATCTTGGAGCGCAGTTACTAGCGGTGTACCACAAGGATCTGTTTTGGGACCATTGCTTTTTGTTATCTTTATAAATGATCTAGAGGAAGGACTTGAAAGCTGGGTAAGCAAGTTTGCGGATGACACAAAAGTCGGTGGAGTTGTGGATAGTGAGGAAGGAAGTGGTAGGTTACAGCGGGATATAGATAAGTTGCAGAGCTGGGCGGAAATGTGGCAAATGGAATTCAATGTAGCTAAGTGCGAAGTCGTTCACTTTGGTAGGAATAACAAGATGATGGATTATTGGGCTAATGGTAGGCTACTTGGTAGTGTGGATGAGCAGAGGGATCTTGGTGTCCATGTACACAGATCTCTGAAAGTTGCCACCCAGGTAAATAGTGCTGTGAGGAAGGCATATGGTGTACTGGGCTTTATTGGCAGAGGAATTGAGTTCCGGAGTCCTGAGGTCATGTTGCAGTTGTATAAGACTCTGGTGCGGCCTCATCTGGAGTATTGTGTGCAGTTTTGGTCGCCATACTATAGGAAGGATGTGGAAGCTTTAGAACGAGTGCAGAGGAGGTTTACCAGGATGTTGCCTGGAATGGTAGGAAAATCTTATGAGGAAAGGCTGAGGCACTTGGGGCTGTTCTCATTGGAGAAGAGAAGGTTTAGGGGAGATCTGATAGAAGTGTATAAGATGATTAGGGGTTTAGATAGGGTAGATACTAAGAACCTTTTACCGCTAATGGAGTCAGGTGTTACTAGGGGACATAGCTTTAAATTAAGGGGTGGTAGGTATAGGACAGATGTTAGGGGTAGATTCTTCACACAGCGGGTTGTGAGTTCATGGAATGCCCTGCCCGTATCAGTGGTGAACTCTCCTTCTTTATGGTCATTTAAGCGGGCATTGGATAGGCATTTGGAAGTTATTGGGCTAGTATAGGTTAGGTAGGATTCGGTCGGCGCAACATCGAGGGCCGAAGGGCCTGTACTGCGCTGTATCCTTCTATGTTCTATGTTCTATAGGGACCTTGGTGTACAATTCCACAGAACCCTGAAGTTGTCAGCATAGGTAGACAGTGTGGTGAAGGATACATACAGGATGCTCGCCTTCATTAGATGGTGCATAGAATATAGGAACATGGAAGAGTTGTAACAAGTCTATAGGCCACAGATAGAATACTGTGTGAAGTTCTCATTACCAAACTATCGGAAGGACATGATTGCATTAGAGAAATGGTGAGCTCAGGCAACATCCAGGTAAATCTCCTTGTTTTGGTGTCCTGGAGGAAAATGTAAAGATATGCAATTTATGTGATTGGCCATGGGAAATGTGGGGTTACAGATAGTTTGATAGGTTGGGATTCAGGTTCTAGGTAGGATGCTTTTCGGAGGGCCAACACACACATAATGGGCCAAATGGCCTCTTTCCTCAGTGTAGAGATTCTATGAAATTCTATAAAAAGTCTCATTATGAGGAGAGACTGGGTAGACTGGGTTTGTTTTCCATGGAGAGAGGAGGCTGAGGGGGGATCTCCTGAGGTATACAAAATTATGAGAGGCATTCGCAGAGTAGATCATGAGAATCTCTTCCCCATGGTAGATGTGTCTAAAACCAGAGCGCATGAATTTAAGAGCAGTAAGTGGTTTAGAAGAATATTCATCCAGAAGATGGTTAAAAATATGGCATGTGCTGAGGATGTGTTAAGGACAGGTCCTCAAGCCTCTGGAATGAGTCATTAAACTGCTAGGACATCATAGACACATGCAGATAAATGGAATTAGTGTAGCTTGGGCGTTTGTTGGTCAGCATTGACTTGGTGGGCCGAAGGGCTTATTTCTAAACTGTATGATTCTATGACTAATTCTTAGCTCCTTCATTCTTCCTGCCAAAGTGTATAACCTGACATTTTCTCACATTATATTCCCTCTGCCAAGGTTTTGCCCACTCTGTTAACCTGTCTAAACCCCTCTGCGGAGTTCTTACTTTCACTGATCCAATGTTCCTCTTCAGTGAAGAATAATACTGAAACAATTAATTTCAACATCAAGATTTAAGCAACTCCTGTTCGTTAGTTGCTTGTAACAATTCCCCTGCTGATATGGCAGAGACCGGACTTGCCAGCGGAGAACAAGAGTGTATGTTTTATTAAGAGCAGTGGCTGGCAGGTTCCACTATAACTGACAGCTACTGAGAAAGCAAAGTCTTGAGTAAAAGCGTGTTGAAGTGTTTTAGCTTTGATGCTGACTGTTTTCTGACTCTAGGAAGCAGTAGTGGAAAAACACATGGTTTTGTTGAACTGTTGAGTTGTCTGTGGTATTGGGGTTTGGATCCTTGCATGATTCAGAAGCAAAAGCCAAACAGAGGCCTCCCATGTTCTCTTGGCTCCTGGGTCTTTCTGATTAACTATAATTCCCACCAAAGAACTTTCCCATGAGAGTTGTTTTTCAGTTTGGGCTTATTGATGTAATTACTAATTAATTGGCCAACCAGAGCTGATTTCCCACATTAGGATCTTGATGTTGGAATAACTAAGGTAAACAGTGTCAGAGTCAAGTTTAGGGTCTGAAACTTTGACTACTGATCCAGTCCATGGTTTCAAAGCTTGTATTCTTTAATGACAGCTGAAAATGTGTTGCTGGAAAAGCACAGCAGGTCAGGCAGCATCCAAGGAACAAGAAATTCGATGTTTCGAGCATAAGCCCTTCTTCAGGAAGGGCTTATGCTCGAAACGTCGAATTTCCTGTTCCTTGGATGCTGCCTGTCCTGCTGCGCTTTTCCAGCAACACATTTTCAGCTCTGATCTCCAGCATCTGCAGACCTCACTTTCTCCTCGAAGATTCTTTAGTGATAGACTAAAACAAAACTGAAATGGAAATTTCAACATGTTCCATATTTCTATCATTATTTAGATGATTTTTTTTTCTCTCAGATCCCTTCTAAACCACTTACACCTCATATTAAACTTACACCCTCTGGTTTTAGATACATCTGCCATGGGTAAAAGATTCTCATGATCTACTCTTTTTAAGCTCTCTCATAAGATTAGATTATTTACAGTGTGGAAACAGGCCCTTCGGCCCAACAAGACCACACCAACCCGCCGATGCGCAACCCTACCTTTACCCCTTCACCTAACACTATGGGCAATTTAGCGTAGCCAATTCACCTAACCTGCACATTTTTGGACTGTGGGAGGAAACCAGAGCACCCGGAGGAAACCCACACAGACACAGGGAGAATGTGCAAATTCCTGAGTCGGGAATTGAACCCAGGTCTCTGGCGTTGTGAGGTAGCAGTGCTAACCACTGTGCCACCGTTCTGCCCGAGTTTGTATACCTCAGTCAGATTGTCTCTCAGCCTCATTGGCTCCATGGAAAACAAACTCAGTCTATCCAGTCTCTCCTCAATTTCAGAAAGGAAAACGTAACCTTCAGGTTATAGGAAAGGTGTTAGAATAGAACTGAAAAGGACTGGAATAGAACAGAAACCTCAGGTTTCTGAAGAAAAAGGTGCTCATTTAAGCCAAATAATAAGATGGAGCTCAGATCCCAGTGGCGCACTGCAGTTTGAAGGTAATGTAGGGTGGTTTCTAGGCCTGGGAATGCATTAACTGCTTCTGGGGTAAATGTAGGGGAATGGGTCTGGATGAGTTGCTCTTTGGAGGGTCAGTGTGAACTTGTTGGGCCGAAAGGCCTGTTTCCACACTGTAAGTAATCTAATAGGACACTTCAAACATAGATCATTACAGCGCAGTACAGGCTCTTTGGTCCTCAATGTTGCGCCAACCTGTGAAATCAATCTGAAGCCCATCTATCCTACACTATTCCATCTTCATCCATATGTTTATCCAATGACCATTTAAATGCCCTTAGAAGTTGGCAAGTCTTCTACTGTTGAAGGCAGCGTGTTCCATGCCCTTACTACTCGGGTAAAGAACTACCTCTGACATCTGCCCTATGTTTATCACCCCTCAATTTAAAGCTATGTTCCCTTATGCTAGCCATCACCATCCGAGGAAAAAGGCTGTTACTGTCCACTCTATCTGACCCTCTGATTATCTTAAATGTCTCAATTAAGTCACCTCTCAACCTTCTTCTCTAACAAAAACAGCCTCAAAGTCTCTCAGCCTTTCCTCATAAGACCTTCCTTTCATACCCGGCGACATCCTAGTAAACCTCCTCTGAACCCTTTCCAAAACCTTCGCATCCTTCTTATAATGCAGTGACCAGACTCTATGCAATACTCCAAGTACAGCCGCACCAGAGCTCTGTCCAGCTGCAACATGACCTCTTGGTTCTGAAACTCAATCCCTCTACCAAGAAAAGCTAACACACCATCTGCTTTCTTATCAAACCTCACAACCTGGTTTGCAACTTTCAGCAATCTATGCACATTGACACCGAGATCTCTCTGCTCATCTACACTACCAAGAATCTTACCATTAGCCCAATAGTCTTTATTCCTGTTGCTCCTTCCAAAGTGAATCATCTCACTCTTTTCTGCATTAAACTCCATTTTCCACCTCTCTCTGCAGCTTACCTGTGTCCCTCTGTAACTTGCAACATCCTTCGGCACTATCTGCAACTCTACCGACCTTAGTGTCATCCGCAAATTTATTAACCCATCCTTCTATGCCCTCATCTAGGTCATTTATAATAATGACAAACAGCAGTAGCCCCAAAATAGATCCTTGAGGTACACCACTACTAACTGAACTCCAGGATGAACATTTCCCATCAACCACCACCTTCTTTCAGTCTTCTTTCAGCTAGCCAATACCATGTCTCTGTATTTTGTGCAATAGCCTACCATGGGGAACCTTATCAAACACGTTACTGAAATCTATATACACCACATCAACCACTTTAGCCTCATCCACCTGTTTGGTCACCTTCTCAAAGAACTCAATAATGTTTGTGAGGCACAACATACCTTTCACAAAACCATGTTGACTATCCCTAATCAACTTATTCCTCTTTAGATGATTGTAAATCCTATCTCTTATAACCTTTTTCAACATTTTGCCCACAACCAAAGTAAGGCTCACAGGTCTATAATTACCAAGGTTGTCTCTACTCCTCTTCTTGAATAAGGGACAATGTTTGCTATCCTCCAGTCTTATAGCACAATTCCTGTAGACAATGATGACATAAAGATCAAAGCCAAAGGTTCTGCAATCTCCTCCATGGCAATCCAGCAAATCCTAGGGAAAAGCCTATCTGGGAGGAGGAAGTGAGGACTGCAGGTGCTGGAATTCAGAGTCAAGAGTTTGGTGCTGGAAAAGCACAGCAGGTCAGGCAGCATCCAAAGCAGGAGAACTGATGTTTCGGACATAAGCCCTTCATCAGGAATGTCCGGTGCTTTTCCAGCACCACACTCTTGACTCTAAATCCCATCCGGCCCAGAGGACTTATCTGTTTTCACACTTTCCAGAATTGCTAACACCTCCTCCTTGTGAACCTCAATCTCGTCTAGTCTAGTAGCCTGTATCTCAGTATCCTCCTTGACAATATTGTCTTTTTGCAGTGTGAATACTGACAAAAATTATTCATTTAGCACTTCCCCTATCTCCTCGGACTCCACGCACAACTTCCCACTACTGTCCTTGATTGGCCCTAATTTTTCTCAAATCATTCTTTTATTCCTGATATACCTGTAGAAAGCTTTAGGGTTTTCCTTGATCCTATCTGCCAATGACTTCTCATGACCTCTCCTGGCTCTTCTTAGCTCTCTCTTTAGATCTTTCCTGGTGAACTTGTAACTCTCAAACACCCTAACTGAGCCTTCCCTTCTCATCCTAACATAAGTTTTTTTCTTCCTCTTGACAAGAGATTCAACTTCTTTAGAAACCACGGCTCCCTCACTCGACCATGTCCTCCCTGCCTGACAGGTACATACTTATCAAGGACCCGCAGTAGCTGTTCCTTGAATAAGCTTCACATTTCAATTGTGCCCTTCCCCACCCTATGCATCCAAACTCTTGCCTAATCGCAACATAACTGCCTTTCCCCCAGCAATAAAATTTGCCTTGCGGTATATACCCATCCCTTTCCATCGCTAAAGTAAACATAACTGAATTGTCACTATCACTGAATTGCTCACCTCTCTCCAAAACTAACATCTGGCCAGATTCATTACCCGGTACCAAATCCAATGTGGCCTCACCCCTAGTTGGCCTGTCTACATACTGTGTCAGGAAACCTTCCTGCACACATTGGACAAAATCTGACCCATCTAAAGTGCTAGACCTATAGTATTTCCAGTCAATATTTGGAAAGTTAAAGCCTCTATAACAACTACCCTGTTACTCTCAGTCCTATCCAGAATTATTTTGGCTATCCTTTCCTCTACATCTCTGGAACTATTTGAAGGCCTACAGAAACGTCCCAACAGAGTGACCTCTTCTTTCCTGTTCCTAACCTCAGCCCATACTACCTAAGTAGATGAGTCCTCAAACATCCATTTTGCCACCGTAATACTGTCCTTGACAAACAATGCCACACCTACCCTTCTTTTACCATTTTCTCTGTCCATACTAAAACATCTAAATCCCGTAACCTGCAATAACCATTCCTGACCCTGATCTATCCATGTCTCTGAAATGGCCACAACATCGAAATCTCAGGTATCAGGCCATGCTGTAAGTTCACCCACCTTACTCACACTTCAAATCACCTTCCTGCTTGCCGGTGAACTTTTGCAACCTTGAAACCTAATTTCTGACCACTTGTATATTAGACTGACAATTTTGGTTCCCATCCCCCTCCTGAATTAGTTTTAACTGAAGAGCATTAGCAAATTCCTCCCCCCCCCCCCCCCCCCCCCCTCACAGGATGTTGGTACCCCTCTGGTTCAGGTGTAGAACATCCTGTTTGTAGAGGTCTCACCCACCCCAGAATGAGCCCCAATTATCCCTGTATCTGAAACCCTCCCTCCTGCACCAACCCTGTAGCCATGTGTTCAACTCCTCTCACTTCCTATTCCTCATCTCGCTAGCACGTGGTATGGGCAACAAACCAGGGATAACAACTTTGTTTGTTCTAGCTCTAAGCTTCCACCCTAGCTCCCTGAATTTCTGCCTTAAATCCCCATCCTTTTTTCTTCCTATGTCATTAGTGCCTCTGTGGCTGCTCCCCCTCAAGGATCCCGAAAACGCGATCAGAAACATCACGAACCCTGGCACCTGAGACACAACACACCAACTGTGAGTCTCTCTCGTTCCCACAGAACCTCCTCCCTGTCCCCCTAACTATGGAGACCCCGATGACTAATGCTCTGTTCCTCTTCCCCCTTCCCTTCTGAGCAACAGGGACAGACTCTGTGCCAGAGGCCTGTCCCCCATTAGCTACCCCTGATAAGTCATCCCCCCAACAGTTTCCAAAATGATATACTTGTTGTTGTGGGGAATGGCCACAGAGGATCCCTGCACTGCCAGCCGTTCCCTTTCCGTCTTTTTTCTTGCTCCTGAGGTGTGACTACCTCCCTGTAACTCCTCTCAATGACCCCTCTGCCTGCCGAATGATCCAAAGTTCATTCAGTTCCAGTTCCAGTTCCCCAATGGGGTTTTCAAGGACCTGGAGTTAGGTGCGCAATACAATCTCCTGGTTATATTTTGTTTTCCCCATACTATCACCTAACTGCAGTAGTGCTTATGTTTCTCAGCATCCATGTTGTATGTGTGCAAGTGTGAGACACAGTGAAAGACAACAAGGGTACAAATCTTTATTCAATTCCCATCATCAGGAAGAAAAGAAACGCCCAGGTGGCCAGTGACAAACGGTGACCTTCTCAAGAGGGCAATGCTGCACCCAAACGAATATATATTTCTATGATTTTGGAGCAGTGTGGGAATCCTTGCTGTAACAGGATAAATTAAAAACCAGGATTGGGTCCCAGCAAAAAATGAACAACTCACAGTAAGTGAATGTACTACGGACCAATTTATAGACAACATAAAAATAGGTGGGAAGGTAGGTTGTGGGACAGATACAGACAGTTTACAGAGAAATATTGACGAGTTAGGAAAGTGGACAGAAAGTTGGCAAATGGAATTTAATGTGGAAAATGTGAAGGGAGAACAAAAGAACAGTAATATTTAAATTGAAAAAAAACTGCAGAAAATTACAACAAAAAGGGACTTGGTTTGTAAGAGAAACACAGAAAGCTAGCACACAAGTGCAGTAGATAATCAGGAAGCTTAATAAAATGTTGGCCCTTATTTCAAGGGTGTTGGAGTCTAAGGGCAAGGAAACCTTACTGCAACTGTACAAGGTGCCTGTGAGACACCATCTGGAGTACTGAGAGAAGCTTTAGTCCTTGAAGGAAAGATATAATTTCATTGGAGACAGATCAGAGAAGGTTCACTAGGATGATCCCTGGTAGGGAAGGATTGTCGTTTAAGCAATGACTTAACAGGTTGGAACTCTACTAACTGGAGTTTAGAACAATGAGAGGTGATCTCATTAAAACACATAGGATTCTTAAGGGACCTGACAGGGTAAATGCTGAGAGTATGATTCCTCTCATGGGAGAGTCTCGGTCCAGAGGACATAGTCTCAGAATTAAGGGATACTAATTAAAGGTTAATGGTAGGAGGAATTTCTTTTCTCAGAGAGTTGAATCTTTAGAACTCCTAGCCATAGTTAGCTGTGGAGGCAGAGTCCTTGTGTCTTTTGAAGGCTGAGATCGATAGATTGTTGATCAGTCGGGGAATCAAGGGTTATGGTGGGAAGTGAGCATGACGAATGTTGGATCAGCCATGATCTTATTGAATGGCCGAGCAGACTTGTGGGGCTGGTTGAATGGCCTACTCCTGTTCCTATTTTCTATAGCCTTATGGATTCTCAAAGATAACTTGGAGAATTTTGCATGCAGTTATAAAAAATCTTTAATTTTTATCTTGACTCTAGGAATAGTGGGGATTGATCTCCTGTGCTTTCCCCCATTGAGATGAGATATTACACACACAGTTACTTACATAATGTTGTATGTTGAGGTCTACTTCTCGGATCATTTCCTATTCAGTTAGTTGGGATACTCTTGTCAGTTATAAGCAATTTATAACAAAAGAATCTCTTAAAAGGGCAATCCTTTCCAATCAGTTTTGCTGTGCTGCTCTCTGAGGTAATGTCTGATCAGTCTGCACCACATTTATTGCCTTTTTTCCCCACAAACTTACTAATCAATTGTATTGTATTCATTTGATTGTATAACTCACACTGGGACCTGAACATTATTTGTTCTGGATCAGTTTGTTCCTGGTCTTTACAGGAGTAAGGTTGTTCAGTTGAAATAGACCAAAAACTGGTCTCATCTGATTGGCAATAGATGGCATGAATATTCATGTAAATAACAGCAGAAAAAGTTATAACAGTCTCAAAACAAATGAAGGTAATATATTTGAACAGAAGGTCTGTCAAGTTCACAGAATTGGAACTTTAGAGGTAAAATGAACTCTGAGGCATTTTAACATTGGAGATCAAAAGCAAAGAAGGGGAAAACAAGGGTGTGGACCTGCAAAATAGCAAATTCCTGCCAAAGATGAAAGACATTGGTGAAAACAGTGCAGAGTGTGTGTGGTCTGGAAATGAGATGTTGCAATGGAAACTGGCAAAGAAATGGAACAAGCTATGGGTCCACATTCCAAAACTATTCAAGAAATAGCTGTTATTCTTTGAGTGTTGAACAGAACAAAATGCCACCTTATACTGCAGGCATAATGCCAGTGAACTCTATTGAAGCTGCATTCTCAACATACAGTGACCTGGCCCTGTGTGACAAGCAATGTGCACTGCATTGGCAGTGCGCCTGTTCCCTTGCGCCTGTGCTGAACACTTGGAGTGCAGCATTATCAAACTTGAGAACTATCTGATTATTTTGATTCCTGAGGTCCTCAGTCCAAGATTTTATCAACACTTTTGTCAAGTAGCCTCAGGCACAGACGGACTTGCAATCTGATTTTGAAACATGTTATTTGTAACTCAGCTCAGATCATGGTGTCACAGAGATGATTCAGAAATCCACTGAATAATGAAATATGAGGGAGGGCAGCAGTATCAGACATACCAAAAACATAAGATTTCAATCTAATCTTGATCAAATGCCACAATATCAGGACAATACCCATGCTTGGACTGACAAGTGGCAAATAAATTCATGCCACACATATGCAAGGCAATGATCATCTTCAGATAAGGGACAATATAACCTATTGCCACTTGACATTCAATGATGTTACCATCGCTCCACCACTCTCAACTTCCGAGGGGTTGACAATGACCAGAAAATTAACTGGACTTACCACATAAGCACAGTGACCATAAAAACAGGTCAGGTGTTAGGAATACTGCAGCGAATAACTCACTTCCTGACTCCCCAAAAACCTGTCCATATCTACAAGACACAAGTCAGCAGTGTGATGGAATACTCCCCACTTGCCTGGATGGGGACAGCTCCAACAACACTCAAGAAGCTTGACAGCATCCAAGACAAACCACCCACTTGATTGGCACCACATCCACAAACATCCACTCCCTCCACCGCTGACGCTCTATAGCAACAGTGTGTACTATCTGTAAGATACACTGCAGAAATTCACCAAAGAAGCTGATACATGGGAACAGCAAGAATTCCAAGTTTCTCTTCAAGCCACTCCCCATTCTGATGTGGAAATGGAGTTGTGGAGATAAGGCAGCAACAGGATACTGATTAAGGATGATCAGCCATGATCATATTGGATGGTGGTGCAGGCTCGAAGGGCAGAATGGCCTACTCCTGCACCTATTGTCTATTGTCTATCGAAGTATATTGCAGTTCTTTCATTGTCACTGGGTCAAATTCTAGAATTCCCTCACTAAGGGCATTGTGGATCTACCTACAGCATGTTGACTGTAGTGCTTCTAGAATCTGTTCCTGGCCTTATTACAACCTTGATCCAAATGAGGACAACAGAGCTGAATTCAGGTGATGAGATGAGAGTGATTACCCTTGGTATCAATTTCACTTAGACCCAGTGTGGCATCAAGGAGCCCTAATAAAACTGAAAAGTGGGAATTTGAGTTGTTTGGCCAGCCATGATTATATTGAATGGGAAACCAGGCTTGAGGGACAGAATGACCAATTCCAACTCATATTTTCTACCTTTCTATGCAATCAGGGGAAACTCTCTGCTGATTAGTGTCATACTTAGCACAAAAGAAGACACTTGTGGTTGTTGGAGTCAGTCATCTCAGCTCCAGGACATCTCTGCAGGAGTTACTCAGGGTTGTGTATTAGCCCAACCATCATTGGCTGCTTCATTAATGACCTTCCCTCCATGATAAGGTCAGAAGTGGGGATGTTCACCGATGATGGTACAATGTTCAGCACCATTTACAACTCCTTAGATACTGAAGCAATTCATGTCAAAAATGCACCAAGACCTGGGCAATATACAAGCTTAGGCAGATAAGTGGCAAGTAACATTCATATCAAACAAATGACTATCTCCAACAAGGCAGTATCTAACAATTGCCCCTTAGCATTCTATTTGATTTGATTTACTATTGTCATATGTACCAAGATACAGATCCTAACCAGACAAATCATACATCAGTACATCTGAGTAATAGAACAGAATGTGGAATGTAGTGATACAGCTCCAGAGAAGGTACAAAGAAAAGTCAACTCTAATATGAGAGGTCTGTTCATTACCATCACTGAGTTCCTCACTATCAATATACTGGTGATTACTATTTACCAGAAACTGGCTACAAGAGCAGTCAGAGGTTGCAAATTCTGCAGTGAGTTTGATGACTCCCCAGAGCCTGTCCACTGACCACAAGGTACAAGTGAGGAGTGTGATGGAAAACTCACAACTTACCTGGATGAGTGTAGCTCCAACACCAGTCAAGAAACCTGACACGTTCTGGACAAAGCAGCCCGCTTGATTGGCATGACATTGAACAACTTTGACTTTCACTCCCTCAATAGCAGCACTTTGTGATATCTACAGTACAAGGGACTGCAGGAATTCATGAATGTTCCTTGATAATAACTTCCAAACCTACTTCCATCCAGAAGGATAAGGGCAGCAGATACATGGGAACACCACCACCTGCAAAATCTCTTTCAAACCACTCACCATCCTGGCTTGGAAATATATTGACATTCTTTCACTGTCAGTTAGAGTCATAGAGATGTACAGCATGAAAACAGACCCTTTGGTCCAACCCGTCCATGCCGACCAGATATCATAGAACACAGAACAGTACAGCACAGAACAGGCCCTTCAGCCCATGATGATGTGCCAACCACTGATCCTCATGTATGCACCCTCACATTTCTGTGACCATACGCATGTCCAGTAATCTCTAAATGTCCCCAATGACCTTGCTTCCACAACTGTGGCTGGCAACGCATTCCATGCTCTCACAACTCTCTGTGTAAAGAACCCGCCTCTGACATCCCCTCTATACTTTCCTCCAACCAGATTAAAACTATGACCTCTCGTGTTAGTCACTTCTGCCCTGGGAAATAGTCTCTGGCTATCGACTCTATCTATGCCTTTCATTATCTTGTATACCTCAATTAGGTCCCCTCTCCTCCTCCTTTTCTCCAATGAAAAACGTCCGAGCTCAGTCAACATCTCTTCATAAGATAAGACCTCCAGTCCAGGCAGCATCCTGGTAAACCTCCTCTGAACCCTCTCCAAAGCATTCACATCTTTCCTATAATAGGGCGACCAGAACTGGACGCAATATTCCAAGTGCGGTCTAACCAAAGTTTTATAAAGCTGCAACAAGATCTCACGACTCTTAAACTCAATCCCCCTGTTAATGAAAGCCAAACACCGTATGCTTTCTTAACAACCCTGTCCACTTGGGTGGCCATTTTAAGGGATCTATGTACCTGCACACCAAGATCCCTCTGTCCCTCTACACAGCCAAGAATCCTATCCTTAATCCTGTACTCAGCTTTCAAATTCGACCTTCCAAAATACACCACCTTGCATTTATCCAGGTTGAACTCCATCTGCCACCTCTCAGCCCATCTCTGCATCCTGTCAATGTCCCACTGCAGCCTACAACAGCCCTCTATACTGTCAACAACACCTCCAACCTTTGTGTCGTCTGCAAACTTGCTGACCCATCCTTCAATCCTCTCATCCAAGTCATTAATAAAAATTACAAACAGTAGAGGCCCAAGGACAGAGCCCTGTGGAACACCACTCACCACTGACTTCCAGGCGGAATATATTCCTTCTACTACCACTCGCTGTCTTCTGTTGGTCAGCCAATTCTGTATCCAGACAGCTATGTTCTCCTGTATCCCATTCTTCCTGACCTTCTGAATGAGTCTACCATGGGAAACCTTATCAAATGCCTTGCTGAAGTCAATATACACCACATCCACAGCTCGACCCTCATCAATGTTTCTAGTCACATCCTCAAAGAACTCGATAAGGTTTGTGAGGCATGACCTGCCCCTCAAAAAGCCGTGTTGACTGCAGTTAATCAAGCCATGCTCTTCCAGATGGTGATAAATCCTATCCATCTGAATCCTTTCTAACACCTTGCAGACAACAGACGTGAGACTGCCTGGTCTATAATTGCCGGGGATTTCCCTATTTCATTTCATGAAGAAGGAACTGGATTACTCCATCTAAAGATTAATCTTTCCAAGTAGCTGAGTCGTTGTCCAGGGGAGGGATATTATTTCACTAGATGTGGGCTATGCTGGCTGAGACAGCATTTATTGTGAACTCCCAATTGCCTTCAAGAAGGCGGTAGCAGGTTACCTTCTTGAACTGCTTGCAATAAATGGGGTGTAGAGACACACTCAATGAAGTTAGAAAGGGCATTCCAGGATGGGCATTCCAAGGGCATTCCAAGAATTACATTTGCCTCTCTCCAGTCCTCAGGTATGACTCCAGTGGAGAGCGAGGATGCAAAGATCTTCGCAAGTGGTGAAGCAATTGCATTTCTCATTTCCCAAAGCAGCCGAGGACAAATCTGGTCCCAACCCAATCTAGTCCCACCTGCCAGCACCCAGCCCATATTCTTCCAAACCCTTCCTATTCATAGATCCATCCAATGTTGCAATTTTTAAATGTTGCAATTGTACCAGCCTCCACCACTTCCTCTGGCAGCTCATTCCATACACGTACCATCCTCTGTGTGAAAATGTTGCCCCTTAGGTCTCTTTTATATCTTTCCCCTCTCACCCTAAACCTATGCCCTCTAGTTCTGGACTCCCCACCCCAGGGAAAAGACTTTGCCTATTTATCCTATCCATGCCCCTCATGATTTTGTAAACCTCTATAAGGTCACCCCTCAACCTCCGATACTCCAGGGAAAAGAGCCTAGCCTTATAGCTCAAAACCTCCAACCCTGGCAACATCCTTGTAAATCTTTTCTGAATCCTTTCAGGTTTCACAACAACTTTCCGATAGGAAGGAGACCAGAATTCCCCCAATATTCCAACAGTGGTCTAACCAATGTCCTGTACAGCCACAACATGACCTCCCAACACCTGTACTCAATACTCTGACCAATAAAGGAAAGCATACCAAATGCCTTCCTCACTATCTTATCTACCTGTGACTCCACTTTCAAGGAGCTATAAACCTGCACTCCAAGGTCTCTTTGTTCAGCAACACTCCCTAGGACCTTACCATTAAGTGTATAAGTCCTGCTAAGATTTGCTTTCCCAAAATGCAGCACCTCACATTTATCTGAATTAAACTCATTCTGCCACTTCTCAGCCCATCCCAGAATGCCCATTCTAACTTCATTGAGTGTGTCTCTACACCCCATTTATTGCAAGCGGTTCAAGAAGGTAACCCGCTACCGCCTTCTTGAAGGCAACTGGGAGTTCACAATAAATGCTGTCTCAGCCAGCATAGCCCACATCTAATGAAATGATATCCCTCCCCTGGACAACGACTCAGCTACTTGGAAAGATTAATCTTTAGATGGAGTAATCCAGTTCCTTCTTCATCGAGTCGTATAGTACTGAAGAGGCCCTTCAGCCCATCAGGTCTGTACTGCCAAAAAGACACTACTACCGACACTAGTCCCACTATCCCGCACTAGGCCCATAGCCTTGAATGTTATGACACTTCAAGTGTTCATCCGAGTACTTTTTATCGGTTGTGAGATTTCTCACCTCGACCACCATTCCAGGCAGTGCATTCCAGAACCCACCACCTTCTGGAAGAAAAGATTCTTCTTTATGTCCCCTCGCAACTTCCTGCCTCTCACTTTAAAATGATGCTTCCTTATTATTAACCCTTTAACTAAGTCATAGTGTTGTACAGCACGGTACAGACCCTTCGGTCCAACTCGTCCATGCTAACTAGATATCCTAAATTAATTTAATTCCATTTGCCAGTGCTTGGCCCATCCTCTAAACCCTGCCCATTCATATCTAAATGCCTTTTAAATGTTGTAATTGTACCAGCCTCCACCACTTCCTCTGGCAGCTCATTCCATACATGCACCACCCTCTGAGTGAAAATGTTGCCCCTTAGGTCCCTTTTATTTCTTTCCCCTCTCACCCTAAACCTATATCCTCTAGTCTGGACTCCCTCACCCCAGGGAAAAGACTTTGTCTATCTACCCCATCCACGCCCCTCATGATTTTATAAACCTCTACATGGTCACCCCTTAGCCTCCGACGGTCCAGGGAAAACCACCCCAACCTAATCAACCTCTCCCTGTAGTTCAAATCCTCCAACCCTGGAAACATCCTTGTAAATCTTTTCTGAACCATTTCAGGTTTCACAACATCCTTCAGATAGGAGGGAGACCAGAATTGCACACAATATTCCAAAAATGGCCGAACCAATGTCCTGTACAGCTGCAAACATGACCCCCCCAATGCCTATACTCGATGCTCTGACCAATAAAGGAAAGCATACCAAATGTCTTCTTCACTATCCTCTCAACCTGCAAGTCCACTTTAAAATAGAACATACAACAATACAGCGCAGAATAGGCCCTTCAGCCCTCGATCTTGCGCTGACCTGTGAACTCATCGAAGCCCATCCCCCTACCCTATCCATTTGCTTATCCAAGGACTGAGGAATAAAGGGAATAGCTGCTTTCTGTTCATCTTGTCCGAGTCCCTCATTGTCTTATACAGCTTCATCAGGTTCCTGCTCAACCTCGTCTGCTCCCAAGAAAACAACCTGAGTTTATCCAGCCTCTCTCGTGAAATGTTCCACATCGGGTAACATCCTGGTGAATCTCCTCTGCATCCCCTCCAATGCAAACACATCTTCCCTATGGTATGGCGACCAGATCTCCACATAGTACACCAGCTGTGACTTAACCAAAGTCCTGTACAGCTTTAACATAACCTCCCTACTCTTATAATCTACATCACAACTGATAAAGGCAAGTGTCCCATAGGCCTTCCCAACTACCCAATTAACCTGTCCTGCCACATTCAGGGATCTGTGGACAAGCATCCCACAATCCCTGTGTTCCTCTGAGTTTCCTAGTATCCTGCCATTCTTTGAGTACTCCCTTGTCTTGATTCTTTTTTCCAAAGTGCATCACCTCACTGTTATCAGGATTAAATCTGTCTGCGATTGATCTGCCAATCTGACCAATCTGTGTATGTCTTCCTAAAACCTAATAACTTCCTGTCAAGTGCTCAGCCAATCTTTGTGTCATCCATGCTTACCTATCATCCCCCAGGTTCTCATCTACATCATTTATGAATATCACAAACAATAAGAGACCCAGCACTTATCCCCGTGGTACACCACTGCACACTGGCCTCCAGTCACACAAATAGGAGTGTATGGCACAATCTAGCCTGACTGTGCCATAATGATTTGATGAGGCTGGTACTTGCTGAATGCCAATGTCTGTGAACATTGAATATAGAACAGTAAAGTATAGGAACAGGCTTTTCAGTCCACCATGTCTGTGCCATCCATGATGCCATCCTTAACTAATCCTATCTGCCTGCACACGGTCCATATCCCTCTATATCCTGTCTGTTCATGTCTCCCTGGTCTCCCTGGTCAAGTCTCTTATTCCCATCACTGGGCAAGAGCACTACTCATTACACCCAAAAAAGCCTGGAGGAGATCCCAAATGGCTTCACTAACATGGAGCCACACTTTGTCTGTGGCAAGATATTATTGTGAAGGGGTGGGAATGATGATGGAGGTGGGGGGGGGGGGGGGGGGGGGTGCATAAGTATTATCAGGTAGATAACATGGAGGATTCAATGGTGGAGGTTACCTGATGGAGGCTGTCAAGCAGGAGATGGAGGGGACGCAATTTGCAAATTGCCAAAGACATTTCTGGATGGCCCAGGAGGTCGGTTATCCCATCTCTGAACCAGCACCAGCTCTCTCAATCTACAGAGACACAACACTGCTGAGACAGGGAGCCCTGACTGACCACCTCAACCTGAAGGGATTGGAGCTAATATGAGAGGGAGAACCGGGGGGGTGGGGTGGGGTAGGGTGCAGGGCGAAGTACTGTTCTTGCATGGCCTGCCTCACAATACCATGAGGAACACATTCCCACCATGTACACAATCCCACAATTTCCATCAGAATTGTGTGCCATAGTGGCTCCTGGCCAGATGTTTACACCATTGTGGTCTTCTTATTAAACTTCAACTTGAATCTGTCTCTCTCATAAGCTGCTGCAAGTCAATTCAAAGTTTCAAGACTGAAAGTGATTGATATTTTGGTTGTAACACCAAGAGATGTGGAATAAGACCATAAAACTATAAGACATAGGAGCAGAAATTAGGGCATTCAGACATTGAGTCTGCTCCACCATTCAATTATAGCGGATAGGTTTCTCAACCCCATTCTCCTGCTTTCTCCCTGTAACCCTTGACTTCCCCCCAACAACCAAGAACCTATCCACCTCAGTCTTAAATATACTCAATGACCTGGCCTCCATTGCCTTCTGTGGCAATGAATTCCATTGATTCACTACTGCATGGATGAAGACGTTTCTCCTTATCTCCGTTCTAAAAGGTCTTCCCTTTATTCTTAGGCTGTGCCCTCAGGTCCCAGGCTCTCCTACCAATAGAAACATCCTCCCCAACATCTACTCTGTCCAGGCCATTCAATATCCTGTAAGATTCAATTAGATTCCACCCCCCCCCACCCTTCTAAACTCCATCAAGTATCGACCCAGAGTCCTCACATGTTCCTAATATGTTAAGCTTGCCATTCATGGGACAATTCTCCTCTATGCCCAGTACATCCTTCCTGAGATATGGGGCCCAAAACTGTGCACAATACTCTAAATGTGATCTGACCAGAGCCTTACAGAGGCTCAGAAGTACATCCCTGATTTTATATTCAAGTTGTCTCAACACAAATGCCATCACTGTATTTCCCTTCCTATCTGCTGACTCAACCTGCAGGTTTATCTTAAGAGGATCCTGGAGTAGAACTCCCAAGTCTCTTTACATTTCAATTTTCTTCCCACTTAGAAAATAGTCCATGCCTTTATTCTTCCTACCGAAGTGCATGACCTCACACTTTCCCACGTTATTTTCCATTTGCCACTTCTTTGCCCACTCTCCTAACCTGTCCAAATCCTTCTGCAGCCTCCCCACCTCCTCAATGCTACCTGTCCCTCTACCCATCTTTGTATCATCTGCAAACCTAGCCAGAATGTTCTCAGTTCATTCATCTAGATCGTTAATGTAGAAAGTGAAAAGTTGTGGTCTCAGCATTGAGCCTTGAGCAAAACTTTGAGAGATCTATGGACTTGAATCTCAATATTCCTCTGTTCTTCCACACAGCCAAGAATCCTGCCTTTAACCCTGTAATCTGCGTTCAAATTCAACCTTCCAAACTGAATCACTTCACGCTTTTCCAGGTTGAACTCCATCTGCCACTTCTCAGTCCAGTAATGCATCCTGTCAATGTCCCGTTGCAACTTACAACATCCCTCCATACTATCTGTAACTCCAATAACCTTCATGCCTTTGGCAAATTTATTAACCCACCTTTCCACTTCCTCATCCAAGTCATTTATAAAATAACAAAGAGCAGAAGTCCCAGAACAGATCCCTGCGGAACATCACTGGTCACTGAGCTCAAGGCTGAATACTTTCCGTCTATCACCACCCTTTGTCTTCTATGGGCCAGCCAATTCTGTATTCAGTCACCCAAATTTACCTGTATCCCATGCTTCCTTACTTTCCGAATGCATCTACCATGGGGAACCTTATCAAATGCCTTGCTAAAATCCATGTATAATACATCCACTGCTCTACCTTCATCAATATGTTTTGTCACATTCTCAAAGCATTCAATAAGGCTTGTGAGGCATGACCTGCCCCTCACAAAGCCATGCTGACTATCTCTAATCAAACTATGCTTTTCCAAATAATCATAAATCCTGTCTCCTAGAATCCTTTCCAATAATTTGCCACCACTAATGTAAGACTGAATGATCTGTGATTCACTTTCCTCCAATCATTTAGCACTACTCCAATGGACAGTAAGAACGGAAAGATTATCACCAAAGACACAGCAATCTCTTCCCTCACTTCCTGTAGTAACCTTGTGTATATCCTGTCTGGCTCTGGGACTTATCTATCCCCATATTTTTCAAAATTTCCAGCACAGCCTCCTTCTTAACATCAACCTGTTTGTGCATATCAGCCTTTTTTATGCTCTGCTCACAAATGACAAGGTCCCTCTCACTAGTGAATACTGAAGCAAAGTATTCATTAAGGACCTCCCTTATCTCCACTGACTCCAGGCAGAAGTTCCCTCCACTATCCATGATTGGCCCTACCCTCACTCTGGCCATCCTATTGTTCGTCACCCAAGTGTAGAATGTCTTGGGGTTTTCCTTAATACTACCTTAACTCCTAGGTTGAGGGAGCTAGTCAAAGCTTTTTCATGCTGCCTTTTAGCTCTCCCACATCCATTCTGCAGTTCCTTCCTGGTTACCTTGTAACCCTCTACAGCCCTGTCTGATCCTTGCCTCCTCAACCTTAAGTAAGCTTCCTTCTCCCTCTTGACTAGATGTTCCCCATCTCTTCTCATCCAAGGTTACTTCACCCTACCATCCCTTCCTTACCTCAGTGGAACAAACCTGTCCAGCACTCGCAGCAAGTGCTCCCTAAACAACCTCCACATTTCTGTCGTGCATTTCCCTAAGAATATCTGTTTCCAATTTATGCTCCACAGGTCCTGCCTAATAGCAATGTAATTCTCCCTCCCCCAACTAAATATTTTCCCATACCCGCTCCATGACTACAGTAAAAGTTAGGGGAGATGTGATCACTATCAACCGAAATGCTCTCCCACCAAGAGATTTGTCACCCGTCCTGTTAGTTGACAAGCACCAAATCCAATATGGCCTCCCTCCCAGTCAGCCTATCTACATATTGAGCCAGGAATCCTTCCTGGACACACCTGACAAAATCTGCTCCATCCAAACTTTTTGTATTAAGATGGTTCCAATCAATATTAGGGAAGTTGAAGTCACCCATGGCAACAACCCTGTTACTTCTGCATCTTCCCAAAATCTGCCTCACAATCTGCTTCTCTGTGTCTCTGTTGCAACTGGGAGGTCTATAGAAAACCCCCAACAAAATGACAGCTCTTTTCCTGTTTCTGACTTCCATCCATATTGACTCAGTAGACAAACTCTCCTCAATGATCTCCCTTTCTTCTGGCCATTCAGTTTTTCGAGCACCTTCTCCTTGGTGACAGCTACCATAATCAGCTCTTCCCCCTCACTCTCTTGAATTTTTGGGATATTACTCTTGTCTTCCACCGTGAAGACTGATATGAAGTAATTATTCAGTTCCTCAGCCATTTCCTTGCTCCCCATTACTATCTCTCCAGCATTATTTTCCAGCAGCCCATTGCCAACTTTGCCTCCCTTTTGCCCCTTATATATCTAAATAAATTCTTGCAGTCTTTCTTTATATTGCTGGCTAGCTTACCCTCCCTCCTTATTTTTTTTTGTTGTCCTCTGTTGGTCTTTGTAGGTTTCCCAATCCTTTGGCTTCCCATTGCCCTTCACCACATTATATGCTTTTGCTTTTGCTTTCACGGTATCCCTGACCTCCCTCGTCAGCCCTCATCCTCCCTGTAACCTGCTTCTTTTTCCTTGGGATGAATCTCTGCTGTCTCCTGAATTACTCCCAGAAAGTCCTCCTATTGTTGTTCCACTGTCTTTCCATTTAGGTTCCTGTCTCAGCCAATTCTACCCAGCTCCTCCCTTGTGCCTCCATGTGGTTGTAATACCAACGTAATGACAATAGACAAATGAGGTTAAGGTGTGGATTGGCCGATGGCAGAACAAGGAAAAGGGCTGAATGGCCTCTCCCAGTTCCTATGAAGTTCTGTGCAGACTGGTCTCCAATTGTGTTGAAATCGCCCTAATCTTAAAGTCAAAAATCATTCACTTGATGGAGTAATTGGCCACTGAAAATAAACTAGAATTGGCAGAGTAACAAGTGGAAAAATTAACAAAGGAGGACATGGTTACGTCGGCCAGTTAGAGCTGAAGGCTGCAAAATGAATTCAATGAAACCCACACTGGGAGGAGAGTAAAACCAAGTTGGCCCTGAGTGAGGTAAACAAGGAACCAGCTGATTCAAATCTTCACAAAATCTGCTTGTAATTAAATTCAAAAGTGTACCAAATTTAAACGAAAGAATGACTAGGTCTTGGGGGCTTTAGGATTACAAGGAAGCAACTACAAATAGGACAAGGGAGTTTGGGTAAAAAGACGATTACCACACGGAGGTAGCATACTCACTGAATATTCATAAGATCATTGCCATAAGAACCAGAGGTTAGATGAGGAGAATGTTTTGATTTGGAATGCTCTGCCTGGAATGGGTAGCACTACTGCCTTACAGCACCAGGGACCCAGGTTTGATTCCACTCTTGGGTAACTGTCTGTTTGGAATTCACGCATTGTTCCTGTGTCTGTATGGGTTTCCTCTGGTCCCTCCAGTTTCCTCGCAGAGTCCAAAGATGTGCAAGTTAGGTGGTATTGGTAATGCTATATTGTCCCATAGTGTCCAGGGCCTGTGCATGGTCAGTGGGTTAACCATGGAAAATGTGGGGTGAGATGCTCTTTGGTGGGTTGGTGTAGTTTCAACGGGTTAAATGGCCTGATTCCACTCTGGAGGATTCTATGATGCCATGAAATGGCTGTCGAAATAGGTTCAATAAATGAAATTCAAAGTTTACTTCGACAGTAAAATTTTGCAAACATTCATAAGACTAGCACAGGCATGATTGCTGAATGCACTATTTCTGTTGTCGATTATTCTTTGATCCCACATGTGGATATAACGTATATCCTGGAGTATAAAATTCTAACACATTATCCTTTATGCTGATGATGACTTTAGACCTGAACCATGCACAAGAAAAAGATTCTGGAACGCTCCATATGGAACTCATAAAAACACTGGTGATAAAATTTGGGAAGTATTTGAAAACTGTGGTCAGAGGGGGATAATGGAACAGACTATAGTGAACTCTGTCAATTAATATTAAGTGCTCAACCTTGGAAAGCTGTTCAAAGATTTAAAATAGGATTTCTTGATAATGAAGCAATATTTTCAGATAACTATTGGCTCATCAGATCAAATGTCAATTTTACATGAAGAAACATCAAAATAAAAAATAAAAATATTTTAAAGTACAATTGGTGGCTGTCAGAACCAATCAGACAATGAACCTGAAGCTCATGGAACCAATTGGTTGTCCCGTTATTTGTAATGGAAGACTTATCATGGAATTTACATCATAGAAACAAGCCATTTGTCCCATTGTGCCAGTACTAGTGCTTTCAAAGAGCTATCCAATAGTCGTACTCCCTGCTCTTTCACTGAGGCACTCCAGCTTTCCCCTTTCAACTGATTATCCAATCCTCTTTTCAAAGCTACCATTGATGTATTGGTACCAATCACTCAGGCAGTCCATTCATATCATTACCAACTCACTGCATAAAACTCACAGTGGGGCAGGCATGGTGGCTCAGTGGTTAGCACTGCTGCTGACAGTGCCACGTGTAGAGTTTGCTTATTCTCCCTGCATCTATGTGAGTTTCCTCCCACAGTCCAAAAGATGTGCAGGTCAGGTGCATGGGCCATGTTAAAGTGCCAAGTCAGGGGTAAATGTAGGGTAGGGGAATGGGTCTGGGTGTGTTACCCTTCCAAGGGTCGGTGTGGACTTGTTGGGCCAAAGGGCCTATTTCCATACTGTAGGGAATTTAATCTAATCTAAAGAAAGTGTTTCCAAATATCACCAGTCACTTTAATCTGTGTCCTCAGGTTGCTAACCCTTTAGATGCTGGAAACAATTTCTCTTCATTGACTCAATCAGAATGCACTAACCCCCTTCTCCAATTAGAGAAAGAAATTAGGGCAAGAAATGGTGCTCTTGTTAGTAACACTCTAATTCCATTATTCAATAATAAGAAAACATTAAGCACTCCTGAGTAACGAGACATTTGCATATACTTTGTTTTACATCATTTCTTTTGTAACTGCTACATGGTATAAAAATTTTGAAATCAGCTAAAGGTCTTTGAGATTGACAGTTGTCTTTGTTTTGTTATAATAGTGGTAAAATATTGACTAAATTTTCTATTTTCACCATCTGATTTTCCCAGAACCTTAATGGGTTTTAACAAGTAAAAACTCACTGACTTAGACTGGCTGCAGCAACAAGGATCATGAAACCATCAATAAACAGGAACCAGTCTGACCCCGAATTAACCTCATCATCAAAAGGCATTGAAGCTCAGATCTGTTTTCCTGTTTGACTTGCACTGATATGGTTACATTTCATATATTTGGACAAAGACTAGCCAGAAAATTACCCAGCATGGAAAACAAAGAAGCCAGAAATGGGAATAAACGAATTTTGAGGATTGCTTTGACAGAGCAGGAGGAAGAGAAAATTGGATTATAATAACAGAACAAACTCTCTATCTCTGCCTGCTCTTTCTCATCCTCTCAAAAGATAATGCCCAGTGATTAAGTCAACTGGAGAAACATCCATTCATCAAGAACTTGAAGATATCCAGAACATTCTGACACTGCAATTTACAAGACATCGATGAACCAATCATAGGCACAGATTAAAACCTTATCACTTCAAGGACCTTAAGGACTTTTAAACTGAATGTGTCTTTGCTTTTTTTGTGTGTTAAACATTCGCCCCTTATATGATTTTTTACCTATGATTTTTATGTTTAATGTTCTGTTTTTAATTTGTACCCAGTGTTGGTAATTAATAATATTACTTTCTTTCACTCAAGGACAGTTTATAAACGTCTCTCGAATGTTGATTGGAACTGTAGTATAATTGAAGTGTGGAATGCTGCAATGAAATAAAATATTAGCTGTAGCCAATAGTTTATAGGAGAATGGTCATTTCCCAGAGAAGTGTTCAACAGCAAGTTATTTGCTAAAAACATTTTTTAAGAACTTTAACTTATGTCCATTGCCCTTGTCTAATTGAGAAGGTAGTGGGGACTCATCTTTTTGAACTGCTGCAGACCATGCAGGGAGTGAGGGATTCCCAAGATTTTGACCTAGTGACAGTGAAGGAATGGTGTTCATTTCCAGGTCAGGATGGTGAGTGGCTTGAAGAAGATCTTGAAATATATGGTGTGGATTGATGTGGTACATGACATGAAATGGGGTGACACATGCTATGTACTGGAATGGCACATGGTGCTGTGCAAAATGTGGTACATGAGGTGGATGGGTGTGGTTGGTTAGCTCAGTTGGCTGGATTTGTGGTGTGATTGATACCAACAGTGTGGGTTCAATTCCCACAGCAGCTGAAGTTACCATGAAGGACTCTCCTTCACCTGAGGTATGGTGACCCTCAGGTTAAAGTACCACCAGTAATCTCTCTCTAATTGAGCAACCTTATGGTCTGTTGGGACTACGGTAACCTTACTGCTATGGAATGACTTGGTACATGGTGTGTACTAATTTGCAATGCAAAGTGATGTCGGTGAGATACAGTGGTTAGCACCGCTGCCTCACAGGGCCAGGGATCTGGGTTCAATTCCAACCTCAGGCAACTGTCTATGTGCAGTTTGCACATTCTCCCTGTTTACGTGGGTTTCCTTCGGGTGCTCTGGTTTCTCTCATAAGCCAAAGATATGTAGGTTAGGTGAATTGGCCATGGTAAATTGTCCATAGTGTTCAGGGATGTGTAGATTAAGTGTATTAGTTAGAGGTACATCTAGAAAATAAGGGAGGGGGAATGGGTCTGGGTGGGTTACTCTTCGGAAGATCGGTGTGGACTTGTTGGCCAAATGACCTGTTTCCACACTGTAGAGATTCTATGCTGGTCTCTAGAAATGGCAGCTTCTGGAGATGTTCATGAACTGAGACACTTCAGTTTGTTTTTGTTTATATGTTTGAAGTAACTTTGAATCCCTGGAGTAACTGGAGAGGAACTCACAGCATCTCAATCACAGCCGCCAGCATCCACAGGAAACAGAGAAACACTCAGACAGGGAGCATAAATTACAGTATGTTTCAGTATTGTTTATTTTTCCAGTCCTTGTAAGTGTGTGTCACAACATTTATTCTCAGTATTAGAAAATAAACCTTTTTGACGGGTAGAAATGAACAAGACAGGTTTGAAACGCTTGTTGCTGATTTAAATGGATGAACAGTCGATGGATTTGTTTGTTGGTTCTTTCTGTTATTGCAGCAAGATAGTGTTAACACATTTATTTTAACTTCGCTTGTAAAGTTCATCTTTTGGATAGCTGCTTTTATTTTCCTGTTTAAAACAACTGTTGAGAGGAATGAGTTCTGAAAGGAAAGACTGGAAAATGTAACAAATAATCCTCCAGTTGAAGGATTAGTGGTGGATGGGACTCTTTTCCAAACATTGACTAAGTTTCCTGTTATTATGGATGTGTGCCGGGACTGATAATGATGGAATATTGATTTAGCACCATTCGATCAGAAGCAATCAGTATTGTGGAGTGTTTTAAAGACTGGACCTTCTGGCACCAAATGAAAGGGATTAGAATTTGTATGAGTAAATGGACAACAGGGAAGAATCCAGTTTAGGATATTTGTGTGGGAATGGTGATGGCAATGCTGGAGAATTAGGGAGCAAGTCCTCAGAGTGAGAGAGAGTGTGGCTTTAGGAATGGAAATGAGTTAGTGAAGGCTTCTTGTTTGAGGGAAGGTTAGACAAGCATCCCTGCACAATCCTGGAGTTAGCACTGGCTAAGATCAGGCATGGATCTGTCTGAGACACCACCATCAGCCAGCTTGATTATGCTGGCTGCTGAACATGACATGTAACCAATGATTTTTGGTGCTGGAGCATTACTCAATCCCTGCACAGTGTTAAACTCTCAGGAAAGGCAATGAATTTAAAACATGCTTAAAGTACTTCCACCCCTGGCATGACACGGAAGGTTTCATTAAACAGATTCACAACTCAATCTGAAAGTAATTCACAGCATACCCAGATCTGACTACCGAGGTCTATTAGCAAGTCCAAGTGGGAGAGCACTTGGAACAATATGACATTTGTCATGAAATTTAGCAATGATTTGTGAAGGACAATTTTTTTTGTTTAAATCTTTCACACAAGGATGGTGAACCTCCAGATGGTATTTGAGAAGGTTCTACACAAGATAATTAGATACATTTATTTAGAGGCAACCTTTTGAGACAGGTAGGTAATCAGTTGAGGTGAAGTGATTTGTGGGATGTGACAAATTGTGCCTTCCTCAGGAATTTGTACAGCTTTTTACAAAATAAATCAATGACTTGGGTAGAGGAATATTTGTTACAAAGTTGGCTCATTCATGCTAATTTTCACTAAAAGGGTGGTGTGAATCTGCACTTCTTAAAACTGTCACCTTCACACCTAGCAGACTCCCATGGGTCAGCTGGCCTGATCATAGCAACCTCATTCCCCCTCCTACTCCCAACAAAGAAGGACTCATCTTTCTGGTCACTTCCTTTCAAAGCAGGTTCAGGCATGGGAGCTCAGTATTTGTCAGCCCTCTGCTAGCTGCCTCAAAGGTAATCCTAACCCTCATGTTGCCAAAGGCTCTTTTGTCAATTACCTTCAATTTGTTGGATTTTCTTTTCCCCTCTAAGCAACCTGTTTGGGCTGTGGTATTACACATCCCTGGAGAAGATGGACCAGGGATGTGTAATACCTGATCCTGAGGGAGGGGCCCTACCACAGTGCCTCATGAGCCTTACTGTCTTCTGGTAACTGATCATAAATAGCCTCTCGTTATTTATTTTATCAAAACTATTCATGATTTTGAAAACATTTATCAAATTTCCACTAACCTTCTCTGCTCTAAGGTGATAAGTCCAGGTTACCAATGAAATATGTTTTCATTCTGGAGCCAGATACTTAACAGGATCAACCATAATTAATATATCATGATTAATCATAATTAATTTGATAAATCATAATTAATAAACCATTATTGATAAACTTTAATAAACAATTATTAATTAATTATTAATAGATCACATGGGCACTTTTGTTAAGCAATAAATTCACTCAGGCATCAGCTGAACTACCAGAGGAAGTGGTAGATGCAGGTACAGTTACAACATTTAAAAGGCATTTGGATAAGTACATGAATAGGAACAGTTTAGAAAGATATGGGCCAAACGCAGGCAAGTGGGACTAGTTTTGCTTGGGAACTAGTCAGCATGAGATGGACTGAAGGGCCTGTTTCTGAGCTCTATGACTCTATGAGTTCAGTTGCAATATGCTGTGCATTCCTGATGCAGTCTCCTGGAAATGCAGTCTTAGAGAATGACACTTATTGCAGGCAATTGCTTTATGGTTTGTTTTATGAATTGAGTTTGACATTATTGACACATGTACATCTGTCTTTCCCATTGTTTACAACATTTTGGTAGTCAGCTTGCTTCTTTTGTCTGTGAATGAGAAAATGTGAGCTTCAGGTTTCTGTCAGGCATTGTGAGAATGGTTCAAGGTAACACTTCAGTATCTTCCTGAATTCCAAAAGGAAAGGGTGCTGTCTTTGACTTGGGACATTTAACCTTCTCTGCAGCTTCATGTCAATATAAATAACCCAGAGTATTTTCTGAAAGTGGAGGGAATTGTTCTCCCAGTTCCCTAGTCAATCTTCCTCCTTTTACTAACACCAAACTGTGTACAAACTGGCTGCTGCAGTGGTGATGACATTTTGAAAATAATTCACTGATGGTAAAGCGGTTGCCACATAATCAAAGATAATTTTCAATGGAGAGATCATGTTGATTAATGCCATATCAATGTAATTCTGTTCATCTCAATTCTAAACCATCATAAACGTTTAGTTGAAATTATTTCCAGGCTTCACTTCTTGGGCATTCTGTTCTCTTAAAATAATATCTTAGTCACTAATTAAAACAGAACACAAATTAAAATTAATATGGACTAGTATTATGCAGTGCTACAGAAATGGAGAAAATAGGATTAGGAGTAAACCATTTGGCCCTTCAAATCTCCTCCATCATTCAATATGATCATAGCTCATCATCCAACTCACCCCCCCCCCCCCCACTTTCTCAATCTATCATTATTTAGGCATGACTGGTGTTGGACTGGGGTGGGCAAAGTTAAAAATTACACAACAACAGGTTATAGTCAAAGAGGTTTAATTCCAAATAAACCTGTTGGACCATAACCTGATGTTGTGTGATATTTAACGCTATTCAGGCAATAATCTTTCCTTGTTTTGCTCCCGAAGTGGATAACATCACTTTGTTCCACATTATACTTCATTCATAGAATATAGAACATAGAACAGTACAGCACAGAACAGGCCCTTCAGCCCACGATGTTGTGCCGACCATTGATCCTCATGTATGCACCCTCAAATTTCTGTGACCATATGCATATCCAGCAGTCTCTTAAATGTCCCCAATGACCTTGCTTCCACAACTGCTGCTGGCAACGCATTCCATGTTCTCACAACTCTCTGTGTAAAGAACTCGCCTCTGACATCCCCTCTATACTTTGCTCCAACCAGCTTAAAACTATCCCCTCGTGTTAGCCATTTCTGCCCTGGGAATTAATCTCTAGCTATCGACTCTATCTATGCCTCTCATTATCTTGTATACCTCAATTAGGTCCCCTCTCCTCCTCCTTTTCTCCAATGAAAGAAGTCTGAGCTCAGTCAACCTCTCTTCATAAGATAAGCCCTCCAGTCCAGGCAGCATCCTGGTAAACCTCCTCTGAACCCTCTCCAAAGCATCCACATCTTTCCTATAATAGGGCGACCAGAACTGGACGCAGTATTCCAAGTGCAGTCTAACCAAAATTTTATAGAGCTGCAACAAGATCTCATGACTCTTAAACTCAATCCCTCAATTAATGAAATCCAAAACACCATATGCTTTCTTAACAACCCTGTCCACTTGGGTGACCATTTTAAGGGATCTATGTACCTGCACACCAAGATCCCTCTGTTCCTCCACACTGCCAAGAACCTTATCCTTAATCCAGCTTTCAAATTCGACCTTCCAAAATGCACCACCTCGCATTTATCCAGGTTGAACTCCATCTGCCACTTCTCAGCCCATCTCTGCATCCTGTCAATGTCCCGCTGCAGCCTACAACAGCCCTCTATACTGTCAACAACACCTCCAACCTTTGTGTCATCTGCAAACTTGCTGACCCATCCTTCAATCCTCTCATCCAAGTCATTAATAAAAATTACAAACAGTAGAGGTCCAAGGACAGAGCCCTGTGGAACACCACTTACCACAGACGTCCAGGCGGAATATTTTCCTTCTACTACCACTCACTGTCTTCTGTTAGCCAGCCAATTCTATATCCAGACAGCTAAATTCCCCTGTATCCCATTCCTCCTGACCTTCTGAATGAGCCTACCATGAGGAACCTTATCAAATGCCTTGCTAAAGTCCATATACACCACATCCACAGCTCGACCCTCATCAATGTTTCTAGTCACATCCTCAAAGAACTCGATAAGGTTTGTGAGGCATGACCTGCCCCTCACAAAGCTGTGTTGACTGCATTTAATCAAGCCATGCTCTTCCAGATGGTCATAAACATTATCCCTCAGAATCCTTTCTAACACCTTGCAGACAACAGACGTGAGACTTACTGGTCTGTAATTGCCAGGGATTTTCCTATTTCCTTTCTTGAAGAGAGGAATTACAGTCCTCTCCAGTCCTCAGGTACAACTCCAGCTTGACCAAGTCAGATTGAAGCATTCCTCTACGTAGCCCACCCTCTCACCCAGCTTTATGTCATCTATAAACTTGGAGATATTACATCTAGTTCTCTCATCCAAATCATTGATATGTGACATGGATAGCTGGGATCCAAGCACTGATCCCTGCAGCACCCCATAAAGTCACTTGCTTGCCATAGAGTCACAGAGCTGTACAGCATGGAAACAAACTCTTCAGTCCAACTTCACCATATCGACCTGATATCCGAAATTAGCCTCATCCCATTTGCTAGCATTTGGCCCATTTCCCTCTAAATACTTCTGGTTCATATACCCATCCAGATGCTTTTTAAATGTTATAATTGTACCAGCTTCCAACACTGCCTCTGGCAAATTATTCCATACATATACCATCCTCTGTGTGAAAAAGTTGTCTCTTCAGTTTCTTTTATATCTTTCCCCTCTCATCCTAAACCTATGTCCTCTAGTTTTGGTCTCCCTCACCCCAGGGAAAAGACCTTGCCTATTTACCCGATCCATGTCCCTCATGACTCTCTGTAAAGGTCATCCCTCAGCTTCTGACACTCCAGAGAAAACAGCTCCAGCCTACTCAGCCTCTCCCTGTAGCTCAAATCCTCCAACCCTGGCAACATCCTTGTAAATCTTTTCTGGACCCTTTCAAGTTTCACAACATCCTTCCTTTAGGAGGGAGACTACAATTGCACACACTACTCCAAAAGCAGCCTAACCAATGTCCTGTACCGCTGCAATGTGACCTCCCATTCATATACTCAATGATCTGACCAATAAAGGTAAGAATACCAAATGCCTTCTTCATTCCCCTATCTACCTGCGATTCTACTTTCGAGGAACTATGAAACTGCAGTTCTCTTTGTTCAGCAACACTCCCCAGGACCTTACCATTAAGTGTACGAGTCCTGTTCTGATTTGCCTTTCCAAAATGCAGCACCTCACATTTACCTAAATTAAACTCCATCTGCCACTCCTTGGTTCATTGGCCCATCTGATCAAGATCCCATTGTACTCTGAGCTAACCTTCTTCTCTGCATACTACATCTCCACTCAGAGAAAGACATGTTTATTCCTACTCTTTGTTTCCTGTCTGCCAACCAGTTTTCTATCAATGTTAGTATACTGTCCCCAATTCTATCATTTTAATATTACAAGCTAGTGTCTTATGTGAGGTCTTTTGAAAACCTAAAAATCCCAGGAAGCATCATTGGTTCCACCTTATCAAATCCACTAGTTACATCCCTGTATTGCCTTATACTACATTTAATTTTCAAGAGTAATGTATGCATTTTAAAATTTATTTTCATATTAGAATAATAACCCGCTTGATGACAATACATTGCTCACCAATCGGAGAAGATGGAGCTTGTAATTTATTTTGTATACTCTGTTTAATTATCCACAGTGAAATTTTCACTATGTTCTAATTGGTTTTGCTCTGTAACTTCTGGGAAAACATATTTTTTACTAGAAACATTTCATTGAGGAAACTAATGGATTTGAAATTATTAATTGTTGATCCAGCACAATGGCTGATTCTTTGCATTTCAAATTGATATCAATGTTCTGAGTCAAGATTAGAGTGATGCTGGAAAAGTACATTAGTTCAGGCAGCATCTGAGGAGCAGGAAAATCAATATTTCGGGCAAAAGGCCTTCATCAGGAATGAGGCTAGGAGCCTCGAGGGTGGAGAGATAAAAAATGTTTATCTCTCCACCCCAAGGCTCCCAACATCATTCCTGATGTAGGGCTTTTGCCTGAAACATTGATTTTCTCTGCTCCTCAGATGCTGCCTGGCCTGCTGTGCTTTTCCAGCACCACTCTAATCTTGATTCTAATCTCCAGCATCTGCAGTACCCACTTCTGCCTAGTCAATTTTTGGGGCTAAGTCAGTGTTTAAGGGCTGGCTAACACAAGGTGCCCCTTGTCTCCATGTTCTTGCCCTATGTGTTCATCCCACCTCGCATTCAGATCCTCCTGTGATCACCAGTTAACACACCAGACAAGTTCTAAACAACATGACTAGGAGCACATTGTTCTCCAAGATGATAGAAGTGGTGACAATCAACAATATCAAAATGAAATTGGATGGACATTGAGTGGAAATGAAGTTGCAGGGGACTACGAAGGAGAGTAGGATGATTAGACTGCTCCACAGGGAATCAACATGGACTCACTGAATTGAATGTCCTTCAGTGATGCAAGTGACCATGGCTCTACCAAAGGTGCTATGTGAATGTAGATTAATTCTTTTCCTCCTCTCTTTCATTGTAACAGTGAAAATAAAATTAATTTAAGAGCTAGATGGAATAAAAACTGCAGAGTATTGATTGGCAAATTCAATGTTAAATACTCAATTTTAATTAACTGAAGGAAATTCATGTCTGGTAATCAGACAGTAGCTGTGAGATATGGATTTTTCTGGAAGGGAGTTTATAGTAAACCTACCCACGCAGTGAAACTGCTGCAATATGTCCTCTTGCGGTTCAAACTGCATTATTCAAAGTGGACTCTGCCACCTCTTTAATATTGAGTAAATAAGTATAATTGGAGGCAGACATTCATTAGATCAGACTTATCCTGGGAACTGGATTGGATTTAAAGAAAATAATTGAGTTTCACAACTTTGAAAACCTGCTGCTTTTGCAGGAAAATTCTACATTTTTGCTCTTCAGGAGGCTGCAGAGAAAATGGTTGAGCAATTAAAGTTTTTGGGCTAAAGAAAATAATGCTTAACTGCTTGAAAATGCCATTTTAAAATCAGTATGATGTTTAAAGGGGCTAGTCAGTCATTATCCATTTTGTGAAGATCAATTCTATGCCTTATAATTTAATAGAAAACTTTCCACGAATGAATGTTTTTAAAATTTAAGCATAAGTCAACAGAGGAATGAGGATTATTCTAAAATCCAAGTCATCATATGATAATCCCTCCATGACCTTACTATACCCATGTCTGGCAACATAAATGAGAAGATATTATTTCACACAGAGGGCTGTTCTGCTGTGGAAAGCAAATGTGGCTGGTGAAAATAACTTTCATAGAAACAGTCATAGAGTGAGGAACATCTACTCGATGAGAAATCATTTGCAGGTTCTGGGGAAAAGGGTGTGGCATTAAATCAGACAAAGTCTTAACTGGGAACAGTGCACCAATAATGCTGTAGCAACAAAAACAAAATCAGAAATTTCTGGAAAAGCTCAGCAGGTCTGGCAGCATCTGTGGAGAGAAAGCAGAGTAAATGTTTCGGGTCCAGTGACCCTTCTTCAGATTTCTGCCTTTGTTTCTGATTTTCAGCATTGGCAGTTTTTTTTAAACCAACATTAATGCCCTGTTTTCCACAGTCCGTCGCAAAATGTACAAATCTCAATTAGACTATCAAAATGACCAATTGGCCTGACTGCTATTGAAGACAAGATCAATTCACATCAACAGAGAAAAAAACTATTTGTTGCAACATACAACTTTAACAAAAACAAGAATAAATCTAATCTACTACTATGCAATTTAAACAATACCCCTTCAAAAAAACCCACAAAATGCTCACACACTCGTTCACAGTTAAGCAGACCAATGACAAATGATTTAGTTTAGATATGATGGGTAGCAAAAGAATATTGACAGGAACAACAACATTCTGAACATCACAAGTCCAGATTCCAAGAGTGGGTTAAATTGTCTCACACAATACTTTTTTTGATTTTTCACACTAATGACATGCTGCTGTCTGAAAGATGCTGATCTTTCTGAGATTTAATAATTGATCAACTAAACCTAGGTCTTGTCAGAATTCTTTTATTTCAATTTTCTTTGTTTACTGTCTTTTCCTCACAGATAGTGGACATTGGGTGGAAATGAAGTTGCAGGGGACTACGAAGGAGAGTAGGATGATTAGACTGCTCCACAGGCAACTACACTGGCACCACCCCCACCTTTTCCTCCGCTACATCGATGACTGTATCGGCGCTGCCTCGTGCTCCCACGAGGAGGTTGAACAGTTCATCAACTTTACCAACACCTTCCATACCTACCTCAAATTCACCTAGACTGTCTCAGACTCCTCCCTCCCCTTCCTAGACCTTTCCATTTCTATCTCGGGCGACCGAATCAACACAGACATCTACTATAAACCGACTGACTCCCACAGCTACCTAGACTACACCTCCTCCCACCCTGCCCCCTGTAAAAACGCCATCCCATATTCCCAATTCCTTCGTCTCCGCCGCATCTGCTCCCAGGAGGACCAGTTCCAATACCGAACAACCCAGATGGCCTCCTTCTTCAAAGACCGCAGATTCCCCCCTAACATAGAACATAGAACATAGAAGGATACAGCGCAGTACAGGCCCTTCGGCCCTCGATGTTGCGCCGACCGAGTCCTACCTAACCTATACTAGCCCAATAACTTCCAAATGCCTATCCAATGCCCGCTTAAATGAACATAAAGAAGGAGAGTTCACCACTGATACGGGCAGGGCATTCCATGAACTCACAACCCGCTGTGTGAAGAATCTACCCCTAACATCTGTCCTATACCTACCACCCCTTAATTTAAAGCTATGTCCCCTAGTAACACCTGACTCCATTAGCGGTAAAAGGTTCTTAGTATCTACCCTATCTAAACCCCTAATCATCTTATACACTTCTATCAGATCTCCCCTAAACCTTCTCTTCTCCAATGAGAACAGCCCCAAGTGCCTCAGCCTTTCCTCATACGATCTTCCTACCATTCCAGGCAACATCCTGGTAAACCTCCTCTGCACTCGTTCTAAAGCTTCCACATCCTTCCTATAGTATGGCGACCAAAACTGCACACAATACTCCAGATGAGGCCTCACCAGAGTCTTATACAACTGCAACATGACCTCAGGACTCCGGAACTCAATTCCTCTGCCAATAAAGCCCAGTACACCATATGCCGATCAACAATGCCCTCCACCGCATCTCCTCCACCTCCCGCTCCTCCGCCCTTGAGCCCCGCCCCCCCAACCGCCACCAGGACAGAACCCCACTGGTTCTCACCTACCACCCCACCAACCTCCGTATACAGCGTATCATCCGCCGTCATTTCCGCCACCTCCAAACGGACCCCACCACCAGGGATATATTTCCCTCCCCTCCCCTATCAGCATTCCGCAAAGACCACTCCCTTCGTGACTCCCTCATCAGGTCCACACCCCCCACCAACCCAACCTCCACTCCCGGCACCTTCCCCTGCAACCGCAGGAAATGCAAAACTTGCGCCCACACCTCCTCCCTTACCTCTCTCCAAGGTCCCATGGGATCCTTCCATATCCGCCACAAATTCACTGCACCTCCACACACATCATCTATTGCATCCACTGCACCCGATGTGGCCTCCTCTATATTGGGAGACGAGCCGCCTACTTGCAGAACACTTCAGGGAACACCTCTGGGACGCCCGGACCAGCCAACCCAACCACCCCGTGACTCAACACTTTAACTCTCCCTCCCACTCCACCAAGGACATGCAGGTCCTTGGACTCCTCCATCGCCAGAACATAACAACACGACGGTTGGAGGAAGAGCGCCTCATCTTCCACCTGGGAACCCTCCAACCACAAGCGATGAACTCAGATTTCTCCAGTTTCCTCATTTCCCCTTCCCCCCACCTTGTCTCAGTCGATTTCTTCGAACTCAGCACCGCCCTCCTAACCTGCAATTTTCTTCCTGACCTCTCCGCCCCCACCCCACTCCGGCCTATCACCCTCACCTTGACCTCCTTCCACCTATCACATCTCCATCGCCCCTCCCCCAAGTCCCTCCTCCCTACCTTTTATCTTAGCCTGCTGAACACATTTTCCTCATTCCTGATGAAGGGCTTTTGCCCGAAACATCGAATTTCCTGTTCCTTGGATGCTGCCTGATCTGCTGTGCTCTAACCAGCAACACATTTTCAGCTCTGATCTCCAGCATCTGCAGACCTCACTTTTTACATGATGAGGCTCGGAACAGAGAGCAAGTGCAGTTAAACATGCAGCTGTGGGGCTGGTGTAGGAGGGTGGACTTCAGATATGTGGATCATTCAGATACCTTCTGGGGAAGGTGGGACCTTTACAAAGAGCACAGATTGCACCTGAACTGGGCAGGAGGTTTGCTACATCTCTTCAGGGGGGTTTAAATTAGTTTGGCAGGGGACTGGGAACCAGAGCCATGGATGAGAGGATGGTGTAGCTGGTGAACAGCAGATACAGTGTCCAGAGAGTCTGTGAGGAGGCATAAACCGTTGATAGGACAAAGTTGCAGTCAGTGTGATGGGTTGAAGTGTACCTATTTTAATGCAAGAAGTGTCAGGAATAATGCAACTGAAATAATATATTGAACAAACCTAGCTTCAGTCTTTCATCTTTTAGAATGGTTTGCAGGTTTTGGTTCATTAATATGTAAATCCCAGAACTTCTTTTAGGCCACGTTCTTGTGATAACTTAAGGTTTTATAATAAAAGGTAACATCTCAGCTCAGACAATGCATTAAAGGTGTGAGGTTAGAGTCTGTCTGTATCCCATCCTTGAGAGAGACTGATTCTATTTCCAAAATGGAATTTACAAAATATGACATGGATTGATTACCTGCATTGACTGCCTGCAGATTGTGCATTTATTGAGCAAAGTAGAATGTATCTGCAAATACAAACCCTACACCTTTAATGCATTGTCTGTGCTGAGATGCCACCTTTCCAGCCCATAGGGACCATGAGTTCAGATTATATGAGGAGTGAGTGATAACGTAGGAGTGTCTACTGTATAAACTGAACTGCCTTAAAATCCTGAAACAATAAATAATATAAAACACCAATAAACTACAACATACAGTGACAAGTACTCAGCAGTTAAGATGAAGACATGAGTGAATTCAATAAAACAATAGTGTAACTTGCGATGTCAACTCCAAAAAGTGATCAATTATGAATTAATCTGGGAATTAGAATAAAGGCAGCTGGCTGGGTAGATGAAGAGAAAGTATTTGAAGGGATATGGACCAAATGGTGGCAAAGAGGTCTAGATTCATTTCGGATATCTGGTCGGCACGGACAAGTTGGACTGAAAGGTCAGTTTCTGTGCTGTACATCTCTTTGACTCTATAACTCTAAATGTTTTAATGGGGTTCATGAGGATGAACTTTTACACTCTTTACAACCTTTTCTGATCCTTGATTTATTTTATATTGTTTTAAGAGTATCAGAACAAAGAATGCAGTAATCCATTGTCAGATTACTCGATGAGTAATCGATTAGACTGAACTACTTTGAGTTCACCTTCCATTCAAGAATACACATTTAGCTTTTATTTTAAATTGAGCATTACACTTGCAAATTATTGAAAAAAACAACTGGTTTGATAACTTTTGTTTGGGATGGAGACAGGCTGTCCTTAGCCAGCCTGGAATATATGGGATCCCAACCTCATCATGTAGTTCATAGAATCACTAAAGCCATTTGGTCCATTGAGTCCACGCCAATCCTTCGTACAGTATCTCACCCACAACCAAGCTCCCTTACCCTATCCTTGTAACCCTGAATTTCTCATGTCTAATCTACCCAGCTTGCATATCCCTGGACACTGTGGGCAATTTAGCATGGCCAATCCACCTAAACTCCATTTCTTTGGACTGTGGGAGGAAACCAGAGCAATCCCATGCAGACACGGGGAAAACATGCAAACTCCACACAGACTCCTGAGACTGGAATTGACAGGTCCCTGATACTGTGGGGCAGTGCTCATCATGTCATCCATGCTACTTTGAAATAGTTTATTCAGATGTATCATCATCCATTAACAGTAACTAGGTTTTCCAACTAAATTCTGATTTTACTGGCAATGCCCACATTAACAGAATGAATTTTTAGAATTGTCTGCTTTGTATATGTAGAACTCGATCCTTTAAATCATTGGAGTTTCTGAGTGTATTTGCAGCAATGCATCCAATTACATACAAGTTAGTTGAAGGATTGAGTAGGCTAACTCTGGGATGGAGCTCCTAATGTGGAAAAGCTGGTACAGAGAGGCATGTAATATAATCTGAATATATTGGAATGGAAGATTTTCCAATCTTTTGTTTTGAGATTCATTCACTACAGGAAGTATGATACTAGGAAACATGGGAGCCATTTTGAACGTGAGGTTCTTCCCCAAACAGAAATGAGATAAATAATCAAATAACTTGTGCTATTGATTTAAAGATAACTATCAGCCTGGGCACTGGGGAGAATTCCTCAGCTCCCATTCAAAATAGTGGCATGGATTCTTTTATGTTCTCCTGAGAAGGCAGGTAATACCTCAGTCTAATGTCTCATCTGAAAGATGGCACCTCCAACTTCATAGTAGTTCTCGGGCCTGTGGTGCAGACTTATTCTGGAAGAGTGAGACTTGAGCCCATATCCTTCTGACTTTTGACTAAACTATGCGAGAGAAGAATGAAATGCAGGGAACTTTGTGCAATGCAATGTAGGAAAATTGGGGTCATATAAGTTTGAGCTGCTTGATGTTCTGCTGCACTCCTGAACCAGCCACGCAGGAGTTCTACCTTGAGGCAATTGAGAAATGTTGGCATGCAAACATAACATTGCTGCTACAGATTTTGTTTTCTAAAGTAGAGAGACTAAGCCCTTTAAAGAATGCAGAAAAAAATCTCTGTAATCTAACTCTGCCAGAGGCTGTTATTTCACTCTCCAATTCTAATGCAGGAATTTAACTGAAATAATGTTAGTTTATACGTTACTGGAATTGAATCAAAGTCATTCGGTTTTGTAATAGGGACAACAAATAGATTAGTCAAATCTCTCTGCCTCCATACAGAGAAATTCTACTTGCTGGAATCTCAGAATCATGGGACTGTAAGAACTCATTGGCATTAGTACTTGACATGAACTTCGGTGGAATTGTTATAGATACCTTTGTAAGTGAAGTTGCCATGGCTATCACATGTAGGTACAATACTGTTGTGTAAATTGATCCTCACAACAGGACATCTCTTATACAACATCAGCATGTGCAAACAGATGAAACAATAGCAAAAACTACCAGCATCAAACCACTTCTTCAGCATATTACCTTCACTCACATACCCTTAGTACAGTATTAAGAAAGAACATAGTTAGACAGGAACAGGAGTTAGCTTTTTAGCTCCTCCATCTTGATCCTTCCCTCAATGATATCATAGCTGTTCTGTGACTGAATGTCACACTTCAACCCTTTTCCCATATTTATAAGTATCTGTGGTTAAGAAAACTCTACCAAACTCTGCTTTAAAATTGCTAATTAACCTAGCATAAACTTAGTTTGTAATTTCAAGAGTGTTCTAAATTAATGTCATACTTTGTTTGTAAAAATGTTTCTTAATTTCCCTTCTGAAAGAGCTGGCACTAATTTTCAAGTGGTACTCCCTCCTCATCAATTCCCAAAATAGTGTTTCTCTAAATGTCTTGAAAAGTTTGGTCACGTCATCCTTAATTTTTAAATTGAAAGAAATAAGAGAGTAGTTTATGTAACTTCTCCTCGAGCTGACCACAAGACTCCATGGTTCTGATAAATCTCTGTAGTACTCCCTTCAATGATAGTGTATCTTGCTTAAGGTGTTATATTTAGAACAACTAACAAGTCTGTCAAGAAGGTACAACAATGCCTCTACTTCCTCAGAAGGCTAAGGAAATTCGGCATGACCATAAAAACTCTTACCAATTTTTATAGAAACACCATAGAAAGCATTCTATCTGGATGCATCACAGCCTGGTAAGCAACTGCTCTGCCTAGGACAGTAAGAAACTACAGAGAGTTGTGAACACAGTCCATCATGCAAACCAACTTTCCATCCATTGATTATATCCAGACTTCTCACTGCCTCAGCAAGGCAGCCAACATCATCAAAAACCCTTGCCAGCCCAGTTATAATCTCTTTCAACCTCCTCCAATGGGCAGAAGGTACAAAAGCTTAAATATGTGCCAACAGACTCAAGAACAGCATCTTCCCCATTGTTGTTAGACTTCTGAATGGACCTCTCAAATTGTAAATTTAATGTTGACTTCGCTGTTTGTGTACCTTCTCTGCAGCAGTAACATTACATTCCTCACTTCATTCCTAATTCACTTTGAATGATATGATCTGCCTGTACTTGAAGCAAAACAAAATCTTTCACTGTATCTAGGCACATGTAACAATAATAAATCAATTCAAAACAGAGGTCTAATTAGGACTTTGTATATTGTATCATACCTTCTACCTCCTTACTTTCTAATCTATTGGATATAAAGGGCAACAATTGCTTGACCTTTTTGTTCTGATCCTGCTAATGACATTGTAATGTTTTCTTGATGTGGACACTTAAGTTTTTTGGGGCCTTTACTTTTCACCAGTTAAAAAGTATTCTGGTATCTCCTCTTTGGTCCATGAATGACCTTCTTGTTACACGTATTGAACCCTATTTGCCAGAGATTTTCTCCATTCACTTAATTAATTAATTCTAAGCTATACTATGGTTAGTGCTACCTGTCTCTGTGTTGCCAGCAAACTTGGATATGAGGCTTCTTAAGCTATCATTTAAGTTGTTAGTAAATATTGTGAACAGTTAAAGTCCCAATATAGATCCCTATTTGCCCATTCACAGCCTGCTGAGTGCACTTTTTCTGTCACCTGCTACTCACCTAGTTTCTTAACAAATAATTTTCTTTCAATATAATGACCGCCAACTTTAGTTACTAATCTGCCATGGGGATTTTATTACATGCCCTTTTTAAGTCCATATTAAAAATATAAAAGAAAATATTTAATTTCCACAGCATTTTCCTAATCTCTAGACACTCCATAGCTATTTCCAGTCAATGTAGAACTTTTGAAGTATAGTCACAGTTATAATGTCGGAAGCATGGCAGCCAACATCACACGCAGTACGTTCCCAAAAACAGGAATGTGATAATGGTCTGATGATTTTGGTTTGTAATGTTGATTGAGGAATGATTATTATGGATTTTAAAACATCAATGACTGTGTAGGCTTCCTAAATGCTACTTGTCAATTAAAGCTGAAAACCCGCTTCAGAATAAGAGATAAGTCCTGCTAAGATTTGCTTTCCCAAAATGCAGCACCTCACATTTATCTAAATTAAACTCCACCTGCCACTTCTCGGCCCATTGACCCATCTGATCAAGATCCTGTTGTAATCTGAGGTAACCTTCTTCGCTGACTACTACACCTACCATTTTGGTGTCATCTGCAAACTTACTAACTACAGTTTGGCATGAATAAATCATAAGACAATACTCTTAGAAGGATCTTATGCTCGCATCCAAGTCATTTATATAAATGACAACAAGTAGAGGACCCAGCACCAATCCTTGTGGCACTCCACTGGTCACAGGTCTCCAGTCTGAAAAACAACCCTCCCCCACCATCCTCTGTCCTCTACCTTTGAGCCAGTTCTGTATCCAAATGGCTAGTACTCTGTGTATTCCATGAGATCTAACCTTGCTACCCAGTCTCCCATGGGGAACTTGTCGAACACCTTACTGAAGTCCATATGGATCACATCTACCGCTCTGCCCTCATCAATCCTCTTTGTTACTTCTTCAAAAAAACTCAATCAAGTTTGTGAGACATGTTTTCCCACACACAAAGCCATGTTGACTATCCTTAATCAGTCCTTGCCTTTCCAAATACACGTCCTGTCCCTCACTTCCCTAGCTTCCCACAGAGTTCAAGGGTACACCTGATCAGGTGGGGATTTATCCACATTTATGTGTTTTAAGACATTGATCACTTCCTCCTCTGTAATATGACACTTTTCAAGATGTCGCCATCTATTTCCCTACATTCTATATCTTCCATGTCCTTTTCCACAGTAAATATTGATGCAAAATACTTATTTACTATCTCCCCCATCTCCTGTGGCTCCATACAAAGGCTGCCTTGCTAATCCTCGAGGGGCCCTATTCTCTCCCTAGTTACCCTTTTGTTCTTTTTATTTATAAACATTTTTATTGAAAAACTTTTGAAATCTTTTACAAAGTATTTACATACAAAATAAAGAATAACACTATCAAAACAGAAAAAAGGCAGTACAACAAGGCCATAACACAGCAGAATTGTTAATGAATGACCTACAATTCTACCAGAACAAACATATCTACTTAACGTAAACTAAACTACAAACATATTAAATAAATACTAACTTAAACTAAATTCAAATAACTTAAATAATATCTCACGACTTTATTCTATCTCACTCATCATCCACTGAGGCTCCCATCCCTGGGAGTACCATCTAAAGTACCCGTATCCTTTTCCCCCAGCCTCCCCCTCCTGGGGCCCCATGGGCACCCATACTGATTCCCACATCTATACCACAGCCCTAATTAATATTGCTGATTAGTCAGCATCAATATAATTTAGAAAAGGCCACCACGTCTTGTAAAACTGTTCCATTTTGTGGTGCTCCATATTTGTGAGGTAGTCGTGGGGAGATGCTCCATCAGGAGAAAGTGAGGACTGCAGATGCTGGAGATCAGAGCTGAAAATGTGTTGCTGGAAATGTGCAGCAGGTCAGGCAGCATCCAAGGAGCAGGAGAATCGACGTTTTGGGCATGAGCCCTTCTTCAGGAATCCTCCTGCTCCTTTGATGCTGCCTGACCTGAGATGCGCCATCACCAGCTTACGCTACCCCATAAGACCTGGTGGTTTTTCTGACGTCCCATTCAGTAGAAGGTTCTTTCTCACACAATGGGTAAGAATGTTACACAATCTCTTCCTGTGTTCCCCCAGAGAGGGCAAATTTGGCAAAGCCAAAAGAAGAATTACTGATTCCACGTTATTTTCAATCCCCAGGATGTCCTTTAGCTCCCTTCCTATAGCACTCCTGTAGCTCTGGATCTTACAACCTGACCAGTAGCACTGTGTGAGAGTGTCGATAGTAATGTGACATTTGGGACACACTGGTGATGCTCCTCTCTTGAACTTAGCTAGCCTCTCTGGCGTCATATGAGCCCTGTGTAAGATCTTCAATTGCATAACCTGCACTCTGTTACATACATCCATACCCCCAGATGTCTTCCCGTACCTCCAATGAAATATCCTCCCCTAACACTCAATTCTATATCCTACAGAGTCCTTCCGTGTCCCCCAGGATGCGACCTTTCTGTAAGTGATATAAAGTACTGAGTGAAAGAGGAGCCATACACCGGAGTACTCTTTTCTCCATGTCTGAATTGTAACACTGGACCAGAAGCGTGGTCTTCCTCTGTATATAATCCCTTATCTGGAAATATCGGAAAACGTCCCGATTAGACAATCCATATTTCCAACTTAGCTGACTAAATGACATCAGGAACTCCTCCTCGAATAAATCTCCCAGATAGAAGATTCCCTATTCTCCCATACCTTAAAGCTGGAGTCTGTTGTCCCAGGGTTAAATCCTTGGGCTCCCACCAATGAGGTAAACAGCGAGGTCTTAGACCTCGTCTTGCCTCATTATCCTCCAGGCTTTCACCGCATTTAAGATAATGGACTTTTACACTGCTGGGTCACGGATTTCATCTTGTCCAGGAATAATAAATTAATTAAAGGACATCTCGACTGCAAGGCTTCAATATCAAGCCAAATTGTCTCTGAATTCCCCCGTACCCAGTCCCCAAAATACGTTAACAGGGCGCTTATTTGGTATTTCTTCAAATCCAGAACATCCACCCCTCCCTCAGCCTGTGAAAGCTACAATTTAGTGAATTTAATTAGAGGACTACTGTGGCACCAAATAAAGGCCCCTAGCCAACCACTGAGCCTCTGTAACACTCGTCTGGATAGCAACAACGGGAGCATTCTCATGAGGTACAACAGCTGGGGAAGAACATTCATCTTAATCAGGGCTATTTGGCTCAACCATGATAATGGTAACCCCTCCCACTGCTGCAAATCCTGCTTTATCCTCTCGAGTAGTTGTACATAATTAGCTTTGTACAGCTGGTGGAATGAAGGGATAATAAAAATTCCCAGATACAAAAACCTTTTGACGACCATCTAAACGGGAACTGCATTCCATCCTTCAGATTAGGCACCTCCACTAATCCCCCTACCGTCATGGCTTCCGATTTTGTAAAATTGATCCTGTGACCAGAGAAACCACCTTATGAATTAATTGTTTGAATCAGTCAAGGAACAGACTTCTCCGGATTGGCCAAATACAAAAGGACATTGTCAACATATAGGGTGATCTTATACTCGCCCATTCCCACCTTTGGCGCTACTATTTCAGGATCATTCCTGATAGTTTCAGCTAATGGTTCAATCGCCAAGGTGAACAACAGCAGTGATAAAGGACACCCCTGTCAACTATCGCTTCCAATAATAAAGTTATCGGACTTAGCACCATTTGTAATGACTGCCACCTCAGGATCATTATACAGTACCGCTACCCATCTGGCAAAGGATTCCCTCAAACCAAACCGCTCTAGGACCTCAAATACTTACGGCCATTCTATTCGATCAAACATTTTTTTTGGACCTAGGGAGACCACCAAACCCAGAATCAGTCTTTGCTGGCATACCTGCACTATGTTCAGTATCCTCCTGATATCGTTGGAGGAGCTAACAAAGCCTGTCTGGTCTTCTTTTATAATATGGGGCAGGACCTTCTCCAACCTCAGAGCCAGCATCTTGAATAAAAATTTGAAATCTACATTCAACAGTGAAATTGGTCTACATGAAGCACGTTCTTCTGGGTCTTTCCCTTTCTTTAAAATGAGGGAGATATTACCCTCCCTAAGAGAAGGTGGCAGACAATCCTGTGTACAGGAATAGTTGTACAATAGGCTTTGTGCGTGGGAAATCATGTCTCACAAACTTGATTGAGTTTTTTGAAGAAGTAACAAAGAAGATTGATGAGGGCAGAGCAGTAAATGTGATCGATATAGACTTCAGTAAGGTGTTCGACAAGGTCCCCATGGGAGACTGGTTAGCAAGGTTAGATCTCATGGAGTACAGGGAGAACTAGCCATTTGGATACAGAACTGGCTCAAAGGTCGAAGACTGAGGGTTGTGTGGAGGGTTGTTTTTCAGAGTATAGGCCTGTGACCAGTGGAGTGCCACAAGGACCAGTGCTGGGCCCTCTACTTTTTGTCATTTACATAAATAATTTGGATGCGAGCATAAGAGGTACAGTTAGTAAGTTTGCAAATGACACCAAAATTGGAGGTGTAGTGGACAGCAAAGGTTACCTCAGATTACAACAGGATCTGGACCAGATGGGCCAATGGGCTGAGAAGTGGCAGATGGAGTTTAATTCAGATAAATGCGAGGTGCTGCATTTTGGGAAAGCAAATCTTAGCAGCACTTATACACTTAATGGTAAGGTCCTAGGCAGTGTTGCTGAACAAAGAGACCTTGGAGTGCAGGTTCATAGCTCCTTGAAAGTGGAGTCACAGGTAGATAGGATAGTGAAGAAGGCATTTGGTATGCGACCCTTTATTGGTCAGAGTATTGAGTACAGGAGTTGGGAGGCCATGTTGCGGTTGCACAGGACATTGGTTAGACCATTGTTGGAATATTGCGTACAATTCAGGTCTCCTTCCTATCGGAAAGATGTTGTGAAACTTGAAAGGGTTCAGAAAGGATTTATAAGCATGTTGCCAGGGTTGGAGGATCTGAGCTACACGGAGAGGCTGAACAGACTGGGCCTGTTTTCCCTGGAGCGTCGGAAGCTGAGGGGTGACCCTATAGAGGTTTACAAAATTATGAGAGGCATGGATAGGGTAAATAGGCAAAGTCTTTTCCCTGGGGTCGGGGAGTCCAGAACTAGAGGGCATAGATTTAGGATGAGAGGGGAAAGATATAAAAGAGACCTAAGGGGCAACATTTTCACGCAGAAGGTGGTACGTGTATGAAATAAGCTGCCAGAGGATGTGGTGGAGGCTGATACAATTGCAACATTTACGATGCATTTGGATGGGTATATGAATAGGAAGGGTTTGGAGAGATATGGGCCGGGTGCTGGCAGGTAGGACTAGATTGGGTTGGGATATGTGGTCAGCATGGATGGGTTGGACCGAAGGGTCTGTTTCCATGCTGTATATCTCTATGACTCTATGACTCTTATGACATTCTCAGAAGTGGCTCCACTAACATGTTTATGAATTCCGTATAGAATTCAGTTGGGAATCCATCTGGCCCTGGTGCTTTGCCACCCTGGGGATGCCATATTGCTTCCTACTCTTCCTGTACCATTATAGGCACATTCAAAAGGGAAGCCTGCTCCATACTTATATTGGGGAGGTCCAGATTTTCAAAAATGGACTGCATTTCCACTGTGGAGACCAAAAAAGAGAAAATGCTGGAAAATCTCAGCAAGTCTGGCAGCATCGAAGGAGAGAAAAGAGCTGACGTTTCGAGTCTAACTGACCCTTTGTCAAAGCATTCCTATTGTACCGTGTTCACCCATTCCGACTGATATAGCTCTGCAAAATATTCCCTAAACCTAACATTGAGATCTTCTTCAATTCACGGGTAATTGTACCAACCTTTTCCCTAACAGAAATATTAGATTGGGAAGCTTTTTTCCTCCTAGTCAAATAAACCAGATATCTACCAGGCTCATCTCCAAATTCAAACAGTCTTTGTTTGGCAAAGGAGACCTCTTTTTTAGCCACTTGTGTGTGGAATAAATCGAAAGCTGTCCAAAGAACTGTGACCCGCTGCAGCTTAACCAATGACAGCCTATTATAATATGTTTTCTCAGCTACCTTCAGCCTGGCCTCCAGCATCTGTTACTGCTCCTCCCTCTGCCTCTTTCTAATCTTCGAATATGAAATGATCAGGCCTCGTAAATATGCCTTAGTGGCCTCTCAAAGTATTGCTGGATTGTCAGCCGTACCTGAGTTGATATCCCAAAAGGCCCTGAATTCTCTTGTACTGTACTCAACAAATTTGCTATCCCCTAACAAAAATGGATCCATGAGCCAGTGACGTGCATCCATTCCAATACCTTTGATTTTAACATCTAAATACACTGGTGTGTGATCGGAAACGGCTGTATTCCCAATTTTGCATGCCAATGTTCTGTCCAAAGCATCAGTTAGTGTAAAAAAAATGTCAATAGGCGTATGGAATAGAATGTGAAGTCTCTTCCATTTAGGTGGAGGTAGCTCTACACATCCGCTAGTCCCAACTCATCACACATGTCCACCAACTGTTTAGTCTGTGTGAGCATCCTTGCCATGCCTTTTGGTACCCTGTCAATCTCTGAATCTATTAGGTGATTAAAACCCCCTCCTATAATTGTAGGGCTTACTCCAACATTCATTAATTCAGCCACTGCATCAATTAGAAATTTAAGAGGGTGCGCCGGGGACAATATACATTCAAGTCGCCATACTCTTCTCCATGTATTAAAGCTTTAAGAATGATAAACCATCCATGCTCATCCTTAATCTGCTCCGTTACCTGGAAAGGGAGGTTCCTTCTTATCAGTATAGCCACTCGTGTACTCTTAGAGCTGAAGGATGAGAAAAATACCCTGTTATAACCCCTTCTGCAGTTTCCGATGTCCCTTATCAGTTAGATGCATCTCCTGCAACAGGGCAATGTCCACCCTTTCCTTCCTGAGGCTTGATAAGACCTTCTTTCTTTTAATAGGAGAATGGCTCCATTTTACATTCCAGGTGCACCACCTGAACAAATCACTAGCCATGGTTGTCCGGGGCAGCCCATGGCTTCCCAGGAGGGGGAAGCTTATCTGAGGCACGATGAGCTACAAAGATATTAACTCTATGAGATCTAAAATTTACTCCTATAAAAACAACTACAACTAAAAAAAAACACTGCATTTAACTGAAGCAAACACCCAAATAACCTTCAATTCGCTCGAGTTCTTCCCCCTTGCCCATAGGGGGTACCCCTCCCAATCCTTACTATCATCTCAACTTCCTCCAGCTCAGGCCGTGCCCTCGCCCCAGGCAATTCACAAATGAGGAAAACCTGTTATTTACATTCTGAAAGCGAACAATGGATGCCCATCTACCCCCCCCCACCACTCTTCTTTACCACAGAAATAGCCACCCCCAATTCAAAATCAAAAAGACAGCAATAAAAAAGGAAGCTCTAGATAATACCCAACCAACCGATATGTAAAATAATTCCAATTTTTACAACAAAGCTGTACATATAAAACCAATAGCCACAAAAAAGAAAGGGGGAGAGGGAAGTAAAAAAAGGATAATTAAAAGAAACCCCATACCATTGTCTGCAACGAAGCCCCCTCCCCTCCCAACTCAGGTCCTTCAATTCAAAGACTTCACAAAATCCTTTGCCTTTTCTGCAGAGTCAAAGTTATATACTGACTCTCCCCCCCCACCCCCCCCCCCCCCCCCCCCCCCCCCCCCCCCCCCCCCCCACCATTGGGCAAAACGCAGCACGGCCAGGTACCTCAAGGAGGACTGACGTTCAGGTCCCTTAATTCTTCCTTGACATCATCAAATGTCCTTCTCCCATTAATTAGGGCTCCTGAAAAGTCCTAAAAAAAATTATATTTGAACATTTGTACATTCAAACTTGTGAGTTTCTTCCCAGTCATCTTGCTGTTTCAATTATTAACTGTTTTTCTTCATAAAACATGAGCTGCCATAGGACCATGCAGGGGCGTAATTCCGGCCTGGACCTGCGCATTGCGATCTGGTGGGCCTCCTCCATGATTACCAGGCCCGACTCCAACTCCAGTCCCAGGAACTTTGGGAGCCACCCCTGCAAAAAGCCAATGAGGACCTCACCTTCCTCACATTCCGGGAGACCCACAATCCACAAGTTTTTCCTTTTATTTTTATTTTCCAGGTCATCGATTTGATCCTGAAAGCCCTGAACTTGGTCCTTCAGCATTCGGATCCTTCCTCCCGAGACCTTCGTCATGGTCTCCAGTGCCGTGGTCCTCTCCTCCACTGCCTCCATTCTTGATCCAGCAGCTGGATTTCCTGCTCATGCTTTGTTAGCATGGCACATAGTGGCTCAACTGCTGCTTGAATCCACACTCGGAGTTTGGCAAACTCCCAGGGTAAATGCTGCTGTCCTGCTGGATCCAAAGGGGCCACCCCGGGAGTTTGAACACTGGCTGCATGCACCCCGATGCAGTAGAGGGGTGCCCTATCTGCTGTGCTCCTTTAGACCCCTTTTCTTTATTCGACTTCATCCTGGCCTTAAAGCTGTCCCAGACGGTTTCAGCAGGTCCAAATAGCACGTTTAAATTAATACTTTTTTCTCCTGGGAGTGGTTGATTGGGGGGTAAAGATCCACCTAGCCTGGGGATATGGCACATAGCCCAGCACAGCGGACCACTCAGACTGCTGCCATCTTGGATCTCCACCCTTTTGTTCTAAATATATTTGTAAAAACTCTTTGGATTCTCCTTAATTCTATTTGTCAAAGCTATCTCGTCCCCTTTTTGCCCTCCTGATTTCCCTCTTAAGTATACTGCTTTTATACCCTTCTAAGGAGTCACTCAATCTATCCTGTCTATACCTGACATATGCTTCCTTCTTTTTCTTAACCAAACCCTCAATTTCTTTAGTCATCCAGCATTCCCTATACCTACCAGCCTTTCCTTTCACCCTGACAGGAATATACTTTCTCTGGTTATTGTTATCTGATTTCTGAAGACTTCCCATTTTCCAGCCGTCCTTCCTCCAATCAACTTTTGAAAGTTCTTGCCCGATACCATCAAAATTAGCCTTCCGCCAATTTAGAACTTCAACTTCTAGACCTGGTCTATCCTCTTCCATCACGATTATAAAACTAGCAAAATTATGGTCGCTGGCTCCAAAGTGCTCCCCCACTGATACCTCAGTCACCTGGCCTGCCTTATTTCCCAAGAATAGGTCAAGTTTTGCACCTTTGATAGTAGGTACATTCACATATTGAATTAGAACATTTTCTTTTACACATTTAACAAATTCCTCTCCATCTAAACTCTTAACACTATGGCAATCCCAGTCTATGTTTGGGAAATTAAAATCCCCGAACATAACCACCCTATTTATTCTCACAGATAATGAAATCTCCTTATAAATTTGTTCCTCAATTTCCCGCTGACTATTGGAGGTGTATAGTACAATCTCAATAAGGTGATCATCTCTTTCTTGTTTCTTAGTCTCACCCAAAAAACCTTCCTGGATATATTCCCAGGAATATCCTCCCAAAGTACAGCCGTAATGCTATCCCTTATCAAAAATGGCACTCCCCCTCCTCTGTTGCCCCCCCCTTCTATCCTTCCTGTAGCATTTGTATCCTGGAACCATTAAGCTGCCAGTCCTGTCCTTCCCTGAGTCACGTCTCTGTAACTCTGCAAATGTGAGGCCTGCAAAAGTGAGGACGTCTCTGTAATTGCTAAGTTATCCAAATCCCATATTCCTAACCATACCCTGAGTTAATCTGTCTTCCCTATTAGCCTCCTGCATTGAAATAAATGCAGTTTAATTTGTCAGTCCTACCTTGTTCTCTACTTTTTCCTGCCTGCCCTGACTGTTTGACTCACTCCTTTTCCCGACTGTACCAGTCTCAGACTGATCTCTATCCTCACTATCTCCCTGAGTCCCACCCCTCCCACCTTACTACCTTAAATCCGTCTGAACATCTCTAGCAAGTCTCCCTACCAGTAGATTAGTCCCCTTCCAATTCAGATGCAATCCATTCTTCTTATACAGGTCACTTCTATCTCTGAAGAGGTTCCAATGATACAAAAATATGAACCCTTCTCCCTTCCACCAGCTCCTCAGCCAAGCATTCATCTGCTCTATCCTCCTATTCCTCCTCTCATTAGCTTGTAGCACCAGGAGTAATCCAAATATTACTACCCTCAAGGACCTACTTTTTAAATTCCTGCCTAACTTTCTATTCTGTCCTTTCAGAATCTCATCCTTTTCCTTTCCTATGTCATTGGTTTCCAACCTCCTGCTGGTCCCTGTCTCATTTGAGAATATTGTGCACTCTCTCCGAGATATTCTTGATCATGGCACCAGGGAGGCAGCACGTCATTCTGATTTCTCATTACCGGCCACAGAAACGTTAGTCTGTGCCTCTGACTGGAGACTCCACTATCACAATCAATTGCTTGGAACCTGATGTACCACTCGTTACAATAGAGCCAGTATTGATACCAGAAACTTGGCTACTTTCCCCTGAGAATCCATCATGCCCAGCATTTTCCAAAACAGCATATTTGTTTGAAATGGGGATAGCTACAGGAGACTTCTGCACTACCTGCCTCCCTCTCCTCCCTTTCCTGGAGATAACCCATCTACCTAACTGTATCTGCAGCTTTTCTCTTTTACTATAGCTGCCATCCATCACACCCCTTAGGTCCTGTAAATTCTTCATTGCCTCTAACTGCCGCTTCAACCAATCCATACGATCTGATGGGATTTGCAACCAAAAACACTTCCTGCAGATATAATCATCAGTAACATGGAAATTCTCCCTCATCTCCCAATCTGACAGGAAAAGCACATCACTCTACCAAGGCCACCTTTGCTCCTTCACATTGTACAGACCCAGAAAATAGTACCTGTCCAGGAGTTGAGCAGATCAGCAAGTATAATGCAAAAGCTTCATTATCAAAGGTTACTTTGTTCAGATGAGACATGAAAGCAAAGTCTAATATGCTAGTTTACATTGGTACAGAAAGTTCTATTGCACTATTTGAAGAAGACTATGCAGGTCTGTTTGTATCCTGGCCAATGTTCCTCTGTAAACCAACAACAAACTGTAACATTGTCTCTTTCTCTCTCCACAGATGCTGCCAGGCCTGCTGAATGTTTCTGGCAGTTTCTGATTCCTTAACTGGCTGTTCATTTCTTGCATCCAGATGTGCTGCTGCTTTACCCTTAACAATGTTCAATAAATTGTTAATCAATTGTAAAGTTACTTACAACATTCTGAGGGCACAATCACACATTATAAGTGATCAAGTTCTTTCTGAATAATTGTAAGTAATTCACCCTCCCCCGAATAACCTGTAATTAACCAGAATTCACTGAATTTCAATGAATTTCATTGTGTCATTTCTCTAATTAAAGTTGCACTTGTCTTTTTATCCTAAACTATAAAATGGCATATTTCTGAATTATGTAATTTTTTAAGTGGAACAAAATTATACAAAATTGGTTTCATTGTATTTTATGATACATAGAATAATGCCTGGCAGTTTTTAGCCTCATTTTATTTCCATTGTGAATTGTACTCAGGAATTTAAAAGCCTTTTAATATTGCTGAACAAGGTACATTTCTGGTAGACGATTGGTTCCCCTTTCTGAACTTATGTAAAGGGAAATTATTTTGTTTCATTTGCTTGCATTTCTTTTCCCTTTCTCAGCATCTTGTCGCGAAATATTCCTTAGGCAGGAAGGGCATAAGAAAAACATTTTTTTGTCTTGACACTGTACAAGGTTTATTCCTTGCACCATTGATCATGAGGAATGCATCACAAAGACATGAGCGCAGAGCAGAAAAAAATCACCAACCCAATTGTGTAGATCGAGGGAGCTGATTCTCATCGAACTTTGACAAAATGCCAAGTATTAGTATGAAACAATCAGTTTTATTTATCCTCATACAAAAAGGCAAGAAGACAAGGAATGAAAGTCACTTATATAGAACTACAACTTACAGATTTTTACACAGTTACTTGATGTCTCTTTATGGTGCTCGCTTAACATCTAGAGAGAATCCTTTAGTTGAGAAATGGAATTGAATGACTTCAGATTGAGGTTGATTGTTACACTTTGCTACTGGGAGGGAATGAGAGCCATTCATGTCAAGTGCAGATCACCAAGAGGACAGGACAAATGTGGAGTTTGAAGTCCCAATGGCTGAGCTGATGGCATCACCGAATTCTGTCCTTCTTTGATATCCCTGCCTTGAATGAACAGAACACTGAGAAGTCCAGTGGAACAGCATAAATGTGTCCTACATGAATTGCTCAAATCCTGATCCCATCCTAAGCACTGCATAAGGTAATTGGGACTGTGTTTACATTTACATACTCTTTTCGATGGAAAAGCTTTGGCCACATATAATGAAAATGCTACATTTCCCATCTAGAAGACATGCAACAAAGTGATAGGGTCTCTGGTTATTTTATACAAGCATGATGCTGGAATTCCCACACAACTTAGTGGTGGTAATGGCCATGTGGTATTATTGCTGGACTGTTGACCAATGTTCTGGGGATCCAGGTTCAAATCCTATCACAGCAGATAGTAGAATCTGAGTTCAATAAGAATCTGGAAATAAGAGTTTAATGATGATCATGAAACCATTGCCAATTATTGGAAAAAACCCATCTGGTCTGCTTATGTCGTTTCAGGAAGAAAACTGCCATCTTCACCTGGTCCAGCCTGCATGAGACTCCACATCCACAACAATGTGGTTGACTCTTAACTGCTCTCTGTGCAATAAGCACTGGCCTAGCCAGTGATGCCTTCATCCCTTGAATGAATAAAATAAAACCCCTTATCAAGGTGGAACAAAACCTATTTTGCTGCATTTATGACAATGAAGTAGAATTTGTATTTTCATTCTCCTATATTTATAGCTTGCCCTGAAACGTTAGGAACAAGAAATTATTGGAGATTGTTCATAAGGGAAGATTTGCTTTTACTAAACACTGCCATTGTTTAATAACTGAATAAGTCTTCTAATGACAACTTCAGTGGTAACTGAGTCAAACCAACTAGAAACAGAAGACTGCATTAGGTCGGATATGTTCCTTACATACAAGCATATGAACCAGGAGCAGCTCTGCCCATCAATAAGGTCAGGGCTGATCTGATTGTCACCTCAGTCCACATCTGTATTTCCTCCTACCCCAGTAACCTTTCACCCTACTGGATTACCATGATCTTTTATTTCCCTTCAAAATATTCAAGAACTCTGATCCCACCAACTTTTCAAGAGGAAAGTTTCACAGTTGAGATTAGCAACAAGACTTGAGGATCCTCCGGATCCCCTTAAGCAACCTGAATTTTATTGAAGAACTATTTTTTTCTGTTGAAAATTAGAGATGAATCACAACGGTGATGTCAGCAAATGTGCTGGCCTCACCAAGCTGACAAACCAGGAATCTAATTTTGCAGATGATTAAAATCTGATTTGGAAGCTTCACAGGTTGAAGGCAGGCTGCGTTCTGATTTTGGTTAGATAAGGAATTGTAATTTTCATTACTCTGTTGTCTTCCTATCAATCTATTCTTTGTTCTTTGGTTCATTATTACTTTTCTTTTGAAGAATTTAACCAATTTTATGACTCAAAAAGGCTTTTTGACCATCAAACCTACACCTCCTCTCAAAATGTTAACTCTTAGTTTTGTAACAAATTGCAACCACATTCACTAGAACGGTTTTTCCTGTGTTTTAAATTCTAAATCAATTTTATTTGGCCAGCTGCTGTCAGCAATAATTTACAAGAAATAACGTTAGAAAATTTTACATTATTTCTCAAATGGGAGCAGATCTTCCTGCTGTGCAAGAGAAAATTGTTTGAACTCATCCAGCCATTGCAGGACAGAAGTGGTGGCTCAGTTATTGCCAGAGAGTAGTCAGTTTCAGGCTAATTGTGCTGTAGGTTCACATTGACAGACGTATGGACAGGAACTGCAGACACACCCTTCAACAGAAAGACACTGAGGTCAGAGTTCATTGTCCATATCAATCAACTTTATATGTGCAGCATTAATGTTCATTCTGAATTTGTTTTAATTATTAGCTAGTTATTACAATGAACTGTGTTTAAAATAATGCTGTTGCTTGGTGTTTCATAATGGCGTGTGTTACAGTTAGTGTATGTATTACAATACCTACTGCTTCCACCATTGTGCATGCATACAAATAATGTTGAAACAATTGGATAAGTACAAAAGGATATTAATAACAGATAAAGATCTGTGACCTGTCACATTCAAATACTTAACATTCCAAATAAACAAAAGTGATGTAAGATCTTGTCATTGAACAGAAAGCACCCTCGGATGTGAAATCTGATCATATATTGTTTCTCTCTGTAACCAAAACAAAATCCAAGGGTTACAGAGAGAGCAGAACACATTCCTGTTCACCGCAAGGTACAAGAATTAATGGGAAGGGAATTAATTTACATAGGAGAAAGTGAGGACTGCAGATGCTGGAGATCAGAGCTGAAAATGTGTTGCTGGAAAAGCGCAGCAGGTCAGGCAGCATCCAAGGAGCAGGAGAATCGACGTTTCAGGCATGAGCCCTTCTTCAGGAATGAGGAAAGTGTGTCCAGCAGGCTAAGATAAAAGGTAGGGAGGAGGGACTTGGGGGATGGGCGTTGGAAATGCGATAGGTGGAAGGAGGTTAAGGTGAAGGTGAGCGCCTCACCTTCCACCTAGGAACCCTCCAACCACAAGGGATGAACTCAGGTTTCTCCAGTTTCCTCATTTCCCCTCCCCCCACCTTGTCTCAGTCCCAACCCTCGAACTCAGCACCACCTTCCTAACCTGCAATCTTCTTCCTGACCTCTCCGCCCCCACCCCCACTCCGGCCTATCACCCTCACCTTATCACCCTCACCTTAACCACCTTCCACCTATCGCATATCCAACGCCCCTCCCCTAAGTCCCTCCTCCCTACCTTTTATCTTAGCCTGCTTGGCACACTTTCCTCATTCCTGAAGAAGGGCTCATGCCCGAAACGTCGATCCTCCTGCTTCTTGGATGCTGCCTGACCTGCTGCGCTTTTCCAGCAACACATTTTCAGAATTAATTTACACAGTCAATTTGCAGTAAAATAAAACTATAATAAACAATAGTTAACATGTTTGAACCATTTATTGTGGTTTGGGAGCTCTGTCAGATGGTCATAGAGTCATAGAGATGTACACGACAGAAACAGACCCTTTGGTCCAACATGTCCATGCCAAAAATATATCCTAACCTAATCTAGTTCCATCACTTGCCCCTTATCCTTTTCATATACCCATCCATATGCTTGACAAATGTTGTATTTGTATCAGCCTCCACCACTTCCTCTGGAAGCTCATTCTGTACACCCACCACATTTTGCATGAAAACGTTGCCCCTTGGGTCCCTTTTAAATCTTTCCCCTCTCACCCTAACCTATGCCCTCTAGTTCTGGACTCCCGTACCCCAGACAAAAGACCTTTTCTAATTGCCCTATCCATGCTCCTCATGATTTATAAACCTCGATAACATCACCCTCAACCTCCAATGTTCCAGGGAAAATAGCCCTAGCCCATTCAACTACTGTCTGTAGCTCAGATCATCCAACCCTGGCAACAGCCTTGTAAATCTTTTCTGAACCTTTTCAAGTTTTACAACATCATTCTGATAGTAGGGAGTCCAGAATTGCACACAATATTCCAAAAGTGGCCTAACCAATGACTGTACAGCCACAACATGACCTCCCATTTTCTGTATTCGATGCTCTGACTAATAAAGGAAAGCATATCAAATGTTCTCTTCACTATCCTATCTACCTGCGACTCCACTTTCAAGGAAGCTGCATTCAACGTCTCTTTGTTCAGCAACACTCCCCAGGATCTTCCCATTAAGTGTGTAAGTCCAGCTCTGATTTCCAAAATGCAGCATGTCACATTTATATAAATTAAACTCCATCTGCAACTGCTCAGCCCATTGGCCCATCTGATCAAGATCCCATTGTAATCTGAGATAACCTTCTTCACTGTCCACTACACCTTTAATGTTGGTATCACCTGCAAACTTACTAACTATACCTCCCATGTTCCCATCAAATCATTTATATAAAAGATGAAAAGCAGTGGACCCAGCACCAACCCTTGTGGCACTCCACTGGTCACAGGCCTCCAGTCTGAAAAGCAACCCTCCACCATCACCCTCCGTCTTCTTTCTTCGAGCCAGTTCGGTATCCAAGTGGCTAGTTCTCCCTGTATTCCACGTGATTTTAACCTTGCTAACCAGTAAAAAGTGAGGTCTGCAGATGCTGGAGATCAGAGCTGAAAATGTGTTGCTGGTTAAAGCACAGCAAGTTAGGCAGCATCCAAGGAACATCCTGTTCCTTGGATGCTGCCTAACCTGCTGTGCTTTAACCAGCAACACATTTTCAGCTCTAACCTTGCTAACCAGTCTACCATGAAGAACCTTGTTGAATGCCTTACTAAAGTCCATCTAGATCATTTCCACTGCTCTGCCCTCATCAATCCTTTTCGTTACTTCTTCAAAAGACTCAATCAAGTTAGTGAGACAGGATTTCCCAAGTACAAAACCATGTTGACTATCCCTAATCAGTCCTTGCCTATCCAAATGCATTTGAATCCTGTCCCTTCAGAATTCCATGATACAAATGCTATAGAAAGGAAGGGAAGAGAGGAGGAGGAGTGGTGTTTTTGATGAGGCATAACACTATGACTGTACTTAGGGAGGATATTCCTGGGAATACATCCAGGGAAGTTATTTAGGTGGAACTGAGAAAGAAGGAAGTGATGATCACCTTATTGGGCCTGTACTATAGACCCCCCAATAGTCAACAGGAAATTGAGAAACAAATTTGTAAGAGATCTCAGTAATCTGTAGAAATAATAGAGTGGTAGTGGAAGGGAATTTTAACTTTCCAAATATAGACTGCCGCAGTGTGAAGGGTTTTTATGGTGAGGAATTTGTTAAGCAAATACAAGAAAATTTTCTGATTCAGTATGTGGGTGTACCTACTAGAAAAGATGCAAAACTTGACGTTCTCTTGTGAAATAAGATAGGGTAAATGACTGAGGTGTTAGTGGGGGAGAGCTTTAGTTTTAAAATAGTGATGGAAAAGGATAGCCTGGATCTAAAAGTTCTAAATTGGAGGGAAGCCAATTTTAACGTTATTGGGCAAAAGCTTTCAAAAGTTGATTTGGGGTGAATGTATGCAGGTAAAGAGATGGCTTAAAAATGGAGAGCCTTCAAAAATGAGATAACGAGAGTCTAGAGACAGTATGTTCCTGTTCGGGTGAAGGGCAAGGCTGGTAGGTGTTGGGAATGCTGAATGACAAGAGAAATTGAGAGTTTGGTTAAGAAAAAGGTGGAAGCATGTATCAGGTATAAACAGGAGAGTTTGAGTGAATCCTTAGAAGAGTATAAAGGCAGTAGGAGTATGCTTAAGAGGGAAATCAGGAGGGCAAAATGGGGACATGAGATAGCTTTGACAAACAAGGAGAATCCAAAGGGATTTTATAAGTACATTAAAGACAAAAGGATAACTAGGGAGAGATTAGGGCCTCACAAAAATCTGTAACGTAGCCTATTTTTTGAATCGTAGAAGATGGAAGAAATGCTAAACATGTATTTTGCATCAGTATTTACTGTGGAGAAGGTCATGGAAGGTATAAAAGGTGGGGAAATAGATGGTGACATCTTGAAAAATGTCCATTATTACAAATGGTGATGGAGATCAACTACAGAAACTGAATGAAATGACTCCAGGAAATGGAATGAAAGGTATTTTGGAAGGGTTATATGGTTGGTTATCCGCAACATTACCCATCATTAGGGTGTAACAGAGCCATGGTCAGTATGAATTAGATTGTGATGTGGAGAGATCCCTGAAGAAACAAGAATTTGTTCTTGTCAACAAATAATTCTAATCGCTTTTCCCATTCTCTATATATTTTTTCCTGTCATCCATCTATCCAATCTAATCCTGAATGTTGATATATATGATATTATTAGGACATTGAATACCAATGTTAACTTGTCAGTGGGACATTAAACTTAACTCATTAAGACATCCACCTCACTGTCACTTAATTAAGTAGCTCTACCTATTTATTTTCTTTGTGAGTCGCTAAAATGTGGAGTTGGAAAGGCACGGCAGGTCAGGCAATATCGGAAGAACAGGGAAGGCAACTTTTTGAGTCAGGAACTTTCATCAGGACTCGGGGTGGTGGAAGGGAGTTGAGAAATAAATACAGAGAGGGGGCTGGGACTGGGACTAGGGGAAAGGTAAGTGGGATGGTGATAGGTGAATGCAGGTAGGGAGTTATTGTGATTGGTCAGTGGGAAGAGTGAAGCGGATAGGTGAGGAGGAAGATAGACAAGTTAGGAAGATAGAAGGAGGCAATGAGGAGAGGGGAAGCTGGGCATGGGATGAGGTTAGGGGTAAGGGGAGTTTCAAGCTGGTGAACTCTATGTTAAGGCTATTGGACTATAAGTTACCGAGGCAGAATATGAGGTGTTGTTCCTCCAGTTTATGTGTAGCCTTATTTTGGCAGTGGAGGAGGCCCAGGATGAACATGTAACCAAGGTAATGGGAGTTAAGATGGCTGCCAATAGGAAGGTGGTGTTGATTGGAGTGTACAGAGTGCAGATGCTCTGTGAACCCATCCCTCAGTCTGCACTTTGTCTCTCTGATGTAGAGCAGATCACACCAGAAGCAATAGATGCAGTAGACCAGTTTGGAAGAGGTGCAGCTGAATCTCTGCTGGATTTGGAATGATTGCTTGGGACCTTGGACAGCGGTGAGAGGGGAGGTGTAAGGGTAAGTGCCGTATTTTCTGCAGTTGCAGAGAAAGATTGCCGGTGGGGAGAAGGGGTTGGAGGGGAGTGTGGAACTGACGAGGGAACCATGGAGTGAACTGTCCCTTCGGAAAGGAAATAGCTGTTTGGTGGTGGGGTCTGACTGCAGGTGACGAAAATGGCGGAGGAAGATATATTGTATTCGGAAGTTGGTGGGATGATATGTGAGGACTGGGGGAACTATCCTTATTGTGGCCGGGGAGGAGAGGGGGTTTGAGGGCAGAGGTGCAGGAAATGGAGGAGATGTGGTTGAGGACATTATTAATCACGAGAGAGGGGAAGTTATGGTCTTTGAAGCAGGAGGACATCTGTAATGTTCTGGAATTGAATCCCTCATCCTGGGAGCAGATGCGGCAGAGTCAGAGAAATTAGGAGCATCGGATCACATTTTTGCAGGCTGTTGGGTGAGGGGACGTATAGTCGAGGTAGCTGTGGGAATCGGTGAGTTTGAAATGAATGTCAGTGCCAAGTCAGTTCACAGAGATAAAGACAAGAGAGGTCCAGGAAGGAGAGGGAGGTGTCAGAGATGGTCCAGATAAATTTGAGGTCAGGGTGGAAGGTGTGGGTGTAGTTGATGAACTGTTTAAGTTCCTTGTGGGAGCACGAGGCAGCACTGATACAGTCATTAACCACATAGCAGAGGAAAAGGTGGGATCTGGTGCTGGTGTAACAGTGAAAGAAGGATTGTTCCAGGAACAGCTCAGACAGGATCGAAAGACACAGAATTTATAGCAAAAGATCACAGTGTCATGCAATTAAGCAATATATTGACCAAATCTAGATTGGTATTAAGTCTTTCATCTTTTAGAATGGGTCACAAGTTTTGGTTCATTAATATGTAAATCCCAGAGCTTTTTTAAAGTCACATTCTCGAGTTAACTTAATGTTTTGTAAAAGAAATGTGACATCTCAGCTCAGACAATGTATTTAAGATATGAGGTTAGAGTCTGTCTGTATCCCACTATTTCCAAAGTTGGAATTTATAAAATGTTATGTGGCTTGACTGCTTGCGGCTTGTGTGCTTTTTAAGCAAAAATAGACTGTATCTGCAAATGCAAATGACCCAAAACCTGCAACCCATTCTAAAAGATGAAAGACTTAACAACAATCTAGATTTGTTCAATATATTGGTTTAACTGCATGACAGCGTGATCTTTTGCTATAAACTCTGTGTCTTATCATCCTACCCCACTAGTTACCTGATGAAGGAGCAGTGCTTTGAAAGCTAGTACTTCTAAATAAACCTGTTGGACTATAACCTGGGTGTTGTGTGACTTTTACCTTGATTTCTATATTTTGTATCTGAGATCTGTACCTGGGTACCTTGGAGCTAAGATAGCACCATGCAGGGCAACATTATAAACGTTTCACTGTATTTCCTGTAGTTCTGTACTTGAGTGCACATGACAAGAAAGGATGTTCTAATCTTATATTATTAAGATATTTTAATTCTGGTTTTCTTCTTGATCTTCTTTTATTATTTCTCCTCTCTTTCCATTTCAAGCTTTCATATTTCCATTTCTCTTATTTTCTCCTTGTCTGTTTCCATTTATTTTATCTTCCTCCAATTTAAGTTCTTTTGTATTTGAAACTGAATCTTAGCTAATTCAAGCTGTGATACATCACTTTCAGTTCATCCCCTTTTAATTCTAATCATAATGTCTTTATGTGATTGTATGTTCATTTCTAACTTTATCTTATTCACTCACTCTCAGTTTAGTTTTGGTCAAAGATTTCAAGTAACCCACTGATCCATCTTCTATACCTTAAAATGTCATACCAAAAGTAAAAGCCATTTTAAAATTGCAAACCAAGAAATATAATTCATAGCAATTTCTGTTCCAATCTCTCAATGAGTCCCACATTGTTAACATCCAAGCTGATGGTTAATCTGGACAAGTGGTAAGAAGGGGAAAGTTCAAAGGAAATGTGAGGGATAGGTCTTTTTATACAGAGAGCGGGAGGAGCCTGGAAAGCTCTGCCAGTGGTAGCAGTGGAGGCAGATACAATGGGAGCATTTAAGGGAGCTTTTAGATAAGCACATGAATAAAAAAGGAATAGAGGGATATGGACCATGGGCAGGCTGAAAGAGATTAGTTTAGTTTGACCTCGTGTTCAGCACAACATCATTGGCCAAAGAGCCTGTTCCTGTGCATTACTGTTCTATATCCTATGTAAAATCAAAAATCATATGACACCAGGTTATAGTCTAACAGGTGTACTTGAAATCTCAAGCTCTTGGAGTGACTGTCCTTCGTCAAGTGCGGTGAGAGATGGCACACTGACATCAACTTTATAGGCAGAGAAATCAAAGGATTCTGAACGAGGCCTCACATCTACAAATCAGTCTCTATTCTGAGATGTCACCTTTTGTACCTCTGTCTGATTGAAGTTTGGAAAGTTAGGCAGACAGTGATAAAACCTTTAATTATCTTGGGGCAGTGACTTGAAACAGGTTCTGAATTTGTATCTCAATCAATTGAAACTTGCATCATCTCAAAACTTGTACCTACTTTCTTACAGAGTGATGAGCTTATGCTCAAAACATTGACTCTCCTGCTCCTCAGATGGTACCTGACCGGCTCTGCTTTTCCAGCACCACACATTTTGACTGCTTCTCCATCAGCCATTTTAGGTTTGTTCACTCCACTTACTCCAATTGTAGGATCCTTTGATCTCTCTGCCTATGAACTCTGTGTTGGTGTGCCCTCTCTCACTGCACCTGACAAAGGAGCCTTGCTCCTAAAGCCTGTGATTTCAAATAAATCTGGTGGACTATAACCTGGTGTTGTGTGATTTTTGAATTTGTCCACACCCATCCAACACTGGCACCTCCACATCATGTTCTATGTAAGTCAGACTTCAGAACGAAATCAAACCTGGTAGAACTAAACTTAGCTTTTTTTGTAAATGTGGAGGCCAGTCATTGAACACACCATAAGAATCTGTCAGTCTGCTTTTTAACACAAAGAATAAAACTTTCATTGAACAAGAAAAACATGAATTATATTACATTAGCCAAAAGGTTTGGATAGGTTTCATTAGCAATTTCAGATTTAAATTCACAATATTTCTTTTATCCCAGCATCCACAAGCACCAAAACTTCAATGAAGATTTACCGATTTTCCTTCAGTAAAGTTTTTGCTCGGATTGGCACAGCTGAACCCAGTTAAATTCTCACAGATTTCTGCCCATTCACTCAATACATTTTCCTTCAGCTAGTATTGCTCCCTGAGACATTACTAACAAACTGTAAATGGACTCTTGCTATCAATCAATTTCAGAGCAAATCTACGAATCTTCTAAACTCAATTTCCAGCTTACTTTCTTTGGCTGACTTACTTCTGGATTTTACTGTCTCCCAGTGTGTCCCTCCACTCCTGTCACCAGCCAGCATGATGGTCAGGCACCATCTGAGGAGCAGGAGAGTCAATGTTTTGAGCATAAGCTCATCACTCTGTAAGAAAGTAGGTGCAAGTTTCGAGAAGATGAAAGTTTCAATTGATTAAGATACAAATTCAGAACCTGTTTCAAGTCAATGCCCCAAGATAATACAGGAAGGTGGTGTTGACTGGAGTGTACAGAGTGCAGATGCTTTGTGAACCCATCCCTCAGTTTGCACTTTGTCTCTCTGATGTAGAGCAGATCACACCAGAAGCAATAGATGCAGTAGACCAGTTTGGAAGAGGTGCAGCTGAATCTCTGCTGGATTTGGAATGATTGCTTGGGACCTTGGACAGCGGTGAGAGGGGAGGTGTAAGGGTCAATGTCGTATTTTCTGCGGTTGCAGAGAAAGATTGCCGGTGGGGAGAAGGGGTTGGAGGGGAGTGTGGAACTGACGAGGGAACCATGGAGTGAATTGTCCCTTCAGAAAGGAAATAGCAGTTTGGTGGTGAGGTCTGACTGCAGGTGACGAAAATGGCGGAGGGTGATATATTGAATTTGGAAGTTGGTGGGATGATATGTGAGGACTGGGGGAACTATCCTTATTGTGGCCGGGGAGGAGAGGGGGTTTGAGGGCAGAGGTGCAGGAAATGGAGGAGATGTGGTTGAGGACATTATTAATCACGAGAGAGGGGACGTTATGGTCTTTGAAGCAGGAGGACATCTGTAATGTTCTGGAATTGAATCCCTCATCCTGGGAGCAAATGCGGCGGAGTCAGAGAAATTGGGAGCATCGGATCACATTTTTGCAGGATGGTGGGTAAGAGGACGTGTAGTCGAGGTAGCTGTGGGAATCGGTGAGTTTGAAATGAATGTTAGTGCCAAGTCAGCTCACAGAGATAAAGACAAGAGAGGTCCAGGAAGGAGAGGGAGGTGTCAGAGATGGTCCAGATAAATTTGAGGTCAGGGTGGAAGGTGTGGCTGAGTTGTTGAACTGTTTGAGTTCCTTGCAGGAGCACAAGGCAGCACTGGTACAGTCATTAACCACATAGCAGAGGAAAAGGTGGGATCTGGTGCTGGTGTAACAGTGAAAGAAGGATTGTTCCAGGAACAGTTCAGACAGGATCAAAAGACACAGAATTTATAGCAAAAGATCACAGTGTCATGTTGTTTTAATTCATTGGAATCCTGATTCCAATTGCGAGACCTGTAATAGTTCATTAAAAATAAACAGAAACATATAAGCCACAGACATCTCTACACAAAGCTCCCAACAACAATTTTTGTTTTTGTTTCAAATATTCAGAATTCACAGTTCTTCGTTTTATTCCAGTACTCTTAATGCCCTGTAATTCAATGTAATTTTAAAAGCGGCTTGACATTCTTACTTTGGTTCTTCTCTCACTTTCTCACCATGGGCCTGGAGTGTTTGAGTGATAAAGAGAGGTAGGATAGGCTAGGACCTTTTTCTCTGAAGTGTAGAGTATGAGGGGTGACCTTACAGAGGTTTATAAAATGATGAGGGTCATAGATAAGGTGAGAAACAAAAGTCTTTTCCCCAGGGTGGGGCAGTCCAAACCTAGAGGGTATAATTTAAAGGTGAGAGGAGAAAATTTTAAAAGGGACCTGAAGGACAACCTTTTACACAGAGGATGGTTCGTACATGAAGTGAACTGCCAAAGGACGTGATGATGCAGGTAGTGTTACAATATGTAAAAGGCATTTAGAATAGTACGTGAATAGGAAAGGAGGGATATGGACCAAATGAAGGCATATTGAAATAGTTTAGTTTGGGAAACTTGGTCAGCATGGACAAGTTGGACCGAAGGGTCTGTTTCTGTGTTGTAAAATTCTTTGATTCTATAACTTTAAAGCCTTGCTTCCCTCTTCTTAATATGCGAAATACAATTTAAAGTTATATATTGTTACACACTTCAGGTATTCATCCAAATCTCACCTCAGCTTTTTACTTCTATACAAAAACACAGCTTTAGGTCTGGGACCATCTGTGTGTGAGTATGACTCTTCTTCAGTTCTGAGATAGCTATCTAAATTCAGCAACCCTGGTTGTCCCAGTGGGAAACCTTCCCTTACGGGACCATTGTTCAGAAAATCTTGGATTCACATTTCCATTAGGGTCTACCTTACTGCCTAGGGGGGATTTCTTATTTTACTTTCAGACAATGAGGTTCAAACCTGAGCTTACTACTCTAGGTATGAGGAGATCCTCGCACATGCCAGTGCAACGAGGAAGAAGAATTAAATGAAGTGCTGAGTTATTGTGGACACTGTCACATATTGTAATGGACCCTGGCAGGAAGTCACTTTGCTCTATTTGGTGTACCACTCTGCCATATGTATGGTCTTCAGTGTGATTTTTAACTTATTTGCAATTTCCCTCTTCTACAAAATATGTTTCCTGTTTCTACCCCTCCAGCAGTGAAGTACTGTTGCCAGGATAGTCTTATCCACACTAATCCAGAAATTGTTCTGATTTTAGGGGCCAAATTGAATTTGGTCTGCATTAGGGTTAATTGAATGCAATCGAGAGTTTAGAATGGCATTCTCAAATTGGAGGAGAAAGTGAGGACTGCAGATGCCTGAAGAAGGGCTCATGCCCGAAACGTCGATTCTCCTGCTCCTTGGATGCTGCCTGACCTGCTGCGCTTTTCCAGCAACAATTTTCATTCCCAAATTGGATTCTGAATTAGTGGTGCTGGAAGAACACAGCAGCTCAGGCAGCATCCGAGGAGCAGTAAAATCGACATTTCGGGCAAAAGCCCTTCATCAGGAATAGAGGCAGAGAGCCTGAAGGATGGAGAGATAAGCTAGAGGAGGGTGGGGGTGGGGAGAAAGTAGCACAGAGTACAATAGCTGAGTGGGGGAGGGGATGAAGGTGATAGGTCAAGGAGGAGGGTGGAATGGATAGATGGAAAAGAAGATAGGCAGGAAGGACAAGTCATGGGGACAGTGCTGAGCTGGACGTTTGGAACTAGGGTGAGGTAGGGGAAGGGGAAATGAGGAAACCGTTGAAGTCCACATTGATGCCCTGGGGTTGAAGTGTTCCGAGGCGAAAGATGAGGCGTTCTTCCTCCAGGCGTCTGGTGGTGAGGGAGCGGCGGTGAAGGAGGCCCAAAAAGAACTTACTTGTATTCAGCATTTTTCACAACCATAGGATGTCCCAAAGCATTTCATAGACAATGACATACTTATCATCAATAGTCACTGATATAACACTGGAAATGTGGTAAGCAGTAATGAAATAAATCAGTAACAGTTCTCTGAGGGAAAAATGTTGTCCAGGAGACCTGGAAAACAGTGTAAAAGTAGGTACCACCTGTGTTTAATGTGCCATTTGAAAGATGACTCCTTTACCAGTATAGCCTCAACATTCACACAGTAATGTACCAAAATCTCAGCTGATTATATGCTCAAAATTAAGGAATGGATTTTGAATTCTGAGCCTGCTGACTCAGAGATGTGAGCACTACCACTGAGTCACTTCTGACAACTGCAATACACTGTGCTTAGATGCAAAAGTGCTTTAAGATGAATAGGCTGGGGCTTTTGTTCCGTAGAGCTTCAGAGGCTGAGAGGTGACCTTAAAGAGGTTTATAAAATCATGAGGGACATAGATAGGTTAAATAAACAAGGTCTTTCCCTGGCATGGGAGAGTCTAAAACAAGAGAGCATAGGTTTAATGTGAGATGGGAAAGTTTTAAAAAGGACCTAAGGGGTAACTCTTGCAAAAACAGGGTGGTGCATATATGAAATGAGCTGTCAGAGAAGGTGGTGGAGGCTGTTGAATGGATACATGAAAAGGAAGGGTTTAGAAGGATATGGCCCAAATACTGACAAATGGATCTAGGTCAAATTGGGATGCCAGGTCATCAAGGACTATTTGGACTGAAAGGTCTGTTTCCATGCTGTATGATTCTGTGGAATTTTAAGAGTTGGGAATATATTTCAATCTGGAACGTGTTTAATTTGTTTTCTTTTTACATTTTTCAGACTGTGTAACATTCATTGAACATTGATAATAGTTTGAAACTTAGCACATGGATCTCATTGTACTTTATTAGAACTTAATTTAAATTCAGAGCATTTTGGTCAGGAATGTGATGAATTTGTGGTTTTTAACACGGTACTTCTCCAATGGATAAAGCAAGCAGGCCAACACTGCAAAGGCTTCAGTTTTCCAACTGTTGATATTAACCTGGTTTCTATAACTCATAGAAAATGGAAACTGAAATTAGTTGCAAGATGTGGGTCATTAAGCTCTTCAAACATGTTCCACCATTCAATATAATCATGGCTGATCATCCAACTCAATATCCTATTCCCATTTTCGTCCCATACCCTTTGATCCCTTTAGCCCTAAGAATTGTATCTAACTCCTTCTTGAAAACATTCAATGTCTTGGGCTTGACGGGACTTATTTGCTGTGGTAGGTGATTCCACAGGCTCACCACTGCTGGAGTAATGAATTTCTCCCAGTTTCAGTCTTAAATATCCTATCCCATATCATTGATCTGTGATCATTTGTTCTGGGCTCTCCAGTCATTAGGAACATCCTTCATGCATGCGCTCTGTTCAGTCATGTTGAAATGTTATCAATTTCTAACAGATCTCCTCTCATTATTCTAAATTCCTAACTGATTCAGTCTCTCTTCATATATGAAAAAAAAACATTATTTATGAATGCTCAAGGGAGTATTTTCTTCCAACAGCACTGTACGCAGAGCCCCGCACACATGCAGGCAAAGCAGTTTCAGAGGCTCAAGTTTTTTCTGTTCAACTCTTCTTACGTTGCTGTAATTACTTTTGACGCAGCTTTTATTGAAAATGCAATCTGTAAAGCTATGTTTATTTTGGAGGACTGAAGTTGAAAGAAATGTGAAGAAGGGTAAGTTGGCAAATCTCCCTGAAATAAAATGAGTTTAACTCCCAGATGTGGTCTTGCATTCTTATTCAACTCAGATAATGTATGGACCATTTCCTTTTGTGATTGGATTGTTCATTAATGCCTAAGAGTACAACATTGAAGATAGATGTGAAAAGCATCATATTGTAGATGACAGGGGCACAGATTAACTCTTACTGTTGGAGTCCAAAGGTGAGTGTTCAGGAGAAGTGACTTTAAGAGATGGATTAGCAAGGTTATGTTATAGTATCCCCCTGTATACAATATTTGGAACTAAATTTCTTAGTTTTCATTTCTGAGTTGAGACTCTTAATGAATTTGGGAGGTCTCTTACTTTTTCCACACAATCTTTTAAAATTAGATTAGATTACTTACATTGTGGAAATAGGCCCTTCGGCCCAACAAGTCCACACCGATCCTCTGAAGAGTAATCCATCCAGACTCATTCCCCTACATTTACCCCTTTCACCTAACACTATGGGCAATTTAGCATGGCCAATTCACCTAACCTGCACATCTTTGGACTGTGGGAGGAAACTGGAGCACCCAAAGGAAACCCATGCAGACATGGGGAGAATGTGCAAACTCCACACAGACAATCGCCCGGTGCTGGAATTGAACCCGGGTCTTTGGCGCTGTGAGGCAGCAGTGCTAACCACTGTGCCACCATATCTTGATTTGGTATGCCTTAATTTGACACAAAGGTGTAAGATTTATCCAGGGTTTATCCTGGAACCAGCATTAGACTGCCAGAGAAACAATTCAACATCTTCGAAGTGAAGGGAAGAGTACAACAAGGCTATGTACTCCCATAAGACCATAAGACACAAGAGCAGAAATTCTTATCATTTTGCTGATAAGAATTAGATATGCCCTGGGGTAAAAATTAGGGGCAAAACCATAAACATGTGATACATATCTCATCTCGGCTACAGAGGAGTTTGGAGTGGAAGAGGAAAGTTTCAGCTGCTGTAGTTTATTCAGATACCAACAATAAGGGGTGGCATGGTGGCTCAGTGGTTAGCACTGCTGCCTCACAGTGCTAGGGACCCAGGTTCAATTCCAGCTTCAACCAACGGTCTGTGTGGAGTATGCACATTGTCCCCGTGTCTGCAGTTTCCTCCCATAGTCCAAAGATGCGCGTGTTAGGTGAATTGGCCATGCTAAATTGCCCATAGTATTAGATGCATTAGTCAGAGGGAAATGGGTCTGGGTGGGTTACTCTTTGGAGGGTCGGTGTGGACTGGTTGGGCCAAAGGGCATCTAATCTAGTTGAGAATGAAGAAAGAGCTTCTGCTGTAGGAGCACAATCAGCAAGTGATTAAATTAAAAGGCAGACTGTGAAAGGTAATGATTTCTGTATTACTAGCTGAATTATGGGCTAACTGACACAGGGGTAGTAAGATTAAAGAAGTGTGGCCCAAAGATTGTTATGGGAGAAACTGGTTTGATTTCATGGGACATTGGCACACATACAGAGGAAGGAGAGAACTGTTCTGATGTGAAAGACTCCACTTGAATCATGCTGAGACCAGAGTCTTGACAAATAACTAAAGCTATAAACAGGGCTTTAAACTAATTAGTGCAGAGGAGGGTTCAGTTGCATGGAAAGTTTAAAAAGTCAAACTGTCAGTAGAAGGTAGGAGTGCAGCTTAGTGATGAAGCTGATTGTTATCAAAAAATGAAAAGAAGGGAGGGAGCATGTAAGCATCATATTGCACCAAACAATTATACAAGAGTTGGAAAAATTGATAATAGGACAAACTTAAAGGCTCTGTATCAGGTAAATTTAATGAGATAGTAGCACAAATAGACACAATGGGCATGATATGGTGATGATTACTGGGATGTGATTGTAGGGAGGCCAGGTCTGGGAGTTGAATATCCAAGAGTACGCAGGGTTCTGCAAGAATAGACAGAAAAGAAAAGAAGGTAGTGTAGCCTTGTTACTAAAAGAAAGGATTGGTGCTGTAGTGAGACATTATTTTGGCGCTGGAGATCAAGACATACAATCAGTCTGGGTAGAAAGGAGAAATAGCAAAGGATAGAAGTACCTGGTGGGAGTAATCTACAGGTCCCAAAACAGTAGGCCCACTGTGGGGCACAGTACAAACCAGGAAATGTTGAGGGTTTACAAGAAAGTTACAACAATAATCATGGATAATTTCAATTTGTGTATAGACAGTCTGTATGTGTATTAATCAAATTGGCTAACAACGCCTCGAGGGACAGTTCGTAGAGTGCATTAGAGATTGTTTCTTCGAGCAATAATACTGATCAGAGGGCAGGCTATTTTGGATTTAGTATTGTGAAATGAGATGAGATTAATTAATGATCTCATAGTAAAGCATCCCCTAGGGAAAAGAAACCATATTATGCTGGAATTTTAAATTCAGTTTGAGGACAACATATTTGCGCTCATTTTCTGATTTTACACCAACGCAATTACATAGACATGAGGTCAGATTTGGCCCAAGTGGACTGGGCAGAAAGACCAAAATGTAGGAAAGTATGAGTAGTGGCAGACATTGAAGGAGATTGTCAATTCCCCTCAACTAAAATATTTTCCAGAGAGGAAGATTGTAAGAGGGGGAGAAACCATCCATGGCTAAGCAAGAAGGCTAAAGATAACATAAAGCCAAAAATTACGATATATCTTATTGCAAAAGCCAGTGGCAGTCTAGGGATTGAGAAACTTATAAAGGGCTACTAAAAGGATAAATTATAAAAGAAAAGAAAATATAAAAATAGATAGAAAAAGCTTCTGTATGTATAAAAATAAGAAGAAAGTAGCTAAAATGAATGTTGTTTCGTCAGATGAGACTGGGGAATTAATAATGGGAATACAAAAATGGCAAAAGCAATAAATAAATATTTTCCTCAATTTTCATGGTGGAGGAAACTGAAAACATTCCAATAATAATGGGTAATGCAGAGGTTATAGAAAATTAGGCACTTAAAACAATTATCATCACTAGGGATAAAACACCGAGCAAACTATTGGGTTTAAACGCAGTCAAGCTCCCAGACCCTGATGGCTTACATCCTATCGTATTAAAAAAGATGTTAGCAGAGATAGTGCATGCAAGGTTATAACATTCCAAAATTCCTCAGATTCTGGAAAGACTCCAGTGGATTGGAAAAAATCCACATGCTTATTCAAGAATGGAAGGAGGCAGAAAGTAGAAACTATAGACCAGTTAGTTTAATATCTGTCACTGGGAAATTGTTAGAATATATTATTAAGAACATAACAAGAGGATGTATGGAAAGTCAAAATGTAACCCATTGGAGTCAGCAAAGATTTGTGAAGGGTAAGTCATGTTTGACTGATTTGCGAGAGTTCTTTGAAGGTGTAACAAGCAAAATGGTAATGAGGGTATATCTTGACTTCTGAACACATTTGGTAAGTTGCAGTTCTGGTCACTACATTATAGGAAGGATGTAATTGTTCTGGAGAAAGTGTAGAGAACATTTACAAGAATGTTGCCAGGCTAGAGAATTATAGCTATGAGGAGAGATTGGAGAAGTTGAGGTCGTTTTCCTTGGAACAGTGAAGGTTGTTGGGTGATATGGTTGAGATATACAAAATTGTAAGGGTTAGAGTAGACAGAAGGAATCTGTTTCCTTTGGCAGAGAGTTCAAAAACCAGGAGTTTAGATTCAAGCAAAGTAGCAGAGGCTTAGAGGAGACGTGATCAAAAAAACTTTTTACACAGAGGGTGATGGGCATCTGGACTTCCAACCTGAGTTGATGTTGGAAGCAGAGATCTTTTAAAAGGTGCCTGGATCTGCACCTTAATCAAAGAATCCTTCCAGTGAGGAAGCAGCCCATTCAGCCCATTGAGTCCACACCGAACCTCCAAAGAGGATTCCAATCCAAACCCATCCCATCCTTGTAACCCTGCATTTCCCATGGCTAATTACTGAGGACACGTGGTCTATTGGAGCCAGCAATGTCTTTTGGAAGTCAAATCATGTTTGACTAATTTGGACACTATTGACAATTTAGCACGCCCAATCCACCTAACCTACACATCATAAGATTTGTAATGGGCATTGTGCAGGAAGATGGAATTAGAAAGGGCATCTGGCTGTCTTTGGGTTGGCATAGGCAAGAAAGGCCTAATGGTCCCATTCTGTGCTGTATCATTTCTATGGCTCTATAAGGTGCCGACAAAAACTGCCAAAATTGGCCAGCTTCACTGAGCTCCCATGACGTAAGAACTAAAAGTGGACAAAGTGGTAATGGAAGATTCAGCAGATATTTATCACAGCTCCTGAACTTTTACAGTCACAGGCACTTCAGTATCTGAGCTAATATTGCCAATTGGTTATAAGTGTAGCATAGTTTCATCAACGTGGCATGCTTTAGGTGGCTCTTTATACCTCAGAAAAGATGCTTTGAGTCAGTGATGACATCATGACCATGTTTCTTAAAGGTGAGACATAACACAATTTTTAACAAATCCTTTTATTCAATCTAACAGTGTATCCTAATGGATTTTGCCTCAACTGCTCTCTTTCCAAGTACTGATCTTTAATTGAGAAAGCACTTCCTAGTTTTTTACAACTTTATGCCTATGTTTCTTATGTTGCAGTTGTAGTTTAATTTGAGTGGGTTTTTTTAGTCAAACTAGTCTTTTCAATCTGGCTCATTCACTTATCTCAAGACATGAGATAATAATTCCTTTTGTGCTTCATTGAATAGAACTGTTGCGTTCAAGGTACAGTCTGTCAGCCTCAGTCCTAAACTCTACACAAGTCATGAATTAGATTCCCCACAGTGTGGAAACAGGCCGTTCGGCCCAACAAGTCCACACTGACCCTCTGAAGAGTAACCCACCCAGACCCATTTCCCTCTGAATAATGCACCTAACACTATGGGCAATTTAGCATGACTAATTCACCCGACCAGCACATCTTTTGACTGTGGGAAGAAACCGGAGCACCTGGAGGAAACCTGCGCAGACACTGGGAGAATGTGCAAATTTCACACAGACAGTCGCCGAGGCTGGAATCGAACCTGGGACCCTGGTGCTGTAAGGCAGCAGTGCTAAATTCTATGTTCATTGCTCCTCTATCAACATGAGATGCAGTCTGTGTTGATTTCACTGTCAGTTCCCTCCTTTCTAGGCAGTTCAGCATCATTCGTCATTTAAGTCTGTATCCATTTTTATTCCAATATATAACACTTTGCGCTTACCTGTTTTGGGATTCATCTGCTTTAAAGCTCTGCCTCTGTAGCTCTTTGCATGGTTTAACAAATTCCTCCTAGTTTAGTAACATCTGTGAATCTGACTAAATATTGTTGTGTTCCTCTATCCAGCTTGATTATTTAGATTGGAAGCAATTAGGTTCCCAGCAGTGATCCAAGGAAACTCCCCTCAGTGCATCTGCATAGCTTGACATGACTGCCCTAACTGCTACCTACATATTCTCTCTTGCAACCAGTTCCTTCATCAGGTTTATATTTAATCTAGAGCAACACTGCCACTGCCTTTGGACACCAGGAAGAGTTTCAAATGAGATTTTATCAAGGCATGTCCAACAAATCGGGCGCATATCACCTCATACCTTTGGAAAATCCACTTGGGGTGCCATTTCTATCAATAAAAGTCACAGTGGTAGCTCTGTGGGAAGGTCCTTTCAGGAACAAGAATGGTTCGCGAATTGAATACCTTGTCTACTACTTTGTCAATTATTAACATAAGGTTAATAGATTTATTCCTGTAAATGTATCTTTCCTGAAACCAGTTGCCGCGGTGTCATATTTACAATCCAATGGTGTCTTCATGATATTCATTGGCTCCCCCATGAATGTTTGTCAACAGTTTATGAATACAATTTGGGGAATTTAACCCAGCACCTCCTCCTCAAAATGGCTGTAAGATGTTAAGAGCCTATAAATCTGAACTAGGAATATATTGCACTTTAAACCGCCTAATATCAGCAACAAAGGCACAAGAAGGACCCAGTAATCAATCCACTCACAAGAGATGGGTTGAACCATAGTACAGACAGGATTGTCCATTTGTGATGGAGCACCACAGGAGTTGTTTTAAGGAACCTTGATTTTCCTGATGTACATATTAATGACCTTGATCTGGTGCACAGGGGATAACTGCAAATTTCGCAGATAAAACTAAATTTGTGAGGAAGACAGTGTGGAAATCCAAAAGCACACTGACAAGTTGGTGGAGTAAGTGGGTAGATGGTGGAAGAGGTTCAATGCAGAGATGTGTGAGGTGTTGTATTTTAGTCAGAATAACATTGAAAGACAATAAAAAAAAGGGAAAACAATTCTAAATGGGGTGCATGAGCAAAGGGACACAGATCATTGAAGGTGGCAGGACAGGTGGACAGCACACTTAATAAAGCATGCAGTATCCTTGGCTTCATTAATAGGGATGTAGCATAGGTTAAATTGAGGGATTCAGGAGGGCACTGAATGGTTATTTAAATAGAAATTATGCACTTGGATTCAGAGTAATTCAGCCAGTGCCAATCTGCTCACTAGTAGACTCCTCTAAAAATACAATCTGCTTCCCCACTGGCCATAAGGTTTAAGCAGGTCCGGGACCTCCATAGTGTGAGACCAGTTTCGAATGGATGCCCTAATTACAGTATTTCCTCAGTGAAGGTTATCAGTTCTTATGTTGTTTATTGGAAGAAATGTACTTGTTACAGAGAGAGAGAGAGAGGGCCAATGAAGTGATTTTGACCGACGAGCAATTATTTGAAATGCCCAACTTGTTGTATGGTTCCAAGTTATGGAATAACAACCAGTCACAGCATCTTCCCATACATCTTCAGCCAAGGTTACAAAAACAGATTGGGGGAAATTCTGGAAATAATATTCCTCAGCCTTTCCTAGTCCCAGCACTGGTAATACTTTTCGCAGCAAGGATTCTCTCAGTTGAAGCAAAATTCAATGTTCCAAACAAACACTGAACATCTGAAATGCAAGTACAAAAATGGGGAAGTACACAGTGGGTTAATCAGTCTCCATTATTTTAGGTCTGTACACTCCACTTAATCTTCTATATGTTGCATTCCAGCTTCTGTAGATCCTAGAATTCATTAGAGTGATAAATCAAGACTAAATGGACAGAAAAAGGGATAAAAGTGATTATAAAATACATTTACAGCATTCACTATAAAAAAGAATTATGGTATTGATTTTCAAGCATTTCAGAATATTATAGGGCAAGTATGAGATTATTGTAAATAAATGACCTTGAATAATGTGATGTGTGTTGCCTAACTCCTGTAGTGTCCTAAAGCAGGATTGATTGCAACACACGGTCACTGACTAACAGTGTCAAATATTGCAGGATATATTTCTAAAAATTCATAAACTTACTTATTTAGTGAAATTTACTTGTACCGTGAATATAAAGGTCCAGCATTACCTTTTATTCCAAACCCAAATTATGAACATTCTAACTAGCCCTGAAAGTATGCCTCATGACCAATCAATTGGATTCTGGTTGAAACTTTGACGCAGTAGTACAAAAGTGTAGGCGTATTTGAAGCAAACTGCACAAATGAAAGACATGCAATTCTAATCTAGAAAATATGTTGTGTAATTAGGATTGGAACTTGCAATCATTGTAGTTTAGCCAACAGCACTTGGTGAAATGACAAAAGGAATAATGTCTGCTTACTGGATATTACACTAACTTTGTTACAAATGTTTACAGTTGCTGGGACATGAGGATGTAGTTTCCACCTAGAAATAATTGAGGTTACATTGAGGATTTCAGCTTGCCAGAGCAAACATGCAATTCCCTGGTGAAGTGAGAGACTGAGCTTCAGGATAATTAGATCTGCACATGTTTTCTTGCTTTTGGACTTTGCTGTATTCACTCTGGAGAGTCTGTTCTGGAATAAAGGAAAGACAAACTGTTTCAGAAATACAGAATTTACAGAGGTATAGGTGTCCCTGACCTAGGAACACTAGCATTTTCATTAACCTACCAGAATGCTAGGGTACTGGCCCATCATTGCTCACAGCACCCTTAAGCATTGTTTAAATTTTTTGTATTCTTAATCCAGCAGTAACACAGAATACACCATAATGCAGAGGGTGGAACATGTATGGAATGAGTTGCCAGAGCAAGTGGTGGTGGCTGGTATAATTCCAATATTTAAAAGGCATCTGGATGGGTATACGAATAGGGAAGTTTTAGAGGGATGTGGGCCAAATGCTGATAAATAGGACTAGATTAGTTGAGGATATCTGGTCAGCATGGATGATTTGGACCGAAGGGTCTGTTTATGTGCTGTGCATCTCTATGACACTACTCCCATCCTTAATCACAGTTTGGAGATAGTGATGAGCTTCTTCTGGAACAGCTATTGCCCATTTCAATGATGCTGATACTGTTACATAAGGGATTATAGAATTTGGACCCAACTATAATCAAGAAGCATGAATATATGCCCCAAACAGACCAGAGTGACAAGGTGGAGAACCTGGAGATGGCCTCTGTTGCCTTTTTGAGAAGCAAGAGAAAAGACTACAACTTCCAGATGATTTTATGTCAGCACATATTACCTAATGTATAATGAAATGAAGATTACATGGCTAACAAGAAGCAGAGAGTGGATATAAATGGGATGGCAAGATGTAACAAATGGTGTACCACAGAGATCAGTGCTGCAGCCACACTTTTTTATGATTTATATAAATTGCTTGGAGGAAGGGACTGAAGGTGTGGTAGCTAATTTGGGCAATGACACAAAGATAAGTAGGAAAGTGAACTGTGAAGAGCACAAAACAGCCTATGAAGGGATATAAATAGGTTAAGTGAGTGGGCAAAGATATGGCAAATGGAATACAGTGTTGGAAAATGTAAAGTTACCCATTTTGACAGAAATAATAAAGTGTGTTCTCTCAATGGTGACAGTGTGCAGAACTGTAGAGGGATCTGGCATCTTAGAGCATAAGCATTAAAGGGCATGTATTGAAATTATAGCAAGTAATTGGGAAAATAAATAGAATGTTATAATTTATTGAGAGGGGAATTAAATACAAAAGCAGGGAGGTTATGCTGCCGTTATACAAAGCACTGGAGAGACCATATCTAGATAACACTCTGTACAGATCTGAAACATCGAAACATATAAAATAGGATTAGAAGTAGGCCATTCATCCCTCAAACCTACTGAGCCATTCAATCAGATTATAGCTGATCACCCATCTCATCTCCCTTAATATCTTTGACTCCTTCAATTCTAAAAACAATATCTCCATCTTTCTTCAATGATTTGGCTCAATAATTTCCTGTGGAAGAGAATTCCACATGTCACCACTCTCTGAATGAAGAAATTCACCTTACTTATGGAAGAATGTAACTGTGTTGGAAATAGTTCAGAAAAGGTTTACCAGACTAATGCCTGAAAAGAGAGTAGTGCTGGAAAAGCACAGCAGTTCAGGCAGCATCTGAGGAGCAGGAGAGTCGAGGTTTTGGCATAAGCCTGATGAAATTATGCCCAAAACATCAACTCTTCTGCTCCTCGGATGCTGTTTTACCTGCTGTCTTATGAGGAAAGGATGGATAGGTTAGGATTGTCTCTGGTGGAGTTTAGAAGAGTGGGAGGTGGCATGATTGTAGATCTGAGGGTCTTGACAGTGTGGATATGGAGAGCACACTTCTTCTTGTGGTAGAATTTAGAAGCAGGGCTCACAGTTTAAAACTCATGGCTCACAATTTAATACAATGATAAGGATTTCTTTTTTTCTCTTTGAATTTGTGAAACTCTCTTCCTCAAAAGGCAGTAAAATCAGAACATTTTTAACTAGGCATGGATAGATTCTTAATCAAGAAGGTTTACCAGGGTAGCTGAGAATATGAAGTAATCAGATCAGCCACGATCTTATTGAATGGTAGATCAAGCTGAATGGCCAAAGGACCTACTCCTGCCCCTCACTTGTTCAAAAAGGGACGGTAAGCAATATGTGGGAAATTACAGACCAGTTAGAATCAATTATCAAGGAAGCAAGACCAGGATATTTGAAAAGTCAACGAGTTTTCCATCAGAGTCAGTATGGTTTTGTGAAGGGCAAATCATGCTTGATTAATTTTCTAGAGTTCTTCGAAGATCTAACAAGTGGATAATGGGGATCCTGTAGATGTAATATATCTGGACTTGCTGAAGGTGTTTGATAAGGTGCTGCACAAAAGGTTAATTCACAAGGTTGGATCATATGGGATTAGGGGTAATTTATTAGCTTAGATAGGTGACTGGCTGATTGACAAGCCAGATAGTCAGGGAAAATGTTTTTTTCTGGATGACAAGAAGTAACTATTGGGGTGCCACAGGTTCAGTCTTTGGGCCTCAGCTATTTACAATCTACATTAATGACATGGATACATGGACGGAAGGCTCTGTAGCCAAATTTGTAGATGGCCCAAAAATAGGCCAGATAATAAATTGCAATGAGGAATAGGAACCTTACGAATGGATATATAGAGGTTAGGAGATCAGGCCAAAATGTGGCAGGTAAGTATGAGGTCATATATTTTGTTAGGAAAAATGAGAAGGCGACCTATTATCTAAATGGAGAGAGACTTTGAGGTGCTACGGTATAGAGAAATCTGGATGTCCTCATTCATGAGTCGCAGAAAACTAGCATGCAGGTACAGCAGATAATAAAGAAAGTGAATGGAATGTTGGCTTTTATAGCTAAAAGAATAGAATATAAAGGTAAGAAAGTACTGTTGCAACTATACAAGGCATTGCTGAGACCATACCTGGAGTATTGTGCACTGTTTTGATGCCTTTATTTGAGGAAAGATACATTGGCATAGGTTCACTAGATTGATCCCAGTGATGATGGGTTTGTTGTATGAAAACAGATTGAACAGTTTAGGTGTATACTCTCTGGAATTTAGAAGAATGAGGGAAGGTCAAATTGAGGGATTCAGAATGATTAAAGGTGTGGATAAACTAGACGTGGAACAAATGCTTCCTCTTCTGGGAATGAGAGGTCATAGTCTTAGGATAAGGGGTTGGAAATTTACAACGGGATTGAGGAGAAACTACTTCTCCCAAAAGATTGTGTATCTGTAGAATTTGCTACCCCAAAGTGCAGTGGATTTTGGGATAGTTAGTATATTTAAGTGAGAGTTAGACAGACTCTTAATTGGCAATGGAGAGAAGCAGAAAAGGTTGGGGGGGGGGGGTGAAGACCATATCCACCATAATCAAATGGCAGAGCAAACTCGATGGGCTGAATGGCCTAATTCTGCTCCTATATCTTATGAACTTATGAACTAATTCATATGTTTGTATGAAGATGTCCAAAACTCTGAGTAGAAGGTGGTGTCATGGTAATGACACTGGACTAGTAATTCAAATGCCCAGGTTGATGGGAAATGTTGATGGGAAATGATTCAAAACCCATACAGTAGCTGGTGAAATTTAATATTTCAAATAATAAATCTGGAATAGAAATCATGTCAATTTTCTGATTGGGTATAAGTCCAAACAGAAATTTGGTAATTGTAAGCTGGACACAATTACTAAACTGCTGATCTCATCAGACATTAAGAAAATTGCAAACAACATGGACTTGTCAGCTCATGGCCAGTTATATGGTCACTACACCATCTGTGCATTCATTAAAAGGATAACGAATCTATTATGTTTCAATACTGTGACTTTTGTTGAAGTACATTAGATCTTGACTCAGTTACTCTTTAACATTGTTTATTCAGATAAAGGGTTGTGATTTGACTTCAGGCTGACTGGTTGAGTCAGGTCTTTATTAAATCTTGTTTCCAAATTAAAAAACAAAACTGGCTATCCTTTCCGATTAAATTACCTGTTCTACGTTCAAAGTAAACAGCAATCCAGTATTCATCTAAGTGTGATAAATCTGTCTAATTTTCAATCATGTTGTTGCAATTTTTCATATTTTTCTTTTACAGTTTGTCCTCTCCTTGGGCCTGAACTGTAAGTGTGATCATTATTGCACCATATTTACTCAGCAAGACCTGTTTATTGTGACACATCAGCTTCTTTTTAAGGTAGATGATTGCAGCTGTGAAAAGTTTTGTTTTTCATTACCTTGCTAAACTCCTCGAGCATTTCCAAAATCTACTTAAAGTTGTTTGTACCTCATGCACTCTACATTAAAAGTTCAGTGAGTGGTATTTAAACAAGTTTAATTTAATTTGGTTGGAAATGGTTCTGTAATGCATGGGAATTTGACACTACCTTATTTAATCAGAGGAACCTTCTGCAAGTTCAGCTTTGTTTTGGGTGGAAACTAAAATTTGTTGACGTGCAACAGATGGAAATCAGTCATAGAAATTTGCAGGTGTCCCTTTGTTAAGCAGTGTTAGGAACTGCAACCAATTTTAAATAACACTTCCAACTGAATGATGTTACATTCTGGCAGTAAAGCTAAAAAAGCAACTCTGCAAGAATAAAAATACCGCTACTCTAATTTCATTAGAAATTTTCACCAATGGGAATTGTAATAGTGTGTTTATAATGTCATTAACATGTAACGTGTAAAGTAGATTGGATTATGATACTGGACTATTTGTTGGACTCTATGGCCTCAACAGCAACTAGCACTTGGCATTGAATGCAGATTTTCAGGTTCACAAATATGGGCTAGTAATAAGAAAGTTCAGCTCTGAAAGGACTATAACCTAACATACATACACGTATTAGGCACAGACAGAGTATAATGTGATGAATTACTTACAGAGGATGTGCACCAACTAAATATAATTACGTAGGTAAAGACATGTATCTCTTACTTACATGTTGGAAAAGTTCAAGTTTAAGGCGTGAAAACACACTTCTGTAAATATTAGCTGAAGCCTTGAGGCATTTTCATTGGTAACCTGAGATCTGGATCACAACTGTGATATTTAGCTATTCTGATGGAGCTGTCTTTCACCTAGACTATCTCTAACATTGTTTCATTGTTCTGCCAATGGAAAAGTTGTCTATCTAGGTCAGTTGGAGGCTTATTGCTAACAGACATGTATATATAGCACTTGGTTCTATAAATGCTTGGATCCCATCCTTGGAGAATGGAAAATATATTCAACCCTCAAAAACATTCTGTTTTCCTTTGTTATAGTTTTCATACTTTGAAATATAACGACAACAATAATTCGCATTTACACCATGCCTTTAATATTGTAAAACTTCCCAAGATACTTTACAGCATTATGAAGCTACATTTACCATGTTGTCAGTTTAATGCCCAATGTATGTTTGGTGGCAGTAGGACATTTAATTCCATTATGATCACAACTGATCAAACGGCATTTAGCCAGGCAAGATGGTGCCAGCTGTGAACCCAGCCTTCTTCCTGTCTCTGCCCCAATAAATTCCAGGGCAGGATGGCTCATAGGTGACATTGCATTCCGAATATCAATTCAGGCCCTTAAATGAGTAAGTGCCTAAACCTACAATTTTGGGGATTTAATTAGTGGCAGGTGAGGCAGTCAGGGATACTCACAGGCTTATAAGAGGATCCTTGTTCAAAGACAGGATCGTAACCAGTGACAACCACCTCCATCGCTGTCCTCCATGACCTCTATCCTACCCTCATTCACCTGAGGCCTGGGTGATCCTGGTGTGCACTGATGACACAACTCTAGCTGCCCACTTTGCTGAGACCTTGGCCTCTGATTGACTGGATTTCTAACTCTGGGGTCCTTAATTCTGAGGAAGGCCTGATGTTGGCAACTTAAGCGCACAAGACAGCTTTTCAGAAGTAGGAAAAATGGTTTCCAACTGGTAAGCGAGATCACTGTCACCTCTATGAAGGACTGCCAATTATAACAACCTTGTGTAAGAGGTAGGTATTAAGGAGCACCTCAAAGCAAAAGAGAACATTAGAGAAGTGTAAATGTTTGAAAAAAAAACCCAGGGAGTAGGGTTGTGGCTGCGCCTGGAGGAAGAACGCCTCATCTTCCTCCTCGGAACACTTCAACCCCAGGGCATCAATGTGGACTTTAACAGCTTCCTCATTTCCCCTTCCCCCACCTCACCGGAGTTCCAAACTTCCAGCTCAGCACTGTCCCCATGACTTGTCCAACCTGCCTAGCTCCTTTTCCACCCAACCACTCCACCCTCTCCTCCCTGACCTATCACCTTCATCCCCTCCCCCACTCACCCATTGTACTCTATGCTACTCTCTCCCCACCCCCATCCTCCCCTACCTTATCTCTCCACGCTTCAGGCCCTTATTCCTGATGAAGGGCTTTTGCCCGAAATGTCGATTTCGCTGCACTTTGGATGCTGCCTGAACTGCTGTGCTCTTCCAGCACCACTGATCCAGAATCTGGTTTCCAGCATCTGCAGTCTTGGTTTTTACCCAGCTGCTGGAGATATAGCCAACAATGTAGGAACAATTAAAGTGGGAGTAGAAAAAGAGATCTGGGAGGGTTGTGGGGCTGGGGGAAATTACAGGGAGAAGAAGAGTATATTCTTGAAGGCATGTGAAAACAAGGAACAGAATTTTTAAACCTAAATGTTGCTGGAGCCAGTGGCGATTGATATGGACTAGACCAAACCCCCTTAAACTATATTAAGAAGATGGTCTAGATCCCAACTTTTTCATATTTTGTAAAGGTGTTGTGTTTCAGATACAACTCAGTTGGCCAAACTACGAGGTTTGAAGTGAAACATACTTTGTTCTATTTTTCAATCCTATAGTTAAAATATAAACCAAAGAATGAAGAATTGGAATAACGTAACTCTATTGGAAAACTTGACAGAATAATAAATTAGTTAACTGCTAAACAGCAACTGTTCCAATACAATAACACCCCATAAACATCCTTAGCAAAGGCAAATTCAGTAAAACAGATTGTTTCACATGCGATTCTCACAGCAGGAAGAGAACCCAAGTTTTAAGCTGCAATAGAGAGAGGAATAACAGTTCTCATTTCCAGCTTCAAGACCCCAGCAACTGCTGCAAGTAAAACTAAAATTCTGGTTCCGTGGCAGCTTGACCCCACCTCTAATGCTGCTTCTATTGTTCCAATTTAAAAAGAACTCAAGGCCTCACAAGCTGTTTACTTCAATGGTTTGGAACAAACTGCTGGACATCTCTGTCTCAACCTCTCTTTCTCAAAAAGCTAAGACAAAATACAACTCTTAAAGGCATTGTATTGTCACAAGATTGGTGAACATAGCGAGCACTGTAGAAGGATCTACATGCTAGACTCGTGCTTTGGAAAATGCATGGATATTACAACAGTAATTTTTGTGATAAAAGCCTTAAGACAAATTATTCACTGACCATCCAGTTTGCCTTAAAGAAAGATTTTTCTCAACAAGGTCATAAAAGCTCAATGACTGAAAGCATTACAAGTGAAGAGAGCAGTAGAGCAGACCTTTTCTACATCCTGCAGACCTAGATTAAAGTGGTGCTGGAAAAGCACAGCCAGTCAGGCAGCATCCGAGGAGCAGGAAATTCGGGGAAAAGCCCTTCATCAGGACTGCCTTTTCTATGTCCTGTTAACTCAAATTTATTACAATTACACAGTTCTTCCTTCAGGTTTTCTCTGCCGGATTGATGCTCTGTAACCACAAAACAAAAAATTATTTAGAGCTTCCATTTCACTGAGGATGGTTCAGGTCAAATCAGGTCCAACAACTTGCTCTGTCTAGTCTGTTCACATTTGCAGCTGTGACTAACTCCACCTCTGCATCTCAGGAAACCTAGAACATTCTAAAATAATCGGGTTTGCTTTGGTCCATACCCTGCCATATGTGCCACGTTTCATTGAAATTTGACTGATAGATTTTGAGATATATTGTTTACAAATCACTAACAAATAGGTGAAAGCACATGTTCTCAATCAGGAAGCTATGTTCAGCTTGTTGGATAGTCTGATAATGTAATCTAAGTCAGCTAGATATCAGGGTGAGAACTCAAATTCTCCTTAAAAGTGATTAGTATGGATTTTCTCTGAAATATTCCTGATTGTCAGGTAATTTACCATGTTTGAGTGGTTCCATTCTTGATTATTGTCCTATGAGGACAGTATACAGCACACAGATTTTTTTTTGTGGAATTTATCTATTTAACCATCATTTGTTGAATGTTCAGAAGAACAGTTATATTCAACACAAAATGTTAATTCTGCTTCTCACTCTACAGATACATGATGTGGAGGTGCTGGCGTTGGACTGGGGTGGACAAAGTTAAAAATCACACAACACCAGGTTATAGTCCAACAAGCTTATTTTGAGGTATTTGGTAACTAGCCCTAATGAAGGAGCAGAGCTCTGAAAGCTAATATTTCCAAATAGAATTGTTGTACCTTAACCTAGTGTTGTATGATTTTGAACTTTCTATAGATCTTATGAGGAAAGGCTGAGGCACTTGGGGCTGTTCTCATTGGAGAAGAGAAGGTTTAGGGGAGATCTGATAGAAGTGTATAAGATGATTAGGGGTTTAGATAGGGTAGATACTAAGAACCTTTTACCGCTAATGGAGTCAGGTGTTACTAGGGGACATAGCTTTAAATTAAGGGGTGGTAGGTATAGGACAGATGTTAGGGGTAGATTCTTCACACAGCGGGTTGTGAGTTCATGGAATGCCCTGCCCGTATCAGTGGTGAACTCTCCTTCTTTATGTTCATTTAAGCGGGCATTGGATAGGCATTTGGAAGTTATTGGGCTAGTATAGGTTAGGTAGGACTCGGTCGGCGCAACATCGAGGGCCGAAGGGCCTGTACTGCGCTGTATCCTTCTATGTTCTATGTTCTATGTTCTATACAGTCAAACTACCAGAGTATTTCTACCACTTTGACTTTTTTTTTCAGATTTACAGCAACCAAAGGATTTCACATTTATTTTGCTGCCTGTAACTGCATTACATAAGTAAACGAAAGCTTCCAGATGCTTAACCTGAATAGATTATAATTTGGGACACCTTTATACAATCTATATGTCATAAAATGTTCCCAAAAGCTATTGACTCAGTTTGTTGAGCAGGACATCTCGTGGCCAATGCTGTGAGTTAGATATTTTCTCTAATCCTTCAGTTTGAAAAATGTTTGAGCTGCAAGCTGCCAAAAGTAAGGATGTTATGACAAGGGTGATTGGTCATCTGGGGCCTTAGTGAACTAAGGATCAACTGTATTCCTCTTTAATAGTTCAATATAAGGATACAGAAAGAAACAGTGGAACAAGGAAAAGAGATTATGATGAATTAGAGTCAAATTAGGCACAGATATATCAAGAGAGCAAACAAAAGACTGGATTAAAAGTCAGAGAATGAAAGGAAAGAAAAGTAAAGTAGTAAAATAAATATTTATTAAATTTAAATATTTAAATTCAGGAATAACTTAGTACCTGCCGGAATAAGACACCATAATTTTATTTATACTCTTTCTGGGCCTCTGAGTTAGAATAATTTTACACATAAGTCGATCTTGCCATTAAAACAGTCCTTGCATTGTTAAATACTGGCCCTAATTCTCTGTAGTATATTCTGACCATTAACTCTCTTTTGAAATAATCAGGATCAGGAATTAGAAATAACCTTCTTGTAAATATTGAAGAACCATATTTTACAAACTATAACCTTGCATATCAGCTTTCTTTGAAAGTCACCTTCTGGTCAAGATATATTTTCTGTTTAAATGCTAAAAAACACAGCCCCAATGATAAAATACGGCAATCTGAATATTTAAAAACTGTCAAACCACATCAGCATGTTTGAGTTTATGATTTTACCTCAATGATTGACAATTCTGGCTAAAAGTGGTTTTAACACATGGCAGCTGGAGGAACAAGTCAAATGGAAATAAATTGATACAATCTGACTTTTGATCTGTTTCATATCCTCTTCCTGTTTTGGAATACAGATACCTCAATAACATTTCATTTTTAAAAATATAGTTATTATTCAGGAATATTAACTCATTCCTTACCAGGGCATGTTGTCTGCCTTATTCTAAATCAGTGTATTTTTTTTAAAAACTCTGATTTAATGTTCAGTTTAAACAAAGTATTCAGTTCTAGGTTATTAACATAGAAATAACTTGTACATGATAAAACTGGAAAGTAATATTCTTGTCTGGTAACTTCTTTCAGGGATTGGTATGGTAACAGTGCAACAACTCCAGGACTAAGAGGCCTGGGTTCAAATCCCACTTGCTGCAGAGGTGTTATAACATCGCTGAATGGGTTGATTAGAAACATATGTTAACAACTTGTTAAAAAAAAGATTAATAGCCTCCTAATTTATTTCAGATTAACACCACTCAGAGTAAGGGGTGAATCATTTAGGACTGAGATGAAGGGAGACTTTCTGTTTGATAATCTCTGCCCCAGAGAGCTTTGGAAATCAGCCATTGAGCATGTTCAAGACAGAGATTGATAGATTTCTGGATGCTGAGAATAGCAAGGGCTATGGGATGGCACAGGAGAATTGTGTTAAAATAAATGATCAGCCATGATCTAGAATAGTTTGAGGGGCCGAATAGCCTACTGCAGCCTTATGTTTCTGAGTTCTATAAACAGAATTTTCCATTTGAAGTTTAAAGTATGGTGTCAGGTATGCTGGATGTTGTCATATCCTCCATTGTCATGTAATGATATGCATTTCAACTTATCTATGCAAGTGAAATGTTGTGTCATTCAGAGAATCACATAATGAGTGAGCCTGATGATCTCACCACTGGTAGGATCGAAGGTGCTGGTGTCATATTTGAAGGCCAGCTGGACACCACTGCATGCCAGAAGCTTCCCCTAAACTTATGTGGCTGACTCAGAAATAGCGAGGCAAGAGAAATCTGCAGGCTCCCTGGTTTACTGCTGCTGCCTTGCAGATATTACTGGACAGGGTCACTGACAGAGGAACAACCTTTTCCCAGGGAAAGGCATCACAATACAAACTCATCAGAGCCATCTAGCTGAAGCAGAGATGAGAGGGCAAGCCAACGCCACTGGTCCTCACAAAAGAGATAGCAAGCAGCAGAGGAAAAGAAAAGTCAATGATCTCCTGTGCTCTGCAAGGGCACATGATATCATCATTTCTCTGCTGAGGCTGTCACTCAGTCTAACTCTGCCCCTGTACACAAATTACACAAAGGATGATGTCTCAGCATACATGCATGATATACACTCAAGTTTTCACCCTCTTCTCAACCTCAAACCACTGACCCTTCTTGTCTGCTGTGCTTGCTATGTCCCTCAGTGGGACACCTCACTACCTCACATGATTATGCATACTCATGTTCTTATACTCATGTTTTTCATTGCAGGAAAACTGGCTCATAACTGGTTAAGGTCTGTGGAGGGTGTTGTATATTAAACTCCTCCTTTTGAGGAAAAGCCTATACAGCTGACTGGGAAGAACAGGATTTCACCTGTGGTGATGGTGAGACACCAATGGTACTGTAACTCAGCAAGCAACATTACACTCTACTCTTTTCGGATAAGCACTGTTTATCTTTGATTGGTGGGCGATGGCACCTAATTCATTACAAATCTGGAAGACATGATTTGTAAGGATGAACTGGCCCATTTTCTTCATTTAAGCCCTCTCTTGGTCAGCTGTAAAAAAGTTAACTTGAAAAGGACCCCTTCCTTCAAGGATTCTAATCCAAATGTACTTACGTTTTAAAAAGATCCATTTAACCAGGCTTTCTTGAGTGAAAGGAAATAAACACAAACAGCAATGAATGCTGGAAATCTAAAACAAAAGCAGACAGTGCTGGAAAAACTTAGCAGATCTGACAACACCTGTTGAGAGAAAACAGAGTTAACATTTCAAGTCTAGTCTTGAGTCCTCCATTCAGATGAATGATCACTGGACTTGAAACATTAAGCCTTGTCTTTCAACAGGAGCTATCAGACATGCTGAGTTTCTCCAACTCTCTACTTTAGTTAAAGGAAAGGTGAGTTTATTAGCTATCAAATGTAAGAAAGGATAATAAAACATGACCATCATATATCAAGTTTAGAAATGTGAATGGAATAAAAAGGTAAGAGTTAAAAGATATACAAATCAGTTTCAGGGTTCATTGAAGAGGAGATGGCTGAAACTGGTAATGGTGATATTGGTAGTTGATTTTGAGATTCATGGCTCTGCAAGCTATAGCTGAAAATGTGTTGCTGGAAAAGCGCAGCAGGTCAGGCAGCATTCAAGAAGCAGGAGAATCGATGTTTCGGGCATGAGCCCTTCTTCAGGAATGCTTTTGCAAGCTATATGACAGGCTTGTACCCCATTTCTTTTTCAACAGTTATTTCAGTACATTGCTTGGCTTCCAGCAATCGGAGTGAGAATCTTTCTTTATCTGCGGTACAGAGGGTTCTCATGCCTGTCCTCAGGCTGTGTCCTTCACAGCACATGAGTCCACACTGGTACAACACACTAACACAATGCAGATCATTCTAACGCATGTTTCATCACATGAATACGTTGTAACGTGATTGACAAAATGGGGATGCTGTTTCTACAATGCGAACTTACAAAATGTGTGATGACGTAATGCAATTTCAGCGCCAATACTTCAGGTTTCTAAAGCGTGATTCATCTACACATGGGGTTGCATAACAACACAACCATTGTGTTATAGAAGAACTGACTGTAGTCAGGACTTCAGTTGTTCTGGAAATCTGTAGACAGATCCTTTTCCCATTGAGTTTACATTTTTCAATGTAATGTTTACTGAGAATTGTGAAATATTTGCCATTGCTGTTCTACCATTTTTCCTTTTAATCCCATTTTCCAATCTGCCTGACCAACTCATCTCTCACGTGGCTTCAGCTGCTAGATTCTGACTTGAATAGACCACTCTTGAACACAATGTGATTTTGTTTCATATTATGATCACTCTTCAACAGAAGATGCCTTACTATCAGGCAATTAATTGACTGTTTCTTATCACACAAGACAGATCCAAAATAGGATGGCATACATATTGTTCTAGGAACACATCCTAAATGCAATACATCAAGTTGACCCTAAACTAATGTTGCCAGTTTGATTTGTGAACACCAGAAGGTGGAGCAAATTGGCATTGTCCACTTGGCAAACAATAACAGTAGGCAGAACTAGGAATGAGGTGCTGCAGACAGAATCTGAAAAGCTAAGATTCAAATTAAAGAGCAGGATGTTCAGAATCTCTGAGCCAAGTGCAAACTGACATGAGCCAAATGCTAAATTAAATGTTGCCTTTTTTACAAGCACCCCTTATTTTGTGATTAATTATCTGTAGGATCCCTACAGAATCATAGAATCCCTACAGTGTGGAAACAGGCCCTTCAGCCCAACATGTTGACACTGACCCTCCGAAGAGTAACCCACCCAGACCCATTCCCCTACCCTACTATCCTATATTTACCCCTGAACAACACACCTAACCTACACATCCCTGAACACGATGGGCAATTTAGAGTGTGGTGCTGGAAAAATCCAGCAGGTCAGGCAGCATCCAAGGAACAGGAGAATCAACATAATGGGCATAAGCCCTTCATCAGGAATGAGGCTTGTGGGCCATAGGGGCTGAGAGATAAATGGGAGGGGGCAATGGGACTGGGGGGAAGGTCACTGGGAATGCAATAGGTAGATGAAGGTGGGGGTTGAAGGTGATGGATCGGAGTGGAAGGTGGAGCAGATAGATGGTAAGGATGATGGACAGGTAGGACCATTCAAGAGGATGGTGCCAAGTTGGAAGGTTGGGACTGGGATAGGGTGGGGATTGGGAAATGGGGAAACTGGTGAAATTCGCATTGATCTTGTGTGGTTAGAGGGTCCCAAGGCAGAAGATGAGGCATTCTTCCTTCAAGTATCGGGTGGTTAGGGATTGGTGATGTAGGAGGCCGAGGACCTACATGTCCTTGGTGGAGAAGGGGAGTTAAAATGTTCAGCCACAGGACGGTGGGGTTGGTTAATGCCTGTGTCCCAGAGATGTTCTCTGAAACAATCAGCAAGTTGGGGTTCAGTCTCCCCAATGTAGAGGAGATCACACTGGGTGCAACTGATACAGTAAGTGACATGTGTGGAAGTACAGGCACATTTCTGTTGGATGTGGAAGGATCCTTTGGACTCTTGGATGGAGCTGAGGGGAGTTTTGTAATTTTTGCAGTGGCAGGGGAAGGTGCTGGGATGGGAGGGTCAGTTGGTGGGGATGTGGACCTGACAAGGGAATTGCGGAGGGAATGTTCTCTCCAAAACACAGATAGGGGTGGGGACAGAAATATATCTCTAGTGGCAGGGCCTGTTTGTAGATGGCAGAAATTGCAGATAATGATGCAATGTAACTGGAGTTTGGTGGGGTGGAAGGTGAGGACCAGCAGGGGAGTCCGTCTTTGTTGCGATTGGAGGGGTGGGGTTCAAGGGCGGAGGTGTGGGAAGTGGTGGAGATACACTGAAGGGCATCATCGACCACGTGGGAGGAGAAATTGTTGTCTTTGATGAAGGAGGCCATCTGAGATGCCCTTTGGTGGAATTGGTCCTCCTGGAGCTCATGCAGCGGAGAGGGAGGAATTGGGAATAAGGGATGGCATTTTTACAGGAGGCAGGGTTAGAGAAGGTGTAGTCCAGGTAGCTGTAGATGTCGGTGGGTTTGCAGTGGATGTCCCTGTTGAGTCGATTGCCAGAAATGGAGGTGAAGAGGTTGAGGAAGGGGCCTGAGATGGTTCAGGTAAGCATGGCCAATTCACCTGACCTGCACATCTTTGGATCGTGGAGGAAATCAGAGCACCCAGAGGAAACCCACGCAGACACAGGGGAGAATGTACAAACTCCATACAGACAGTATTTCAAGGCTGGAATCGAACCTGGGTCCCTCGTGCTGTGAGGTAGCAGTGTTAACCACTGAGCTACCATGCCACTTCTAACAGTAGCTGAATAACACTACAGCTACTGTTAGAAGCCACATTTACTGTATGTGGGTTCATTCAAGCTCCCAAGTAGTATAGCAAGCATGGGAATACCCACCTTTCTGGATTAACTGGAATAATCTTTTTTCAGACAACAATGTAAAAGCTATTTCATAGTTCCAGCTATTTGCGTATGACTACAATACTACACAGGCTGTTCGGAGACATTCGCCTTAGCTCCGACTCTTACAAACTCATTTTTGCTTTATCCATGACATCACGAGGTGGTGCTGAATGCATTCAAGCATATATTAACCCTTTCATAAACATGTACAACACCATTCATTGATCCTCTCAATGTTCAATGTTTCTTGTTATTTATCTAACCTCAAACTGAGTTTATTCCTGAACTTCCAACTAAGATCCTTCTTGCTACATATTTAATTCTTAATCATCAGGCCATATCTGTCCTTTAATGGTTTTTTCTCAATTTTCAAAACACCATTTGGAACATTTAAATTTCCAACCTTGCAACCTCATCATTATACAAATGCATTGTGCATTCATATTGACATATTGGACAGTAAAGGTTTTCTGGTCATCACAAGTAAGCACCAACAGTTACAAAATGTACCTATGACAAGAAGATGTGAGCATGATTGGATAACATAATACATGCATTAGTCTGAATATGATTAAATAATCCAATGACATGTACTAAACTGGAATAGACTGTGTGGACACTGTTAGATAGAAATATGGGTGAATAATTTCCATTGGAAATTATTGTCTGTAGAAATGTTTATTGGAAGCTTGTTATTTGTAAAATATAGTAAAAAAACTTTGTTTTTGAGCTGAACATTTTGATACACACATTTTCCATCCATGTATGAATAAACATTTAAACAAAGAAACCTAGGTTTCAGCTGGTCTAAGAGGGAATATAGGGTTAAAATCACTCTTTCAAGACAAAGTGGCTTTAATTCTAACTTTCAAACATGTTTCCCTGACTTGGCCTAATGCCCCAGAAACTTTATATTCTCTGTCTTCTTTTGACATACTATCCTGTGTCCAAATTGTTGCATTGCATTATTGCCTTGGCTTTTCTCTTTGTATTTATAGACCTTCACTCACCCAAACTCTCCTTGCTCCACTTTTCTATTTGAGTCCTATCTATGCTCTTTGTTACATGATTCATCAGGAAACAGGTACCAGCCTGGATAAAGTGAAGTTTTTTCTAAATAAGTGGAATATTTCTGCCTCTTACTGGTGTCCGTACCCCTGAGTCAAAATCGGTATCTCCCACAGCTGTATCTCTGTCACATCTTCATCTCTAATCTGTTTCCTCCATTTTAATTTCCATTCGAACTTCACGCAGAGATTTCCAAGTTCCTGCTCGTTAATTTGAACCTGAGCTCCTCAGATTCCTTTAATGGAACCTTATTTCTTGTTCTGCCTATGTCGTTTGTTAAGTAGATCATGACAACTGGATCTTCCCTTTCATATTCCAAAATGCTTTTCCGGCACTAGTTTCAGGCACTTAAACCTCAAGAAACAGTACCTTAAGAATGCCCAGTGATGGCAGCAGAGAACAGTATCAGTCCTGCCAACTAGACTGTTTCCTACCACATCGTTAAAAATCACACAGCACCAGATTGTGACACACACACCAGAATTTAGAAGAACGAAGAGGGATCTTATAGAAACATAAAATTAATAAGGGAATAAATAAGTTAGAAGCAGTGAGGTTGTTTCCACCGGCGGGTGAAACTAGAACTGGGAGGCATAGCCTCAAAATAAGGGGGCAGCCGATTTCAGACTGAGTTGAGGGTGATCTTCTTCACTCAAAGGATTGTGAATCTGTGGAATTCCCACCCACTGCCCAACAGGTTTATTTGGAAGTACAAGCTTTCAGAGTGCTGTTCCTTTGCCAAGTAGCTAGTGAGGCAGGATCGTAGGACACAGAATTTAAAGTAAAGAATCAAAGTGTCATACAACTGATGCGATGTATTGAACAAATCTAGATTGCTGTTAAGTCTTCAATCACTTAGAATGGGAATGAATAAGTTTTGATTCATTAATATGTAAATCCCGGAACCTTTTCCGAGTCACATTCCGGAGATAACTTAAGGTTTTATAAAAAAAGGTGACATCTCAGCTCAGACAATACTTTAAAGGTCTGAGGTTGATGTCTGACTGTATTCCAGCCTTGATTCAGATTGGCTCTATTTCTGAAGTAGAAATTTATAAAATGTCATTTGGACTGACTGCCTACAGATTGTGTGCTTTTTGAACAAAATAGAATGTATCTGCAAACACAAAACAGCAAATGCAAATTCACCCCATAGGCTTATATGTATGTGTGCGTGTGTGCGTGCATGTGTTTGTTGGGATGGGAGGACAGTGTCTGTCTGTGCTTGATAGAATGTGTACGCGAGTGTCATGGAGTATATGCCTGTGAGAGGGTGTATATGTGTGTGTCTGAGGGAGAGCATGTGTATGAGAGAGGGTCTGTGTGAGTGCATGTATAATCATGTGTAAGCGTGTGTGTGTGAGAATGTATAGTGTATTGGGGTCACCTGTAGTGACCCAAGATCCCAGTTAAGGCCATCCTCATCGGTATCATAGCTAATAGCCTCTGCTCGGCGACTCTGAGTTGTTGCATATCCTGAAGTCTGCCTTGGAGGACAGTCACCCGAAGATCCAAGGCTGAATGTCCCTGACCGCTGAGTGTTCCCCGACTGGGAGGGAACATCCTTCCCATCTTGAAAGAAGTTCTGAGGTTTACATTTTAATGAATCAAAACTTGCAACCCCATTCTAAGTGATTGAAGACTTAACAGCATTCTAGAATTGTTCAATACATTGCATCGGTTGTATGACACTTTGATCTTTTACTATGAATTCTGTGTCCTATGATCCTCCCCACTAGTTATCTGTTGAAGGAGCAATGCTCCAAAAGTTTGTATTTCTAAATAAACCTGTTGGATTATAACCTGGTGTTGTGTGATTTTTAATTTTGTCCACCCCAGTCCAACATCGGCACCTCCACATCCTATCACCACCACATACAGTTTAAATCTTATTTATACCTGTTGCTAGGTTCTGTGGTCAGATTGCCCAAGTTCCTTTGAAGTCTTTAATCCCATCCATAAAGGTAGCAACACCTTGTGCTGATTGGACAAGATCAAAGGCGAGACTCTTGCATCCCTTCTTCCAAGTAGTCTGACTCGCAGTCACACCCTCCCATCACTGACCACTGACCACTGACCAAACCTAATCTACTAACTAACCTAAGAGGTGTGACCTGACCCCAAAGTATATAGACAACTCTTCCCCCACTCTGACACATCAAAATGATAGTTGTTCCAAGACAAGCTGAACAAAGTTCCTTGTATTGTATACACTGGGGTTTGCACACTGATCTTCACCAACTCAAATATACCTGCCATTCCTAGTTAACCAAATGTATTTATTAGATTAAGGTTTTATGAAACGATTTTTTAAATTTTATGAACTGATTTGATCATTTTGTTTAAATGATTGCTTTAGTAAGCTAGTAGTGACAGGTTCTCAGCTTTTAGCTTATAGAACAAAGAGCAGCAGCCTTTAGGAGTCAACAGCCTTGCAAAAGTGTCTTGCAACATTGCTCATTGCCAAAAACAGAAATTGCTGGGAAAACCTGCTGTTGCCCCGGCAATTTCTGTTTCTGATTTCCAGCATCCACAGTTCTTTCTACTCAAAAGTAGGTCCCAGAGTAAAAGTAAATCATTCTGCACGTTGGCTGACATCAGCCAGGACAACAATGGTCGCTAATTGATTGGCGAGAGTGAAAAGCCGGAACCAAATTTCCCATTCATGATCGCTCTGCAGTGAATCATGTATTGACAGTGTGCCTCAGAGAACGGGCTCAGTAATAACATCTCCCCCATTTAAATCACTTACCATTACTCAGAGCCTAGGTTTTCAGAGAGAGGAGGGGGAATGATGTGCTGTGTAATATGTTGGAGGATGCTCTGCCCATTGAGACTTACCCTTTTTTGAGTTAGTTAAAGCCTATCCTGTTCCAAAAAAAACAATACAGCAGCACATGGCCAGTCAATCACAATACCTGCATATTCTATTGACCAAGCATTTGATCAATGATGCAATATGCATTTAGTCTATTATTCCATGGAGTCTTTTTGTTTCCTTCACTCACAGGACAAGGGTTTCTCTGGCTGACCAGTCAGAGACACCCAGTCCTAGTTGCCCAGAGGCAGTTAAGAATTAACCATATTGCTGTGGGTCTGGAGTCACATGAAGGCCAGGTCAGGTAATGATGGCAGTTCCCTACCCGAAAGGACATTAATGAATTAGATAGACTTTTTTCTGATAATCGTATGGTCATCATCAGATTCTTAATTCCAGATTTCTATTGAATTCAAATTCTACTAGCTGCAGTGGCAGGATTAGAACCCAGGTCCACAAAACATTACCTGGGTTTCTGGATTAACATTCCTGATGAAGGGCTTATGCCCGTAATGTTGATTCTCCTGCTCCTCGGATGCTGCCTGACCTGCTGTGCTTTTCCAGCAACTCACTCTCGACTCTGATCTCCAGCATCTGCAGTCCTCACTTTCTCCTCCTTTCTGGATTAACAGCCTAGTGAACATATCACTCAGCAATTACCTCCCTTTTCTGCTTGCCAGAATTAGAATTGGTTAGTGCTGTACACTACACATATGTGATTACAGAATTACTAAATAGTTGAGATCATTCAAAGTGTTTGGAACTGATCATTCCATTTTGGAGTTACTCACAGTTTGTATCTGCTTGCCAGCTGTATTTATGTGGGAAAATGTCCATTTGAGCCTGATGTGATCACCTGCAGTAGTTATGAGAAATACTATTTTAACGTTCTCTCTTCTGGCCGACCTTCAGGGGGATTTGGTTGTTAAATCTTGGAACGCACTAAACCAAAGTTATCAGGATATGAATTTACTGAGAAGGTTATATAATAATTTGTAACAACATGGGTTGGATGGTAACTGGGTTGACTGAGGGTGAGCAGTGAATGTGTGATAAGTGGACAGATAGCACCATGTGGTACACAGGCACGAGCCATAAGGCTGGTGATTGGTGCTTACTGGCAGATCTTCCCAAATCCATAATCTACTTTCACATCTATTTTTGGATTCTGTTGGTATTAAACTGAGTAGTTGCAGCCTCTGGCAAAGCATTGTGCATTATTTTCTTTCAGGAATAGTGGCCTGGAGTGCCACATAAGAAATTACCCATGTAATAACTTCAAGCAGTGGCACTCCCAGTTCATCAATGAGGAAGGACGGTGGTTTGGAGCTTAGAGCATTATGTTGTGCTATGCAACCATCAGCTTTATTTTTTTGTCTTCATATTTAATTTTGTAAATGATTGTGTTTATCTCATTGAAAATCTTTTTCAGCCCAAAGCTTCCACATGTTCACAATCTCGTTATTGGTTTCTGTTTTACTTTCCATTGATATTTAATAGCTGTTTAAATTTTTTTTCCCAACGCAAACTTTACTGAATCCCATCACTGCTCTATTCCTTAAATGGCTATAGCAGTAACTGACATTTTACTCTCTCCATAAAACTCCCACTGGGACAAAAAATGCTTGTAACAGTTTTGGGTACAAAGTGAGTTTGGAACAGCCTTGACAGATCTGCTAAATGCATATTAATGAATGAATGATTTATTATCGCATATAACTTGAAGATACAATGGAAGTGTTTTGTCACCACAATTCAGTGGTGTTTTATGTCATAAAAAGAATAAAACAAAATTACTTAAATAAAACTTCACCTTCTGTTGAAATTGGGCTCTCAAACACATCAAACATAGTTTTTGCAACGTCTCTGCAAGGTGTTTCAGGTCTCAAAAATACCAATATTCAGTATTTACTCTGTAAGAGTGTAAATCAGAAACCTCAGGCTCACCAAATATTTTCATTCAGCTTTCTAAAGCCACATTAAATGCTTGTCTTTTAATTCCAACAAATCCTTCCTCCAAATGTGGCATGTTGTTTCCATGGCACTGCTAATATGAATACTTCTGTTCCTCTCAATCTCCAGTACAATAGTTCTAATTTATCAAAGGACAATTCTAATATACTGCATAATTCAACATTTATGGAACATCCATTTTCATTCCTGGAATGTTGTACTAAATTAGATTTTAAGAAGATAATGAACTATCACCATTCTCCAATAGACTGTTAGATTTCAGTTGATTTCTTTCATATTACTGAAAGCATCCTTTCACTTACTGAGCAGAATCTTATAGAGGCCTGAGTGATGAGGTCTGAAGTGTGATTTGTGGCAGGATCACACAAGAATTCTGCTGAGGCCCATCTCGTCGTCAGGAGCAACCCACTGCATCTTTTATTCATCTGCTGAGAAAATGGAAAGTTTCTTGCTCAGCAGTTGGAAGTTGCCTATTAACAGGGGATATAGCTTCGTAAACACCTTGTTAACTATACATCTCACCTCATTAGTACATAGCTACCTATTTTACCAACAAACTGAAAACTAGACATCGTGAATTCTTAACATGGAAGTGAAACTTGGCGACTTCAATTCATGACTAGCTGTGAACAACCTCCATGAACTAACACCAAACAGCATCTCAGGGCACCAGCCACATTCATAGAGATAGGTATCTGATATTTGCCAACACCTCAGGATCCTCATTACATCTCATTACAAGATGCTTAGGAAGCACAGACCTGTATCACAGGGTGTATTTCTAACTATCATTGAAAACCTGATGCAAGGACACTTTGCCCATTGGGACAGCCACCCAGCTCAGGGATCAGACCTGGTTGCTTCTCAGGGATGCGTGCTCACTTTGTTTCTTTGTGCTCACTCACTTAGCGCCTACCTGCACACTCACATGACTGCCGTGCCTTACCAATTTACACAGTTACTCGTTGACTACCTTGTTGCTCAGCAGCCCTTGGTCAAGGGGTCATATTTCTTAATAAAAAACCTAAAGAACAGCAGATGTTCCAAATTAGAAACAAAAACAGAAGTTGCTGGAAAAGCTCAACAGGTCTGGCAGGAGAAATCAAAGTTAACATTTTGAGTCTGGTGACCTTTCCTCAATCCTCTCCCAATGAGGAGTCAATGGGGACACATCAGTTGATGATTCCAGTACAGAAAGTCAAATGCAACCTCCTGTACCAGTCCAGGGGATTGAGTACAGTCAGGTTTCCAATCAGGATGATCTTGGTCAGGGGGCCATGCCTTTGCTATCAGGGGAATGGGTCATAGTCAGTCCTATACCTCCATGGTGGGTAGTATGGTAGGGGAAGGGGGTATAGGACTAAGGTGATGTGGGAGATGTACAACCACCAAAAGGGAGTCGCAGGGCACGTTTTATCCAGGGCTGTATGGTTAAGGAGGTGGGCTCCATCCAATCTGTCAGGTTTGTCAGGAGAAACTAAGGGGAAACTAAGGGTAGAGGTCAGACAAGAGGGGTTGCTGCCATGGGAAGGAGAACTGGGGACCTATTCGTTGGGATTTGGGGAATGTAGGTTTGGAGGAAGGAGGGTGACTGTATTTGTAAAGAAAGGACCCAATAAAATATGGACAGAAACAGGATTGAAGAGATTCTCGTCTATGATCAGGATCACCCTGGCTGTAAGGAAATAAAGGTCACCTCATAGGCCAGGGGTAAATCTGGCCAGGTGGGGTCACTTGGGTAGGGTTCTGGGGTGCTGTGAAGCCTATGGAGTCATGGCAAGGGCTGTAAGGGAGTGGATTTTGATGTTCAGAACATTACCAACATGTAGTGATAGAGGCTGGTAACCGCCGACTGAGGAATGCTTGCTATTGTCTTCAATCATGCTGGAAATCAAATGTACAGAATTGGGAAGAAATTGGAAGCAACCAGACCCAGCCTGTGTGAAATAAGTGACTCAGTCCATGAGGGAGGGGACAACGGGACCCATCAATTTAAAGGGAGGCCCTTTAAAAGAAAACATTTTACACAGACCAGTGCACTGTGGGGTTCCTAGACCCTGGCTGTTCTAATACTTTAGCTTCCTATTTGCTGGCATCTCACTGCCCCAGACATTGCTGACCACTACATTTGCAGCCATGCTACTACATACAGAGTCCTGGGAGAGAATAGGGAGGTTTGATGAAGAGGAACAATGATACCAGCTGAATCCATTGTTCTGTAAACACCTTGCTCCTCTTGTTTCCATAGGTTGCAGTAACCTCTCAGCATATATCAATCCATGGTATATCCCATGTGGACATGAGGTTAGGCATCATACTAGCACACTTACAGTCTGGTCTACACAGACTGCTTTATGGAAATATAATGAGTTGTCACTCATGTCACCAAATTCTTTGAAAAGATTTTTTTTCTTTCAGCTTCCTCATTTCCCCTTCCCCCCACTTCACCCGAGTTCCAAACTTCCAGCTCAGCACTGTCCCCATGACTTGTCCGGACTTGTCCGACTTGCCTAGCTCCTTTTCCACCTAACCACTCCACCCTCTCCTCCCTGACCTATCACCTTCATCCCCTCCCCCACTCACCCATTGTACTCTATGCTACTCTCTCCCCACCCCCACCCTCCCCTAGCTTATCTCTCCACGCTTCAGGCTCACTGCCTTTATTCCTGATGTAGGGCTTTTGCCCGAAATGTCGATTTCGCTGCTCGTTGGATGCTGCCTGAACTGCTGTGCTCTTCCAGCACCACTGATCCAGAATCTGGTTTCCAGCATCTGCAGTCATTGCTCTTGAGAGACCTGAGAGAAGACTTCTGTAATGTAGTTCATCTTCTGATTGGTTTGCCCTTGAAGGAAAGGCCCCTAGAGTGCTGACTAGGCTCCCTATACCTCTATTGCTATGCCTTCAGTCCTGAGGGCCAATATCTGGGGCAATAGAGTACAGGTGTGTGTCCCTCTCTTGAAGCCCCTAAGGATGCTGGACTTGACTCTCCATGGTACTGTCAACCTGTCCATGGAGGCAGCTAGAAAGTTGCTGATTCACTATTGAAGCTTCAGGGCAATGACATTTCTGTCTGCTCTCTTCATTCATAGGAGTTGGGTGTCACTAGCTGTAGTGACACCCATTCCTTTTATAGCCCATTCCTAATTGCTTAGAAGGCAGTTAAGAGTCAACCACATTGATGTGGGTCTGGAGCCACATGCAGACTAGACTGGGAAAGGCAGCAGTTTTCTTCTCTAAAGGGAATTAGTGATCCAGATGTGTTTTTAGGACAATTCTTAATTTCTACTGAACTCAAATTCCACCATCTGCCATAGCAGGATTTGAACGTCGATCTCTAGGTCATCACCTTCCCTGCTGCTCCTAGTCCTCCTTGTACATGTGGATGAAGTCCCTGATTGCCAACAGCAGAGAATCCTCTCCTGCCCGGGGCTAGCAGAAGCCTGGTCTCTGGCACTCCTCTGAGTGCAAGTGGTCCGAGGCATTTCTCCCACTGCCATCTGCAGAACTGGCATACTGAGGTGTTCACTGGCTTGTGGTCTCCAACTTTCTAAGCCTGATGTTTTCCTTGAGGTTTCCATGTCTGGGCTGCTGCAGGATGTGGGAGGCAGTCTTGTCAGTGCTTTCTCTGAGATCTTGGTATTCTCTTCTTCAGAAGTTGAAGAGGTGGCTTAGCAAAATCATGGACATCCCACTGGCACCTGCAGGTTAGTCACCGAGAGAGAAGGCATCACAGCTTATTGTTAGAAACAATGATCCTGACAGTGGGGTTACTGGAAGAGATGGAGCAGACTGAAGACTGGTACTTACTCAGTTGGTGAGGCATGGATGTCTCTGCATCCCTGCAAGAACAGTCCCAGTGTTCTTTTGCCAGGGCTAGGATTCTCTCCTTGAAGGGTGGGGGGAGGGGTGAGGAGCCTGATGTTGGGCAACCCACCACCTGCCTGGTCCATTCTACTGTAGATGTCTGCTCCTGGAATGAGAGAAAGAGAAGGACTAAGTGAGATGGAAATGGTGAAAGTTAGTGCTCATTCTGATGCTGAGGTTTCCTGGGTGACTGAGCAAACAACTCATTAATGATGTGGGAGGTTGGAGGGGAATGAGAGCAAGTGAAGGAAGATATTGCAATAACAGTGACAGTGGTAGAACATGGGCTCTGGTGGGAAGAGGGTACAGAGGCAAAGATAGAGTGAGTGTGAGAAAAGACTTAGCCTGGTAGAACAGAGAAAGTCATTACAACTGTTTACCATTCCTCTGGACTGTAGAAACTATCCTGACCCAGGTGGCCATCTTGGGCCAGATTGCCAGAGTCTGGTGTCATGGCCTCTCCACCAGCCCTCTGCTACCCACCCCTCCATGTCCCACTTGACATAACCTCATGCCATCCTCCCTTCTCCAACATGTTCCAACTGAATATCCTCACTGATCAGGGCAGCTTTGGAATGCCACAGCTCATTTAGATGTTCAGCAGCCTTTTAAAAATGGGACAGGCATCAGGGATATCTTTGATGGTGAGTTGTTTTGGGAACAAAGTGTGGTAGGATGGGCCTAGAATCACACAAGGTGGAACCCATAGCAATGTTGAGTGATTTCACTTGGCCTCACAGTGAAAAACCCTACCAAAAAACTGACACGGAGCCAAAGTAACTTAATATTTAGCCCATTGCATATAATAGGGCTTAGTAAATGCATTAATTTCATCTAAGGTAATTTTTTTCAAATCTTGAACACTTTTCTCCCATCAATACTCAAGATTTGCCACACACTTTTGGATAGGCAGTCAGGAAGACTTACCTACATTACCACTGGAATAATGCCTGCATCACAAGGATGTAGCTGGTGTACTCACTGTGCTGGGAAGCCAAGAAATTGAGTTGAAGATGATTAGACAAAGTTGGGTGCTCTTCTCAACACACTGAAGCTCTCACATTAGCTTCTGGGTCAGAAAGTTATGCATTTGAGAAATTAAAATAAAAACAGGAAATACTCAACAGCTCAGGTTTCCCTGTGGAGAGAGAAACGGAGTTAATGTGACCTTTGACAACTCCAAAGATGTTTGTACACACTTTAGGCTGAAGTTCCGTAAAATATTGAAAGAGTTGTGCACCTTTCACTGTCAAAGGTGCCATCTTTCAATTAAGATGTTAAGCTGGGATAATTTTGTCGAGGGGTTCAGTTCCCAGGTAGTCTGTCCCTAATGTATATATTCAAGGAGCCAAGCACCTGATTTAGGCAGCAGTCTGGAATTCCTAAAATTGATGGCAACAAATTTAGCACAGGCCATCCTGTGGCTTTGCGTTCATATTGTACATTGGCATAACACATACTAATTGCTACTTCATTGGATCTTCTAGTTTTAACCCAGTTCTCTAAATTACAAACATTTCTCTGCAGATTTGTTGCTTTTCTAAGGAATTACTTATTCTGCCTGTTTTAATATTGTTTGGAAATTTCAATCCTATATCCAAATGACAGTCGTGTACAATGAGAGAAATCATCATCTATAATTTTGAATTATGATATGAAGAAAAGGGTCTATTCAGCCATGTAGGTTTTCAGTCATTCATTGTGTATGGACATTACTGGCTAGTCCATCATTTCTTGCCCACTCCTAATTGCCCAATGGGGCAGTTAAGAGTCAAAGATGTTGCTATGAATCTGGAGTTAGTAGGCTAGACCAGGTAAAAACAACAGATTTTGTTCTCTAAAGGATATAGATGAATCCGGTGGGTTTTATGATAATGATGAAATGATCACAATTAAGTTAACTACTTTAATTCCAGTTAAAAATCACACAACATCAGGTTATTGCCAATCACCTGATGAAGGAACGTCGCTCCGAAAGCTAGTGTGCTTCCAATTAAACCTGTTGGACTATAACCTGGTGTTGTGTGATTTTTGACTGTGTACACTCCAGTCCAACACCGGCATCTCCAAATCATGACTACTTTAATTCCAGATTTTGATTAAATTTTACAATGGTGGGATTCAAACCCACATCCCCAGAATAGCAGCCCACGGTTCTGGATTACTAGGCCTGTGGCATTACCACAATACTATGTTATGGGCTAGGCTAAACCCCTTCAAAACATTTTAAGCCTTGTTTTAAAGGCAAATGTGAAGTAGGTGTTCCACGTGTGATGCAACTGGCCAACCGTACAGCTTTAAACGAAACAATGTATTTAAACATTACAGTAAAAACATAAACAAAAAGAAGTGGAACTAAGGATACCTTAACTATTGGAAAACTTAACTGACCCGATACAGCAACTTTACTAATTAACTGTTCCAATACAGTAACATCCCATAAACACCTCTTGGCAAAATGTAAACTCATGTTCAGATTCTCACAGGCAGGAGGATGCAGCATCCAGAAAGACGTCTCAGAGAAAGTCAGAAAAATCCTTTACTGAAGCTTGCAACACTTCTGGATTCCAACATCTTCTGACTTCTACAGCTAAACAAAACTAGAAAATATCTGAACTTGGAGTACTGCCCATGTCCCTTCCATTGTTTAGCTGTTAACCCCTAGACTCTTTGTCACCTCTGCCTTTACAACCTCTCCTCAAAAGAAAACAAGGACAAAATAACCTTTTTAAAGTGGCAGCATGGTCATAACTACCACTTCACTCAGCTCGCAGCAGACAGCCCGCCTGGACTAAAATATGGTCAGATTATCAGGATTTCTGTTGTGGTCCTCTATCTATCTCAGCTCTTTTAGAATGAGTCTCAACCTGTGAGCACAAGATCACTGAATTCAACTTACAATATTTTCAACGACAACAGCCTGCATGAGGAATTGTCATGTTGGAACTTTATATCCTGTCCAAAACAATAATTCCACACTTCCAAGATCCTTTTTACGTCAGTGACCCTTATAATGGAAAATAGAGGAAAAAGCCCTTACCCTTCTCTGCTTCCAGCAATTATACTCACAGTTAACTTGTTTGCAACGTTAACCCTTTTGATCCTGTACAAAGGTTGTTTTTAGAATACTTAAGATTTTTGTGATCGTTTTCCAAATTGAAACGTGCATTGTTTGTGTATATACACTTAATATACATGAATATTGACTATAACATGTTTACTTTAAATGGGTTAAGGTATAACATGATATTGTACTTACCAGAATGAGTAGCCCCAGCCCTACATTTAACAAAATGTTAATAGAAAATTGCTGCATGAAAGTTGATCTTAATTCTACAGGAGCTGGGATAGATACAATATAAATCAGATTCAGAACCATATTTCTGCCTGGCAAGGCACGCTGTATAATTTATTAATATGGCTGTGTTTGCTTAATCTAATATTAAGCATACTCCATGCTTGACTGTGAAAGACAGCATCCTCACAATGGACGTTGTACCTGACATTGACAATTATTTTCTTAGAGAATAAAATTGTGAATTTAAATTTTGAAGGCTGAAAATCATCTATCAGTGCATTGACAAATTAGCCACTTTATTGCCATTTAATTACGCTTCTCATATTGTTGAGTTCATTGCTTTCATTTATCAAGCTTCTGAAGGAATCCACTATATTTTCTAAAGCTCTGAAGGGCCACTGGACTCAAAATATTAACTCTGTTTTCTCTCCACAGATGCTGCTGGACCTGCTGAGTTTCTGCTTTGGTTTCTGATTTTCAGCACCTGCAGTTCTTTGATTTGTTTTGTTCACAGTATTTTTTGATATTTAAAAGCATATTTTTATCTTTTGCAAAGACTGCAGTTGGATCTTTTCACACCCGGCTGCAGTCGGGGCGACAGGAGATTCCTGAGGCTCAGCGGCGAAGGGCAGCAGCAATGAAGCAAAGCCCTCTTTCACCTCATTGGAGGAATGCAGGTTATTGATGTTATAAAATGTTTCAGTGTTTTGGTAGGTTCTATTTAAAAAAAAGCTTTAAAGCGGTTTTTGTTTACTAATTCAAAATTATAAACACTTTCAATTACTCTTACAAGTCTGGTTTTAAGTGTTTCTAAGTGTTTACCGGTGGTTTCCAGTGTTTACCAGTGGTTTCCAGTATTTACAAGTGCTCATTGGTGTTTACTAGGACTTTCAAGGTTGCTTTCATTCAACTTTTAATTCTAAACTCAGCAACCCTGGAACACCCCTGCCACCAGACCCGCAGCTGTCCCTGGTACAGCTCATAACCAATTCCCCCTTTGGTTTGAATCTGATGTCGGAGCATTGGGGAGCTGGAGGTGTAGTGGGGATGAGGGAAGAAGGTGTGGGCAGTGAGCAGGGCTGGGATAATGGGGTAGGAGAAGTGCAGCAAAGCTGAGGCAAAGAGGTGATAGTGCAGCAAGCAGTGCCAGAGAAACAAGGGTTGCAAGATTGTTCAGAGATCTTTACTAAATTGAAGGGCTGCAATACTGAGCAGGCTTTACACTGCTCAGAGTGGCCCTAAATAAATAAGTTTAAGTAGTATTGCAAGTCTCAGGTAAACGGCCCAAATTTATGCACTAATCAGTCTTGTTAGGACCTACAGCCTAGCCTTCCACAATTCCCTTCAGAGCACCACAATTTTCAAGTCTCAGTGTACCTGAGCTTTCTGGAATGTGCAATACTATTGCAGCCCTCAAAAGCAGCAAATCTCCCAATGTACTTGCCATGGTGAATTTGCATTTTGAATTCTTTCTTCATTAGAATACAGTGTGAAAACAGGCCAATCGGCTCAACAAGTCCACACCAACCTTCCAAACAGTAACCCACCCAGACTCATTCCCCTACTCTATTACTCTACATTTCCTGTGACTAATGCACATAACCTACACATCCCTGAACACTATGGGCAATTTAGCTCTCATCCTGCCCAGATGCTGCCTGACCGGCTGTGCTTTTCCAGTGCCACATGATCTTACTCTGATCTCCAGCATCTGCACTCCTCACTTTCTCCCAACGCACCAACATCAGGCAAGGGAAATCAGGATTGAAACATAATAGGAAGGGATACAGGATTCCTAAGGAGCTTGACAGGGTAAATGCTGAGGGAATGTTTCCACATGGGAAAGTCTTGGACCTAAGGGCACAGTCTCAGACAAAAGGGGCACCAATTTAAGACCAAGGTGAGGAGGAATTTCTTCTCTCTGTGAATTGTTCGAATTCCTTGCCACGGAGATCTATCAGACAGCATCCTTGCGTATACTCAAGGCTGAGATAAACAGCCTTGAGTCAGTCGGGGAATGGAGGGTTTCAGGAAAAATGCAGGAAAGTGGACATGACAAATGTTGGATCATACAAGATCATATTGAATGGCAGGACAGGCACAAGAGACCTACTCCTGTTCCCATTTATTATAGAGTTATAGGAATATAAAAAAGGCAAAATAGATTGAAATGTCTCACACCTAGGATTTTATACATCTACATCTGCAAGGTGACAACTTCAAAGGTGGATGTTTGACAGCTGAATTCAGCAAAACTAGTGCTGTCTTAATACATTTTTAATCAGCTTCACCATGGTTAGAGGCAACAAAAACAAATTCAAGATCCGGCAAGTTATCCCAGGCCACTCCAATAATGACAAAAAGTGTGATGCTGGAAAAGCATAGCGGGTCAAGCAGCATTCGAGGAGCAGGTGAGTCGATGTTTCAAGCATAAGCTCTTCATCGGGAATGTGAAGGGGTGGTGGGTGCAGCAAGGGGGCTGAAAGATAAATGGGCGAGAGTTTGAGGGGGAAGGTAGCTAAGAATGTGATAGGTAGATGAAGGTGGGAGGTGATGGCAATGGGTTGGAGCGGATAGGTGGGATGGAAGATGGATAGGTAGGACATTTCAAGAGGGCAGTGCCGAGTTGGAGAGTTGGATCTGGCATAAGGTGGAGTTGAGAGAACCCCACCTTATGCCAGAGGACTTCACCTATCTATCGCATTCCTAGCTACCTTCCCCCCAGCCCCACTCCGTTCCCATTTATCTCTCAGCCCCATTGGGCCCCCACATTCCTGATGAAGAGCTTATGTTCAAAATGTTGATTTTCCTGCTCCTTGGATGCTGCCTGACTGGCTGAGCTTTCCCAATGCCACACTTTTTGACTCTGGTCTGCAGTCCTCACTTTCTCCTAGTCGATTATAACCTTACTGTGAAGCCTCTTCCAAGGATGCTTACCTTGAAGATGTTTTCCTCCATCTACAAGGATCTCAGTGAGTCTTTTTCTCACTGCATTCATCAGTCGTCTCCTCTGCCCTGAAGCTTTTCAGCCACGTCCTGAAGCAGACTCACAACTACAGTCACATCTCCTTCCTCAGTGCCTGCCTTTGTAACCGACTGATCCCACATGGATTCCAGATTACATTCAGACCATCACAATTTGGACCAGAACAGGACAAACACTACCTCCAACAAATCCAAAGCCTCCAGAAACAGTTCTCCCTCTGGATCCTCCGCTCCATGCTCACAGCCATGCACGTCCACCTACTCTCCCTGCAGTCAGCCCTGCCCTAGGTCAGGCGCACACTCTCCCCAAACTGCAAAGGACCTCTGCTGTTCTTCATCCTTAGAAGAATCCACACACTCAACAATTGCCTTGTCTCCAGCTTATCGGACATCAAGGAACGCAAGTATACCAAACTTTCATGTACTCACCTCCAAACCCAGGATTCTTCGATCATTCTTCCGGCCTCCAGAACCACTTGGATGCCGTTAGCCACGCAGCCGCTACAGCCACCGCCACCACAGCAAACGTACCATCACTTCCGCTCCCGCTGCCCCACAGGCTGCAGCCACCACCGATTATACCACCTCTGGAATCACCACCAAGACCACTGCATCTGCTGCCGCCACCAAAATCACCCCAAAAATGTGCGGCACGGTGGCACAGTGGTTAGCACTGCTGCCTCACAGCGCCAGAGATCCGGGTTCAGTTCCCGCCTCAGGCGACTGACCGTGTGGAGTTTGCACGTTCTCCCCGTGTCTGCGTGGGTTTCCTCCGGGTGCTCCGGTTTCCTCCCACAGTCCAAAGATGTGCAGGTCAGGTAAATTGGCCATGCTAAATTGCCCGTAGTGTTAGGTAGGGGCAGATGTAGGGGTATGGGTGGGTTGCGCTTCGGCGGGTCGGTGTGGACTTGTTGGGCCGAAGGGCCTGTTTCCACACTGTAAGTAATCTAATCTAAAAAACCTGCCCATCACGTCATTTCCATCCCTGTAGTTGGCACCGCCTCAGCCACTTCCGCACCCATTGACGTCACTCACCGGAACACTGCCAACGAACACGCAGCTGCCACCGAAGACATCGCGAACGTCACACAGAACATCACTTCTGCCACCGCGAATGCCACTGAATGTACCACTTTCGCCCCCTGACCCCCATGGTGTGCCTCACTTCCTTTGGTGATGTCACCATGATACCATGACCACGCCCACTTCAGGTTAAGTCTCCAACCATACTCCCAACTCCAGCTCTACACCAGGGTCTAGCTCATAGCCCTGCAGTGTTTTTACCACCCCCCACAGACCTCTCCCTCACTGAAGATGAACGATCAATCCTCAGTAAAGGCCTCACCTTTGTCCTGCTATGTTCCCACAACAATGAATTCAACACATGTCGTGACATTGAATTTTTCTTCCTCCACCTCCAACATCGTCCACCCACTTGGACAACCCATGCTGGTCTGCTGCCCACCCTCAATCCCTTCATCTCCAACTGCTGCCGCGACATTAACTGCCTCAGCCTGTCCATCACCCACCCACCTACTCTAACCTCTCACCCTCACAACGCGTAGCCCTTTACTTCCTCTGCTCCAACCCCAACCTCACCATCAAATAAGCAGACAAGGGGGTGGGGGGGCACAGTGGTAGTTTGGCACACTGACCTATACACCGCTGAAGCCAGGCACCAACTCGCAGACACATTGTACTGGTAGAACTCAGGTAGAATGCCACACAGCACAGAGGCAGATTAACAATAAAAGCCTTACTCTGCAGTCAGTATACCATATGCTGTTTGATGGACCATGGAAGGAAGGTGATAAAGTTTTGTGGCTTTCCAATAAATATCCTCTGATAAAGTTAAAAATCACACAGCACCAGGTTATAGTCCAACAGGTTTAATTTGAAGCACACTAGCTTTCGGGGCATAGTTCCTTCATCAGGTGGTAGTGACTGAGCCCTCCACTATCACCTGATGAAGGAGCGACGCTCTGAAAGCTAGTGCTTCCAATTAAAACTGTTGGACCATAACCTGGTGTTGTGTGATTTTTAACTTTGTACACTCCAGTCCAACACCGGCACCTCCAAATCATATCCTCTGATAAACTATGTATTCATATCTATTAATGCTGTAAGGATTTAGCAGATACTTCAACTCAAAGTAAAACCTGGAGAGCTGCCTAACTACTCTTAGAGGAACACGTCGCCAATAACAGCTCCTTCTTTAAATCATAGTTTTCCAGTGAAAAACCACAAAGGCCTCTTTATTCCCTTCACTGGTTTTCCACCTGTTTCAGTTGCTGTTGCAGATTGAAGGGTTTCTCTATGATTCCTGTGAGACCCATTAACATTCTCAAGGCCAAATGAAAATATCCTGATGTAACACCTGTCAGCTTCTATAAATTGTACTGCATGTTTGCAATTAGCACAACCAAACTACCATTAAGATGTGCTACGTTCATGATGCTAACTTTTGCTGTAAACCACAGTTCCACAGGGGGACTATCTTTACACTGATTCCTTCTTTGCTCCAAACAGAATCAAATGTGTTCAACTTTCAAAGTGCTCCACTAAATGGCTTCAGGTAAGAAGTTATGCATGGCTTTCTTTCAATAAACCAGAGATCGCTAAGGATGGTATTGTTTGCTCTCAATCTCTGAATGCAGATCATTGATTAAAAAAAAACAATGTATAGGCTCGCTTTGCTCGGTGAACAGTTGTCTCCCATCAACCTAACCACATGAAAGAAATGTGATTAAGGTTGGCGCAGAATCCCGCAGGCTTGAAATGTCATTGGTATAGAACGTTATCATTGATATCAGTTATGGCAGTTGACCCTGGATTTCTCACACAAAACCAATGCTAGAGATCCTGATGAAAATTAGATCTCCTGAATAGGATCTCCAGCTGCTTTCAACTTACATTCCAATCAACAGTAGTTGATGAAGGTTCATTGTATATTATTATTTGGAAACTTGGATTCTAAAGAGGACAGAACCACTTACAACTTTAAGTTTGATTTCTATTTCTATATTATGTATATGAAGAAGGGAAAAGCATACTGATGGAACAGAATAGAGTAGATTTCCTACAGTGTGGAAACAGGCCCTTCGGCCCAAAAATTCCACACCCTCTGAAGAGTAACTCACCCAGACCCATTCCCCTACAGTTACCCCTGACTAGTGCACCTAACCTACACATCCCTGAACACTATGGGCAATTTAGCATGGCCAATCCACCTGACCTGCACATTTCTGGACTGTGGGAGGAAGCCACAGCACCCGGAGGAAACCCATGCAGACACAGGGAGAATGTGCAAACTCCACAGACAGTTGCCTGAGGCTGGAATCAAACCTGGGTCCCTCATGCTGTGAGGCAGCAGTGCTAACCACTGAGCCACTGAGCCACCTCCAAAGTTTTATTTTCATTATGGAGTTCTCTGACTGGTACTGGGTTGCATGGAAACGTGTTTGTGTACTTAAATTACGTTTTTTTTAGAAAGCATTAAAGTGAATAGCTTAGTGCTTTGGAAAACAAGGGCAGAAGAAAGGAAGACAATTGCAACTATGTGTCCTATCCCATAGCGGGGGCAGAGGCAAAGAAAAGTTATTTTAGAAAAACAGAACCCTTCAATGAGTATGCATGTTCCTTCAGAAAGTAGTATGTCATTCAGAAAGAAAAGTTTAACAGTCTCCAGAACTGTCAGGGCAGATGGAAAGAAGTCCTGAGTGGCACTGATGCTAGTAAGAGAAAAGGTCAAGAAACAGGAGGAAGGCATCACACAAAGCTGTTGTATGGATGAGTTCAAGGAACACATGTTAGAAGTTTCTTTAAAGGTGTAATGAATGGACATTCACTAAAGAAGATAGCATCGGACAACTACAGACGTTTGCTGGAAAGAAACCAAGTACAGCTGCACCACTGAACAAGGAATTTTAAAGTGGAAACAAGGGGACATGGGCATTCACATGGACATTCCCCAGAAAGTCCCTGCCTAACTGCAAAGGTTCCCTTCACATGGTATTTTACAAGGCTGTAATGACGATGCTTGCATGGAGAAATGGCGCATCTTCATCAACTGTGTGATCAGGAAAGCTTCCATCTGCTGGGTCCACTTCCTGTTGCGACAAAGGGAAGTTATCCTAAAATCATCTTCAGTGTCAAGTGGGCAAAAGAAAAGGCTGAGTGTAGACAGAAGAACATATTTTGAAGAGGAATTGTACAGGTGTTAACAACTGTATTTCTGGCAGATACACGGTCAAGCTTGGCAAAAAATGTAATCTAACTATATAGAAGGCTGTTATCATTTAATTGAATATGTAAATTGTGACTCGTTTTTCAGTGTCTCTGCCTTAGCTTCTAACTGTCTTAATGTCTAGAGACTGTTCATTATGTTGTGACTCAGCAAAGAAATCTGCCTGATCTGACAACAAGGACCTAGAGGGAATTGCTGACATTAAAAACACAAAAGTAAGTCTAAATAAAACATAAACACTTAAATAACATGAAACACTTCGAGATGAATGCATAATGCTAAAACATTTTGACAGAGTTGAAATATTCATAAATGGTCCGAATTTTACTGTGGGCACCTACTGGTAAAAATACAGGATTCAGTTTCCAATTGGTCGCAGAGCAGCAAGGTCTTTCAAAGGCCTTCCCTCCAGAGGCCCTGAAATGCCTGAAGTAGAGGTGAGAATGTCGTAGGATCCCCACCTTCTACCTTCTTGCCTGATTAAATACCCCCTGCCTCCACCATTTGTGTTGCTGAGATCATCCCTTGGTGACAGGAATGTATTGTGCTCCCTACCTGATGCCTTTTGCAGCCATTTTAACACTGTTCCTATCTTTGAGCCTATCTCCAATGAACTGACAAAATTCTAGCTCAGGGTTCATCACAGGGTGGCATGGTGGCCCAGTGGTAAGCACTGCTGCCTCATAGCACCAGGGATCCCTGTTTGATTCCAACCTCTCTGTGGAGTTTGCACATTCTCCCCCTCTCTGCATGTTTCCTCTGGGTGCTCCTGCTTCCTCCAACAATCCAAAAATCTGTAGGTCAGATGAATTGGCCATGCTAAATTGCTCATAGTGTTCAGGGATACGTCAGTTAGATGCATTAGTCAGGGGAAATGTAGATTAATAGGGATGGGTCTGGGAGGATTAGGGTCAGAGGGTCAGTATGGACCTGCTGGGCCAATGGCCTGTTTTCACACTATAGGGACTCTATGATCTAAGTGATTCAGAACACAAAAGCCAGGAAGCGTAACTAAAATCCAACAGAGCACTGGTCAGCTCTCAGTTGGCATCTGAGGGCTAGTTTCTGACAGTTGCATGAGGTGCTCTTACTGTGATCAGCGTGCCAACAGCATGAAAATGAATAGATAACACTATGTGCAAATGGCAATGCACTTCCAATAAGGTTGCACATTTCTGGAAATTTTCTTCAGGGCAGTCTGGTCAATTTCATTTTAGCTCAGTTCCAAATTATTTAAATTTAAGCTAACAAATCTCAGGTCCAGCTCCCTGGCATTGAAATTAGTTGATGCTGCACCGCTTACACAGGCAAAAGTGGTGCCTCTATGTTCAATGTGATGGTTGTTGTACACAATCTGTAACAAGAGGTGTATCACTCACTAATTAATGTAGGCTGTGATTGTAGGTGGCCAAACCCCCAGTTTCAGCCTTGTGGGACTAGCCAGCTGCCTCAGTTTGTGCAGATCTCCAGCAATATACTAATGAGGTCCAGGGTTTTGTTAATCTTTGACCTTCAGATTCTGCGGTATACTTTATGTGTGCTTCCCAAATTAGGTTCAAAAACCATCCAAAACATATTTCCTCCCTGCCCCGGCATTCCCTTGCTTTTCTCACTTTATGTCCTGCTTGTTGGGTGCAATTAGCACTATTGAGCTTCTACGCTGTTTACTGTTGACTATCCATTCCTTAGACTGGAACTGATTTATAATGTAAAGATCTTTCCCAATTTTTATAGATGCATCATAGAGAGCATTCTATCTGGATGCATCACAGCCTGGTATGGCAACTGCTCTTCCCAGAACCGTAAGACGATGGAGCAGAGGTGTAATTGCAAAATCTTCTTTCATACAGTCATTTGTAACAATCACAGGAACACTGATCTGAGAAAATCAAAAAAAAATGAGGATGGCCAAATACATAAGTAAGAAATATTTTGCTAAAGCTGCCAAAAAATATGCAATATTTAATATACACAGAACATTAAAAATCTGGTACTCTTGGAAGGAACAAGTTATTCTAAGATGGATGTTTAGAAAACTTGATATTCTTGGAATGTCATCAACTACTGTTTAACATTTCTGATGGCCAGAAAAAAACCTCCTTCATTCACATTAAAGTTTCCATAAAAAGAAATCAGCAACACATCAATAAACATCGTGTCTTCTTAGTGACTGTTTTTGAATTAATATTACCATTAGACAAGCCGTCCACTGGCATTTGTGGAATTTGTCTGCGCAGATAGATACAGTAGGTAATATGTTATACTTTCTAAATTCCTACAGGATTAATTTAAATTGAGACATCAGAAGGAAAATGGTGCAGGCACTGTTAGGGGTGTGATATCCTCATTGTCAAAGTTTGATCGCCCTAAATTGCAATCAGGCAATGATTTACATCCAGGTGGTAAAATTGAATACTTAGTTCATTATATCAGCAGCCACTTTTTTGACTTGCTCAATCACAAATGAACAAATGAAGAGGACACTCAGTTGAGTACATACCATCCACAACTCTTCACTGGGGCTTTTCCTTTCCTGGTTGATGTCCATCATGACAAACTGGCACTGCTGCCTCACAGCGCCAGAGACCGGGTTCAATTCCCGACTCAGGCGACTGACTGTGTGGAGTTTGCACATTCTCCCCGTACTCTGGGTACTCTGGTTTCCTCCCACAGTCCAAAGATGTGCAGGTCAGGTGAATTGGCATTGCTAAATTGCCCTAGTATTAGATAAGGGGTAAATGTAAGGGTATGGGTGGGTTGCGCTTTGGCGGGTCGGTGTGGACTTGTTGGGCCGAAGGGCCTGTTTCCACACTGTAAGTAATCTAATCTAAAAAAAATCTTTTTGTTAAGAGCTTCCATTTCACTGAGGTGTCTTCAGGTGGATCCACATCAATGATAGACAATTGAAACAAAAACTGAAATTGCTCAGCAGCTCAGCATCTAACTCAAATTATCTATAAATAAAACAAAGAACTGCAGATGCTGGAGGTCTGTAATAAAAGTAGATAATGCTGGAGAAACTCAGCAGGTCTGGCAGTATCTGTGGAGAGAGAAAAATACTTAATGTTTTGCGTCCAGTGATCCTCTCTGCTTTCTGTTCACAATTGCTCCAGCAATTTCTATTTATATTTCAGATCTCCAGCTTCCACTGTTCTTTATTTAATACAGATAATTGGAGCTAGATGCTCAGCTGCAGAGCTAGAGCTGCAGGGGAAAACTGTTTCCAAGCTGGAGGAGAACTGGACATACTTGGTTTACTCTCCTCTGGATAGAATTAAATTAATGTGTTGAAAGTACAATGGAAGAAATAAAACACCATACATAGGCACTGAGGAAATAGTTGTCTTATGTGTGTCCATAATCAATCAAATACAGGAAGTATACAAAAGGAAATTAGAGATTCCCTCTGGTAGGATTGCCATGGTGAATAATGCTAATTAGGATCACATCATTAAAAACACATTAAAGGCAGTGCTAAATCCAGAGAGTGTGAAAGCTGAGAACTAAGGTGAGAGGACCACTGATGCAGCTTTTTACAAGTTTTCTCTGTGTTGCAATAGTCATCTCCAAATGATCAACGATGGATGCATTAAACAACATAAGAACTAGTAACAGGAATGGAACACACGAAAAATACCAGCAGGAGTAGATTTAACAGCTTGTCCACCATTTAATATGATCATGGGCTTCAATTCCACTCTTCCACTTACTCCCCTTATATCTCGAGTTCCTGAGAGACCAAATCTCACTCCAACTCAGCCCTAAATCTATTCAATGATAGAGCATCCATAACTCTATGAAGTGTAGAATTCCAAAGATTCATCTTAATTCTAAGTGATTGGTTCCAGATACAGAGATTGCACTAGTGATTTAGATTACTTAGATTAGCAGAGGCCATGCTTCAGTTACAGAAATCCTGATAAGACAACACCTGGAGTACTGTAAGCAGATCTGGGCATTATATTTGAGGAAAGATACATTGGCCTCAGAAAGATTGCTGTAAATCTTTCCCAAAATGGATTCCAAGAGTTAAACTATGAGGTAATACTAAACAAACCAATGATTTAGAAAATGTTCATTAAATCAAAGTAATCAATGTATTAAGACAAATAAACTTGATAGTGTACAATAAATAATTTCTGTAGTTTAGGAGACCTGGACAAGAGGGTATATTCCAAAAATTAGGGCCAGACATTCAGGGGTGAAATTAGGAAACTCTTCCTCACATAAAAGGTGATAAAAGTTTGCAATGGTCCTCCACAAACTTTAATAATGCTAGATTTATTGTTAATTTTAAAACTAAAACCAATAGGTTTTTGATTGCCAAAAGTGTGATGATACATTGAAACAAAATTTGACTATGGAGTTTGGTCACTGCTGGGGAGAGATTTCAAAGAGGAGTCTCGAGTTCCATGTTCAGCAGCATGAATTGATCTTTATTTGGAGCTCCTTACCAATGCAGCCTGGAGAGGTCTCTGAAGACAGACTCCAAGCCACTCTCCACTCTCCCAGTAAAGTACAGGATATTTATATATTTCACATTACAAAGATTACATGTAACATTGACATCACTGCTTGTCACCTTCCCTCTGACTATTATGCCCCTCCCCAGACATTTGCCAGCTGCATCATACTGAGTGGGTGCTGTCTGGTATCTTATGAAGTTACACTTGTTTATTTTCCTGAGATTATAATGACTATGTAATGTTTTGCAATTTCCCCCTTACAATACTTTCTGTTTTCTGGTGTCCTTTCACAAGATTATCTGTTTATACCCTTTGTTATACATTATCCGGTCCATGATGTTTATAACGACTTGTCATATGTCGTCCAGTCCTTGGTGTTTATATTAATGGTCATTTAATTCTCCTTGCTGATGGGATGGGGGCTTCTCTCTACTACCAACAGCCATTTGTTTAAAGGAATTCAGCTAAATTTCTTCACGATAGTTTGCTAGTTGCATTTATAATTTCAGTATACCTATATAGGTTTATTTAATAAGTCTTGATTGTTGTGGGACCAGACACTTCTCTTTTATAAATTTTGAACTAATGGGTGAGAGGGCTCTTTCCAGTGTGCTTTTTATGAGAACTAGTCTCTGCATCCAAGCCAAATGGTGGGACAAGTTTGAGGGGCTAAATGACCTACTCTTTTTATTTTCTTCCTACTTCAAGTATACTACATTCAGTCATACCCTTTATTCACCTCACTAGTTACCTCAAATAGTTTTGTTTAGCATGTGTTCTGTTTCACAAAACTGTGCTGACTCTATCTAATCCTGTTGGTATCCTCAATAGTAGTTTGTAGTGTTTTTACAGTCACTGATTTCAGACTAACCAGTTTGTACTTCTTTCTTCCTCCCCCATCTCCCCACCAACTCGGTCATTTGTATGGTGGGGGAAGCAGTGTCACATTCCAATATGCAGGAATCTTTCTATAATCTGGCGGCACGGTGGCACAGTGGTTAGCACTGCTGCCTCACAGCGCCTGAGACCCGGGTTCAATTCCCGACTCAGGCGACTGACTGTGTGGAGTTTGCACGTTCTCCCCGTGTCTGCGTGGGTTTCCTCCGGGTGCTCCGGTTTCCTCCCACAGTCCAAAGATGTGCGGGTCAGGTGAATTGGCCATGCTAAAATTGCCCGTAGTGTTAGGTAAGGGGTGTATGTAGGGGTACGGGTGGGTTGCGCTTCGGCGGGTCGGTGTGGACTTGTTGGGCCGAAGGGCCTGTTTCCACACCGTAAGTAATCTAATCTAGGGAATTCAGAATAATAAAAATATATACTGCACTGAACTGTTAGGGAGAGAGAATTCCAAGACTATATTTCAACACAACGATGGAAAGGCAATATACTTTCAAGTCATAATGGTTTGTGCCATGAATTAGCACTTGCAAATGGTGGTGTTTTTGTAGGGCTGCTGCTTTTGTTGTTCTTGAAAATAAATGGTTCTGGACTTGGAAAGTATGCTGAAAGAGGTTTGGTGTGCTTTTTGCAGATGGTATGATCTATTGCCACATCTATTGTTGGTGAAGTAAGTAAATGTTTAAAGTGTTGGATGAGCTATCCATCAAATGGACCCCTTTGTTCTTAATGGTGTTGGTCTTCTTGAATGTTGTTGAAGCTGCACTCATTCAGGAAAGGGTGGGGGTTGGTTGGGGAAGTATTCCTTCATACTCCTGACTTGTGTTTTATAGATGGTGGGCAGGGTTTGTGGAATCAAGAGGCGAGTCACTACTTGAAAATCAAGGGAAGATGATTAGATTCCTCTGATAACCTGGCATTTGTGTGATGCAAATGTCACTTTACCACTTATTACTCCAAGGAAGAATGTTGACTCCTGAAGAAGGGCTCATGCCCGAAACGTCGACTCTCCTGCTCCTTGGATGCTGCCTGACCTGCTGCGCTTTTCCAGCAACACATTTTCAGCTCTGATCTCCAGCATCTGCAGTCCTCACTTTCTCCAAGGAAGAATATCACCCATATTTTCCTGCATGGAGACACAGAATGCTTCAGTATGTCAGGAGTACAAAATAGTATTCAATAATGTATAATCAACAGCAAACAACCCACTTCTTGTTAACATCCAGTTGAGTCTCAAAGAGATGTTTGAGACCAAATGGAATAAGGAAAAATGTTATGATTAGATATTAATGAATTGGATAACTGGGTGAGAACTTGTTTGGGGTATGGGGTATGGATTTTTGTGCTGTGTAAGTTGAAACAAAATTCTGACTAGAAAATTTTAGTCTGGGCTCTATCTCACCAACCTTCAATATTTAACAGTGGTAGCAGAGGACAGTCAGCTGTTTGCAAGTCAAAGATTGAAAAATAAGCATTACCCAAACCAAACAGTGATTTGGAGAAAACTTTACAGAGATGGCTGAATCAAATGTGATTACCCACTCTGGCTTTTGGAATGCAAGACTTATAACTAGTGGAAGAGTGAAATAACCATGTGGACTCAAGACACTTCCTTACTGTAGAGGAAACAACGTATGGTCTTGGCTCTATCACTATTTTACTAAAATAGGATAAGAAGCAATTTTTTTCCCCCCAGAATTGCAGATTATTTAAGATTATTGAAGATTATTCTGAAAACTGCTTATGAGACATTGTCAGATATTGACAAATTCAGAATCAGTGAAGATTTCCTTAGAAGAATGGAATCCCATAGATTGTAATCAAGACTAATCAAGAAATTATATTTGGAAATTCCCCAATCTGTGCTGGCATTTAAGTTATTAAACTGTGCCAAAATATAAAGGTGAGGCAGACTTTAAATTTTAATGGGAGTTAATTTTGCAGAGAAACACACATTGCTGTAAAATATATCAGAAGTATTTAAATGATCTATGAAAGGCATTCCACACCAAGAGGTTTTGTGGCACAAATAGGGCTATTGACCAAGCATCAAAATATGAATGACACAATGGTAATAAGATGGTGAGACCAACTAGATACAGTCCATAGGTGACTGTATGAAAGAAATGTTTTGACTAACAGAAATGAGGACAGAAATGTTTTACAATTCTAAAAATAAAAGAAAACTTGAGACTTACAATAAAAGAATGAATTCCAGAAATACCCAGGATGAAGTCAATCAATGTTTCAGATGTGATTCAAAGTAACATTACGCCTGAACTGTCCCAAATGTACTCACTGAATATGCTAAACTCAACATGAAATGGTAAATTCACCAGAAGAAAACGGACATATGGTTCAAAGTGATGGTACTGTATTGGTCAGAAGTTTCAGCCAGATATGAATGTGTTGGCGTCAGAGTCTTTAAATTGTGCCATATGGGACAATGAATGTGCATCTATCTATGTGGGAAATAGACTGACTTGAAATAAAAGGATTAGGTAATTTTAGGAAATGTGAGCGTTCCACCATTCCAGATTTGGAGATGGTAACATATTAAAGTCATTAAAAAGAGTAAAATAGCCAGAATCAATAATTTCATTTGCACTACGTAATATCCAGTGAAATATATTTACCATATACAGTGCAACCTCAGTTATCCAAACACCAATTATCCGAATTTCGGATTAACTGAACAAGATCTCAAGGTCCTGTAACCAAACATTCGATTATCCGAACAAAATACTCCCCACCCATGTCACTCGGATAACCGAGGTTACCCTGTAATCCTGACAGTGTGAATACAAGCCATTAAGCCCAACAAGTCCATAATGATCCTCGACTGACTATCTCACCCAGACCCATTCCCTACTCTATAACCCTATAATTCCCATAACTAATGCACCCAACCTATACATCCCTGAAAACTTTGGGCAATTGAGCATGACTAATTCACCTAACCTGCATATCTTTGGACTGTGGGAGGAAACCAGAGCACACAGAAGAAACCCATGCAGACAAGAGAAAAATATGCAAACTCCACACAGACACTTGCCCAAGGCTGGAATCAAACCCAGCTGCCCGGCACTGTGAGGCAGCAGTGTATAACCACTAAGCCTCTGTGCTGCCCTATCATTGAGCCACCGTGCTATCCTAAGGAGGCCATCAATGACAAAACTGCAGATGAAATTTGATGGAGAAAATAACAAAATTATTGTAAATGGAAAATCTGTGAATTTGCAACTTACAGAATCAGGATACTATTTAATCTCTTTAATAGAACCATAAGTCTGCACTAAAAAAAATTAATGACGTTTTATTAAACTCAAAAGGCAGAAATTTAAAAGACAAAAATATAATTGTGTTAAAATGGGTAGCATGGTGGCTTAGTGGTTAGCCCTGCTGCCTCAAAGTGTTAGTGTTGAGGTTTGATTCTCACCTTGAGTGACTGGCTGTGTGGAGATTGCACATTCTACCCATCTCTGTATGGTTTCTGCTGGGTGCTCCAATTTCCTCACTAAGTCCAAAGATGTGCAGCTTAGGTGGATTGGCCATGGTAAATGCCCCTTAACATCTGGGGTTATGCAGGTTCGGTGGATTAGCTATGGTAAATGCAGGGTTACAGGAATACGGAGGGGGGTCTAGGTTTGGGCAGGATGCTTTTTCGAGAGTCTGTGCAGACTTGATGTGCTGAATGGCCTCTTCCACACTGTGGGGAGTCTTACAAAAACTATGTGGGCAACTTGCTTAGCTATCCCCAAAAGGTTAAAAGGTAGGGCTTGCAAGAAAAAGGGATGAGGATTACAATAAGCACATGTGATAGATTAGATTACTTACAGAGTGGAAACAGGCCCTTCGGCCCAACAAGCCCACACCGACCCGCCACCCACCCATACCCCTACATTTACCCCATTACCTAACACTACAGGCAAATTAGCACGGCCAATTCACCTGACCCGCACATCTTTGGACTGTGGGAGGAAACTGGAGCACCAGGAGGAAACCCACGCAGACACGGGGAGAACGTGCAAACTCCATACAGTCAGTCGCCTGAGTCGGGAATTGAACCCGGGTCTCAGGCGCTGTGACACAGCAGTGCTAACCACTGTGCCACCGTGCCGCCCACTAATGTGATAGATGTGAGATTTGCAAAAGTTTACTACAGGGCATTGTCATGGCCTAAGTCTATCCTTAGTGAAGGAATTCAGTGAGATAGTGGCTGTGGATTTAAAAGTGGGGATTAAAAAAAAACCTTCACATGACATTTTGTAGATTTGGCTACTAGATTTAGTCAATTGACAATAATGTATAGTATAGATAAGAAAATAATTGTGGATAAAGTCAAGGAAAAGTATACAGGGATTGAACTTAGACCATCAGCCAAATTTCCTACTGATAACAGAAGAAGATAATTGTGGGCAGTGATTAGCGCTGGTGCCTCACAGCACCATGAATTGGTGTTCAATGCCAGCCTTGGGCAACTGCCTGTGTAGAGTTTGTATGTTCTCTCCTTGACTGTGTGGGTTTCCTTCCACAATCCAAAGATGTGCGGGTTAAGTGGATTGGCAATGCTAAATTGCCCATAGTGTCTAGGGATGTGCAGGCAAGATGGATTAGTCATGAGAAATTCAGGGTTACAGGGACAAAACTGGGGGGGGGGGGGGGGGAGGCAATCTTGGTGGCATGCTTTTCGAAGGTGGACTCAATGATCTCTAAGGACAATGACCAAAAGTGGAAGCTGATGTCAAATATTTCCCAGAAGGGGCTAGTCAATGGAGAAATGGAACTTCCAGTAGAGCAAGGAAGGCCATTGTAAAGCTGGAGAAGGGAAGAATGAGGGATTGGAGGTTAGGTCCATGGTTTGGGAGCATGAAGTACAAAGATGAAAGGCAAGAAAATGCAGTGTGAGCTCAAAAAGTGGGTCCAAGAGGAAACCTGTGCCAGAAAGATTTTTTTTAGATTAGATTACTTACAGTGAGGAAACAGGCTCTTAGGCCCAACAAGTCCACACCAACCCACCCAGACTGATTCCCCTACATTTACCCTTTCACCTCACACTATAGATAATTTAGCATGGCCAATTCACTTAACCTGCACATTGTTTGGAGTTTGGGAGGAAACGGAACACCCCGAGGAAACCCATGCAGACACAGGGAGAATATGCAAACTCCACACAGTCAGCCACCTGAGGCGAGAATTGAACCCAGGTCTCTGGTGCTGTCAGGCAGCAGTGCTAACCACTGTGCCACTGTGCCACCCATATACCATTATGAACCATTGAAATATATCCTATTAGTAAGAGGCAGGATCCAACAGCAAAAGTACAGGAGAGACAGCAGGAAATTAGACAACACAGCTTAACAAGGTCAAGGAATATAGTTCAGACCAGGAACACCACCAGGAGGAGAAGTCCATGTGATCTACAAGTCTTTGCGGCAGTGATGTAAAATTAGATGCAAGGTACTAGAAGCTGTCAAAGAGCAAGAATGGTGAGAAATTTTGGGTTGTATACAGGGTTGTACATCTGTCCTATCATACAGATTGATATAATCAGATAAGATGTCTTCTGAAGGACTTCTCATTCAAGACTATTGGAATGAGATTTTTTTAAAAACTTGTGGATTGAAACATAAGAATAGATTTATCTCCTGCAAAAAGTATTTTTTTTTAATGTTCCCGGTATTGTAAGCAACAAATACTTGGGAATGTAGATCAACTGATATTCAAGCTGCATTTTTGGATGGAGATCAGCTCAAGGGGAAATGTTTCTTTTGTTCTCCAATAGAGGAGCCAAACAGATTGGGAGCAGTCTGGAATATAAATACATGGATGCATGGCCAACTGATGCCTCTAGAATTTGGTACTTCTCAGTAAGGTCTGTCATATCAACATTCAGTTGTTTCCGGTTGAAAGCAGACCCTGCTGTTTTACAGTGGCAGGGGTGGGGAGGAGGGGCAGCAGTCATCTTTATGATGCACATTACCGATTTTTTAGTTGGGTGGGAACACTGAATTTAAAAACACTATCATAAATGGGCTGAAAGCAGAATTCAAAATTGGGTATCAGGTTTCTGGATTGGAAATCAGGCAGAATTGATCTCGTGTCATTTTGCAGAAATGACCTTATTTAGAAAATAGTAGCTACATTGCAATCAATCAAAGTAGGATCTAATGAAAAGATGCAGTGGTCTCGAAATCTGAAATGAACTGAAATTTCAAAGTCTAATTGGACAAATGACTTGGCTGGACACCTGAAATGAGGCCAGGTGCCAGTTTTGAGGTCTTAGAGTGGAGGATGACCACGATAAAGCCCAAGATGGAAGATATTATTCAGGCAAACAACCCAATGAACAGTTTAAAATGGAACATGTGTTTTTGAAATTTCCAACATTAGAAGGTGCCAGGAACATGAAATTTATTGGTTTTAGTGATGGTGATTTCTGTACTGCAGTAGGATTTATTATTTTTCTTTTGAGAAAGCAAGCTACATGTTGCCTTTAGCTTGGAAAGCTAAATGGGTCAAAAGATTAGAAAAAAGTATCTTTGCAGCAGAACTTCTTGGTAGTACATGTGCCTTTTTTAGTGAAAATATTGGAATAATATCTAAAAAAGGATTTAATGGCAGTATCAATGATTGCTATAATGATAATAAGTCACAATAGAATAAAATACATCAAATAAACTGCATGGATCACAAAAGATTGAGGATTGGCATCGCCATTTTAAAAGAGATGCTGGAAAATGGAGTAATCTCATCTCAAAGATAGGTGGGTAGCAGCAGTCAGGTGCCTGATTACTTTCCAAAGGAACAAATTGTAACAAAGTAGTATAAATATTGGAAAAATACTTTTGTAACTTAATGTCCACTATCAAACTAGAAATCTATTATTTTGTTATTCTGCACAATATGTCATTTATATATTTTATTTGGCCATTTTGTGCCTTCTTAATTGTTAGTTGTCAACCAACAATTGTCTGGATGTGGCAAGATTGCAGAATTATTATCTAATTCATAGATCATGGGGCCACTTAGCATGCCAATTTCACTTTTTAGCAGACACACGATTCTTTACCGTTGTTTATCAATTTGGCATCTCATTTTTTAGTATGTCCTTGTGAATGTCCCAGAGACCTGGAATGGTCTCTCATACCAGGGCTGTCACACTGGCTTGATGGTAATGATAGAGTAAAGGATATACCTGGCCATGTGGTTACAGATTGTGGTTGAATATAATTCTGCTGCTGCTTATCCAAAGCAACTTCCTAGATGTCCACCTTTGAGCTGCTATATGTATTCAAAGACTGTCCCAGTCAGCAGTGATAGTGCTACACCACAAGATATAAGATGCCAGCAGAGTAAATATGGGACTTTGTTCATGCAAGCATTGAAGTGGGTACTCCTCATCAATAGATCAATGCTTCTGGGAGAAATTGATGATCATATGGTCAAATAGGATTTTCCTTCTATTTGGTTCATTCACTACCAGCCTGGGATCATTTTGCAAGATGACCTTCAGGATTCGGCCAGCTCTTTCAATGGTGGCGCTGCCATCTATGTTTGGTAATGGAAATTGATGTCCCCACCCAAAGTGTATTCTTATTGCCCTCAGAGGTTATTTCAAGTGTTGTTCAACGTGAGGTCATACTAACATATCAGTGGAAGAGTGTGTTGGATAATAATCACTAAGGAGTTTTCTTACTTATATTTTATCTGATACTCTGAGGTTTCTTTGAGTGTAGAATCAGTGTTGATTTTGGAGAGTATGGATACCTCAGTTTGTTGCTTGATTGACTCCAGATTAATTAATTAATTGAATGGAAATTCCATACTCTGCCTAGTGGGATTTGAACTCTCATCCCCTGAGTATTAGCTCTGGTATCTGGAGTACTAGGCCAGTCATCTTCCCACGATACCAACATTGCATCTTTTACAAAAATGTGAAAAGGAAAAGATTAGCAAAAGTAAATTAAGTCAGACAGGAGAAATTATACTATGTTACTTCCAACCCCATGTTGTTTCACAGTTGTAAACAGTCTCTTTCATGTGTTATTCATGTAAGTAAGTTCAGTGACTGGCTTTAATTTGAATGATGTGATCTGGCATGATATGTTCTGCCATTTGGAAGGTACAAAACAGCATAGTTAATAATGTACTCTACCTCCTGAATAAAATATCACAGTAAAGGGCAAGGAGGCACAGGGCATAAATTTCTAATCTTAGGGAATATGGGCTGTCAGTGAAAGTTGTTTTTGCCATGATCATGAGTAAGAAGGCTAATGAGTAAGAACCTACATTGACAGAGAAATAATTGAAACTAAATTAGACAAGCAAAAAGAACATTGAGCCGAGATTGGAACAGAAAACTATTGAATCAGTAGGCACTGCAGGAGCTCAACTATATTATTAATGCAAAATAGGTTATGAGTGTTTTGTTTTTTAAAAAAAATGTGCACAGCTCTTTCAATGGGCCATTTATACCAGTGTTCCTTTCCTCCTGGGAGCATTTGTAATGACGCTTTTCTTTTATTGGTATTGGATTATCTCAGTGCCTCTCTACAGGTTGAGTTCAAAATGGCACTCGACACTGTATATGACCTAGGTAGGCAACACTTCAATAACAGGGAGTATTGACTTAGGATGCTGAATTTGGTTTGTCGTGATGACGTTTAATCCAGAAATTGCACATTAAGAAAAAATTGTCATTGTTTAAAAATATCTTTGGAATCTATAGTAGATTTGAAAATGTTGAAAATGCACTTTTAAGAGTGCACACCAATTGTAAAATAAATTTCATAAAATTCTCCTTCAAGTAGACTTATTTATACAGCATCTTTCAGAGTTTTGGTACTTCTCAGAGCTCTTCAGATCAATTAACTATTTTTAACTTTAATCACTGTTGTAATGCAGAAAACACAGCAGTCAATGCATATACTTCCCACAAACAGCAACCCTGTAAATGAGCAGGAAACTTGTCTTGAGTATTGGTTGAAAGATTCATGCTGGTCAGAAAATTGGAAGAACTTAATATAATGTATAATAATGTTTATAAATAATAAATAAATAAATAATGTTTCTAATTGTACACTTCTGAAGTTGGAATATGCAGCAAGAGTTGTTTTCAGCAATAGACTAAATTGATTTACATTTCAAACCAGAGTAAATTATGTAATTCCACTCTTGTGTGCATGGTCCCCATCATCCTTTTTTTATTTAAAGATGGAAGACACGTGAGGCTCTGCACTGAGGAGATGCATTTGGAAAGTTTAGCCAAATTCTCAAATTCTTTGGAGAAAGGTTCAGGGTCTCTTCAAGAGTTGAGTGGAGTGACACAATTCCATTCACTGTAGTTTGAAATGTCGATCAATTTAGTCTAGTTTATTGCTGAAAATAATCACAACATTATTCGTCTATACGGACTTCTGATCTGGATTGGAAAGTCAGATCAAGGTACAGCAATCTTTGGGGACTAGTAAACAGAGAAAAATACCTACTCCTATCATCCTGAGCTTTTGAAGTGAAAGTTTACTTTAACTCTACATACCTCTGTAAGATAATATTCTCCCAAAAGGAGATAATCAAGGGCTATTTGATGGACTGTATATGACTAGCAGTCTTAACAGTTCAACAAAGAGTTAAAGGCACTAGCAGATAACTTGCAATCACAGTTGTACATATACATTTATGTGGCACGAAGGATAAACATTTTCTTCAGGGAGATCTTGGGTGCAGTTAAATCCAAAAAGTGACACTGCGCTTAAAAAAGTTAAAGATCACTGTGTTAAATCAAGTCTACCCTCCAAGGTGGACAAGGACACAATAATGGCTGCATGATATTCATTGAGCTAACCAATCCTTTTGACTCAGCAAACATTAAAGGCCTGTTGAAGTACTGTCTAAACATGGCTCCCATGAAAAGATCAGCAGGGCCACCCATTCATTTCACGATGATATGAGTGATGCACAATGATGCCTTATCACATGTCTTTCCTGACAACAAGCCAGGCTATATATTGGCTTCTGATCTATGTACCATCTATTTTTTTTAGGCCATGTTTTGCATGCACTTGAAGACGACATAGGAGTGCACATTCAGTTCAGGATAGATAGGAATCTTCAGTCTTCAAATGCTTAAGGTACGAAGATCAAACAAAAACAGAACTTCATGGAGAAACTCAGCAGGTCTGGCAGCATCTGTGGAGAAAAGGCAGAGTTAATGTTTCCAGTGACCCTTCATCAGAACTAGTAGTAGCAAGGAATAGGTGGTATGTATGCTGAAAACACGGGGTGGGGATATGGGGGTAAAGGGATGAGAGATGGAGCCCAGATGGAGAGAAAAAGAATTGACTGAAAAAAGGGTGGATAATGGTGTGCCAGGGAACAAGCTGATAATAGGGACCAAATGTCAGTGAAAATAGGTTTGCTGTTCTGAAAGCAGCCCATACTGGGGTGTGGGGATGGGTAAAGGACATGGAAGAAAGTACTCAGGCCGAAAATTATTGAACTCAATATTGGAGTCCTCAAGGCTGCAGGGTTTCCAAATGGAACATGAGCTGCTGTTCTTCCAGTTTGTGCTGAGCTTTGCTGCAGCACTGCATTAGGCCTGACACAGAAATGTTGGCTAGGGGACACACTGCTGAGTTGAATTGGCAGGGAGCAGGAAGTCATTTTGTAGATGGAACATTGGTGTTGCTGAATTTCTTCAGCAACTTCTGTTTTTGTTTCAGATTTCCAGCATTCACAATTTTCTGCTTGATTTTAGCTTTTTTTAAATAAAAGTCAAATAGTAGCTACTAACAGAACTGTTGTTTGCCAATATTGAAGCTCTCATCACATGCTCTAAAGGACATCCAGGTGCTTGTTCGATGCTTTGGCCAAAATTCAGAATGTTTCAGCTTTATAAGTCTGAAAAAGATAGATCTCATAAAAACCTGCTTCTCACCACAAATGCCAAGACTGCAATGCCACAACTCAGTTATGCTACATTGGGAATTCTCTCTAAAATAATCATGTTGGAACATTAAGTTGCTCATCACCTGTCAAAAGCAAGTTCAGATCACAGTGTTCAGCAGACTCACCCACAGGTTTTGGTGAGAACATGCAGTTTACCTAAAATCAAAGATCAAAGTCCATCAGAGAGAGTTTCTCACATCACTTCACTATGGCTATGAGGCATGGTCAACCAAGTTCATGGTGTCATATAAAGCAGCCAGACTTCACTATGGCTATGAGGCATGGACAACCAAGTTCATGATGTCATATAAAGCAGCTAGATGCAACCCACTTTCAGTGCAATATCAAGTGACAGGATAAAACACAACATTCTTGCAAGGTGCCACATACCTGGTATACAGACCATGCTCACCGGAGCTCAGCTTTGCTGGATTGGGATGTCCTTCACATGGACGATTCCCACATACCAAAGTGGTATTACATAACCAAGTGTGCATAGGAAACCACCCAGAGGACATCCAAATAGGATTTACATACAGAGGCAAGACATTCTGAAAAACAATCTCAGGATCCGTGGGCGGCACGGTGGCACAGTCGTTAGCACTGCTGCCTCACAGCGCCAGAGACCCAGGTTCAATTCCTGCCTCAAGGCGACTGACTGTGTGGAGTTTGCACGTTCTCCCCGTGTCTGCGTGGGTTTCCTCCGGGTGCTCCGGTTTCCTCCCACAGTCCAAAGATGTGCAGGTCAGGTGAATTGGCCATGTTAAATTGCCCGTAGTGTTAGGTAAGGGGTAAATGTAGGGGTATGGGTGGGTTGCGCTTCGGCGGGTCGGTGTGGACTTGTTGGGCCGAAGGGCCTGTTTCCACACTGTAAGTAATCTAATCTAATCTAAAAGAATTGATCCATAAGTTGGACATTACTACATGGGGGGAGAAATACATCCTGGACAAATTGATAAGTCTCTGTGAACTCAACATTTGAGAAGAACAAAGTCACTTATTTACAGGACAAGCAAGCACTCTCCAAATCCAGTGCTTTCACTCACGTCACCAACAATGATTTCATGTGTAACATCTGCAATCAGATCTCAAATCAATGCTTAGTTTAATATCCATGATTCACTCCTTCAATTGGTCTCTGTTTTGTACTATTTATGCCAACAATCTGCGAACGGTGTAAAAGAAATTGATGTTCTAAAATATATTAGTTACATTCAATTCTGCCTAACAGAGTGGGGCTTGTTGCAACATTTTTAAAAAGTCATTTAAAACAATTCAAAGAGTAGTTCGAAAGTCAGTTAGTTGGAATTAGAAGACTGAAAAACGTGAAAGCAGACTCCATTCAGGTAAGAACAGTTTAGCTGAACTGTTCAGAAAGCAACTGAGTAACACTAGTTTTATTAGCATGGGCCAAGTTAGATGTTAAGATCAATTGGGTAGCTGTGTGCAATGAGAAATTTGGGACACATTCTAGGAGTCTGGAGGCAGCTAAATGTTATAGTTGGGCTTGTTCAGAACTGCTGAGAATGGGGATTGAACATAAGCATTTGTTAAGGTATACTGTGACACAGTGGCTTTTGAAAGAATTTCAAAATGAAATATTTGAAATAAATTGGAAACTCTTGTAAAGTATTAATTTGATTTGATGACCTCCAGTGTCACTAATATCTGGATTTGAACTGAATAAGCTTTATTGTCACATGTACTCACATATACACAGTCAAAAGGTTACAAGTCACCACTTACAGCACTACCTTAGGTACAAAGATATAGAATTTTAGGTACAAAGCAGAAAAATAAGAAAAACAAATCAGTGCGATCTGTTTTGACTGCATTTACTACAGGTCCTTCTGCTATAACGTGTGTTTCGTTATTACAAATTCACTATAATGCGATTGACGAATTGGGGACACTGTTTCTGTAGCGCGAACCTTTAAAGCATGTATTGGTTATAACGTGATTCTGGCCCCATTAGTTTAAATGGTGCTGCTATTCCATGATTTTCTTATAACACGGGATCGCACGAGAACGGAACTACCATGTTACAGCAGAAGTTAATGTATTTAATATTCTTTATTGATATTCTTTATGGGGAGCTCAACAATATTTTTATCCATTACCCATATAATTTCAGGTTAATTCAGAATCTTAGAATACAACTTGTATGTGCACATATTGCTCCATCTTTTTATTTTGGATTCTGGATTGTAAATGGGGAAAATTGACAATGTTTTTTTTTAAATCAAGGAGTTTGTTTACAACTTGTAAAAATAAAGCTAAGTGATGCATGTGAGACAATATTCTTTCTTTTGTATGGTGAATACAGAAACATCGACACCATCTGTTGTACGTTTAGGGATCCTTAGCATATTATCAATTTTTTTTAAGAGTCTGGTGGCAGCTTAACACAAACCCTGAGAGTGACAATCAAACTGAAACCATCAGGAGACAGCTCCAACATCAGCCCTCTGTCTCCTTTGTTGTGTGTTCCCTTTCACTGTCAAAAGAGAGGCATTCAGATACACTTAAGGAAATAATTCTAAAAGGGAAAGGAAAGATCTCCATGTCCAACTGATTAGCCAGTGAAGTAAAGACTGTTCGTTGCTTTGCAGATAACATTGTGAAAACATCAATAGGAATAAAGAGAATTGTGAGAACAACCCAATATACTTCTGTGTCGAGAGTATGGTGCTGGAAAAGCACAACAGGTTAGGCAGCAAACAAGGAGCAGGAAATTTGTCGTTTCGGGCAAAAGCCCTTCATCAGGAATAACGCTGGGAGCCTTGGAGATGGAGTGATAAATGGGAGGGGGTGGGGCTGGGGGAAGGTAGCTGAGAGTGCAATAGGTGGGTGGAGGTGGAGGTAATGGTGATAGGTCTGAGGGGAGGGTGGAGTGGATAGGTGGGAAGGAGGATGGACAGATGGGACATCTTGGCAGTGTTGAGCTGGAAGGTTGGAACTGATAAAGGTTGGGGGGAAGGGGAAATGAGGAAACGGGTGAAATCCACATTGACGCCATGGGGTTGGAGGGTCCCAAGGAGGAAGATGAGGCGATCTTCCTCCAGGCGTCAGTGTTTAGCCACAGGGCGGTGGGGTTGGTTGTGCAGGTGCCGCCTTATGGCCGAACATTTCAACTCCCCCTCCCACTCTGCCAAGGACATGAAGGTCCTGGGCTTCCTCCATTGCTGCTCCCTCATCACCCGACACATGTTCCATCTATCCATCTTCCTTTCCACCTAGCCACTCCACCCTTCCCTCGGACCTACCACCATTACCCTCACCTCCATCCACCTATTGCACTCTCAGCTACCTTGCCCCCCCACCCAACCCCCTCCCATTTATCTCTCCACTCCTGAGGCTCCCAACATCATTACTGATGTAGGGCTTTTGCCTGAAATGTTGATTTTCCTGTTCCTCATTTGCTGTCTGACCTGCTGTGCTTTTCCACCACCACACTCTCGACCCTAATCTCCAACATCTACAGTCCTCACTTTCACCCAGTATACTTCTGTGGTCTAGACAGGTGATGCAGAAGTGTCTTCTTATACTATGGATAGGGAAAAGTATAATCATTGTGTAAAACTGTCTTTGGTGATTTATTGGTGTTTGTATTTGGATATAAAGGAGTATAGCTCAAATGTAATAGTGCTTTATTTAGTAAATTAATTAGTTAGTAATTAATAATCAATTAATCTTGTCATTTTGTTGAAGTATATATGATTATAAAATAGTTACTTTTGAACCTTATTACTTGAGGAGACTCAGGATTATAGCAGAATTGTAGAAGTGTTACTGCAAAAAATTAGGCCATTTAGCCCATTGTGCCTGCACCAGCTCATTAAATGAGCATCATTACCTACTGCCAAGCTCCTGCCTTTTCCCTATACCCTTGCACATTATTTTTATCTAAATAATCATTTAATGCCCTCTTGAATGCTTCAAATGAACCTCTCTCTACCACATTTCCAGGTAGTGCATTCCATATCCTAATTACTCATTGAGTGAAAAAGTATTTCCTTATGTCAGCTTCATTGGCAGAACATTTTAAATCTATGTCCTCTTCTTGTTCATTTTAAAAGCAGGACAGTGTTTCCCCAGTCACTTTATCCAGTCTGGTCATGATTTTTAATCTCTTTTATCAGAACCTCTGCCCTCATTACCTCATCCTTGGAACCATTCTTGTAAACTGCTTCTTCACCTTCTCTAATGCATCATACACTTTCTATAATGTGGCATCCAAAACTGTATACAATACTCCAGCTGAATTCTAATAAGATATTAAATGAGTATTTTGCATCAGCATTTAATGTGGAGAAGAACGTGGCAGCTACAGAACTTGGAGAAATAAACAACGATATCTCAAAAAGTGTCCATATTACAGAGGATGAGATGCTGGACATATTAAAATGCATAAAAGTAGATAAATCCCCAGGGCCTAATCAATTGTATTCCAGAACTTTGTGGGAAGCTAGGGAAGTGATTGCTGGGCTGTTTTGTATCATATATAACCACAGGTGAGGCATTGGAAGACTGGAGGATGGCTAATGTAGTGCCAACATGTAAGGTGGTAAGGAAAAATGAATGAACTATAGGTGGGTGAGCCTGATGTCAGTGGTGGGCAAGTTGTTGGAGGGGACACTGAGGGAGAGGATTCACATATATTTGGAAAGGCAAGTTATGATCAGGAATAGTCAGCATGGCTTAGTTTGAATTTTTTGAAGTTACAAAGAAGACTGAAGACAGAGTGGTGGGTGTTATTTATATGGATTTCAGTAAGGTGCTCGACAAAATTCCTCACGGTAGACTGGTTGACAAGTTTAGATCACATGGAATACAGGTAGAGCTGGCCACTTGGATACAAAATTGGCTTGAAAATAGGAGACAGAGTGTGTTAGCGGAGAGCTGTTTTTCGGACTAGACCAGCTGTGTGTTGCAAGGATCAGTGTTGAGTCCACTGCTTTGTCAATTATATAAATGATTTGGATGTGAATAGAAGACGAATGGTTATTAAGTTTTCAGATGACACCAAACAGCCTCACAGCACCAGGGACCCATATTTGATCCCAACCTCAGATGACTGTCTGTGTGGAGTTTGCACATTCTTCCTGTTTCTGTGTGGGTTTCTGTCAGTTGCTCTAGTTTCCTCCCACGGTCCAAAGATCAGCAAGTTAGGTGGATTGTCCATGCTGAATTGTCCGTAGTATTCAGGATGTGTGGGTTAGGTGCATCAACCATGGTTATAGGGAAAGGTTCGGGGAATGGGTCTGGATGGGATGCTCTTCGGAGTGTCGGTGTGGATTTGCTAGGTTGAATGGCCTGTTTCCATATTGTGAAGATTCCATGCAAATTGCTGGTGAGTTTAGGAATTGGGATGTCATGTTGGGGCTGTATAGGTCATTGGTTAGGTCACAATTGGAATATTACATTCAATATTGGTCTCCTTGCTTTAGGAAAGATGCTTTTGAACTTGAAAGGATTCAGAAAAGATTTTCAAGGATGTTGCCAGTGTCGAAGGGTTTGAGCTCAGGAGAAGCTGAATAGGCTGAGGGTATTTCTCCCAAGAGTCAGATGCTGAGGGGTGTCCTTATAAAGGTTTGTAAAATCATGAGGGGCATGGATAGAGTGAATAGTCATGGTTTTTTTCCCAGGGTAGGGAAGTCCAAAACTAGGTTTAAGGTGAGAGGAGAAAGATATAAAAGGGACCTAAGGGGCAGCAAATGCCCAAGACACATTTTGTTTTTCCCATTGAAGAATAAACCAAGGACAGGGTTAAAACTTGCTTCTGCACTGAACTCTGGTACCTTCTGAACTGAACAAAGGTTACACCTCAAGTGCAAGGCATATAGGACGCATGTTTTATTACTCAAGGCATCAAATAGAAGAGCCACAGTTGGAGCACCATGCGCAGCTCTGGTGGCCACACTATAGGGAGGATGTAATTATACTAGGGAGGGTGCAGAGGAGATTCATCAGAATGTTGCCTGGGCTGAAGAGAGACTAGACAACAGGGGATATTTTCCTTACAGCTGACAAGACTGAGAAGGGACTTGATTGAGTATACATTATTATGAGGGGCATAGAGAAGGTAGATAGAAAGAAACATTTCCCCTTGGTATAGGAATCAATAACAAAGGTGCAAACAGTTAAGATAAGAGGTTTAAGACATGGTGGCTCAGTGGTTAGCACTGCTACCTCACAGTGCCAGGGATCTGGATTTGACTCCAGCCTCAGGTGTGTATGGAGTTCACACATTCTCCCTATATCTGCACAGATTTCCTCCCATAGTCTAAAGATGTGCAGATTAGGAGAATTAGCTGTGCTAAATTGTCCGCAGTGCCCAGGGTCGTGCTGGCTACATGCATCAGCTTTGGGAAATGCTGGGATAGGGTAGGGGGATGGGGCTGAGTGGGATGCTCTACAGAGGGTGGAGTGGGCTAAATGGTCTGCTTCCACACTGTAGGGAAGCTATGATGGAAGTTTAAAGGGGATTTAAGGAAAATGTTTTACACCCAGATGATGGTAGATAGCTGAAACTCATTGCATGAACAGGTGAAAACAGCTGGAACCATCATATTTGAGAAGTATTGACATGAATACTTGAAATGTCATACCAAATAAGGCCATGGGCCAAGTTCTAGTAAATGGGTAGAGAGTAGATAGCTGCTTGAGGACTGGTTCAGACATAATGGAACAAAATGACCTCCTTCTATGTTGTAAGAACTCCAAGTTCTGATGATAGGTCATTGGATCTGCTTCTCTCTCCACAAGCTTACTGAGCATTTTCAACACTTTCTGCTGTTTTACATCTTGGATATTTAAAATACTTTGGGACATCCAGAGATCGTGAAAGTTGCTGTATAAATGTAATAGTTGTCCTTTTTTGGATGATAGACTCACATCCACATGTCCCTTTGTTAGTGCTGGGGTGACGCTGACCCCGAGTGACCCGGAAGTGCTGGTTGGCCGGCCTACTTGGCAGGAGAAGCTTCGTTGATGGCCGCCGTTATGTGGAAGGCTCCGCTTCAGCAGTGCCTCAACGCCTCTCGATGTTAATTTCAGCCACACACCCGTCGTTACCGGACAGACGATACCCGACAGGAAGCTCTCGCCACGGCTACCAACATGGGACGATCCAACCACTGATCGATGCTCAGGAGCCGCATCCGTACCCGCCCTAACCACGCCCAACGTTAACCCTCCTGTTCCATACACCCTGACCCTCCTCCTAGTCACCGCCCACATCCTTAGCATTGAACCGCCGCCTGCGCCCCGCCCCGCCCCTCCAGCTAAACCCCGCCTACTCTCAACCGCCCTTTCACCATTCGAGAACCGCCTCCTCCTCTTGGACCCGGCAACACGTCTCACGCTAAAGCCCCGCCCACTTCACCCTGGCGCCGCCCCCTCCCGATCTCGCCACTCTGCTCTTGTTTCACACCCATTCAGCAAAACCGCCGACTGGACCACGCCCCGCCGACTGGACCACGCCCCGCCCACCTACCGACACCGCCGCTTAGACCCCGCCCACTCCCGTATTGTCACGCCCTCCACATCTCCGGCTTCTTCCCGGGCTCTGCATCCCCCTCGTAGGTCCCGCCCATCTCGCTCGCGCCTGTTTCCTGGCAACCGTCTTCCATGCCGACTGTGGCCGGGGAGCAGGGAGACGAGGAGCATTCCTCGTCGTCCTCCTCCTCCCCCCCTCCCAACCCCACCCCTTCCCCCAGGATGAATGGCTTCTCGCTCGGGGAGCTGTGTTGGCTCTTCTGCTGCCCCCCTTGCCCAAGCCGGATCGCGGCCAAGTTGGCCTTCCTGCCGCCCGAGCCCACCTACACGGTGCTGACGGAAGAGTCGAGCAGCCTGTGCAGCCTACACCTGTCGGAGCGGGCCGACTGGCAGTTCTCGGAGCGGGAGCTGGAGCTGCTCGAGGTGTTCTTCGTGCGCAGCGGGCGCGGCAACCGCCTGGCCTGCATGTTCGCCCGCTGCGTGCCCGATAGCCGCTATACGCTGCTCTTCTCCCATGGCAACGCAGTGGACTTGGGCCAGATGTGCAGCTTCTACATCGGCCTCGGCAACCGCATTAGGTGCAACATCTTCTCCTATGACTACTCGGGCTACGGGGCCAGCAACGGGAAACCGTCCGAGAGAAACCTTTACTCGGACATTGAGGCGGCGTGGACAGCACTCAGGACAAGGTCAGTGGAGCAGGGTCAGTACTGGAGGGTCCGATCTCTACTGACTGCAGTGTGCCACTGAAGAGACTGCATCTCTGAATACATAACACACTGTTGCTTGCCCAGTGGGTTTATGGAGATCTAAATTCCAACAGCTAATATTGATTTGTTCAATTTAATTAAGCTTTCAGAAAATGGTACAATATATGTGACATTTCAAACATTTATTGATATATAGTAATCTGCAAGGAAAGAAAAAAGTGACTTTGGACCTATGGTACCCAAAGATGCTTACCACTGGAATTTTAGAACATGGAAAAGTACAACACAGAACAGGCCCTTTGATCCACAATGTTGTGCAGAAGTTTAACCCTAATGTAAAATATAGTAACTTAACCTACACACCCCTCAACTCTCTGCTATCCATGTGCATGTCCAGCAGTCGCTAAAACGTCCCCAATTACTCGGCTTCCACCACCACAGCTGGCAATGCATTCCATGCATTCACAACTTTCTGCGTAAAAAACCTACCTCTGACGTCTCCTTTATACTTCCTCCTAATATCCTCAAACTATGACTCCTCGTACTAGTCAATCCTGCTCTGAGGAAAACTCTCTAGTTATTGACTCTTTCTATGCCACTCATTATTTTGTAAACCTTGATCAGGTGTCCTCTCTTCCTCCTCTCCACAGAGAAAAGTCCGAGCTTATTCAACCTTTCTTAAGGCAAGTCCTCCAGTCCAGGCAGCATCCTGGTAAACCTCTCCAAAGCCTCTGTATCTTTCCTATAGTAGGGCGACCAGAACTAGACACGATATTCCAAGTGTGGTCTCACCAGGGACTTGTAGAGCTGCAGTGAAACCTCGTGGCTCTTAAACTCGATCTCCCTGTTAATGAAAGCCAAAACACCATATACTTTCTTAACAACCCTATCCACTTATGAGGCAACTTTGAGGGATCTATGTACTTGCCCACCCAGATCCCTCTGTTTCCCCACACTGCCTAGAATCCTGTCTTTTAAACCTATGTTCAGCATTTGAGTTCGACCTTCCAAAATGCATCACTTCGCATTTATCCAGGTTGAACTCCATCTGCCATTTCTCAGCATAGCTCTGCATTCTGTCATGTTGCAGCCTGTATTAGCCCTCTATACAATCGGCGACACCTCCAACCTTTGTGTCATCTGTAAATTTACTAATGTACCTCTCAACCTCCTCATCCAAGTCATTTATAAAAACTACAAAGAGCAGAGGCCCAAGAACAGAGCCCTGTGGGACCCCACTCCACACTGACCTCCAGGCAGAATACTTTCCATCTACAACCACTGTCAGCCAGCCAATTCTGAATCCAGATAGCCAAAACTCCCTGTATCCCATACTTCCTGACTTTATGAATGAGCCTTCCATGGGGAACCTTATCAAATGCCTTGCTGAAATCCATATACACCACATCCACTGCTTGACCTTCGTCAACCTGTCTCGTCACCTTTTCAAAGAACTCAAGATTTGTGAGGCATTACCTGTCCCTCTCAAAGCCATGCTGACTGCTTTTGATCACACTATGCTTTGTCAAATAGTCATAAATCCCTACCCTCAGAATTCTTTCCAAAGCTTTGCTGACCACAGACATTAGACTGACTGGTCTGTAATTGCCAGGGATTTCTCTATTACCCTTCTTGAAAAGAGGAACAACGTTCGCCTCCTTCCAATCCTCCAGTACGACTCCCGTGGAGAGTGAGGAGGCAAATATCCTCGCCAGGGGCTTAGCAACCTTCTTTCTCACTTCCTGGAGCAGCCTAGGATAAATCTGGTCTGGCCCTGGGGACTTATCAATCTTAATGTTTTCCAAAATTTTCTCACCTTGTGTTGGTTTGTTTTGGATTACTTTGAGATTGACTGCCAGAATTAAGAACTTCATTATGGTTGCATTGTGCAACTACCAAGATAATAAATTAGCATTTCCTGATTCCTTTTCAACTACAAACAAGTAGCTGAACAAATGCCTAGCATTCTTCTCTTGAGTTGAAGGTTGCAATCCTACTCCATCTGATGTATCCTTGCAAAATGTACAGTGGGAGTAAAGTTAAAGTTGTCATAGTCCTAACAGACCATAGGCTACTCGTTAGAGAGAGATTGGTGATGGTTTAACCTGAGAGTCACCACACCTCAGGTGAAGCAAAAGGTTGAGAAGAGCCCTTCACGGTAACCTCTGCTAGCGTGAGAATTGAACCCAAGCTGTTGCCATTACTGTGCATTGCAAGCCAACATCCAGCTAACTAACCCCCACAGTGGAATTGCTGCCTTGTCAAAAACTCCACTTTTTGGGTGAATCACAAGGTGGTTCCATTGGAATGTAAAAGATTTTGAGCTTTAATTCAGGGAGAATAGTGTATTCTGGTCAACAAACTTTCCTCAAGCCCCACCAAAAACAGATTAAATGATCATTTACATTGTTTGCTTTTGTGGAATTGTGCTGCGTACGAACTGGCTGCTGTGTTTGCCAACATGGTTTAGAACTTTGTTCGAACAATTAGTTGATTATGAAGTGATTTGGATACTCTGAGTGTAAATGAATAACATTACAAGATTTAATAAAAGTGACTTCATGATTGATATTTTTTTGAAGTGCTACCACTTGAATTATGTTGGGAATTTGCTCTACATGGTTCATTTTCCTGAACTCCATATTACACTGTCTCTAGTTCCTCGCTATTTTATGGCTGAATAGATTCTGATGCAAAGTTGTAGTATCTTGATGAAAGCTTCATATTAGGATTCTTCCCAATGCATGTCTGATGGTGCGCAGTACCAAAGTGAAACATGATTAAACAACGTTGCACATGTGAAGGGTACTTGTCCATTCTATGGCAGACCAGCACTTTTTTTGGCTGAGAGTTATGGACCTTTGCAGCACAGGTGGACATTTAATTCATTATTTATTCATTCAAGAAATGTGGGTGTCACTGGCTGGCCAGCATTTATTGCATAGCCCTGGTTAGCCTTGAGAAGGTGGTGATGAGCTGCCTTCTTGAACCGCTGTGGTCCTCTTGGTGTAGGTGCACCCACAAAGCTGTTAGGCAGGGAATTCCAGTATTTTAACCCAATGACAGTGAAGGAACAATGATATATCCCCGAGTCAGGGTAGTATGTGACTTGGAGGGGAACTTGTAGGTGAAGGTGTTCCCATATATCTGTTGCCCTTATTCTTCCAGATGATGAGGAAGTGGTGGAGGCTGGTACAATTGCAACATTTAAAAGGCATTTGGATGGGTATATGAATAGGAAGGGTTTGGAGGGATATGGGCCGGGTGCTGGTAGGTGGGACTAGATTGGGTTGGGATATAAGGTCGGCATGGGCGGATTAGACCAAAGGGTCTGTTTCCATGCTGTACATCTCTATGACGCTGTGTATTGTGGCTAAGTAGCTATCCAACTTAATCTCACCTTCCAGGCTGTTGATGCATAACCTTGTAGCTTATTCTATTTCAAGTGCACATCCAGGTCCTTTTTAAATCTTATTACAGTTTTTGTCATGAACACCCTTTCAGCGAATGGCTTCCAGATCTCCTCCACTCTCTGGGTGACAAAGTTTTCATCAAATCCCTTCTATAGCTTCCAACCTCTTAGCTTAAATCCTTAGCCATAAACCTCTAAACCAAGGAGAATTGGGCAAGTCTATCCAGATATCTTAATTTATGTTCTTCAAAGAAGTCAACTTTCAGCTTCATTTGTTCCAAAGAAAATTAATCTTGGTTTAACTAATCTTTCCTCATAACTAAAATTCTCCTATCTAGACAACATTCTTGGACATTTTCTCTGTACCGTATCTATTGCAATGATGTCTTTTGTAAAGTGCAGTGACCAGAACTGCACATACTCCTGCTCTGGTCTAATTAATGGTTTATACATATTCTGCATGATATCCCAGCTCTCGTATGCTGTGCCTCGGTTAACAAGTTATCCCGTATGCCTTCTTGACCACCTTATCCTTTGTGGCAACCTTTAGTGATCTGCAGAATCCCGACAATATAGAAGCAGGCCATTGGGCCCAACAAGTCCACACCAACACTCTGAAGAGTATCCCACCCAGACACATTCCCCTACCCTATGACTCTACATTTCCCCTGACTAATGCACCTAATCGACACATCCTGGAACGCTATGGGCAATTTGTATGCCCAATTCACCTAACCACCACATCTTTGGACTGTGGGAGGAAACTGGAGCGCCTGGAAGAAACCCACGCAGACAATGGGGGAATGTGCAAACTCCATGCAGACCATTGCCCGAGGCTGGAATTGAATCCTGGCCTCTAGCACTGTGACACAGCAGTGCTAACCACTGGGCTGCCGTGTATTCTAACATTTAGCATGTATTCACTTGCGTTGTTAGCCTTCCCAAAGAGCATTACCTCTCAATTCTCTGGATTAAATTCCATGTGTTCCATTTGGCCACCTCACCAGTCCATTGATCTATTCATGTAGTCGACAGTTTTCTTCAGAACAAGCCAATTTTTTTTGCTATCTACAACTTTTTTCATTGTTCCCCACACCTTCAAGTCCAAACCTTTGTAATTTATCAAGGCGTATATACCAAAGCCATGTAGTACTCCACTAGAAACTACTTTCCAGTCAAAAAAATACCGATCAGCCAATTTTAGACCCAACTTGCCACTTTGTCTTGGATCCCATGGAATTTTACTTTTGAGATCAATGTCTCGTGGGACTTTGATTAAAAGTCTTGATGGAATCCATGTATGTGACATCAACTCACCTTGTTGCCTCCTTAAAAATTGTATTGTTAGTAATTCGCAACATTTTTGTGATGAATGGTTCTGATTGTCTTTGATTAATCTGTGTCTATCGAAATGAAATGGTATCTCTCAGCATTCTTCCCAATAATTTTCCGACCACCAGGAGCGTAATAACTCAGCTGATCCCTTTCTATTTTTTTAAATCAATGGTACAATGTTAGCTATTCTCTGGTCCTCTGGCACCATGCTCATTGAGTAAAATTGGTAATCAGAGTGTTAGTTATTTCTCCTCGTGCTTCCTTTAGCAGCTCAGGATGCATTCTGACAGGGCTAGGGGACTTAACAAGTTTCAAATATTTAAGCCTCTTAATTCTTCCTCCTTCAATAAGCTATTCACATTTAACATTTTAAATTCCTCCTTGATCCCTATGTCTATATTGTCCACAGATGCAAGAACCAATAAGAACATTAAGAACCATACCCAATTCTCCACATCAAGGTAGCCCTATGATACCTAATAAACCCTATTCATTCTTTAGTTATTTCCTCTCTGAAGTTATAAAAAAAATTGGGATTTTTAAAATTTTACTTGATGTTATTTTTTCATGCCCACTCTTTCCTTATTTCTGTTTAAATTATTTTTTTTTTAAATTAATTACTGCATTTGTAATGTTCCCCTTAGACTTTCCATAGTATTGATCCCTCAGTTTCAGACATGAGGTTATTTTGCTCCTTTATCCTTTGTATTTAATGGAATGCATTCACTCTGTTCTGAACACTTAGTATCTTTTTCTTGACTGCAAATGTGTTGCTGGTCAAAGCACAGCAGGTTAGGCAGCATCTCAGGAATAGAGAATTCGACGTTTCGAGCATAAGCCCTTCTGGCCGGACTTACCTTCAAGACAGCTGGTTCCTGTTTCCTTTACCATGCGCTGACAATATTAAGGCTATTTCATTCCCTACAAGGTGCTTCACAATTTCTTAACCTAAATTTCTTCCAAACATGTCATCCATTTTGATTAGGGTCAGTCTGAGATGAATCACTTTCTCATAAATAAATATACAGTCAAATTGGCCTGGAGAGATATCATATATTAATCTCAAGGAAGACAGAAAATATAACTTCCTACAGTGATACTAGGTGTCCAGTTTGACTAAATTTGTTTTGATTAGAAAATGTCCAACTTGTAACTTATTTTGGAAGTAAATAAGAAATGGAGTTGGGAGATTCTCACATCTTGCATTGAATAAATAGTGGAAGTGTATAACTTCTGGATTGGATGTCATGATACGTTAGTAACATCTCGCTATCTTTATATATTACTCACTACTCAAGGCAACTGTGTCACATTTAGACATTTCACTTTATGAATGTGAACGAAAGCAATGTTTGAATAGTTGTACTGTTTCACTTGGAATTGTACATGAAAAATAAATCCAAATTCAGTTCTAATGTGGCAGATTTATCTAATAAGATTATTGTATGTCACAATATTCAGAGCTGAAAACATCTTCAGAAACACAGAACATAACTAAATTTTGCATATTATCCTGTACTGAACGTCAAAACTTTGACACTGTACAGAAATTTCATCAAGTTGAAAGCTAGTAATAGCTTGGCTGTAGTCTGTCGCTACAAAAGCTAGAAAGAGGACAGTGGTCTGCCTTCAGGAGAGGTTTTCAGTTTCAGCTAAGGAGGTACCCTCCATAATTACTGGAATGAGTGAGCATCTTTTTGAGAAGAAGAATTGTATGAAGCCCAACCACCCCTTTTAGATTTGCGACTTAGTTCTGTGGCATCAGTAAGGTCACTCGTTTCTTTTCGCATTATTTATATTGCTTGGAAATAGCAATGCAGGAACCAAGGCAGTGGTTGGGCAGAAGTAATAATGTGTGACAAAGATATTAACACAGTCGTGCAACAACCTCCTTCAGTCTGCCTTCTGTAACCTAATAAGCAGAATAAAATTCAGTTCCTAAATCTATTTCATACAAGTGTTAGTGTTTAGCTTCAGAACATTGAATGTTGCATTTCATTTGCATCGTTTTGAGGTTTGATCAGCATATTTTTTGCAAAATAAGTTTTCATGTGGGGAACTAAAATCAGACAGACAAATTCAAATTCCAGCTGCTTGAAATGCAATGACTTATTGACTCTTGACAGATTAGGTAGCTCTAACAAAATCCTTAATTGGAGAAAAATAAAATTACAATTGTAGCTGCAAATCACGCTATAAGGTGAAGAAATTTTATTAATCTTGTGACATAGCTGCTTCTTTAACAAGGTTATGTTGTCCTTGGCGTTTTGTTTTTAGAGAGGTCATAAATGACAGTTTGTGAAAAGTCTGAGCTTGAAGGGTTTTAGGGCCAAATTGTTAATTGCTAACAGTTACTGACTCAGGCAGAAGCCTTTCAAGTTTAAAAAAAAACGAGTACAATGAAAGAGGACTGGCCAGTTCACCCAACTCTGGTTTGGTTTGATTTTAAACAGTAGCGTGGAAAAAAGCTGCTGGACCAAAGAAGCTGGTCCAGGCTAGTACTCTCTCTCTGACTTGAATCATCTAAGAACTTGTGTTTGATTTTATTTTTTGTGCCAAGGAATGTTTATGGGGATTGTTACAAGTATTTGGAACAGCATCATTAAGTTGGATTTTCGGAATGGTTAAGTTATTCGTTATTCTGTTTTTTGTTGTTTGTGTTTCATTCAATAATTTTGTAAATAAATTCTGTTTTGTTTAAAACTGTGGTTTGACCAGCTGATTCTCTCCTGGAATATCTACTTTACACCTGCTTAAAACAACGAGCAAAGTTAGGGACTGGGCAACCTTGTTGAAATGTTTTAAGGGGCCTGGCCTGATCCATAACAATCTGGTTAAAAAGAAGACTTGCATGTTGAAATAAGTCTAATACTTCGTGCCACTTGATTATCAAGTTCTTTGTAATTGTATAACTTTCCTTGGTACTCAGTTTTAAACTTTTTTTGTACATTAAATACTGGGCATCAAAATATAAGAAATAACAGCTAAGCTCACCTGGTTTCTTTCATGTTTGAATCTGATTTTGTTGGTTTAAGCATCATTCTGAGTCTTAAGCATATAATTTTGCTGGCACAATAATGCAAGTCTTGAGAGTATGTTGCATTATTGCTAATGCCTCCTTTCAATGAATTTGAACAGAAACCATGCATTCCAATCTGTTGGGCGAAAAAATTCTCCAGCAGTATTTGAAAAGAATTGACTTTCTCCCACGGCACGGTGGCACAGTGGTTAGCACTGCTGCCTCACAGCGCCAGAGACCCGGGTTCAATTCCTGCCTCAGGTGACTGTGTCTGTGTCTGCGTGGGTTTCCTCCGGGTGCTCCGGTTTCCTCCCACAGTCCAAAGATGTGCGGGTCAGGTGAATTGGCCATGCTAAATTGCCCGTAGTGTTAGGGTAGGGGTAAGGGAGGGTTGCGCTTCGGCGGGTCGGTGTGGACTTGTTGGGCCGAAGGGCCTGTTTCCACACTAAGTAATCTAATCTAATCTAAACTAATATCGACAGTCACAGGTGAAATGCTGGAAGATTAGAGGGTGGCTAATGTTGTGCAGCTATTTAAGGCTGCAGGGAAATGTCTGGGAACTACAGACTGGTGAGCCTAACATCTGCTGTGGGTAAGCTGTTAAAGGAGGTTCTGAGAGATGGGATCTATAGACATTTGGAGAGGCGCAGACTCATTTGGGATAGTTAGCATGGTTTTGTGTGGGGGAAATCGTATCTTATGAATTTGATTGAGTCTTTTTTGAAGAGGTGACCAAGAAAGTCAGTGAGGGCAGTGCAGTAGACATTGTCTACATAGACTTTAGCAAAGCTTTTCACAAGATACTGCATGGTAGGTTGTTGAATAAGGTTAAATCTTCTTGTCCAACCCTGCATTGTAGAAAAATCGTGCTTTAGAAACAGTGCTTAGAGTTGGAGATGTAATCCCATTACAGCCAACACATGTTTAAAAAGTTAGCACTTTTGAAACTGTATTCCCAATTTGTCAATCGCATTACTGAATTTGCATTAATGAAACGAGCATTATAGCAGAATGATGAGTATACTGGACAATGAAGAGGGATATCTGGGAATGCAGCGAGATCTTGATCAACTGTGCCAGTGGGCTGAGGAATGGCAGATGGAATTTAATTTAGATAAATGCAAGATGTTCCATTTTGATAAGGCAAAACAGAGCAGGACTTACACAGTCAATGGCATGGCACTGGGGAGTGTTGTAGAACAAGAGATCTTGGGGTGAAAGTTCATAGCACCATTGAAAATGGAGTCACAGATAAATAGGGCAGTGAAAAAGGCTTTCAACATGTAATTTTCATTGGTCAGAGTATTGACTGTAGGAGTTGAGACATCTTGTTGCAGCTGTACAAGACATTGGTGAAGCCACATTTGGAGTACTGTGTGCATTTCTTGTTGTCCTACTTTAGAAAGGATAGTATTGAACTAGAAAGAGTACAGAAAAGGTGTTCTAGGATGCTACCGTGGCTTGGTTTAAGTTATACGATTATGTTGGATAGGCTGGGACTTTTCTTTTACTAGAGCGTAGGAGACTGAGGGGTGACATTTGTGGGGGTGTATAAAATCATGAGATGCATGGGTAAGGTAGATAGCCAACAGCTTTTCCCCATGGTAGGAGAGTCTACAACTAGAGGGCATAGAGTCAGAGACATTAGGGATATTTAAGCAACTGCTGGACAAGCACATGGGCGGCAGTAAATTGAGGGGTGTGTAGATTAGATTAGATTAGATTAGATTAGATTACTTCCAGTGTGGAAACAGGCCCTTCGGCCCAACAAGTCCACACCGACCCGCCGAAGCGCAACCCACCCATACCCCTACATTTACCCCTTACCTAACACTACGGGCAATTTAGCATGGCCAATTCACCTGACCCGCACATCTTTGGACTGTGGGAGGAAACCGGAGCACCCGGAGGAAATCCACGCAGACACGGGGAGAACGTGCAAACTCCAGATTAAGATAAATTCTCAGCACAACTATTATTCTTGTTTAACGTGAGTCCAGAGGGGCAATTTTTTATTTTGCAGAGGGTGGTAAGTGTCTGGAATGGGCTGCAGAATTAGTGGTGAAAATGAGTACAAATTCATCATTTAAGAACTATTTAGACAGGTACATAAGTTGGATAGGTATGGAGGGTAATGGACCAAATGCAGGCCAATGGGACAAGTTTTATATTATGAAAACTGGGTAGCATGAGCAAATTGGGTCGAAGGGTCTGTTTCTATGCTGTAGAATCCAAGATGTCAAAAATCAAATTGCAGGAACACTTCAAAGAAGAGTCATATTGGACAAAAAATATGAAATGTTTCTCATTTCACAGATGTTTCTAGTCCTGCTGAATTTCTCCAGCACTTTGTTTTTATATCAGATTTCTAGCATCTGAAGTATTTTGCCTGTGTTACCACAAAGAAGAATGGCTTTTTATCATGTTTGTAGTTTGGTCGTCTCACCATGACCAAATTGGCCACCCAGCTACCAGCCATTACTGCACTGCAGAAATACTGTACTTTATTAGCTGTAAGGTGCTGTGAGATGTCGAGAAAATGAGCTTTTATCATTTCACACCAGGGACTTTGTGGAAGGAGTAAGTATTTCCAGGTTTAATGTAGCAGGAAGCAGATGCAGTCCAAAGTTACACGACTCAACTTTTACAAGTGTGTGATTTTTCTTTTTCTCCAGTGATCACACCTGTCTTCCATATCATTTCTCTTTTGAATGAGACTGATGATTTAATGTTAGTCAATGCCAGTATTCCAAATTTGTTTCAATAAGCAGTGGTTGGAGAGTTGCCCAAAGGCAGCTTAAATCTGTTCCATTCTATTTATCCCATGTCAGGATTGCATTGAAATCCAGGGCCCTGATGAAAAAGCCACACACTGACCTGCTGTGCTCAGTTCTGTCTAAAATTACGTAAATCCTTTCTCCTTCTGTCATGAAAAAAATTTGTGGCCTCTTTAATCTTAAACAGCAATTTGACATTACAAAACTTCCCAGTCCCTCCCACCCACACTCATCCTCCCACCTGTGTGCATATATATATTGAGAAGGATGTTGTGAAACTTGAAAGGCTTCAGAAAAGGTTTATGTTAGATAAAAACAATGACTGCAGATACTGGAAACCAGATTCTGGATTAGTGGTGCTGGAAGAGCCCAGCAGTTCAGGCAGCATCCAAGGAGCAGTAAACTTGACATTTTGGGCAAAAGCCCTTCATCAGGAATACCCTTCATCAGGATTTATAAGGATGTTGCCAGGGTTGGAGAATTTGAGCAGTAGGGAGAGGTTGAATAGGCTGGGGCTATTTTCCCTGCTACGTCGAAGGCTAAGTGGTGAGCTCATAGAGATTTATAAAATCATGAGGGGCATGGATAGGATAAATAGACAAAGTCTTTTCCCTGGGGTGGGAAGTCCAGAACTAGAGGGTATAGATTTAGGGTGAGAGGGGAAAGATATAAAAGGGACTAAGGGGCAACTTTTTCATGCAGAGGGTAGTATGTGTGTGCAATGAGCTGCCAGAGGAAGTGGTGGAGGCTGGTACAATTGCTACATTTAAAAGGCATCTGGATGAGTATATGAATAGGAAGGGTTTGGAGAAATATGGGCCGGCTGCTGGCAAATGGGCTAGATTAGTTCCGGATATCTGGTTGGTATGGACCTATTGGACCGAAGGGTATGTTTCCGTGCTGTACATCTCTATGACTCTCTAGGCAAGATTCTAATATATATGCAATTCTGACTCAAATCTTAACTATCCTACTCTTTTGGACATCAGCTGATAGGATGAAAAGAAGCCGATGGCAATTGGTGCTACCGATGTTTACAGTAGCTAAAGCACTAATTCGCTTTTTATGACTTTCAGATCTGACCTATCCGCTCCTGAGTGGCTACTTTGGACTCACCCAAACCTCTTCTAATTGCTTTCACACATTTGCTAGTGCTAGCTGACTTACACTGGCTCTCAATTTTAAAAAAAGTTATCTTTGTGTTCAAGTTGATCTGTTGCCTTGCAACCCTCGAAGAACGCTGCATTCTTTCAAGTTTCACTGTTGTTGTTCTGATTTTTAATCTTAAACTTTGGAAATCCCTTCCTAAACCTCTTAACCCCACCTTTTCTTTGAGCCACTCTATAAAATCTGTCCCTTTTAAGTTTGAACTCATTGCATTTATTATTTTTGTCTAATTTTGCTCCTGAAAAGCGCAGTAGGATTTATTATATTGAAGATACTATACAAATATAAGCTAATGTTTTAAACAGTAGCCTCTTCTGTATCAACTTGAACATAAAACTGATTCTTCAAGCACTGTTCTTTTGCTTCTTTCATGATCTACATTACTATACAGTTTCTCACTTGCTCTGATCATTTCTGCCTTTACAATGATGACTATTAGTGAGCTGCATCCCTACTTCTGTTACTATATTACTTTAGCTTTGATGGTATTAGGCAAGAACTTTCAAAAACTGATTGGGGGCAGATGTTCGCAGTTAAAGGGACAACAGGAAAATGGGAAGCCTTCAGAAATGAGATACCAAGAATCCAGAGAAAGTATATTCCTGTTAGGGTGAAAGGAAAGGCTGATAGGTATAGGGAATGCTGGATGACTAAAGAAATTGAGGGTTTGGTTAAAAAAAAGAAGGAAGCATATGTAAAGTATAGACAGGATAGATCGAGTGAATCCTTAGAAGAGTATAAAGGCAGTAGGAGTATACTTAAGAGGGACATCAGAAGGGTAAAAAAGGGACATGAGATAGCTTTGGCAGATAGAATTAAGGAGAATCCAAAGGGTTTTTACAAATACATTAAAGACAAAAGGGTAACTAGGGAGAGAATAGGGGAGAGAATCAGCAAGGCAGTCTTTGTATGGAGCTGCAGGAGATGGGGCAGATACAAAACAAGTATTTTGCATCAGTATTTACTGAGGAAAAGGATATGGAGGATATAGAAAGTAGCAAAATAGTTGGTGACACCTTGCAAAATGTCCATATTACAGAGGGGAAGTGTTAGATGTCTTAAAACCATTATCAAGGTGGATAAATTCCCAGGACTTGAGGTGTACCCTAGAACTCTGTGGGAAGCTAGAGAAGTGATTGTTGGGCCTCTTGCTGAGATATTTTTTATCATCGATGGTCACAGGTGAGGTGCCGGACGTCTGGAGGTTGGCAAACGTGGTGCTACTGTTTAAGGGTATTAAGGACAAGCCTGGGAACTATAGACCATTGAGCCTGATGTTGGTGGTGGGCAAATTGTTGGAGGGAATCCTGAGGGACAGGATGTACATGTATCTGGAAAGGCAAGTACTGATTAGGGATAGTCAACATGGCTTTGTGTGTGGGAAATCATATCTCTCAAACTTGATTGAAAAGGCAGAGCAGTAGATGTGATCTATATGGACTTCAGTAAGGCGTTCAACAAGGTTCCCCATGGGAGACTGGTTAGCAAGGTTAGATCTCACATAATACAGGGAGAACTAGCCATTTGGATACAGAACTGGCTCAAATGTAGTAGACAGAGGGTGGTGGTGGAGGGTTGTTTTTCAGACTGGAGGCCTGTGACCAGTGGAGTGCCACAAGGATTGGTGCTAGGTCCTCTACTTTTTGTCATTTACAAAAATGATTTGGATGCGAGCATAAGAGGTACAGTTAGTAAGTTTGCAGATGATACCAAAATTGGAGGTGTAGTGGACAGCGAAGAAGGTTACCTCAGATGACAACAGGATCTTGACCAGATGGGCGAATGGGCTGAGAAGCGGCAAATGGAGTTTAATTCAGATAAATGCGAGGTGCTGCATTTTGGGAAAGCAAATCTTAGCAGGACTTATACACTTAATGGTAAGGTCCTAGGTAGTGTTGCTGAGCAAAGAGACCTTGGAGTGCAGGTTCATAGCTCCTTGAAAGTGGAGTCACAGCTAGATAGGATAGTGAAGAAGGTGTTTGGTATGCTTTCTTTTATTGGTCAGAGTATTGAGTACAGGAGTTGGGAGGTCATGTTGCAGCTGTCCAGGCCATTGGTTAGGCCACTGTTGGAATATTGCATGTAATTCTGGTCTCCTTCCTATAGGAAGGATGTGAAACCTGAAAGGGTTCAGAAAAGATTTGCAACGATGTTGCCAGGGTTGGAGGATTTGAGCTATAGGGAGAAGCTGAACAGGCTGGGCTGTTTTCCCTGGAGTCGGAGGCTGAGGGGTGACCTTATAGAAGTTTACAAAATATGAGGGGCATGGATAGGATAAGTAGACAAAGTCTTTTCCATGTGGTTGGGGAGTCCAGAACTAGAGGGCATAGGTTTAGGGTGAGATGAGAAAGATAGAAAAGGGTCCTAAGGGGCAACTTTTTCATGCAGAGGGTGGTACGTGTATGGAATGAGCTGCCAGAGGGAGTGGTGGAGGCTGGTAAAATTGCAACATTTAAAAGGCATTTGGATGGGTATATGAATAGGAAGGGTTTGGAAGGATATGAGCTGGATGATGGCAGGTGGGACCGGATTGAGTTGGGATATCTGATCAGCATGGACATGTTGGACCGAAGGGCCTGTTTCCATGCTGTGCATCTCTATGACTCAGTGACCCTAAATATCTTCAAATATGTACATGACCAAATTATGCCATGTTTCGACTATGATTTTAATATTGTTGGGCTTAAAAATTACACTTTTCCACATATGTGCAATTGTAAAGTATTTCAGTTGAGTGTTATAATCTATTGTTCTTTTCCAAAAAGGACAATGATAAGACAGGCTCCCGTACTTTAGCAACAATTCATGAGAACAGGCATGGAATAGAGGGATGCAGATTACGTGCAGGGAGTTGAATTAATTTAGTGCATCATGGTTGGCATAAGCCTGCTGGACTGAAGGGCTTGATCCTGTGTTGTAATGTTCTAAATATTGTTCACTGAAAACAAGGTAAACATCTGCAAAAGAATGCATTCGATGTGCCAGATTATAATATATACGCTTTGCAATTTACATCAATTTCTAGTAAACAATTATTAATTCTTTGTATACTACCACTACGAAGAACGAAGTTGTCAGCCAAAAGTGTTTTCATCACTGCAAAATTAAATAAAACCTGTTTCTTAAAATTCCGTATTCAGTCATTGCCAGAATACTAGTTTGTTTTTGCTTCTGAATCAAGGAGCAAAATTCTGTTCATATTGGGGGTGTGTAGAAAGAGAAAGAGATCTGAGGCAGCAGGTGTACTGGTGCTCCCCATTGACACCAATGTATCAATGAACATTGTAGAATTACGTTTATATTTGTGTTGGCTTTTTTAACATCCTCACTGGGTGATGACGCAGTTGAATTAATCAGATATAATAGCATTTGAAGTGAATGTCAAAGTTTTTTCCCTTTTTATCTGTAAGATTGACTGTCTTTGACATGAAAAGAGAACTCAAACTGAATCAATCGGAATGTTTGGCTGGATAGAAGGGGAGGAGCCATGAGGCAGCTGGCATCACCAAGCAGAGTGAGACCCCCATTATACATAATTGGTCCTACTGAGAGAAATAGGACAGGTAAAGGACTGGGTTTGGCAGTTAGCATCATCGGGATGTAATTAAGGTGAGGATCCTGAGATAGGCAGTTGGCATCACTGAAAGGAGCAAGTGAGATGAAGACACTGCGTGGCAGTATGATGTATAGCTTGGTGAACTGATTGAAATTGGTTTTCACTCCACTCCAGAGAAAGTAATTATCTCAAGACCATGAATTGCTGGAAAAACTCAGCAGGTTTGGCAGCATCTGTGGAGAGAAAGCAGAGTTAATGTTTTGGGCCCAGTTACCCTTCTTCAGAACTTCAGAAAGGAGCTACTTGTTTGAGTCTCTGGTAAATGATTAAAGACTTCTGTTTTGTTAAATTTTACGTGTTTAGGAGGTGGTGGTAAAGGTAACAAAATATGCAAGAGGCAAACAACAAGAAAAGAATAGGAACCAGAATTAGATCAGGGAGGTTTAAAACGGGGCAAGAGAATGGTGGAGATTTCAGATTTGGGAGTTGTCATAAAATCAGTAGTGTGACATCACTGGGAAACTTAAGGAGATCAGGGAAAGCTGAATAAGATGGATGAGTTAAGAATCAGAATCTTAACAAACTGATTCCTGGCAAAGTAGATTTGTTGTTCAAGGTGAGATCTGGTTGCCTAGACCTGTATTAGAGTTCAGAAGAATGAAGGGATCTCATTGAAACTTAAGATTTTGACAAGGCTGGGCAGACTGAATGCAGAGATAATGTTTCCCTTGTCAGGGGGTGGAAGTGGGAGTCCAGCGCAAGTTATCGCAGTCTTAGGATATAGAGTCAGGAAGATGTACAGCATGGAAACAGGTCCTTCTCGTCCAACTCATCCGTGCTGATCAGATATCCTATATTAGTCTTATCCCATTTGTACTATTTAGATTAGATTACTTACAGTGTGGAAACGGGCCCTTCGGCCCAACAAGTCCACGCTGACCCTCTGAAGAGCAACCCACCCAGACCCATTCCCCTACATTTACCCCTTCACCTAACACAATGGGCAGTTTAGCATGGCCAATTCACCTATTTGGCCCATCTCTGCCTAAATCATTCCTATTCGTATACCTGGGTGCCTTTTTAAATGTTGTAATTGTACCAGCCTCCACTTCCTCTGACAGCTGATTTCATACACCACACTGAGAAAAAGTTGGCCATTAGGTTCCTTTTATATCTTTCTCCTCTTACCCTAAACCTATGCCATCCAGTTTTGGTCTCCCCCTCCCATGATTTTATAAACCTCTGTAAGGACACCTCTCAGCCTCTGAAACTCCAGGGAAAATAGTCCTAGCCTATTCAGCCACTCTCTCTATAGTTCAAATCCTCCAACCGTGGCAACATCCATGTAAATCTTTTCTGAACCCTTTCAAGTTTCATAACATCCTTCCTATAGGAGGGAGACCAGAAATACATGCAAGACTCCAAAAGTGGCCTAACCAATGTCCTGTACAGCCTCAGCATGACCTCCCAACTCCTACACTCAATGCCCTGACCTATAAAGGAAAGCATGCCAAACACAATCTACACTATCCTATCTACTTAAACTCCACTGTCAAGGAACTATGGATTTGCACTCCAAGGTCTTTTTGTTTAACAACACTCCCCAGGACCTTACCATTTAGTGTATACATCTTGCCTTGATTTGCCTTTCCAAAATGCAGAACTTCACATTTATCTAAATTAAACTCTATCTGCAGCTCCTTGGCCCATTTACCCATCTGATCAAGATCCTGTTGTACTCTGAGATAACCTTCTTTGCTGTCCACTACAACCCCAATTTAGGGTGTCATCTGCAAACTTACAAACCACACCTCTTATGTTCACATCCAAATCATTTATTAAAAGCAGTGGACCCAGCACCAATCCTTGTAGCAACCACTGGTCATAGGCCTTCAGTCTGGAAAGCAACCCGCTACCACCACCTTCTGTCTTCTTCCTTCAAAAGCCAGTTCTGTATCTAAATGGCTCGTTCTCCCTGTATTACTTATGATCTAACCTTGCTAACCAGCCTAACTTAAGGAGCCTTGTTGGATGCCTTACTGAAGTCCATATAGATCACATCCGTCACTCTGTCCTCACCAGTCCTTTTCGTTACTACTTCAAAAACCTCTTTCAAGTTAGACATAATTTTCCATGCGCAAAGCCATATTGACTGTCCCTAATCAGTCCTTGTCCTATCCAAATACATTTAAACCTTGTGCCTCAGGATTGCCTCCAACAACTTGCCCACCACTGATGTTAGGCTCACCGGTCTATGCTTCCCTGGCTTTTCCTGACCACCTTTTGTAAATAGCCAACCTCCAGTCTTCTAGCACCTCACCTGTGACTTTTGATGATCCAAATATCTCAGCTAGGGGCTCTGCGATCACTTCTCTAGCTTCTCAGAGTTCCAGGGTACACCTGATTAGATCCCAGAGAATTATCCACCTTTATGCATGCTAAAACATCCAGCATCATCACCTCTGTGATGTGGACCTTCTTCATGATGTCGCTGTTTGTTTCCCCATGTCCTATATCTTCGATTCTGGATTAGTGGTGCTGGAAAAGCACAGCAGTTCAGGCAGCATCCGAGGGGCTCCTCCGATGCTGCCTGAACTGCTGTGCTTTTCCAGCACCACTAATCCAGAATCTGGTTTCCAGCATCTGCAGTCATTGTTTTTATCTATATCTTCCATATCTTTCTCAGCAGTAAGCACTGATGCAAAATACTTAATTAGTATCACCCCCATCTCCTGTGGTTCCACATATAGGTGACCTTGCTAATCTTTAAGGGGCTGTATTCTCTCCCTAGTTACCATTTTGTCTTTAATGTATTAGTAAATTCTTTTGGATTCTCCTTAACCCTATTTATCAAAGTTATTTTATGTCCCCTTTTTGCCCTTCTGATTTACCTCTTTAGTATTCTCCTACTGCCTTTGTACTGTTCTAGGGATTCACTCGATCCCTGCTATCTATACACGATGTATGCTTACTTCTTTTTTTGACCAAAACCTCAATTTCTCTAGTCATGTAGCATTCCCTACACCCATGAGCCTTGCCCTTGACCCTAACAGGAACATACTGTCTCTGGACTCTTGCTATCTCATTTTTGAAGGCTTCCCATTTTCTAGCTGTCCCTTTACCTGCAAACATCTACCCCCAGTCAATTTTTGAAAGTTCTTGCCCAATAGTTTCAAACTTAGCCGTCTTCCAGTTTAGAACTTTATATGTGGTAGGCCATTTTGGATTGAGATGAGGAGAACCTGCTTCACTCAATGTGCTGAACCTGTGGAATCCACAGCCATTGGATGCTATGGAGGCAAAGTCACTGAATGCATTTAAGAAAAAGATAGATTTCCAGAAACTCAAAGGGTATGGGAAGACTGCGGAGAGTGTTGAGATATAGAATCAGCCATGATCATGTTGAGGGCAAAATGGCTAACTCCCTATTCTCTGTTTCAATGTGGAATGTTTGGAAGATGAATGTATTGAGTTTTTTAATTTATTAGATTGGAGGCTTGGGCTATTTTAGAATTTTACATTGTGCTGTATGCATTATGAAGTATCTTCATGTAACCAGGCATGAAATTTAATTTCTGGAAATATTAATATTTCTTTATAGGTTTCATTTTTTAATTGGTAAAATGTGTGCATTTGAACTTGCTCATAATTCAAATTTAAAATTCTATCACGGTAAGTCATTCAACTGATTCTTATAAAATTTGCTAGTTTTGGTATGGCACCAATAAAATCCAGTTGATTCTCATCGCCTTTGGGTAAAGGAGTCTTAAGTGCAGAATTTTCCAGAAGACTGCATTTGCTGCAGCGACAATTGAAGGGGTGCACTCGCTGCTAAGCAGTCACGGTGCTGACGCCATCACTGCCAGAGGTAAAGGTAGCTGCATATATTAAAGTTTGGGACTGACCGTGGCATTGAGCAGCTCAAAGATATAACAACTGCAGGATGATTAGAGTCCTAGAGATGTACAGCATGGAAACAGACCCTTTGGTCAACCTGTCCATGCCGACCAGATATCCCAACCCAATGGAGTCCCACCTGCCATCACCCAGCCCATATCCCTCCAAATCTTCCTATTCATATACCATCCAAATGCCTCTTAAATGTTGCAATTGTACCAGCCTCCTCCACTTCCTCTGGCAACTCATTCCATACACGTACCACCCTCTGTGTGAAAAAGTTGCCCTATAGGTCTCTTTTATATCTTTCCCCTCTCACCCTAAACCTATGCCCCCTAGTTCTGGACTCCCTGATCCCAGGGATAAGACTTTGCCTATTTACCCTATCCATGCCCCTCAATTTTGTAAATCTCTATAAGGTCACCCCTCAGCCTCCGATGCTCCATGGAAAACAGCCCCAGCCTGTTCAGCCTCTCCATACAGCTCAAATCCTCCAACCCTGGCATCAGCCTTGTAAATCTTTTCTGAACCCTTTCAAGTTTCACAACATCTTTCTGATAGGAAGGAGACCAGAATTGCATGCAACATTCCAACAGTGGCCTAACCAATGTCCTGTATAGCTGTAACATGAATCCCAACTCCGGTACTCAATACTCTGACCAATAAAGGAAAGCAAACCAAATGCCTTCTTCACTATCCTATCTACCTGTGACTCCATTTTCAAGGAGCTATGAACCTGCACTCCAAGGTCTCTTTGTTCAGCAAGACTCTTCTAATATTTCTCTGTGCAGCTTCTTGAGTTTGAACTATTTCTTTTAGCCTCATAATATTGTTCAGGATTATAATTTTCATAGCCAAGTGGGATGGCGGGCTGAACATTAAGCACAGTGGCAACCTGAGGGCCAGGTCGGATGAGGGTTGTGTTGATGAGCTGAGGATTCAACGTATTGAGTAATTTCTCCTGATTTAAGGTGTCTGCCTTAACTCAGTGATAGAATTATCACCTCTCAAGTGGAGGGTTGTATATTAAAAACTGTCTCTGGAGACTTGAGTTCATTCTCTACCAGGGATGGGGAACCTGTGTCCTTCTAGGCCATTGTGTATGGCCTTTTGAATGAATCCCCATGCCTTCGGCAACATGCACGAGAAATGTTTTCTTGCTTTTCAACCACTTATTGCTGTGAATCTACATTCTCCTACTTAACCAAAATCAAGACGCCCTTAAGGTCACAAATGACGGATACCCATCTCGAGGATCAGCTATAACTGCAAACCTCCATGCTGCAACCAAATATTCAAATGCTTTCCTACAAAAAGCAGTCACAACAAAGTCATTAAGAGGTTAGTTTAACTTTAGAATTACAACTAACATAATGCGGCCTTCCAACATGAAAAAATTCCCCACCTCTGCTCTATACTGACACATTGGTGCAACATTGAGGGAATACAGCACTGTTGGAAGTGTTGAATTAAATGAAAACAGATGCAAATTTAATTTAACAACTGGACATAGAAATCTCACAGCAAAGGAGTTCTGCTTGTGTCTTGGCCAATCTTTGTTCCTAAATTCAAACTTAACTGATGATCAAATCAATCCTTTCATTACTATTCTTCAGACTTTATTGTGTGCAAATTACCTGTTGTATTTCTGCTCACTACAAGAGTGAGTAAGCTGCAACGTAAAATGGAGCATTCTGAGGTTGTGAAGGGTACAAGTTAAATGTTAGCTCTTCCAAAAATGTAGTGAAGAGTATTTATTTAGTGTCAATGCTACATATTCTTGCTATAAATATTGTGTTTTTAAAAATATTCTGATAAGACTTGTTTACTCTTGTAAGACTCCTTTGTTTTCTGTTTGTATTGGTCATTCTGTTCTGAGTTTTTCATCCAGGTTTGGGCTTCTGGTGTTGTTGGCTGATTTGATCCAGATTCCATAAACTGGCAAATTTGTCAAGCTAAGAAAAAGCCACTTGCTCGTTCAAAAGAAGAACGTCTATCCTAACATTTTCATTCTTCAAATTAGTAAAGACTTGTAAAGAGTAGGTGCTTAATTTAACACAAAATGTTTGTCTGAATGTTGAATAATGTAATAATAAGGGTAACAGTTCAGTCTAAATGGAGAAAAATACATTAATTTAGAAAGAATAGATAATTGAACATTATCAATAGACATGATGTGCTAGTAACAAAGGTGGATAAAACGGACAAAAACTGTGTTCCCACTTCTGTGATATCTGGCATCTCCCAGGGGTTCTTCCTTACCTCTGCTTCTCTTGCAACATAACATCAGCCAAGGGCTCAACCTCCCCATCCTGACTGAGAGCTCTGTCATGTGACTCAACATGTCCACATGAGCTGTCGGATTACTTGTTTGTCATTACTTGTTGGGAGACTTGCAACTTCCTTTCATTAAACATTAGGAAGATAGGAACATACAAGATGTTAGTAACTCATAGTATTAAAAACAACTTTCACTCCTCTAATGTTTATTCTTTGTTTGATAATCCTAATCTACAATCCTTTGTTTAATCCTTTCTGTCAGTAGAAACAGTTCCCTTCTGCCCACGTGAAATGCTTTAGAATATTTTGGCATGTTAAAGGCACTGTTTAAATATAAATGAAAGGGAAAACTTTGAAGACATTTGAGAAGGGAAGGATAATTGACAATATATCTGATGTTTATGCCAAATAAAGTACTTGTAGCAAAGCAACAAGCACATTGTGATGGTATGATCAAATTGGATCATTTCCTATGAAATTGCTCCCAAATCAGTCTTAAATTGTACATAAATGAGATAGAATGACATAAGGACCTGTCTAATTTTGTACATTGATGGAAGGCATCCATTTGGAGGAGTTTCTGAATATGTAGAGCAAAGCCTGACTGTGATCTGTTGGAGGAAAATGAAGTAATTTCCTTTGCAGGTTTAGGGGGTAAAATATGAGAGTCAAAGGCCTTCTACTTAATATTTAGCTAAATAGCCAATAAACCTGAAGCCTTTGCAATTAAGACAAGTATAAAGTGTAAGCAACATTTGGACTTTTGCCCCCCCCCCTCAACAACTGCCTTTCTAGACACAGGTACCCTGGAGTGCAATGCAGTTGTTCTCATTCAATCAGAGGACACCCAAGATCTGTTAGTCCCAACCTTTGACCATGCAGAGGAGTATAGTGATTCATCATTATTCATGCCAACAGATGACTTTGTTATTTTTAAAAAAAGCCAAAAGTATATGGCAATGACAGTCAAATGCTAACACATCCACAATATGAAAGATCAAACTAATGACAGTTGATCTTACCAACCCCTGTTGATCCGATGGAGTTTGAATGTTTCACTTTATTAAAAGATGTGTAGGAGGTCAGAATGAAAAAGAAAATTGAGTATCACAATGTATGGAATTATATTATTCAGACAGAGGACAGTCCTGAATTAGTCAATGAAAATTTAAGGAGTCTTGAGTTTTGCATACAGATTTATGAGCATTCTTCCAAATAATAAATTAGTAACAAGATAAAGAGTTTTGTTTTAAGATCTTTGTATTTTGATGGCTCTGAACCTGGAACATTAATTCTTCAATATATGTCTTAAGATTCTAGTCATAGGGCTCTTGCCCATTTTGAGAGATTTATTTTTCAGCTTATCATTTTAGTGGCTGTAATGAAGGTTTTAACTGGTATATTGCATAAGCACTAGAGATTACTGCAGTCTGCAGCTGCCTCTGTTTTGATTAAAGTTCAGTTTAACAATTTCACTTCTTTGGTTCTGTTGTAATTCTATCATCATCATCAAGAAACAAAGTGAGCAAATATTCAACATTTGCCCTTCTTTCCTAGGTAGTATCACATAGCAGCTAATTGAGCTTCCTTTCATTCAATGGTACTAAATTTAACTAGCATAGATTGAATATTCATTGTGTGTGTGTGCGCGTGCTCTCTCTCTCTCTCTCAGCCCTTTAGAGTTACATTAATGGGAATGTACATTAAATGCTTATCTTTTCACATTGTCATGCTCTCACTTTCATTGTATAAGCAATTAATAGATTTTTTCACCTTAACCAGACATTTTCAGCATCTTAAAGTATGGTTTTGCAGCTGTAAAATATGATGTCTAGGCCTGGATTTTACTTGATAGTCTCTTAATGTTTGGAGTGCGTTTACTATTAGTTGCTAGTTGCAGCTTCCATATTTTACAACAAGGCCCCACAAGTAACAAAGTCGATGACTGATCAAATAGTCTGTTTTTGATAGTTTGCTTCAGGGAAGATTGTTGGTCTGGACACCAGAATAATTTTTTGCTATCCTTCAGATAATATCATGCAATCTTTCACATTCAGCAGATAAAGTATATGGGGGTTTGGTTTGCAATCCTCTCTAAAATGCAGCACCCTAAACTTTCCTCTAATTCGGCTGTCAGTTTCAATTTGCAACCTCTTTATTTATAGAATTACCACATTCTAGCATTGACACCTAGGCTACATACCAGTTGAATTAAGGACGTCTCAATGTAGTTTTGTAGTTTTTCAGAGGGGTAAGTTCACAACTATATGTTGTTGTCAAATAATGTATTATGAGAATCTGCAAATCTGTTGCAGCTTCTCTATACAAAGCACAAGAAATTAGGTTGACCACAAAAGATAAAAATGGTGTTGGAATGAATAAACTGGAAGAAAGCTGGTAAGATTCTTCAGTCTGAGTTTACTTTTTCTGACAGGAGGCCAACCCATATGGGGTGACACCTGATTTTGGTATCTCTATCTGCCTGTAATTTTGAAATGCTTGGCACAAAGGCAATGAATTACTAACTCACTTTCAGCTGTCTTAATGATTCCAGCTCAATTGCAGGAGTAGGCATTTCAGATCCACACTGTGGTGATAGGCTTTTGAAGATGCTGCTGGTTCACACTACTTCCAAGGTGTCTTGGACCATGTTCTGAATCTGGGAACCTTTTGGCAATGAAGTTAAATGTTGAGGACTTCACACATGTCATAATGAAATATAGTACTGTATGATAAATTTTTTAATACATGACTGTTTTTAAAAGATCAGTGGTCATTAAGTTGACCAGAATTCTGCAATTTTATCAAGTTTTCACGTGCATTAGATTACTTTACCCACTGGATAAAATGGTCTTCAGAATTGTCTGCCAGTTGTCCCCTGTGGCTTAAACCTACCAGTTAATTTTAGTTCAGCCACATCTTTCACTGTATCCAAGTTTTGACAGATGGCTGAATCTCAAGCTGCCTTCAAAAGATTTAACATATTTTGCTCATTGCAAATGTATGGTGAAGCTCAGGAATTTAGTTCAGCAGGGATTATTGAAATTGTTGTCAAGAGGACTGAGCACATGGTCATGGAGTCTTTTTTTTTAAATGGCTTTTCAGTGTTATGGAGCCTTGCACCGATTTACTGATCTGGGCTATTGTCCCTCTGCATCAACCAGTTTCCACTCCTGTCAAAGGCCTGTTTCTGGAGGCAGCAGCTTATTTTCCAGCCCACCTTACTTCCCCACCACAAAGATAGTGTGAGTGTGCTGGAGGCAGGATTATAATGTCAGAAAATGTCCCAACTCCTGCCTTACTCCTTGTATCTTAACTATTTATTTCAGTGATCAGGTTACTATTAGTTTAACAACTCGACTCATGAAACAAACTTCTTTGCCTGCAGCAGGAGTTTTTGTTCTGGCATCATTTTACATTTTTATTTAATTGTATTTAAAAATGATATAGATGAAGCGTGATTGCATGGTTTTTTTGACTTGGAAAATATTACCATTTCTTCACTGTCGCTGTGTCAAAGTTCTGGAAATCCCTTCCTAAGGGCATTGCGGGTCAACCTACAGCACGTGGACTGCAGTAAGTTAAAATTGCAGCTCATCACCACCTTCTTAGGGATGGAAAATGAATGTTTGCCAAGCCAATGATGCCACGTCTCAGGAGCAGCTATTCTTTTAAAAAAAAACGTAGGAGATATGATCAATGAGTCCACAGATGACACACACAAAAATGTGATCAATAATGAAGTAGAAAGCCTTGGAATAGAGAATGGGTGTAGACTGGCTGGTCAAATGGTTAGAGGAGTGACAAGTAGACTTTAATTCTGAAAAATGAGAGACACTTTTGGGAGGACATGTAAGGCAGGGGAATACACAATGAATTACAGATGATCAGAAGAAACTCGGTGTGTATGTCCATAGATCTTCAAAGGCAGCAGGACAAGTATCTGGAATACTTGCCTTTGTTAGTTGAGGCCATTAATACAAGAACAAGAGCTGTATAAAATGTTAGCTCAAGCACAACTGGAGGACTGGGTACAGTTTGGTTCGTCGCACTACAGGAAGGAAGTGATCACTCCAAAGAGCATGCTAAGGGGATTCACTATGATACTGCCTGGGTAGGTGTTTTTGAAGCTATGAAGAGAGACTGAATAGGCTGGGGTTGTTTTTCATAGAGCAGACTGAGCGGGGATCTGATTGAGGCATACGATCTTATGAGGGGAATAGTTTGGGTAGACAGGAAGAAACTTTGCCACTGAGTAGTGCAATCAGTAACCAGGGTGCAAAGACTTGAGGGGGCCAGGAGTTTAGAGGGAATTTGAGGAAAGTGCTTTTTTTTTCATTGAAAGGGTTGGGAATATCTGAAATTCACTGCCTGAAAAGGTGTTGGGGGCGGAAGCCCTCGTGGCATTTTAAAAAGTATTTAGGCGAACAGTTGAATTGCAGTAACAAAAAAACTAAAGGTGAAATGTTGGAAAATTGGATTAAAGTAGAAGCTTGAAGATTGGCATGGGTATGATATTCCAAATGGCCATTTTCCATTTTGTAAACTGCTTGACTCTGATTCTGTTCTAGTGATGAAGTTTGCTTCCAGAGTCTATACATTTTTCAAGATAGAAGTTAAAAAATTTTTTTTGTTTTTGTGAAACTCAGAATGCTTAGGATAGTGTCTGCCTTTCTAATTTGTACAAAATACAGGCCAGAGACACCACTTCTTCATCAGTTACAGTTTTTACCCATAAATTTCATGATAAAATTTTATCTTTGGGAGGGAAGAAGCTTAAAATCCTAATGCTGCATTTTGACAAAGGTCTGTAATTTTGGTTTATCATTTCTGACAACATTAGTGGAAAATACTGAAAGGAAATGTAATTATTATGTGCGATTACCACCTTGTCTATCATAGTGAAAAGTGTTAACATTGGCTGCTTGACTACTTCAAAGGGAGCTCTCACTTTCACAGTGAAAGCATCCTTGTAAACAGTGCTCCTTGGTACGTAGTTTATATTTAATAAGTTCATATATGCTCTTTTGTAAAAGCCGAGACTTGGCCCTATTTTTCACATCCCCACTAGAGAAGTTGCCCCTTGTTTTTCCACACATCAACCATTGAGTATTAATTGCCTACTTATAAGTACTACCATTTGTTAATTTAAAGGGACACATGGGGACCTTTTTAGATTTTCCTTCACCAGTCCACAAAAGTAATACGTACCACATGATTTATCACAATGTCTTTAAGAAAGAGTCATAAGTACATAGTTCAATTTAAACTGTAGAATTCCCGACTCAGGCGACTGACTGTGTGGAGTTTGCACGTTCTCCCCGTGTCTGCGTGGGTTTCCTCCGGGTGCTCCGGTTTCCTCCCACAGTCCAAAGATGTGCGGGTCAGGTGAATTGGCCATGCTAAATTGCCCGTAGTGTTAGGTAAGGGGTAATGTAGGGGTATGGGTGGGTTTCGCTTCGGCGGGTCGGTGTGGACTTGTTGGGCCGAAGGGCCTGTTTCCACACTGTAAGTCTAATCTAATGTGTTAATAAGCATCAGCATTATAGCCATATTATCACTAACAGAACAAACAGACTGAGGTGAAGAAAGATATTTTGGAATTCAAGGTCACATACAAAATTTACAAAAGTACAATTTATTCAATCAGTAAATGCAAATTTCTCTGTCTGCCACTTGAACTTGAGATTAAACTCATCAAATTTTACTATTTTTCCATCACTATTAAGAGAGGAGTGCCCATCAATTGGCCTGTGTTGGAAAAATGGATGAAACACTGAACTTTGACATGCTAGCAAATAAAACTGTTACCAAGGTTGGTGAAAAATATACATCAGTAGAAAGGTACCTGGCCACAGAAGATGCAGTTCGCAGTGGTACGATCTCACATGCTACTTGTCACAAAAGGTTATTCAAGTACAAATCACTCCTGAAAGGCAATGTTCAGAAGCGCAGTGTCATCTATGTACGTCAGAAAGGCTGGATTAATGAAAGTAGTTGGGAGAAATGGATAAAAGTAAAGTGAAATTTGAAACCCAGAGGACTATACAAAGGAAACAGCTATTCATATTTCACCTTGTCATTAACGTATTAATACAACACAGAAACAGACCCTTTGGTCCGACTCATCCATGCTGACCAGATTTCCCAAACTAAGCTATTTGCCTGCATTTAGCCCACATCCTCCTCAACTTTTCGAAATACATGTACCCATCCAAATGTCTTTTAAATGTTGTAATGGTACTTGCATCTAGAACTTCCTCTGGCAGTTCATTCTGTACACAAACCACCCTCTGTGAAAGATTTGCCCCTCAGGTCCCTTTTAATCCTTTCTCCTCTCACCTTAAAATTGCACGTTCTAATTTTGAACCCTTTAAGTGTGTTCTAAGATTAGTTGGTACTGATATGTCAGTTAAACAAGGCAATTTCATTCTTGTTTAGCTCTTAGACATGTTTACAAATAATCCTCTACCAGACGATATCTGAAAAATGTGGACCAATAAATGAAATGAAAAACAACACTCGGCAAAAATAAGCAAGCAAGCCTCTATTTTAGCAGCATTGTTGTAGAGGACTGGACTGAACCGCGTCCCAATCTATTCAAAAAGATCATTTCAAAAATATGGAATGCCTTGACACAACTGAGGACAGGTACTTGCATATTGATCCTGAAGTCATTACTGGAAATCCATATGATGATATTGTACAACCAAGCTCTTGGGGTGATTTACTTGATAATCACTACCTGAATTATTGTAGGATTTCAAATGAAATGTTGTAGTTAATTCATTAGAGTATTTGTTTATGATGCAATGTATGTTGTTTGTCATGCTACGAAACAAATAAATGGTTAGAGAATTAAGATGAATTCTTGAGTGTTATTTTTGCTTTAGTCCACTGAGCTGACTGTTTTTGGAGGTGTGTAGAATTATATTTGCATGTTAATCCCTCAAAAACACCGCTTGTGGGGGGTGGGGAACTGACCATCTGACTTTTTGCCCCAAAATATTTCAAAAAAAAATTTACATAAGATGATATGTTCTTGCATGTGATGTGATTAGTCATTTGTTGTATTCTAGAACTCAACAGGCTGTTTTCCTGAAAATTGTCAGTCAAGTGTGTGCCAAAAGAAACTGACAATCTTGGAATTTATTGAACTAACTATTTTGTAGTGTAATTATACTATAAAGCATCTTGCACATTTATGCTTCCTTTGGCACTGGCTCCCTAATAGTACACGGCAGAATAACTTTTCTCCAGAAAGCCTAGGAAGCCCTAGTAGGAGGAGTGACTCACTTTGGTCAAATACCGGTTATGTGAAATTTGCATTGCAGTACTGAGGAGCTGTTTGATTTTGGGTAGCTGAGTTAAAGCGGTACTCTGTGCATACTTAGAAATTCTGATTTTAAAACAATGCTGACTTATACAAATCTAGAGGATTTAAGTAAAATTGGATAGGATCCTAAGGAAGTGCAGTCATATTCTACAGGCTTTGATTTCTCTCTGGCTTTATGGGCAGACTCATAAATATAATGATTTTAAGGTTAGATACTCAGCAAGCCAAAGTGTTTAGTGAGCCAGTGCCAAAAGAAGTATAAATGTGCAATATGCTGTATAGTATAATCACACTACAAAATAGTTTAATAAATTCCAAGATTGTCAGTTTCTTTTGGCACACACTTGACTGACAATTGTCAGGAAAACAGCCTGTTGAGTTCTAGAATACCACAACAAATGACTAATCACATCACATGCAAGAACATATACTGTGTAAATGCATATTTTTGGAGACATTTGGGGGCAAAGAGTCAGGTGGTCAGTTTGGTTTTTACACAGGTGGCGTTTTTGAGGGATTAACATGCAAACTTAATTCCACCCATCCCCACAAAAAAAGTCATCTCCGTGGAATAAAGTAAAAACCAATAACACTCAAGAATTTGTTCTAATTCTTTAACTATTTATTTATTTCGTAGCATTACAAACAATATACATTTCATCCAGTGCAACATAAACATATACTCTAACTAATTAACTACAGCATTTCATTTGAAATCATACAACAATTCAGATAGTGATTATCAAGCAAATCACCCCAAGAGTCAAGAGTGTGTTGCTGGAAAAGCACAGCAGGTCAGGCAGCATCCGAGAAGCAGGAGAATCGAAGTTTCGGGCCAGAGCCCTTCATTGGGCTTTTGCCCGAAACGTCAATTCTCCTGTTCCTCGGATACTCCCTGACCTGCTGTGCTTTTCCAGCAACACACTCTCTAATCTCCAGCATCTGCAGTCCTCACTTTTGCCTAAATCACCCCAAGAGCCTGGTTATATAATATCATCATGTGGATTTCCGGTAATGACTTCAGGATCATTGCAGAAGTACCTGTCCTCAGTTGTGTCTAGGTATTCCATATTTTTGAAATGATCTTTTAATAGAGTGTTTTCACAGTGCGATATTACTTTCATTTGAATAAATAGGTGACATACCGACTATTATTATCTCCTTGCACTTCTGTAGCTAAAAATTATTAAAGCCAAACGTTTTAACACAAATTGCTTGGAACAATATAATGACACAGCGCGTATATTCTGCCCGTCATCTTTGCGCAAGCTCTTTCAAAGAACTATCCAGATGGTCCTATTCCCTACTCTTACCCTGGGGAAAAAAAAAATCCCTGTTCAAATATATATATCCAATTCACTTCACTTTAAAAATTATTATGGAATGTTCCTTCATCCACTCAGGAAATGGATTCCAGATCATCATAACTAGCTTTTCTTTGTTTGACCTCTATTTCTTTTGCCAGATATCCTAAATATGTGTCCTCTTTTTACCAGCCTTTCCTTTGCTGCTGTGCTACGTGTGATACTTTTGAAGGGGTGCTTTACAAATCAGTTTGAAATCAGTGATCCTGTGTTCACGATAGCTACCTTTTTAAGGTACAACTGCAATGTGACCAGGAGCTTAACAGAATCATTTTGGAACCCAGCAGAGTGTCTATTCATTGTTTCTTGTGTTTTGTGCTCACCTATTTAGGAAAATTCTTGGATTGGAATGAGAAAAAAATTCCCAAGTATTGAACACTGTAAAGAGCTTTGTGCTTTTTACAACTTGTCAACTGTAATCAGTGTTACAATGTAGAAAAATACAGCAGCCAATTTGTATACATTAAAGCCTCAGATGCAACATAACAAATAGCAGATACTTGGAGAAATTTCATCACCTCCTTTCATTAATTCAAGTGGAAAAGATCCATGAACGTGCTAGTTAGAACTCATTTTAATGATATATTTGATCAACTACTCTCTTCCTGATATCAACACAGATTCTGTACTCCAATAACTAGCCTGAAAATTGAACCCGCAATCTTCTCACTTGTGTAACTTTTAACTGGTTGGCGTCTATGATCTGAGCACTTGTACCTTCTTTATAAATCAATGATTAGTGAAAGAAAACTTTGCAGATTTAGGCTGGTTCTATTCACTTTGGTCTCATTTGATGTAGTAGACGAACAGACATTTTATATACTTCTAAATCAAGTTTAATTTTCAATACTTTGTGAAGGAATTAATCTGTTTGATCTGAATGACTCCTTTTAATAATGTTGGAGTTAGACCTCATGGTGCAGTGGCAATGTCCCTACCCCTAAACCAAGAGACCAGGTTCAAGTCCCACCCACTCCAGAAGTGTATAATAAAATCTCTGAACATGTTCATTTAGAAAAGTGGGTTAATAAAAAAAACACATGTTGGAGTTCTATTAGGGTGTAGATTTACCTTCTATAAGATATTTGACTCTGGACAAATTACTTCTAATCCAGCACTTGCTGCGAGAGTTTGACTGTTACAGAAATGTTCCTGAAGATTCGAGTTTTTACTGTGCATTTTTAAATTGTGATATATCATTGGTGTATAACTTGCTTTGGATTACAGATCTGAATTTGCTTTACCCCAAATCCTGCTTCAGGCGTTTGGATTGATCTATAGAACAATATGCAGCTTCTTTTTGTTTGGATGTCTGATTTGATTTCTGTCAAACTTCAGTTTCTTGCAAGTGAGAGCATGCAGCTGTTGTGTTAATTGACTTGCAAGGCATTAATACTTTAGTGCCATCTGATTTAGTATGGTGCTTAAAATTAAAGTAAAGGGAAAGGTTAACCACTGTCCCATACAGGAGGCGACCAGTTTTCTCCACAGCCTCCCAAGCTTTGTTAATTTTCACTCGAATGGGAATGGCCAACTCCAGAATGTTACTATCAATTTACCAAAAAGTCCATTTTGATAACGTCCAAGGGCCAGAATGCACCATTGGAAACACTTTTGAAATGAATACCATGTGTTAGTTGTTATGAGGCGAGGGGGATAACTGACATTGGTCAGTTAATTTGGCAAAAAATCTTCAACTGAAAGTGAGAGTACTACAAAATAAAATGACTAATTGATTTGTTAGCAATTTACCATAGTAATTTACCTTTGCTACAGACTGAGAGGCCCTCTGTTTCCGAATTCTCTATGGTAGCTAGTTTGTGATACAAGTGGGTTTATGAGACCAGAAAGCACCATACATTTAAAAAGTGGAGAAAAAACAGTGGCTATCAATTAGATGCCACATAGAAAGGTATAATGTGTTCTTAATCTTATCCAATTCCTATTCTGTGCTGTTCCATTTTTCTGTATGTAAGTTTCATAAAAATGCAATTTAAGAAATTGCAAAGCTCTTTAAGACTGTTTAAAGTCTATTTATACACCTGTCAAGAGCCTATTACTGCTGTTGAAATGAGATCCGAACAGGATTATGATTCCAATACAATGTTTTCCTTTCCTGTCTCATATTTCACTGTTCACCTGAAATATGTTGTGATTGGTGCAGAACTTATTCTTTTGCTCTTCTTTCAAATAAGAACCACTGCAAGAAATCAAGCTTCTAATTGCTAACATTATCCACCTAATTCAATCTTTTAAATAACAGCATTTTCTAGACATGGAGTCGTAGGAGTCTACAGCACAGAGAAAGGCCATTTGGCCCATTGAGACTGCGCCAAGCAAAAACAGCCACCTAACTATTCTAATTCCCTTTTCCAGCACTTGGCCCATAGCCTTCAATTCCATGCATAACAAGTGCACAACTAGGTTTTTCTTAAATGGTATGAAGATTTTTGCCTTTATCATCTTAACAGGCAGTGAGTTCCAGATTCTCAGCACCCTCATACTTGTATACATTTCAGTCATGTCTTGCCTCCGCCTCCTCTGCTCAAAGAGAAGCAACTCCATCTATCCAATCATTCTTAATAACTGAAACTCTCCAGCCTTGATAAATCTCCTCTGCAACTCTCCAGTGCAAACACATCCCTCCTCTAATGTAGATACATTATAGTCCTTGCTGTCCCTTGTTCATTTCTCATTCTCGCCAGCTGTAACTGCAACAAGAGGAGTTCATATAAATGGATTCTGAAACTCCAAGCTGACTATCAAATAACGAATAACACCAGACCTTGAACCACATCTGGAGTTCTCACCCTCTCATTAACTTGCTTCTGCAAATTTTCACTATTTCTTATCTCCATTAAAAGAAAATCTCTCTGGGCTGTGCCACTGCAAAATGGTGATAACTCAGCTAATAACCAGATCTTGTCTGTCCCAGCTTCATTAAAAGATTCTGGCCACCAATGTTGTTGTTTTTTTGTTTTGTTTATAGCAGCTTTTCCCTAGCCTTGTCATGATGTGTAAAGATGCAGCTGTGTCTCTTGCATAGCAGATGAGCTAAAATAATTGCTCCTGCTCTTCATTCAAAGTTACCCCTTCTTCAGGATTTGCTGTCCTTCCAATCATGTCTTTTGGCTCAGGGTGTGCAGCAAAGACAGAACCTGTGATTAGAAGATGGCAACAGTGAGTGGGGGAGAAACAAAGTGTAATTGAATAGCTCACCACTCAGATTTTATCTGTCCTGCACTACTACTACATTCCAAGCAGTGCATTATTTTTCCACTTGGAATGAAGACTCCACTTTCAAGTGTTCAGCTCCGTTTCGACTACAGGGAAATTGTATAGGAAACAAATATATACATCGGAGTGACTTTCCTTTCACTTTTCACTCAGCTTTGATTTTATTTTTGTTTTTCTATGCTATTTTGTGCTTTTGATGTTGAATTCACCCACTGTCCCTATACATTGTGAACCTTGTTGGGATTTTTCATAGCTTTTTTTGCTCAATTTGATTTGAATGATATTCTTTTGGATTGTTATCTTTTTTGAGTAAAACTTGTTAGTTACTTCATTATCTATATCTGAACTGCCAGAAGTAGAGACATGAGTAAGTTGATGTCTTTTGGCATCAAGAAGAGATACACTTAATGAATTGTCCTTTCTTTGTTCATGAGATGTGGGCATTGCTGGTGAAGCTGATATTGCCCTCCCCTAATTGCCCAGGAGGTGGCTAGGAGTTGACCACATTGTTGTGGGTCTGGAGTCATATGCAAACCAGACCAGCTAATGGTGGCAGATTTTACTCCCTAAAGGACTTTAGATTTTGTAACAATCACTAATGGTTGCAAAGTTGATAATGAGAGCAGCTTTTTAATCTCAGATTTTTATTGAATCCATTTTACCATTTGCAGTGGTGAGATTTGAATGCATGTACCCAGAACATTTGAATGGGTCTCTGCATTACTAATCCAATGACATCAGCACTATGCTACTGCCTTCCTCAGTTACTCCACTGCAACACATTTGGTGTCTTCTGTCTCTGAAGCTGCATATTTACTCTGTTTTGAAGATATTTTAGTCATTTGTGTAACTTCAAGTTACCTGCTGTAATGTGGTTTGTGATTCCTTCACTGTGTTTAGTATTAATTGGATTTGATATTTAATAATGCATGCTACTAATCCAATTCCTCCAGTATTTACTGAAGGAAAATGCGGTTTGGATTGGAATCCATGCAAACAGTGCATGTTGGCAAAATATTTCCACTGAATAGCAGATCAGCAACAGAATTTTAAATAAGTCTCAACATAAGCTTTTTGTTCATATTCTGATTCATTGCTGAAGTGACAGATATACCAAATTTATCAGACAAGTTTGAAAAATACGTTTTATATCCTATTGGAATGTGACTGCTTTATTTCTTGTTCATGTTTCAAATGTTTGTCTTTGTTTTTAGTGTAAAATCATGCACCAAATGAACTTGTTCCATGAATAATATGATAGGAAAAGGTATTTTCTTAAAATTAACTCTTCAATTTTCATTTGTATAGTTTCTTTACAATATTTTGTTGGCAATGAAGTTGTCTAAAGTGGTTAAACAGTACAGTCAATTTTTCTTATCCCTTTCTATTCACCGACATGTATGTAAACATTTAGTTTATTTTTGATTTTGGGATATAAATATTTGTGTACTGTACATAAATATCAAGAGCTGGCTCTTACCAGTTTATTTTCATCAGTTTATCTTCACTGCTTGCATCAGTTGTTTTTGTGAGTACAGGAGAAATTTTCAGTGGCACTTTCTACGGTATATGGGGCTGACTGTTTTTCATACAATGTTTGTTTAAATTCTAAGTGCAGAGTTGAGACCAAGCTTGTATTACAAAGTAAGCTGAAGGCCAGTTGGAGGAACTTGGAACACATTTCTGAACATGTGGAACCTTGCTTAACATTATACAGAGACTACTTGTATATGGTACTGCTAATTTATCATTGACCTCAAAATGGCTGTCTCCATGTCGGTTCAGAAAGCTGCAGTTTCTTGGTACAAATTAATCATCTTTGGCTTCCACGAAGTTTTTCTTTGAGTACAAATTGATATTAATTTAACACATGTCTTCAAGGATTTGAAAAAATGACTATTTACCTTTTCCTCAGAGATTATTAAGAAAGCTATTTGCCACACAGCTCCTATGTTCAAGAACCTTTTATCTAGTCCAGGGATACAATTAAAAACATTGCCAGTTATAAATCACACAACACCAGGTTATAGTCCAACAGGTTTAATTGCAAGCACACTAGCTTTTCGAGCGCTGCTCCTTCATCAGGTGGTTGTGAAGAAGTGGCACTCCAAAATCTGTTGGAATTTAACCTGGTGTTGTGTGATTGTTAACTTTGTACACCCCAGTCCAATACCGGCATCTCCAAATCATTGCCAGTTATATTCTTTATAGTCAGCATTATAGCCTTGTTGTGAAAAATTCAATCTAAAATAAAAAATTGTCAGTCTCAATTTGGTGGAGTTATAATAATTTTCTTTGTTTAAAAATGCCACCGGGTACTCAAATTGTGGATGGGGATCTTTTGGTGGAAAAGCACATGGATTGGCACATTTTCCATTTCAAATGAAAGGGAGGATTTCTGTGTAAGGTTGACTCTAGTAATAAAGAACTTGGGTTCACCTAATGACATTTGTATTTTCTGAGTCCACAAAAAACTTGAGAATAAATGATTTGCTGTTGAGGTTTTGTCACTTTAAAAGAAAATCGCTATCAGTTGTATGCTGCAAGTTCCTCCAAGCATTCATGATCAATCAGTTAGTCTACTTTTAGTGGCATTGAGGATTGAATGTTTAGTAGAATGTCATGGGATCTTTTCCATCCCCCTGAAAAGACATATAAGTTTTTTCTTTTTTTTTAATAGATATTTTTATTGGGAATTTAACATTTTGACAAATTTACAAAAATAAGCAGAATTTTCAAGCACAAACATTAATATAAAAATAGATCTTAAATATATAATCATCAAAATTCAACTAATCCACAATCATCCAGAGTGTATAGTTGAGTCGCTTACATCCTTCAAATAAGAGAAAATGTTCTCTAATACACTCATAACAGTATGATAAAAAGGAAGTTATTTCCAAACAATAAGAACAAAAAAAAATTAAACATGTTTGAATGGAGATCTTCCCCCTTGTTCTCAGGGGGCCTTACTACCTTTCCAACGTTCCACCATATCCTCTCCCAAACAGTGTCCCACCCTCGACCCGGGCGCTCCTTAATAGGATTTAGATATAATACCGAGCTAGAGTTAACAGTGAGCGCCCCACCCCCACCCCTCCCCACCCACACCTGAGTATATCTGCTAGCATCAATGCCACGTACAAACACACATAACTATAAAATTACAACTCCAACAGATTACAGTTAAGTATAATAACATAGCAAGGAAGACAACCCCGCTCCCAGAGGCAAAAGTAAAGTAGAATAAAGTATCCATTTCTCCCCACGGAGTGTGGGAGAGGCAAGCCAACATAAATTGTCTCTTACGATTTATTTAACAGAGTCTAAAAGTTTCTTGGCCTCTTCCGATGATCTAAAATTATACTCGGATCCTTCGTGGGTAAAGCATAACGTCGCTGGGTAGCGTAAGGTGTATTGAATATCTAAGTCCCTTAAACATTTCTTCACCTCATCAAATGCCTTCCTTCTTCGTGCCAAAGCCGGGGAGAAGTCCTGAAATAACATAATCTTGGATCCTTCATGGATCATGGCTTTAGGATCTTTTCCAAGCTTTCTGGAGGCATCCAGGAGTATCTGCCTCTCCCTATAACTCTGCAGCCGGAACAGGACCGGGCGTGGGCGCTGGTTTGGGCCAGATCCGCGTACTGCGACCCGGTAGGCCCACTCCACCCTTACCCGGTCAGTTTCAGCCCCCAGGTTTAAAAGCTGGGGCAACCATCGCTCCAGAAATACTACTAACTGTCCCTTCTCTTCTTGTTCTTGAAGGCCCAGAAGACGGATATTCTTTCTCCGATTTCTATTATCCAGGTCATCCATGTAGATTTCAAAGGCCCTGACTCTCTGCTCCAGAGCTCGCACCTGTTCTGCAGCTGTTTGTGCTGCAGCCTCGGAGGTCGTGGCCTTTAGCTCCGCCCCCACCACTCGGCCGTGTAATTACTCGAGAGCCTGGCTGTACTTTTGTAACTTTTCTTCGAATGCATTCCATCTCTGTCCGGATTCTGCGATGAAATTGACGAGTGTCGATTCCAATCTAGCAATCATCTCTATAAGGCCTGTTTTTACATCAGCTGCAGCCGGAGGAGAGGAGGTTGGGGGAGGGGTCTTTGTTTTCTGAGAGCTGCGGGGTCCCTTTGATTTACTCATTATCCACTCAGTATTAGACTGTTTAAATATAATATTCAGCAGCTAATTAAGATTAAAGAAATTTTTTGGGTGGTTTGGCAAGTGTGGTGGGGGCAGGAAACCCACTTTTCCCAGGTTTTGGGAAGGGCTCTGTAGACTCAGACTTGCTGAGTCGCCGCCATCTTGGATCTCCCCATAAGTTTTTTCTTAATAAAGCACTGCTGCCTCACAGCGCCTGAGACCTGGGTTCAATTCCCGACTCAGACGACAGACTGTGTGGAGTTTGCACGTTCTCCCTGTGTCTGCGTGGGTTTCCTCCGGGTGCTCCAGTTTCCTCCCACAGTCCAAAGATGTGCGGGTCAGGTGAATTGGCCATGCTAAATTGCCCGTAGTGTTAGGTAAGGGGTAAATGTAGGGGTATGGGTGGGTTGCGCTTTGGCGGGTCGGTGTGGACTTGTTGGGCCGAAGGGCCTGTTTCCACACTGTAAGTCTAATCTAAAATATAGGCTAGAAGATTGTGCACGCTAAAGGTAAGAAGATACAGCTGCCACTGAATTTTGTTTTGGTCCTGTTTAAAATATACAACTCCCTTAAGGTTTTGGGGACAGCTTTGAAGTGTTATGCAATAGCAAAATAATGGTTATCTCAAATGTGAGTAACTTTGAGAACACAATAGAGATGTTTGGTGTTCCATATGAGCTTGGATGTTCAAGATTGTCAATAAATGGCTTGTGTTGAATCATCAAAAAAGTATTTCTACTTCTAAAAGAATGAAGTTTAAATAATTTTAAAGAAAATTATACTTAACTGATTTACAAAAAAACTTAAAATCTTGAAAATAAATATTTACATGAAGGTGAATGAAACCTCTATGTTCTGAGCATGTGCAATTTGAAAGATGTTAACAGTTCACATCGATTAAATAACAAATTAATGGTACTTTACAAGTACAAGTATATATGCGGTGTTTATTCATGTGAAGAACAAGCAAAACTTGAGGAACCCCTGAATTGAACGAGACTGCGCCTTCAGTTTAAAAGAAAAATGTAATATTTTGAATATCTCATTCTTGGAAAAACAGAAATTTGAACAAGTCATTGAAGATGACCACTATCTGTATAACCATGTATCCGTACCATCCAGGAGTGGTGTGAAATTCAGCACTGTATTTTAACTAACTGTATTGTCGTGTTTTATTATTTTATTCAAATGCCTGTGTCTTGTTTTTTTTCAGATATGCTGTTAGTCCAGAGAACATCATCCTGTATGGTCAAAGCATCGGTACTGTCCCAACGGTAGATCTTGCATCACGCTATGAATGTGCAGCTGTTATTCTTCATTCCCCTCTTATGTCTGGCTTGCGAGTGGCATTCCCTGATACCAGGAAAACTTACTGTTTTGATGCATTTCCAAGGTAAGTGTAATTGATGTTGACGTCTTGAAGTAGTGAAACTTTATAATTTGTGCACGATGTAAGTTGTTAACAATTAAATACTGAAAAGTTGCATTTAGAGTCACAGTCATTGAGATGTACAGCATGGAAACAGATCCTTCGGTCCAACTTGTCCATGCCGACTCTATATTCCAACCTAATTTAGTCCCATTTGCCAGCACTTGACCCATATTCCTCTAAACCCTTCCTATTCATATACCCATCCCTAGGTGCCTTTTCAATGATGCAATTGTACCAGCCTCCACCACTTCCTCTGGTAGCTCATTTCATACATGCCCCACCCTCTGTGTGAAAAAGTTGCCCCTTTTATATCTTTCCCCCCTCACCTTTAAACCTATGCCCTCTAGTTCTGGATTCCCCCATTCCAAGGAAAAGACTTTGTCTATTTAGCCTATCCATGCCCGTCATGATTTTATAAGCTTCTATGGGGTCACCCCTCAGCCTTCGCGCTCTGGGGAAAACAGTCCCAGCCTATTCAGCCTCTCCCCATTGCTCAAATCCTCCAACCCTGGCAAAATCCATGTAAATCTTTTCTGAACCCTTTTCAAGTTTCATGACCCGAGTCAATTAAGCTTGACAGACCATGTCCGTTTGTAAGGAATCCATTATTTCAGTGATTTCAAATTGTTCTCATTTCTAGTTTGTCAGCTTCCCTCTTTCTCCCATATTGACCAAAAAGGTTTGTGGCTCGGGTTTTTGTGAAATAATTAGTTTGAATTTTTAGAATAATGGATTTATGTCCCCTCTAAATCTGGATTTTTGAGCATTAATGTGAAGTTAGTTATTAGCAAAAATTAATTTTTTTTACTGCTTAAAATCATTTATGAGGATCATATACAACATTCAACAGCTAGTTAATTTGAACGCAGAATTGAGTGGTTTATTCCAGGTCATAGCTGCCATTAAACTTAATGAAATGGAAGATCTTGAAGTGTCATGACCATAGCTAGGATGTTTCATTGGCAACAAATTTACCATAAATCAGTCAAAATATTATACCACTGTCACCCTGGGAAACAAAGTCACAGACAAACTGTCATAGTATCAAGTGTGATGACATTCTTCGTCATTTAACTCATTACTGTTTCAGAAGGCATCAGTGCCACTTTATAAATACAAGATTATTTTTTCTTTCCCTTAATTTTCATATAAATAGTCAAATAACCATAACTCCTTGAAATAATTGGTTCCTACTTGTAGGATTTGATAAATGTTCTATCAATCATCCATGTTGATGCTTCCAAAAAAAAATAATGTAATTGTGGGACATTTTCCTGTTACAGCCTTTTGAGTTCAACTGATTATGATGATAGTGGAGAAACCCCATGAGCTCCAAATTAAAGTTTTTGCACACAAGCAATATTATTTGCTATTCAAGCACACAATGGTCTTTCTTTTTGTAAATATTATATTTTTGTTGAATATGCCATAAACTTTCTTTTGGTAGTAAATGTTGCTTGATTTAAAGGCACCAATGAACTGGTAATGTTTGGCTGAATTTTGTCAGCAATTGACTAGTTGTCAACTTTAACCAGTTTCATGGAGGGTTTCTCCCTGTCAACTGTAGCGAGGTTTCTCTCACTATTCTCCGAAAGTCCCATTATTAGCTAATCACCATGTCCTGTAGCTCCTCTCTTGTCCTATTTTCCCTCTTGTCAGAGGTGGAAATATTGCCACTCATCGGACCCTTGGGATTTCTTGTGCTGAAGCATTTTTAAAGCTCAGCCTGCGCCAGGTCAAGCCAAGAGTTTCACTTCACTGTGCACAGTGGAGTGGGAGGGGGACCAAAACATAACACTTCACAAGTGATGCTTCTTTGTAAATACAAATGCACATCTTTCTTACTCTCTCTTTCTTGCTCTGAATAATTCTTGCTTGCTATGTTGTCCTTGACATACTGTGCTTTGAGAGTTGGGTATTTGGTTGAAAAGCATGCAATCTGTTTGGAGCTTACACTGCTGTCACATGTTACAGGATTGAAATTGGTTCATTATAGCAGCATGGAGAAAGTGAGGGCTGCATGCTGGAGACCAGAGTTGAAAAATGTGTTGCTGGGAAAACACAGCAGGCCAAGAAGCATCTGAGGAGCAGGAGAATCGACATTTTGGGCATAAGCCCTGAAGAAGGGCTTATGCCCAAAACGTCGATTCTCCTGCTCGAATGCTGCCTGGCCTGCTGTGTTTTTCCAGCATCATATTTTTCAACTCATTATAGCAGCATGTTCATTCCCATGATTGCTGACTCTGACAGCTGTGACAAGCTGTCTGTCTTTTTGTCTGCACTTAAAGCAAAGCAAGACAGAAGCACCACGAGACTTTACACTCTAGCTGAGGGGAGACAGTATATAAAGGCAAGGCAAGTCTGGTAGATCTACTGTAACTGCAAAGTGAGTGAGAGCAAGTGAGCAGCCCTGAGATGTACCCTAGTCGAACCAATGAGTTGGGTGCCTGAAACTGCACTCAACATGGCCTGGCAGCAGTCTTAGAATGAAAGATTCTGGTGTACCCCAAAGTACAATGTTTGAAGTATAGAAACATACTGTAAGTATGTTGGATTTGTGCCTTGAGGATATGTTGAGTCTGGTACATGTTCACTGCCAGTGTCTGTTGACAGAGGGTGCAGGTGGTCACTGTCTGTGGAGCATGTCCTGAGGTGTTGCTGCTGGGCATTTCAAGCTGAAAGCCTGGAGGTGCAAATCGTGAACTGGATTCATTAGCTCCCCTCACTGACTTCAATGTCAAGAGCTATCTTAACTGAAAGCACCTAGTTTCTGTCCACCAGCTGGAAGAAAGGAAACGGTGTATAAGCTTGGTAATAATGACATGCTTTTGCATGCAAATAGTCGCTCACCATTCACTCATTAGTTCGGTCTCACTGTTCAACACTTCATTGCAGAATCCAATGTTTTGCACTTGATGTTGAGAATCTAGTTTCTGCTGATCTCACTCGATTTTTCACAATTGGCAAGCCACACCCATGACCTGTGGCCAGTAGTGTTCCACAGCGATCAGTGCTAGAACTGCAGCTATTTACATATATATATTAATAAACTTGAGTAAGGTTGTGAGTGTACTATAGCCAAATTTGAAGGTGACAAAAAAATAGGTGGAAAGGCAGGTTTTGAGAAGAATGCAGGTGGTTTAGAGATAGGTTAAGTAGTAGGCAAAAAGTTGGCAAGATTTGAGAGAAGATTTGTAGCTCGTGTGCTCGTTGTTGTGGTTCTGTTTGCCGAGCTGGGAATTTGTGTTGCAGACGTTTCGTCCCCTGTCTAGGTGACATCCTCAATGCTTGGGAGCCTCCTGTGAAACGCTTCTGTGTTGTTTCTTTTGGCATTTATAGTGGTTTGTCTCTGCTGCTTCAGGTTGTCAGTTCCAGCTGTCCGCTGCAGTGGCTGATATATTGGGTCCAGGTCGATGTGTTTATTGATAGAATCTGTGGATGAGTGCCATGCCTCTAGGAATTCCCTGGCTGTTCTCTGTTTGGCTTGTTCTATAATAGTAGTGTTGTCCCAGTCCAACTCATGTTGCTTGTCATCTGCGTGTGTGGCTACTAAGGATAGTTGGCAAATGGAGTATAATTTTGGAAAGTGTGAACTTGGGAATTTTCCTGGAATCCTGGCACTTGACATGGACTCCATTAACAAACAAGTAGATTTGGACCCCATGTCCAAATGGGGACCAAATTGGCTTGACCTAGGATGGATGCGTTGATTCAAACGAATTAGTGTCCTTCATTGTCTGAAGTGTGAAGTTGTACAAGTGGTCATGTCTCTTGGTGGCTAGTTGGTGTTCTTGCACCCGACTGGCTAACTTCACCAACAACAAAACTGGAAATGACACCATCAACCCCAGCAAAATCAGGGTCAGAAATAGCAAGTGTGACAGAACACCAATGCTTCACTGGAAGCACACTGATGATGTTACCTAGCATGGTGACGATACGTCTGTGAACAAACTAACCAGCTCAGTGAACAAGTCAACAAGCTCATTGTTAAAACTGTTGATTACTAGCCACTTGTGACTAATTGGGAATGCAAATGTGACTAATTGTATTTCTGATCAGTAACTAAAAAATTAATATTAGACTGATTCCTTGCTGAACCTGTGATAGTTTTGTGTTTCATGGATAAGTGCTCCTAAGACCTTTTCCTTTGCTGTACCTGAAATATTGGCCCTGCTTTCTTTCCACAGATGCTGCAGACCTCTTGAGTTGTCCTAGCAATTTATATTTCTTTCATTGACATTGCTGGCCTCATTGTATGGCAGCGGAAATGTCAATGCTGTATAGGTGTTTTTTAATCTATTCATTCATCATTTAACAAAGTCTCCCTTTGGTGAGAACTTCCTAAAATTCATGATAAATTTGGGATGCAAGATTTGATGAACTAGCTCCTGCATGGAACGACAGTTCTGTCTGCTTTAGGTCAACTGTTGTTTAATGAGTTGGATAGCTCGAACCAAGAGTTTTGAGGCTCTTCACTTATGTCCTTATTCTCCTACTTCATTCACAAAAGCTCGCATTAAAATATCTTTGCACATTTCATAAAATGTCCATCCTATTCTACTTTGTTTAGCCCTGTTGCTATTTTACTGTGATCTTAGGTCCTTCATTGTGGTTTGCCTTAAACAACTTATTAAAATGTGGTGCAAATAACATTCAAATGGGCAATGACACAGTACTAATTCCAGTAGCTATATCATCTTTCTAAACCTTCTTCATAGTGAACATTCTGTAGCATTGCCTAAAGACGCTTTACCATTTTGTTGTTGGCATCTGTTGCAAATTAATGTAAGAAACATTTTCTGGATACGAATGTTATTTCTTCCCTTTTCTGGGCAATGCAAATCACGTTCAATTGTCCAGAGTTTATATAATGTATAAGTTCCTTTTTTCCATTGATTCTGAAGCATAAATCTTTTGTTTTCTTTAGTACCATGGGGCAGCACGGTGGCACAGTGGTTAGCACTGCTGCCTCACAGCACCAGAGACCCGGGTTCAATTCCCGACTCAGGCGACTGACTGTGTGGAGTTTGCACATTCTCCCCGTGTCTGCGTGGGTTTCCTCCGGGTGCTCCAGTTTCCTCCCACAGTCCAAAGATATACAGGTCAGGTGAATTGGCCATGCTAAATTGCCCGTAGTGTTATGTAAAGGGGTAAATGTAGGGGTATGGGTGGGTTGTGCTTCGGCGGGTCAGTGTGGACTTGTTGGGCGGAAGGGCCTGTTTTCACACTGTATGTAATCTAATCTAAAAACTGATTTTGACTGCTGTTTTCCCAAAAAATGACAGCCACTTAACTAATTTATTTATATTAAATCTTCACGATAGAAACTAAATATGCTGGAGAAAAAAATAAATCGAGGTGAACTAACTTGATTCAGTATAACTTTTTAAAAAATGGTAATGGCAGAACTCAGTGACAAAATTTGAGGACTTTCTACCCTGTAATAAAAAGACGTGGTAAGAAAATTGTTAATCCTGGCTTGACAAAGCAGGTCATGAAGTGACCTTGATATGAAACATTGACAATGTCATTTCACCATAAGAAAGGTTTATAGACCTAGTAGTTTAACACCTATTATTGGGGATTTATTCCAATCTATACTGGGGGCATGGGATCGGAACAATTGGACAAATGAGTTATTGCAAAAGCCAGCCTGGATCTGTAATGGTTAGGCCTTGACAATAAGAGATAAAGTAATGAGAATAGATTACACCAATGAGATTTGTTGTGGAGGGTTGATGAGAAGAAAATAATTCCTCTGATGGGAGAACCCAGAACAAGGAGATATAACTTTATCCATCAGGACGTAGGCTGTTCAGAGATGTTGGTAAACATCATGTATGTAAAAAAAAAAGTAGGAATATGGGTTTATTTTGCCCAAAAGGTTGTTGAGGTTAGGCCAATTAAATTTCAAAACAGATTGTCAGTTTTTGATAGGCTGTTAAAGGTTACAGAATCCAAGTGGATTGATGAAAATAAGATACAGATCAAGCATGATTTAATTGTATGACAGGACAAAATGACCTATTCTTTTTATTGTTCCTGCGTTCTTACGAACAAATATGTAGCTTTTTTCAGAAGTATGAAAACAGTAAGGCAGTGATGTGGGGGATTTCAACTGCTCTTCTAGTAACTGGGATAGAATTGGTGTGAAGGCACTGGGGCAACAGAATTCTTAAAAAGCATCAGACGGAATCTTTTTAGCCAATACATGTAAGTCCAGCAAGAAAGGGGGTGATTCTGAACTTACTTTCACCTGCCCAATTTTAACTCTCAAAACTATCAGCTGAGATACGCTTTAAGACCTAGTTTAGTTGTTGACTAGGCAAGAGACCAAGAATAACAATTCTCAATTCGCTAACAAATTTGAAAAATAACTTTTACTGAGCTGGAGTATAATTTAACTAAAGTATACTGGAAACAGCTACTTGAAGGTAAATCAGTTTTAGGTCAGTGGGTAGTCCGAGATGGTGAGTATTCAGAATGCGGTAAAGTTCATGATTTGTTATCATTTTGAAGTGTGTCCTAAAGATGGTATTGCCATGTATAGCTTAACATTTGATTGTAGTTCTATGTCCCCATGACTTGTCCGACCTGCCTAGCTCCTTTTCCACCTATCCACTCCACCCTCGCCTCCCTGACCTATCACCTTCATCCCCTCCCCCACTCACCCATTGTACTCTATGCTACTCTCTCCCCACCCTGACCCTCCCCTAGCTTATCTCTCCACGCTTCAGGCTCACTGCCTTTATTCCTGATGAAGGGCTTTTGCCCGAAACGTCGATTTCGTTGCTCGTTGGATGCTGCCTGAACTGCTGTGCTCTTCCAGCACCACTGATCCGGGGGTGGTACCAGGGAACTGGAGAGTAGCGAATGTTGTGCCCCTGTTCAAAAAAGGGAATAGGGATAACCCCGGGAATTACAGGCCAGTTAGTCTTACTTCGGTGGTAGGCAAAGTAATGGAAAGGGTACTGAGGGATAGGATTTATGAGTATCTGGAAAGACACTGCTTGATTAGGGACAGCCAGCACGGATTTGTGAAGGGTAGGTCTTGCCTTACAAGTCTTATTGAATTCTTTGAGGAGGTGACCAAGCATGTGGATGAGGGTAGAGCAGTGGATGTAGTGTACATGGATTTTAGTAAGGCATTTGATAAGGTTCCCCATGGTAGGCTTATGCGGAAAGTCAGGAGGCATGGGATAGAGGGAAATTTGGCCAATTGGATAGAAAACTGGCTAACCGGTCGAAGTCAGAGAGTGGTGGTAGATGGTAAATATTCAGCCTGGAGCCCAGTTACAAGTGGAGTTCCGCAGGGATCAGTTCTGGGTCCTCTGCTGTTTGTAATTTTTATTAATGACTTGGATGAGGGAGTCGAAGGGTGGGTCAGTAAATTTGCAGATGATACGAAGATTGGTGGAGTTGTGGACAGTGAGGAGGGATGCTGTCGGCTGCAAAGGGACTTAGATATGATGCAGAGCTGGGCTGAGGAGTGGCAGATGGAGTTCAACCCTGCCAAGTGTGAGATTGTCCATTTTGGAAGAACAAATAAGAATGCGGAATACAGGGTTAATGGTAGAGTTCTTAGTCAGGTGGAGGAACAGAGGGATCTTGGGGTCTATGTACATAGATCTTTGAAAGTTGCCACTCAGGTGGATAGAGCTTGTAAGAAGGCCTATGGTGTATTAGCGTTCACTAGCAGAGGGATTGAATTCAAGAGTCGTGAAGTGATGTTGCAGCTGTACAGGACTTTGGTTAGGTCACATTTGGAGTACTGTGTGCAGATCTGGTCGCCTCACTTTAGGAAAGATGTGGAAGCTTTGGAGAGGGTGCAGAGAAGATTTACCAGGATGTTGCCTGGAATGGAGAATAGGTCGTACGAGGACAGGTTGAGAGTTCTCGGCCTTTTCTCGTTGGAACGGCGAAGGATGAGGGGTGACTTGATAGAGGTTTATAAGATGATCAGAGGAATAGGTAGAGTAGACAGTCAGAAACTTTTTCCCCGGGTACAGCAGAGTATTACAAGGGGACATAAATTTAAGGTGAAGGGTGGAAGGTATAGGGGAGATGTCAGGGGTGGGTTCTTTACCCAGAGAGTGGTGGGGGCATGGAATGCGCTGCCCGTGGCAGTGGTAGAGTCAGAATCATTGACGACCTTTAAGCGGCAATTGGATAGGTACATGGATGGGTGCTTAATCTAGGATCGATGTTCGGCACAACATCGTGGGCCGAAGGGCCTGTTCTGTGCTGTATTGTTCTATGTTCTATGATCCACAAGCTGAGGAGAGACCTAGTTGAAGTGCATAACAAAGCAAATGTACAGAATTATCAGGAGTAGAGATAAAGTGGATAGGAAGGACCTGTTCCCTTTGGTTAAGGAGAACATAGTTAGTCATGACTATCATAATCATAATTTTTTTTCTCCATTGCATGCAGTTTTAAATAGAAACAATCAGTAATTATTCTGTAGAGGTCCAGTATACTTTATATGCATTCTTCCTTCTCTGTGGACACAGCATACTGTTGAATGATAAGTTACACCATTCCTTTCTTTCCTCTACTCTAGGTGATTGTCTACAATATGTATTATCTTTTCTTTTAGAGTTATCTGGGAATACTGGCTGTGTCATGTATTGAAGTCCTATTTCTAATTTTCTGTGCACAAATGGGAATTTTTCAGTACAGCTAATGTTTCCACTCAGAAGTGGCCATTGTTCATAGCTTGACAGCTTCAGCGAAAGGAATTCTATTATCTATTTCTTTTAAAGACTGGAGTTCAAACTTGAATTAGTAGTTACTTTCATTATGATATCTGTTTAAAGTGCAGGTCCAAATATGTCAGCTTATAAGTAGGTCCTCTAAATGTCACTCTGACACTTTGGTCCATAAATATTTTTGAAATTCAGTCTATTTGTATCTCATAATTGAATGCAAAAGCTTACTTACTGTATATTCAAGCAGCCAAAGAAGCAATTTGGAAAAAAAGACTTTGGTCTGATGTTTATGCAGAGGTGGGGTTGATGCAGAGAATTATGACAGCATGAGGGCAAACCAACAAAGTCAGGAACACGGAGGTCCTGCCTTTTTTAATATAAAGGAAAACTTTCAATTTATTTTCTAAATTCCTGATAAACATCTGAATAAATTGTTGGAAGGGAAAACTGGCAGCAGGAATCTAAAATAGGGACCCAAGGAATGGCTCCAAATAGGACAGGGAAGGTACAATAAATTGGGTGAGGTAGGTGGTGAATGGCAAAAAATGAGCCATGATGGGAGAGAGTGAGACATCAGTACCAGGGTGTTCTTGAGGATGGAAGTTGATTGACTGTGAATGCAGAATGAAAGTTGAAGGTTTCTTTGGTTGGTGAAACAACCATGCTTCTCTTTGCTCCCACATGAATTGCAGCAATGAGCAACCTTCAATACAGGAGACCCCTGTGCCCTTTACATTGCTGGTTTTTCTGAACCTTTGGGAACCTGCTTGGCAACTGTATTATTAATTCAGCCTTGCAAATGTATGTCAAGAGTGTTGTGCTGGAAAAGCACAGAAGGTTAGACAGCATCTGATGAGCAGGAGAATCGACGTTTCGGACATAAGCCCTTCATTGGAGCTTTTCCTGGACCACATACTCAACTCTGATCTCCAACATCTGCAGTCCTTACTGTCTCCTTTCTAATGCATGTGGCAGCATAATTTAAATATGCTAAAAACGTGCTACGTAAATCGTGGGAGGCTCTTCCAAAATGAAACCTGTTGCTCTAAAAACACCGTGGACGTTCAAAGAGTTGGGAGCCCATTTCCACAAGTCTCAAATCTCTTCTACCTGTCAGGCATGGAAATACTTTTGGGGTTTTCACACCATTGTTGTTTTTGATGCAGCTGTGAGTTTCCTTGTGATAACTTCTTGCTTATGTCAATCACATTGTGTCACCTGATAACCTCAGTTGTTTGAGTTACGAGATTTTAAAAAAATTACAGCTGCTTTAAAAATATTTTCAGGAAACAAATCTTTAGTGTGAGCATCAGGAGAAAAAGATGCAGGATGTTCTGATCTTCAAGTTTGGAATTCCTCATGGAGCAATTTCTTACTCCAACTTTATAAAGTCTACTTTATATGGTAATATTACACTCTTCATTTTTTTAAGAAAAGGACAAAATTAATTATGCAGCATGGGTACACAAATTTTATACTTTTTTTTTCAACTATAAAGGTTTCAGCCAAATTGCCTGAATTAAAATGACATGTTCTATTGGAGCAAATTTACAAAATATTCAAAATTCAGTACTCTCTCTCCTCACTGCCTCCCATATTATCTTCTTTTGGACATATTAAATACAATGAACTCCAGAAACTCCCAATAAACAGCACAATCATGTGGTCTGTTATACTCACATCATACATCATGTTACTTTTAGAAAATGATCACCATCTAAATTTATCATAAATAATCAAAATCTTTGACACTGACTTCACTGGCTGTCTCTTCATTGATCTTAAGATTTGTTTCTACCTTACTGGCCAAATTGCATTTATATCTATCCCTTACAGATAAAATTAGATTAGATTAGGTTACTTACAGTGTGGAAACAGGCCCTTCAGCCCAACAAGTCCACACCGACACGCTGAAGCACAACCCACCCAGACCCATTCCCTACATTTACCCCTGCCCCTAACACTACGGGCAATTTTTAGCATGGCCAATTCACCTAATCTGCACATTTTTGGACTGTGGGAGGAAACCGGAGCACCCGGAGGAAACCCACACAGACACAGGGAGAATGTGCAAACTCCACACAGTCAGTTTCCCAAATTACCTTGTGTGGTATGAGAAATAACCTTAATTTATTTTGTCTCTTAGTATCTCAGTGAATGATGTTACTAGAGACACTCCTTAAACCTTCAATATTCTTGACCAGATGGGCCAATGGGCTGAAAAGTGGCAGATGGAGTTTAATTCAGATAAATGCGAGGTGCTGCATTTTGGGAAAGCAAATCTTAGCAGGACTTATACACTTAATGGTAAGGTCCTAGGGAGTGTTGCTGAAAAAGAGATCTTGGAGTGCAGGTTCATAGCTCCTTGAAAGTAGAGTCACAGGTAGATAGGATAGTGAAGAAGGCGTTTGGTATGCTTTCCTTTATTGGTCAGCGTATTGAGTACAGAAGTTGGGAGGTCATGTTGCGGCTGTACAGGACATTGGTTAGGCCACTGTTGGAATATTGCGTGCAATTCTGGTCTCCTTCCTATTGGAAAGATGTTGTAAAACTTGAAAAGGTTCAAAAAAGATTTACAAGGATGTTGCCAAGGTTGGAGAGGCTGAACAGGCTGGGGCTGTTTTCCCTGAAGCGTCGGAGGCTGAGGGATGACTTTATAGAGGTTTACAAAATTACGAAGGGCATGGATAGGATAAATAGACAAAGTCTTTTCCCTGGGGTCGGGGACTAGAGGGCGTAGGTTTAGGGTGAGCGGGGAAAGATATAAAAGAGACCTACGGGGCAACTTTTTCACAGAGAGTGGTACGTGTATGGAAGAGGAAGTGGTGGTGGTGGTTGGTACAATTACAACATTTAAGAGGCATTTGGATAGGTATATGAATAGGAAGGGTTTGGAGGGATACAGGCCGGGTGCTGGCAGGTGGGACTAGATTGGGTCGGGATATCTGGTCGGCATGGACAGGTTGGACAGAAGGGTCTTTTTCCATGCTGTACGTCTCTGACTCTAAACCACAAAGCGGGTGTAAATTGGCATTGTGTCCACAAGAGGCTTAGGATTGTCATGAATGGTGATTGAGGCAGAATGAAGATAATGGGAGAGAGGATTTGGAGGTAAATGTTGCACCTTTTCCTGCTGTTAGATTCCTCTATCAGATACTGAGTACCTGAAAATGGGAACCCCACTTCAACAGTGCTATCAGGAGGAGTGAGAGCTGGTGAACACATCTGAGGTTGACTTTTTTCTACTTTTTATAACCTGATTAGCATCTATTTTGCATCTGTGTAGATCATCTACCATTTGGCTTCCCTTTGATTTGGCTTGCGCACCCTTACTCATTCTACTCTTTCTCGTCCCCTTTTGTCAACAGGGTAAAAACTATTATTTTACAGCCCCCTTTAGTTCCAAAGAACTCAAGTTGGACTTGAAATTTTAACTTTGTTTTCCTATCTACGGATGATGCCGCAGCTGCTAAGTTTCTGTTTTTATTTCAGATCTCCAGCATGTGCAGTACTTTTGAAGAGACCACCGCTATTTTTAAAAAAATTTTTATGGTTTGGAACTGAGTTGAAGTTAAGAATTGAGCTCTGAATTTGGAACAACAACTGATTTTAAAAGAGAACAAAGATGTTTTCCATTGGTAACTGGCCTGAAAAGATAATCAATTAAGTTGTATTATGTAAGGGTACTGCAGACAAATCAGTATTGAGCTGTTCCTGTGCTTAGTGCTGGAAGCTGGTTGGATGTTGAATTGGTCAGTCAAAGAGAATCCGTTCTTACTGGGCTTTGACAAGAAGCAGTGAGATTTTCTGGAGCCTTCCAGAGATTTATGCTGCTTGGTTTTGCTCTCTCATTAGTTTCTCTCCAATTTCTCTCTAGTCACTGAATTGTTGAAGGTTCTGAGAAAAGATCCCAAGTCAGTAAGAAGTAAGTAAATATTTCTCAAGTCTGCCAGATTTATTTGTATTAACTGGTGACTTTGGCATTCCGGCAATTCTGTTCATAGAAATTTAGGCCTGCTTCTACACTGTAGGAATTCTATCAGCCCATCGAGTCCACGCTAAAACTCTGAAGAGCATCATGCCCAGACACACACCCCATCCCCTCATCCTGCATTTCACATCGGTAATCCATATAGCTGGCACATCCCTGGACACTATGGCTAATCCACCTAACCTGCGCATCTATGAACTGTGGGAGGAAACGAGAGCCTCCGGAAGAAATCCATGCAGATACAGGGAGAATGTGCACAGACTCTACATAGACAGTCACCCAAGGGTGGAATTGAACCTGGGATCCCTGGTGCTGACCACAGTAACCATTTAGCCACCATGCCAGCTATTTCTTGGTATAATATGGAGTGACTGATATCTGTAAAGCTGGGGACCGCTGGGGACCACTGGGGTAGGATGAGATGGATCATCCACTCAGCACTTTTTTAGCTGAAGAATGTGGTGAATGCTTTTAGCCTTATATTTTGTCCTAATGTGCTGGGCTCTTCCATCATTGAGAATGTGGTTATTTGTGGAGTAGCCATCTCCTCCAATGACTTTTTTAATTGTCCACCACCATTCACAACTGGATGTAGCAGGATTGAAGATCTGAGCTGTTGGTTGTGAGATCATTTAGCTATGTACACCACTTGCTATTTATGCAGGTGGTCCTGTTTGGTCACTTCACCAGGGTGACACATCATTTTTCGACATGCCTCGCGTTGTTCTTGACAAGTCTTCTTACATACTCCATTGAACCAGGGTTGATCCCATGACTTGATGGTTATTGCTGAGTTGGGGATATGTTGGGCAATGAGGTTGCAGATTGTGCTGAAGTGCTATTTTGCTGCTATCAATTGTTGGAACCTGTTTATTGATTGGCAAATTATAATTCTTTTACTTTTTAATTATCCATTAACTGTGTCTGTTTGTGACTTCTGAGTGGGGGTTCTAATCGAAGAAGATTTGGCTTGAGATCATGGATATTAATTTGATTACCTTGCCATCTGTGCTCTGTTAAAGTTAATTATTAATTTTTGAGTTTAAACTTGGTGTCCAAAATTTGTTATCCATAAAGACTGGTTAGAAACAGTTGGGCAGTTTGAAGGATCACTGTTTGAATTTCATGGTGTTGTGAATCCAGTGATAATGAGGCTGATTTAGTTTGGCTTGCTAACTCTGTCTTAATACTTGGCTTTTATTTGCTGTGAAAGCAGAGTCTTCTGACAGTACAAATTATTACTCTTTAGATACCGCATGCAGCATTCAAGTGGGCTTTAAAATTTGAAATACCTATTTTTTTTCCTTTTCTTAAGGTAAAGATTCAAGTAGCTTGTCAAGAAACAGAGAGCCCTTTCTGTCATTTTTCTTTGATATATTTTGCAACTTTGTCTTGCAGTGGCAGCAATGTGCTCAGCTTTTCTCTGCCTACACACTTATCTCTTAGCTGTGTAACAAATTTTCTCCAGTCTCCAGCATCTAGAATTCTCTTGTTGCTGCATAAATATTTGAGCTCTGTAATCTTGAACAATAGATACCTCACCCTGTTCCTTCTTGAACCATGTTGCCATATTGAAAGGCAGGATTGGTGGGAACTCAGCACATACCAGTGAGGTGGTATCCTTGACATCTTGTTGATGTACACCAAAGGAAGGAGCTAAACATTTAATTATGTTCCATGATTCCATCAATGAGCAGGTTTGCACCAGGGCAATTCTTGACTTCAGTGAGTCAAGAGCTTGAGTTTAGCTGAAAATCAGGGCTTGATGTAAATGTGAGATATATGAAAAATGATGATTTTCTTTCTCTAAAATGCAGGAGATCGATCATTACTTGATTATAAATGGTAATTTTTGCTCACAGAAATAATTTTATTAAAGACTATATAAGCTAACATTTGTACCAATAGCGCAGAATGTTTCACAAGCCTACAATCTTGGTACACACCAGGAGCATGAACCAGTTTCCTTGAGCAATATGTCATGGAGTTAGCCACAGAGCAGATTATCTTGGATAAAGCAAGTTTCATAAATGGTAAAAGATCCCCAAGAAGTCATGATCATAACATGATAGAATTTAATATTCAGTTTGAGAGTGATAAATTTGGGTCAGAATCAACTGTGTTTACTTGACCAAAAGGAATTATAATGAAATAAGGAAAAATCCTTAGGCTAAAATCAACTGGGTGGGATAGATTAGCAGGAATGGCAGTAAACAAGCACTGGCAGATGTTTAAGGAGATAATTTGTCACACTCAGTAAGAAATATATCCCAGTAAGAAGGAAAGATTCTAAGAGAGGAATAAATCATTCATGGCTAACCAAGCAAGTTAAGGATAGTATTAAGTTGAGAGAAAAAGCAGAATAGAGACAAAAGTCAGTGATAGCCCCAAAGATCGGGATAAATTCAGAATCTAACAAAGGAGAACTAAAAAGGTATTAAGAAAATAAACCATGAGGGCAAATTAGTGATGAATATAAAAACTGACTTTCAGAACTTCTTTATAAATAGCTAAAAAGGAAGCTATTTCCTAAAAAGAAAACTGTGAGCATAGTTCCCTTAGAAATTAATCTAGGTAGACAGTTTTGGGGAACAAGGAAATGGAACAGAGTTAAACAAATACATTGTATTAGTCTTGACAGAGGAAGATGCTTCAAATAGCCCATTAATACTTGAGAATACATAGGAGAAATTAAGTACCATCATCATCACTGGAGACGTTGTATGAGACAAAAACATTAGACTAAAGGCAGATAAATCCCCTGGAAATGATGGCTTGCATCCTAGTATCCTAAAAGAGGAAGCTGAAGAAATAATGGATGCATTATTTATAGGTTTCCAAAAATCCCCATTCTGGAGAAGTACCAGAGGATTAAAAAAAACTGCCAATGTGACATCCTGATTCAAAAAGAAAGTGGGGCACAATGCAGGTAACTATAGGCCTAAAATAGCTTAAAAATTATTAGTCTAAAATCTATTGTTAAAAATAATTGGAATCTGTTATTTAGGAAATAATCATGGAAATTTGGAAAATCATAATCTGATCAAGCAGAGTTAGTACGGCTTTATGAAAGGCAAATCATGTCTGATTAATTTGTTATTTTTGAGGAAGTCTCATCCAGTGTGGATAGATGGGAGCCAGTAGATGTGTTGTATTTGGACTTCCAGAAGGCATCCAAAAGATTCCTCACAAAAGGTTAACTCAAGGTAAGACCCCATGGTGTTGGCAGTAGTATAGTGGCATAGATAGAGAATTGGCTATTGGGCACAAAGCAATGAGTTGGGTTGAAGGTTCCTTTTTCAGGTTGACAACCTGTGACCAGTGGGGTTCCACAGGGACCGGCACTGAGACTGCAACTGTTTACAATACATGTTAATGATTTCGGGGAAGGAAGTGAATGGACTGTAGCCAAATTTTGCAGATGAAACACAAAAGTTGGTGGGATGGCAGGTTGCAAGAAGGATACAATTTAGAGATATTGATAGGTTAAGAAAGTGGGCCAAAAGTTGGCATATGAAGTATAATGTGGGAAGAGATGAAGTTGTTCATTTTGGAAGGGAGAACAAGAGAACAGTATTATTTAAATGGAGAAAAACTGTAGAAGGCTGCAATTTGGGGGTAGTCATGCACAAAAAGAAAACTACAACACAGGTGCAGCAAGTAATCAGAAAGACTAGTGGAATGTTGGCTCATATTTCAATGGCCGCCTACTTGCGGAACGTTTCAGAGAACACCTCTAAGACACCCGGACCAACCAACCCAACCACCCCGTGGCTCAACACTTTAACTCCCCCTTCCACTCCACCAAGGACATGCAGGTCCTTGGACTCCTCCATCGCCAGAACATAACAACACGACTGTTGGAGGAAGAGTGCCTCATCTTCCGCCTGGGAACCGTTCAACCACAAGGGATGAACTCAGATTTCTCCAGTTTCCTCATTTCCCCTCCCCCCACCTTGTCTCAGTTGAATCCCTCGAACTCAGCACCGCCTTCCTAACCTGCAATCTTCTTCCTGACCCCTCTGCCCCCACCCCACTCCGGCCTATCACCCTCACCTTGACCTCCTTCCACCTATCACATCTCCATCGCCCCTCCCCCAAGTCCCTCCTCCCTACCTTTTATCTTAGCCTGCTGGACACACTTTCCTCATTCCTGATGAAGGGCTCTGGCCCGAAACGTCGAATTTCCTGTTCCTTGGATGCTGCCTGACCTGCTATGCTTTAACCAGCAACACATTTTCAGCTCTGATCTCCAGCATCTGCAGACCTCACTTTTTACTCATTTTTCAATGGGGTTGGAGTATAACAGTCTTATTGCAACTGTATAAGGTGCTGATCAGACAACATCTGGAGTACTGTGAGCAATTTTGATCCCTTTATTTGAGGAAAGATATGATTTCAGTGGAAGCAGTTAAAAGAACATTTGCATGGGTTATTTCCAGTTTGGAAGTATTGTCTTATGAGCAAAGGTTAAACAGTTTGGGACTGTACTCACTGGGGTGTAAAAACATGAGACGTGATTGAGTTGAAATATACAGGATTCTTAAGGGGCTTGACAGAGTAAATGCTGAGGGTGTTTCTTATGGGTAAGTCTAGAGTCAAAGGCATAGTCTCAGAATTAAAGATTGAGATGAGGAATTTCTGAGGGTTGGGAGCCTTTGGCACTCCTTGCCATAGAGAGCTTTGAGGGCAGAGTCTTTGTGTATTTAAGTCAAAACGTGTAGTGCTGGGAAAGCACAGCTGGTCAGGCAGCATCTGAGGAGCAAGAGAGTCAACGTTTTGAGCATAAAACTCTTCATGAGGAATGTGGGGTGTGTGCCCAAAGGGGCTAAGCGGGGAGGGGGTTGGGAATGCGATAGGTAGATGACCGTCAGGATACATGCACCAATCAACCCCACTGTCCTGTGGCTAAACACTTTTCAACTCCCCCTCCCATTGTATCAAGGACATGTAAGTCCTGGGTCTCCTCTATCACTAAGTTCTAGCCACCCAACATCTGGAGGAAGACCACCTTATCCTCCGTCTTGGGACCCTCCAACTACACTGAATCAATGTCAATTTCACCAGTTTCCTGATCTCCCCTTCCCCCAGCTTATGCCAGATCCAACCCTCCAAATCAGCACCGCACTCTTGAACTGTCCTACCTGTCCATCTCCCTTCCCACCTGTCTGCTCCACCCTCCGCTCTGACCTATCATCACCACCACGCCCTACCTTCATCTACATAACGCATTCCCAGCTACATTTCCTTCCCAGCCCTATCTCCCCACCCCCCTCCCCCTCGCATTTATGTCTCATCCCCTTGGACATTCCCTCATTCCTGATAAAGAGCTTATGCTTGAAACATCAACTCTCCTCATCCTCACAGCTGTGCTTTTCCAGCACCACACTTTTTGACTGATCTCTAGTCTTGTGTATTTAAGGCTGACATAGATTCTTGATCAGCAAGAGAATCAAGATTACTAGGAAAGGGCAGGAAAATGGACATGAGAAGTGTCTAATCAGCCATGATCCTATTGAATGGCAGAGCAGGCTCAAAGGGCTGAACAGCCTTCTCCTATTGGGGCGACACGGTGGCTCAGTGGTTAGCAGTGCTGCCTCACAGCGTCAGGGGGCCGGGTTCAATTCCCACCTCGGACAGCTGTCTGTGTGGAGTTTGCACGTTCTCCCCGTGTCTGCGTGGGTTTCCTCCGGGTGCTCCGGTTTCCTCCCTCAATCCAAAGATGTGCAGGTTAGGTGAACTGTCCATGGTAAATTGCCTGTAGTGTTAGATGCAGGGGTAGATGTAAGGGAATGGGTCTGGATGGATTGTTCTTGTTGGGCTGAAGGGCCTGTTTCCACACTGTAAGGAATCTAAGAAATCTATTCCTATTTCTTATGGTCCAGGTTATGGGAGTTGATCCTGCCCAGTTTATAATTTTTAGTCATGAGATTTGTGTTTTAATGCTTTACCAGGAATATCATGTCAGGCATCAGCAGACATTGGGGAAGGAAGTTAGGGGTGATTGTTTTGAGGTCTGAACATGTTCGGAGATTGACTGAATGACCATAAAGTTTGTGGTTTGGGCCCGATGGTTTGAATTGGGCTAACAGCAGATCATTCATTCCAAAGATCTCAAATCATGGTTCCCAGTTCTCAATTTTGCTATTTGCTAAAATAACTACCACAGCTTGACAATCTGAAGCTGCATCCCAATATTACCAGATGCTGTGCCAAATTGCCAGTGCTTTGAGATATTTTAACTAACCTATGTTACGACACACCTGTGGAACAGGTGGGGCTTGAATCCAGGCCTTCTGATTTAGGTGGAGACTCCAGTGTTCTCTGATTTTATGGCTGTCCTTGTGCTGAGAGTCTTGTGCCTGTTAATGCTACTTTACAAAACAACCATCTCCTAAAGTGTCCAACTAACTGTAAAATTGTGAGGTTAACCTCTATGTAGTGTAACATTTGTTACAGCTTTATGTCCATTTCTTTTTCTATTTTATTTTTTATCAATATCCGGGCAGAATAGCTGGTAACACAAAATAATGTTCTTTCCATTATAGCATGCACTTGGTCTTGCCCTCTGAGTCAAAATTATAGGCACACAAATCTATTCTAGGCATACTTGTTCCATTGTTTGAATCAAATGCGAACAATTCTTCTAATGTGTGTTTTTCTTCTGCAAGATAGTTGCTTAAAATGAACAGAGACATTCTCCCACCTACTGAAGGTAATTTATTAATAGAATGCAGGCATTCAGGATCGTTTTTTTTTAGATGTTGATGATAACAATAACTCTGAGGGGTGGTGGGAGGGAAGAGAAAAGAAAAATGAAAGCCAGACAATTCCTCTTGTACTCTGTCCTGCAACCAGAAAAGCTATTACTCCTACGTGATTTCTGCACCAAATAATTGAACTCTTATTTACCACAGTCTGTGTTTACTTAAGATGATACTTTTAACTTGTGTAGTTTAATTAAGATAATGTGTATTACAGGGCATAACACTGAGCTCCTTTCTGTATAATTCATTTTAGAAAATGACGCACCATGAAGAACCATGCAATGCACCTTGAGACATGTATTTCTTGCATTATAATTGCGTGCTTTTTGACATTTAAGTAACATTTTTCTGGTCAAGTGACTCACCACCTTTAACACTACTGCTAAAACCACCCTGTGTTGTAAGGGCATGCTAGAGACAGAGTGCTCAGCTTTTTCCCACTATTATTAATATTTTACCTATTTTCACAAAGAAGTGCAAGGGCTTAATTGAAGTCATATGTTCAGCTGTGTTTGCTGATTCTCTTGTTTTTCCCCAGCCACCCTGACCCAGTCCCGAATTAGAGTTCCACTAGTTTCACTCCTATTTGCTTTAATTTCCCTTTGAGTTTATCTTGTATATGAAACCTACCTCTTTCTCCATTTTGAATTCATGAAACTGCAACATTGGTTAGGTTAACATTATGTTGTGTTGAGCAACCTTCATGAGCTGCTGCAGTGCTTGGGAGAAATCCTCTGTGCTGCTGGAAGGAAATTCCAGGATTTTGATCCAGTGACCGTGAAAGAATGGTCATATGGTTCCAAGTCCAGATGGTGTGTGACTTGAAAAGGAGCTTGCAATTAATCGTGTTCCTTGATTGGGAGGTGCTGTCTATGGAATCTCAGTAAATTTGTGCAGTGAATTTGCACATGGTTTGCATTGATGATGAAAGGAATGAATGTTGTAGGAAGTGGATGAGGTGTCAAATAATCACTTAGAATGCTTTGTCCTGGATTGTGTTGAATTTCTTGTGTTATCGGAGCTGCCCTCATCTAGGCAAGTGGGCATTATTCCACCACACTTGATGTGTGCCTTGTAAATGGTGGACATTAGGGAAACAGGAAGTGAGTTACTAGTTACGGAATTTCTAGCTTCGAACTGATTTTTGTGCTGCAGTGTTTGTATAGAGTCAGCCTTACAGCACGGAGAAAGGTCCTTTGGTCCAAAATGTCCATCCATGCTAACCCTGTTTCCCAGCACTTGGTCCATATCCTTATCCTTTCCTATCCATGTATTTGTCCAGATGCCTTTTAAATGTTGTTAATGTACCCGCCTCAACCACTTCCACTGGCAGCTCGTTCCATATACGTACCACTTTCTGTGTTTAAAAAAAAGTGCTCCTTAGGTTTCCTATTAATCATTAACATTTTACCTTAAACTGATGTCCTTGATTCCCCAACTCTGGGAAAAAGACTGTGTGCATTCATCCTATGCATGCCTCTCATGACTGTGTACACCTCTATAAGGTCCCCCCTTAGTCTCCTATGCTCTAAACGAAAGTCCTATCTTGTCCAACCTCACTATATAGCTCAGGTCATTGAGTCCAGGCAACATCCTTGTAAATTTCTTCTGCATTCTTTCCAGTTTAATAACATTTTTCCTATTACAAGGTGACCAAAACTGAACATAATACTCCAAGTGCGGCCTCACCAACTCTTGTATAACTGCAACATAACTTCCCAACTTCTGTACTCAAAGCCCTGACTGATGAAGGTCAGTGTGCCAAAAGCCTCCTTCACTGCCCTGTCTACCTGTGACTCCACTTTCAGAGAACCGTGCACCTGAACTCCAAGATCCCTCGGTTCCACTACACTCCTTAAGGCCCTACCATTCACCACGAAACTCTTACCTTGATTTGACTTTATAAAATGCAAGACCTCCCACTATGTCGGATAAATTTGCCCAAAAAAGTAGAGACCACACAAACTAGACCGGGTGAAATTGACATGCTGCTTATTACAAGCGATACCGCTGAAGAGAAATTTACTAATCTGTAACAGCACAGACAATCTGCCCAGGTAGCCGAGAATTTCTCTTCCTCGAGCTGAGGAAGAAGCCAGTTTTTATAACAATCCTGTACAATAGGGCCAATTAGAAATGGGGCAAAATATAATGTATCTGGAAATGGAGTAATGTAGTTACAATGATGCTAATTGGAAAAATGATAGTGGAGGAATGTCCTAATTCTCTACACAAAACAACATTCTGACTGTGTCGATGGGTCCAGAGCTCCCATTCCTCTTCGTAGGTAGGTACTAATGTCTCCTCTGAAGCAGTGAGGTGCTTCCATTGTCCCATCCTGGTGTAGTGCTGTTGCTGGTGCCTCTCTGTCTGATCTGTTCTTTGTGTGGCTTTGGTGTTGCTGGGTTGTGAAACTGCCCTCTGGGCTTTGGGATAGCTGTGGTGCTCTGTCGTTAGTGGGTGCTTGAGGTGTATTCATTTGTCCATGAGTACTGTCTAGTTTGCTTGTCAGTGTGCTTGGTCCCTGCTGAGGCATTCTGGGCGATTTTTGGTACAGTTTGGCCAATTTTATTTTTGTGGGCCCATTGTGGGTTGGCAGGGTGGCAGATCTTTTCCGACACACTATCTATTTTAAATTCCATTTGCCATTTCTTGGCCCACATCCCCAGCTGATCAGGGTCCTCCTGCACTTTCTGAGAACCTTCCTCACTGCCCACTATACCGCCTATTTTGGTGCATCAGCAAATTTACTAATCATGTCATGTGCATTCTCATCCAAATCATTGATATAGATAACAAACGGCAATGGGCCCTGCACCAACTCCTGAGGCACTCCACTAGTCACAGGCTTCCAGTCTGACAAGCATCCTTCCACTGTTATCCTCTGCTTCCTACCACCAAGCCTATTTTGTAACCAATTTGCCAGCTCCCCTTGGATTCCATGCAATCTAACCTTGCAGAACAGCCTACCATGTGGAACCCTAACAAAATCTACATGGATTTTAGTAAGGCCTATGTCTACTGCTCTGCCCTCGAACCTTCCTGGTTACTTTATCAAAGAACTCTAACAAAGTTATGAGGTATGATCTCCCACTGTCAAAGCCATGCTGACTACTTCTCATCAAACCCTGCCTTTCCAAATGCATGTGTATCTTATCCCTCAGAATCTTCTCAAGTCACTTAGCACCACAGATGTTAAGCTTACTGGTCTATAGTTCCCAGACTTTTCTTTGAAGCCCTTCTTGAGTAATTGCTACCCTCCAGTCTTACGGGACCTCACCTGTGGCTAATGATGATGCAAAAATATCAGCGGGGGCCCCTGAATTTCTTCTTTAGCTTCTTGCAGTGTTTTTGGATACATCTGGTCAGGACCAGGAGATTAATCCACTTTCATACATTTGAATACATCTAATACCACCTCTACTGTGATATGGACTGTTCCCAAGATATCACCACTAACTTGCCCAAGTCTTTGTCTTTCTCCATGGTAAACACAGAAGAGATGTTCTTTGAGAACCTCGCCCATCTCCTGCGGTTCTACACATGTCCACTTTGGTCCGTGAGCTGCCCTATTCTCTCTCTAGTCATTCTTTTTCCTTTAATATACTTAAAGTACCTCTGGATTCACCTTAATCTTCTCAGCCAAGGCTATCTCCTGCCCCCTTTTTGCCCTCCTGATTTCTTCCTTCAGTAAACTCCTTTATTCCTTTATACCTCCAGGGATTCCCTTGATCCCAGTTCCCTATACCTGAGTCACACCTTTTTGTTTTGTCCCTGGTCAAAGCTCAATATCTCTTGTCATCCAGGGTTCCCTATTCTGGCCAACCTGGCCCTTCACCCTCACAGGAACGCATAGACTTTGAATGCTAGCTATCTCACTTTTTATGTCATCCCACTTGCCAGAGGTCTCTTTGCCTGCAAACAAACTACTCCAATCAAAGCCTGGAAGCTCCTGTCTAATATTCGCCTAGCCCCAATTCAGAACCTGAACCTGCGGACAGTTTTGTCCCTCTCCATAACTATTTTAAAATTAATAGAACTATGGTCACTGGTCCCAAAGTGCTCCCCCAATGTCACTTTGGTCACCTACCCTACCCTAGTTCCCAAGAATAGGTCGAGTTTTGACTGGTCCAGTTCAGCTTCTGCTCAGTGGCAACCCCCAGGATATTGACAGTCAGGCATTTAGTAATAGTAATGCCATTGAATGTCAGTGGGCAATGGTTAGATTCTCTGTTGTTGAAGATGATCATTGCCTAGCACTTTTATGGCATGAATATTATCAGTCACTTATCTGCCCAACCCTGGGAGTTGTCCACAGCTTGCTGCATATGGAACCAGACTGCTTCAGTGTGTATGGAGTCATCAGTAGTACTAATCATTGTGCAATCATCAGCAAACATCCCATTTCTGACCTGATGGAGGGAAGGTCATTATTGAAGTAGATGAAGGTAGGTCTTAGAATATTATCTTGATGCACTACTGCTATGATTTCTTAGACTGAGATGTTTGCCTTCCAACAACTGCAACCATCTTCCTTTAGGATTGGTTGGAATCACACCTATCAACCTATTCCTATTGACTTCAGTTGTTTGTGGATACCATATTCAGCCAGATACTGCTCAGATCTTGCACATCTATGATTTCTTAGATATGTGATGCTCTATCTTTTTTTTCTCTCTCTCAGTTCACAACACAGAATACCTGAGTAGTGCGATCATGTCCTTTTTGTTCTACGACTTCAGCCAAGTGGCTTTCATTTTTGCCTGTTCAAGGTCATCCTCTCTTTCCAACATTACCATATCTTCCTTAATCAGTACTGCTGTTCAACTTGTCTTTTTCTATCCCGACTTTAGTGTACTCTTAGTATATGTGAATACAAAACACTCAGCTCTCACTATTTTGAAGCCACATTTTTATTATTACCACTCGATCATACTTTCGCAGGGAGAATTGAGTTTGTACCTCACAAATCTTATTCCCCACACTTGGTTCATTTGGAGCATTGGTGCAGACATGATGGGGTGAACAGCTTCCTTTTGCAACGTTACCCTGTGATAAACATGCATTATAAACATACGATTTATATTCTTCTAATCCTCTATAAGTCTGCTAATAAATAAAATGTCAAGAGTGTATTGCTGGAAAAGCACAGCAAGTCAGACAGCATCTGAGGAGTAGGAGAATCGACATTTCGGGCATAAGCATGATGAAGGGCATTTGCCCGAAGTGTTGATTCTCCTCCTCCTTGGATGCTGCCCTGATCTGCTGTGCTTTTCCAGCACCACACTCTTGACTCTGATCTCCAGCATCTGCAGTCTTTACTTTCTCCTAATAAAATGGTTCCTTCTGCTACTATCCAGCCCACTAAGTTCTTTACATGCTCTGCTGGGAGGCATGGTGGCTCAGTGGTTAGCTCTGCTACTGGGTTTGATTCCAGCCTTGGGTGACTGGCAGTGTGGCATTTTCATGTTTTCCCTGTGTATGCATGGGTTACCTCCATATGCTCTGGTTTCCTCCCACAGTCAAATGAAATAAGGCTAGGTAGACTAGCCATGCTAAATTACCCAGTAGTGTCCAGGGATATGCAGACTAGGTGGTAAATATGGATTATGGGGACAGGGTAGGGGCTGGGGTCTAGGTGGATGGAAGGTCGGTGCTGATTTGATGGGCTGAATGCCCTCTCTACATTGTAGAGATTCTGTGATTCTGTATTTTTTTTCTATTTCTATGTAATGGTTTGCAGCCACCTCAGTTATTTTAGTTTTTGCAAACAAGAACAGGTAGTGGTTGTAAGACTCTTTGCTTCAGGTTATTATTGTAACAAACCAATAATTGGTTCACTAAACAGGAAGCATTTCATGGTCAAAAATTTAAACTGTTGCCGCGGGATGCTGAACCAGTACCGTGGTCGTGAAGAACTGTAACCTTTATTGTGACAATACAAGAAATGTGAAATATTGCTAATGCTGCAGAAAATGTGGGCGTGTTTTGCATCCAATATGTACTTGTATGTCCAGCATCACAGACACAAAATAAATTATTTAAAAATTGACAGTTAAAATTCTCACAACACCAGGTTATAGTCCAACAGGTTTATTTGGAAGAACAGGTTTTCAGAACGCTGCTCCTTTATCAGCTAGTGTTCCAAAAGCTAGTACTTCCAAATAAATCTATTGGACTATAACCTGGCATTGAGATTTTTAACATTGTCCACCCCAGTCCAACACTGGCACCTCTACATCATTTAAAAAAAAATGACATTCACTTAATGCATTTAGCCCAGAGCCTGAAAGTTAGAAGCAATTTTAATTTGTCATTTCTTCAATGACCAATGACTTAAGGTTAATTTTCTGACTTTAAAGGAACCTAGCTTCATCTTTGTAACACAAGAAAACATTGTACATGGCAGATATAAGCTTCCTTCTTCATTTGATGTGTGCAAAGACCTCTACATTTCCATGTTTGTGTGTAATTTGGATTGAATTTTATGCAGTACAGATAATCCCTTTCAGTCATTAGTAATGACCTAAAAAGTTGAGACAACAGATATTGAGCACTCCAGTAATGCATTATATTCAAATCCTGAGCTGGTGGGTTATGTAGTGGAAGAATAGAGATTAACTAACTCTGGCAGGAGCACCAAAATCTCTGTTCAGCATTAAGTTAATTAAGCATTTTGCAATGAAAACAAAAGGTTGATGCCAAAAAACAAACTGAACTGGGAGAATTCAGAATATAATTGTGCTGGAATTCAAACTTCATGATCTAAACTGGGAAGAAAAGCACAGTTGTGGAAGGGTCACAAAAACAAATTGCTGGAGAAGCTCAGCAGGTCTGTCAGCATCTATGGGAAGAAAGCAGAGTTAATACTTTGAGTCCAGTGACTCTTCATCAGAACTGTTAGTAAGTAGGAAACAGTAGTATTTATGCTGAATGTGAAGTTTGGAATGGCGGGGGATAGTTGAAGTTGGAGCTGAGAGACATGAAAGGGATAGATAAATGAGATTATGGATACCTGGTCAGGACAGAAGAAAAATCTGAATAAGTTATAATAAGAGTTGAGTAGGATAAAGTGGGTGAGCTATACCGAATGCAACCCTTATAATGTGATAATAAGCCAAGGAGTACGTGAGAATGGGTCACTGTGCTAAAAGCAACCCATGCATGACCGGGTGTGGGGTGAGTTTAAAAAAAAATGGAAGGATGGATTCTGGCTTTAAAATTATTGAATTCGATGTTGAATCCTAGAGGCTGCAGGATCTTCAAGTGGAAAATGAGATGTCATTTTTTTGAGCTTGCAGTGAGGCTCACTGGAATATTGCAGCAGGCTGCAACAGAAATATTGACGTGCAACATGCTGGTGTGTTGAAGTGGCAGGCAATTTGAAGTTCAGAGTTATTTTTGCAGACAGAATGTAGGTGTTCTGCAAAGCGGTCACCCAGCCTTTGCCATGTCCCACCCGATGAAGGGAAGATGACACTGAACAGCAAACGCAGTAGATTAGATTGAATGAAGTCCAGGTAAGTTGCTGCTTCACCTGAAAGGTACATTTGGGGCCTTAGATGATTAGGAGTCAGCAGGTAAATGGTCAGCTGTTACATGGAAGGTGCCATGAGGGTGTGAGGAGATGGAGGAGGAGTGAACCAAGGTGTCCTGGAGGGAATGCGTCACAACAGAATGTTGACAGGGGAGGGGAATGTGTGTCTGATCATGGCATCCCATTGGAGGTGACTGAGGTGGGAGCTTACAATCCTTTGGATTGTACATTTGTGGTGAAGAGAATGTGGCTACTGCCTGTGAACTGGAAATTTTGAAAATGAAGTAAAGCGTCAGAAGAATCACAGATGTAAGTCAGAGACTGGGTTAGGGGGAAGCAATCTGAGTCAAGGTAGGAAGAAATAAGTTCTGTTGGATACAAACAGGCAGAAATACTGAGTCTGTCCAGATAGTCTTATTTCTGGATTTTGGTGAGAAGGTAGAAGTGGGCTGGACAGGGTTGGGGACTGCGAGTTGGGAGGCTGTTGTGAGAAGATCCCCAGATGAGATAAGGTTAGTGACAGTCATGGACACAATGGCCTGATGTTTAGCAGTAGGGTTATGGACCAGGAGGAGATAGGAGGTGTCAGAGAGCTGTTGCTCAGCCTTCATAATGTAGAACAGCAATACCCTTATTGGAAGGCTTGATTACAAATTCATGATTGAATTGAAGAGCAAGGAGTGTAGACAGAGTGGTTAAGGCAATTGATAAGAACAGTCGATGTGACAGTGAACAAGTTAAGTGCCAGAACGAGGGGTCCAGGTGGCAGCAGAGTGTTGGAGGCAGGTGAAAACATCTGTGGGATTGGGAGAGAACACCTGTCCAAAGAAGTTTCTGTTTCAGATTTCCAGCATCCGCAGTTAATTTGTTTTTGGAAATGTCGATTTAATGCAGGGCAAACCAGTCAATAGTGTTATTTTGTGAAGTGTGGTTATTGCTACTGCATAATAACTAGTAGAAAGCACCTTAAAGTACTCTCATAATGCAGGTAAATGTACATGCTTTGGTTAATGAATTTGCCACCATACATTAACCAAAGATGTAAATAACTCAATAAACAGCTGCTGCTTACTTTAGCAACAAACAAAATTATTACAGGCTGAATAGAGTTACTATGTCCAACAATGGTGTCATTTCAGGGCTTGGAAGCCAGCAGATAATGAGTATGTGTTTTGGTAGCATGTGACAATTGATGCTCCCCAAAGATCTGTTCTGGGGCTTTGTCTTTTTACATGTTTAGTAATGACTTAGATGAAGTATATCTAAGCTTGTATATGACACAAGCTTGTGATGTACAGCAAGTGGTGAAGTTGGGAGCACAAAGGTATTTAGAGATATGGATTAAGTGAGTAGGCAACTTTGTGGCTTTCATCGTGAGATCATAGGTATTTTTGGTGAAGGATATCAAGGGATACAAGTCAAAGTCAAACAAGGTGGAAGTGTAGGCCAGCCATGAGGGCTTAATGGGCTATGTTCCTATTTCTTTTGTTTTAAAACTAATCATGTATGTAATCAGCCAATAAATGCTGGTCTGTCAAACGTAGCATGCAAGCAGAGAAAATAAAAGTTGGACTCAATATGTAGCTAGTGGGTACTTTATTGGATGTCAATATTTAATGAATTCGGTGTTTTAAATTTTTACATTGGTGATATCGCTGAACTGGAAGGTTAGTTTTTCAGACATTTTGTCACCATACTAAGTAACATCATCAGTGAACCTGCAGATGAACAAACACATTGACTTGGATTCCATTTACCACCGCCTGAGAGAAAGAACAGGAAATGACATCACCAACTCAAGGAGACCCAAACACACAAAAAGAAAGCGGGCCATACCACCGTGCTTCATCCAGAGGGTCACTGATGATACCTAGTATGGTGACAAAACGTCTGAAAAAGAATCTTCCAGCTCAGCAAGCAAACCTACATCCAGAAGCTCAACTTGAACTACAAATCTCAAAACTCGCTAACACCTATTGACGCAATATGCTAAAACTGGCCCAAACATGGAAAACCAATGCCATCCAATAGAGTGCCACCCGTGAACAGCTGTACTTCCTGCATGAATGCCTAAGGAAACGGGTACTACCTAAATGTCTTAAATATAAACCTCCCCCTAGCACCCCCCTGGCTAAAAGAACATCAGAGCAAAATGGCTGCAGAATGCTTAGAGAAATGATTAATGATACCCACAACAGCTCCATAAATACAACCAGGAAATTTTGCGCCAAAAATCTTTACTTGCAATGCAACAGACCATGAATGGACAGACACAGTACAACAAGCCATAGACATTAGACAGTGACAAACACAGAAAATGATTAAAAAAAACTGAACCTGCAGAACAAACTAGACAAAATTACACAACATAACAACACAGAAGAATGGATTAAAAATTTCTGACCGACTCGTAATAGACACTGAAAAAGCCATCTTAGTAAGAGGATTAAATTACAACTTCCACGATGTGGACAAAGATTTCTTAGCAGCATTAGAAACAACACTGAAAGACAACCAACTCTCAGAAGAAACCCAGCAAACTATCAGACAGACAGTCGCACCAGAAATAAGCAGGAAAAAGGAAGTAAACACACTCAATACACAAGGAAGGAAAGTATTAGAAAGACTAAAAAAAAAGTTAAAAACATTGTTATACTACCTGCAGGCAAAGGACACTTGACAGTTATTTTAAATCAAAGAGACTACATTGAGAAAGTGAACACACTACTTGCAGATACGAACACTTACCAACAAATGGTGATAGACCCAACCCCACAACTAGAGAACCGAGTCACCGTGCTACTCAAACAAACTTCAGAAATCTGGAAAAATAAGATCGACTTCCAAACAATGAAACCAGACTGATCCAATATGCCACGCTTCTACAGATTACCCAACATTCACAAAGCAAGAGCCCCCCTCAGACCCATAGTCTCGCTACCTGGAACACCAACTTACAGGTTGACTAAGGACACCAAAGTCTAAAACACTTAGTAGAAGACTCGCACCACTCTAAGCACTCCACCCAGGAATTCCTGAAGACCATCAAAGATACCAAGACATAAGACAATGAAATAGTGGTCTCCTTTGACGTAACAGCCCTGTTCACATCCATTGACATCAACCTGGCCAAGGAAACACTGACTACATTATTAGAAGAATCAAAGACACATACACCAAACACCACTAACTTCATCAGCAAAGACAGTATCGTCAAGCTAGTGGACCTATACCTTACCACCCACTTCACCTTTAAACAATAAAATCTGCAAACAAACGAACAGAACACCCAAGGGGGCTCCAATATCAAGGTTCTTAGCAGAGGCAATAATGCAGAAAATCGAACAAACAGCTCTGCCAATCATCCAACCCAAATTTTGGGTCTGCTACGTGGATGACACCTTTGTCATCACGAAACGAAACACATGAGAGGAAATCTTCAAGACCTACTTTAATACCCTTACTGGTGTAAAATTCACTAGAGGAGGAACACAACAACAAACTGCCATTCCTAGATGTCACAGTAGAGGGAATAGCCAATAGGGAACTCCAAACCAGTGGCTTCAGGAAAACAACATATACGAACTAAGTATTGAACTACAGGAGGAATCATCCCAACATCCACAAACAAAGCTGCATTAATTAGAACATTTCAAAGAGCCAACACACACTACTGCACAGAGGAACTATGAATAGCAGAGGAAAATCACCTATACAGTGTATTCAAAAAGAACGGGTACCCAGTGAACACTGTCCACCGATTTCTCACAACAAACCCAAACAAGCAGACAAAACACGTCCAGAAACCCTAGCCACTCTCCCTACATCAAAGACATCTCAGACCTCTTGGCATCATGGTAGTCCACAAACCCATCAACACATTCAAGTTCATTAGTTGCTGTTTTAAAGACCCTATACAGAAAACAGGCAAAACTAACATCATCTAAAAAATACCGTGCAAGGACTGTAACAAACACTACATTGGACAAACAGGCAGAAAACTAGGCACTAGGATAAATGAAATCAACGAGCCACAAAATGACATGACCCACTCTGACTAGTATCCTTATATACAGATGAGGAAGGACACCACTTCGACTGGGACAATACATCCACCCTAGGACAAGCCAAACAGAGACCCGCACAAGAATTCCTAGAAGCATGGCATTCCAACTGGACCTCTATCAACAAACACATTGACTTGGATCCTATTTACCATTCCCTGAGAAAAGGAACCGGAAATGATGTCACCATAGGAAATGATCTCACCAACTCAAGGAAACCCAAACACATAAATAGAAAGCAGGCCTTACAACCACTGCTTCATCCGGAAGCTCACTGATGATTCCTAATATGGTGACAAAACATCTGAAAACAAATCTTCCAGCTCAGTGAGCAAATCTGTTGAGGCTTTCTGCAAAATTAAGCATACCTTGCTTTGTCCAACTATTAGCTTTTTGAATCCAGAAACAAAAGCAAATAAACTGTAAGTAGCACCTCTCTGCAGGACATTGTAACTCTCACAGCAAATGAAGCAGCTTTGAAGTTTAGTCATTGTTGAAATGTAGAGAATCGAGACAGGTCATTTTCACCCAATAAGATTCTAAAATCAGCACTGAAACAGATAACCAAGGTAATTGATGGTGTTGATTAAGCAATAAGTATTACCGTGAGAGTGTCTGGAGTTGTGTGTTTGGTACTGTATTGAAAATATCAACCTGGATTATTTGCACAAGTGTTTGAGTTGAGCCGTAAATATACAACCCAGACTCCTGCAAGAGTGATGTGACTGAGTGATGTTTAAGAAGTATATTTTCTCATTAAAATTATGTTTAATTTTTTTTAGTTTGTCCTGACCTTAACTATTGTTCCCTCTAATTTCCCTTTGCTGCACCCAGTCAGTTTATTGCTCAGTATGGTTTATTAGAAAATTGTCACACCATGTGTGCATTTTTAAGGGACCGCTGCTTTATATACAGCCTGTTTGTCCCCTGCATGGTGTGCTGTGCATTACTTTGTAATCATGTACCAGCACAGCCTAGAGGCAATATTCATCATTAACACTTGACTGTCTAACAAATCTATAATGAAATCTAGTCCCCTTTACTGTTTTAATAGTACATTATTCCTTTTATTTCTCATTTTTTAAATCTCTTTCAGCATTGACAAGATCACCAAAGTATCTTCTCCTGTGCTGGTAATTCATGGCACCGCAGATGAGGTGATTGATTTTTCCCATGGCCTTGCAATGTATGAGCAATGTCCAAGAGCAGTGGAACCTCTCTGGGTCGAGGGAGCAGGACACAATGACATTGAGCTTTATGCACAGTATGTGGAAAGACTGAAACAGTTCATAGATCACGAGATATCCATCTCCTGAAAACTATTGTAAGGATGTTTTCTCAGTAAATGTGAATGGAAAAACTGTGACGTAATTTGCACATGGTTTTAACTGGATAACTAATTTTCAACATTACAGAAGCTACCAACTTTCAGGCTGAGTTATTTAAAACAATGAACAAAAACTCTTTTTTTTATACCAGGAAAATTCATGTGATTCATATACCTTGCACATGAAATAATGTTCATCTACTGTAACTTTCAAGCAGTTTTGAATGGTTATCAATCCTGTCATTCTGTTTTGTTTGTTCCATTTCTTGATTCATCAGAGGTATAGAATTTTGTTTTAATATTTGCCACAATTATCTGTTTTGAGTAATGTAACTAGTTCATAAAATGGATTTTTTGTTTGATGCAGCATGACATGTCATATTGGTTGTGGCTTTGTAGATGAAATGGCCCTTCATTTGAAGGACCAACCCAATGTTAAGAAAGTGATTAAAATATTTGTCACATTCTTAGTATTTCTAACATTGCCTCAAAGTACTGTTCAGTATTTGTAAAACTCAGTGAGTTTGGAAATACATTTTCCACTTATTTGCTAAAGAACACAGTTCTTTTGTAAATGTTCTTAATATTCCAATACGCGTGGAGTTTTTTTTTCCATGTTAAAAATGTGATACAATACCTCAAGTACATCCCTGATGGTGCAGAATGTGGCACGTAGCCATAAACTATTTTTCACCAGTGTGTACATTTATGAACTATTTTGACTGTTTTAAAGTTTCAATGTATATTGTTTTTCAGGGTAGGTAATATAATACTTTTCAATTGCAATTCCTAAAATAACTGTTATATCTTCATAAATTGCAGTGTTTGTATATGGTGTCTTGCAAGGTTATAGAAATATTTTTTGTTTCAAAAATGTTGAGATTAGATGTGATAACTGCCTAATTTGTATGTTTTAAATGGTGAAATGTGTTTTATTTGTGAGTATAACTATTTTTATTCTTGATTACTTAACAACTTCTTAAAAAATCTGTTACCATTTAAGTTTCATAATTTTACACATCTGTATTTTGTACAGTAACAGATGTAATTTAATTTTAGTTGCAATGACCAGTGATTTGACGTTATGATTGTGACACTGGAATTACATTGAAATGTACATAAATAATGCAAAACATGAGGAATAACGTAACTGGACAAACAAATCAAAGCCTTAAATGTACTGTAAGCCTCTCTGTATATTTGGTTTCAGTAGTTCATTGTTGTAAGTTGCAGGTAGGCGACAATGCTTGGTAATGGAATAAAGGATGCATGGAATCTAGGTTTGGAATTTAAATTAGAACTGTTTACGTACAGTAAAAAGCCAGAAGAAACAATGTCACACAATTTCAGAATGTCATGTGGTGTGATCAGTCAAAAAATGTGACTTGAAAATCTGATTAAACATTGAATATACTGTCAAAAGTTGTCTTTTTATTAATTGTACAGTTCTTTTTTCAATTTCTTTGATTTCTTTAGAAAAGCAAGAAAATTGTATTAATTTTCTTGTGCAACTTTTTTTCTTTTACATTTGAGCTCTGGTGTATCAACAGGTAAGGAGTAGCTCGGGGAAAGATTTGCACAGTTGTCAGCAAAGAGCAGGGATTCTTTTCAAGAGCTACTTAAATTGTAATGGGCTGAATAGCTGTCTGTACTGTACTGTCTTCTCCAGTTCTCTGTGCAAAGGCAGGTCCTTAATGATTACTCACTGGCCAATGACAAAGTACTGAGATTTTGTCTTTGCAACAGTTTGAATACAGAGACAGGTCTCATATCTACTTTGGACAGAACCCCTTGGTAATCTGATCCATGTAATGGCTAACTGGCCCCTTTTTAGGGCGGTACAGTGGCTCAGTGGTTAGCACTGCTGCCTCACAGTGCCAGGGACCCAGGTTCAATTCCATTCTCAGGCGACTGTCTGTGTGGAGTTTGCACATTCTCCCTGTGTCTGCGTGGGTTTGCTCCAGTTTCCTCCCACAGTCCAAAGTTGTGTAGGTTAGGTAAATTGCCCATAGTGGCCAGGGCAATTTAGGTAAGTTAGGTGCATTTGTCAGGGGTAAATGTGGAGTAATGGGGAATGTGTTTGGGTGGGATACTCTTTTGAGGGTTCTTGTGGACTTGTTGGGCTGAAAGGCCTGTCTCCACACTGTAGAGATTCTATTTTATGATCAACTAAAATCCCTGACATTTAAATAATGAGCTATTTTCACATGCTCATTGAATACTCTCCTCCAGTTTGCAAAAGTGATAGGGGTTGATGAGGACAATAGACCTCCTTCCCCATGGTTCCATTTGATCCTGTGGTATATTCAATGTAGGGGCAAGCCATGATAATTACACAGTATGGGGCTTGGTGGAACCAGCATTTCCTTTGCATTTTCCTATTCCTATCCTTCCAAATGTTAGGAAGAGCATCCACTTCAAGAAGGATTCAAGCAAGCGAGTCAGTAAAGGCCAGAAGATCAAAGGAGATAATTTGTTTTTCTTTCTTAGATAGGAACCATGTAGGCTTTTTAGCTGCTGCTTTTTGTCAGTGCTGAATCTTTCTTCCAAATTGCAGCTGTAGCTGTATTCCCACAGCTGGAGTACCTGCAATAAAAATGTATTTGTCTCGACTTAAAATATGAATCCAGAAATATGGGTGGAAAATTGGCCCCTAAATGTGAAGTTTCGAGTGAGTCTTCAGTGAATTTGAATTGAACTTTCACCAAGTTGCAGCTTCCTCTAAACCTTAGTGTGGGTTGCTCAATGTTAAATCTTCATTAACTCTGGGTGACCTGAAAACAGCTTATTCATAGCTGTGTTCCTTCTCAAACTGGAAGTGTTCAGGGATTAAGCTTGAATCTGATTGAGAACTTGGACTTGCCTGTTTTAATGAACAAAGTTAAACTACTATATTGGTTATGCTGATGTGATCCAGCAACCCATTGCTTGAATAACAAAATCCCCGTCACAGTGTGTACATGTACTGATTGTCTACATTGTAGATCCAGAACAGCTCATATCTCATGACTATTGGCCAGTAACAAAATAATGAATGACAATTTCCAATAAGTCTTTTACGGTTTTCTTTGAAAACTTATTTAAAAAGTCATCTTTATGTAGATGTTAAATGGCCATTTCGATAGCAATTGTTTGACATATGATGACCTAAAAACAAAAACAGCTAATGTTTGGAATGGCTTTTCAACATTCGTATTTTCCAAACTTGTGCTAGTGTTGTCTTGGTTAGAAATTCTTTGAACAAATTCATTACTCCCTGTATTCGTGTACAATTCACAATCTTATAGGATTATAATGTTGCAAGTAGAATGCACAAACTAAAAGTAATGAACAGACCTTGCCTGTTAGCCAGAATTGATGTCTATTAGCTAAGATCTTTCTGGTTATCCCAGTGGATTGCCTTTCGATGTGAAACTTTTTAAGTCAATAGTCAAATAAAATGGTGCTGTCTTAATACCTTGGTAGAAAATGAATAATGACTTACAACATTTTAATTTCATTTCCTTACTGCTCTTCAGACTTGAAGACAGCCAGAAATTACATGTACGTCCTTCAAAGCATGTTACTTTGTCATCAAGTGATTCCAATTCAGATTTCTCACAGTACAGCTGTCACCTGACTTACATTACGTATTCAGCTAAAAGACAAGCCTCCACATCAGTTCCTAACTAAGTGAAGCTACCAGGACCTGGAAATGTGACATAGACATTGGTGCCTTGAAATTGCTCTGTAGGATACCAGTCAGAAGTGTTTCATTTGAAATTACAAGTTCCTTTTCAGGAGTTTCAGCCTGTTGATCTTAAATGGTTTAAGGTCTTATCAAAATGTTTGAGGAATAATCCCTTTGTGTAATTTCAAGGCTGGAGTTTTTGTTTAAAATGTTTGGTGAGATTCACTAGTTGGCACAAGTAATCACTATCTTTGGAAATATAAAGCAGCTGATTGTCTAGGGCAGGTAAAACCTAGTTAATGTTTTGATGAGAATTACAGTTGTAGAGGTCTGTAGCACAGAAAAAGGCTCATTGAGCCCATGCCAGTCAAAAAACAAGCACCTAGCTATTCCAATCACATTTTCTGGCACTTGGCCTATAGCCTGGCACACCTTGACACCGCAAATACATATCAAAATCTACTTAAATATTATAAGCATTTCTGCCTCTACTACCCTCCCAGATACTCTCTGGGTGGAAAAAATATCTTTGTGTCCCTTCTAAACCTCTTGCCCCTTAAATCTATGTCCCTAGTCACTAATGGAAAAAGTTCCTCTTTGTCTACTGTCTCTGTGCCCCTCATATTTTTATATATCTCAGTCATGTGACCCATCAGTTTCCTCTGCTCCAAGGAAAATAACCCCAGTCCATCCAATCTTTCCTCATAACTAAATTTGTAATTCTTCATAACTGTGTCGTTGTGTTCTTGAGGGTTATGTAGAGTTCCCAAAATTTTGATAGTTTCCTGCCAAAGTCCAAAATCCACAAAAAAAACTGTCTAGGTAGTTTGTGGTGAGCAAGTTTGAAACACAACTGAGATGGAAACTATTAGCCTCTAATGTCACAGGAACTACATTGAATATCAGATTTTGAAATCTTGTTGACTTGTATTCAATGTAGTTCCTGTGACATTTAAGATTTTTTTTCCAGCTGCATCACTTGTTATGGTTTAGTCACACACGTTAGGAGCTGTACCCTGTTCACTTTGGGAAGTGGTTCTACCAATAGCTGCAAGGTTTGGACACGTGCAAATAATCAATGTGTTTTCTTTACATTAAATATCGCTTTTCACAATTCCCGAGTATCCCAAAAATGCAGGCACTGAAGTAGTTTTCAGCTACTGTTGTCAGAGTAAAATATGGCAACCAATAAGTGTACTGCAAGGTCCCACAAATAGCTACAAGATAATGACCGAACAGAGTGACTGAAACTGGGGGACTTAGTCTCTAGATCGAGGATTTTAAATACTTAGGAATGAAAAGAGAAATTTCTTCATTCAGAGGGTTGTGAATTTGTAGAATTCTAGGGACTTGTTGATTACTCTGATCCTGAATATAGTATATGTTTGCGTGTGTGAGATAAGTGGAGATTGGTGTGTGTTGGAGAACTAGAGCAGGATGTCAATATGTGGAGTGATTGAGGGGAAGGGAGAGATTAAGTCAAGTAAGTTTAATGAGAACAGGCAGGGCCAAGTTAATAAACATGGTGGGTCTGAAATGTATTTATTTTAATGCAGGGCATATAACGGATAGGGATGGGATTTGAGTTTATACTGTCTGATTGAGATATGGGTGGTAACACTGAGCCAAGGTTTCTCTTACAGCAAGAAAACATCAAGACACTTAAAACTGTGTCCACTACATCATTTGCTTTCTTGAATCTAACTCTGTTAATATTCATTTGCTCCCATTCCTCACTGTTCATTCAAATCCAAGTTCATGATTGTTTATTACTCTCACCAAAACCAAATGTTCATCTTTTTCTAACTCTTCACTGCTAATTCCTCTCCAATGATTTCTGTGCCAATTTCCAAAACTAAATCCATTGGTTTGTATCCATTTTGCTCAAATAAAACTCCTTGAATTAATGAATTTTGATCTCCAGTAGCTCAGAATTTCTCTAATTTCATTAAGTTCATTTGATATCGATTATAACTCTGTCTAACTTTTCAACTTTCAGTCATGCATAAGTAAACCTATTAAGTTTTAATTTCCTCATTGAAAACCTGATCTTGGCAACCTAAATTTCTCATTTTTGCTCAAGCCTGGTATTTTATTCATAACATCTGCATTGTTAGTCAGTGTCTAGGACATCATATGATATTTCATCATAACTGTGGTGATCCAATTTCCCCTCATGTTACTTTTTGAGCTTTAACTGATTCACTGATTACCCTCAATTAGTTTTCTATTGGCTCAGGATTACCCTACATTATTGAAAATGTTACTGACAAACCTAAAGTCCTGAAGGGACTTGACAGAGCTGATGCTGAAAGTATGCTACCTCCTATGGGAGCGACTCGAACAACAAAGTGACAAAGTTTACAAATAAGATTAGAATAAGGCCTTTAAGACGAAAGAGTAGGAGAATTCTTTTCTCTGGGTGTTGACAGTATGTGGAACTCTCTTCAAAGAAATGTGGAGGTGGTTGAAAACCTTTATAGTAGACCAAGATACCTCCTCGATTAACAAGAGTGTCATGAGTATAACAGGTAGGCTGGAAAGTAGAATTGAGGCCCATAGTTAGGTCAGTCGTGATCTTGATGAAATGGTGGAATAAATTCAAGGAGTTGATTAACCTATCGTTCCTCCCAATTTGTCAGCATGTAAGTCAGTGTTCACCTCCTTCCCCCCCCCCCCCCACCCCCCAACAACACCAACGCCCTGTACAGTTGCAGCAAGTGACTGAAGTGTTAATAGGGAAATACTTTGGGATGAGTGATCAGATTTTTATTAATTTTAAAATAGTTATGGAAAAGGATAAGTCTTCCATAAAAGTTAAACTTCTTAATTGGAATAAGGCAAATTTTAAGGGTATGACACATGAAATTTTCAAAAGTTGATTGGAGTAGTCTGTTTGCAGGGAAAAGGATGACTGACAAGTGGGATGCCTTTAAAAATGTGATAATGAGAATTCTTTGTGTTTCTTTTAGAGTTTTGTGTTTTGCATTGTGTTTCTTTTAGAGTGAAAGGCAAGGCTGGTAAGAGTAGGGCACAATGGATGAATAAAGATATTGATGTTCTAGTCAAGAATAAACAAATCACATATTGGATATAGACAACTGAGATCAACTGAACTGCTCAAAGAGTGTAGGGCTCTTTAAGAAGGAAATCAGGAAGGCAAAGAGGGGATATGAGATGGCCTTGGCAGATGAAGTTAATGATAATCCAAAAAAAATCTGTAGGTAAAGGGACGAATGGAAAATGGGAAGCCTTCAAAAATGAGAGAACGAGACTTGAGTGATAGCATGTTCCTAGTGATTTTTGAGAAGATTTGTAGCTCAGGTTGATAAGTATGTAAGTTAGCTCGCTGAGCTGGAAGGTTTTTTTTCAGAGGTTTCATCACCATACTAGGTAACATCATCAGTGAGAGTCTCTGGTGAAGTGCTGGTGGTATGTCCCGCCTCTCTATTTATAGGGCTTGGTTTCTCAAGGTGGGTTATGTCATTTCCAGGTCTTTTTTTCAAGGGAAGGTAGATAGGGTCTAAATCGATGTGTTTACTGATGGAGTTCTGGTTAGAATCTGATGCCTCTAAGAATTCTCGTGCGTGTCTTTGCTTTGCCTGTCCTAGGATATGTATTGCTCCCAATCAAAGGGGTATCCTTTGTTTGTATGTATAGAAACCAGTGACTATACATACAGACAAAGAAGGACACCACTTTGACTGAGACAACACACATATTCTCGGTTAGGTGAAACGCACGGGAATTCTTAGAGGCATTGCACTCAAACCAGAACTCCATCAATAAACACATCAACTTAGCCGCTATCTACCTTCCCCTGAAAAAAAGAACTGGAAATGAATCACCCACCTTAAGAAACCAAGACCTATAAAAAGAGAGGTGGGGCATACCACCAGCACTTCACCAGAGACTCTCACTGATGATAGGGCCCTTAAAAATCAGCAAGGTAGCCTACGTGTGGAACCGCTGGAGATGGGGGAGATACTAAACAAATATTTTGCATCAGTGTTTACCGTGGAGAAGGGCGTGGACGATATAGAATGTGGGGAAATAAATGGGGACATCTTGAAAAATGCTCCTATTTCAGAGGAGGAGGTGCTGATGTCTTAAAATGCATAAAGGTGGATAAATCCCTGAGACCTGATCAGGTATACAGTGGAACTCTGTGGGAAGCTAGGGAAGTAATTGCTGCAATACTTGGATCATCAATAGTCACAAAGGGGGTGCTGGAAATCTGGAAGTTGGCTAACGTGGTGCCATTATTTAAGAAAGATGTTAAGGAAAAGCTAGGGAACTATAGACCGGTGACCCTGACATGAGGTGGGCAGGTTGTTGGAGGAAATCCTGAGGAACAGGATTTACATGTATGTCGAAAGGCAAGGACTGACTAGGGATGGTCAACATTGCTTTGTGCATGGAAAATCATGTCTCACAAACTTAATTATGTTTTTTGAAGAAGTCATGAAGAGGATTGATGGACAGAGTGGTGGACGTGTTCTATATGGACTTCAGTAAGGCGTTCAACAAGGTTCCTCATAATAGACTGGTTGGCAAGGTTAGATCACATGGAATACAGGGAGGAAAAGTCATTTGGTTACAGAATTGGCTCAAATGTAGAAGCCAGAGTGTGGTGGTGGAGGGTGCTTTTCATACTTGAGGCCTGTGAGCAGTGGTGTGCCACAAGGATCAGTACTGGCTCCACTGTTTTTTGTCATTTATATAAATTATTTGGATGTGAACATAGGAGGTATAGTTAGTAAGTTTGCAGATGATACCAAAATTGGAGGTGTAGTGGACACATAGACAGTTATCTCAGAATACAATGGGAACTTGATCAGATGGGGTGGTGGGTCAAGGAGTGGCAGATGGAGTTTAATTTAGATACATGTGAGGTGCTGCATTTTGGAAAGGCAAATCAGGGCTGGACTTAGACATTTAATGGTAACGTCCTGGGGAGTGTTGCTGAACAAAGAGACCTTGAAATGCAGGTTCATAGTTCCTTGAAAGTGGAGTTGCAGATAGATAAAATAGTGAAGGAGGTGTTTATTATACTTTCCTTTATTGATCAGAGCCTTGAGTTGAGTTTCACAGTTGGGAAGTCATGTTGCAGTTGTACAGGACATCGGTTAAGCCACTTTTGGAATACTATGTGCAATTCTAGTCTCCCTCCTATAGGAACGATATTGTGAAACTTGAAAGGATTCAGAAAAGATTTAAGGATGTTGCCAGGGTCGGAGGGTTGAGCTATAGGGAGAGGCTGAATAAGCTGGGGCTGTTTTTTTTCTGGAACATCGAAGGTTGAGGGGTGACCTTATGGAGCTGTTTAAAATCATGAGGGGCATGAATAGGGAAAATAGACACGGTCTTTTCCTTAGGCAAAAGTGAGAACTGCAAATGCTGGAAACCAGAGTTTAGATCAAAGTGGTGCTGGAGAAGCACAGCAGGTCAGGCAGCATCCGAGGAGCAGGAAAATCCACGTTTTTTCCCCTGGGCTGGAGGAGTCCAGAACTAGAGGGCATAAGTTTAGGGTAAGAGAAGAAAGATTTAAAAGGGACTTAAGGGCAAATTTTTCATGCAAAGGGTGGTGTGTGTGTGGAATGAGCTGCCAGAGGAGGTGGTGGAGGCTGGTTTTGAACATATAAAAGGCATCTGGATGGGTGTAGGAAGGGTTTAGAGGGAAATGAGCCAAATGCTGGCAAATAGGACTAGATTAATTTAGGATATCTGGTCAGCATGGATGAGTTGGACCAAAGGGTCTATTTCCATGCTGTACATCTCTATGACTATGACTCTATTAATATATTAAGAGAAAAGAACAACTAGAAAAGAGAGTAGGGCATCTTAAATGTCAGTGGGTTCATCTTTGTATTGAAGGCAGCTGAGAAGGTGATTGGTAGACGAAGGTGGTGGTGAAGGTGATAGGTTGGAGAGAAGGGTGGAGTGGATAGGTGGGAAGGAAGGAAGATGCACAGGTAGGACAGTTCAAGAGGGTGGTGCGGAGTTGGAAAGTTGCATCTGGGATAAGGTGGAGGGAGGGGAAATGAGGAACTTGGTGAAATCTACATTGATCCCATGTGGTTGGGGGAATCCCAAAGCAGAGGATGAGGCATTCGTCTTCCAGGCGTCGGGTGGTAAGGGTTTGGCGATGGAGAAGGCCAAGGATCTGCATATCTTTGGGGAAGTGGAAAGAGGAGTTAAAGTGGTTGGCCATGGGGTGGTGTTTCGTGCCAGTGTTCCGGAGATGTTCTTTGAAGTGTTCTACAAGTAGGCGTCCTGTCTCCCCAATGTAGAGGAAACCACATTGGGAGCAACGGATACAGTTTAACGTGTGCGGAAGTGCAAGTAAATCTTAGCCGGATGTTAAAGGCTCCTTTGTGGCCTTGGATGGATGTAAGGGAGGAGGTATGGGCACAGGTTTTGCAATTCCTGCGGTGGCAGGGGAAGGTGCCAGGATGGGAGGGTGGGTTAGTGGGGGGCTTGGACCTGACAATGGTCTTTATGGAATGCAGATAGGGGTAGGGAGAGAAATATACTCTGGTGGTGGGGTCTGTTTGTAGGTGGCGGAAGATAATGCGATTTAGCTGGAGGTTGGTGGGTGGAAAGTGAGGATGGGGGTTCTGTCCTTGTTGTGGTTGGAGGTGTGAGGTTTGAGAGTGGAGTGCGGGAAGATGATGTTTCCCACTAGGCAGGCCCTGTTCTTTGGACGATGTAGATACTTAAATGTTGAAGAGGCCTTGTTTAGTGAAGGATTCTCAGTGGCTGTGGTGTTTCTCAGTTAAATTTCCAGGAGCTTTGGTTGTCAGGTGAACCAGCAGTTGGAACAGACTGGGGGAATTTTTCTTTCTGTTGGGATCTCCTGCTTAGATAGTTCATTATTCCAACTACTTTGATGATGAGCTACTTCCAAGGCTTTTGGTGGAACTCTGTCGATCATTATCTTCCAACGTATTTTAAAAGCTGATAGAAAATACTGCTGTCTCATTATTTGATCTTTCACAGAAAGTCCTCTTCTGAATAAACTGGTGATTATGTTGATTACCCATCCTGTCTTGCTGTTTAACATTTTGAGAGATTGAACAGTCAAAATCTTTGTTGTTGTCTAACTCTTTTACTTTGATAATACTTTCCTGGATTGGTTTCGGCGGGGGGGGGGGGGGGGTTGGAATGATTTGTATCAGTGTCTACTGTTCTTTCTCTGAGGCAGTAGGTGTTTCAATCCACAATCCAGTTTTGAAATATAATAATCACTTGAAGTTCAGAACGGGTATACTGCATAAGACAAACTACAAATTCAACTTTACACTCTCCCCATTGCCAAAGATGATTCCAATACTTTCCATTTCCCTTTCATACCAACTGTTGCATTTCTATTCCCCCCCCCCCCCCAAGTTCTAAATCTGTGTAAACCATTAGCCTATCCACAACTTCAATACTACTCCATATCTGGGATGGTACCTCTCATACCTTTTACATCCTTCAAGACCGCAGATCGGAAACAAACAAACAGAAATTGCTGAAGAAACTCAGCAGATCTGACAGCATCTGTGGAGAGAAAGCAGAGTTAACTTTGCAGGTCTGAAGAAGGGTCACTACACTTGAAAGGTTAACTCTGCTTTCTCTCTACAGATGCTGCCAGACCTGCAGAGTTGCTCTGGTGATTTTTGTTTTTGTTTGTTTCATATCTCCGGTGTCTGCATTCCCTTGTTCTATTTTGTTGAAAATGAATGTTATTTCCTCAACAACTTGTCTCACCATTAAATTCTAACTTGCAGTCCTTCTGTTGTCTCAGTTTATAAACAGAGGCCAGAATCAGCTGCTGCTCCAAGGAACAGGAAGCTTGGTGGACAGGAGAACCTATCTATGTGCCTGATAGAATGATGACAGGCAGGCCCTTGGCATCCACAATGCTACCAGATTCCAGACTAAGTGAGACAACAAAACATCTCAACACCATTGCAGGTTATCCTCTGGTGTCTGGGAGCCTGGGGTTTCCTCATGGCTGTGGGCACCTTTGTTACCCTGTATTGTATTTCTATATCTGTGACTGCATGGTAGTTGACATGTTCACCTAATCATTTATTGGTATTGTGATCCTGTGTGTATTGCACATACTACTATCACAAAAGGTGCTGTTCAGACAAACTCACGGCATCAGTGCCAGCAGAATTGGGATATTATCTGTATAACACGTTACATTCCTGCTAAGTATGGCACCCGAGAGGAAAAATCCTGCTGGTCCTCAGTGCATCAAGTCCAAATTGTAAGCTACAAGCATTTGTATGTTGGCAGGGACTCCCACATGCCTCTCTGACATGTTGTCCTACAACACTATCATTGCAGACGTAATCAAGACATTGACTGATTCTGCTGCAGATGGTGCTCAGATAGCAGTCTCAGAGGGATGCTCATCAGATGAACATTACCTGCTCGGCTGCCAGATGTCCCTAAGCCTCAGACTGTATAAACGATGCCCAAGGTTTAAACCTTCATGTCAGGGTGGTCAGAAATGACACTATGAATAAGGTGGCAATCAATGTTGTATCCATCATCTGAACCTGACTGGGAACAAGGTGTGGCACCCTTAAATCCACACAACCATTGCAGCAACTAGCAACATCATCAATATACAGTTTCTGTCAATAAAGTGAGATAAAACATATATTTACAAGAGTGTTTCTTCTATGTAGTGATAAACACTCGTGCTATCATTCGACCTTTAGAAAGCTTGATCTTTCTTTTCTACCCACTATGTTGAGGTGCAACCATATTGTGGTGGAGATCACCTGTTCTGAGCCATTCCCTGTTGATCTGAGGCCTGAAGAGCTCTAACCTGCTGAGGGTCTCCTACACAGCTACATCCTCCATCAAGCCTGTCACATGCAATGGGGTCAGTGGTCCCTCGCTATCCCCTTCTAAGCTAGAAAAGTCTAGTTACATAATTCTCAGAGGAAAAAAATTCTCCTCCACTCAGACCTAAAAGTTAACATCTAGTTTTAAAAGAGTGTTCCCTAGTTCTGGATTTACCCTCTCCACGTTCAGTTTATCAAGGCTTTTCATGATCTTAAAAACTAACTAAATCTCCCCTCACTCTTCTAAATTCTCCTGGAACAGAGTTGGAACTGGGGGTGGAGTTGGAGGTGGGGGTGGAGGAAAGCTATCTCCTTTTGAACTTGCTTTGAGAACCTGCAATGAAGAACAGAAATAAATAATTGATGTCTAAACACAATCTCTTTTCTAAACAATGTTGCAGCCTTACTCCTGTATGTCCATTTGTCAACAGTAGGCAGGAGACATCCTCATTGGGTTGCTGAGAAACTTTGTTCTCTCCATGTGCACAGGCTCACTCCTAATTCTCCCTCTTGTACAGCAGGGATTCCTCCATCAGGCCTTGAACACTCCTCAATATTAGGAGAGATTTTCTCCTGTGGCCAGGCAGAATGATTGATTGTCATTCCAATGTTCTGTACATGCCTATGACAGCTCATAGGGAGGACCAAGTCCACCCCAGTAAGTGCTTGACAGCCACACTCTCCTGAAATGGGTCCCACATAAGCAACATGAAGTAGTTTCCACATTCAATCGACATGCGGCATCTGCGGCTAAAGATTGCAACTCTACTGCCTGACACCCTACTGGACTTGCACAGTTACATTCCCGGACACCTTGGAGAGTGTCACTTTGCAGTGACTATGTAGGGCCACTTACCCTTTCAGAGCACAGCAATTTGTTCACCCTCTTTCTACACTGGAGCCAGGTTCTGGAGTGGGTCCTACTGCCACTAACTTGCCAAGTCTGCCCAGGACAGAGGAGAGAGCCTCCTGCTGCCAACACCAGAAAGCAGCATCTCCCACTTTTTGTGAGCAACCTGGCGGAGAATGTGAAGTGAGGAAATGCTGAACCATGGGACCTCTAGTTATCTGCCTGCTCTGAGATGTCTCCCTGATAGCAGAATTGGATTTCCACAGGCATGAAAGGTGCAAGGTGTATTCCAATGATAGTTGTAGTGTCATTGGTGCTGCAGGATTGAAAGCATTGAATGCCTATCCAAGTGCATTTTAAAAATGGTGCCTGCACCCTCAATCCTGTGCAGTAATGGTGGACCTCTTGACCCCCCCCCTCATTGCGTGAGTCATTGTATTACTTGACTGTGTGTAACTAAAGTGGCTGGTCACTACTTGGCAACACATGAATCCCAGCACCTCCTAAATGGAAGCATCGGTCTCTGACTAACTCACCAATGGCAAATTCCTCACTACCACAAACCCACTCCTCTTCTTCACATCCTCCCCATGTTTCAACTGATGCTCAGTTAAATCAAAGATAGCGAAACTTCTTATTGCTTGCTCGCTTTCCTTGCAGTGCAGGCATTTCAAGCTCAAAGTTTGTGTCATCTATTCAATATTACCTCATTTACTTTACCATTCTATCTTCTCTTTCCAGTTCTGGGTTTGCTGTGATAAGCTTTTCTCGATTTCTGAATGGAAATACCTGCATTCGATTCAAAAGTCCCATCAGAAATATCTCCTGTCTAACCTATTGTGCTGAACCTTCTGGGCCCTGTGGTGATAGCTATGGAGAATGAAAAGCCAGGAAATTGGGAGTGGGGGTGGGGTGGGGTGGGGGGGTGGGGGTAGTGCACAGCTACATGGGCACGATCCTCCCCTTCAACCAGTTTAGCCAGGTGGGTTACAGCTGGCTCCCTACAGGAGGTGGGATACTTTATACTTGACATTGCAGAGGTTCCAGTCAGGGGTGTTTCTACAGTTACCTTTCCATTTAGATAATGGTAAGTCTACTCTCCCCTCCTCTCAACCAAACACAGAGGCCAAAAGCTTCATGGAAGCAGTTGGTGGCTCCAGGCTGCAAGGAGGATGTTACATTAATGCAAGGGTGCAATTGAGGCTAGGAGTGATCCAGTAGAGGAATTTCCCTTCCATCCCACTTGCTTATTATTTGAGGTGCACTTGCAGTCCCCAACTAACCTGCAAAGAACACACCTCCTCCAGTGAGGCTGCCATGACTAAGGAGCTCTCTTGCTGTCTTCATACAACGGCAAGTTTAGATGCAACAATTCAGGAGGCTGGTTCTGGCATGATTGTTGAGAAATATTTTGTAATACCGGCTTGATCCTGCCATAAGTGTAACGAAGTTGGCTGTAATACCCAGCCTAATTATTAGTGACAAAATGTCCGTGCTTCTCTTGAGATTTGGAATCAAGAGCACAATAGTCAATCAGTCAAGAATGCAATTTCTCCTGCAGTTTGTATCCCTCACGAAGCTCTCTTCTGTAAGCTATCTTAAGGGTAACAGACCCTTTTGTACTTTGAGTCAAGAAACCACATCAAATGCCTCAATATTAGATCCACCTTGAAAACAGGATAACCCTCTATATTTCAATAACTATAGAAAACCATTTGTCAAACAAAGCCTGTATTATGATGCCACATGTTCTGGCTGCAATGAACATGATTAAGTAATTCCCCGGAAACTATGCCTTTGCAGCTGTAAATTATAGTGATTAATTTTCTGCATATAACTATCTTCCACTCAATGCATTCAGCTGGAAAAATAATCCTGCTTTTATCGGGGGGCTGCACATGGGCTATGTCTGCTGTTGTAAGAATTGTTTAAATTAAGGGTTTTCTGTGCAAGTAGATTCTAATTAAATATAGGGTTTGCTCATTAAAAAGACTATTTACGGAGAGACTCTGTTTCAACACTCTGTTAGTCCCAACTCCCTCCAATTCATTGGCGGAAGTATCACCATAACCATCTTCCAAATGTTGGTTCACGTTATAGTGAGAGCCAGTTTTAAAATGAGCTCATGCACAGCATTCCTAGAAGATGCAACTATTGTGCCTTCTAACATAAAAATGATATGGAGGAACGGGGTTGTTAGTTTGAGACAACATTACCGTGTGGAGGCTATTATAGTTCAAATGTGAAAAAGAAGACTACAGCATATTTTCTGAATGGAGATTGATGTTGTCACCTAACATAAACTGAACAGACATCCAGTTTATTCCCAGCACCAAACTGGTGTTAACTCATTCTGAAGTCACCAATGAAGGCAGCAAGTGCTGGCTTTTATAACAAGGATTTGAGTATAGAAGTAAAATTTATATAGAATTAAAATTTCTTAATTTATATGGAGCCTTGGTGAGACCATGCCTGGTCTTCTTACCCAAAGAAAGATATACCTGCCATAGAGGGAGTGCAACTAAGGTTTATCAAATTCACCCAGGATGGAAGGAATGTATTATGAGGAAATATTAAACAGACTGGGTCTATATTCCCTGGTGTTTAGAAGATTGGGGAACATTCTTACATGAATCAACCCAGTCGAAACACAAAGGATGTTTCTCCTGACTGGAGGAGAATCTAGAATCAGAAGATACATTTAGCAAGTCATTTAGTTCCAAGTTAAGGAGGAATTTCATCCCTCACGAGGAGGGCAGCCTATGGAATTCTCTGTTCCAGAGGATGTGGAGGCTCAGTTTTTTGAGTTTGTCGAAGACAGAGATTGATAATTTTTTACATATTAAAAAATTTAAGGGAAATATGGATAGTTTCAGGAAAATGGTGTTGAAGTGGAAGATTGGCCAAAATCTTTTTGAAGGATGGGGCAGGCTTGAATGGCTGAATGGCCCTCTCTTGCTTCTATTTTTTTATCATGAATGGTGATTGAAGGTATTGATTGATTAAATATCTTGAGCACATTAAAAAGTCTTAAGCTGACATATTGCATTTGGTAGTGTGGTGCTGGAAAAGCACAGCAAGTCAGGCAGCATCCGAGGAGCAGGAAAATCAATGTTTCGGGCAAAAGCCCTTATTCAGACATTTGCCCGAAACATCGATTTTCCTGCTCCTCGGATGCTGCCTGACCTGCTGTGCTTTTCCATCACCACACTCTCGACTCTAATCTCCAGCATCTGCAGTCCTCACTTTCGCCATGATGCATTTGGTAGCGTACCTATTTCTGAGCCAGAAGGGTCTGGGCTCCAAATCTTACTCCAGGATCTCTTGACGATAGGACTGTTCACGTCTTCAAGCAGGTGTTAATCTCAAGTAAAGTTTTTCCAATGCTTCAGACGTTCTCCAAGGACGGAAAACATATGAAGATCTGCAAAGAATTAAACAGAGCCTTCTGGGAGGCTGGAGTAGTTATGGAGGAGGCAAACATATTATTGTTCCATCCTGTAAATAAATGTTGTATTTAGCGAAATGTTGACATCTGGTTTCTTTCTTCACCATCTGACTTCAGAATGAGTTAGCACTGATTTGGTGCTGGAAATAAACTGGATGTCTGTTCAGTTTATGTTAGGTGACAACATCAATTTCCATTCAGAAAACATGCTGCAATCTTCTTTTCCAAGTCTGAACAATAATAGACTCCACAAGGTATTGTTGTCTCAAACTAGCAACCCCATTCCTACACATTGTTTATATGTTAGAAGGTACAATGGTTGCTCATTCTAGTAATGCTGTGCATGAGGTCATTCGAAAACTGGCTCTCACTATAACATGGACCAGCATTTGGAAGACGATAACACTGGAAATTTTGGTGACATTTCAGCCAATGAATTGGAAGGAAAATCCTTCATGTCAATGACTCCTGAACAAGGATGCCCCAGTGGGATGTCATTGGAGGTCGGGCAGGGGAAGGCTCTGATAGCATGGAAGAGGGGAAAATGCATTGGGATACATGGGTGGAGGGAATGGCACAGGAGGGATGGAATGGGATTAGGGAATGGCAAAGAGTGGAGAGGATGTGAGAGGAATAAATGGATGGGAGGAGGAGGAGGAGGAATATGGCATGGCAGAAATGAAGAGATTCAAAATAGTATATTTGCAATACAAGGTACTTGAGCCCACAGCTACTCCGGTTGTCTGCTGGTAATATCAAAACAGCTGGATTAACTACCTCCAAGCCATGATTGATTTGGACTAAACACTCCCTAAATGGCGGTAATCCCCAGGGATCCTCCTGGCTCTCGGTGCATTGCAAACACCTACAGACCGGGGGGTGGGTGAAGGCGGCAGTGGGAGCGAGGCAGCCTCACTCTCCCCTCCTGCCGTCACTGAAGTGCAGCCCCGGACTGAGTGTGGGTATTCCCCCCTCGCAGGCACCAATCGGCTCCAGATCGTTGTTTTTTTTCCCCAGGCGGCTGAGGGTGAGAAGGCTCTGGGTTGGCTGTTTCAGCTGAAGGAGGATTCCTGGCCCCGGTGTGGTGGAGGGGATGACCGGGGGGTGGACTGGTCCTGGATTCTCCGGGCGCTGCCACGTGGATACTGTCCGGGCACCGGCCACAGTCCACAGGAAGACAAGCCCGGGGGGGGATGGAGAGCCGGGCAGTGCTGACCTCCACCCAGCAGAGAGCTGCACCTTCCACCTCCCTCCAGCCCACTGTCTGTATCCACAGAAAATCCCCAACCTTCACCAAATTCATCGCGTGAGCACTCCCAGCTTTTGTTTTAGAAAATGCAAGACTGCTGTTAAATCTATTACATCAGCAAAGTAAGATAAAAATCCAAGTGACAAAGAACTTCTTCAGCTCATGGATATCATTCAGCGTTTTAAATAGTTCCACCTCATTGGCAAGCACAAGGGAAATGATTGCAGTATCTCTTCCAGTGTTTTGCAACAATTTAGATTTATTTTAAATGGCAGATTTAATCTCCATCTTCCTTCTTTGACTGGTGTGGATTTAACGACTTCAGCAATGAAAATTCCTTCCAATTTTTAATTGGAGTAACCGCATGTCAATTCTTTTCAATTTCTTTCTATCAAGCTGAAAGTGACAGATCAGTTGCCCCCACCCTTGGGCGAGAAAGTTTCACAGCCTCATCCAACATTATTAGAAACTTTAGAGCGTGTAATCTGCCAAATAGATTCCCAGTGCGCAGACTTGCCTTGTAAAAAAAACCATCAAAACAAATATTTTTTTTAAAAGGCTAAAATTGAACAAGTGGAGTTTTGTTTCCATTGATGACTCCAGCTAGTTTGACGAGATCATTGCTGGAGCTGACGAATTTGGATATGGTTCCTTGGGATGTTCCCCAGAACTGCAGCTTGTGTAAGCGGGAGACGGGCTGGAGGGCAGACACCGAACATTCTCTCTCCGAGTATTAAAACTGATATAAGGACCCAATCCTCAAGGCTGACTTCTGAGAGCAATCCATAGTCAGTAAGGTAAGCGAGACTTGTAGTGTTTGTAACCGGGGATGGGGACCCTTTAATAATAAGTTAGAGCTCTTCATAAGAAACGGAGTTCAACTGGGGGAAGTGGGAGATTTTTTTAAAAAGCCTTAAATGAGATTTTGCAGAGTTAAGAAGGAACTCACTCGGCCAAGTCGAAATTTTAGAAATGTATATTTATCAAAGTTGGCCAATGTAACAGCGACAGGTAAAAATTCCTCCTACGCTTTGCCGGTCAGTTTAATTGGTGACATTTAGAAAAGGACGGAGCTACAGTTTGGTTTCTAAACTCTGCTGTTAATTGGGTTTGTAGTGTCTAATTAGCAGCGCATTTAATTCGCTGTTATAGCCTGAAGTGTTAACTTGTCAGGGGTTTTGTTTTTGGTGTTGAATTAGTCCTGACCGCTTTAATTAGATCGTGAGGTGATTAATAGCTGGCCCGAGGGGGAAGAGGGCTAGCCGTGTAGATGGCCCGAGTGGCCATCACCAGGCAAGTTAGTGCCGGCCTGAGGCAGGTACTCCCCTCCGGGAATGCACCTAACAGCACCACACCTCTCTGCCTGTTGTTGGCCGAAGTTTCCGTGGGTGTAAATTTGGATTTTTTTTCCCGCCACTTGGATTTTCTAATTCACATTTCATCCCGTTCACCCCTCAAATCACATGGCAGATCTGATACTTGCAAGTCTTCAACTAACACAGTTACCTCCATTCCTCTCGAAATATTCACGTTATGAGAAGGTAAACTACGGTTTAAAAGGACTCTACTTTTAAGGAAATAAGGAGAAATTTAAAAGTAGGGTGAAGAATGGCGGGAAAGTGGGGGAGGAGCTGCGATGACGAGAGAGGGGCTTGGTGGAGAAGATGAGGAAAGATGGGTGGGGTGGGAGTAAGGTGGGAGGGATGAGATGAGCAGCTATTGGAGATAATTAAGGCTTGGGTGAGGACTGATTTTGTTGACTTGCCAACATTCAACTCCCTCAAATGTGGGAGTTGCCACCCATCTTCAACAAACTGTTCCAATGCAGAAAGGGTCTTCTGATCTGTCATCTTTGCACTGGCTCTGTATATGAGCATTTCACTCAGTACCATGCTCCCAGCACCTCCCTGCACATTCTTCAGGGCCAATGCTCCAGTGTTGGAGTGCAGGAATGTCAAACAAGGAAGAAATACTGACCAGGTCATCAATACCCACATCCCTTGAACAAACATTTTTTTAAAAAATCACAAATACCTCCTAGTACACTGCTACATTGATGTGGGGCTACAGAACCTGCTGAACTTCTGATCGGACCAAAGGCATTGGGAATCTGCCAAGGATGGCAAGCACAGAGACAGCTGGTTAGCAAGCCCCCTATGGGAATCAAAGAAACACAAGGTGGGTCCGGAGAAGGTTTAAGTGATTAGGAGAATAGCCAAGTTGAGGGGAGGGAGAGATAGAGGTGGAAACCATGTAACATCTATTAATGAGGAAAAAAAACCATGGGAACTTGGCAGCCAATAGACATAGTCTTGAGCTACCTCATTGGGCATGACCCAATAGGGGATCCTCGCCCCAATCATCAGCTGTTCCCTCCCTGTAGTCCTAGTGGCTGTAGTGCAGCTTCCTTTGCCAGTGCTTAATGCTCATTTTCAGGGTGTACACAGTGACCTGTGTTTGCAAATATTAACTCTGATTTACTGATCTCATTTACAGATTTGGAAATGAAAACTGACAAGAACATCAAGGCCCAATCTGCTGTCAAGGACATTTCCACTAGCTGCTCATCAGAGAGGTTTCCACAATGTAGAATAACACAGACTGTTAATTTGTTGCCTTCTTTACAAAAGCATTTGCTTCTTCAAAATAAGCCTGTGTGGCAGGCACCCCTACTGACTCTTGCACCTGAGGGTAGACTTTGTGGGAAAAGGACATTTGGCCCAGGAACACCGAAAGCGTTCACGTATCACCTACTGCTTTTTGTAGTTTTTGTTTTAGTTTTACCAGGTCTGCTGCACTGTGATGGCAAGAGTCAGTTATCCCAAGGAAAAGGTTCCAAAGGTAAGCTAGCCAGTTCTCTTAAAATGGAGCCATATATCTTTCCAATGAGTAGGAAAAATAATGATCTGAAACAATTAAAAAACATGGAAGATAATGTAAATCTAAAGAAAAGTACGTAAGTGTAAAGAATATTGTAAATTAAAGGAATTTGAAGTGACTCGATGGACAGCAAACAAAGATTGTTAGTAGCATGTGGATCCTTCAAAAATAGTGGGGCTGTATTGCTAACGAAAGAGTCACAGATTTATGTCAATCTTCACCATGGAGGAGAAGAATCATCTAGGTTATAAACAAAGCAAGAGCTGAAACATAGTTTCTTATTCACTTAATATTACAATTGATAATGGTGCAAGATACTAACAAAGCTCCAGGAGCTGATGGTTTCCACCCCAAGGGGTTAATTGAAATGTTTGGAGAAATTGCAGATGCTTAGTCATAACCTTCCAAAGCCTGCTTGACTCAGGATTTGTTCTTTTTAGATTGGGAAATCTTTCTCAATAATTTAAGAAAGGTGATTGAGAAAAATTGCGGAGCTACTCGTTTAGGTTTGAGGAATAATTGGAATTGACAAAGAAGGAGAACGAGAGTGATTATTTTGAGAAATTTGACGTGATTAAGTAAAAGCAGTAGGGGTTTCTGAAATGTAATTGTGGCTGTTTAGCCTGATTTGATTTATTGAGGAAGTAACTAATGTTCTAGAGAGAGGAATGCCAGTGAATGCAGTTTACATGGACTTCCAGGAGGCATTCAATAAGGTTCCAAAGAGGGGATTGTTAATCAAAAGTAAAACCAACAAAATTAAATGGAAGTTGTTAACCTAGTTAGGAGGTTTGTTAATTGAAGATAAATATTCGATTCAGTGTGACTGTAATAACAGGAAATACTCAGTGTTTGTGGAAAGAAAGTGAATTTTTCAGGTACTAATATTTACTTGACCAGTACATCATGACTTGGATGAAAGTGATTGGTGATGTCCTACAAGAATCTGTTGTTATTCACTGCATTTATTCATAACTTGGATGAAACAATGGTGAGTCATCAATCCAACTTTGCTGAGATGGGAGCATAACATTCCAAAGAGACCTTGATAGTTTATGATGTGGAGGTGCTGGTGTTGGACTGGGATGGATAACATTTTTTAAAAATTCTCAACACCAAGTTATAGTCCCAACAGGTTTATTTGGAAGTACAAGCTTTTGAAGCACTGCTCCTTTGAAGCAGGATCATAGGACACAGAATTTATAGTAAAAGACCAAAGTATCATACAACTGATGCAATGTGTTGAACAAACCTAGATTGCTATTAAGTCTTTAATCACCTAGAATGGGGTTGCAAGTTTCGATTGATCAATATGTAAATCCCAGAACTTCTTTCAAGTCAGGGTCCTGAGATAACTTAAGGTTTTTTTTAAAAAAGTGACATCTCAGCTCAGACTATGCATTAAAGGTGTGAGGTTAGAGTCTGTATCCCAACCTTGAGTGATTTTGAACTTTGATAGTTTACGTGAGTGGGGAAAACTGAGGCCGATGGACATCATCAGTTAGGTTTAAGGACATCCATTATGAACCAAAGAAGGATCAATCTGACCACTTTTTTTAAAAAGTGGTGAACACCTAGGAATAAAGTCCAAAGGGATTTAGTGGTCCATATACAGCACTTAGTAAAATGTATCAGTCATGTGTAAAATATACAATAAAAAAAGTTTGCCTTTATAACTAGATGTTAAGATATAATAGTAAGGAATTCATGTTGCACCTGTACAAAGTCCTAATTAGGTCCCACTTGGGTGCTGTATAAAGCCCAGGCACTATACCTTGGAAAGGATGTGTTGGTATTGGAATGTTTGGGAAAGCCCCTGATTAGAATCTTTTTGGTCAGCAACAAGTAAATTTATGAGGAATGATTTCACAAATTAGTTTATTTTTCCCAGAACATTAAACAGCGATGGACAATTTGATTGAGGTTGATGAGGTTTTAAGGGAGTATCTAAGTAAAGGGCCATAACATTAATCTGAATATCCTGGCTTTGATTGTTAAGAAATGCTTTTTTGCACACATTGTGATACATGTGAGGAATTCTCTCAAAAAAAACTGTAGCTTGATTAATAATTGAAAATTTGGGAGGACAGCTTTTTTTCCCCGAGAAGCTGAGGCAGATAAATGGAATCCTAATGCAAATCAGTCACTGAATGGCAGAGAAGGTACATTCATAGCCTTCTGAGCTTTGTAAGTTCAATGTTTGAATGATTTTTAACACACTGTAGGTATAAACTCCAATTCCATCATAGCCAACGAGAGCATAGTTCATCTCCAGACTGTAGGATGATAGACAATTCATTCACCAAGCACTACTGCTTTCTTTGATATGTGCAATTTTTGTTTAGTTGTTAGAACAAAGAGTAAAATGTTTCAAAACTATCAATCATACTTGGAGGTTAGGCATAAGGGAAACTTATACTAGTTGACTGCAAAAAAGGTATAGGCTAACAGGATGCGCAGTAAAGTGGCAAATTAAATTTAATGCAGGCAAACCTGAGGTGATGCCGAAGGGATAAGGAGAAACACAAAATATTTGTAACAAATCTAAAGAGTAAAAAGGGTAGAGGGATCTGGAGGTGCATCAGCATAGAGCTTTGAAGGTGGGTGGTAATATCGAGACAAAGACTGTTGGAGAAATTCAAGTTTGGCAATAGCTGTAGAGCAGGTAATGAGTTAATATTTTGAGTCTGGTTTGACCACTGTTCAGAACTGCAAGTGTTGAAAACTTTTTTTTAAATTTATTTTTTACTGAGCCAAATGAGGAGCAAAGCGGCAGGTGGTGGAAAGGCAAAGGTGTTGGTGATGGTGGTGAAAGAGAAAAAGATGTAAATTGATGTAACACTCTACTAAGAGCAAAATACAAGCAAGACAAAGCTGTAGAGGCTCAGAGAGGAAGAATGTAAGTACAAAATGGAGAACACACACCATGTGGTCAGTTTCTGAAGTTTTGGAATTCAATATTGAGATCTCAAGGCTGTTAAGTGCCTAAGTAGGAAATAGTGTTGTTCCTCAAACTTGTGTTTGACTTCATTGCGCTGAGCCCTCGACAAATTTTAAGGCAATAAGAATAAGAGTAGTCCGTTCAGCTCTTCCAGTCATTCAATAGGATCATTGCTGATCTGCCATTCTTCACATTCCTGCATTTTCCGCATAAGCTTTGATTTCCCTCCTGATAAAGAATCTATCAGCCTTACATAGGAACTAGGAGTAGGCCATCTGGCCCCTTGAGCCTGCTCCACCATTTAATAAGATCATGGGTGATTTCTTTGTGGATTCAGGGCAACTTACCCACAGTAACCCTTAATTCCTTTACTGTTCAAACATCTATCTATCTTTGCCTTAACAGCATTTGATGAGACAGCCTCAACTGCTTGACTGGGCAGGGAATTCCACAGATTCACAACCCTTTGAGTGAAGAAGCTCCTCCTCAACTCAATCCTAAACTGCTCCCCCTTATTTTGAGGCTATGCCCCCTTATTCTAATTTCACCGGCCAGTAAGCACTATCTTCTTGCTGTTATCTATTTCCTTCTTAAATTCTTATTTCTATAAGATCCCTTCTTCTTCTAAATTCCAATGAGTACAGGTCATTCTGCTATCATGCGCATTTTGTCAACATGAATTGTCTATGATGCAATTGACACATTGAGGATGCTGATTCTAAAGGGCAAAAGTTTAAAATCTGTGTTGGTTATAACATTGCATTACCAACACTTTGAGTTGCAGAGTGGCAGATGGAGTTTAATTTAGATAAATGTGAGGTGCTGCATTTTGGAAAAGCAAATCTTAGCAGGACTTATACGTTTAATGGTAAGGTTCTCTGGAGTGTTGTTGAACAAAGAGACCTTGGAGTACAGGTTCATAATTCCTTGAAAGTAGAGTCACCAGTAGATAGGATAGTGAAGATGATGTTTGGTGTGCTTTCTTTTATTGGCCAGAGCATTGAGTATAGGAGTTGGGAGGTCACATTGCAGCTGTACAGGACATTTTTGGAATATTGTGTGCAATTCTGATCTTCCTACCAGAAGGATGCTGTAAAACCTGAAAGGGTTCAGAAAAAAATTAAAGGATGTTACCAGGATTTGAGATTTGAGCTACAGTGAGAGGCTGAATAGGCTAGGGCTGTTTTCTCTGGAGCGTCAGAGGCTGAGGGATGACCTTATGGAGGTTTATAAAATCATGAGGGGTATGGATAGGGCAAATACACCCTGATGTGGGGGAGTCCAGAACTGGAGGGCATAGGTTTAGGGTGAACGGGGAAAGATATAAAAGGGACCTAATGGGAAGTTTTTTTTAAATGCAGAGGGTGGTGAGTGTATGGAATGAGCTGCCAGAGGAAGTGGTGGAGGCTGATACAATTACAGCATTTAAAGGGCATCTGGATGGGTCTATGAATAGGAAGGGTATAGAGGGATATGGATCAAGTGCTGGCAAATGGAATGAGATTAGGTTGGGTTATCTGGTCTGCATGGACTAGTTGGACCAAAGGGTCTGTTTCCATACTGTACATCTCTATGACTGTGCTTTTTTTTTATTGCATGATTTTTATATAGTGAGGGGTTGCACAAGACTGCAACCATCATGTTATAAAAGAACTACCTGTATAATCCCAGTCTGCTCAGCCACTCCTCATAAGCCAACCCTCTCAACTCTGGAATCAACCTAGTGAACCTCCTCTGCACCCTCTCCAGTACCAGTACATCCTTTCCCAAGTAAGGAGACCAAAACTAGACACAGTACTCCAGGTATGGCCTCACCAGCAGCCTGTACAGCTGCAGCATAACCTCCCTATTTTTAAACATCATCCTTTTAGCAATGAAGGACACGCTCAGTTTGCCTTAATTACCTGCTGCATCTGCAAACCAACATTTTGTGGTTCATGTGCAAGGGCACCAGGTCCCTTTACACAGGAGCGTGCTGCAGGTTTTCACCATTTAAATAATAGTCCATTTTGCAGTGGTTCATACCAAAATGGAATGTACACAATGAATGTTCTCCAATAGCTGCCTGTGGCAAGGAGTTCCCAAGGCGCTCGACGCTGAAAGAAGAAACTCTTCCTCGTGAAACTAAGTTGGTGTCTTGAAATAGCAAACAAATAGAATGTCAGGATCATTCCTATGGTCAGAGTGGAGATGTTCTGTAATGCAGAAACCCAGTTTGTTTAGTTTCACCAGTGTGAAGGAAGCTGCATTGTGAGCTGGAAATGCACCCCTTGTAGAGTGAAAGGACTACAAGGATAGATTGCAGAAACCCTTTATAAATAAAGGAGATTTAGGAGAGATTTGATAGAGGTGAAGCTAAACAAATAAAACCTGTTTCCCAAAGTTGTTGATTGAAGAATTGAGGACAGAGCTTAATTGGGCAAGTTGTACAGAGAAAATTTGAGGAAGAACCTTTTTATGTAGCAAGTGGTATTGATTTGGCACTCGCTGCTGGTGGAAACACAAGACAGTGAATGATTTGAAAAGGAAATTTGATATGCACTTCAACAAAATAAACTTGCAGATTTCAGGAAGTCAACAGTGGATTGGGACTAGCCAGACTGTTCTACAGAACCACCATGGACCTAATAGATTCAATGATCACTGCGCTGTTATACTTCTTTAGCCATGTTCCTCTATGACTTACCATATGAAACCATTGTCAGAGGTATTGCTTTAGAAATGAGTCTACTGTTTGCTTCTAACTCTCAAAATACAGCTGTTTGAGCAGTTTGTTTTGACCAGAATTTAAATGTAAACTGACTATAAAGTACTGACATTTGACTTTCTGATTACAGTAAAAGCTTTGGTGCCTGCAAGTAATAGGGATGGATGGGTGTCGGTGTGAAGTGTAGGGCAGATGTCAGTGCAGACAGGCAATCGCAACTTATACAGGCACAGCTTGTTCTTGTTGATGTGATTTGGGCACTGGCCAAAGGGTGGACTGCAGGACCGCAGCTGGGACACATATTCTGTGCGTCATGTAATGTTCACATTTCTACCACTGCACAAATGGCCCACCCTGAGCAATGGCTGTGCATAAGGAGGGTGTGCCAAGTAAGGAAAAATGTTCATAGTGTTGTGTTGGCAAACATGACAACACTACTTTTCAATCAAGAGACTTGCAAAGGATCAGACAGCTTTTTTTCAGTTCTTCAGAAGCTAACTGAGCTTTGACCCTGTATTTGACCAATGGAGCAGGTTCTTAAGCCAGCTCTCACCCTCTCACCCTCTCACCCATCCCAGTCTTTTTGGCAAACTTTATATACAATATTGAAGTTTTGACAACTTCAATACAATAAAACATCGAACTGCGCATGCTGAGGACTTTAATACTTCTCTATATGGCTCAGTGTTACATTTTGTTCAATAATTGAATCACCAAAAGCTTGTGGAAGCAGGCCATTCAGCCCATCGACTCCACACCAACCCTCTGAAGAGCATCTCACTCCACACCCACTCCATCTCTGTCACTCTGCAATTTCCTTGGCTAATCAACCTAGCCAGAACATCCCTGGATACTACAGGGTAATATAGCATGACCCATCCACATAACCTGCAAATCCTTGGACTGTGGGAGCAAACTGGAGACCCCAGAGGAAACCCACGAAGACATGGGGAGAATGTGCAAACACTGCACAGACAGTTGCCTGAGGGTGGAATTAAACCTGGGTCACTGATACTGTGAGGCAACAGAGCTAACCACTGAGCCACCCCAACCTTGTGATATTTCAGTATGTTAAGTATGCTATATAAATGCAGTTGTTACCAGGTTTTTCAAATAATGTGGCATTTTTAGTGTACAGTACATTCTCAGTTGAAGCATACTTGTAGCATTCCATTGCATTAACAAAGGATGTCACACAATGACAGTCTATCTGCTCTATGACTCTTGGCAATATTTTCAAGGCAGGTGAAACCATACAGTAGTGAGGACCATGGGCTGTTGGTGCATCACCACGATGGGGGTGTAAATTGTTAAGAAGCTGCATTAAATCGATGCAAATCGACTGAGCAACAAGGTCAGTCATAGAGTTATAGAGATATATAGCACGGAAACAGATTCATCGGTCTAACCCATCCGTGTCAACCAGATATCTGAAACTAATCTAGTCCGATTTGCCAGCAATTGGCCTGTTAGGAGGTGTGAGGATTTATTGTTGTAGTAAGGGTAACAACATTTTAAAAAGCGTGAACATTTTGATGCTACTGTACAGAGAGACTTGAGTTATGATGAGAGGCTGGCTCTATAAATTAGGAATCCCTTCTGTAGGGAATCTGATCTATAAATTAGGTCTGTATGGTTTTAGAGAAATAGCAGTTGACCTCATTGAAAAAGCTAATTTCTCAAGAACATTCAAATCCAATACAAAACTTTATTTCTACAAAGATGGTTCCACATTTGCTGTGTTTCTGTCTTTATTATTCATTTTGTGGGATTTGTGTGTCATTGGCTGGGGCCAACATTTTATTGCCCATCGCTAATAGCCCAAAGGGTAGTTAAGAGTCAATCACATTGCTATGAGTCTAGAGTCGCATGTAGGCCAGCTCGGGTAAGGACAGCAGTTTCCTTCCCTAAGGGGCAATAGTGAACCAGACGGACTTTTCCTAACCAGTTGCTGGGATGAATGCATGGTGTGGCCTCCTTCCATTGCTGCTTAAACGCCAACATTATCCTGGTCTTTAAGGGCCCTTAATTAGCTGCTTATGGCCTTTATTTCGCCCACAGGAATGTGGGCTACTCATCACCTTACCAACCCATTCCCCACATGCTGCCGGAAATGTTTTAATGGGGTGCGTGGATACACAGCAGGAATGATATCACCTCTGGCAGCGGGGCATTCAATTCAGCCGCTTGTTACAAGGAGTTTTCACAAGAAAGTAATCAACCTGAAGCAGGCACTGTCTGACCAGCTCAGGGTTTCAACTGCTTTCTTCTCCTTTTTTTGTTAAAATACATAATTGGTTACATAATTAATTAAAAGCAATTTGCAAAGAACATTTACAATTGGTGCTATTTTAATCCCAGTGGCATCTAATTTAAATTAAAACTAAAACTAGAAGTCTCGCAAAATAGCAGTGTCCTAAATTACTCATAATTGACATTTTCTTTTGAAATATGGATTTGTATACTTAATGCAGACATTAAACAGTGAGCACTGTGGCACTGTGATTAGTGTCTCTCCAACAAGAGTGGGTTCAGACCCTAGAGCATTCAGATTGGCATTCCAGTGCGGTACCGAAGATTTGCTGTACTGCCGGAGATGCTGTGTTTTTGGTAGAGTCTACTGACTCATGAGAATGCCTTATGGCACTATTTCTAAACAGATCCAAGGAATTCTGTCACATTCTGATCAATTTTTATCTATTAAAATTGTGTTTGCTCTTTCTGGGAGCTGTGAACAACTTGACTTTGTATTTCCAATGGTACATCAGTGACTGCCCTTCAGAGCTGTTAAAGCATTTGTCTGTCTTTCTTTCCTTCCTTGTTGTTCTGTTTCTTTATATCACTGCTGTTCCCATTGACTCTAATCCATTAGCTCAATCGCATGTTAACTCTGCTTCTGTCAACAATAACATTCTCTTCCTCTCAATTTAATCAAACTTGTTGAAAATTCAGCTGATTGGATTCGATCAACACTGAGGCCAACTCGCATGTATCATACTGATAGAAACGCATTCTTATTAGATCTTTCTCCATTATAGATCTGTAACTTTACTCCCTTTTTTTTCCCCCCTGCAGCCATTCAGGCTCTCAATTTGTGCATTGTTTCTTTTTGCTCCACCCATTGTTGGCTAGTAACTATCATCTTTTAACATTAATAATATTAACTGTTATACTTCTCAATCGTTCCACTTTTCAAGTGTTCTCTTACCCTTTGAAGTTTGCTTAGACAAACCTTTAGTCTCCTGTTATCTGCACCAGAAACTGGTGCCGTTTTATTTATTCGCTGATCTTGGAACATTTTCTACTGGACTCATTAAGTAAGTGCAAGATATTGGCGTGATTTTCTATTCCGATTGAATCCAAAAGAATGTATTTTATCTTCTATCAGTTGTGTAGCATGCTGATAATGAATTGCCCAGCCATTATGCATTTCCCTCCAGGGACATCAATTCTACAACTTGGTATTTCCCATTTTTACACTTTCAACAAAACGTATTTACTTCTGAGCACTTTCTATTTATCCTGTTTATCCCCGATCTTTGAAAATCCTCATTAAAATTTCATAATAAGCTAGGTGAGATCTGAAACCAGGCTTAGAGGCTAGGTTAAGATTGGTTCAAATTTAGGGCGGCACGGTGGCACAGTGGTTAGCACTGCTGCCTCACAGCGCCTGTAGACCCGGGTTCAATTCCCGACTCGGGCGACTGACTGTGTGGAGTTTGCACGTTCTCCCCGTGTCTGCGTGGGTTTCCTCCGGGTGCTCCGGTTTCCTCCCACAGTCACAAAGATGTGCGGGTCAGGTGAATTGGCCAAGCTAAATTGCCCGTAGTGTTAGGTAAGGGGTAAATGTAGGGGTATGGGTGGGTTGCGCTTCGGCGGGTCGGTGTGGACTTGTTGGGCCGAAGGGCCTGTTTCCACACTGTAAGTCTAATCTAATCTAAATAACATTTTCACATGTCTTTTGCAGCATATCAGATTCTAACTGCTGCAAAGTTGTAGAATTCTTTCTTGACAGAGGAATCCCAGATCAACTGGTTTTGTCACCAGTGGATTTTCAATGTTCCATCAAACTCTGCTTCCTTACCAATGCTGATATCTGGGAATTTCAGAGTATCTCTGCTTTTATGCTCCATCTCTATACAACATTTGTTTTTAAAGCTTTCCCGAACCAGAGTCAAAAATAATCCCATAGATTTTCTCCATACCTCATTCCACATTCTTCATTGTATATGCCACAGTATTCAGGCGAGTTCCTAAACTGTTGCCACTTATGTACGTGTTTCTGCAAGAGTTCCAGAAGCCTATAATTTAGGAACCTGATTTCTTAATTATTTAAAAATGGTGTCTTCTGATGCAGTTTGAAGACTTGCATGCTTCACAATTTTAGATTAGACTTACAGTGTGGAAACAGGCCCTTCGGCCCAACAAGTCCACACCGACCCGCCGAAGCGCAACCCACCCATACCCCTACATTACCCCTTACCTAACACTACAGGCAATTTAGCTTGGCCAATTCACCTGACCCGCACATCTTTGAACTGTGGGAGGAAACCGGAGCACCCGGAGGAAACCCACGCAGACACGGGGAGAACGTGCAAACTCCACACAGTCAGTCGCCTGAGTCGGGAATTGAACCCGGGTCTACAGGCGCTGTGAGGCAGCAGTGCTAACCACTGTGCCACCGTGCCGCCCAATTGATAGATTCTTATTTACTACAAACTGCTTTTTAAAAAAAAAAAAATTTTGCAATCATCTCCTTAACAGGCTGTATGGTTTATACTGTCAATTTTCATCCTTCCTCTCTGTTCAAGGTGGGAACTTTGATCTCTGCTCCATTATTTCACACCATTTCCCTCCCTTGCCTTTCCTCTGTTTTTCGCCCTTCCTACTGACTCTGTTCCCCACTTCCCATGCACAGAGTCACACAGCACAGAAAGTGTCTTTGGTCCAACCGGTCCATGCAGACCATAATCCTAAACTAAACTAGTCTCACCTATCTGCTCCTGGAATTGAATTGAATTTATTGTCATGAGTACCGAGGCACAGTGAAAAGCTTTGTCTTGTGAGCAACACAGGCAGATCAGAGTTAAGTAGCAAAGATAATTAAATAATAGGTAAACAGTGGCAAAAACAAAAACACTGGTACAGGCAAATGTTAACAGTTCGATTCCATTCAGTATTCAAACAGCAATCGGATAGAAACTGTTTCAAAACTGATTGTTGCGTGTGTTCAGGCTTCTGTACCTTCTCCCCGATGGTAAGAGGTTGTAGAAAAACATTGCCAGGGTGGGATGGATCTTTGAGAATGCTGTTGGCCTTTCCTTGACAGCGGGGCCTGGTAGATGGATTCTATAGATGGGAGGTTGGCCTTTGTGATTGTCTGGGCTGAGTTCACCACTCTCTGTAACCGTTTCCAATCTTGAATGGTACAGTTGCTATACCAGGTAGTGATACATCCAGACAGAATGCTCTTGATGGCGCACCCATAAAAGTTTGCAAAGGGTATTCGCTGTCATGCCAAATTTCCTCAGCTGCCTGAGGAAGAAGAGATGTTGTTGGGCCTTTTGTAACCAGTGAGGGCGGCACGGTGGCACAGTGGTTAGCACTGCTGCCTCTCAGCGCCTGTAGACCCGGGTTCAATTCCTGACTCAGGCGACTGACTGTGTGGAGTTTGCACGTTCTCCCCGTGTCTGCGTGGGTTTCCTCCGGGTGCTCCGGTTTCCTCCCACAGTCACAAAGATGTGCGGGTCAGGTGAATTGGCCATGCTAAATTGCCCATAGTGTTAGGTAAGGGGTAATGTAGGGGTATGGGTGGGTTACGCTTCGGCGGGTCGGTGTGGACTTGTTGGGCCGAAGGGCCTGTTTCCACACTGTAAGTCTAATCTAATCTAATCTAGTGTGTCCACATGAAGAGTCCAAGAAAGCTTGTTGTGGATGACTACTCCCAGGAGCTTGACATGCTCCACTTGTTCCATCTCTGTGCTGTTAGTGTAGGGGGCATGAGTAACATCCCGCTGAAAGTCAATAATGAATTCCTTGGTTTTGCCAGCATTGAGAGCTAGGTTGTTCTCAGTACGCCCTTTTTTCCAGGTCTTCCCCCTCCCGTTTGCAGTCTGTTTCGTCACCATCTGAGATTTGACTGACTATGGTGGTGTCATCAGCGAACTTGTAAATGGCATTAGTTTGGTAGTTGGGTGACAGTCATGGGTATGCAGTAAGTCCTGGCCCATATTCGTCCAAGCCTTTCCTATTCATGTCCTTACCAGAGTTTTTTGAATGTAGTAACTATACCCACATCCACCACTTCTTCTGGAAGTTCATTCCACACATGAACGACCTTTTGTATAAAATTTTCCCTTTGTATCTTTTTTTTAAAATCCTTCTCCTCTCACCTTAAAAATATGCCCCTGTCTTAAAATACCCAACTCTAGGGCAAGGACGCCTGCCATTCACCTTATCTATAACCCTCATAATTTTATGAACCTTGAAGGTCACCCTTCAACCTCCTACGTTCCAGTGAAAGCAGTCCCAGTTTATCCAGCCTTTCTTTATAACTCAAAACTTTCATATCCGGCAACATTCTGATAGATTTCTTCTGAACCCTCTCTAACTTAATATTATCCTTTTCTATCTCTCTGCTTCAGGGATGAAACATTGTTGTGACTTAGCTTTTTGCAGATCAACCCTGACTTGTATTTAAGCCTGTTGACAAGCGTATTGATGTTATTGTCTGGCGTGCTGAGCGCCAACAAGATGGTGGAGGGGTAGGGCTCATGCACTGCAGTTTCTCAGCTCTGTTTGTTTGTTTCTTCTTTTCATATTTCTTTCTTTCCTTTCTCCTTACTTCCCATCCTCAGATAGCATAATTCTAATGGATACCTCCTCCTATCTCACCTGGACCATGACCGCACCAAGGAACACCAAGCCATTGTGTCTATCATGGTCACCAACGTTCTGGTGATGACCAACCCCTCCACCCACTGCCACCCCCCCCAAGATGGTGCCTATCCCCACCAAGATGTATCAGTGCTGTCCGCCTGAATTATCCCCATCCTCCACCACCCTCTTCTGCCTGGCCAAGCTCGTCTTCGCTCTGAGCAACTTCTCCTTCAACTGCTCCCACTTTCTCCAGGTCAAAGATGTGGCCATGGGTACCTTTGTGGGCCCTTGTGATGCCTGTCTCTTTGTGGGGTATATGGAACATTCCTTGTTCCAGCCCTACTCCAGCTCCCACCCAGAACTCCTTTCTGCGGTACATCAATGAAATCATTGGTGCAACTTCCCCCTCTCATCCAAAATTGGAAACGTTTCTTTATATCACTTCCAATTTTCACCCTGGCCCATCTCTGACTCTTCCCTTTCTTGACATCTGTTTCCATTTCCGGGGATAGGCTGGCCACTGACATCCACTACAAACTCTCCAACTCCTCCCACAGTAACCTCAACCAAACAGCCTCTCACCCTCTTCCTCAAGATTCCATTCCAGTTCCTCCATCTCTATCTTGCATCACTTCGGATGATGCCCACTTCGACAGGTGAGCCTCTGAAATGTCCACCTTCTTCCTCAACTAAAGATTCCCTAGCACCATTGTCGACAAGGCCGTCCAACCCATTTCCCACACTTCAGTCCTCACATCCTCTTCTCTCCTACCACAGGAGTGAAATGGTCCCCCTTGTCCTCACCTACCGTTTCACCAGCTTCCACATCCAGTGGCATATCACCACCAGACACACATTCCTCTCCCCTCCCTTGTGATCCTTCCACTGGGACCGTTTCCTCTGGAACACCCTGGACCACTCTTCCTTCAATCTCAACACCACCCCCACCCCTCTCCCAGAGCGCCTTTCTAAGCAACTGGAGAAGATGTAAAATCTATTAATTTGCTTCCTCCCTCATCACTAAGGCCTCGAACACACCTTCCACGTGAAGCAGTGATTTATCTGCACTTCATTCAATCCAGTCTAGTGCATTTGCTGCTCACAGTGAGGTCTCCTGTACATTGGGGAAAATGAAGCACAGGCTGGATGACCGTTTTGTCTGCAAAAATGATTCTGAGCTTCTAATTGCCTGCCACTTCAATACACCACCCTATTCCATGACCAACATCTCTGTATCAGGCTTTCTGCAACAGTCCAGTGCAGCCCAGTACAACTGGAAGAACAGCATTTCATTTACTGCTGAGGAACTCTGCAACCTTCAGGTTTTTAATATCGAGTTCAACAATTATAAGGCTTGAGGCTATGCTCTTATCCCAACACCACATATCAGGCCTTGTCATCACATGAGCTGGTACCACACACAACCCATTATCAGCTACTAATTATTCCCATTAGCAGCTATTACCCCAAATAGACTTTTTTAAACTCTTGTCTGTCCATCTGTTTCTCTGAGTCTTTCTGCTCTATCTCTGCCTATTGTTTATTCTCCCTGCCTCTTTTCTTCCCCGCCCCCCCCCCCCCCCCCCCCCAAAACCCCATATCTTCTGTGTAATTATCAACCTTTTCCTAGCTACCATCCGTTCTGAAGAAACCTCATTGGACCAGAAATGTTAACTCTGATTTCTCTCCAACCGTTTGGTTTTTTTTGTTTGATTTCCAGCATCTGCAGTTCTTTCAGTTTTTGTTTGTATGGTTGTGGCGTGGGACTAATGTGTTTGCCTGCCTACAGATAAGATTGACATTAGGGTATTGTTCAGTCTGTATAGTCCTCTTTCAATTTGGTGTTTAATGTGGAAAAGTGTGAGGTGATTCACTTTGGAAGGAGTAACAGGAATTCAGAGTGCTGGGCTAATGGTAAGATTCTTGGTGGTGTAGATGAGCAGAGAGGTCTGTGTCCATGTACATAGATCCCTGAAAGTTGCCATCTAGGTTGATAGGGTTGTTAAGAAAGAAGTCGGATGGTGTGTTAGCTTATATTGGTAGAGGCATTGAGTTTCTGAGCCATGAGGTCATGCTGCAGCTGCACAAAACTCTGGTGCAGCTGCACTTAGTATAATGCGATTGTAATTCTATACAATACTCTAAGGATGTGGAAGCATTGGAGAGGGTTCAGAGGATATTTACCAGGATGTTGCCTAGTATGGAGGGATGGTCTGATGATGAAAGGCTGAAGGACTTGACTGTTTTTGCTAAGGGAAGAAGATTGAGAGGTGACATAAGAGACCTACAAGACAATCAGAGGATTAGATAGGTTGGACAGTGAGCCTTTTGCCTCAGATGATGGCTAGCACGAGGGGACGTAGCTTTAAATTGATAGATATAGGACAGATGTCAGAGATAGGCTCTTTACTCAGAGTAGTAAGGGTGTGAAATGCCCTGTCTGCAACGGTCGAAGACTCACCAACTTAAAAGACATTTAAATGGTCATTGGATAAACATACGGATGATAATGGAATAGTGTATGTTAGATGGGCTTCAGAGCTGAAAAATGTGTTGCTGGAAAAGCTCAGCAGGTCAGGCAGCATCCAAGGAGCAGGAGAATCACGTTTCGGGCATAAGTCCTTCAGGAATCAGGATGGGCTTCAGGTTGCTTTCACAGGTCAGTGCAACATCGAAGGCCGAAGGGCCTGTACTATAATGTTCTATGTAGCACCTTTTACTGGTTCATGGACTCAAAATCCACTGAGTCTCAGGTTTTAATAAGATAGGTGACCATAACCAGTTTCGCCTGGTGGGGTGGTAATAATCCATAGACACGTATATAAAGATATTGGCAGGTAAGAGTGGGAAACTGTTTTTGGAATTATTTTTATATAGATAATTGGTGTGTGATCAGAAATCCATAACCTGAAAGAATGATTAAAGCAGATTTCAATAATAACTTTTAAAAGGGAGTTATGTAAAAACTTAGAAGGAAAGAATTAGATGGTGCAAGAGCTTTCAAATTGATAGTAGATACGTGATAGAATGAATGGCAATAATTCCTGAAAGTGTGATGCTTAAATTTCCCATAGTGTCTAGGGATGAGCAGGCTAGGTGGACTAGCCATGAGAAATGCAGGATTACTGGGATTGGGAGTGGGTATGGGAGAGTTGGTGTGGACTCCATAGGCTGAATGGCCTGCTTCTACACTGTAGAGATTCTAAGATTCTAAATATTTTATGAGAAAGTAAAATCCTCTCATCTGCAGACAGCTAAACATTTTATTTGTGTGACCTCTTGAAGTAAAATATTAATTTTCACATGAAATGAGATCAAGAGGATAAATGGCCTGGGGATAACAGCTGGATTTTAGTTCAGTCCATTTTGTGCAGCTGTATGAGTCTGGAGTGACCTGAGTTACATCAGCTTTGGAATACAGTCATTTGCATATATTTGTATATAACAATTATTTTTATCTTCAATTCCATTGTCATTTCTGTGTTTCAGATCAGTTGTGTGTTTTATACTTTAGTGTTATTTTCTCTTTCCACCATCTCCTGCATTTATTTGGAGTGAGGAAAGGATTTCTTTGCCCACCAGTATCCAGATATGCATGGCTAGTAAGCAGAGCTATCCCTCTGGAGTTAGATGGATTGGTAATGGGACAGAACTTCCTTGGGAGCAGCTCCTACTCTATGATCTGCCACAACAAGAACCCTGAAAATAATGTAGTTGAGGAAATTCCCAGGCCAGTCATCTCTGCAAAATTTCACATTTCTCTCTCTGGCAAATTTCCCTGTCTGCTTATTTAAAAGGTTTATACAATTTTTACTTTTCATATAATGTCCATTTTGGGAGCTAGAGATTCAGTTTACTTAATCAATTAATAAATGGCATATTCAGTGTGTCTTAATTCTACCACATCTTCTCAACTGAAATACCTTTTATTTATATACAATATAACAGTCATTTATATAAACCATCTGGATGTGAACATTGGAGGTATGGTTAGTAAATTTACGGATGACACCAAAACTGATATAGTAGTGGACAGTGAGTAAAGTTGCCTCAAGTACGACAGGACTTTGATCAGATGGGTGGATGGTCCAAGCAGTGGCAGATGGAGTTTAATTTCGATAAATGTGAGGTGCTGCATTTTGATAAAGGCAAATCAAGGCAGGACTTATACGCTTAATGGTAAGGTTGTGATAATGGCAGTGTTGCGAAACAGAAACCTTGGAGTACAGGATCATAGCTCCTTGGAAATTGAGTTGCAGATAGATAGGACAATGAAGAAGGCATTTGGTACGCTTGCCTTTATTGGTCAGTGCACTGAGTATATGTCATGTTGCGACTGTACAGGACATTTGTTGGCTGCTTTTGGAGTACTGTATTCAATTCTGGCCTCCCTGCTATAGGAAAGAAACTTGAAAAGGTTCAGAAAAGATTTACTCAGATGTTGCCAGGGTTGGAGGGTTTGAACTACAGGGAGAGGCTGAATAGGTTGGGGCTGTTTTCTCTGGAGCATCAGATGCTAAAGGATAGAGCTTTATAAAATCATGAGGGACATGGATAGGATGAATAGCCAAAAACTATTCCCCAGCGTATGGGAATCCGAAATGAGGGGACATAGGGGAAAGATTTAAAAGGGACCTAAGGTGCGGCCTTTTCTTTCTTTCACTGTGTTGAGTGCATGGAATGAGCTGGTAGTTACAACATTAAAAAGGCATCTGGATGGATCCATGAATTGGAATGGTTGAGAGGAATATGGGCCAAGTGCTGGTAAATGGGGCTAGATTAATTTAGGTTTTTCATCACCGTGGACACGTTGGACCAAAGGGTCTGTTTCTGTGCTGTATAACCCTGACTCTATAATAGTTCCCAGCAAGTTACACATCTGTAACCTCTACCATAGAGAAGCGCAGGAGATGTATGTTAACACCACTGCCTGCAAATTCCCATCCAAGTCCCATGCCATCCTGACTATGAAATATGTCACTGTCCTTTTCAGTGCAGCTCGTTCTGAATCCTGGAGTTCCCTCCCAACAACATTGTAGATGTACCTACTACATAGGCAAACGTGAGGACTGCAGATGCTGGAAACCAGAGTTTAGATCAGAGTGGTGTTGGAAGAGTACAGCAGGTCAGGCAGCATCCGAGGAGCAGGAAAATCGATGTTTCTGGCAAAAACCTTCATCAAGAATGATGATCATCAAGAATGATGATGTTCAAGAAACACCACCTTCTGCAGGGAAAGTAGGGATTGGCAATAAAAGTATTTTTTAGTCTATATTTATTTTATGAACTAACATTCTCCAGGTGTTGTATTGGGATTTATAAATTTCATATCTCTACATCATTATTCAGGGCTCTGTTATTGGAGGGGGTGCCAATTACAGGATTATTCTGGAGATTATGGACTGCATACCTCCCTCAGCATCACCAGTAGACTTCAACACCCTTGCGACCTAGCAAATGAATAGTTGCGATTCAGGCTTGCAGTGATCCGTGTGTGGGTGGGAGTAAGTACTGGCTGTTAATTAGATGCCAACTTATTCAGTCAGAGAAAAAATAGGGAGATATGGCAATGTTGCACAATGCAAAACATGGTCAGAACCATCACAGCTCCTATCGAGGTATTTGAATGAGCATTGCAACTTCAATACAGGGTTCTTTATCAATTTGGACAGATAGGGAGTACATGAAAGAATTTTTGAAATGTTGTTTTCATTAGATTTAGGAGCTTTCAGAGGGAGGTGGATGGAGAAATTGGCACACAGCTGTAGCACAGTGTTTTTAATGCGATTACAGCAGTACAGGATAAGTATATTCATCAGAAAGGAGGACATTGCTCGTAATTTTAAGTGTTGCCAAGGGCAAATAAAGTTTAGAAAGCAATTAAAATTTTCATAGCGACTGCCTCTAAGAAAAAAAATATAGTAATGAAAGACAAACTTAAAAAGAAAATGAGAGCCTATCAAATGTTAAGAAATGTAGAGAACAGGAGTCAGCCATTAAAGCCCTTAAACCTGTTCTGCCATGAATAATATCTGATATGTATATCAGTCCTATGTATTCCCTTTTGCTCCTCATTTTTTTGGTACCTAACACACATCAGTTGATCACAATACGAAGAGCTTCAGCAGTCCCACAGTATCCATTGACGGCTGTGGTGGGGGAAGACTCAGATTTTTGCTATGTTTTTGGGCAGTGTGAACTCCTTTATTTCATTCCTAACTACCTTCCTTAACTTTTAGGATTGTATCCTCCTGTTAAGTAAAGCTAAGAAATTATCTGAGGGGGAAAAAAAGCTTCAAAATAGCCTCCAATAAAACATTAAAGAATTTTGCAGCAGCAAAGAAACAAAGGAGAGATTAGTCAATTTGCAGGTGATGACGTAAAAATAGGAGAGCTTTCAGTAATGGATTTTCTACTTTACATGAGCTAACTATTTTTCCAAAACTAATTTTACTAGCAATGTCTTCCTTTCTACTGAAAGTTCTTATTCTGCACCTCTGTAATCTTGCTTAATACTGTGGTTCGTTGGTAGCAGATTTGACTTTAAGAAAGTTGTTGGTTCAAGACCTACTGTAAGATTTCAAATCTAGGTTAGTGCATGGACTCCAGTGTGGTGCTGCACGGTGGAGATGCATATTTCAGATGAGATGTTAAAGCTGCTTTCCAGTGAACATAAAACAAATTCTAAAGTATATTTTGAAGAAGAGAATAAATAATCTCTCCAGTTACCCAGACACTATCTTTCTTTCAACAAGCATCTAAATCAAACTGCGATTTTTGAAAAATATATTGTAGGGCTTACAGTTCACAAAATACTGCCTGCCTAAAGAAAATTCAAAGGAGTCATAAAACATGCAATATAAACGCAAGTATGTCTTTTTGTTTTGAAAAAAACCTCCATCAAATCACCTGTGTCACTAATGAAACCTTTAATGAATTACAGTCACATGCAACAATAACTTAAGGGAAAGAGAGGGGAAGAAATGAAATTAGAGTTTGCTCTTGCTCTTTACAATTGGAAACAGATGTTTATTAGTGAAGCAGTGTTGCAATCTCTTTACTTTTTAAAAAAAAATTCTGACTGTTGGTATTTTGTCCACAGGCCTTCACCAAAGTATTCAAACTTCTCTTTTGAAAATGGCCCCTTATGGGGTGGCTAACTCTTCTGACACTTACCCACTTTACAAGCGATCTGCACGGAGTACAAGTTTGCGAAAAGGGTCAGAGAGCAGCTTGCTGACTATCTACCAGAGCATGAAAAAAACCAAAGAAACACGACTGACTTGCAATGCCCTTGTTGAAGTAACCAATCATGTACTGAGAAAAGCTGCAGGGAAGAATTTATCCCGAGATTTCTTCCAGCTTCCGACCTGTGATCAGAAGATGATTTACCAGCTCCCCAAAATTAACTCACTCAATCTCATTAAGGTTAAGATAAAACCACAGCTACTTTATGAAGTCTTACTCTGGCTGAAACAGTTGAACTTGTTGCTGGATGTACACCAAGCAAAACCATTCTCCATTGTGAAGAAACTAATGCTTAACAAGGAACAGAGTGTTTTTGGAACTACAGGTAAAATCCATAAGTATAGTATGTGTTTAGTTATAATATAGCTTTCATTCTGTGTAGATTTGAATATACCAAATATACATGTGCTAATTGGTATCTATCAATAAATGTGTTCTGATTGGAAGCCATTGAGTTTGGATCATCTCAAAGTCTAGGACACTTGCCAAAGAGAAGTAAAAGTGAAACAAACTCTAAAATTGTTGGATTTGCAGGCTAATCTGCTCATTCAACAGTTTTCAACATGATAAAAAGGTTGACTGATTGAGAAACAAACATATGGAATAAAATGTCACTGAACACTCGTCTTTCATGATTCAAATTCAAATTAACTATAACCATGTGATTGAACTAACAATAGTCTATAGACAGCAATGGGGTCAGCTCTTAACCACCCACTGAAGTGAATATGGCCACTCCATTCTGTCGAATCCAAAGTAGACAGGCATGAGGCTGGAAGAACACAACAAGATGGGCAGCATCCTGAAGAAGGGTTACATCCGAAATGTTGATTTCTCTACCTCCTAATGCTGCCTGGCTTGCTGTGTTCTTCCAGCCTCCTGCCTGCCCACCATTTGGTCATAGCTGATATGTTTCTCAACCCCGTTCTCCTGCCTTCTCTGTAACCCTTGATTTCCTCAATCAAGAACTCGTATTTCTTCCTTAAATATACTCAATAACTTGATCTCCATGGCCATCTGCAGCAATGAGTTCCACCCTTGACTGAAGAAATTCATCCTTATCTCAGTTTTACAAGATCACCCCTTCACTCTGAGGCCTTGCCCATGGGTTCTAGTTTCTTCTCATGAAAACATTTTCTCCTTATCCATGTCATCCAGTCCTTTCAGTATTCTAAGTTTCAATAACATCCCTCATTTTTAAAAATTCCATTGAATACAGGGCTGGAGTCCTCAAACTTTCTTCATATGACAAACCCTGGGATAATTTCTGTGAATCTCCTCTGAACCCCCTCCAAGGCTAGTACATCTTTCTGGTACATGGCCCAAACCTGCTGGCAATATTGCAAATGCAATCTGACTAGAGCCTTATACAGCTTCAGCAGTACATCTTGTATTCCAGCCCTTTTGAAATGATTGCTAACATTGTACTTGTGTTCCGAACTGCCAACTGAACCTACAAATTAACCCGAAGAGAATGCTGAACTGGGACTCCTAAGTCTCATGTGCTTCAGATTTCCAAAGGCCTTGCTCATTTGAAAATAGTGTACAGCTCTATTCTTCCTACCAAAGTGCATAAGCTTACACTTTCCCACATTATATTCCATCTGTCACTACTTTGCCCGCTCTCCTAACCTGTCCAAGTCATTCCGCAGCCTCCTACTTCCTCAACACCAACTGTTCCTGCAGTTATCTTTGTGGTATCTGCAAAAACCACCTCCAGGGACTTGACCAAATAACCTGAGGGCAACATTTGATTGTGATTCTGAAAGAGGATTGTACTGTTGGAGGAGAGATGTTAAATCATGGCTCTGTTTGTTTGTAAATGTTTCCATGGCACGACTATTATTTAAATTAATGTTATCCTCCAATAGGTTAGTTGCCAACAAGAACCTGGCCTGGTAGAAAATATTTTGATTTGTTTTGGTTTTAAGTGTTTTCTCGCTGAAACATAAACATGCAATACTACAGATTTTGCTTTAATAATATAATGGAAGTTTAATACAAAAGAAGTGATGATAAAATAGAATAGACCAAACTATCTACTTATAAATGTAAAGACTTTTAACCACACATGAAACATATACTCCCATTAACCCTGAATTATTCCTTTATATTTTTTAAAAGAAATAAAGCAGCTTTTGTATAATACCCAAAACACCACTCATACAATCCTAACACCAGAGTCCCTGTATCTAACACCTCGGTAGGTTAATGTTACTTGTTACTTCAATTTTTACCTGGAACTATTGTACGCCTAAACATTAATGTAGGCAGCTTTAAATTACCTAGTCAAGCTTTATCCCAACACTGTCATCCGCTCTGCACCCTTCCCAGGAGAATAGGTTTATAGAACCATCCTATTTCTCAGGACCATTCCAAACTCAAAGTGAAATTGAGAAAAGCACTCTGTCTCTGAGCTATGGGTGTTTCCAAGCTTTAAAACAAACCCTCTTGACCTTCTGAATTGAAATTTGTTTGGTTTTAAAACCCTGCCAATGTACACAAAAACAAATTCTCAAGCTAAACATCAAAGTAGTTTCAAAACAACTCTCAATGGCTACAGAAATACTTATTTTGTTATCAAGTTCAGGCACACAGAAAATCTCTAGTTTAGTTCAAAACCCAGAAATCCAAACTTAAGATAAATAATATGGCAACATATTTAAAAACATCCCATAGTTTAGACCACAATACTTGAAGAAAGAGTTGTCCCAGTGTCATGGCCAATATTTATCAACCAATGTTAGCAAAACATTGTGGGATCTATCTGTGTTCACATGAGCTGCTCCGTGTCCAACATTATAACAACAACTACACTTCAGAAATATTGAAATGGCTGTGAACTGCCTCGTAATGTCATACATTTGCAAAAAAATGAACATTTTTTTTCTGTTGTGTAACAGAAACATTTCAGATATCCTAATACATTCGCGATGAAAGTCTGGACTTGTATCCATTGAAGTTTCGAAGGATGAGAGACCATCTTATTGAGGCACATACAATCCTGTCAGGATCTTATTTAGTAATAAACAGAGTGAATAGGCAGTACCGAAATGAGCAAGCACATTAACAAATTGGTGAGATTTGTTAATTTGAAGTTTTCAGGATGGGCTCAGTAGGTATCTCTTGTCGGGAAAGGGTATCAAAGATACAGATCAACTGTAAGTTAGTAGAATTGAGGAAAGGTTTACAACAATCCACCTGTGGTGCAACGGGGTGGAAAAACTGAATAGCCTCCTCTTGTTCTAATGCTAGAAGCATTGCGCTCAATATAGTACGGTCTCTGAGCTTCGGGACATAACAGGTTACAGCGCAGGCTAAATCTGCTGCACAACAGTCACATTGAGAGCCTCGTCATGCACACTGTCAACTCTACTTTAGGTTTAACTACATATTTACATTGCATGTTAAGGCAACCTTGGTCATCTGTTCATTCAAATTAATAATGAATGCTAATAAATACAGACTGCTCTCTCCAATTATGCAACTCTCCAAAATATAAAGGATGTGCTATTTTTGTCTTTCTCGCTCAATAATTCCTCTTTTTCTTAAGTACTTTGCACTGGATCTTATTTAATCAGTAAGTAACTGGATTGTAACTTAATGATTGTCTGCATTGCTATGCTGTTTCTTGTGGCTGAAATAACCCTTCCAGTAAAAACTGTACATAATGTGTTCGATCATGCAGCTGTGATTGTGGTGAATGTAACTTCTTAGACATTCTCCTCAGCTTTTACATTTTTGGTTAGTTCTTTTAATTTTGTTTCTGGGAACTGAGCATGCAGAAACAAGCTCCCAACACTGATGCAATGAGTTCATTCTCTGCCAGCATTACTGTAAGAGTTTAATTAATGCAGCGTGATTTCTAAACCATTTTAGATTGTGAGCTTTTGTTGAATCATAGAATCCAAGCAGATACAGCCTCCTGGCCCAATAAGTCCACACCAACCCTTGGAAGAGTATCCACCAGACTCATTCCTCTACTCCTAGCACCTAGCCTGCACATCCCTGAACAATATGGGCAGGTTAGCATGGCCAATTCAGCTAGGAGAAAGTGAAGGCTGGAGGTCAGAGCTGAAAAATGTGTTGCTGGAAAAGCGCAGCAGGTCAGGCAGCATCCAAGGAGCAGGAAAATTGACGTTTCAGGCATTAGCCCTTCTTCAGGAATGGCTTATGCCCGAAACATCGATTCTCCTGCTCCTTGGATGCTGCCTGACCTGCTGCGCTTTTCCAGCAACACGTTTTTCAGCATGGCCAATTCACCTGACCTGCATATTTTTGGGCAGTGGGAGGAAACCAGAGAACCTGGAGGAAACCCACACAGCAATGGGAAGAATGTGCAAACTACACACACAGTTACCTAAGGCTGGAATCGAACCTGGTGCTGAGACAGCAGTGCTAACCACTGTGCCATGACAGCAGCCATTATAGCATGAGGAATGAAAGGATCAAATAAGGCAGCACCAATGTGTTTCATTAGACTAAACTGTAACCTGTTATGCCCCGAAGCTCAGATAGCGTATTATATTGAGCCTAATGCCTCAACGTTAGAACAAGAGGGGCTGTTCAGTCTTTCAAGCCTTTTGCACCACAGGTGGATTGTTGTAAACCTTTCCTGAATTCTACCAACTTACAGTTGATCTGTATCTTTGATACCCTTTCCCGACACAAGAAATCTATTGATCCCATCCTGAAAACTTCAATTTATCCAACCTCTGTTGCCTTATGTTGAGATCAAGTTTCAGGTTTTGTCTGAAAAGAACAGAGAATTGTTTCCAAATGTCACTCCAAAATACCTTGCATTTTAGCTTTATGATTATATCCCCTTACTCTACACATCCCACCAGAGAAAACACGGTATGGATAGAGAAGCTATCAAATTATTTTATGACTTTAAATTAACTCATTCACTGGAATTAAAAACCAAGATTAAGCAACCAGTCTACACAATTTCACCCATTTTAAAAACTGATTTTGCTGTAGTGAATCTTTACTTGTCAGGGCAAATTTATCATCCCGAGGTGAACATAGAACATAGAACAATACAGCACAGAACAGGCCCTTCGGCCCGCGATGTTGTGCCAAACATTTGTCCTAGCTTAACCACCTATCCATGTACCCATCCAGTTGCTGCTTAAAGGTCACCAATGATTCTGACTCTGCCACTCCCACAGGCAGCGCATTCCATGCCCCCACCACTCTCTGGGTAAATAATCTACCCCTGACATTCCCCCCCCCCCCCCCCCCCCCCCCATACCTTCCACCCTTCACCTTAAATTTACACCCCCTTGTAACACTCTGTACCTGGGGGGAAAGCCTCTGAATGTCTACTCTACCTATTCCCCTGATCATCTTATAAACTTCTATCAAGTCACCCGTCATCCTTCGCCGTTCCCATGAGAAAAGGCCTAGCACACTCAACCTATCCTCGTACGACCAATTCTCCATTCCAGACATCGGCCTGGTAAATCTCCTCTGCACCCTCTCCAAAGCTTCCACATCTTTCCTAAAGTGAGGCGACCAGAACTGCACACAGTACTCCAAATGTGGCCTTACCAAGATCCTGTAAAGCTGCAACATCACTTCACGACTCTTGAATTCAATCCCTCTGCTAACGAACGCTAATACACCATAGGCCTTCTTACAAGCTCTATCCACCTGAGTGGCAACCTTCAAAGAGCTATGAACGTAGACCCAAGATTCCTCTGCTCCTCCATCTTACTAAGAACCCTACCGTTAACCCTGTATTCCGCATTCTTATTTGTCCTTCCAAAATGGATAACCTCGTACTTGACGGGGTTGAATTCCATCTGCCACTCCTTAGCCTAGCTCTGCATCATATCTAAGTCCCTTTGCAGCCGACCAACAGCCCTCCTCACTGTCCACAACTCCTCCAATCTTCATATCGTCTGCAAATTTACTGACCCACCCTTCGACTCCCTCTTCCAAGTCATTAATAAAAATTATAAACGGCAGAGGACCCAGAACTGATCCCTGCGGAACTCCACTTGTAACTGGGCTCCAGGCTGAATATTTACCATCTACCACCACTCTCTGACTTTGACTGATTAGTCAGTTCTCTGTCCAACTGGCCAAATTTCCCACTATCCCATGCCTCCTGACTTTCTGCATAAGCTTACCATGGGGAACCTTATCAAATGCCTTACTAAAATCCATGTACACTACATCTGCGTGCTTGGTCACCACCTCAAAGAATTCAATAAGACTTGTAAGGCAAGACCTACCCTTCACAAATCTGTGCTGGCTGTCCCTAATCAAGCAGGATATTTCCAGATACTCATAAATCCTATCCCTCATAACCTTTCCATTACTTTGCCTACCACAGAAGTAAGACTAACTGGCCTGTAATTCCCGGGGTTATCTCTATTCCCTTTTTTTTTTGAACAGGGGCACGACATTCGCTACTCTCCAGTCCCCTGGTACCACCGCCGTTGACAGTGAAGACGAAAAGATCATTGCCAGCGGTACTGCAATTTCCTCTCTTGCTTCCCACATAATCCTAGGATATATCCCGTCAGGCCCGGGGGACTTGTCTATCCTCAAGTTTTTCAAAATGCCCAACACATCTTCCTTCCTAACAAGTATCTCCTCCAGATTACCAGTTCGTTTCATACTCCTCTTCAACAATACGGTCCCTCTCATTTGTAAATACTGAAGAAAAGTACTCATTCAAGACCTCTCCTATCTCTTCCGACTCCGTACACAGTCTCCCACTACTGTCCTTGATAGGACCTACCCTCGTTCTTGTCATTCTCATGTTTCTCACATACGCATAAAAGACCTTGGGGTTATCCTTGATTCTACCCGCCAAAGATATTTCATGTCCTCTCTTTAGCTCTCCTAATCCCTTTCTTCAGCTCTCTCCTGGCTATCCTGTATCCCTCCAACGCTCTGTCTGAATCTTGTTTCCTCAACCTTCTGCAAGCCTCCTCCTTCTTCCTCTTTACTAGACATTCAACCTCCCTCGTCAACCAAGGTTCCCTCACATGACCATCTCTTTCCTGCCTGACAGGTACATACATATCAAGGACACGTCGTATCTGTTCCTTGACAAAGTTCCACATTTCAATGACATCCTTCCCTCACAGCCTGTGCTCCCAACTTATGCTCCTCCGATCCTGTCTTGCAGCATCGTATTTACCCTTCCCCCAATTGTAAAACCTACCCTGTTGCACGCACCTATCTCTCTCCATAACCAAGGTGAAAGTCACAGAATTGTGGTCACCCTCACCAAAATGCTCAGCCACTAACAAGCCCATCACTTGTCCCGGTTCGTTAACAAACACCAAATCTAATATGGCCTCCCCTCTGGTCAGACAATCTACATACTGAGTTAGAAAAGCTTCCTGGACACACTGCACAAACACTGCCCCGTCCAATCTACTTGATCTGAAGAGCCTCCAATCAATATTTGGGAAGTTGAAATCGCTCATGACTACTACCCTGTAGCTCCTGCACCTTTCCAAAATCTGTTTCCCAATCTGTTTCTCCACATCTCTGCTGCTATTGGGGGGGCCTATAGTAAACACCAACAAGGTGACTGCTCCTTTCCTATTTCTGACTTCAGCCCATACTGCTTCCAAAGGCAGATTCCCCCTCGAACTGCCTTTCTGCAGCCATTATACCATTTCTAATTAGCAATGCCACCCCCCCTCCTTTTTTACCACCCTCCCTAATCTTACTGAAACATCTGTAACCAGGAATCTCCAACAACCATTCCTGTCCCTCATCTATCCACGTTTCCGTGATGGCCACAACATCGTAGTCCCAAGTACCAATCCACGCTTTAAGTTCACCCACCTTATTTCTGATACTTCTTGCGTTGAAGTATACACACTTGAGCCCACCTGTGTCCACAAGTATTCCCTGTCTGTGCTACCTTCTCCACAGCCTCCCTACATTCTTGGACATCCTGAAAAATAGCTAACTGACTTGCTGGACTACAAGTCCGGATCCCATCCCCCTGCCAAATTTGTTTAAACCACCCTCTGCCCCCCCCCCTCCCGAAGAGTGCTAGCGAACCTACCTCCCAGGATATTGGTGCCCTTCTGGTTCAGCTGCAACCTATCCTGCTTGTACAGGTCCCACCTTTCCCAGAATGCAGTCCAATTGTCCAAATACCTGAAGCCCTCCCTCCTACACCATCCTTGCAGCCACGTGTTCAACTGCACACACTCCCTATTCCTTGCCTCACTGTCATGTGGCACCGTCAACAACCCAAGGATGACAACTGTCTGTCCTAGCTTTTAGCTTCCAGCCTAACTCCCTGAGCTCCTGAATGACCTCCCCACCCCTCTGCCTACCTAAGTCGTTGGTGCCAATGTGCACCACGACTTCTGGCTCCACCCCCTCTCCCCCCACCGTTAGGGATTCTGAAGTCACGGTCTTAAGACATCTCGGACCCTGGCACCCGGGGGGGGAGGCAACAAACCATCCGAGAGTCTCGCCCATGTCCTCAGAACCGCCTGTCTGTCCCTCTAACTAGAGAGTCTCCTATAACTAGCACTCTCCTCCTCTCCCCCTTTCCCCCTTTCCCTTCCCTCAGAGTCAGACATCGTGCCACAGACCCGGTCACTTCAGCTTACCCCTGCTAGGCCGTCGTCCCCAACAGTATCCAAAGCGGTACACTTATTGTTGAGGGGAATGACCACAGGGGATCCCTGCACTGCCTGCTTCCTCCCCGCCCCACCTCTAACTGTTACCCAGCTACCTCTGTTCTCTAGCGTAACTACGTCCCTGCAGCTTCTATCTATCACCCTCTCAGCCTCTCGAATAATTCTCAGTTCATCCAACTCCAGCTCCAGTTCCCTAATGCGGTCTGTGAGGAGCTGGAGCTGGCTGCATTTCCTGCAGATGAAGTCGGCAGGAGCATTGGTGGTCACTCCTGCCTGAAACATCCTGCAGGAGGAACATTCCACTGCCTGCGCTGCCATAACTCTACACTTAGTCTCCAAAACAAGAACACTAAGTAGCTTACTTTTTTTAAATTAGAGGAGGAGGGAGGGTGGGAGACGCTGCATGTGTAGTGTCTCATGTTCCTTCCCCACTCAAATATCAATCACTTATCTTCCCGACCAGCTCCGCGCTCCGACCCCACTTCCGCCCAGCTCTCGCCGCTCTCCGCTGTGGAAAGACCGTTGGCGTGTAGTGTAGTGCCCATTGTTAAACACAGCATTCAAGTGAGGTCTGATCATGGCTCTCTACAAACAAAGTATGATTCTGTCTGTGCTCTGGTAACAAAGTAACAAAGAAGATTGAGGGCAGAACGGTAGATGTGATCTCTATGGACTTCAGTAAGGTGTTCGACAAGGTTCCCCATGGGAGACTGATTAGCAAGGTTAGATCTCATGGAGTACAGGGAGAACTAGCCATTTGGAACTGGCTCAAAGGTAGAAGACAGAGGGTGGTGGTGGAGGGTTGCTTTTCAGACTGGAGGCCTGTGACAAATGGAATGCCACAAGGATTGGTGCTGGATCCTCTACTTTTTGTCATTTACATTAAATGATTTGGATGCGAGCATAAGAGGTACAGTTAGTAAGTTTGCAGATGATACCAAAATTGGAGGTCTAGTGGAAGCAAAGAAGGTTACCTCAGATTACAACAGGATCTGGACCAGATGGGCCAATAGGCTGAGAAGTGGCAGATGGAGTTTAATTCGGATAAATATGAGGTGCTGCATTTTGGGAAAGCAAATCTTAGCAGGACTTATACACTTCATGGTAAGGTCCTAGGGAGTATTGCTGAACAAAGAGACCTTGGAGTGCAGGTTCATAGCTCCTTGAAAGTGGAGTCACAGTAGATAGGATAGTGAAGAAGGCGTCTGGTATGCTTTCCTTTATTGGTCAGAGTATTGAGTGCAGGAGTTGGGAGGTCATGTTGCGGTTGTACAGGACATTGGTAAGGCCACTGTTGGAATATTGCATGCAATTCTGGTCTCCTTCCTATTGGAAAGATGTTGTGAAACTTGAAAGGTTCAGAAAAGATTTACAAGGATGTTGCCAGGGTTGGAGAATCTGAGCGATATGGAGAGGCTGAACAGGCTGGGGCTGTTTTCCCTGGAGCGTCAGAGGCTGAGGGGTGACCTTATAAAGGTTTACAAAATTGAGGGGCATGGATAGGGTAAATAGGCAAAGTCTTTTCCATGGGGTCGGGGAGTCCAGAACTAGAGGGCATAGGTTTAGGGTGAGAGGGGAAAGATATAAAAGAGACCTAAGGGGCAACGTTTTCATGCAGAGGGTGGTACGTGTATGGAATTAGCTGCCAGAGGATGTGGTGGAGGCTGGTACAATTGCAACATTTAAGGGACATTTGGATGGGTATATGAATAGGAAGGGTTTGGAGGGATATGGGCCGGGTGCTGGCAGGTGGGACTAAATTGGGTTGGGATATCTGGTCGGCATGGATGGGTTTGATCGAAGGATCTGTTTCCATGCTGGACATCTCTCTCTGATTGTATGGTTCTCTCCCTGCTCCCACAGTCCCAAAATGTGCAGGTCAGGTGAATTGGCCATGTTAAACTGCCCATATTGTTAAGGGATGTGTAGGCTAGGTGCTAGGGGTAGGGGACTGAATCTGGTGGATACTCTTCGGAGGGTCAGTGTGGACTTGTTGGGCCAAGAGACTGTTTCCACTTGGGTTCCATTTGTGTTCCAGCCCCTTTTTAGATAAGAAAGTTGGCTATGATAAACTGGGAGAAAATGAGGACAGCAGATGCTGGAGATCAGAGCTTAAAAATGTGTTGCTGGAAAAGCGCAGCAGGTCAGGCAGCATCCAAGGAACAGGTGAATCAGCGTTTTGGGCATAAGCCCTTCTTCAGGATAAGCTGGTCCATTATAGCCTGTTCAACATCCTCAATCAGTGTTCTGTCTGGATACAGACATCACTGGATCCATGCTAAGTAATCTGTTCCAGAGATCCAGAAAAGCTTGCATTTTCCTAGCACCATTAGTCACCACAGGTTGTCACAAAAGACACTGAGTCAATGAACACACTTAGTGTTATTGCTATTATAATGAAGAAAGCCAATTTGTGCACAGCAAAATTCTACTGAGGAATATGATAATGAGCAGATCATTTTTTTTTATGTTGATCGATGGATAACTGTGTCCAGAACCTCCAGGCAGAACACTCCTGCCCTTCCTTGAAATCATGCCATGGGATCCTTTACATCATAAACAAATGCTAGATATATCACTGCTTTGCGCATTTTTTGCTTGTGCTCTGTACTCTGCTCTATCTGTGTTGTCTGAATATATTATCTATTCCCTTCATTGCTCTGTGTCTACTTCTCTGCAGTGAATAAAATCCCAATTCCCTGAGTCTGTCCTGATCACTCCTTCTTTATATCAAAGAAATATAATTGCTTTGATGGCCTTCTTTGGATCTTCAGGGCTTAAAATGCTTGTGAGGGAACCAAATTCCACCTTGTGTTTGAAATACTGTATTTGCAAGAGTAGGTTTGGGCTGGATTTTACAAAGTGTTGTGATCCTCAGAGTTTGTTACCCTGTGAGCTGTCATGGGACTGGGGCGGGGGGTGGGGGAGGATAAAGCAGGTTCAAGAACCTTAATAGGGAGTGCCTCCGCTGGGCTCAGTGAATTGACCAAAGGAGACCCCCCCCACTTCCTTTTCTCATGCCAATCTGATGCCAAGCTCAAGGATTTCCCGCATGGTATGGGAGATCCCCTGCTGTGAGGGAGTTATTCAAACAGTAACTTAAATCCTACACTAACATAGTTAGCCTTTAGAAATGACCTGGCAAACCATTCCATTCTTTCAAACCAGTCATCAGTGCCAACCTCTGAATCGCAAGAAAGAAATTAGTGGTGGGCTTGAAACTTGAATCACTACTGGGAACTCTACATCCCACATTCTAGTTCAAGAACAGCAGGGGCACCATCTGTCTTTGGTGCCAGTTTTAGATCGCTATTCCACTTATTGCCATTGTTAAGCAGGTAGGCTTTTGATTATGAAGCAGGATGACCTGTGTGTTCTCCCTGGGAGGCTTGCAACCCTGGGTTGGACAAGCAAGGAACAAAAGAGTGAGACATCCGAGTAAAGCATTGACAAAATCCCCAGCACCTATGACACCAGAGTTGGAGATATCAGATAGACTCAATACCCAAGTGAGAACAATCGCTTGTAAGTTTAGGCATGAGGGCAGACGATGAAGAGGTAAGCTCAATTCCCCATCAGTGTTCAGCGATCCCAGCTCAGCTTGGCCACAGTTCACTCCCATTTATCTAGGGGGAAAAAAAAATCCCTGATGTGGCTTCAGCTGCTAGTTGCTGTTCAGTGAATCCAGATGAACGTTTGGATGCTGACAGGGTAGGATTGGGCATGACAATGGTAGCTTTCACTATCCTATTTCCAACAAACCCCTGCTCTGGAGACTTGATAGATTGGTCACTTGGGCAAGGTACTGGAGTTTCACCTGGAACTGTACTTTAGTAAAAGTTCATCTCCTCAAGAAATGGCAGAGGGATGGATGTTATTAAAGGTGCTGCAGCAGCTTTTCTGTGAGATGATCTGTTACCCAGACTGAGTTTGGAGAAAGCTTTGCCATCATCCTTTCAGTTCAGAGTCACAAATCAAGAGTTACATTGAAGGAGGCCATTCAACCCATTATGCCTGCACTAGCTCATCAAACCAACAGTATTATTCTCCCACCTTCTCCTGTAGCTCTTCACTTTCTTCCTTTGCAGATAGTTATCCAATTCCCTCCTGAATATCTCAATTAAATTGGCTTCCTCCACACACTCAAGCAGCATATTCCACATCCTAAACACTCCCTACAGGAATGCATACTGTTTCCTACCCCTTATGCTCTTTCCTTTCACAATGGGTACGGTTTCTCCCTCTGCAGTGTCCAGATCCCTCATAATTAGAAAAAAATAAATACGTGGGCAACTGTCAGGTTAGTTCCCTGTGGTTTTATGCCCCTGCTTTCTGTATAGCAAAGCAGATCGAGGCAGTGTTTATTTTCAAAGCTTCCACCTGTCAGGTACCTTCCAGCAATTTTCTCCTGACTGCTGGTGGTACTACTGCCACCTGCTGTCTGAGAAGAGCAGCATCATATCAAATAAATAAACTCAAACTGTTCACAATTGGTATCGACCACATTTGATTTTTCTGCATCCTTAACTAGTTGCTGAATGTAAATGAACATTTATTTCTTAATATTGGATAAATGTGGGATTTTAAGGGAAGCAGGCATTACAAGTACTATATGCATTTGGGAAACCATGTTTGAGACCACTCAGTGTCCATGTTCTGCTGTGTAATGTATGGTCATTGAAAGGTACTGTTGTTAATACCATTAACTGAAATTTTATTTATAACAAAATCAGCTGATAACTGACTAATGAGCAATATACTGTTCAAACTACAATTTGGCAATTAGGTTTTTTTTGCAACACTCATGTTTGTCTCGGATGCTTCTTATTGTTACTCACTTATCAACAAAAGCATGAAAAGATAGTTTGATTTGTGGTATTTTTAACCTTACGATCCCTACCAAAACTATACACATACAGTTTGTTTTCTTAATTAAACTTTCTAATGCTTGTTATTCAAAGGGAAGCTGAAGTACAGTTTGGATCATACTGGGAGTCTAAAAGAAAAGATAACAATATAATTGGAGAATGATGGAAACTTCATAGGTTCCTGACTGCAGAAATCAGTGATATCAACATTCTCCTCCGTGCTGTCCACTGCCACACTCTCACATGTACACTAACTTGACACAGCTTGTCTCAGTTGGTAGCACTGCCTTTGAATATCAGGTGTGTGTATCCTACTCTAGACATAATAAAGGCTGATGTTTAAGTACAGTGTTGTATTGCTAGAGGTAAAAACTTTGAATGTGCTGTTAAACTGAGCGCCATTGGCTTTATTCAGGTGGATGTAAGTGCTATTATGCAACTATTTAAGCAGGAGTTCCCCTGGAGTCATGGTCATTATTAACTTCCTAAACAATATCACCGATGAGGTGGCATGGTGGCTCAGTGATCAGTAATGCTGCCTCACAGCACCAGGGAGATGGGTTCAATTCCACCTTTGGGTAACTGTCTGAGAGGAGTTTGCACATTCTTCCTGTGTCTGTGTGGGTTTCCTCCCACAGTCCAGAGGTGTGCAGGTTAGGTGGATTGGCCATAGTAAATTGCACATAGTGTCCATGGATGTACAAGCTAGATGGATTAGCCATGGGAAATGTAAGGTCACAGGATTGTGGTGGATCTGGGTTGGATGCCATTCAGAGGGTCAGTGTTGACTTGATGGGCTGAATGGCCTGTTTCCACATTGTAGTGATTCAATGGTAGATTAGTTTCTGTTTTTGTGAGAGCTTGCAGAGTACAAGTAAGCCTCTACTTTCCCATAAGTCCATGGACGTCACTTAAAATAGTAATTCAGTAGCTGTAAAAGTCCTTACGGCATTGTGAAGGTACATTTATCTATCGTAAAGACTTTGGACCATTTAAATTATGATCAACAAATTTATAGATTTAAATCAGTAATAATCGATAAAATACAAAAGAACAGGTGTATCCTGGAAATCAGAAACAAAACAGAAATTGCTGGAAAGGCTGCACTATCTGGGGAGAGAAATCAGAGTTAACATTTCAGGTTCAATTAACCTTCCTTACTGTTCTGAATCCAAAATATTAACTCTGATTTCTCTCCACAAATGCTACCAAACTTGCTGAGCCTTTCCAGTAATAATTAATATATTTCTGCCAACAGAAAATATTTCCTCTAAATATAGACCACCCAACCTGCAAATCACACCAACTATTCATCCTTTATCGCAGTACCCAGTGACTTCCTGTAAACAGCATGTGCTCAAAATGTTTTCAATATTTTCAAACAGCGGTAGGCTCTTCGATTCCTGATTTAGAAGTTTGTTTTATGCAAGCACAATCTCTCTAAAGCACGTGATGATCTCACAAACCGCAACAAAAAATGTTGTAAATCCATAAGTCAGCATCTGTACAAAAACAGGCCGAGTTTTGGGGATAATTCAGATCCCAGCACATCTGAATGAGAAATAAAAATAGAAATTGCTGGAAAACTTCAGATCTGGCAGCATCTGTGGAGAGAAAGCACAGTTAGCGTCAAGTTTTATTTTTTATTAGATTGCCTACAGTGTGGAAACAGGCCCTTCACCCCAACCAGTCCACACCGACCCTCCGAAGAGTAACCCACCCAGACCCATTTCCCTCTGACTAATGCATCTAACACTATGGGACAATTTGGCAATTCACCAAACCTGCACATCTTTGGATTGTGGGAGGAAACCGGAGCACACCCACGCAGACACAGGGAGAATGTGCAAACTGAATCGAACCTGGGACCCTGGTGCTGAGGCAGCAGTGCTAACCACTGTGCCATTTCAATGACCCTTCTGTTTAACATCAGAGTGAGGGTTTGATTATAGAGTGCACCTGAGAATTGCTGTCTTAGCTGCATTTGCTGTCTTTGTTTAGGAGTCCCAATTTATTATTTTCTGTAAATGATTGTAAAAGATATCTAAAGAAAGGAAGCACTTCAAGACACATTAAAAATTTTCTCATAAAAGCTGGGATAACTGTTTGTTGGGCCAAATACTGTTGTTTAATCATGCAATATGGGTATCACTGATTGGGTCACCGATTTAATGCCCGTCCTTAAATGCCCTTGAGAAGATGGTGGTGAACAGCCTTGATCCACTCCTATTGTGAATAAACCCATAGGCTGTTAGGGAGGGAGTTTCAGGATATTGGCTCAGCAACAGTGAAGGAACGGTGATATGTTTCCAAGTCAGAATGATGTGTGGCTTGGAGGGGAACTTGCATGTTGTGGCATTCCCATGGACCTACTGCCCTTGTCTTTCTAGTTGGAGGTGGTTGTGGATTAGAAGATGTAATCGAATGAGCCTTCGAGAAATCCTACTGGGCATTTTGTAGGTGGTGGAGTGAGTGACCATTTAAACTGGTGGATGAGGTGCCAATCAAGTGAGCTGCTTGGATCTGGATGTTGGAAGGCACAGGAGCTGTAGCCCAGCCTGAGCTTCCTGAACCCTGCCAGTTGTGTAATGTGTTGCCATCATCCTAAACAAATAACAGACCCTTATAAAATCACTCCCTCCACTTTGGCTGTATTTTTTTTTTGGAAGCATGATATAAATACAGAATAGCTTGCATTTATTTAGTATTTTTCATGTCCTCCGTTTGTCCCAAGACAATTCACAGCCAACAAAATATCTTTGACGAGTAGTCATTGCTGTGATGTGGGGAAGGCTGCTGACAGTTTGCACACAGTAAGATCCCACAAATAGGAATCAAATGAGTTATTTTAGGGATGAGGATTCAGGGATCATTATTCAGTAGGAAAACGCCCCTAGTCTTCGGTTCAGTTATGTCACCAGGTCTTTGTCCATCCCTTCAGGGGAGTGAATTGGCTCCTGGTCTTATCACTAGCTCACGTTCCTAGAATGGGTCTTGAACCCAGAGCCTGTTGACTCACAGCTGAGAGTGGTCTGAACAGAACCTCGGTTCCCAGCCGTTGAGAGTGCTGTGATAGCAATACCCATGGCAGTGCTGTCAGTGAGAGATTCTGCCACTGGGGGAAGAATGTAAAACCTCACCCTGTGTTCTGATGAAAGGTCACTGGACTTGAAATATTTCTCTCCACAAATGCTGCCAGACTTGCTGAGTTTCTCCAGCAATTTCTGGTTTTGCTGTAAAACCTTTCTGCTGGTTACGATTACAGCAAGAGCCCAAAAAGATAAAAACAACAATAATTTGTCTTTAACAAAAGCAGCAGGGTGGGGTTCGTGGGTGTGGGTGTGTGAAAAGAAGTGAGTAGTTAGGTAGACAGAGTCCAGAGAAAGAAAGTTAAGCATGGTTGATAGTATGCCAGGAAAGCAGTAAACTCAATAATGGGGACAATGGGTAGTTGAAAATTGGTTGGCTGTGCTGAAGGCAGTCCATGTCGTGACCAAGCCTGTGGTGTAGACATGGACAGAAGATACGACCAGTGTTAAGGCTGTAAAATGATGGAACTGAACATTGAGTCCTGAAGGCTGCGGGGTCCCCGATCAAAAGATGTGATGTTCTTCCTGCTTGTGCTTTGCTGGAGCGATGCTGTGTGGGGAACACGATGGTGTGTTGGAATGGTAGGTTATTTTTATGGACAGAACATGGGTGATCTGTAGAACAGTTACCCATCTTTTAATGCAATAAAACATTCCAAGGCTCAATACAGGAGGGTATCAAGAAAATTTGACACAGTTGTTTAGGAAGACATGAAGGCAGATGACCATAGGTTTAGTCAGAGAGAGGTTTTAAAGGAGGTCTTTAAAAATAAATGGGGTAGAGAGACAAGTTAGGGAAATAATCGCAGAACCTGAGCCCTAGATGACTGAAGGCATGACGGCCTACAGTGGTGAGATTAAAAGAGGATGCTCAAGAGGCTAGAATGTAGTATGCATAGATGTCATGGAATGTTGTTTGGGTTGGATGGTATTGGGAAACAAGAATGAGAATTTGAACAGTAAAGTGTTGCTTTGGTTAGATGAATTGACTGGAGGCTGGTTTGTGATACAGTATGTTGCAAACAGCATTGGGTTCAATCCCCAAACCAGATGAGGTCACCATGAAGGACCCGCTTTCTCAACCTCTCCCCTTGCCTGGGGCATGGTGACCCTTAGGTTAAACCACCAGTTATCTCTCTCTAAACAGAGCACAGTCCTGTGGTCTGTTTTGGAAGACGGCAACTATCTTTACCTTTAATCAGCAGTCAATGTAAGTCTGTGAGCAAAGGTGTATGAACAGGACTTGGTACCAGTTAGGGTAAAACAGCATTCTTCCAATGATTTTAAATTCACAAGGTTAGAACATTAAATGTTGACCAGTTGTGTATTGATATAATGGAGTCCCAAGAGATAGTAAAGGCACGTGATAAGATTAGGGTTAGGAACAGATGAACAGAGGCAGGGACAATGTCAGTTGATGTTACAAAGGTGAAAGTAGGCAGTATTAGATATAGTGTGAATTAGTGGTCAGAGATTTGTCAGATCAAAGCTAATATGAAGGTTCAGTTCAGAGAGTTTTCAATAAGAGGAATGGAGTTGATTGGTAAGAAAAGGGAATGATTTCTAATGGGCAAGAACGTGTATTTAGATGTGTGCAAGAGTTTAATTAATTAAAGTGAGGCTGGACCAGGATTCGGACATTATCCCAGCCTCTTCTGGATTTTACCTGGGAGGGTTCACAGGCAAACGGAGAACCCTCTTGGCATTATCAAGGAAGTAATTAAATTATTCACATCACTGGTTAATTGCTGTTTTGCCCAATCGTTCTGCCTTTAACAGTCAGTACAGCCATTTCTCAAGCTGTCATAGCTTGCCAGAGTCAACCAGGCAAGTGCACAACAGAGTAGAATTCTAAAGTGAAACTGACAGGCTTGGGAAGGCTGTGGACAGTGACTATGAAGGCCATGAAGAATATGAAGACAGCTGTCACTAGGAGAGAGTCTGGTGCTCACAGCATTTCACTGCCTGGAGTGCTTTCACTGTTTGACAGTCAATAGTCAACTTCCTGGAGGTCAGGCTAGTCTTTCACTCGCATGAAGCTACAATTCCCTGTCTTCATCACATGGAAGCATTGTATACAACTGTACTTTGTATGTGATGAGAAACGAGAGGGACAGCAATACCCAGCACCAGCTGCTCCCTGCACAGCCCTGCAAGGAGAGAGGGAATGGATCAGAGATCCAGTTCCAAAGATATGAAAGCCCAGAGATGTTCTATAGACAGAGAATCAGCTGTCTGATTTATCTGAGCCACCACCCCCTCAGGAAGCTCACAGCAGGTCACTGCTGACGTCTGCAGCCTTCTGGTACAAGACTTGCTATGGAGCATTCAGTGTTAAAGGCTGACAAAGGGCTTCTCATTGAAGAACCACATTCTGGATCTCTGCTTGTCCTGGACATCTCTGGTACAAGGAGAGAAAGCAGAGTTAGAGCCATTACTTGAAGGCTCATACGGACAACTGAACGACAACACTTTAGGATGGTGACTGAGGGATGGATGTGAGAAAGCAGTAAAACAAATGTGAATCTAAATGTCTAGAGGGGGAGGTGAGGTGCCTGCAAGTTAAGATTTTAGATTACTTACAGTGTGGAAACGGGCCCTTCAGCCTAACAAGTCCACACTGACCCTCTGAAGAGCAACCCACCCAGACCATTCTCCTACATTTACCCCTTCACTATGAACAATTTAACATAGCCAATTCATCTTACCTGCACATTTTTTGGACTGTGGGAGGAAACCAGAGAACCCAGAGGAAACCCCACGCAGATGTGGGGAGAATGTGCAAACTCCACACAGTCGCCTGAGGTGGGAATTGAACCCGGGTCTCCGGTGCTGTGAGGCAGCAGTGCTAACCAATGCTAAAGAATGAATAGAGTTGCAAAATGTGTTGACTTAGGGAACTTTCTAAATTGTGGAATGTTGCACAAGTCAGCGTGGAGCTTTGCATGCAAAAATGTTTTCACTTGCTGCATCTGAGATTTCTGATTCTCTGAACACACTCCAAATTGGAGGGAATACACACCTGACCTTGACTTCCTCTAGCCCTTCTAATTACCCTGCATAGTTTGAGAGGCCAGCCTCTTCCTCCTGCTCTTGACACAATCACCTCATTGCAATCCCTCAGATCACTAAATGCAGGTAGGAGTCTGTGGGTCAGAGAAGAGCCAAGACTCCTCTCCAATTCTTTGGTTCCTGCAGCCTCAAGAATCAGTATCTAGTTCAGTCAGTCTTAACCATGCCAAGGTCCCCTTAATTTAAAATCCTTCCTTTGACAGATTGGGCATGTGATCTATCTAGCCCACTTTCTCTGATTCATCAGGAAACCGGGAAGTGAACTGTGAATGCTTTTGCACAGTTAGAGGGCTTTGCTGAAATCCACCACAGTTCCCCACTCAATACAGGTTTCATTGTTTCATTAAGTTTGAGTTGAAAGTTCCTCCGAAAGGCTTTGACCTTTCCAGTATTTAGCTGGAGAAGATGTCCACTCATCTAGTAATAGATGTCAGAAATGCGGTCTAGATTGGGAGAGATGGTGGTGAGGGAGAATTGAATACTCGATGGGTAATACCTGTGGGACCATCTCCGTGTGATGCTCCACAACTTAAAAGACCTTTAAACCTATAGTGAGGGCTGCAAATACAAAGTGTTTTCTTCTTCAAATTTTGAATCTTCAGTTTAAGACTGTAATGATTATGTTACTGGAATGGTAAGATGGAGACATGGATTAATTATTTGAAGCCATTTGAGTTCAAATCCTACCATAGCTGTTTGTAAACTTGAATTCAGTCTGGAACAATAGAAGTCTGGGAACATAAGCTGATCTTTCAATAAAAGGTATCCCTGAAATAGTGAGACTGTCATAAAAACCAGCAGCTTCAGCTGTGGCCTTTTAGAGAAGCAAAATACTGGGTGTTGGAAATCTGAAATAAACACGGAATTCTGGAGAACCTCCGTGAGTCTGGCAGAACCATGGAGCAAGAAATTGAGTTTCATATATGACTCCTCTTCAGAACTAATGAAAAGTTACTGCCTAATCTGACTCCAGTTTGGCAATAATTTAAACTGCTCAATTCTAACAATAAAATGAAGAATGAATTCTGGCTGTGTGAGTGATGACTCCAGACTGAAAATGAATTTTTAAAAATACGGGTAAGGACCAATTTGTGCTTTTTTGAGTTATCAAAGTTTCACACTGTGCAATAGCTCATATACATAATATCCCCACAACCAGTGTTCTATTAAAAATGTATTATTAATTCTTGTAGCTGACATAATGTTAGCTTGTCTATATTTTAAGTGTTCAGTGAAATTAAGACTATAACATAATGATTCAGGCAGTTTCTCTGATTGAGAATCACAGTGTGACATGTTGCCATTACAATGGGAAGTAACACAACTGGGAAAATATTCGATTGCAGGGATTATTTCAGTGTGTGAAATTTAATAAGTGGAAAAAATGTAAAATATCTCATCTATGCCAGGTATTTCTATCGGCCAGTCCTTGAACCTTTACAGAAATTCAACTTCCTTTGTCCTGGTTCACCATCTTCTCTTACCTGGGCCACTTGCAGCATCTAAACAGAATTGTTCAGGCTTAGTGTCCCATTCAACACCACATCCCCAAGGCTGTCCTTTATCCAGGAATACAGTAACATCCACTGCTGTTGAATCCAGGAGCTATGCAGTTGTCATCTCCAGGGCTCGCCTTGTTAAATTTATGAACTTCACAAATATAGAAAGTGCAACTCAACACTTGCATTCTAGCTGAACTCCTCTGGCAGGCCTGGTCCCACACACCTCCATGATCCCATCCCTGTCTTTAGTTTGTAATCAGAAATCTTCAATCTAACTTCTCTTTGGTGTCTCTTAATTTCCAGCTCATGCTTGGAGTCATACAGCATGGAAACAGACCCTTTCGATCTAACCAGACCATGTGGGTTACAATCCCAAACTAAGCTAGTCCCATCTGCCCATGTTTGACCCACATCCCTCCAAACCTTTCCTATTCATTGGTGTTGGGTCAATCTTGCAGCTTGCCCTCAGATTTGGATAAAACAGGATTTGCAGGGTCCTTGGCAAGGTTGGAGATGAGGGCATGAAAGCGTATGTGGGTCTGTCTTCTGTGACACTGCATGTTTGGCCACCTTTACAATGTGTGCTCAATATCTCCGGGACTGGGGCTTGGAGATTTAGATCCTCAAATGTCCTGGTTTCATTGGGGAAGTCTCCTGCTGGTTTTGGTGCCAATAGTTTTATAGATTGGGTCATTTAATCAAATTAAAAGGGCAGCTTGCTGATTATTTAACTTTAGCCACAGGTCATCTTGTGTCACTCTTTATAGACCCACCAGAAAAAGTTCACCTTAGTGTCATTCTGAAGCAGTATTGAGGCACTGGTTACTCAATGACTGCTCCCTTAGTGAACTCCTAACCCAGCTTCATTGTCAACAGACCTTCAGGAATCTGTGCTCTTGTTCTCTGTTCTCATTCTTCTCTCAGTGGTTGCTTGGATTGTGCGATTTCCAACTGGTGAAATGTTCAGTTTTTTTTGTGTTGAATGTGCTTTAATCTTTGTCTGTTCTTGGCATGCACCTGTTTGTTAATTGGTGAGTGCTTAACTTGTCATTTTAGCTCCAAGTAGCTGTCTCAGATTTTCTGAGAATTGGAAAACAGCTTTGGCTGCTGTTTGGTCTGCATGTAGAGATGACCATAACTTAATTTGAAAGGGTTGGTTAAGGATTCACCTTCAACATTCACTCCCTCCATCACTAACACACACATTCACTCCCTCCGTCACTAACACGCAGATTCAGCAGTGGGTGTACAAGAATTAGGAATTCACCCAAGGGCCTGAGACTATCCTCCAAACCCATGACCACTCCCGTCTAGGACACGTGGGAACACCACCATCACAAGTTCCCCTCCAAGCCACTCAACATCCAGACTGGGGAATGTATTGCCGTTCCTTCAGTGCTGCTGGGTCAAAATCCTGAAATGCCCTCCCGAACAATATTATAGTTGGCCCTATAATCTCCTGGAGGCAGCCTTGCAATAAGGCCTTTCACTACCACAACGCTGCCTATATCTAATAAAAAAAACATACAATATGATAGGAGCTGGATTCTCAGGTTGGAGCGACAGGACTGGCCAGAGCTGTTGATTCATGTAATTTCCCTAACTCTGTCAGATGTGGGTGCTACGTGTGTGTTTAATGTTTGTTTGCGTGGGACTCTGCGACTTGTGTTTCACAGATTCCAAAACAAAAGGCGCTCTCAGTTCCAACATAAACTTCGGCCAGACGTGAGTTAGTCCACACAATGCAGGGAAACGTGTTGTTTGCAAAACCGCCCTTTCGGCTGTTTATTTCGATCCCTGATTTGGAGATGCCGGTGTTGGACTGACTGGGGTGTGCAAAGTTTAAAAATCACACAACACCAGGTTATAGTCCAACAGGTTTAATTGGAAGCACAATCACCTGATGAAGGAGCGTCGCTCCGAAAGCTAGTGTGCTTCCAAGTAAACCTGTTGGACTATAACCTGGTGTTGTGTGAATTTAGAAGTACACGGGATCGAAATAAACTGGATCGGTATCAGAATAATGGAAGGGAATGAATGGAACAGATTCCGAGATATCTCCTGAGAGTTCAGTACAGCGGCTGCTGGTCAGAAGCTAAGTGCTTGGGAAAGGGATTATTTAGTGATCATGTTTCCTTCAGTCCTGGGTGGCATGTGGAGGAGCCGGGGGGGGGGACGGTGAATGATGTTTGGTCTTGGCTATTTTGTGTGGTTATTAGGCAGTGTCGTGAGCTCCTTAGTTTGTCCCAGGTTAATTCGGGGAACTGTTTGTGTGGGCAAGCTCCTGGCAGCGTCTCTTGGACTTGCCTGCAGCCGCTGTGTAACACTCGCGCGTGTGGTTCCTGGGACTGATGTTGGCCCCGAGCCCCAGCTGCTGAAGGAGCCCGGCGGCTGTTGTTTTGGAATCGTGAGCGCGTTTTCCTGGAACTGGTCCCTCGTCCCAGGAGATGTTTAGCCGGAATCGAGAGGGAGAGAGAGACAGAGAGAACCGGATCGTGAGATGTGTTTACCAAGGTCGAAATGTTTAGGAAACAGATTTCTCTCGTGAATCTTGACTGGCCTCGGGGAAGGGTGAGCAGTCACTGAAAGATTTACTGGGCTTGAGGCTGACCAAACCCAGTGGTCCCTCAGTCCCCTCCAACAACCCGGGAGGCCTGGGAAATTGTAGGGGTTGGCTTCAACGGAGCGGGCGAGGCAGTAACACCCTCCGAAAGTGAGGGAGGGAAAGGAAGGAGAGTGTGGTGCTAGGGCGGGTGAAGTGACAGAGAGGAAGCACTGAGGGACGGGGAAGGGAGGAAATGAGACTGCCATAGTGAGAGCAGGGAGGGGGGAGACCTCGATTCTGAGGGAAGGGAAGTAAGTACAGGATCAGGATAGTGTTACAGTTAGGCCATTTGGCCCATCGTCTCGTGCAGTCAAGGTCACGACTTGTCCCTCGCACCTCCCCAACCCCTAGCTCTTCGGAGAGTCCGTCACGCCGGAGCCGGGCATTAGGGCAAACTCAAGTCGCCCCAGGTCAGTGAGCAGTGAGGGTGAAGGGAAGGATAGAGAGAGGTATCGTATGAATGAGGCTCCTGTGATAAATGGAGGGGCAAGGAGGGGACGGCCCTGGCATAGATGGAGATGAGAATAGTGAGGGTGAGACTGAGGGATGAGTGACTACAAGGACTGCGTGAGGGAGGGTGTCCTGGGGATTGAGTGAGGAAAGGGTGCAGGGAATGCGACCCTTAGGAATGAAGGAGCGAATGAGGTTTAAAGTGGGAGCCCCAACTCGAGAGACGAGGGAGAGTGGAGGGAGGAGTGAGGATGATCAGTGGAGAGTGAGGGGAGGGGTGGGTTTGGGGAGGAGGGGGTTTCTGCAAGGGGAAGCTAGTGGCATTCCTAGTTGGGGTGCGAAGGGCAGAGAATTCCTGATGGGAGGGTTATGGGGGCGGGGTTTCCCTGATGGGGCGGGGCGGGGTTTCCCCGTGTCATTACCTGTGGAATGTTGAGTCTCCGTCTCCTGGCAGCGGCTGTAACTAAGCGCGGGGTCAGCCAATGAGAAACTGGGGGCGGAGCCGAGAGGGAGCGGGTTCCAGAGGAAAAAAACTCGAGGAGGCGGAGCGGCTCTATAAACAGGAGCATCTCCCCAGGACCAGCTTCATAAACAGGAGCATCTCCCCGGGACCAGCTTCATAAACAGGAGCATCTCCCCGGGACCGGCTCCATAAACAGGAGCATCTCCCCAGGACCAGCTTCATAAGCGGGAGCATCTCCCCAGGACCGGCTTCATAAACGGGAGCATCTCCCCAGGACCGGCTCTATAAACAGGAGCATCTCCTCAAGACCGGCTCCATAAACAGGAGCATCTCCCCAGGACCAGCTTCATAAGCGGGAGCATCTCCCCAGGACCGGCTCTATAAGCAGGAGCATCTCCCCGGGACCGGCTTCATAAACAGGAGAATCTCCTCAAGACCGGCTCTATAAACAGGAGCATCTCCCAGGACCGGCTGCATAAACAGAAGCATCTCCCCAGGACCGGCTCCATAAACGGGAGCATCTCCCCAGGACCGGCTCCATAAACAGGAACATTTTCCCAGGACCGGCTCCATAAACAGAAGCATCTATCTCCCCTGCAGCAGGGCACAACACCAACCCGGGAGACAACACTAACGGGACCGGGAAGAGCAGCTTCAGAGATCAGGAGCATCTGTCGCCGTCCACACACCCGGTGGTTCCGAATCGCCTCGCAGTGGAAGAGAAGCGACCAGCACCGGGAAACTTTCCGGTATTGCAGCCCCCTCCTCCGGTAACAGGTGCACTGGGCTCGGGGGCAGGAGATGTAACCCGGGGGGGGGGGGGGGGGGGGTGCAAACTAGCCCGGGCTGGTGTGTTTAGGAATGGTTTGCAGCAGGAAGTGTAGGCTCGGAGTGTGTGTGTGAGAGAGTGAGTGGACACTGTAACAAGGACTGACCAGATTGTAACCTGCAGGGGGTTTGATTCTGAGTTGTGTACCTTTCTCGGTTTGTGATTCTCAATAACCCAGCCCCCTCCCAGACCCCTGGGAGATTGATCAATTTGCATTATTTATAATCTATCCCAACTCGACCCTGTGTCAGTAAGAGGCTGACAGCGTGCAGCTCGGATTAATTCAAAACATCAGCAACGGGGATGGCCAAGAATATCACTTACGCAGGCTTGGCACCACAGGTGTGTAACTTCTGTTTTCATAACATTTGAAACAATATTTTAAAATGCAATAACATGTTATAGTCAGCTCGACATTCTCCTTTCAGCGCGCTGCCCAGATAAGGGGACATATTTATTACCTTGGAATCCAGGACATGATGAGGGTCAGAAAGTTCAAATTGGACGTGGGACTTTCCTTAAACTGGAATCTTCAGCGTCTGTCCATTCCATCATCATCGAGGATGGGGGTGAGTTTTAAATCGATGATTAACTTCGAACACGCTGCAGACTCGTAAAGTCAACCCAGACATGAACAGTTTCTTTTTTTTAAATAATAGAATCAGTGTTCGTGAACGTATTTTAACGTTGTTTGCCGAAGGTACACATAGCGCTCGGAATTAAAATGTGAAATGCTGCTGAAGGCACTGAAATTCTGCTGGCTTTTCGGGGACTTTGAAATATTGAGGTTTTCTGCGCTGGGATGTGTAATTCCACACCCCCAGCCATTCCTTTCCGATCGTGTTGGCCCATTGCTGAACTCTGGGTATCATTTCACAGGCAAACTTGTATTCAGCGACACGCCAAGGGAACCCATCACGCTGAGAGCCCGCTATATTCTGATCAGGAACGGCGGGGAGCTGCACATTGGAGCGGAAAAGTGCCCCTACACCTCCAAGGCGACCATCTCTCTGGTCGGCAGGTCAACAGAGGGCCCACAGGTCGAGCGATTCGGAAAGAAGTTTATCGGTGTGGACCGAGGAGGGGTCTTGGAGCTACACGGCCGGAGGTGTTTGTCCTGGACCCTGCTGAGCCGCACTCTGTACCCGGGCGGTTTACGGTATGGAGCCTATCGCTTCGACAGGCGCCGGGGCAGCAGGGGACTCAATATCCGAGTCGTGGACCCAGGCACCGGCAGGCTGCTGCGGGCTGACCGCTTCGACACCCACCTCTGGGCGAACGAGAGCCGCCGGCTGCAGGAATTCCTGCGCTCCGAGCCCAGGGGGCGGATCGTGGCGGTGGCGGTGGGAGATTCGGCGGCTCGGAGCCTGAGCGTGTCCGCCAGGAACGATCTCCGGGAGCTGCTGGGCAGCGAACAAGCCAAGCATCTGGGCTACAGGTGAGACACCTTCCTATTCTCTAACCGAATGTAGCACTGCATTCAGGTGGCCACTTTCAAATAAGCTGCTTCTATTATTATGTTAGATATTCAGCATAATAATGATATTTATTACACATCTCTGCAGCAGGTGGGACTTGAACCCAGACCTCCTCGTTCAGAGGTATGGGCACTACCACTGTACCACCTGAGCCCCCACAATGTGAGTTGATTCCACTGAACACGCTGCCTTGTCGTGTTCCACGATGTGGAGGTAGCTGCCTCCCTGTCTTGCGGCCTGTTAGCCACAGGTGGTTAAGCACTGCTGCCTCACAGCGCCAGGGACCAGGGTTCGGTTCCCACTTCGGGCGACTGTGTGTGTGGAGTTTGCATATTCTCCCCGGGGTGCTCCGGTTTCCTCCCACAATCCAAATATGTACAGGTCAGGTGAATTGGCCATGCTAAATTGCCCCGTAGTGTTCAGGGATGTGTAGGTTAGGTGCATTAATCAGGGGTAAATGTAGAGGAATGGATTTGGGTGGGATACTCTTCGGAGGGTCGGTGTGGACTTGTTGGGCCGAAGGGCCTGTTTCCACACGGTAGGAATTCCTAATTCAGTTCTTGTAGTTGGGGTTAGGGGTGGTGGGTTCCAGGTATTTCATTGACCCTCAGCCAGTGAGACACCCAGAATCCCAGTTCCAGGGGGCAGTCTGCAGGGTTGTTGTCTCCCGGTCAGTGCCTCTATTTGCACGGTGTGCTAGCGCTCTCTCCTCCCCCAGGGTCACAGCTCCCAGGGTGCAGACTCCACTGCAGGGCCTGAGCACGGCTGTCTGTCCCCTCAGGCAGTACAGAGGGAGCGCTGCACTGCCGGCATTGTTTTGAAGGGAATCCCTCTCCTATTGTACTGGGGTAGGTGTTTAAGAAGATCGCATAGCACTCTTTCTCAGACAGTGAGGTGGTAGTGCTGGTGGTGGGGGGCAGGTGCGGAGGGGGCGATCACCCTTGCTATGTTGTCAACATACACCCCCACAATCAACATACGTTTTATTTAGCTTGCTGAGGGTCTGTTAACTGCTGCCTTTCCTACCGTACATCAAGAGTGCAATTCAACAAGTATTTCCTCAGTTTGGGGTTTAAAGGCGCTATATAAATTTCGTTTCTCTTTATCCCTATGTATCTGTCTGAGACTCGGTTCCCTGAGCAGGGAAATGGGACCTTACATACACGGCAAGATAGTCTAGAGAGAGAGAGAGAGAGACCAGGGCAAGCAAGAGGATTGGAGAATGCAAAGAGATATGTTTCTGTCTGAATACTAGAATGAAATAAATTTCTGCTGGAAAGTCTACACACTGTCACTGAGACCGTGTGGAATAGGGGCATGAACTCGGTAGCTCAGTGGTTAGGTTCGATTCCAACCTTGGGTGTTTGTGTGGAGTTTGCACATTCTCCCCTTGTCTGTGGGTTTCCTCCGGGTGCTCCGGTTTCCTCCCACAGTCCAAACATGTGCGGGTCAGGTGAATTGGCCATGCTAAATTGTCCGCAGTGTTAGGTGCATGAGTCAGAGGGAAATGGGTGTGGCCGGGTTATCCTTCGGAGGGTTGGTGTGGACTTGTTGGGCCGAAGGGCCTGTTTCCACACTGTAGAGAACCTAATCTAACACTGCGAGTTTTGACCACTACCCTCCAAGCTCCCACTTACTGAGCTAACTGCGGGTCAAATGAACGGGTTCTGGGCTCCCTCCGCCCTTGCTCTTTGCCTTGGGGGCTCGGCCTGTTTGTCCATCTTATCGCCCTTTCTCGTCTTGTTGACCTTTTTACCAGCATAAATATCACATTTCCATTGTATTCGTCTACAGATGAAATAAACACCTTGTTATGTAGGCTAAAACATGTGTGAACGCGTTTGACATGAATCTTAATGAATAATTGGAACTTGATGAATATCTTCTGAACGGGGTTGGGATTTTTACGACTGAACTGAAACAATGGGCTACAATGTCTTCATTTAGTAGATTTGATTCAGCGCCAATGGGATATGTATTTCACTCAGGCATAATTTACTGATTACAATAGGAGCCACCATGGACAGCTCCCCAAGTCCTTTTGAGGGCAACTGGCCGGGTTTGTTGACGGAACTGGTTAAGTAACAAAAGCAACAACGGAAGCAAAAACCCTCCAAATCCCGACCGAGAGAGAATCATATAATGTCACTTTCAGAAGAGCTGTAATTTTGTATAAACTTGAACAACGCATGATTTGGAGATGCCTTTGGACTGGGGTGTACAGAGTTAAAAATCACACGACGCCAGGTTATATCCAACAGGTTTATTTGGAAGCACTGGTTTTCAGAGCACTGCTCCTTCATCAGGTGGTTGTGAAGGAGCAGCGCTCCGAAAGCTAGTGCTTCCAATTAAATCTGTTAGACTATAACCTGGTGTTGTGATTTTTAGCATTTTGAATCGATTGTGAAGCTAAGTGTATTCAGTCTCATCTTTGTCAATTTGCTTCAGGCAGCCTTGGGCTATGGTTGGAGTTATTCGTGACTCCGAATCATTGGTTGTGGAAGACAGACGGTTATATCAGCCTAACGGATCCACTGGTATTGCCATAGCAAGGAGAGACTTTCAGACATATGATGGGACTCATTTCACAGTTACTGCCTTCAGTGAGTGGGTTCACGGTGAGTCCAGGAATAGCTTTATGTTTCTGCACTGCTTCTCAGAGCTCAGATTGGGCCTTTTACGACTCATCAATATTTGGAACAAGTCAATGCTCACTGAAATGAACCTGAAATTCTACCTCTCTGGCGGAATAATTAGTGACATTTTGCATTTTTGAAACTGGTATTTCGAAGGTGCTTCTCAGGAACGTTTAGGCAAAATGTCTAAACTATTAAAAAAATTTAAGACATTGTCTTTGAATGGCTACAGCACGTAATGAGGTTATTCAGCCCATCATGTTCCATGCTAGCCCTTTGCAGAATTCTCACCAATGCATTATACTATTGATAATGTAATTTTCTTTTAAAAGCTGTAATTGAATCTGTCTATATCTCACACTCAGCTTGTGACTTCCAGATTCTAGCCACTCAAAGGAGAAAGGTTTTTCTTGGCAATTCTTTACATCTGATCCCTCTTGTTCTTGATCCTTCAATCACTGGGAGCAGTTTCTTTCTAGCTACTTTGTCGCTTCCCCTCATGATTTTGAGCACTTTTACCAAATTTCCCCTCAACTATTCCTCTTCTAAGGGCAGCCATAGCTTTTCGAAAGAATCTACAGTTATTCCAAAAAAATCAATAACTTTGAAAAAAGATATTTGAATTCCCAATGGTCAACTTGAAAAGGAATTGCAACATGAGGTCACATTTTAAGATTGTTACTGTAACAAACTAAAATCGACATTAACTAACCACTACTTAGTAGGTAACTAATACTGTACAGAAAAGATGACCCTTACTAATATCTTAATGTGACTGACTACCTTATAACGCACTTTCCACAGAATTCTATTCTTTATAGCAACAAGTCTAGTTATTCTGCTACCAGTGTGTTCACATCTTCCCATTTCACGGAGTTACGTCATCAATGACTGTTGTAAATGATGATGTGGCTTTAAGAGGTTTTTTTTTCTGTTGTTGTTTGAGAAAGGTTATAAGACAGAGGTACCGAGTTGTCTAGTTGGAAAGCCAGTAAACAATTTGTGAGGCCTTGGGTTTTTTTTAAAAGTTAGAACAGTAGAAGCAGTCTGAATGGGTGTAGTCTGGCTGCCACAGAACCACAATCTCTAGTTTAGTTTTCAGCAGGAGGGTCTTGAAGAGGTGGAAGCCTTTTTTTTAATCCCTCTCTCGGATACAGCCAAAATCTGGAGGTCATCTGCTTGCTACAGAAGTCGCATGTGAGACAATCTGCTTTTTGAATTTGCCTTTTTGCCAAGAGTATAATGACAAGATGTTACAAATATTGGAACAATTAATTAGTAATAAATACTGTAACAATTTTTTTGTTAAGCATTCCAATAGAGTTAAGCTATTCCAATTCCTTTTTCTTTTGTTGTATTTTAACTATTGTGATGAATGAAGTGTATTTTGCTTTAAATCCGGTAGTTTGACCAATTGAGATGCATCTGAAAATGCAACACCTTACAATTATCTTAAAATAACAAAGCGTTAGAGTTTAGACTATCTTCAGATTGTTTTGAGAGAGTTTGGTCTGGTCAGTTACACTGTCAAAGGTCATTCCGATCAGTCCTTTGAGAATTTACAAACATCTTTCATTGCTATATGAGGAAGAGCAGGATACTAACACTGATCCCTGGGAAAGTCTACCACAATCCTTCCTCTGATCTGAAAAACAATTGTTCACCATGGCAGCCTGTTTCCTGTTATTCACATCCATGTTATTATTCTTTTTATTTCACAAGTTCTAACATTTTGTAATCACACTTGATCAACCTCCTTCAGAGTCTACACACATGCCATCCAAACAATTACCTTCATCAACCCTCTCTGTTCCTTTGTCAAAAATCTCAATGCAAGTTTTGAAATTTTGAAATACAATTTGGCCTTAATAAGTCAGTCCCAGCTTTCTTTAGTTAACCCACATTTATCCAAGTGACTACTTTAATTTTGTCCTGGATCATTGTTTCCAAATGTTGCCCCACCACTAAAGTTAAACAGACAGGCCTTTAGCTGCTGCACTTGACTTTGTATCCTGTTTTGGAAAAGGTTTGTAATTCTTCAATCCCTAGCGCTAACCTTGTATTTATAGAGAGTCATACTGCCCATGGTCCTCAGTTTCCTTGGATGCCTCTTATCTGGTCCTGATGCCTTATTATGTGCATGCAGCTATCCAATACCTTATCAATTTAAAATCAATCAAGTGTCTGAATTACCTCCCCTTGAACCATGACTTCAGTAGAAACTTCATTCTTTGTAAAGACAAATGAATGTATTACTTATGTCCGCTGCTTCCATGTGTAAGTGAGGAAGTAGGTTTTAAGGAGTAATAGATAGAGGACTGGAGAGCCTAGAGGTTCTTAGAATTTAGGCAGCTGAAAGCAGAGCTGCCAATAGTGGAATAACAAAAACTGGGGACAACAAGGGAGGTATGAAGATAGTTGAGGTTGTTGGGCTCAAGGGAGTTGCAGAGGAGGGCATGAGAGGATATAAGGAGGATGTTGATTTACCTGGCCAAGAATCAATGTGATCACAGGAGTGAAGAGTGAAAGGGACATGAATTAGAACATGAACAGAAGCCTTTTCGGTGAGCTCATGTGTACGCAGGGTGAGAGGTCAGATTGAAATTGCCATCTAGAAATAAGGAAGACAAGGATGAGGTGTTCAGTGCCAGTTGCATTGACACAGAAGTAGAGACTGGTGATGTTTTGTAGGTAGTCTTTGTGAGGAGGGCAGATACAGTATCAAGAAGTTTAGCTCAGGGTCATAAACCAAGGTTGTTAGATGGTTAGCATCATCCACCTTCCGAATACCATTGCAACAGTTGATTAGATTTCATGAGCAAGACTCACACTCCTCTCAACCCTCTATCAAACTAGCTCTCAATAGGAAAAATAGTCAACTCTCTGTTTAGGAATAAAAGTCATGTGAAAGAGCATTGCATTTTAGCATTGCAGTTTCTGGCTGGAATTTAAAAAGAAAATTCCCGAGTGTCAAATATATTTGAAAACAACCTTGCAAATATCAATTAAATCAAGTAAACTAGTACAGTTGTATATTTATGAGCTGATAAATCTTGATTGACATTATCTATTAAAATCATTGGATTACTGACATGAAGTGTGATTTTCAGGACGAGGATATATGGCACAGAAGCCGGCCACTTAACTAGGTCCAACCAGTTCATGCAAATTATTAAAGCTCCACTCAATCCTCCTCCCATTTTCCCTGATCTGGTTTGATCATTGTAACCATCCAAGCGCTCATTTACTCATCCAGCTTCTTTTAAATACATACATCATTTTTACTCAAATGACTCCCTGTTATAGAGTTCCACCACTACCATTTCTATGTGAAGAAGTTTCTTCTGCATTCTGTATTGTATTTCTGCTGGACAAGAGGAAACGTTCTCTCTGTATCCATGCCAACAAAGCTTTTCATGATTTTAAGGACCATTATTTGGCCAGCTCTCCAGAGAAAGTCCTGCTTGTCAATCGTTTCCTGAGATGTGTACCCACCTATTTCTGATATAATCTTTTGGAAATCTTCTATGTAACATCCTCTCCTACAACCTGGTTAGGTAATGTAAATGGGAGCTGACTTGTCCCTTTGCGTTAGTTAAAATGAGGCAAACAAGTGGAGCTTGTGAAAGGGGGACAAAGTTAACGTGGGAGACAAATAAGAGAACTGCCTCATTATACTGCTACGTCGCTGTCCTTCATTGGGAAGTTACTAGTTTTTTTCTGACAAATAAGGGTATGAATTATTTAAAAGAAGCTAATTTCTTTTAATCAAATGGAATCATTTTTGATGCACATCATCCAAATCTAAGTCTTTTGCTTCTTTGTAAAATGCTGTACAAATGTTTGTTTTGACAGGTGTACCTCACTGTGGCTTTCGTGTGGAGGTGTCGAAGGGTGTAATTCTGAATTTAATGGATGATGCCATGAGCTGGTTGCCTGGTAATCAGATAGTCATTGCTAGCACTGACTATTCTATGTATCAGGCTGAGAGTTTTAAACTCCTTCCCTGCCCCAAATGCAAAGTTAATCAGGTCAAAATCGATGGTAAGAAATATTCTGTTGCTGCTTAAAAACCTGATAGGTGTGCTTTGCATCAGTATGTTGCAATATTTTTATTCAATATGGATTTAAATTGCACAATATGTTAAAGTTTTAATTTCAAAATATCTGTGATAGAATCTGTTTTCTCTCTTGGGTATTTTTGCCAAGAAACTGCAAACTAACTAGACTCTTTTTTTTAATGACTGGAATATGAAATGTTGAAAACTGTGTGCGCAAAGTCGGGCACAGTTCCACTGGGCCCAGAAAGTATGCAGGAAGTGCCTCTGGCTGCAGTTCCTGGAAGCTCTAGTTTTAGAGCTGGGACGCGGTGGCTGGGTACACGGAGCATCCGTGCAGCTGAGCGTATTGTGGAAAGCCTGCCCAGAGAGCTAAGACTCTGAAGGCATGGAGAGACTGGATGACAATCAGGCAGAGTCAGTGGACCAGGCAGACAGTACAGAAGTGTCTTCTGTGGCCATTCCCTTGCAAAACTGATATAGCACTTGAATACTGTTGAGGGCATTGACCTTATATAGATAGATCATAGAATCCCTACAGTGCAGGTAGAGACCATTTGGACCATTAAGTCGCCAACAGCATCCCAGCCAGACCACTCCCGCACTCTTGCCATGTGACCCTGTATTTCCCATGGCTAATCCACCTTCTCGAAATATCCCTGGACACTATGGGTAATTTAGCATGGCCAATCCACCTTTTGATTGTGGGAGGAAACTGGAGAAGCTGGAGAAAACCCATGCAGACACGGGGAAAATGTGCAAACTCTACACAGACATTCCACAGAGGCTGGCATTGAACCTAGGACCCTGGTAATAGGGGTTTAATCATGAGGTGACTGGATATTTCTCCGGCTGCAAACAAGACCCAAGGATGGTATGTTCCCTCCCAGGTGCTGGAGTCAAGGATATCTGAGTGACTACAGGACACTTCTGGAGTGAAAGGGTGACCAGCCAGTGGTCATGGTACTCATCAGTACCAAAGTCAAAGTTAGGAAAAGGGATAATGTCCTAAAAGCAGAATATAAAGAAAATAGGAAGCCATTTAAAAAGGAGGACCTCAAAGATAGTGGTCTCAGCATTGTTACCAGAGTCACCTGTTAGTCAGTAGAAATAGCAAGATATATCAGATGAATATGACTGATGAGTTGGCGCAAGGGTTTCAGATTCCTGAGGCACTGGGACAGATTCTGGGGGCGATGGGACCAATACATACTGGACAGGTTTCACCTGGACAGGACTGGAACACGGGGATTATTTGCTAGTCTAGTTGGGGAACATTTAAACTAAAATGGCACAGGGCTTGGAACCTAGACAGGAAGTCAAAAGAGGGAAACAAGAGCAAAAATTAAAGATAATGAGAAATAGGCAGAGTGAAAGCAGAAATCAGCAGGATAGTACAAAACAATGGGATGAAGAATGTTATAAAGGTGAACCTTGAGACCTTTGTGTTTTAATACATGGAACATTCATGATAAAGTGGATGAATTAGTCACACAAATATACATAAATGGATATGATGTAGTTGGATTTACAGGAGTGTGGATGCAGGGTGACTAAGGATGGGGAACTGAATATCCAGGGTATTCAGCTTTCAGGAAGGACAGAAAAAAAAAGCAAAATAAAGTGGGGTAATATTGTTAAATAAAGAGGAAATTAACACAATAGCGAGGAAGGATATTTACTCCATTGCAGTGAAATCTATATAGGGAGAGATCAGGAACACCAACGGGCAGTAAATGGTGGTAAGGGTTGTTGGATCTTATTAAATCTTCAGGGCCTAATCTCCATCTGAGAGATGTAAAGAATTGGCCCTGTCAATATAGACACATTGATGGTCATCTTTCAAGATTCTATAGAACCTGGGACCATTCCTGTGGATTAAATGGCAGCTAATGTAAAGCCTGTATTTTTAAAAAAAAGGGTCAGAGAGAAAACAGATCTATAGATTGGTTAGCCTGACTTTGGTAGTCAGGAAAATGTTATCAAATGTCCACTGTAAAAGATTTATGAATAAAACACTTGGAAAACGGTGACAGGATCAGAGTCAGCATGGATTTACAAAAGGGAAAATGGGCAAATCTATTGGAATTGTTTGAGGATGTGACTCGTACAGTTGATAAGGGGAAGCCAGTGGGTGTGGTTTACTTGGATTTTCAGAAGGCTTTCGATAAGGTATGTAAAATTTAAAGTGCATGAGATTGGGGGTGGTCTACTCAAACTGACATAGATAGAGAACTAGTTGGCAGTCAGGAAACAAAGAGTAGGAATAAATGGGTTTTGAGTGGAAGAGAGTGGGATTCCACAAATGTCAGTTTTTGGACTCCGGCTAGTCACAATATGTAAATAATTTAGACAAAGGAACTAATTGTAGTACCTCCAAGTTTGCAGATGACTTAAGTTGGATGGGAGGATGAGCTGTGAGGCGAATGCAGAGATGCTTCAGTGTGATTTGGACGACTCGAATGCATGGACAAATATATTGCAGAGGTCATCCACATTGGTAGCAAGATCATGAGTACAGTGTGTTATCTGAATGGCAATAAACTGGGAAAGAGGGAGGTGTAACAAGACTTGGATATCCTTGCACACCAGTTGCTGTAGGTAGCATGCTGGTACAAGCAGATGGTGAGGCAGTCAATGGTATGTTGGCTTTGTTAGGATTCAAGTACAGAAGCAGGGATGTCTTGCTGCACTAGTACAGGGCCTTGGTGAGACCACACCTGGAGTATTGTGTGCTGTTTGGTCTTCTTATCTGAGGAAGAATGTAGTGGCTATAGAGGGAGGTTTACCAGACCGACTCCTGACAGTCATTCCAGGACTGATGTATGAAGAGACGGATTGCTTGGGACAATATTCACTGGAGTTTAAAAAGTGATGGGGGAATCTAATACAAGCCTATAAAGTTCTAACAAGATAAATCAGAGTAAAAATGGATAGGACATTTTGAGGCTTGAGTATTCCAGAACCAGGGGTCAAAGTCTCAAGATAGGGATAGGCTATTTAGAGGGATGTGGGTCAAATGCAGGCAATTGGGACGAGTTCAGTTTAGGAAACCTAGGTGGCATGGATGAGTTGGGCTGAAGGGCTGTTTCCATGCTGTATGACTCTACGACCCAGAGAGTGGTGAGCCCATGGAATTTCCTACCACAGAAGGCAGTTGAGGCCGAAACATTGAATATTTTCAAGAAGGAGTTAGCCATAATTGTTCAGCCATGATCATATAGAATGGCCGAGCAGACTTGAAGGGCTGAATGGCCTCCTACTATCCTGTTTTCTGTTTCTAACAATGTTATAATTTTGCCCAACTGTTATGTACCCCTTTAAAACTGGATGGGAGGGAAGACTACTTCTGATATAGTTCTTGAGTTTTTTTTCTCCAATTCAGGCTAGAGTTTAGGGTATGAATGAACTGAAATATTTTGAAACATCAGGTGTACTGTGTTTGGCAGGGGGAATATCACAGGTGAACATTATGAATGTACAGTTTTGTAAGACATGATAGCATAGGAAACAGGAACAGGATGAGGCCATTTAACCTCTCAAATCTGCTGTACTGTTCAAATAGATCGTGGCTGATCATCCGTCTCCAGACCATTTCCCCTACTTTCCTCATTTTCTTTGTGTTGTTAATATCAAGTAATGTAAACACTCCTGTCTTGAATGTGCTCAGTGACAGAGATTCCACAGCCCTCTGGGATAGAGAATTCCAAAGGTTCACTCCCTTCTAAGTGAACAAATTCCTCTTCATCTCAGTCTTAAATGGTTTGCCTCTTATTCTGAGACTGTATCTTCTGGTTTTAATCATACCAACCAAGGGAAATCTCCTATCTACATCTATCCTGTTAGCCTATAAAAATTTGGTAACTTTCAATGAGATCACCTAGCATCCCTTGAAACTCTAGAGAATACAGTCTAGTTTCTTCAATATTTCCTCAGAGCAACAATCTCACCTTCCTAGAGATTAATCTGGTGAACCTCTGTTGCACTCTTTGTGGTAATTATATCCCTTTTCTGTTAAGGAGATCAAAACTATTGACAATACTCCAGATGTAGTCCCACCAAGGCTCTATATAGATACAAAAAGGCATCTTTATCCTCAAATAGAAATTGCTGGAAAAGCTCAGCAGGTCTGGCAGAATCTGCAGAGAGAAGTCAGAGTTAACCAGTGACCCTTCCACAGAACTGTTGGGAGCGAGGAAAAAGTCTTTTTTTTTCCCCCAGTATAAGTTGTAGACTATTGAAAGCCAAGTTTGAATTTTGTTGATCAGTGCTTTTGAGTTAACTTCTCTTATACTATTATGGTATGATACACTAAAGCCTCTCATGTAGGTTTTTATGCATCTTTATCCTGTGTTCATCTTCGATGGTAGCATTAGAATTCCTACAGTGCAGAAACAGACCCTTCAATCCAACAAGTCCACATCACCCCTCCAAAATAGTAATCCACCCAGACCAATTACCCTACATTTCTCCTGACGAATGCACCTAGTCTACACATCCCTGAACTCTATGGGCAATTTAGCATGGCCAGTTCACCTAACTTGCACAACTTTGGACTGTTGGATGAAACCCACGCAAACACAGGGAAAATGTGCAAACTTCACACAGTCGCCTGAGGCAGGAATCGAAACTGGGTTCCTGACGCTGTGAGGCGGCCGTGCTAACCACTGATCCACCATGCTATCCCGTCTCTTGTGATGAAGACTAATGTGTCATGTGACTCTTGCTAGTTTTTAGTGACAACACTTAGCAAAGTCTATTCTCAGCAGTGGACCTTCTGCAACAGTTCGTTATCACAATGTGCAAATGCATTGGCACACAACTGGCTCCTTATGTAGTCCAGTAGTAAGATGTTGACCCCAGTCGATGACTTGTCCCATAAAGGCTTCATTTCTATAGCATTCTCATGACCTAAAGATGCCCCAAATGTTTTACTTTGGAAATCTAGTTGATGTTACAATGTAAGTATGTGCCAACAAGATTGTGACAGCAATCTCCCTGAGCAGCAGCCGGTTTTAGAGGCTGTTTAAGGGATAGATATTGGCCTGGACACTGGGAAAACCCACTTGTCCTTCTTCAAAAAATGCCATGAATTATTTTCATTATTGACCTCGGATACTCTGCTTTGCTTCTTATTCAAAAGACTGCATTTCTGACAGTGCAACACTCCCTTGTCCTGCATTGATATGTCAACCTGGATTATGTATTTAATTCCCTCAGTCTATTAGCTTCTGAAATTTCCCCTCTTGACAGTCTGTAAGTATGACATTCCATATGTTTCCTCCTCTTTGCGTTCTCAACTTTCTACGATCATCTACAATTTCACCTGAAACTCTTCCTTTATCCGAGTGTTAAAATCAAGTCCTGCTCCAATGATTCTTGGTGCCAAAGCCATATAATTCTTCCCATTTCTGTTACAAGTTGGAGACTATTGAAAGCTGAGTTTGATATTTGTTGAGTGGCACTGGTTGAGTTAACATCTCTCATACAGGTATGGTGTAATACACTAGGGCCTTTCAGGCAGGTTTTGTATTTTTAAGATAAGATCACTCCTATTAGATCATCACAGCAAATTGTGGCATTTAAAACACATGATCTGTTCATATAGGTAAACCCCGTTATCTTCATATGGGTGAAGTTATTGATGGAATCGATATGCGAGCTGAAGTTGGACTTTTAAGTAGAAATATCCTTATAAAAGGAGAAATGGAGGACTCTTGTTATGGGCAAAACTTCTGCCACTTTTTCAGCCATGATACATTTGGTGGACAGATAAAGGTAAGTGTTGCATAAAGTTGTAGCCTGCGCCACTTATTGGTGCAAAGTTATTGTATATTTGGATTCAGTAACTTGCAAATCCAACACTTCAATATTTGGCTACCACACTATTGTAGAAATGATTCATTCTTAAAATTAAATTGTGATTCAATGAACAAGATGTCATAATCCTTCACTTGTGTTTAGTAAATCAAGTAATTAAATATATCAGGGCTTTCAGGAGTCTGGCTCTACATGGAGTTTATTAGCAATTTAAAGTAATTCATGACTGGTGAGATTTATGACATAAATGATGAGATTTTAATCTCATTCCGTGCAGTCGGAGATCACTGCAAGTAATTGCTTCTGGTGACAATAGTAAACTTACATTTAATAGGTTTGAACTACCTGCCTTTGGCTTCTATTTCAACAAGCACTGCATCATTCAAAAATAGATGAGTGCCTCCATGAAGGGTTTACTGAGAGATTTCAGTCTCATTTGTTAAACATTAGCCACTGTTGTTGCCAGAAATGTTTTTCTGTTTCTTTTCAAATGAATACTCCCTGATAATATCAGCATCAATAAGGCTGGCATTTTATTGCCTGCCTGAGGTTAACATTGAGAGTCTGGTGGTGAACTTTCTTCCAGAACCGTTTATGATGAAGTGGTTTCTTTAATTCCAATGTGAAAATTGAGATTTTGACCGGGTGATGAAGGAATTACAATTTACGGAGGTGCAGGGTTTCTGCCACCCAGGCCGCAATCTCCTCCAACTTTGAATCTTTGGCAGAGGGACATGTGACCACAGTTTACAGAGTGGCTGTCAGTGGGGCTGCTATCCTATTGAGGATGGCAATCCACCCTAAACAAAAAGCTGCTGCTCCAATCAGAGCTGGGGAGTTGAAGCCAATCCCTAGAATGGAACCTGGAGAATGAGCATATGTCAATGGACATGTGACAGCAGAATAAGGTACTGGGTACTGGGTCCAGCCGGTCAGGACCCAGCAAGGAAGCACTTTGTGAAGGCAAATGATGCCAATGCCACTGAGGTGGCCATTGCTGCTGAAGGGCCCCCTCTATGAGCAAGATCATGTCCATGAAGTGACTGGAGGCCCCATACATAAGCCTACTGAAAGTTTATCTGATGGTTCCCTGATCCCCTTCCATTTGGTGGTTCATCTCAGTGGAGGGGACAAGAGGCGATTAATTGGCCACTGAAGTCACTCATTTAGGCTACAGGTATAGGTGCCATTACACACGACGGCAGGAATAGTCTTGCATCACTTTGACGGCCTTGCACAGTCTCTGTCTGTCCCCAGATGCTCCCTAATGTTCTGCCTAAACATACAAGTTAGAACAATAGAGGACTTCCAATGGAACTGTTTTTGGTGTGCCATTACACCTTACATTCATTCATAGGAAGTAGGTATCACTGGCTGGGCCAGCATTTACTACACATCTACAGTTGCTGTTGAGAAAGTGATGGTGAGTTGTTTTGCCTGCTTGGTGAGGGACATCCTGGTTTGGGGAGGTACAATTGATGAGCACTTGTTCATTTCCATCCTGTAAATGGTTTAGGATGTTGTTTCTTTAGTTTCTCATTGAGAGTTCTCTTTACAATCCTGGTCAGAAACCACTCCACCCAGAGAGAGAGCAGCAGGCTGGCGTGCTTATAAAATTTTCATACACATTGGTGGAAGACCTCCTCACGCCATGGCAACCTTTATCTTGCATACAGTTTCTCAGCTCCTTCCTGTATACTGTTGATGAGGGGGTAGAGTTTGTTGTGGACAGTAGTATTCTAATGTTATATCCCAGGCACATGCTGGTAACACCTGAACAATTCCAAAATGTACATTCTACATAATTTACATAATTTAGGGAACATTGAGATTTAATTGATCACATTAGTGCATTGACCGAACCATGAATGAAATCCAGCAGCTGCAGAACAGGTTTCAAGGAATGGGGAGACAAGAAGATGAATAGTATACAGATGGACTGGTATCAGTGTAAGTGCCAATGCCCATAATCATACTGTTTCCTGTTGGAAACTCAAATGTACTGTAGCCAATTCCAGCCTTAGAGACATAGATTATTTTTAAATCTCTTAAAAGCTGACCAAAAGTGGAGCTGATTAATTTATTCTCTCCACTGGCTTATCATTGTAGGTTACTGTGTCTTGCTGAGGCTGGGTATGAGGTGGCTCCTCCTAGCTACAATGCATGGGTGATTAACTTCAAACCTAGAAAGATGGATCATAGTATCCTTGCTTTATTGGAGGTTAGGCAGAAATCCTCATTCCTGGAATGTTTCCACTCTAAGCCCCATACAGCAGTGTTTTGAAACTGCATGAACAAATGAATCTTGAAACATCTTAGAGTCATAGAGATGTACAGCATGGAAACAGATGGTTCAGTCCAACCCGTCCATGTTGGCCATATATCCCAACCCAATCTAGTCCCACCTGCCAGCACCCGGCCCATATCCCTCCAAACCCTTCTGATTCATATACCCCTCCAAATGCCCCTTAAATGTTGCAATTGTACCAGCCTCCACCATTTCCTCTGGCAGCTCATTCCACACACATACACATACCTCTGCATGAAAAAGTTGCCCTGTAGGTCTCTTTTATATCTTTCCCCTCTCACCCTAAACCAATGCCCTCTAGTTCTGGACTCCCCAATCCCGGGGAAAAGATTTTGCCTATTTATCCTATCCATGCCCCTCATGATTTTACAAACCTCTTTAACATCATCCCTCAGCCTCCGATGCTCCAGGGAAAACAGCTCCAGCCTATTCAGCTTCTCCCTGTAGCTCAAATCCTCCAACCCTGGCATCATCCTTGTAAATCTTTTCGGAACCCTTTCAAGTTTCACAACATCCTTCCGATAGGAAGGAGACCAGAATTGCACGCAATATTCCAAAAGTGGCCTAACCAATGTCCTGTACAGCTGCAACATGACCTCCCAACTCCTGTACTCAATACTCTGACCAATAAAGGAAAGCATACCAATGTCTTCTTCACTATCCTATCTACCTGTGACTCTACTTTCAAGGAGCTATGAACCTGCACTCTTTGTTCAGCAACACTCCCTAGGACCTTACCATTAAGTGTATAAGTCCTGCTAAGATTTGCTTTTCCAAAATGCAGCACCTCGTATTTATCTAAATTAAACTCCATCTGTCACTTCTCGGCCCATTGGCCCATCTGGTCAAGATCCTGTTGTAATCCGAGTAACCTTCCCTGCCTACTATACCTCCAATTTTGGTGTCATCTGCAAACTTACTAACTGTACCTCTTATGCTCCCATCCAAATCATTTATATAAATGACAAAAAAGTAGTGGACCCAGCACCGATCCTTGTGGCACTCCACTGGTCACAGGCCTCCAGTCTGAAAAACAAACCTCTGCCACCACCTTTGGTCTTCTACCTTTGAGCCAGTTCTACATCCGACTGGCTGGTTCTCCCTGTATTCCACGAGATCTAACCTTGCTAACCAGTCTCTCATGGGGAACCTTGTCAAATGCCTTACTGAAGTCCATGTAGATCACATCCACTGCTCTGCCCTCATCAGTCCTCTTTGTTACTTCAGAAAACTCAATCAAGTTTGTGAGACATGATTTCTCATGCACAAAGCCATGTTGACTATCCCTAATCAGTCCTTGCCTTTCCAAATATATGTACATCCTGCCCCTCAGGATTCCCTCCAGCAGCTTGCCCACCATCAACGTCAGGCTCACTGGTCTATAGTTCCCTGACTTGTCCTTACCACCCATCTTAAACAGTGGCACCATGTTAGCCAACCTCCAGTCTTCAACCCCTCACCTGTGCCTGTCGATGATACAAATATCTCAGTAAGTGGCCCAACAATCATCTCCCTAGCTTCCCACTGAGTTCTATTGTACACCTGATCAGGTTCTGGGGATTTCTTCAGATATATGCCTTTCAAGACATCGAGCACTTCCTCCTCTGTAATACGGACATTTTTCAAGATGTCACCATCTATTTCCCTACATTCTATATCTTTCATGTCCTTTTCCACAGTGTACATTGATGCAAAATACTCATTTATTATCTCCCCCATCTCCTACAGCTCTACACAAAGGCCGTCTTGCTGATCTTTGAGGGGCCCTATTCTCTCCCGAGTTACCCTTTTGTCCTTAATGTATTTGTAAAAACCCTTTGGAATCTCCTTAACTCTTTTTGCCAAAGCTATCTCATGTCCCTTTTTGCCCTCCTGATTTCCCTCTTAAGTATACTCCTACTGTCTTTATACTGTCTAAGGAATCACTCGATCTATCCTGTCTATACTTGACATATGCTTCCTTCTTTTATCTTATGCAAATCCTCAATATCTTTAGTCATCCGGCATTCCCTATATCTACCAGCCTTTCCTTTCACCCCAACAGGAATATACTCATTTTCTCATTGCTGAGGGCTTCCCATTTTCCAGCCGTCCCTTTACCTGTCCCCAGTCTGTTTTTGAAAGTTCTTGCATAATACTGTCAAAATTGGCCTTCCTCCAATTTAGAACTTCAACTGTTAGATCTGGTCTATCTTTTTCCACCACTATTTTAAATCTAATAGAATTATGGTCCTTGGCCCCAAAGTGCTCCCCCACTGACAGTCAATCACCCGCCCTGACTTATTTCCCAAGAGTAGGTCAAGTCTTGCACATCTACATCTTGTAGAACATCTTAATGTGAATTCTTAATGATTTGTTTCTCTGATACGATATATGGAACCCTGAATTAAGTCTTTGATATTGCCTCAGTAGATCCTACAAAACTTTGCCTCAGTTCACTTGTCTGGTGTGGAGCTGACGAACATGGGCCAGCAGATTCTCGGGAGTTATCCAGTCCACTTTCACCTGGCTGGAGATGTGGACCAGAAGGGTGGGTACAATCCACCAACCTACGTGGACAATGTAGCCATTCATCACTGTTTCTCCAGATGTGTTGCTATACATGGAACAAATGGCCTGTTGGTAAGTCAGACTGAATGTTGAATCTGTTTTCTTTACAAGCTTTTACAGACTGAATCTACATGAGCACTTCAGGTCAGAGTACAGTGCAATGACATTCAGCATCTCTGCTCATGCCTGCTCATCCAGGCTGCTAGCAAAAACTGTACATCAAATGAATCCTTTGTTGAGATGCAGTGAGGGAGGCAGAGAGAGCTGGTAATCCAGAACCCTGTTCTGGAAATACTGATTTGAATCCCACTGCAGTGGTGGAATTTAAATTCAGTTAATTAATTGAAAGCTGGTACTGGCGATAGTGATTGTGAAATCCTCTTTGATCGTTATCAAACCTATCTGGTTCACTGCCATATTTAATCTGCTATGTTTACCTGGTCTGGCCTACATGTAGTTCCAAAACCACAGCAACATGGTTGACTCTTAATTGCCCTTTGCAATGGCTGAGGAAGACTGTCAGTTCAAGGGGATTTAAGGATAGACAACAAAGGCTGGTCTTGTCAGTATTGCCCACATCCAATGAAAGTACGAATAGAAATATTTATTTTGTCCCATGTAGGCATTAAATAAACAGAGTTTTAAATAAAGGCAAATCCTTTCTTTTCCTTCTCCCAGTCATCCTCCATTTGCTCCAATCCTTAACATTGATTTTTACAGGGTTTGTTTAAATTGTTTAACTTTCTATACTTAATGAGCTGTGTCTAATTTATAATGAAACTCTCTGATTGATGTTTGAACTTTTTCTGCTCTATGTTGTCCCACAAACTACACAGAATCACCAGATATTGTGTAACTGTTCAAGTTTAATCAATAATGATGTATCAAATAATTGGACAATGTGATCTTGATGATTACAATATTTTCCATGGTCAGTGTGCTATTTCATGGTCACGATATCAATTACTTTGTGTTGAATTTTTTTCTTTATAAAGAGCTTGACAGATAAATTATTTTCTCCTGTAAAGTCTCAAGGCTAAAATGGCAAGGTACATTTTGTCAAATTCAGACTTTCATTGAATTTATTTTGTCAAATTAGTGAAAACTCATTGGGGTGCCAATCAAATGGGCTGCTTTGCCCTATTTGATATTGAATTATCTTGTAGCTGTACCCATCCAGGCAATTTCTAGAAGAAACAATCCCACCCCCCTGATCTTTCCACATCACTACAATTCTGTATACCTGGAAACAGCCATGTTAATCTCTCTTTATTTTCCTTTCTATTGCAACCTTATAATTAAGGATGGATTTTTCTCCTCAAGTTCTCGACTCCGACATTTTACAACCCAGTGTTTCCTTTACATTGATTTCAATGGGAAATGTATTTGTAGGGAGCACTGGTTTTGCTAACACTGTTTTGTCCTACTGTTCAAATCAAACCATTTTGCTCCTTACACTTCATAGGTTTGACAGTGCACAATGTACGTCTGGAGTTCAGAATGGTGTCAAACCTGGCTTTCTGCAATGGGGAGCCAGACAACTTGTAACTTAATGTTTACGTGCGAGAGCAGGGATTTCCCCCACTCTCTTTAGTCAATGCCTCTACCTTTAGGGAGGCTAGTCTAAGGTGAACAGAATGAGCTACATTCACATCTCCCTTTTTAAACAGGGTAGTTTTCTTTTACTCATTAATGGGATGGGGCATTGCTGCCTAGGCTAACATTTATTGGCCATCCCTAATTGCAAAGACTGTGTTAAAAGTCATTGCTGTGGGTCTGGAGTCTCATGGGTCGGTCCAGGTAAGGTAAGGATATTAGTCAAGCAGATGAATTTTTATGACCATTCACAGTGGTTTCCATTAGACCAGCTTTTTATTCCAACTTAATATATTTAGCATCTGCATAACTGGACTCTGACCTAATTATAGTGGTATGAACAGTCTAATCATCTCTACCTGCAGGTAAAACACACGATAGGTTACGACACATTGGGCCACTGTTTCTTTCTGGAGGATGGAGTGGAACAGAGAAACATACTGTATCACAACCTGGGCCTCCTTACTAAGCCAGGCACTATTCTCCCTTCAGACCGCAATGAGATCATGTGCGTTACAATCCGTGATCACATTTATGGAAATTACATTCCTGTGCCAAGCGCTGACTGCATGTAAGTTAAATCCAAGCTGGGCTGTCCTCTGTGGATGTAAGCTTAGAGGTTGGATCTGAAAATGAGACCACTGACCCAATGTCAAGCCTTGCTTATGCTTCCTATCAGTCTGACTGGGTTATGCCTGAGTACAAAATGTCGGCAAATCTCATAAACAGCCTAGGACCATAGGAAAATGACAAACTCACAGCATACATTTCTATTCTTTAATTATGGGGATTAATGTTTCAACCTATTCCTGTCAGTCAGGGAGAGCAGACCAAAAGCTACAATCAGGGAAACCTGATTGGTAATGTGAACGTAACTGATGCATCTTAAGAAACAGCTAACACTGAGCAGGTCTCAGTGAGGACAAACAGTTACCATTTCCACACAGCAAGCTTTGATTCCTTTTCTCCACCCAGTTTCTCCAGGCCCAGGAAACGTGTTTGACCTGGGTTACATTCAAAGTGGTGATAAAAGTTGGAAAGACAGCTTCATGAAAATATTTGTGAGCAATCCTCTTCCTGGTTTCTTGACACAGCTCCGTTAAAGCCAGAAGTGGGTAGGTTTGATGTTGGTTGGATTTGGGTTAGAGATTATTTTAAATTTCTACATCCAATCCATTGTGTAGGACTTCACACGAACTAGTTAAGGACTGGATGTTTCAATGGAACCGGAATAAGTGGGAAAGGTGTAGGTTTAACTTTCAACTTAGGGGTTTGATGACTAACCTCTGTTTATCCAAGTGTGATGCTTGAACCTACAGTGTACATACACAAGACTGAAATTAACGTCACCACAATAACAAGAGAGAAAGTAGATTAGATTCCTTACTGTGTGAAAACAGGCTATTTTAGCACAACAAGTCCTCACTGACCCTCTGTAGGATAACCCACCCTCTCCTATATTTACTGCTGACTAATGCATCAAACACTGCAGGTGATTTAACACGCCAATTCACCTGGCCTACACATCTTTGGATGGTGGGAGGAAACCCACGCAGACACGGGGAGAATGTGCAAACTCCATACAGTCAGTCACCCGAGGCGGGAATTGAACTCAGGTCCCTGATGCTTTGAGCCAGCAGTGCTAACCACGGACCCACCGTGTTGCCCATGTGGCAGTCCTGATGAAGGGCCTTTGCCCGAAACTTCGATTTTACTGCTCCTCGGATGCTGCCTGAACTGCTGTGCTTTTCCAGCATCACTAATCCACCATGTGGCAGTTGTGGCAGTTAAACTATTTCTCAAATTTCATTGCAGATGGTTGTCTCTTATTATTTAAAACATGCTAATATGTTAATAAAAATGGGAGTCTGTTCAATAATTGCACCCTGCTGGTGCCTTAAATACATGTAAATATGACCTTACACCAGTCAGAAATGCCTTTGGTTTTTTTTTTGTTGGACAGAGTCAAACTCTAATGTTTGTTTGTTCCTTCATATGTACTGAACTATTTCACTGTCTCTTTTTGGATATAAATATATTTTTATGAATAAAATATATTTTTGAAATAAAATATTAATAATGGATCAAATGTGATCTTCAGTTTGGTTGCCTTTTGCTGAATTTGTTAAATATTCAATACAGTGGATATCCCTGGAACTAAGTTAGTAAGACGAGGTTTAGAATACCTGGTATTGTATCCCAACGATAAAACAAAACCATGGTGTTTAAATAGCACCTTATTATGTTTCCCACCTGTCTAAGTGCTTCATGTGTATATCAAAGTTAACCAATCAATTAAATGCATTGCACTGAGGAGGGAATTTGGGTCTGTTCAAACCTTGCCTCCCTTACTCATTCAAGTGCATAACTCACTGATTAGTTTTATTGCTCCAACTCTCCTGTTCAGAAGAAACCAGTTTTATTCCATTGCTGTTCATCCGGCTAAACTGGAATATTAATCTTTCAGGGCTGTCACGACATTCTGGATTTCCAATCCAAACAACCACCTTATCAACAATGCAGCAGCTGGGGCTCAGGTAATACCCACTTAATTGATGTTTGCAAACACTTTTTAAATGTCGAACTTGAAATCTGGGTTTGAGCTTTAAATGTGTTCCTCTCCTCTTTATTTGGTCTTGCCTATACATGGACCCCATGACCCTTAAAATAAAGGGTTTAATTTTCTGACCTGGCAGCTGGTCATGATACCATGACTTGGGTGTAGTCTATCACATGTATATTTGCAAATCTCTGACAGACTAATAATTTTTGTCAAAAGATCCCAAACATCAAACATGTACATTAAATAGTAAGACCATTAGGAGCATTGATGTACAGAAGGATCTTGGGCTCCAAGTCCATAGCTCCCTGCAAGTGGCAACACAAATGGTAAAGAAGGGGTACATGTGCTTGCCTTCATCATTCAGAACATTGGCCAGTTGTAATGCAGCTATGTAAGAGTTTAGTTAGGTGATATTTGGAGTATGGTGTGCAGTTTTGGTTGCCTCACTTTAGAAAGGATGTGGATGCTTTGGGGAGGGTGCAAAGGATGTTTCCAGAAGATACACTCAAATTGAGGCAATTAACTACAAGGAGAGGTTGGACAAACTTAGATTGTTTTTGCAAGAGCATTGGAGGCTGAGGGGTGACCTGACAGAAGTATATCAAATTGAGGGGCATGAACAAGATGGATAGTTGGAGTTTTATTCCCAGGCTGGAAAATGTTGAATACGAGAGGGCATAGAGGGGAAAGTTGAAAATGAGATGCGTGAAGCATGTTTTTTTACACAAGTGGGTGGCAGAAACCTGGAACATGCTGCCAAGGGCAGTGGTAGAACCAGGTATGTTAACAATGTTTACAGACATGGACAGACTTGAATGAACAGACATGGAATAGAGGGATATGGACCATGTGCAGGCAGATAGGATTACGTTAGAATAGCATCATGGTTGTCACAGACATGGTGGACTAAAGGGCGTGTTCATGTGCTGTATTGTTCTATTGTACACTAGTTTACTAAATAATCTAATTATATCTGTAGTAAATTTTAGCAAATTCCTTGCAACATGCAAAATCACAACAAACCAGCTAAATTAATTCTTTAAATTGAAATATTTCTCAAACTTGTCCATCCCAAATTTAAGAGAGGCCAACTTTCTAAATATGGCTCTCTTTGTCAGCTCAGACTAGATTCGATTTTCTTTTGTCTTTTGTTTTTTGTTGGGTCAGAAAATTCAGAAATTCCAATAGGCTAAATCACTGAAAATTCCTAAAGGTACCTGACATTGTTTAAAATTTTTCCCCATCCCATTGGTCACTTGTGCACACAACATGCAGAGGATCTGACGCCAATGATGATGACTGTCTGGCGATGGTAGTCTATTTCTGATGAGATCTATTCTGAGTTCCACTTTTCATCTCTCTGAAATTGTAAACAGAAAAGATAAATATTCTCACCACAACAGAGTGGATCTTCAGTCCATTGTAGAATGGATGATAGAAGAGAGAACCTGGGAACAAATGCAGAAATTGCTTGAGAAACTCAGCATGTCCAGCAGCATCTGTGGAGAGAAAACAGAGTTAACGTTTCAAGTCCAGCATTGACGGGTTGAACCGAAGGGTCTGTTTCCATGCTGTACATCTCTATGACTCTATGTCTGTATGACACCTCTTTAGCTAGGAAAATGTGATATTTATAGTGTTGAAGAGGGTTTGGGAGGAAACGGAGGGAGCAGGTTGGTGGAGACAGAGCCCAGAGACAGAAAAATAATTGGACAGACAAAACGTTTGTTGAGAATAAGCCAGGAAACAAGCAAAAATAGTCATTTGAAAAGGGGCTAGCTGTATCTGAAATAACTTGTAACATGACAGCACCTGGGGTGTAGGGATGAGTACTAGATGTGGAAGGAGGTGTTTGTGCTCTCAAATTGTTCAACTCAATGCTGAGTCCTGAAGGCTGTAAGGTACCCAAGTGGGAGATGAGTCATAGTCACACAACGTGGAAACAGACCCTTCATCCAATTAGATCATGCCGACCATGTTCCCAAACTAAATCAGCCCCACTTGCCTGTATTTACATCCCTCCAACCTTTCCTATTTGTGTACTTATCCAAATGTCTTTGAAATGTTGTAATTGTACCTGCATCCACTACTTCCTCTGGCAGCTCATTCCTCATGTGAACTATTCTATGTAATCAAAAGATTGCCCCTCTTTTTTAACACCGTCACCTCTCGTCTTAAAGTATGCCCCCTGGTTTTGACTCTGCCACTTTTGGGGAAACGATCTTCACCATTCACCATATCCATACCACTTGTGATTTTATAAACCTCTATAAGGTCACCCCTCAATCTCGCATGCTCCATTGACAGAAGTTCCAACCTATCCAGCTTATTTTTATAACTCAAACCCTCCATTCCTGGCTACAGCCTGGTAAAGCTCTTCTGAACCCTCTCCAATTTAATAATATCCTTCCTGTAGCAGGGTGACCTTGGACTGTACACAGTACTCCAGAAGAAGCCTCACCAATGTCATAGATTTAGAGAGATGTACAACATGAAAACAGACTCTTTGGACGGCATGGGCGAGTTGGACCAGATTAGATTAGACTCTCTACAGTGTGGAAACAGGCCCTTCAGCCCCACAAGTCCATACCGCCCCTCCGAAGAGAAACTCACCCAAACACATTCCCGTACCCTATGTTTACTCCTGACTAACACACCTAACACTATGGGCAACTTAGCATGGCCAATTCACCTGACCTGTACATCTTTGGACTGTGGGAGGAAACCGGAGCACCTGGAGGAAACCCACACAGACATGGGGAGAATGTGCAAACTCCACATAGACAGGTGGGAATCAAACCCAGGACCCTGGTGCTGTGAGGTGGCAGTGCTAACCACTGAGCCACTGTGCCAGATATCCCAACCTAATCTAGTCCATTTACAAGTACTTGGCTCATGTTCTTCTAAACCCTTTCAAATCATATATCGGATGTCTTTTAGATGTTGTAATTGTACCAGCCTCCACCACTTCCTCTGGCAGCTCATTCCATACACACACCACTCTCTGCCTCATATATTTCCCCTTTCATCCCAAACCTATGCCCTCTAGTTCTGGACTCCCTCAATCCAGAGAAAAGACCTTATCTTATCCATGCCCCTCATGACTTTATAAGCCTCTATAAGATCATTCCTCAATCTCTGACGCTCCAGGAAAAACATCCCCAGTCTACTCACCTACCCCTATAGCTCAAACCCTGTATGACCTCAACATGATGTCCCAACTGTTACTCTGCAAGATCTAAGCAATGAAGGCAAGCATGCTAAACACCTTTTTAACTACCTGTGATGCAAACTTCAAAGAATTATGTACCTCACCCCTAAGGTCTTTCTGTTTTACAACACTAGGACCCATGTGTTAATTGTAAAAGTTCTGTCATTGTTTGTTTTACCAAAATACATGAGGTGTGTTTTTTTCCAGTTGGCTGGAACTTTGCAGCAGGCCTGAGATAGAAATGTTGGCATGGGGACACATGTTGAGATGGTGGGCAACTTGTTATAATGTCATCAATTTGAATGGTGATCACACATAAAAGTCAAAGGGTTGAATGTACCTTTCAGTCCATTTACCAGCCAACTGTGAAAATGTCCTTAAAGTGTTGAAGTGAATATTTTGTTTTGAAAGGGAGAGGAATAATTTATCTGTAATTAAACACACATTTTATAAAATTAGAACAGCTCTAGAATCCCATCATCAGGCAGACATGAGCTAATGACTGTCAGGGTTAGAGGACTTTGATTCAAAGCCACTGCTGGTCAACCACAAAAAAATCTGTCTAAAATGGCAAATGAGCATCCAGTCAGAAAAAGCCTAATCTAGAAAGAGTCTGATTATGGCATGCTGTGAAAGTGAAAATTCATGTCATTTATAGAATGACATCAGAAAAATGACCCTAAAAGCGAATCGATTAGCAGCAACTCAATGATTGTCGTTGAGGGAAGAAAGACTGTTGTCTTAGCCTCTCTTGACTGCCACTCAGCAGAAATTCACCTCAGAATCTACTTCAACTACTTCGTACACACCCCCCCCCACCCCTCCCCACCCCCCCAAACACACACACACACGCACACTCTCATTCTCATTCTCTCTCTCTCTCTGTCTATCTATTTATCTATCTATACCATTAAAGAGAGAAGTCAGCTCAATGGCTTCATGTTGAAACACTGGTGCAGAGTTCAGATCCTCTGTGACCAATACCCTGGTAGATTGTTTGAACAAACTTTAATGTTTCTTGTTTCTTCCTAGGATGTGGGGATTTGGTTTATCTTCCATCGAGCTCCTACTGGACAATCAGTTGGTCAATACCCAGAGGGTCAGTCTGAATTTACCCCACTTGGGGTATTTTATAACAACAGGGTGCATTCCAATTTCAAGGTGTGTAAAAGTTCCACCACAAAACATAGAATAGAGTACCTATAGTGTGGAAACGGGCCATTCAGCTCAACAAGTCCACAGAGACCTTCTGAAAAGTTTTCCACCCAGACCCAACCCCCATCCTATCCCTGTAACCTTGTATTTCCCATGGCTAACATACCTAACCCACACATCCCTGCACCCGATGGGTAATTTAGCATGGGTAATTTAGCATGGCCAATCCAGCTAACTTGCACATATTTGGATTGTGGGAGAAAACTAGAACACCTGGCGGAAACACATGCAGACACGGGGTTAATGTGCAAACTCCACATTGACGGTGGGTAGAATTGAACCTGGGTCCCTGGTGCTGAGAGGCAATAGTGGTAACCATTGAGCCACTATGCTGCCAATCATGACTTTTATTTAATGCTGTCTATATTATTTGTTGTTTTAAAGAAAGTAGCATATGCTTATGTAGTTTGTAAAAAGCTGTGGATTTACATTGTGCTACATACAAATGCAGAGACCAGATATGGGGTGGCATAGTGACTCAGTGGTGAGCACAGTTGCCTCATGATGCCAGGGACCCGTGTTTGATTCCATACTCGGGCAACTGTCTTGTGGAGTTTGCACATTCTCCCTGTATCTGTGTGGGTTTCCTCCCACAGTCCAAAGGTGTACAGGTTAGGGTGGGTTGGCCATGCTAAATTGTCCATAGTGTCCAGTGATGTGCAGGTTAGGTTGATTTAGCCATGGGAAATGCAGGATTATAGGGTAGGGGGTGAGCTTTGGTGGGATGCTGTTTGAAGAGTTGGTGTGGATTTGATGGGTTGAATGGCCTGCTTCCACACTATAGGAATTCTATTATTCTATCGGTGACTGAGTACATGAGTTACAAAAGTTTGTACAGTATGGATCTCTGAAATATACTTCGTAATTCCAGCATTTCCCAGAATTATCTGCAGCCTGGACAAGCTTTCTCTTAATTTAGTCCAAGTGCAACCACAAAAATTCTTTTCCTCTTAAGTACAAACTCTCAATAATTTGCTAGTTTGCTTAGAATCCATTTGACCTCTTAGCTATTCAAACCTTTTAATTGAAGCAATTATAGTGATTGCAATGAACAAACAGAAGAATATTGAATAATCAAATCCTTCTTGCACTGCCAAAACTACCATTCAAAAAGCATCATGTATTACAAAAAGCTGCTGAATTTATTCATATTATACCTTTAAATTACCCTCTACAATCAGTGTGCATGGCTAAAAATATAAACAGAGGATAGACTGAAAGAAGAAATCGAACCATAGGATTGGCTGCTTAGGATGGAATCTCCTGTTGATTGTTTGTTTATTTTTGTAAGCCAAGTCCCATATCTCATATCCCATGTGGGTATGGAGTACACACTGGAGTGACGTTGTTGCTAGCCCAATGAAAAACTCCACAGCTTTGGAGTACAAGTAAGCACCACCACGCAAACAGGCATCGCTCAGGAGCAAAGACAGAAGGTCCTTAGAATGAAGATGCCTCACATTTCACCAATGAGACAGGGTGAAGCAGATAAGACCCCTCAGAGGGGCCCTCTGCAAAATGAGTTAGAGCTGTACACCTGACCTTTCTGACCTTCAGACCTGTCATTGGCCATGGATCCATTGACTCCATCGACATACCCTTTCCCTCAGCCATCTCCAGCGATTTCCTCCCCAACTGCATCTACATCACTGGGTTCCTCATCAGCGGCTACTCATCCTCTGTATCTCTGTATTACTGACAATATTCAGCACTCTGTGTTGGAAATGTTCCCTGGTGAAAATGACTTGCTTTATGCTATGGGAACGTTCTGTATTGCGTACCTCTCAAGCTTCTGTGTTCCTCCTCCCCACATCTGACTAATTGACTGCAGTGCATCCATCAATTACCAGTGCTCTGTGCATTTTGCTAAAACTCTTGTATAATATTCACTTCTATTATTGCTGGATTGGTGCTTCAAAGTTCCCCACTCACTAAGTTCCTTCATAAAATCTTTCAACTGAAATAAAATGCTTTTTGATTTATCAGTGGAATCAAGGAACACTTTTGCACAACTTCCTCATTAATGATCTCAACAAAGCTACCGTCTTCACTTCTCATTTGATGCTTGTGTGTTACTTTTAACAGAGGCAGAGTACCCTGAGTTGAGTTAAAGGTGAAGCAATGTTTGACGCTTTTTAATTGATCTACCATCTTTTAATCACATCTTTGTCTCTGTTAAAACTCACTGTTTGAATTGCCCATTCCAGACCTCCACATTGAACAGGAAAACTAACATTGTGAATTGATGTTTAACAACATTTAGAAGTCAAAAAGCAAATAAGAACCAAGAAACAGCAAATTGTTGCTCAGAACTTGTGAAAAATGGATAAGGAACAAACACTTGCAGAAAGAAAGGTTTTCGCCTCAAGGAGAGGAGAATTGCAAAGAAGTAATTGAGAATGAAAGAATCATAATCATGTTAAAATAAAGATGAAAACAACTTAACTGGATCTGAGGGATGAGAAAGAACTGTGGAGTTGGAGTGTGGAAGAACTTTCTTCACTCATTGTAGCATTTCCTGCCTGTTTCAATAAAAATCCAAAACCCCAAAGAATGGAGCTAAAATCCAGAATCCTTTATTCCACCTGGCATTGTTGTTTTGTGTAATTTGTAGTCAGGTTCTGGTATTGATGATGGAGAATTGCATTTTTGTAATGTTTTGAGCAAACCTTCTCGATTTGGTTCAGTTTGACTTTCTTTTCTGCCCTAGGCTGGACTTTTTATTGGCAGTGGAGTGAAGACAACAGAGTCCAATGCTGAAGATCCCAGGGAGGTTCTTACAGTCGACTTTGCAAGGTATAACAACGTATTATTTTAGGACATTCAAACCAACCTACTTATTTTTGGATTAAACTCATTTACGTGTTAGATTCCACAACCTTTTGTTCTATTTGAGCCACTTGCATCAATTTTACTGGTTTAACTCAGTGGAAGTGGGTCCTCCTTAAAGAGAAGATGGTTTGAAGGTAATTGAGATACTTTCCCACAAGGAAAGAAGAACAACCAAAGCCAGAGCTGTCTGGATGATGTAAGAGTTTGAGCATAGAGTGAAGTAGAGAAAGGGGACATATATATCAAAGATCAGCCTGTTAATGAAATAGGGTCAGTCTGAATACAAGAAGTACAGAGGAGAAGTGAAAAAGCTACTGTAAGTGGCAAATAGACAATGTGGTATTATAAGGGAGAATCCAAGTCTTCTGTGGGAACATGATTATTGAGAGGATTTCAGAAGAGCAGTGGAACAGGTTAGGAATAAAATGCTGATCTGTTGGGGGGACAGATGTCTTATTTCTAGCAACAAATGTTTGCTTTGCATCAGAATTTATAAGGGACTACAATCTTGCTGGATCTATAATAAATGGGGAGGTTGCCATAATACTCACAAAAGGAAAAACAGAGATAAAAGTGAGGTACCACGAAGGCTGTGAGTAGATAAGTTGACCCGGTTAGGTGCGACGCTGGAGGTTCTAAGCAAGGTGAGGGAGGATATTGTTGAGGTGCTCATTACAACTTTGCACTTCTCCTGACGGGATGTTGCCAACTGACTGAACTGTTGCACACTTATTCAATAAAGCAGAATGTTCAAAGAGAAATCTAGGCCAGACATGACAAGCTTTTAGGACGTAGCCCCAGGGGGAATATTACCAAATACTGGAAACAGAAATCAACTAATAGAGAAGAACCAAAATGGATTTATTTAGGAAACATGTGCATGATCAACTTGATTGATGCAAAGTAAGGTTTGTGATTTATATACAGTCAGTTCTGCTATAATGCATGTTTCTTCAACACGAATTGGCTTTAATGTGATTGAAGAACTTAGACATTATTTGTATAAGAGAAATGTTCCTTACATTTATTTGGCTATAACGTGATTTTGATCCCTTTAGTTTAAATGGCATGGCTATTGCACAATTTTCTTATTATAACACAAGAAGATGGCACGGTGGCCCGGCAGTTAGTACTGTTGCCTCTCAGCACCAGGGTCGCAGGTTCGATTCCAGCCTCGGGTGACTGTCTATGTGGAGTTTGCACATTCTCCCCGTGTCTGTGTGGGTTTTCTCTGGGTACTCCGGTTTCCTCCCACAGTCCAAAGATGTGCAGATGGGGTAAATTGCCCATAGTGTTAGGTGCATTAGTCAGAGGGAAATGGATCTGGTTGGGTTACTCTTCAGAGGATCAGTGTGGACTGGTTGGGCTGAAGGGCCTGTTTCCATACTGTAGGGAATCTAATCTAATCACTGTGTGAGAGCAGAATTATTGAGTTATATCAGAACCATAAGAATACCATTTATTTTTGAGTTTGGATATTTGAATTTGATTTATTGGTTTACTTTTTTTTCATTCATGGGATGAGGGTGTTGTTGACTAGTCCAACATTTATTGCCCATTCCTAATTGCCAGGAGGGCAGTTAAGAGTCAACCACATTGTTGTGGGTCTGGAATCACATATAAGCCAGACCAAGTAAGGATGGCAATTTCATTCCCTAAAAGATATCAGTGAACCAGATGGGTTTTTCTAACGATCGACTACGGATTCATGGTATTTAGCATCCTAATTCCTTATTCTTATTGAATTCAAATTTCACCTGCTTTTGTTCAATTTGAACCCAGTGTCCAAAACATTACCTGGGTACTGGATTACCAGGCCAGTGATAATAAACTATTATAACTAGTACCACTGGGCTATTGCCACTTTCTCTGTGTGTCTGAAGAGGGTATAATGATTCATTGTAATATTTCTGTAACCATGCTAACACTCACTGAGAGTAGTTTTATGTTCCAGATTTATTAATTCCATCTGCTGCCGTGGTGGGATTACAACTCATCCCAGATTGTGGAGGTGCCGGTGTTGGACTGAGATGGACAAGGTCAGAGGTCACATGATGCCAGGTTATGGACCAACAGATTTATTTGAAATCACAAACTTTCAGAGTACAGCCTCTTTATCTGGTGAAGTTTTCACCTGACAGAGGAGCTGAGCTCTGAACGATTATAATTTCCAATAAACCTTTTGGACGATAATCTGGTGTGATGTGACTTCTGACCTTAACTCATCTCAGGGTGAAAACAAGGACTGCAGATGCTGGAAACCTGAGTCTAGATTAGAGCGGTGCTGGAAAAGCACAGCAGGCCAGGCAGCATCTGAGGAACTGGAGAATCGATGTTTCAGGCAAAAGCCCTTCATCAGGAATAGAGGCAGGAAGCCTCCAAGGTGGAGAGATAAATGAGAGTGGGGGGGGGGGGGTGGAGAAAGTAGCAGAGAGTACAATAGGTGAATGGGGGTGGGATGGAGACCGTTGGCTCATTATGCCACTTTCTCCCATAAAATATGCAGCAATAAATAAAGTGAAATTTTGAGTCCATATTGAATAACCCAAAACTGCAGTTGTGCAGGGAATTTCAACCAATCCCATTGACAGAAGAGGAATCTGATCCGAAGGATAACTCAGATAAGTCAAGGTTCAGATTAGCATATGCATGCTTGTCATGTGATCACATTAACCAAATGGAGGAGGGTCAGGTCACTTTGTGGCTCAGACTTGTAGAGAAGCCATCAATCGCTATCGCTGAGAGCCTGCAGGTACATTGAGGCCATTGATAAGAGGCAGGAGAACATCCCAATTCTTCTCAAGACCATGTTCATGTAAAAGGCATGAGATGAGGATATTTGAATCTACAATCACCAACTGCTTTCAACATGCTGAGATCAAATGGGCTGCGTCTGCACAGGACACATAAACCAAGGAGCAGCGTGAGACCGACCGACCAGCCTGAAGGAGGAGTCCCTGTTTCTGCTCACCTATGGGAGTGCAACATTGGAATTCCAGCAGAAACAAATGTGGAAATCCTCACCAAGTTGGTCCACACCATGTGTTGCACAATGGAGCTGAGAGATGAAGCATTTGCAGTTGTTTGACTGTGGAGTTTAAGAAGGCTGATGGGACCTTGAAGACTCCTGATGAATACCCACGTGCTCATTCACTTGTCTGTTTCCCCAGCCAAAATCAGAAAGGCCACAGACACACTCCAGAACTTTACACATCTGTTTGAAAACACAAAGATGTTTGACTGTAATTATATCATGATGGATTGTTGTACACTCATCTAAAGACAGTAACTGAGCAGCAAAAGATTATTTAAGAGTTTCTCCAGGGCAAAGTTTTTTAAATACCTTTTACTACAAGGTCAGTCGATTGTAATGTACGAATAAATTGCAAAATAAAGTCATTTTTCATATTTATTGTGGTATTGCATTTTCATTTGATTATATTAACATACAGCATGTTTGTAGACCAATCGACTTACACATGCATCACTTCCGTGATCTTGAATGTCCAGTTACATTTAATTTGTGGGCGACTTCCAAGGATTCAACTTATTGTGATTCTACTGTAATGGTCAAACTTCACTGCTAGATTTGTATCAAATTTATATCTAACTATATTTACACTGATACAGGTACATGCACCATCATAGTTTCCTGGTTACTTTGACAGTTTTAGTAATAAACAGAAAGTTGTTTCATCCATGTTAGTGTTTCAATTTACAAATGTGAGGCACTGCATTATTGTTTCAGGATATGACCACCTGTTTTTGTTGGAGTTGTCCTTTATGATGTACATTTTGCAGCAAAATGAATCAATGTCATCTTTTGTTCAATTAGCCCTTTCAATCATGCAACATATTGCATACCTCAAAATGTATCTCATTTCACTGGCATTTTATCTGAGAGGTTGCAGACTAATGTTAAATGTTTGCTTATTTAATTTGGTGGAAATATTCTGACCAGCAACACTTCTTTTTAAAAAAAGTTCTTGTGTTTTATTTGACCCGAACTATTCTTCTGACCTGTGTCCAATTGATAACAGATGATTAATGATTGGCCAGTGCTTAAAGCTGTCATACCTAGCCTTCTGTTCCTGCTGAGTCTTGGCTTCTCATGATTATTAAGTACTTAGGGCCTGAGTTCCTGTCTTTGTTGATGACAGAAGCATCTGTTTCCAACACGGGATTTCTTGTATGGCCATGACAGGACCAACCATCTGTTTTGTATATTTGACATAGGTTTCGCCCACACCAGAACGCTGACCCAAGAAAGCCACGGGTTCCTGCGATTATTGACGGTCTTGTATCCTTCAAAAATAATGACCATGGAGCTTGGGCTAGAGGAGGAGACATTATATTCCGCAACTCTGGGTATATTTATTTGTAACAATTGAACAAACTAGATACGTAGCAATGCTAAATGTATTGTACTGCCAGTTATGAAAGATCAACAAACAGGGGTAGGACTTATACAATTAATAATAGGGCGTTGGGTAGAGTTGTTGAACAGAAGGACCCCAGGGTTCAGATACATAATTCTTTGAAGTTTGTGTCACATTTAGAAATGGCGGTTGAAAATACATTTAGCCTGTTTGCCTTCATTGCCCAGTCCTTTGAGTATAGGAGTTGGGGTGTTATGTTGAGGTTGTATAGGACATTGATGATGCCTGTTCTGGAGCACTGTGTCCAGTTCTGGTCGCCCAGTTATAGGAAGGGTATTAAGCTGGAGAGAGTTCAGAAGAGATTTACCAGAATGTTGCTGGGATTGGAAGGTTTGAGTTATAAAGAAAGGCTGAATAGCCTGGGACTTCTTTCACTGGAGCGTAGGAGGTTAGAGGGGTGACCTTATCGAGGTTTATAAATTCATGAGCTGTAGAGATCAGATTAGTGGTAGATGTCTTTTCCCTTGGATGGGGGATTTAAGACTAGGGGGCACATACTTAAGGTAGAGGATAAGACTTTAAAAAGACATGGGGCAAATGTTTTAGATAAATGGAGGTTCTTGTGGAATAAACTTCCTCATGAAGTGGCGGATGTGGGCACAATTACAACGTTTAAAAGACATTTAGATAAGTACATGAATCAGAAATGTTTGGAAGGATATGACCAGGAGCAGGCAGGTGGGACTAGTTTAGATTGGGATTACGTTTGGCATGAACTGGTTGGACCGAAGGGGCTATTTCGATGCTGTGTAACTCTATGTACAAAACTGAGGAATACAGTGCTCTGCCAGTTATTGGAGACACCTGGTTGCATGCAATCCAGTATAGTGACCACATTCTCTTACACTTTTACAGGTTCTCTGACAATGGAATTGGTCTGACTCTCGCAAGGTAAATTTCTTTGAAGGTTTCCATTCTTTACACAATAATCTTTTTACCAAATGAAATCCTTTTAGTTTGAAATCAGAACTTTGGCTTACTGGTTGAAAAAAAGAAAACAAAGCAGTCGAGGTGGCAGTGGGGAGCATTTTACAGAAATCGCTGGAGAAACTCAGTAAGTCTGGCAGCATCTGTGGGAAGAAAACAGAGTTGGCATTTGGAGTCCAGTGAGCCGCGTTCATAACTAGTGCTGGCAATAAGGCAGGGTCTGGCCAAATTAGATTGAGAACAGCAACTTGAGGGTAAATCCGCAGAATAGTGGGAGATTTTCAAAAAAGGTACTGGGGAGGCGGGGTTACAGGCCTAACATGCCTTTTAGGGTGAAATGTAGGAGCAACAATCCCAAAAAACCCTTGATGTCATGGAGTACTCAGGACTAGATAAAGAGGAAAAGAGAGGATTTTAACCTGTACAAAGCTAGCAAATCAATGGAGGTCCTAGTGGATTATGGAGAGTAGAACAAGGGACTTAAGAAAGCAATTAGGAGAGAAAAGATCGGACATGAAAACGGTGTGTAAAATTATGGAGAATTCAAAAATATTCTGTAAGAACATCAAAGGGAAAAAGATAACCAAGGAAAGAGTAGAGCCCATTAGGGACCAAAGGGACACTCTATGTATGGAGGCAGAGGACGTTGGTGAGGTGTTAAACAGCTGTTTCATGACTGTCTTTAGTTGGGAGAAAGAGGCTGTAGGTGCAGATTTTGGGAAGAGGGACTGTGAGATACTTGAGCAGTTTGACATAGGGAGTGAGGAGTTTTTGGGGGGCTTAAAAATGAACAATTCCCAGTTCAGTTGAGTTGTATTCCAGGCTGCTGTGGGAGACCAGGAAGGAAAATACAGGAGCTTTGACCCAAATTTTTAATTCCTTTCTGGCCGCAGGGAGGACAGCTAATGTGGTTCCATTTTACAAGAAAAGGGATAGAGATAGACCTGGGGATTACAGACCATTGAGTCTGACATCGGTGGCAGGGAAACTTGGAGAAAATGCAGAAGGAGAGAATTAATCTTTGCTTGGAGAGACAAAGTTTAATCAGTGATTCTTTGCATGACTTTGCCAGAGGGAGATCGTGACTAACAAATTTGAATGTTTTGAGGAGGTGGCTAGTTAGATAAGGGTAGTAAGGCTTTTTAACAAGGTCCCATATGGGAGACTGAAAGAGGGTAAAAGAGCCCAGGATCCAGAGTAATTTGGTCAGTTATATCCAATTTGGCATAGTGACTGGAGACAGACTAGAAGGCTGTTCATGTAACGAGCTCAGTGTGCACTGGTGTACTATAGGGTCAATGCTGGGGTTTGTGATATTCATAAAAGATTCAGATGAGAAGCTGGGGGTAATTGGTGGAGGGAATGATAATTTTGCACATAACATGGCCAGGTGGTTGACAGTGCAGAGCAGGGCATTAGGTTATTGAAGGATATCAGTGGTCAGATAGGAAGATCAGTGGCAGATGGAATTTAATCCTGACAAATGTGAGGTGATGTAGTTTGGAAGAAGGAACAAGAAAAGGGAGTATTCAATGACAGGCAGGACACAAGGAAGCTCAGAGGAACAGAGGGATCTTGGAGCACTTATCTATAGATCCCTGAAGGTGGCAGGGAAGTTTAATTACCCTTTTAAAAAGGCATTTGGGATGCTTGCTTTGGGAGGTCATATTGGAGCTGTGCAGAATTTTGGTCAGGCCACAGCGATGGTACTGTGTGTTTGCAGTTCTGGTCACCATACTATGGAAAAGATGTGATTGTACTACATTGTAGAGGGGATGTTGTATGGGATGGAGCATTTCAGCTATGAGGAGAGTCTGGATAAGCTCAGCTGATTTTCTTTAGGGCAGAGCGGGTTGAGGGGCGGGGCCTGAAAGAGGTGTATAAGATTATCAGAGGTATGGGCGCGTGCAGCTGTTTCCTTTGGTTGAAGGTTCAATATCAAAGGGCCATAATTTTTAAGTGAAAGGTTTAGAGAGACTTTGAGGAAACAATTTTTTCACCTGGAAGATTTGGAATACACTGCCTGGGAGTGTATTTGAGGTGGGAAACTTCACAATCTTTAAAACGTACTTGGATGAAAACATGCAGTGCTCACAACGTTCAAGGCTCTAGGCGAAGTGCTGGGAAGTGGGACTAGTGTAGATTCAGAGTGATTTGGTTTGTGCAGATTCGATGGGCTGAAGGACCTCTTCTGTACTGTATGATTCTATGAAAACTTTTAAAATATTACCAATTGATTTTCTACAACTTTGCATGGACAATGAGTTTCCTTCATGAGTTAGTTTAGAGGCTTGGGGTCACTTAGACCAGGTTACAGAGGTGTCATTTGATCCCATTATAAAATCACAACTTCTGCAATTATTTTGCTCTCGTTTGTAATGGTAATGACCGATGTAACCTGGTCACTATGAGACAATGTGCTATCACAAATGATGGCACTGGAGGTTGTCATCACCATGTGGTAATGGTATTTCATCATAAATATGGACAGGAATTTCTGAGGGAAAAGTTTGGCAAAGTGCATACAAGTCTGCCATTTTAATATTGTAGCCAAAATCCAAAATATATTTAGCGTGTAATTGATGACATTCTAAGTATTCAAAACTGACAATTGTTGCACATTTTACAATTGTTTTTTGCCAAGAAAAAACATCTTGCCAAATCACAGAGGCTCTGCAGGATTTAGGAATATATCCCCTTGAAGTTTATTGAAGTGCATAAAAATACAGGACAATTGAAAACATTGGTTCTCACTATCCCTTTGTGCTTCCTTTATGCTTGCTTATAGTTGTTTTTGTCTCTTTGATTTTCTCTGTCTTTTTTCTCTCTCCTTTTTTCTCTTTTCCTTTTTTGTTTTTTTCTCCCTCTTTCTTTCTCTCACTTTCTCTTTTGCACTCTCTCGTTCTCTCTATTTTTCTCTCTCTTTCTTTATTTTTTCTTTCTTTCTTTTCTTTCCCTATCTTTCTCTTTTCTCTCTTTCTTTCCCTCACTTTCTTTCTCTCTCTTTTTCTCACTTTCTTTCTCTCTCTTTTCCTCACTCTGTTTCTTTCTCTCTCTCTTTTTCCCTCTTTTTCTTTTTTCTCCCTTTCTGTCTCTCTTTTTTCTCTCTCTTCTGTCTCTTTCTTTTACCCTCTTTCCTTCTCTCTCTTTCTCTCGCATTGTGTGTCTCTCTCACTCTCTCTCTCATTCTCTCTTGTTCTCTCCTTGTTTTCTGTCTCTCTCTTTCTCTCCCTCTCTCTCTCACTGTATACTGCAACGAAGTGTTAACCTGGATGCTGTGTGCGAGTGAGGGAGTGTGTAACGTAGTGGTGATGACTTTTTCTTTTCCGAGGAGCTTTGGATCAGCATGTTAGCTTTATTCATGAGCAGAGAATGAAATGTTGTTATTTGGCTGATCGTAACAGAAATAGGAAACAATAAAAGACGGGTAGGTCTAAAGGCTAGTTATTAGGAGACAGTAGGACGCTTTTGTGGTCAATGTTTCTGGGTTTCTTACAAAATAATACATCTAAAATCTATAAATAAATCCAATTTGGCAAATTAGGGCCTCGAAGGTTAACTACTCTAATGTAAGTTAATTGCATGCTATCGGTATACTCTACATCCATCTCACTGAATGCCTTGCTTCATTATTGTAATGTTAATGAAGATGTTGATGTAAGGTTGTACGTAGTGTTGAATTTATCGTCATGGTAACAGGATGCTCTTGGGTAGAGGGAATGAACATTAGTGGCTTTTGTTTGCCCATTTTGCTCTTTCCTTCATTTTACGTAACATGCAACAGCAGGGATATTAGCAGGTGACACTGCTGCTGCTGAGAATAAATACAAAACAATTTCATTTCTTGCTTTATCTCATTACAAGTGACTCAGAACAGTGCTGGTTCTAATATATTCAGTTAGCTTTCTCATGAGTGGAATAAACCCAGTCTTCCAACAGCAATTGAACAGGATGGAAAATCATTAGCATGTCCACAATTTCTCAATTTACACTCCAGAATGGAAAGACTTCCCGCAAAGAGCATACATTTGTCAAAACAACCCTATGATTATTATTGTTTTCATACCTTCGTGCACTTCCCATGCAGAATTGGGGTGATATAGTGGCTCAGTGGTTAACACTACTGTCGCACAGTACCAGGGACCCAGGTTCGAGTCACCCTTTGGCAACTGTCTGTGTGGAGTTTGCATATTCTCCTAATATCTGCGTGGGTTTCTGCTGGGTACTCCGATTTCCTCCTATAGTCCAAAGATGTGCAGGTTAGGTGGATTGGCCATGCTAAATTGCCCCATAATGTCCAGGGAAGTGCAGATTGGGAGGGTGAGCCATGTGGGGTTACAAGGAGGAGGTGGGTCTGGGTGGGATGCTATTCGAAATGTTGGTGTGAAATTGATGGGCTGAACGGCCTCTTTGCAAGGATTCTATGAAATATCCTATGCAGTTGTATTCAGTAATGGAAGGATCTGCAAGCTGATTAATGACTCCTTCTATGCCTGTAATCTTTCTATCAGTCAACAATCCTATAGCGTGGGAAAGTGCTCTGGGCTCCCAATACCTCATGGAGAGGTTGAGGAAGAGGGAAGGGTGGAGGGGGTCTACCCAAACCCAAAGATTCGGGTTTATTTGGCAGTGGTTTCCGTTCACTGGGACTGTCAGGAATAGGCTGAGAACTCTGCACCTTCTGACTGAGAAGCAGCCGTATCATCTCTAAGACAAAAGCATGTTTTATCTCCATGGTGTCACTGGATCCATGTGCTGTAAAAATAAACTTGTCTGATCTCACCACTTATCTGGTCACAATTGAATCTTCACAGCTTTCAGCAGGAACATTGTTTTTCTTTAAAAAAAAACAAGCGTCATTCAGACTTGTATGGAGATGCCTGAGCAGTTTCTCTGGGATATCTGCAGATGAAGTTATCTCTTCTAACAAGGCAGCTCAGCTCAGCTTTCAGATCCATCAGACAAAGAATGATCTCAGAACAAATCTCCACAAACACTGAGTTTACTCAAGCTTTTTTTTAAGTTACAGTTGATACTGCCATTCCATTAAAGCCAATAATAGAAAAGATTGTTAATTACTGAAGTCCTTTTGTTTCCATAGTGATGGAACTTTTCCAACAGATGAGGGGTCCAGCTTGGAAGTAACAAAATCAATCTTTGTTGGTGAAAGTATTAATGTTGGCTGTAATGGAGGACAGAACAGATACTGGGGCAAGGGAGCACATGGAGAGTACAGAACACTGCCAAGAAACAGGTAGAATATATAAACATTAGCTTTTTAAAACATTTTATATGTACGTGTTTTTTTTTAAAATAAATTGATCACTAGCTAAAGCTGCTAGATGTATTGGACCTAAGTAAGATTTCTGCTTTCCAGAACTTTCCCTATCCGTGGATTCCAGATTTATGACGGTCCGGTCCGAATTACTAAGTGCACATTTAAAAACTACATATCTGTCCATGAGCGGTACTCCAGCGCACTTGCATTTTTTATGAGGAACTCCTGGCAAATCAGTCCCCAAAACAATGTGTCTCAAGTCAAGTTGGAATGGAATGTAAGTCCGAAAGTAATCTGTTATATATTCTGAAACACTGGCAGAAATCATTCTGAGAGGATTGTGTCAAACTGGTAAAATGAAGCCATTGGAACATGTATTAACCTCTACGTCATTTTTAAATACAAGGCCTACATTTTAATTTGAAGACCAGAAGGTCAATTGGAAGTTGCAATACAACTTCCATAGTTCCCTGAAAGTGTAGGAAGGTGTATGGCACATTATAGAAAGGATGTGAGGGTTTTAGAGAGGATGCAGAAGAGGTTTACCAGGATCCTGCCTGGATTAGAGGGGATGAGCTATAAGGAGAGACTGAAAAAAAAACTAGGCTTGTTTCCTCTGGAGGAGCAGAGGCAGAGGGAAGAGTGGATAAAAGTCAATAAAATTTGTGAGATGCATAGATAGGGTTGACAGTCAGAACCTTTTTCCCCAGTGTTGAAATATCTAATACTAGGGGTTGTGCATTTAAGATGAGAGGGAGAAAGTTTAAAGGTGATTTGAAGTGCAACACAGTGTGGTAGGATTCTGGAATGCACTGTCAGGGGTGAAGTTGGAGGCAGATATGATAGGGATGTTTTTGGGGATTTTGGATAAGCACATGAATATGTAAGGAATGGAGGGATATGGCAGGCAGAAGGGATTAGTTTAATTTGGCGTCATGTTCAGCACAGCATCATGGGCTGAAGGGCCTGTTCTATGTAACATATTTCAGTGTCAGAACTATTGTATAGTAACAATTGCCCAATATTATAGCCTGGCTTCCATTAAGCTGCAAGTACACAGTTGTTCATGATTTCATGTTTGCCTGAATCTGAATGACGAGTGCTTACAATTTGAAAGAAGTTGCCAATAGCTTCACATGATCTGAAACATGACTGAAGCAATGACTTAATGGTGTCAGAAATGTAACAGGTTCAGGGTGGCAAATGGAAACACTGGATGGAGGGACTGGCGGTGGGAGTAGCGTGGCTTTTCTTACCTCATGGAGTTAGCATTGAACTCCTTCATATCTGGAGGTTAAAAGTTTAAATCATGAGAAGAGTTTGGCTTGTCTTTGACTAGATTTAGTGATGATCTAAAAATGACAAAGTAATTTTCTAAGGTAGATAAAGATAATTAATTCCTCTGTTGGGGGAACCAGAGCAAGGGGAGCAATCTGAAAATTAGAGTGAAACCTACTGGGACCGAAATCATCAATTGTTTTTCACACAGTAGTGGAAATTTCCAAAATGTTGCCCCATGAAGACTGTACACTAAAGGTTATGGATCAATTAAAATCTTTATTGCTGCGATTGATGGTGTGCCCACTGAATTGTGCATTCTCCTTGTCGAGTCAAACTACTGAAGTCTGCTCCTAACCCAGTACCCTGTGCTGGGCTCTGCATTGTATTTTTAAATCACCTCATTCTCCAATTCTTTTCAATAAATCATAACTTTCTGGATGTAAGTTAGCTCACTGAGCAGTGCTTCTCCGGAGGCTCTCACTGATGATGTTACCTAGTCATGGTGGCAAAACGTCTGAAGACAAATCTTCCAGCTCAGTGAACTAACTTACATCCATATCATCAACTTGAGCGACAAATCTTTTCAAGATCGCTATCGTAACTTTCTCTTTTTGAAGTTCTGGAATGCTTATTGCTAACATTTATTCACATATGCAACCAGTTTCAATTGCTGGCTGCAATGAAAAAATTCTAAACAGAAACAAAACCAAAGAGCTGCAATATTGGGAATTAGAAAAATTTAAAAATGCTGGAAAAACTCAGCAGGTCTGGCAGTATCTGTGGAGAGAAAGCGGAGTTAGCATTTCGGGGCGAATGTTCTGAAAAACGGTTACTGGACCCAAAACGTTAACTCTGCTTTCTCTCCACAGATGCTGCCAGACCTGCTGAGTTTTTCCAGCAATTTCTGATTATATGATCTACTTTGTCATCTCTGCATTTTTGTTTTCATAATTTCTTCTGAAGTACATGCGTTATGAGACTCTGGGCTGGTCGCTGGGTGTGTGAGGCCAAGAATTATGTTTCAACTTGATCACATCACAACTTGATATGAGAAGAATGTTCTAATTAACATTCTGTCTGCCATTTCATTCCTGCTGCTGGCCAAGGCTATTCCAATGATAGAGAGTCCCACCACCTGGGTGGGATAGGTCAGGGTATTCTGTTGTGTCTGTCTCCCTGCTAGTTAATAGTTGCTGCCTTTGCTTCTGCATCACCTTGTTCTGTAAGAGAGAGGCAAGTGTGTAATGCCATTTGTTTTGGTGATGTGACTGCTGAGGTTGAATAGCTGACAATGTCGTTATGTTGTGAGGTGTGTGGGAAGCTTGCAGTATGTGAGGGCCAGGTGACATTGTTAGGAATGGAGTGGTTGGTAAGTGAGTGATGGGCTGTGGGAATTTGAGGTATGAAGGTCTGTTGGTGAGCCATTTGACCATCCCGATGGGGTCACGGAGTTTTTGAACACTGCATTCTGCTCCTTGGGTTTGACTTCTCTTGACTATGATGGCTACCAAATCTAACTGCCATTTAGGTATAAGTCATGTGTACTCCCTAGTGTGCTCCATGCATTAACTGTATCTTTTCACCGCTACTCCTTCATGACTCATCTAGTTTAGCATCAGAAAACATTGGAGCCACTGTCTGCCTACTTGTTCTGTTTTGTCTATTTCCCAGGTCCAAATTAGCTGGAGAATGAATTGCAGTATCTACTCCAGCTAGAAAGCACCTTCCCTTTAAATATTACAGACTGCCTTTCGTCAGTGCCCATCATGACATCAGATTGAGTTAACACTGTGGCACATTGCCTGTGCCAGCTTTTTGTGGATTACCCAATTTAGCCCCACCTTTGTTACTTCCTGTTATTGAATCCTTTGATAAGTTGATAAGCCCCCAGTCTGCAGAGATGTATGTCATCTGTAATTTTACTTGAGAATATCACTTATCTATAATCTTGGATTTTTTGGAGATGATAATTTACAAAGCCAAGGAAGCTGGCTGCAGCAGATAAGATGTTGCATTTTGCAAAGGACACAAGCTGCTGGACTTGAGATGCTGAGACTGCAGCACTTCCAGTTTGCAAAGTAATAAAGCTGTTCGGTTTGAACAGAGTCAGCGAGGTAACTTGTCTTAGGCAATAGCCTCTGCCCCCCCCGCCCCTCTCTTTTCTTTGATTTGGAGATGCTGGTGTTGGACTGGGTTGGACATAGTTAAAAATCACACAACACCAGGTTATAGTCCAACAGGTTTAATTGGAAGCACCAGCTTTCGGAGCAATGCTCCATCAGAAAGCTATCTTTGTAACTCCTCTCATCAAAGTTTTGAGAGTTGAAAACCCACTAGAAGGTCTTCTCACATCAAGGAAGGGTTGGGACAAATCTTAATTGCCACAATCCAAGTGTTTGAAAAGGTGGATTCAGAATCTACTACAACTGTCTCCAGGTTAAAAAAAAAGTCTGTCAGCCATAACTGATCCAGGAAGACATCCCTGTGCCAATAGCTTAAGTACAAAGTGACTCAGACAACAGACCAGTATTTGGGCAATCTGTAAATATTTTTTAATGAATTTAACTTTTACTCGATCAAAGTACTTTTAATGTAATGTCCTGCAGAGTTTTTTTTTCTGAAGACTTCTGGGTTATGTATATATAACCCAGTAGTTTTCCAGAAGGGTAGTTGTATATATTTGCACAGTTTAAACATTTTATTAATAATCTTTATATCTTTACTTGAGTAACTTTAGTTTACAATACTTGAGGAACCTGGCTAACTCCATTTTAATACTGAGCCGCATTTGTCTAATATACATATAGAATACACACCTTCCCTTCTAAAATCAAAGTTCGTTAGGATCAGTAGAGAAATGGGACAAGGGAAGGCATTCATCCTCTTAACTTAATCATAGCACTTTTCTCCAGAAAAAAAATGCGAACAGTTTCATTTTGTGTCCCTGTGCCCACTACTTTCCTGTTTTCTGTCCTTCCATACAGGTTAACCTCGAGGTATTCTTTGGAAAACCAGGACAATGGTTTGGTACAAACACCCTTGATGGTGACCAGACGTCAATATTCCATGATTTGGATGGTTCAATGACAGGATATCCCGACACGTTTGTAGCTAGGGCCGACAACTACCTGGTTCGCCATCCAGGATGCCTCAGTGTGCCCAGGTGGAACGGAGTGATCTGCAGTGGCAAGTATGCCCAGGTGAAATTTCCAGTTGGGAAAAACAAAGATTTGTATCTTTCTGAATTTTTGCAAGTCTTGCTAATGGCTGACTTTGATTTGCCGTAGTTATGGGCAAGTGGTGAGCCTTGCACTGTGCAACAATGTGAGTCAAACCATTGAGAAGAAAGAAAATACTTGTTTATATATCCCCCTTTCACAGCCTCAGGACATCCCAAAGCGCTTACTTTGGTAGTAGGACCTCATTAGAACATGGCTGGTGAACTCTGTTCCTTGTCTCTAATTGGAGGTACAAGCTAAGTATTAACTGGGAATTCACTTTAAGTAGACACAGACTGAAACTGTGATTGTTGACTTAAGAGGTGCACGCATGTAGTGTGTGTCTCTGTAAATAAAGTCTTTAAGGAAGTGTATAAAGATTGGCTCCAGTTCTATCCTTCACTAATTGGTATTGTGGACTGTAACAGTGAGCGCCACATGAGCAGTCAAAGACAGCTTATCGGAATGGAAGGACAGAAGTACAATGACTTTGGTGCTGAGAAACCAATCATCGACTGTGGAGTGAGCAAGGGAAATTTGTTAGGAGTGAGGATGGGAGGGAAATAGCATAACAGAGAGAAGGATGAGCAGACCACCTGGTATTTTTTTTGTGGCTTGTGTATGACTATTCTGAGGGGAGTCAATGGCATAGTATTAATAGCAATACACTACTAATCCCAAGTCCCAATATTCTGAGGTCATGGATTCAAATCGGACTGTTGCAAGATGGTGAAATTTGGATTCAGTCAAAATCTGGAGCAAAGAGGTGGCCCAATGGTGATCATATATCTACTGCAAAGTGTTAGTTAAAAAAACAACTGCTTCACTAATGTCCTTCAGGGAGAGAAATCTGCCATCTCGGCAATTAAGAATGGGTAATTAACAGTGACATAGCCAGAAAGGTCCATATCCCATTAATGAATTTTTATAAAAATCTCTTGCTTATCCTGACTACACAAAAAATAAAGAAACACAGACTTGGCCATTTTTGGAGCTGCCTGCAGATTAGGCTTCTCCACACAAGGGGCAAAACTATAATGAATGTGGGGCAATGACTTTGCTGATAGGTCCAGGAAAATCATATTTGTCTTAAGCTGTGAATGTTTAAATAAATAAAGTACTAGAAGCCGACTCAGGGAACAGTCAAAGATCACAACAGGTAGGCCTCCATCCAGTCAGTAGGATGTAAAGACTCATCGATTTTTCATTGTGTTTCAGCCTGCTTTTGCCAGCAAATGACTGACAAAATCAATCTAGGCTAAAATTGGGTACATTTACAGCCTCTGTTTTGAGTGTGAACATTTGAGATGTTGGTATTGCGTATGTAGGACAGGCTGCCTTTTCCGTTTGGCATTTTACACTGGAAAGGAGGGAACAATAAATGTGTCCTTGCTGGTACTGGTCAGCTGTGGGGGAAGAAAGTTTAAAGAATACTATTGCTTTTATTAAAGTACAATTTCTCTTTTAATTCACTCAGCTGTATGTTCAGGCCTGGCGCCCAGAGAACCTGTCTCTGCTGATCACAAAGGATTCGTACCCAGCTCACCCCCTGAAGCTGCAGGGTGTAAATCGAGGGGCATCTTATCAACAGTACCAGCCTGTTGTCATGCTGGAACAGGCTTACACATTACGGTGGAATGGCAGAACGCCTGAACAGATTGTCCTCTATCCAATCAACTTTAACAGGTAGTTTCCTGGGGACCCCTCCAGTTTTATGTTGTGGTGTTCATTTCCCCGTCTGAAGTTTCAGATGCAAATTGAGTGAACTTTGAAAGTGTCCTCTCGCAGATTAGACCTCTGCTCAACTGCGGGCCACTGAAGATTATCTTGCTCCTGACTGGCTTTCAAAATTTTTGTTTAAGCCACTTTAAAGATCCCTTCCAAAGGAGGGTGGTGCTGGAGTGGATGAGCTAATAATTTTTGCAAGCCACTTCACTGGAAAAATAAAACTAATTCTCAGAACCTGGTGAGTGAGCAGTGTGTTGTTGAACTGAGATCAGTGTGGTTCCAAACTGCTTCAGCTGATCTAGGGCAGGCTGATGGTAACAATGCTGTAATTGGTCTCAGTACCCACAGCCAGAGATGATATATTTCACCAGGGTTTGGAATGTTGGCTTCTGTCGAGACTCGGCCAAGAGGTGGACTGGTGGATTGGCTTTAGTCCACACCATCAAAGTGGAGTAGAGAAGGAAGCTGGGTGAAGGAGCCTTATCCAGTGGGAATAGAGCCCTGACTTATATTCCTCCCATTTCAACAATAACCGAGGTTCTCAAACGGGCACAGTGTGTTCTCCAATTCATTTCCCCCCTCTCTGTCCCACCCAGCTAAAGCACAGCACTCAGCATATACAATGAGAATCTATCCAGCCTACTCACAATGTGATGTCATGTTTATTGGGTTTGATTGTGATGTTCCCTTCCTCTCAGTTGAATAATCTATCAATAGATCATATCTGGGTACTGTCCAGAATTGCTTCACAATTCACTTGTTTGAACAATCCTCAGTGTACAAAGGTTTGCCAGTTGCCAGAATTGTGGATATAGCAGTTTATGAGATTTTGTTGATTAACTTGTACAAACTTCAGCTGGTCTGACCATTTTCCCGGTCCCTACTGCCCCTGAGCTTTGTGATGGGACAAAACTCAGCCATAAGCATCGACTGTGCAGAGCTGTTATCACCAGCTTAGCATGACCATGGTCAGTGTCAGTGACTTGGTCATTCCATCTGGTATCCTTGTCACTGCTTGGCTATACATTAGAATAAGATTGCACACAATTGTGCATCTTGTCTACCCAGCTGGTAGTACGACAGTATAATCACTGACTTCAGTGTCAGTCCAGACTGAATGTGTTAAAATGGCATGTGTGCTGAGGCACAGAGTGCTTAGGCGTGTCAGAGCTAAATCTAGCACTGTGTCTGATACAGGCTGGGACAAGTTGGAAAAATAAGATCGTCAAGTTTATCTAAGTTGGCAATAGTTGATCTGGATATTAAATGGTGTTCCCACCCTAATTCTGAGTCACTATTCAGAAAATAAGTTAAAGAAAATGTGAAGTGCATTCTGACACACAAAGAGCAGCAGAGATGTTCAATTCTTATTTAGAAGTTGGAAGTCGCTGAAAGAATAATTTTCCGTATTTTGGTTATTATTTAGCTGTGCCCTTGCTCCTTTCAGTTAGCAATGCGTTCATATTCCAGTTTTAGTTGTTAGAGTGAAAGAGCTGGGGCTTCAAAACCGAGGCACAGCTTTGGGAAATAAAGAAAATTTGCTTCGCCTTGTGTTTTTCACAAGCTCAGGGGGAACAATCAATCGAGTTACTTAGAAGTTAATTTGCTGTTGGAATATACAAAGTGTGGTTAACCAATGTGTTCACAGCAGGATTTCACAACTGTAATGGGGTAAATGATCAGGTAGTCTGTTTAAATTATGCTGGTTTAGGGACAATTTTGGAGCACCACCGCTCTTGAAAATCGTTTCTTGAGATTTTAAATATCTTCATGAAAATGCTCTGCTTACACACTCATCTGAAAGGCAGTATTTTCTCCACAGTGCAGTGGTTGTATTTCAACAGGTCTGGAGTCACAAGTAGGCCAGCACAGGTAAGGGATGACAGACTTCATTCCTTACAGAGCATTATTGAACCAGTTGGGTCTTCATAATCAATCGTTTCACAGTCACCATTACTGAAGCCAAAGCTTTCAATTCCAGATTTCATTAATTGAATTTAAATTTCATCAGCTCCTGTGGTGAAAATTGAACCACGTTCCACAGCATTAACCTAGGACTAACAATCCAGTGACAATAAGACTCTGTCACCATCTGCCTTGAATTGGCCTGTTGTGAGATCAAGGCTTTAGGTTTAGCTCTGGCCTGGAGATAGGCTGTTATTACACAATGATTCCTGATGAAGGGCTTGTGCCCGAAGCGTCGAATTTCCTGTTCCTTGGATGCTGCCTGACCTGCTGCACTTTAACCAGCAACACATTTTCAGCTCTGATCTCCAGCATCTGCAGACCTCACTTTTTACTCTGTTATTACACAATAACAGTTAAACCACTGCTGGTCAGCTTGAATTATAAAGAAAACAGATCGGAACTATTTTCACCCTTTATAATCAACAAGCTTATCTGAAGTTTTGTTGCATTTTTGGCACAATTGTAAATGTCAATAATTGAGGATATGCGGGAATGTGGAGTTGAGATTAAAATTAGATCAGTCATGACCTTCTTGAATGGTCAAGCAGGCATGAAAGGACTTGTAGCCTAATCTTACTCCCTCATTGCCTGGTGTATTTTAGTTGATGAATACATTAATGTGTCTCATCATCTACTTAAGAATGATGATTAACAGAAATGAAATGAAAAATGGGTGTCGCCCTAGCTGCTGTATTGTTATGATTCTAGAATATTTCCGAAGGGAGAATGAATTTGGGCAGGGCTATGTGAAAATGCTGTTGCAGCAGGTAGCCTGGGAGTGTCGAATATTGTTTCCTAATCCTAGCAGAAAAGAGAATTAAATTATTGTTAGAAAATAACTAATATTAAAAAGTGTGGAGAGTGAGCTGGAGAATGATTTGATGTAATGTTGATAGGATAGATAAATTGATTCTCTGCCATGACTCTTTGTGATTCAATTATTTATTTTTTTGGCAGCCAGACCAATATGCAACACTCCCACTTCTGATGCAACTCAATTTGGCTGGAGGCTATAATGTGTTTACACTAAGCGAACAGTAAGCCTTCACAATAACCTTGAGTGCACTTCCCTCCTGCTACTTGTAACATTCCCATTTCCCACAACAGCCATGCTTGTGCCTGTTTTGAATGAGACTGCTAATTTTGTCCCCATTATTGTTGAATTATCAGCAATTTTGGTACTCTGCAATCATCATGTCCTCCAGGAACTGCATTGAAACTGACTTTGATTAATACATTATGGCTACGATAAATGTTACTCCCAAACTGACCGTTACAGCCAGTTTGAAAACAGGTCCCAGAGGGAGCCAGGCAGTTCAAATTGGTCATGTCACTATGTTCCCATTTCTGTTATCTGGAAAATCGGATTACGATTCAGGAAAGGAGATGTGAAATGGCCATTCAATACACAGCAGCAAAGTATTAGCTTGAAACTTACGTAGAATGATCACTATTCAGTGAGCAGGTGTCTGACCTCCATCCGTTTTCCTCAGTATATTTATGTATTTGCTCATTTAATGTACATATTTCAGCTGTTTTCAGATAGCCAGTGATATAGTGAGCCACCACATACAGAAAACACGAAGAGAGAACCGTACTTGTTGGGACTTGTTGGGAGGTAAAAGCCAACAATCAGTATGTATGAGAGATGAGGAGGAGAAGTATTTTGGTTTGGTCTGGTCTGGACCGGTCCCCTGTGCTGGGAAGCAGCTGGTCTTTCTCTACTTTTAAATGGCCGTGCTATCGATTTCATTATCGTAGAATTACTTCAGCACTTAACTTTATAGGTCATTCAGTGAACTAAGAAAGGGGATCTCTCCGATAGAAGCCTGATTTATTTTCAAAAAAGAATGAGAGAGCACTATCCATAAATGCCAGAGGTGTTTGAAAGTTTGATGTACCTCAGCTGTCTTTTTACTGAATGAAGTTTGGGCATTCACAAATCATTCTTGTCATTTCTAACCACAGTTTATGTAAAATGTGCCTTCCGTTTTTTATGGAATGCAGACACTGCTGGCAGGTAAACAGAGTGACAAAGCTTTCATTAATAGCACTGCTTCAAATCTTTCTGTCAGGTTTGTGACAGCAAGTAGACTTTGCAAGTCTGAGTTATAATCAGTGTACAAGTCATGCAAGCAAATTTCTGACTACTACTTCATTTTTATTATTTTTAAAATCACAAAATCGTATTTTGTCATTAACTGTAAATTGCAATCTTTGTCTGATTGTGATATCTTGTCATTTATATAAACCAAGTTGGAGTCAAATGAAGTACATTTAATTTTAATTATAAACTGTAGGAATATGTGAATTATGGGCAAGCATTTGGTCCTTCAAACCTACTCCATCATTCAATAAGATCACGGTTATTCTCAACTCCACATTCCCATCTACCCCTGATGACCCCTAATCTTCTTGATTTGTAAGGATCTATCTACCTCTGCCTTGAAAGTAGACTCTGCTGCCTCCACCTTTGGAGAAGAGATCCTCGGACTTGGGACCTTAATAGAAAAGAAAAATCACCTCATTACTGCATTAAGTTAGTAACTCCTTACTTTTAAAACTGACCCCTAGTTCTAGATTCTCTCACACGTGGAAGTATCCTTTCCACAACCAGACTGTCAAGCTTCCTCAGTGTTTTATGTTTCAACAAAGTGACTTCTCACTGTTCTAACCTCCAGAGGCTACAAGCCTTGCATGTCTAACCTTTTCTCATAGGCTGGTAGGAAAAAGTGAGGACTTCAGATGCTGGAGATCAGAGTCAAAATGTGTGGCGCTGGAAGAGGCAGCATCTCAGGAGAAGGAGCGTCGACTTTTCGAGCATAAGCCCTTCATCAGGAGTGTGGAGGGAGGGGGGATCCACACGAAGTCAATGTCGACTTCACCAGTTTCCTCATCTCCCCTCCTCCCACCTATCCCAGATCCAACCCTCTTGAACAGTCCATCTTCCTTCCCATCTATCCACTCCACCCTCCACTCCAACCTATCACCATCACTCTCCACCTTCAGTGACCTATCGCATTCCCAGCTACCTTCCCCCTCAGCGCCAATCCCCACTCCCATTTATGTCACAGCCCCCCTTCCACCCCGCAACAATGAAAAGCCTATGCTCGAAACATCAACTCTTCTGCTCCTCGGATGCTGCGTGACCAGCTGTGCTTTTCCATTGCCACACTTATTGACTCTACTTTTATCTGCCTGCCCATAGCATGGAGGAGTCTTCCTGAGCTGCTTCCAATATATTTATCGTCTTCCTAAAGTGAGGAAACCAACACTGTACACTGTGTTCATATGTTGTCTCACTAGTACGAGGTATAACTGCAGCATAACTTCTCTACTTTTGAGTTAAATTCCCCACAATAAATTATAAGATTTAATTAAGGAATTTGATAAAGCACTTGGGGCTAAAGGGATCAAACGTGATGGGAAAAGAAAGAGCATGCTATTGAGTTGAAAGATCAGCCCTGATTATAAATAAATGGCAGAGCAGGCTGGAAGGGCTGAATGGACTGCACCTCCTCCTATTTTCTGTTTCTATGATTAGCTTTTTAATTATTTCCTGCTCCTGTATACTAGCCTTTTATGATTCATGCACTAGGAGACCTACATCCCTCCGCAATCTCCCATCGGAAAAAAAATTACACCTCCTCTTTGGTTTCTGTTAGCTTACCATTCTTCTGTCCATGACAATACATGACTCTCTATATCATGAACTTTTATTTTCCACTATAGCCTTTTGATGTAAAATACCTTCTGGAAATATAAGTACAATACGTCAGCTGTTCCTCTTTTAACCTGCTACCTCAAAGAAGCCCAATATGTTTCCCTTTCACAAAACCATGTTGGCTCTGCCTGGTTACCTTGTTCTATTCTAAATGCCCTGCTTTAATATCTTTGAATTTTTTAAATTAACATCTTCTCTATGGCAGATTTGAAGCTAACTATCCTGTAGTTTCCCGCTCTCAGTCTTCCTCTTTTTTTTTGAGTAAAGAGGTGATATTCAATATTTTTCCATCAAGTGGAACCTTCTGAGTCTAGAAAATTTTGGAAAGTTAAGGCCAATGTTTCAATTATTTCATTTAAGTCATTTCTTCTAACACCATTGAATGATGTCCATCAGGACCCAGGGAGTTATCAGCCTGCACTTTCGACATTTTATTAATTATCACTTCCTTGGTGATTGGACTTTTCTTGGATTCCTCTCTTTATTTCCATTTCTTGTATTGCAGCTAAGTTTTAGGATGTTACTTGCATCCTCTGTTGTAATTGATATGGAAAATGCCTGTTCAATTCAGTTGCCACCTTCTCTCCCTTTGAAATAATGGGCAACATTCCATTTGCCAATCCCTACTACCCACTGAACTTGAATGTTTTCAATATGTGAATTATGCATAACTCACATCACCACACAGCCGATTATAAAGGAGGAAATAATAGGTTGTCCAAAATGTACAGTGATAATCATATGCAGTTTTTATCTGCACACACACAAGAAAAATCAGATGTGTAAAAATAGCCTAGAACAGGAGTTTACAGAATGTTTTCAGCATGATTTCTTAGAAAAGCACATTCTGTGGCTGACCAGACAGCAGGTTATACTGGAAATGGACGGACGCATTCAGATAGAACTAAAAAAAAACTGTGACAGTATTGGTCCCCTTATCAAAGGAAGTATGTCCTGCCATTGAAGGCAGTCCAGTTGGTAGGTTGATCCTGTTGTTGGATTTTCTGAGGAGAGATTGAGTAGGTTGGAGGTTAATAAAATCATGAAGGTCATGGATAGGATAAATAGGCAAAGTCTTTTCCCTGGGGTGGGGGGGTCCAGAACTAGAGGACATAGGTTTAGGGTGAGAGGGGAAAGATGTAAAAGAGACTTTCAGGGCAACTTTTTCACGCAGAGGGTGGTACATGTATGGAATGAGCTGCCTGGGGAAGTGGTGGAGGCTGGTACAATTACAACATTTAAAAGGCATCTGGATGGATATATGAATAGGAAGGGTTTGAAAGGATATGGGCCGGATGCTGGCAGATGGGACTAGATTGGGTTGCGATATCTGGTCAGCATGGACAAGTTGAACCGAAGGGTCTGTTTCCTTGCTGTACATCTCTATGACTCTATGACTCTTTGGAGTTCAGGAGAATAAGAGGCAATCATATAAGATTCTTAGGGGATTGACAGGGTAGATAATGAGAAGCTATTCCTGTTCTTGTGGGAGAGTCCAGGACTGGGTGTCTGTAACCTCAGAATGTGACCACATTTTTAAGACAGAGGAGGAGGAATTTCTTCTCTTTGAGGGTCTTGAATCTATGGAATTCTTTATCACATGGGCAGGTAAGACTGGATTGTTGAGTATATTCAAACCTGAGGGAGACAGATGTTTAATCAAGGGTTATGGGGAAATAGTAGAGAAATGGATTGTGGATTATCAGATCAGTCATGTTCACTGCACTGAGGAGCAGACTCAGTGTGCTGAATGGTTTATTGTTAGGGAGCCTGTACACCACGCTTACAAGTGACCTTTTGCCTTTGTCATTTCTCACCTTGACTCAAACCACTTTTACCTCCTCGTTTCCCAAACATCGATCATCTTTGTCCATTGTGCTATTATTATCATTATTTAACATAGCCACCCATTCTTCTTTTTTTCTAGTTTCCTCTCCTCCCTAAATATCTCGTATCCTACAAAATTCAAGTTCCAAACTGTATTCCTGCAGCAATATATCTGTTCTGGCTATCAGATCATACTTTGTTATTTCTATTTGCATTATCAATTCATTTGTATTGCTCCAAATGCTGAGTGCATTCCGATAGTTTTTAGTCTTTTTCCTTTTTATTGTTTGGTAACATCTGGCCTTATCTGTTGATTTACTCTTAATAATGTTTTTTTGTCTTTTCCTGTCATATTCTGTTTGTCATTTCAAGTATTAATACCTTTCTCCCATGTCTTGTCTATACTTTGGATCACTACATCTTCCCAAATTTGATCTCTTGCCCCACTACTTAGATAAAAGCCCTCTCTATTTCCTGAGTTGGGTGGCTCATTAGAACCTGGGCTCCAGCATGGCTCAAGTTTAAATCCGGTGAAAATGAGGACTGCAGATGCTGGAGACCAGAGTCAAGATTAGAGTGGTGCTGGAAAAGCACAGCAGGTCAGGCAGCACCAGTGGAGCAGGAAAATCGACGAAGAGCTTTTACCGAAACATCGATTTTCCTGCTCCTCCGGTGCTGCCTGACCTGCTGTGCTTTTCCAGCAACACTCTGATCTGGACTCAAGTTTAGATTGTCCCAATGGTACAGGTCCCACATTCCCCAAACTGGGTGCCAGTGCTTCATGAACCCGAACCACTTGTTGGGGTACCTGCATGGGTAGTGGTGACTAGATCCTCCTACTCCCATTCCAAGCTTCTCTCTAGTCCTGAGTAATGTCCTTAACCAGGGAACACAGCCCCATGGTTTCATGCTCTTTGTAGGAGGGAACAATGTCAGACCCCTCACTAGACTGCCACTACGCTCAGTACAATCCTTTCTGCACCCATATCTTGAATGGCTTCCTGCATCACAGTGTAATTGTCACTTAGGCTATTTGTCCTCAGCTCTCCCTCTCATTCAGACAAGCTGAAATAACCTCACATGCTGGACAGTTGCAAAGGTTGAGGTCTGTGCTCATTGCATCCCCTTAGCTGCCTCACTTGCAGTCACACTGTCCTGCACCTGAACACTGAAGACCTGATCCTGAGGGGTGTGCCTGCCTACTGGCACAAATAATTTGATGCCACCCTGACATGTCAGTGCCTTCAGTCTGGCCTCAAGCTGATGAACTCTGAGCAAAAGCTCCTCAAGCTGCAGGCACTGACAGCAGTTCCGTATTCACTGGGTCACACTGGCATCAGGAGCTCTGTGATGCATCACTCAGCATAACAACAACTTTAATGTGTTTTAGTTACATTGCTCCATTAGTTATTCCTATTTTCATTTGTTTAAGCCTTACCACCAGTTCCTGTACTACTTTAAATCTTGGGATTAGAATAGACCGTCACCACTTACCAGATAGTTGCCAAACAATGAGATTCTTACCCTATACTGGAGTAAGAACTAATTCCTCGAGGGTGAAAATGTTAGACAAAGCACAAGAGACATTTCTTCCTCTGCTCTTAAAGTCCCCTCGTCACCAAACTCCCAGCACCCTGTTCAAAGACACTGTGTGCCGAGTCACACTGAGACGCCATGCTTAATACACTTATGAAGAGAAAGAGCTAGCTGACCCCAGTTGCATGAAAAATGGGTTCCAGTTACTTCTTTAATTACCTGACTTCAATCAATCTTTCAGTGAAAACCTTGTAAAACCCTGCTTCAGGCTGGGAAATATAAAATTAAAATTGTTGATTCAATTAAATGTCAAATCTGAATTAAAAAATAGATTTTTACAAAAGGCTTACACTGCCATTGCTAGCCACTTGCTCAGGAGAACACCAATCCTCTGGCTTGTTTTAGAAAGAACATCTGGGACAAAATTAAAAATCACGTGGACAAGTTTTAATTCAGCAAGTTAAATTGAGGAAAGCAAGCACTGACTTTATGAAAGGCAATTAGGTTTAAATAATTGATTGAGTTTTTTGAACAACAGATCGGGTTGATATGGTGTACGTGAACTTCCAAAAGGCATTTTATAAAGTGCCACGTATTTGGCTTGTAGGCAAAGTTAAAGCTGACAGAATAAAAGGGACATAGATTGAGAGCTGGCTGAGAAACTCCAAGCGGATAGTAGTGGTGAACAGTTGGGTTTCAGATTGGAAGAGGATGTAGAATATGGTTCTTCAGAGATAATTATAAGGAACACTGCTTTTCTTGTTATATGTTAATGATCTGTACTTAGGGACAGGGATAGAATTCAATTGGATATGGACAGATTGGTGACATGGGTGGATTATTGCAGATTAAATTCAATGCGAGCAAGCTGTAGGGATACCTTTCAGCAGCAAGACTGAAGAGAGACAGTGGGACGTAAAGGGTGGAATTCTAAAGTCGATGCAATAACAGATGAGCCTGGGGATATAGTGCACAAATCATTGAAGGTGGCAGCACAGGTTGAAGGGTGAAAAAGGTATGTGGATTCCTGGAATTTATAATTGTAGATATAGAGTACAAAGGCAGGAAGGTATAAAACAAGCCTCTTTAAAACACGTGTTCAGTCTCAACTGAAGTGTACGAGCACAAAATCTCAAGCATGAGTAGGTACTTTGGTCCCTCAAGCCTGCTTCACTATTCAGTAAGATCATTTCTGATCTTAATGTAGCCTCAACCTAAGTTTCTGTATCACCTCATGTTCCTCTGTGTTAAATTTAATCTGCAATAGACCACCAATCTGTCCATATCCACTTGAACTCTATCCCTACCCTGCTCAGTTTTGCCTAGCCTATGCACATTAGCTCCCTTTGGTGACTCAAGAATTTTTCTATCCCTTTCTAAACAATATTCAATGACCCCTACCTCCACTGCTTTCCGGGAAGAGAATTCCACAGACTTCCAACTCTTTCTGAGAGAAACATTTTCTCCTCATTCTTGTCTTAAATGAGAGACGCCTTATTTTCAAACTAGTTTCTGCCCATCCCACAAGGAGAATCATTATTTCAGTCTCCACCCTAATGTTCCCTCAGCATGTTATGTTTCAATAAGATCACCTCTCATTCTTGAATACTCCAAAGGTACAGGCCAAACCTGTCTTGCCTGATGAGGGTAACACCTTCATCTAAGAAATTAGTTGAGTGAACTTTCTCTGAACAGCTTCTAATACAATTATGTCCTTTCTGAATTAAGGCAATTGAAAATGTACACAGAACCCTAAATATGATCTCACTGCTGCCTAGTACAATGGTAGTAAAGCTTCCCAAGTTTAATATTTCAATCCTCTTGCAATAAACAGCAGCATTCCATATGCCTTCCCAATCACTTGTTGCTCTGGCATTCAGGTTTTAGTGAGTGATGTATTAGAATGCCCAGATCCCTCTGCAAATCAGCTACAGATATTGTTTACAATTTTTTTTAACAGAATATTATGTAAAGATTGCAGAGAGGGTGCAGTAAAGATTTGCCAGAATGGTTCCAGGGGTGAGGCCACTTCAGTTATGTGGGTATATTGAAGAAGCTAGAGTTGTTCTCCTTAAAGAAGAGGAGGCTGAGAGGAAATTTTGATTTAGATTTGAGATTTAGATTTCTTACAGTGTGGAAACAGGCCCTTCAGCCCAACAAGTCCACACCGACCTTCCGAAGAGCAACCCACCCAGACCCATTCCCCTACATTTACCGCTTCACCTAACACTACAGGCAATTTAGCATGGCCAAGTCACCTAACCTGCACATTTTTGGACTGTGGGAGGAAACCGGAGGAAACCCACGCAGAGAATCTGCAAACTCCACACAGACAGTTGCCTGAGGAGGGAATTCAACCCAAGTCTCTGGTGCTGTGAGGCAGCAATGCTAACCACTGTGCCACCCTGTCGCCCATAATGGATACCTTTGATCAAGGTATCAGGGTCATGAAGGATCGAGACGAGGTAGATTGGGAAATTGAATGTTGGAAGGGGTGAAAGCCAGAGGAAGGAATAGGAGGATACAAGTAGAGGTGAAAGGTTTTTAGTTTAGAAAGGCATCATGTGTCGGCTCAGGCTTGGTAGGCCAAAGGGCCTGTTCCTGTCTATAAGGTTCTTTGTTCTTTTGACACCGATACAAGGTAATTGGTAAAAGAAAAGGTGACATTGGGAAGAGTTTTATTTAGTGCAGCCGTTGTTTAGAAAATATAGTGTGTTGCCTGAAAATTCATTTGTTTTGCCACAATCAGTGGAGGAAGAGAATAGGAGAAGCAGTTTAGGAGAATATAAAAACATAGAGCTCCAGCATGAGATGAGAAATAGGATTAGCTGATTTGTCTTATCAGAAAACCTCCCCAGACATGGTTGGTCAAATGATCTCTCTCTGCGCCTAAGAGCATTTTATGAATTAAATCTATAAAGTAGCCAATTTTTGGAAATATAACCAAGCTAGAGGCATGAACTTGTAAGTTGTTTTTCTGCAAATTACATCAAGTGGAAACCATTTGAATATATTTCAAGAAACAATCACATCTATTATGCTGAAATAACACCATCTGTTTGAGCTCGACAGGAGATATCTACAAGTAAACTGTCACTTAAGTTGGTAACTGCTGTGATTGATGGTTAAGGCCCAGGGAGGGGTGAAGATATTGGCATTCTGTCCAGCTAAGAAATGTATGGAAATGGTCTAGTTTACCCTAGCACTGAAGCCAGGTCTACTAAATGAGAATACCAGCAAACTCCCGATGCTTTGACTATCAGAAAGATAGACCACAATACCTTTCAGGTCTGTACCAAATATTTAGCAACAGAAAAATGAATTGAAACTCTGAAGGAAGGAGAAAGCTGGATTTCCAACAGCGACTGGATTGGATTAAGTCTGAGTTCAACCACAATGTGCTAACGACTGAGAGATTGAGGAAGGCTGGTGAGTCATGGTTAAAGCAGCACAGACTGTTGACGGTGAGTTTGACCAGGTTCCTCACCCCACCCCCATCTTGTGGGCAAAGTGGAAACCAGACAGGATGAATTTAGATACGAAGGAAAAGGGAAAGGCAATGACAGTGACATGTTCCAAAACAACGGGAAGGAAATTAGGTGTCAAATGTGACAGCAGTGGATGACATTTTTCAGACATTGGTAAAGATGAGAATTTTGAAAGGATTTGGATAGCATGAGAGAATAAGGAGACAGCTGTCTTAAGTATTTCAACACATTTAGGCCTATAGTGATAATTTTGGACGAACATTTCCAACTCTAATTTTGCTTCATTGCACTTTCCTCATATCCTTGGTTCTCCAGACTGGCACAATGTCAAACCAAGTTGATTCAGTATAGCTGCAAAATTAGCAAGTGTTTGACAAAGTAGGTGTTGTCCATATAATTCAATCCTTTCCCTAAACTGCTAGGACATATACTGGGGCCAGCTTCATCCTTGTCAGTCTACACTGTGTGTTATCAGTGAAATGGTGGAAGCTATTCTCAGCAGGACTGTGCAGTGGTACATGCTCACTAATGTTTCGTTTGGGTTCTGCCAGGATGCTTGGCTCCAGATCTCATGACAGCCATGATGCAAACATGGGCAATGATGCTGAATTGCGGCGGTGAAGTGAGAGTAATTGCTCTTGGTAGCATTTGACCAATGATCACATCAAGTAGCCTGAGTATCAGGGAAAATCTTTCCATTGGATGGGACAAACGAAAATTATTGTGATTGTTGGAGAACAATAATCTCAGCCTCAGAACATTGCAAAACTTCCAGCAGCATCCTAGACCCACTCATCTTCAGAAGCTTCATCAATGACCTTACCCCATCAAAAAGTCATTAAAGTGGATACTCACTGTTTGTGAAATATTCAGCTCATTCATAGTTCCTCAAGTAATGAAGCAGTCCATGCTTACATGCACTGAGGTCTGGGCAGAAATCAGACTTGGATTCATAAATGGCAAATAATATTTATTCCACACAAATACCAGCAGTAATCCCTTCTAACAAGAAAGTGCTTAAACATTTTCCCTGAATATTCAATGCCATTTCCATAGTTAAATTCACTAATATCACATCCCTTGGGCCACCATTGACGAGAAACTCAACTGGAGCAGTTACATAAAAACTATGGCAATGAGAGCAGGTTAGAGGCTAGGAGGAACCTCAGTAAGTGACTCACCTCCTGACTCCCCAAAGCTTGTCCACTATCTAAAGGGCGGAAGTCAGGAGTCTGATGGAATACTCCCCACTTACCTGAAACAGTGCAGCTCCAACAGTACTCAAGAAGCTTGACACCATCTAGGACAAATCAGTTTGTTTGATTGATACCCCATCTGCAACCTTCAACATTCACTCCCTCCACCACCAGTGAAACGTGACAACAGTGTACACTATCTACAAGCTGCACTTGGCAACTCAATAAAGGTCTTGCAACAGTACCTCCCAAAACTTGTGGCCTCTCCTACTTTGGGATGAAGCAGGGGTGAGTGAATGCCACCGCCTGTTAGTTCTCCTCCAAGATTTCCACCTGCCTCACTTTAGACTATCTTTGTTCCTTCACTGTTGCTGGGTCAAAATCCTTGAACCCCCTTCCTCCTGCATTCAGAGTGTTCCTGCACCAGATAGACTGAAGCAACACAAGGAAGCCCACTGTATCACTTCTCAAAGACAGTTAAGGATGGTCAATTAACACTAACTTGCCAACAATGTTCACAACCCATGAATTATTAACAATGTAGCAATTTCCTTCAAGTATTTATCAAATTCCCTCAATAAGTTTAACTGATTTCAACTCACCAGCTAATGATGGTTATTATTTATATATTCTCACTACTTCATGCTGCAAAAGTTATCCATGACCTTCAATAATCAAAAACCAATTTTTAACGTTTAACCCTGATTTCCCCGTTCAATGAAAGCAACTTTTTGATTTTTTTTTGTTGTATCAATCCTCTTTCAGTTGTTGTCCGTATGTCAAACACTTTTGCTTGACTGTCCCAATATCAGTGAATTCAGCTAATTTCGCTTTTGTGTCCAGCTTATTCCAGGTATATCCACATTGTGCCTTCTCCAGGGTTTCAGTATCCCAGAGTTCTGAAAACTACATGTGCACAGGACCCAAAAGAGACCAAATCCCCACACTGACTGTTTGTCTTTCTATAACCTGGTCTTGTATACTCTCGCGAAAGTAGAACAAAATCAGTTTGGCCTCAAATTATGCACACTTTTGCAATTTTTTTTGTGATTTACACATACAAATTAAAACTTACACAGAACTAAAACCTGTCCTGCAGCTGAGTTCTCTTTCACTGCTGTAAGTCATTGGTCTCCCTCTATATTCAGTTCAAATTGCCGGTCTGTTGTAATCACCTACAATTTAAAGACTAAATATAGATGAAATACCTCTCAAACATCTAAAACTAATGGGAAACATTTCCAGTGATTTTTTTTTAAAAAACGTCCGTTCAGATGTACCTGTATGTGGAATTCGTGTCTAGAGTAAGTTTTTCCACTGCAACTTTAAGCACTAACATTATCCACTGAAATCCTTAGATTATTTGAACATTAAGCTCTTGATGACCAACCGATTGCTTTAAGCATGTGCATCACTGCTGAAGTTCCAAAACACGAAATACAACGTTGGATACTTACAAATAATCAAAATGCAGAATGCATACTCATCTAACTGACCTTTATTTAGTTATAAAGGCACATGGTTTGCATATTCATTAACATTGGGATTAGTGTGTCAATGTTACATGTAAATCTGTCCAGATAACACAGCGATTCTTCAGACTTCACTTGACACAGCTCAGATGACAGAAAAGAAATGATAAAAACAGACTCTGCTTCAGCAGGTTGGTAGTTAAGTTTAATGATTTTTAAAAATGTGATGTAAACATTCAGAATCTTTGATAACTAATTTAAAGCCACCTTATTTCTGAGTATGGAAGCATAATGGTTATGTTACCGGATGAATCATTCAGGGACCTTGACTAAAAATTTTTTTTAAATGAATTCATGTTTCCTCATGGAGAATTAGAATTTAGTTTTTAAAGTTGATATCAGTGAGAGCAGTGATAATGGTGTTAAGAAGGAGGATGTGCTGGAAACTTTGAAACACATAAGGATAGATAAGTCGCTTACATCAGACGGGATATACCCAAGGTTACTACAAGAAGCAAGAGAAGAGATTGACGATGATCTTTGCATCCTCACTGTCCACTGGAGTTGTACCAGATGGTTGGAGGGTGGAAAAGGTTATTCCCTTGTTCAAGAAAGGGAATAGAAATAACCCTGGGAATTACAGACCAGTCAGGCTTACGTATGCAGTGGGCAGATTATTGGAGAGGATTCTTGAGAGACAGGATTTATGATTACTTGGAAAAGCATAGTTTGATTAGAGATAGACAGCATAGCTTTGTGAGGGGCAGGTCATGCCTCACAAGCCTTACTGAATTCTTTGAGGATGTGACAAAGCACATTGAAGGTAGAGCAGTGGATGTGATGTATATGGATTTTAGCAAAGCTTTTGATAAGGTTCCCCATGGTCGGATCATTCAGAAAGTAAGGAGGCATGGGATACAGGGAAATGTGGCTGCCTGGATACAGAATTGGCTAGTCCATAGAAGACAGAGGGTGGTAGTAGATAGATAGAATGTATTCAGCCTGGAGCTCGGGGACTACTGGTGTTCCACAGAGATCTGCTCTGGGACCTCTGGTCTTTGTGATTTTTGTAAGTGACTTGGATGAGGAAGCTGGAAGGGTGAGTTAGTAAGTTTGTTGATGACACAAAGGTTAATATGGAGGGCTGTTGTACGTTGCAACGGGACATTGACAGGATGCAGAACTGGGCTGAGAAGTGGCAGATGGCGTTTAACCTGGAAAAGTGTGAAGTGATTCATTTTGGAAGGTTGAATTTGATTGCCGATTACATGGTCATAGGCAGGATTCTTGGCAGTGTGGAGGAACAGAGAGATCTTCAGGTCCATGTCCATAGATGCCTCAAAGTTGTCAACCAAGTTGATAGGGTTGTTAAGAAGGCATATGGTGTGTTCACTTTCATTAGCAGAGAGCTTGAATTTGAGAGTTGCGAGGTTATGCTGCACCTCTGTAAAGCCTTGCGTAGACCACATTTGAAATATTGTGTTCAGTTCTGTTTGCCTCATTATAGGAATGATGTGGTAGCTTTACAGAGGGTGCAGAGGAGATTTACCCAGATGCTGCCTGGACTGGAGGGCATGTCTTATGAAGAAAAGTTTGAGGGAGCTCGGGCTTTTCTCATTGGAGCGAAGAAGGATGAGAGGTGACTTGATAGATGTGTACAGGGATGATGAGAGGGATAGATAAAGTGAATAGTCAGAGATTTTTTTCCCAGAGCAGAAATGGCTATAATAAGGGAGCATAATTTTAAGGTGATTTGAGGAAGATTTAGGGGAGATGTCAGAGGTAGGTTCTTTACACGAAGAGTGATGGGCGCGTGAAATGCACTGCTAGCAGTGGTAGTAGAGTCAGATACATTTGGGACATTTTAAGTGACTCATGGATAGGCATATGGAGATAGTAAAACGTAGGGTATGTAGGTCAGTTTGATCTTCGAGTAGCATAAAACATCAGCCCAGCATCTAGGACTGAAGGGCCTGTACTGTGCCATACTGTTCTATGTTCTATGATTCAGAAAGCTTTGTCCTGTAGCAATACAGGATTGGTCTTCCAAGTGTCTCATATTGTTTTTTCCGAAATAAGGCTTGTGCTAGCAGCAGTGCAGTTTAGCAATCATCAGAACCGTCAGGGCAGAAGAAAAGAAGTCCTGAGCATATTTCTTAAATGGTGAGAGAGTGGGAAGTATAGTTGTTCATAGGAGCCTGGAGTCCTTGTTTATGAATGACTGAAAGTTAGCATGCAGATGCTGCATGGAATTAGATTGGCAAATGTTATGTTGATGAGCAAGAGGCTTCGAGACACAATAAAGATTGAGTGTAAAGATATCTTGTAATTGGATAGAGCTTTCCTGAGTCCTCACTTGGAATATTGTGTACAGTTTTGATCCCCTTGTCTAAGGAGGAATACATTTTCCATAAATGAGTGCAACAAAGGTTCATCAAATTCATCCCTGGATGATGAGATTGGCTTTGAGGCGAGGGGAAACTGGGCCTTTAATCTTTGAGTTTCATAGAGTAAGGGGTAACCTTTTTGAAACTTAAAAAATTCTTAGAGAATGTGACAGGATGGCTGTGGATAAGACTTCCATTTGACTGGTGACTCTACAATCAGGAGACATCACCCCAGGACAAGAGACAGACCATTGAGGACTGAGATGAGGTGGAATTTCTTCACTAACGCGGTGGGGAATCTTTAGAATTCGCTACCCCAGTGAGCTGTGAAAATTCAGTCATTGAGCAAGAGAGAAATGGATAGGTTTCCTGAGACTAATGTCCTCTAGGGATAAGTGCAGGAAATTGGATTATTTATCCCACATTTGCTGTAATTCTGGATATAGGTATCCTCCAGTGGTCCTTTAGGACTCCTTGCAATTGTTCATAGCTGTCTCTGCACCATACCTGTGATAGTTTCATTTGATATAAGTAAAACTTGACAGCATAGTATTGGAGAACCAGTTTCCAATAAACATCTGAGTATTCAATTGCAGTGTTCCTTGGGCAGAAATTGTGACTTCATTCTGCTTTCCCTTCAGACTTCTTTGTTCACCCTCTAGATGCTCCGTGTTGAATCTCTTACACTAAGAGCAGTCCCAGGCCTTCGGCCTAAAATGTCCACATGCAACAGAATTGGTTCAATCATTTCTTTCTCAGATAATTAGGGTGGCACGGTGGCACAGTGGTTAGCACTACTGCTTCACAGCGCCAGAGACCTGGGTTCAATTCCCGCCTCAGGCGACTGACTGTGTGGAGTTTGCACGTTCTCCCAGTGTCTGCGTGGGTTTCCTCCGGGTGCTCCGGTTTCCTCCCACAGTCCAAAGATGTGCGGGTCAGGTGAATTGGCTAAATTGTCCGTAGTGTTAGGTAAGGGGTAAATGTAGGGGTATGGGTGGGTTGCGCTTCGGCGGGTCGGTGTGGACTTGTTGGGCCGAAGTGCCTGTTTCCACACTGGAAGTAATCTAATCTAATCTAATCTAATCACACCCCAACTCCAATGTACCCAATCATATTGATGCTATGTACATGTCCTAGTACACATGATGTTTGGGCCCTGTTACCGCTGTATTCAATCTCATCATGAGCTCCCAATTTCTTTGGGTTAATAACCCATATTAGTAAATATGCAGATAAGCCTCGGAGATATGCTGCGATGTGACTGTGACCTCTGGAGTCATGTGTTAGAAACTGTGCAAGTAGTTGTAGTTAGAGCAAGTGCAAGTAGTGATGCCCGATGTTGATATCTGGTGCATAGTGTCACTAAAGAATCACCTCAAGGTTTAGCCTGATCTTACCTGCAACTGACCCAAACCAGACCAACCCGTCCTGCAGATGCTGAAACCAACCAGTTTACTGGCCACAATCAAATTGGAAAGGCATTGAAGGAGGTCACTTAACCCACAGCATTCACCCAGGTCTTAAAACATCTTGTTTGAGAAAAAGAGACCTTGCAAAAGAGGTCTATGAAATTGACTGAAGTGTGCCAAGGTGAATATTATGAAGTAACCAAAGAAGTTATAATTTGGACAAAAGAATCGAAATTTGATAATGCGCATGGCTATGCGGCTGGGGTGGTGGCGCAGTGAGAGTAAATGTCAAGATAATGAGTTACACATTTGGAGTCCCTCTTTGGCTTGTCTAACTCGTAGCCTGGCAGAGCAGTTCCCAGTTTGCAGTTGTTTGCACTGAATCTACTTCCAGGCAAGGCAGCAGTCTTTGATTCTTTCCGACCTTCGAAACACTAATCTCCTAACACCAACACCAGTGTGGTTTTGATGATGGTATATATGGTTCTTACTGTACTTGTTTACTGTGGCACAACCAATCCTTCTATTGAACCAAAAACAGTGTTCAGAATTCATAATGTATCGTATGTCCTGCCATATTCTATAGCCATAAGTTGGGTTTTACAGGCTGGTAGACATCCATCTAGATGCATATGGAATAAACATCATCTTTAGATGAATCAGTGTGGTGCCTGCTTAAATGATCAGGACAGGTTGCGACCTCAGATTCACATTAATGTCTACTCAGTCAAGAGTACTCAGATTGACTCGGATACTGATGGTCATTGTTTAGTTATGTACATCCTGTGCATTGCAGTGTGTACAGCGAAACGGTATGGGCATTCTGCAGCAATGATGTGAATGGCTGCCTTGTTTAATGCACCTTTTTTTATGTCTCCGGTGAGAGTGACAGCAGGTGTAGTAGATTGCATGAATGTGCTAGATCAATATAATCTCACTCCTGGAATGGTGAATGGACCTCTCAACTTCCTAGTGACCTCTTTAAGATCGCAGTGGGATCCTGGGAGAGATCCAAGATAGTGACAGGAAATAGTTCACAATGTCTCACAGTTGGGAGGAGTAATGTTGCAATTTCATTGCCTCATTAAAGTAAGTGTACAATTTTGTTTGATTGAGGGGATAAAATATGATGGGTTAGAAGAACAAAGGGTTATGGGGTGCAGGCATGAAGGTGGGTCTGAGACAACAGCCAAATCAGCCATGATGGTACTGAATGGTGGAGCAGGGCTGAATGGCGTATTCCTAGTCCTAACTTCTGTGTCCCAATGAAGAACCAGTTTGGAGATCTTTGAGAGTTGTGTGATGTAGGGACCCATGTATCACCCAGTCATTCTGTTCTCTGAATGTACATTTCTGGAAAAGATATAGCTGTTATATCCAATCCATGCCCCCTCAGATAAACAAATATTATTTGCACTCAGCATTACCCTGTTGCATGACTCAGATTACATTCACTACTTTAAAACTCCTCTGCATTTATACAGCTCCTATGACAACCTCAAGAACTCCAAATTGCTTCTCTCTTCAATTAAATTCTTTTAAAATGTTGTCATTTTTGTAATGCAGAAAACACAGTGCCGGCACGGTGGCTCAGTGGTTAGCACTGCTGCCTCACAGCGCCAGAGACCTCAGGCAACTGTCTGTGTGGAGTTTGCACATTCTCCCCGTGTCTACATGGGTTTCCTCTGGGTGCTCCGGTTTCCCCCCACAGTCCAAAAAAAAATGTGCAGGTTAGGTGAATTGGCCATGCTAAATTGTCCATAGTGTTAGGTGAAGGGGTAAATGTAGGGGAATGGGTCTGGGTAGGTTGCTCTCTGGAGGGTCAGTGCAGACTTGTTGGGCCGAAGGGCCTATTTCCATACTGTAAGTAATCTAAAACACTGCAACCAGTGCACTGTGAAATTCCACAAATATCAACAAGGGAATGACCAGATAATCTACTTGTGATGTTGATTGAGGGATAAATAATTGATCAGAACACCATGGAAAATTCCTCAGTTGTTCTTCCTTGAAATAGTGCTGTGGAATATTTTCCGTCCACCTGTGAGGTCAGATGTTAAACAGATTGTGTGTAAGATCGGACCTCCAACAATGCGGCAGCACCTCCCTCCATACTGTACTGCAGTGTTCAGCTTAGATTCTGTACTCGCTCTACCACTTCCTCTTGCAGCTCGTTCCATACACACACACCACCGTCTGTGTGAAAATGTTGCCCCTCAGATAACCTTTTAGATCTTTCCCCTTTGCCTTATACCTATGCCCTGTAATGTTGGTCTCCTCTACCCTGGAGAAAAGGCCTTGACTATTCATCCCATCCACACTCCTCATGATTTCATAAATACCTCAGCTTCCTACATTCCAAGGAAAAAACTCCCAGCCTCTCTTATCTGATGATATCACAGTCTTTTTGGTGGAGGAACAGTGATTCTTGCACAAGTTCCAGTGGAGGCTGATGTGACAAACCTGACCGAAATCAAGGGTCAAGAGTAGTTTTTATTTGTCATTTCTCCCAGATTCGACGGGGAGTTACAGTAAAAACGAGACAGTGTTCCTCCAGGACCAAGGTGCTACATGGACAGCACAAACCACATGATCACGCGAAGGGCAACATAAACTGCATAAGAAATGCAAGACAGCAGAGTAATTCCTGACATGTCAGGACAACAGGCACCATGGTGTACAAATTACAGTGTAATAAGAGAATGGTAATTAATAAAACATTGTTTCGAACAGCAATTCAATAGGTTTCTGATGGAATAGAGTCCGTCATACCGTGTTAAGAAGCCTGATGGCGTGGGGGTCAAAACTGTTGCATATTCTGAACGTGAGAGACCATATACTCTGGTATTTTCTGCCAGATGGCAGGAGGGAGAAGAGTTTCAGTGAGGGGTGTGTGGGGTCTTCCACAATGCTCTTAGCCTTTTGGATGCAGTGTGTGGTGTAAATGTCAGTAATGGAGGGAAGAGAGACCCCAATGATCTTCTCGGCTCTCCTCACTATCCATCGGAGTGTCTTACAATCCGAACCAGGCAGGGATGCAGCAGCTCAGGGTACTCTCAATGAACCCTCTGTAGAATGTGGTGAGGAGGGGGGTGGGAGGTGGGCTTTCCTCAGCCTGTGCAGAAAGTTGGGGGGCCAGGTGAGATTCTCCACCAGGTGTACGCAAAGAAATTTGGTGCTTTTCACGATCTCCACAGGGGGAGCAGTCGATATCCAGTGGAGAGTGGTCGCTCTGTGCCAATCCTGAAGCCAACACCCATCTCTTTTGTGTTGTCCACGTTCAGAGACAGGTTGTTGGTTCTGCACCAGTCCGTTAGCTGCTGCGCCTCCTCTCTGTATGCCAACTCATCTTCCTGCTGATGAGACCCACTACAGTCATATCATCAGTGAACTCGATGATGTGATTTGAGCTGGGCATCGCTGCACAGTGGTGCGTCCGCAGGTGAACAGCAAGGGATTGAGCATACAGCCCTGGGGGGGTGGGGGTGGGGAGGAGGAGGGTCCCCATGCTCACTGTGACGGTATTGGAGATGCTGTTCCCAATCCAGACTGACTGAGGTCTCCCAGTCAGGAAGTCCAGGACCCAGTTACAGAGGGAGTGATGATAGGGTGCATAGTTACATCTGGTAATAATGTATTGATTCCAGTTTTTGATAAATTCGATTTGACCTAGTGATTTTTTTTTTCTTGGGGCTCTCTAAATCATTTAAATTTTATTTAAAGAGTAGAAAGGAGGACTAGTGGCAGTGGCTAGTGACCGACAGCTACAACAGTGCCTACAATCGATGACAGAATAAATGAAAAAGCTGTAACATTGAGTGACATCTCTCTTACCCTTACCCAGCAGTGTCACAGGAGTTAACACTCCACCTGCAATTTTTTTATTTCACAGCAAGTTCACATTTGTTGTTTGAGTGTTTTTGCTGATATTAAAATGGAATATTTGTGATGCAATGTGCACAAGACATTATTGTTAATGTTGTTGCAGAGGGAACTGGATCCAAGTTGGCCTTTGTTACCCCAAGAGAACAGTTTTTAAGGTTATGTCTGATATATACGATCGATCGAGCGGAAGAGTACACAGTGTGAAACGGTATAAAGCAGCAGCATCCTTCAATATCCTGCAGAAACATCCAGACAAGAGTGTGTATTACTTTGACAGCAGTGCGGGGTAAGTCTACGTCTTATTTATAGAGGAAAACCATAGTTACTGTGTAATTGATTGGAGCAGCCTGAGAGGAAGGACCGAACAAGAGAAAGTCAAGGCCTTAGAAGGCTGGAAAGAATCATTGTCATTAAATCATTGTCATTAGGGCACAGAGGAAGGCTATTCAGCCACTCGGCCTCATGCTAACTCTTTGTAGAGCAATCCACAAGATCCTTTGCTGTATTCCCATAAGCTTGTTAGTTTATTTCCTCACGTGTCCATCCATTTTCCAGCCACCGTGCTGCCCTTAATATCCTGCCTTACCATCAATGCTTCCTGCTGCCAGCCCCCTGCCCCTCTGTATGCTCTGTAGACCTGTGCAATAATTCAATTCATCCCTTTGATCAAAATGTAGAACCCCACTCTTCTCTGTTTTGATCTTCTATTGATCTCAGAAAATGAAGTGATGGAGTCAGGAGCATAAGAGTGCCAATTGAAGGGATTGGCACGTGGAATCAAGTTAGTGGAGCTGGGACTTGGGGGATCTTGTCCCTTGGAGGAGAAAGAGAAAAGCCAAATAGGGTCTGGGAATTGCCCACACAGAGGCTAGGGTGTAAAGTCTCATAGCATCTGTTGCTTATAGAGTTGGGATCAATGATATCACCTGCATGGCAGGGACTCTTTCTCTTGGTCTGAGTTCTGGGAGATTTCAAGTTTTCGAGTTCTAGGCTGTGACAGCAATGGTGAAAAAGTAATTTGAAAATGGGTTCTCTGCAAGTGGGGGAATGGGTGGAAGAGAGCTTCACCCTGGTACACAGGTTAGCTCTTGCTGATGAGCAAGAACCAATGGAAGGTCTCCAATTATGTACAGCAACAGCCAAACGAGGATGACTCCAGCTGAGGGGAAGAGGGCGATTATGTTGTGAATATTTTTCAGGAAGTGATATTTATGCAGTAATGATGACTATTTAGATAGAAATGGTGTGTAGGGATATTGGGGGAAAGGGAGGACATTGGCACTAGGCAGTACCACAGTGCTGGCACAAATGGTCTCCATCTTTGCTGTAACAATTCTGTGATTCTGAAGGTGCACGCACTGAAGGAGGATTTAGCCAAACCAAAGGCTTGAATCTCTGGCAGTGGGGCTGGGTAATAAACGAGCCTCTGCAAGAGGCACCTTTTATAAACACCGAAGGGATTAAATGTGAGTTCTAGGGAGCCAGAAATACTATCTGAAAATCAATCCGAACCCATTTTAGGTCTGATGCCTTTCATGTAGTCATTGGATTGGGATGTTTACAGAATGGGGCTTTGCTGCTCCTCTCTTACTGTTGGTAACACAGATGCAATGAAATTGCTTGTGATCCCTGACAGACCCTTGTTGTGTTTAGTAACCTCAAGTTAGTTTGTGGAAAGCTCGAGGAATCCCTCCATTGCTCTTTACAATTTTCTTGGTTCCTCTCAGGATTCTTTTTCTTATCCTTCAAGCAAAACATGTGCGGAAAGGCCACAGTTATTGCTCCAAACACGGCTGTGAGCGTGTGAAGATTTTGTCGCACGTCATCTCCTGGGAAAGCAGTGACTGCTTGCGGAAGGGCCACTCAGTGAAACACTCAAGCGAGGCAGCCCATCTCATCACTCTGACCGGACGGGTGGCTGCTCCTTGCAGACACTGTGGTGCCCCACAGGTACGTTGTCCATCGACTGGCATCCCTCTTGAAGGAAGCAAGTGGGTCACCTGGATCGTTGTTTAGAGCAGTGAAACTCAGCAAGAAGCTGCAGTGCACATTGAGTGAAAGAGCATCAGATCTTAAAGGGTTAATTTGTGAGGCCAGATCTCTCAGACTAAGGTTGGAAGTATGAGGATTGATCTAAAGTGATAAACGATCTGGGAACGATACAGAGAAACCATTCTCTGTACCAAAGGAATTTAGAGCAAAGCATTTCAAACTTTGCAGGACTGAAATCAGGAAGCAGTTGGTCCCACAATATCTAGGAGAAACTGAGCTCGCTCAGGGGTGGTACGGTGGCTCAGTGGTTAGCAATGCTGCCTCACAGCACCAGAGACCCAGGTTCGACTCCAGCCTCGGGTGACTGTGTGGAGTTTGCACATTCTCCCTGTGTCTGTGAGGGTTTTCTCCGGGTGCTCCAGTTTCCTCCCACAGTCCAAAGATGTGCAGGTCAGGTGAATTGGCTAGTGTTAGGTGCATTAGTCAGAGGGAAATGGGTCTGGGTGGGTTTCTCTCTGGAGGGTCAGTGTGGACTTGTTGGGCCGAAAGGCCTATTTCCACATTGTGGGGAATCTAATCAAGAAAAGGCAGTAGGTATTGGAATCAACTGAAGCATTCCAAACTAAGATCAGTTGCTTCTGGATGGAGAGTGAATGGATTTAAGGTCAACTATGATTGAAATGGATAGTGGCACAGACTTCAGGGATTGAATAACTTTCTCTGTTCTTGTGTGGCTACAAATATTGGGAAATTGCATAAGAAAGAACATGAAGCTGTAATGAGCTGCACCCCCAAATTATCTTCTGTTCATTTAATTGGAGAGGAGTGGACTGAGCTGTTCAGTGGGTGCATCCTCCCATCCCTGTATTCAGCGCACTTGTTATAAGGGCCAGGAAGGTCCAACTACATATGAACCCATGTGAATTGTGAAGGATTATTAACCTTTTTTATTTGTCTAGTTAAATTTACAAATACACTTGGTTTGTCAGGCAGCCTTTGTTAAAAACATTGGTTGTCATGCATGGTAATTAATAGCAAATGCCCATTGCTCAGTGAATATTTGAAGTAAAATGCCTTTAGATTAAAGAGGATTTTTATAATACAGTGGGTGATTTTCAAAACAACAGCAAAAATGTTACAGTCAAGTCAATTTGACAATCCCTCACTCCGTGGGAGTCTAGACTTGAAGAAAGAGCAGATCAGATAAAGGCATCAACCCTGGTTCCCCAGTTTTCTGATTCTGTCTCAGACTGCTGACAGGCAGCTCAAGAATTTGGTAAATTTCTCTGATTTGTTTGCAATGTGGGTTCATTTGCAGTTCCTTAACTTTGGATGTTATCAACAATTGTATGGTATTTTTAAAATTCCAAGTATGGCCTAACAGGAATAGAATGACCTTTTCTGCAAAAGTAGTTTAATTGTATTAATTCCGCATGTTAAACAGTTTCTCATTATGAAGCACAGCCTGGAGCTTGAACTTTATATTCTTGCTTCTATTGATAGCCCTACTTCACTAATTGCAACATTATGTCCTTGTAATTGGAGTTTAACATGATAAGAATTTGGCTAACTGACCAATCTTTTCATCATGAAGTTTCTGGTAAATGTGAAACTTGATAATGAAACTTTGTGACAGCTGTTGTACTTATTTTATATATGTTGGTCAGAAAAACTGGAACCAATTGCTCTAAATATGTTAAACTAACTCTATTCCCTAAATCTATTTGTATTCTTGTTGTAACAGTCCCCAGGCAATGTTCCCCAATTTGTTACACTCTAAACAGAATAGTCTAAACCAATGAGCTCTCTTTGCAATGTGTTTTGTCATTAGCATTGACAGTAGATTGGTTAAAACTTTTCTGCCTGATTTCTTTTGGCAGTGGCTGACTGGCATTTGAATGAGAGTGAGTCTTTTTTCTTTCCTTTACCTGTAGTGCCAGAGTGTTTAAATGGTTGTTCTCAGCTCTATGACCATCACAGCACACAGTTCACACAATAAGATACCAGGCCACTAACACGCATGAGCTAGAGATGAAGTTTGGTTTGTTCAGTTAAGAAACTAAGAAAAAAATACAATATCAATGTGTTTGAATTTATCCATCAGTCCTTAACATCTCCATTGTAGAATCTCAGCCTAGCTGAATAGCCTGTACTTTCACAAGACTTGAGAACAGTTTTTGAAAGAGTTCATAGTTCACCCTTGCGTGCTAAGTATGTACAGTTTGAGGCTTTTCCTGGTACACGTGTGAAATAGGAGCAGAAGCAGACCATTCAGCCCCTTCAGCCTGTTCTGCAATTCAATAAAGTTATGACTGATGTTATGAATTCCACATTGCCATCTATCCCCAATAACCTTTGATTTTCCTCCCTAATAAGAATATAATTACCTCTGCCTTAAAAATATTCAATGATCATCTTTCTTAAAAGGTGACCCCTCAATTTAAAACAGTGCCCACTTATTTTGGACTCGCCCTCAAAAGGAAATGTCATTTCCATGTCCACTTTGTCAGGGCCATTCATGATCTTACTCATTTCACTAATGTCATCCCAGTGCCATACGTGGGTAACGTATTTCTGATTTTAGTGAGGAGTATGTCCTTCCATCCTGAGAAGATTTATAAACTTTGTTCTTTACAAGAGACTTTGGAGTTAAATTCTCAAAGCTCTTTTCGCGCAGGTGATTGTTGTTTCACGCAACATTAAAAATATTAACAACTGTCTTAGGGGCAAAAACAGAAATTGCTGGAAAAGCTCAGCAGGTCTGGTGGCATCTGTGGATAGAAATTGGAGTTAACATTTCAGGTCCAGTGTCCCTTCCTCAGACATTCCTGCGCTTTTCTAGCAATTTCTGTTTCGATTTTTGATTTTCCCTCAGAAATTGCTTCCCTCAACCACCCCCTTCCTCACATCCTTCTGACATCTTCATACCTGGGCATGCTTAGCTCCAATTTTACCAAGGACCTCTCTCTCACTCTTTGTGCAGTACATGAGTGAGAAAATTTAATCAACTTAGCTTCACCCCTCCCTCATTGTTATGTGGTCCACCTTCAATTCATCGTTTCATCCTTCAACTATCTCTATTAGGTCTTTATTTGGGTTAGGCTGTCAACCAATGTTCACTGTAAACCCCTAAGTCTCTCAGATACCTTGGTTTCACTTCCTTCCAGCTGCTTTCTGTACACCTTCTCCCATAGCTGTGCAAACTGCATCCTACTGAGCAGGGTTTAATGGGAAATCAGTGGATTCTCCAGCTGCCACCCTTCTATTTGGTTAAGTTCCTGTCCGCCACCAAACGCAGCAGAGGGTGGGGTGGGCGAGTGCAATTAATTCCTCCTACAGTAACTAATGCCAAGCCATTTATGCATAACAGACTTTATCGTTTATCTAATAGTGGGCAGAGTCATGACAGATATCCTAGCACCCTGAGAAAAGTCAAACAATTGAATTCAGTGAATGTTTTACTTTTTACTGTGAAATAGCCAGAAATCCCCATGCAGTTTTCAGTGTTTCCCTGTTTGTTTGCTCACAGTCAGTGAATTAACAAAAATGTTCATCTTATTGTTAAGGCTCAGATGGCATTATCTATATCTTTGTTGTCTCCCTAGGTTGCTATAACAAGTGACCCACACAGAGGGTACATCAAAATTGAGATACAGTCACAGAGCACAGGAGACATACAAAATGGGCAGAAATTCTCTTTCATTAAGGTAACAGCAACAAGTTAGTTTATGTTGATTTTGACTTCCTTTTCAGATTGGAACTTCGAAGGGCAAAACAGTCATTCTCTTGAATTTCATTTAATTATTACATCAAGGTATTTTGATACAAAATTTGATCAAGAGGAGCAAAAAAAAAGTTTTTCTTGTTAATCTGAATTTATCATCTAAATGATGTTGGACAGGGCCTGCACTTCACAACAACCTGTATTTTTTGATGAAGGAAGAGGAAATTGAGTATGTGTTAGCCTGCTGGTTAGGGTAATAGTTTCAGCTTCAGAGCTTGAATCTCATTATAGCCAACAAGGAGCTGATTTTAATACACCCCGTCATTAGTTGGTTGATTTGAATTTAAGGACCTGGCCCTAACTTTGACTTAATTGTGACTCTAGACCCATTCTGTGAGATGAATACACTTATGGTAACCAGGGAAGGCTGTTATTATGACCTTGCCACCATTGTCCAGATTTTAGGAATAACAGCAAAATCTTGAATGACTGATATTTCAGATGTGCAAATTCATAACAGATCTTAACTCTGAGACTCTGGCACAAATTTCCTGAACAGCTGGGAACTGCTGAAGAAATTTCAGCCCCTGATTATGCGAACACAGACCTAGATGTTTGAGTGCAAACATTTACTTATAAGTAGTCTATTGGCAACCCTGAGTACTGGCATTAATCAGTCGCTGAACCTGTTCTTTTGCATTTTCGGATGAGATGTTAAACTGAGACCACAATAAATCTCTCACCTGTAAGTAATAGGACCCATGGTACTATTCCGAAGAATAGCAGCCATGTTGATCCCAGTGGCCTGGGTTATTTTTACTCCTCAACCCACAGCAATAAGAAATAATTATCTGCTCATTGTTTTATTCCAGCTCAATTCATGTTGTGTTTTAGGAAGCAGAATGCTGCACCTGAGAACTCCTGACAGCAGGTTTATCTATTGCAGCTGATAACATAGCTCATAACCTCTCAGAGAGGTTTCTGAACTGACTCAGTTCAGGTAAATAGAGTTTGATGCAAGGCCCACTCAGTGGCTTGTTCTGTTAAAGTGAGGAGGGAGGTTGTTGATTGGAAGTGAAAAAGCAGGAACTATGCAGACCTGTGGGAGGACAGTGGTGCAGGTTTTAGGAGAACTGCGAGTGTCTTAGAGTCACTGTGACAGAGGCCATTCAGCCCATCAAATCTATGGCAACACTCTGTAGGACAATCCAATCAGTCTTATTCCCTGTAGCCTTGCAAGTTTAATTCCTTCAAACGATCATCAAATTTCCTTTGTTGACAAAGCGTAGCGCTGAGAAAAGCACAGCAGGTCAGGCAGCATCTGAAGAGCTGGAGAGTCGATGGTTTGGACAAAACGTTGACTCTCTTGCTCCTCAGACATTACCTGACATGCTGTGCTTTTTCCAGTGCCAGGAATTATCAAATCAAATTTCCTTATCAAATCAGTGATCATCTCTGCTTTCACCACCCTCCTTGGGCAGCGAATTTCACTGTCAAAATGTTCTTCCTCATATCCTTTCTTCCCCTTCAGCACATCATTGCTCACTTCCTCACACCCTCTCTTCTGCAAGTTCTGTCCACTTCCTCTCGTTCCCCCCAACCTCCTCACGTCCCCCCCACCTCCTCATGACCCCCTCACCTCCTCACACCCCCCTCCCTCTACCTCTCATCCCCTCCCAATTCCTCACATTCCCCTGCCACTTCCTCATATCCCCCGCCACTTCCTCACATCCGCCCCACTACCTCACATCCCCTTCCCATTTTTTCACATTCCCCCCCACTACCTCACATCCCCCCCCAATTTCATGTCCCCCTCCCACTTCCACTCATGCTCCCCTCCTTGTTACTCTGTTCCACAATCTCAAATCTGTCTTCTTGAGTCCTTGTGCCATTAGCTAATGGGAATACCTCTCTTTCTTTGTGTCTCTTATTTGAACCATTCATAATGTCATGCACCTTTAACAAATCTCCCCCTAACAAACTCAGTTTTTGCTACTGTGTACCTAAAATCCCTCATCCCTGGAATGACTCCAGTAAATCCCCTCCACACACTCTCTTAAGAGCTCTCACCTCACTCTTGCTAAAGTGTGGTGACCAGTACTGGACACAACACTCTTGATGTGACTTAGCCAGAGTTTGAGGTTTGGTTTTCGGAAGAAAGCAGAGGAACGGATGAAACTTTGAGGGATATTCATGAATGAGATGTTTCTGCTGCTATTAGCCAGCATTTCTGTTTATAATATGGGGCAGTATAGGAACTGGAGGAGTCTAGAGCATGTAGCCTCTTAAGCAACTTTTGCTGTTCAATTAGGTATAAGTACCACATCTTTTAATTTTTCTTTATTTTTGGATCTTGGAGTAAAATTGGGAAAATAAAATGAAAAACCAAGGAACTTGTGGAAGGAGATGTTGCAGTTTTAAAACAAGTTGCAGGAACTCATTGTGGGTTCAATTTACACTCCTGCTTTGCTCAGGTAGTGAAGGGAGATTGGTGGACACATCAGCACCATATATGATCAGAGGCAACTTTCCCAGAAACAACCACAGACTATCAGGAGCAGCTGTGTGGATCAGAAGTGCTCAGCATAACCACAACCCTCTGACTGGCTCCTAGACAGATGGACAACCTATGTGTGAACAATACCGTGGCAGAAAATCTCCCGATTCTCAACAGACAATGTTATCTCTCGCCTCGTGCAGTAGTATTAAAGAATTGGAAGTTAGTTATCTATTCTCTCACCATTAGCTAGCTGCCACCCCCTGACCAGAGACTGAGGGACTGAACAATTTGTGCCCTAACTTCCTTATGTCTGCAGTTACCCCCTGAAGTGGTTTGGAAGGAAGATGATTAGATATCAGAAGAGCTTTGAGGAAGTACAAGGACACTTCATTGAATCCTCTTCCTGGTAGTTTCAAACTGTGTTGTCCTAATTTATTTTTTCCCTTTTCACCCATCGGATCTTTGATTTTTTTTTTCTCTATTTGCTTCTGTCTGACTGCACATGTGGCTGCAGGGGTTTAAGTTGAAAAGACATAATTTGCTTAGTTGTGTTAGAACTGATTTCATTGGAGTAAAGAATAGTTTTCTTTTAAGTACAGAAGGCTGGCCAGTGTATTCTAATAACTCAAGTTTTTCAGGCAAGTAAATTGGGGGATTTTGTGTAATTTGATTAAGGCTTTAACTTCTGTGCTGTCCCCGGAGTGATGAGGCTAGTAACAGTGCCAGTGGGTTGTGCCATACTCCATTTATCATCTTTTATTTGTTACTTGGCACTCTGACTGACTTTTGTCAGGTCAATCTCAATTTCAATTATCACCTTATAGTCTTTTGAAAGAGGATGCTCTAGGTTTTCATTATCCTTTGTATGAAAAAAGTATTTCCTGGTTTCACTCCGAAATGAACTTGTTCTTCGTTTGGGGTTATCCATGTTTTTGTCTGCCCCAGTCTCTCTGTTTATTTTACTGAATCCCTCCAAGGGGCTCCTGTGGCACATGATAGCATCCCTACCTCTGAGGCAGTAGGCCCAGGTTTGTCCCCCCCCGCCCCCCGTTCCTGAGGTATATAATAACATCTCTGTACGGGTTGATTAGAAAGTAGTTTTTTTTTAAATCCTTCCATTGCCTTAAACACCTCATTATACCTTGCCCTAAACATCCTGGATTCAGGAAGTACAAGTTGTGATTATGTAATGTGTCCTTATTACTCTCTAAGGCCCAGTATTGTTCTGGTAAATAGTGAATTATAGGGCTGTATTTTGCAGGGACCATGGTTCACTCCTACCCGATCCTGGCTCAATAGCACTAATAATCTCGATGGCTGCCCCCTTCCACACAGCTGTTTCATGGCACCAACAGAATTATTTAAGGAGATGGCTTTGTCCTTTTTGTTGGAGAAAACCTAGACCTAGAGAGCTACTGACCAATCGGATATCTGATCACTCTGCAGTCCCAAGACCCCCAGTTGGGAGTGGTGCCCACTATGGAGCTGTAGGTGGTCTCACCATTTCAACAAGCCTGGATAAATTGGGGGATTAATCAGGGGAACAGGTTGACAGGCTGGATTTGAGATTAGGGGATAGTTGATGAGCTGATTTTTGAATTGGCAAATGGAAGGGTAGGGTGCCTTTGATGGGAGGCACTCCCCTTCCTGCCTAGCTCTCACGTAGCTTGGACACTCCCGTGCCCCACAATGATGTCAACATGGGTGGGAAGAAGCTTCAACAGGTGCCTCAATATGTGGGCAGATGGATGTCAGGAATGGTCATCTAGGGAATTTTATGATCCACTCCCAGTGCTTTTTAACATGGACAGGCAGCTATTATTACTAGAACCATCCAAAGATTGAGGGAAATTGTGAAAGTTTGTCAAATGGGAGGACTGACACAAAATCAGTAATGGAAAGGGCAGTGGTTCAAATCAAAATGTGACCCCTGTCCAAGCCAGTCAGCCTCTGCTCAGAAAAGAAGATAAAATGGTTAACGAAAATAGAAGTTGCTGGAAAAGCTCAGCAGGTCAGTGAAGCATCTGTGAAGAGAAATCAAACTTAAAATTTGGGGCACTTCCTCAAGGACCTGAAATATTAACGCTGATTTCTTTTCACGAATGCTAGACCTGATGAGCTTTTCCGGCAACTTGTGTTGTTTTACAGCATCTGCAGTGTATTATCAGTTTTTAAAATGGTTAAGATGGATGACATCTCCTCCAAATCAAGGGAAAGATTGCTCATTATCTCAAAGATATTTACAGGACAGGAAGAGGCCATTAGGCCCAACATGTCTGTGCTAGTTAATGGAGATCTGACTACACTAATACCATTTTTCAGCTTTTGACCCAAAGCCCTAAAGGTAATGACAACAAGCGAATATCTAAATACTGCTTACCTGGTTACAGGAGTTTTTAACTCAACCACTGTTTCAGGCAGTGAGTTCCAGATCCCTGCCACCTTCTGGATGAGAAGGTTTCTTCTCATCTCTTCTTCAACCTGCCTTTCACCTCAAACCTATCCTCTTGGTTATTGATCTCTCGAATAATGGAAATAATGCCCTCTTATCTACGACCTTCACAATCTTATATACCTCTATCAGGTCCCTTCTAAACCATCACTGCTCCAAGGAAAATAATCCTCACCTACTCAATCTTCCCGGAAAAAGTGAGGTCTGCAGATGCTGGAGATCAGAGCTGAAAATGTGTTGCTGGTTAAAGCGCAGCAGGTCAGGCAGTATCCAAGGAACAGGAAATTCGACGTTTCGGGCATAAGCCCTTCATCAGGAGTCCTGATAAAGGCTAATGCCCGATATGTCAAATTTCCTGTTCCTTGGATGCTGCATGACCTGCTGCGCTTTAACCAGCAACACATTTTCAGTACTCAATCTTCCCTCCTTGCTCAGACCCTCCAGGAAGTATCCTGCTGTTCCAGAAAAATTAAAAGATGATCACTTGTCGATTCCCTGCATTTGAATCCTCCAGGAACAAAAATTCTTCAGCAATCCCCTGAGGCACTTGTGCTTAATTTCTCATCTTCTGATACCATGAGATGCCTCAGCAGCCCTTCCAGAACCGGTATTGGGGGTGAAACAGATTGAAGATTCCTCATGGGAATGAATCCATATGTGGTGGGAATTTTCAAATCTTCCTGGTGACAGCAGCAGGACAGTTGTGGGAACAAGTGTCAAGAGACATGAGATTTGTTAGCTGACCTTGTCATGAGTACAGAGAGACATAGCAGGCTGGGACAATAACAATCATTTAAAAAGAACTGGGACTTTTATTTAGTGCAACAGTGAAAAGCACTCAGTTTGTGAATAAAATGCATGCACAAGGCGAGTGAATCTAAAAATACAAAAGCCAAGTTTTGTTTTTTGCAAAACGTGTCATGTTTTGACACAGGGAGTGGTTGAGATCGCAGGAAGAGACAGAGATCATTGCATCTTTTATGTGGAAGGGAGAATTGGCCGAAACCTTTTATTTGTGGCACCATGGAAAGAGACCAGAGCACAGAGTGTAGCTTTGCACTGTTGCAGGGCAGTGGATTTAAGGGTGAATTGATACAGGACTGGAAAAGAGCAGAACAGAATGTTAGTTTTTGATTACTACAGAACAAAGGATTTGATATAGCTCCGGGATTAGCACTGCTGCCCACAGTGTCATAGACTCAGGTCCACCCTCAAGTGACTGTGTGGAATTTGCACATTCTCCCTGTGTCTGCCTAGTTTCCTCCAGGTGCTACGGTTTCCTCCCATAGTCCAAAGATGTGCAGGTTAGGTGGATTGGCCATGCTAAATTGCCCATAGTGTCTACAGATGTGTACATAAGGTGGATTACATGGTAAATGCAGGGTTACAGGGATAGGGCAGGTCTATGTGGGATGCTCTTTGGAGGGTCGGTGTGGACTCATGGGTCACATGGCCTGCTTCCACACTGTAGGGATTCGATGATTAATTCTGGATTGCTGTAACAGAAAGCCAACACAGATGTGATCAGTCGAACGGTCTTTTTCTATGTTCTATTCTCTTGAAGTTCTTTTTAAATCTTATATTATTTTCCTAATTTTGTCACACTTGCCAGTTCGTTTGAGATTTCCTTTTCACTTTGCCCCACTTTGAATTCAGAATGACATAATTTATCAACAAACACAGTTATTCGTGGACTGTTAGTTCACAGCTTTCCCTAATAACTAACTTTGATTTCATGTTATTCATGCTAGCAATTGGTTATCTTGAGAACCCTTCTTAGAATCTCTGTTTTAGTAATGCATAGTTAACGAAGTGCAATAATTTCAAAACCTCCCGGTATATGCATCTGTCATCTATTGTGATGCTGTCCCTCAGGGCAATTTGTCATACTGTTAAAATGTTCTTCACCTTGAGAGTATCTAACTTCTTGAAGCTACTTTTGAAGTACAGCTCCCTGCATCCTGATTGGTTGAGCTGTATGGTGAATGTTAATTGTGTAAGCTGTATTAATTTTCTTTCCATGCTGCAAAATAGAAGTTGATTGCACGGGACACGGCGTATTGTCAGGCTGTTATACTGCAGGCCATAATGGTGGGTGAAACTAGAACTAGGGGGCATAGCCTTAAAATAAAGGGGAGCAGATTTAGGACTGAGTTGAGGAGGAACTTCTCCCAAAGGGCTGTAAATCTGTGGAAGTCCCTGCTCCATGAAACAGTTGAGGCTACCTTGTTAAATGTTTTTAAGGCAAAGATTGTTTTTTGAATAGTAAAGAAATTAAGGGTTATAGTGCACAGGCAGCTATGTGGAGCTGAGTCCACAATAAAATGAGCCATCATCTTACTGAATGGTGGAGCAGACTCACTTCTGCTCCTATTTCCTAAGTTCTTATAATGCATGTAGTGCCTACAATACGAGATACTGACAGTAGCACTGCTGAAGACAAGGGCTCCCCAGTCAGGTGCATCTCCAAATCACAGAACTATTACAGTGGAGTAGGAGGCCATTTGATCTATCTTTTTTAGATTAGATTACTTACAGTGTGGAAACAGGCCTTTTGGCCCAAGTCCACACCGACCCACCGAAGCGCAACCCACCCATACCCCTACATTTACCCCTTATCTAACACTACGGGCAATTTAGCTTGGCCAATTCACCTGACCCGCACATCTTTGGACTATGGGAGGAAACCGGAGTATCTGGAGGAAACCCACGCAGACACGGGGAGAATGTACAAACTCCACACAGTCAGTCACCTGAGGCGGGAACTGAACCTGGGTCTCTGGCGCTGTGAGGCAGCAGTGCTAACCACCGTGCCACCCATAATCTGTATGTACCAGATCATCCAATGAGCAACATTACCTACCGCCATTCTCCTGCTTTGTTCTATGCCTTTGTGTAATATCTACATGCAAGTAATCATCCAATGCTCTCTCAAGTGCCTCAGCTCAATCTGCTTCTACCACATTTCCAGAAAATCCGTTCCCTTAACTACTCACTGTGTGAATTTTTTTTTTCTCTCACTTCACCCTTGCTTCATTTCCACATCTCTTTCAACCTGTGTCCTCTCATTCATGGTCCTCTTAAGAGCAGGAGCAGCTTCTACTTATCTATTATATGCAGCCTCCTCATGACGTTGAAAGCCTCTGTCAAATTTCCTCTCAGCCTTCTCTCCAAGGAGAATTGTCCTAACCTATCATCATAACTGACATTTCTTATTCCTGGAACTATTCTTGTAAATCACTTACTTGTACTCTTTCACATCTCTCCTATGACATGACAACCAGCTGAGGTCCTACAAGTGACTTATACAAGTTCACGTCACCACCTTGCTCTTATACTGTATGCTGCTGTTAATAATGCTGAAGACACTCTGTGCTTTACTAACTGCTGTCACCACCTATCCCACCATCTTCAATGATCTGTATGCAAATGCATCCAGGTCCCTCTGTTCCAGCTTTCCCTTGAGAATTGTACTCCTATTTTTTTGTGAGGAATAGAGTGACAAAGGAAAGAGAAAGTCACTTGGGCCACTCATTCGCCAGCTTCTTATAACCATTGTGTGTCACAGCAATAGCCTGCATTTATTACCCAACCCTGAGATATAACTGCATAGCTATCCATCCCATTTCAGTTTTCAATTAAGAGTCAAACACCTGGTGTGATGCTGGAGTCACGTATGGGTCAGTTTGGATAATGACAGATACACTCTCCACAAGTTGGGACATTAGTGAATCAGTTGAGTCTTCACAACAATCACAAATGTTTGTGCATACCTCTACTGGTGCTAGGTTTTAAATTACCTTTTTAATAAACTGAGTGTAAATTTTCAAATCCCTACATTAGCAAAAACAGGCTATTCAGCTATTCAGAGGCAATAGGGTCAATGGTAACTTTGTGGCAATAGTGTTAACCAGATAGTATTGAATTAGGTGACTGTTAGAAAGACTTTTTGAATGCAACCAGTTTGAACATCTTATGCCACATCTTTAGGGCACAAAACCCTGTTAGCTGCCTGTTTTAAAAATACACAGCATGTCTGATTGTCAGTGATATATAATCAGTGATCAAATTGAATATTGATCAATTTATGCCATTGGTAAAGGTTAATAATGCCTCCCAGTGTGGGCTGCATTAAAACTGGCACAAGGAAAAAGAGAAAATAAGATCTAGTGAAATATGGGCTCTCCTCAAATTTCAATTTAATTTTATTTGTGAATTTTAATATTGTGAATACCAAATGAGCCATTTTACTTGGCAATACTGCCAGGCGGGTGTGATCTGCCAATAGTTTCCACATGATGCCAGTTTAATCACGGAATCATGGGCGGTGTGTGTCCAAATGACTGATTTATGCCATCGAGCAGCTGTAGACAGTAGTCATCCTGTTTATTGAGATCAGGTTATGCTAGTGGCTTTCTGGAATAGAAGGTTCAATATAATCCTTCATTAGCTTTATCTCTGACCACCTGCATCTGTATGCACCCTATCTTCAGTTCTCAGGAAAGTATCATTTTCAGAGCATCAATTAATTGCCTCTTCCAAAGAGCAAATTCAGTAATTTCGTAGATCTGGTTAAGGATCAGTGTAGGATTTAGAATGTATCCTCCTCAATCTTTTTAGAAGTAAGATAGTGTGAAAATGTGTTCCTTCTATTTATGGCATAGACATTATTAGCAAACACTTGCAAATGAGTCTGATCATCCACCGAGGAAACCCAGTGTCACTGGTCATGTGACCTCAGTTCTGTTGGTCTTGGTGTGGTTGATGAGCCAATCCTAGAGCCACACCTCTGAATACACATTTAGAAGGTATTTTCGAAAGGTGGGACTGGTCCTTGGCCTTGCGATCATTGGCATTCCTTTCTCCAGTTCCTTCCCAGACTTCCTCTTGCCAAGGCGTGTTCTCAAAGAATTGTGTCACCTCAACAGAAGGTTCTTCTAAACCGGTTTCTTCTGAACAAAGGTCTCCCATGCATCCACCTCTGTGCTGCGGTTTTTTTTAAAGAAGCTTTTGTGGAGTCTTTGAAATGCTTCCTTAGCACTCCTCTCATTTGAACTCCCTTGAGCTGGGTGAAGATGTTTTGCTTTGGCAGTTGGAACTCTGGTATCTTAGACATGTGGCTGGCCCAGGAGATTTGGTTTCGGATGATTATGTCCTTGATGCTAATGGTGTTGGCTGCTTCGAGGGCACTAATATTAGTATGCCTGTCCTCCGAGTTGATGCGGCGGATCCTTCTCAAACAGCATTGATGGTGTTTCCCAAGGTCCTTCAGATGCATTATCCATGTTTCGGAGCTGTGTAGAAGAATCAGGACAACTGTCTTACTCACAAGGACCTTGGGTATCAGCATGAATATCATGGTCATTGAAGATTCTCATCCTCAGGTGTCCAAACTGGCACAGAATTGAAACAGTACCAGAAACTGAACGGGACTGCCTGAGGCTCCTTTGAATTACAGGTTACAGTGCAGAAAGAGGTCATTTGGTAAGAGCAATTCATCAGTTCCCCTGCCAATGAGCATTCTCTCTAGGTAATTAACCAATTCATGCTTCAACACCATGATTGAACCTTTCTCCAACACTAAGGTGATGCATTCCAGATTCTAACCCTTGATTGTGTAACACACTGTGGGTGGCACGGTGGCACAGTGGTTAGCACTGCTGCCTCACAGCGCCAGAGACGCGGATTCAATTCCTACCTCAGATGACTGTGTGGAGTTTGCACGTTCTCCCCGTGTCAGCATGCGTTTCCTCCAGGTACTCCGGTTTCCTCCCACAGTCCAAAGATGTGCGGGTCAGGTGAATTGGCATGCTAAATTGCCTGTATTGTTAGATAAGGGTAAATGTAGGGGTATGGGTGGGTTGCGTTTCGGCGGGTCGGTGTGGACTTGTTGGGCTGAAGGGCCTGTTTCCACACTGTAAGTAATCTAACTTGTCCTCATTTGGTTCTTCTGACTGTCATCAATCTGTGCCCTTTAGATCTTGAACTCTCTACTAACAGAAACAGTCTCTCCCTGTCGACTTTGTCCAGCGCCCACCTTGAACCCGTCAAACAAATCTTCTCTCAATCTTTTCTTTTGTCAGTAGAACATTCACAGCTTCTCCAAAGGAGCAAACTGTCAAAGGAAATAGTCACAGCCCCAACACCTAAAATCTTCAAACTCATCTTTGCACTCTTGCCATTGATGAGCTTTCATTTTCAGGCTGTACTTCACTATGTTACACCTGCCTTAGAAACTATTTGTACATGTGGGTAAATATGGGTATTAGTCTTTAATGCCCACGTAACTAAAGCAGATGTAGAATTTAACAATGTAACCATTCTTCACCCCAGGATTCATTCTTATAAATATTTTCCAAACTTTCTCGAAAACCCTCAGCTTGTGCCTAAAGTTTGTTTTACAGAAATAAATGCAATATTCCAATTGAGGCTGAAGCAATATTTTATTAATGTTCACCAGACTTTGAAAAGATAGATATTGCGTTAAAAACAAAGGTTAAGATTCTGTGTCGCTGTTAATCATTTTATCATTTTTTCAACTGCTCTACCCCAGTGAGTTTTGTTTTATTCATTCAGGTGACGTAGGTGTCACTGGCTGGGCCAACATTTATTGCCCATTCCTAATTATACAGAGGGCAATTGTGAGTCAACCAAATTGCTGTGGGTCTGGAGTAGCTTGTAAGCCAGACCAGGTGAGGATGGCAGATTTCCATCCCAGTGAACACCAGATGGTTTTTACTGTCAAACTGAAGGATTCATCATCATCATTAGAATCATACTTCCGGATTTTTACTAAATTCAGATTCCACCATCTGCTGCAGTGGGATTCAAGTCTGGGTCCTCAGAGTTGAATACATATCCCCATGTATATTTGCTCCGCCAGCCCCATTAGAATCGCTCCCTCTAATTTAAATTGCTTTTCTTTGGTCTTCGTTCCAAAATATATCACTGTTCACCATATTAAATTTCAGCTGCTATGGGTTCTGCCTATCCCACCAGCCAATATATGTTCTGGATATAGATTTGCTCGCTGAGCTGGAAGGTTCATTTTCAGACATTTCGTCACCATACTAGATAACATCTTCAATGAGTCTCCGGACAAAGTGCTGCTGATGATTCCTGCTTTCTATTTATATGTTTAGGTTTCTTTGGGTTGGTGATGTCATTTCCTGTTTTTTTTCTCAGTGGGTGGTAAATCGGATCCAGGTCAATGTATTTGTTTATAGAGTTCCGGTTGGAATGCCATGCTTCTAGGAAGTGCGTGTCTCTGTTTGGCTTGTCCTAGGATGGATGTGTTGTCTCAGTAAATGTGGTGTCCTTTCTCATCCGTATGTAAGGATACTATTGAGAGAGGGTCATGTCGTTTTGTGGCTAGTTGATGTTCATGTATCCTGGTGGCTAGCTTTCTGCCTGTTTGTCCAGTGTAGTGTTTGTTACAGTTCTTGCACGGTATTTTGTAAATGACATTAGTTTTGCTTGTTGTCTTGGGTGTTATAAGTATCTATATCCTTACTAATAGCCTTACATACAGATGAGGAAGGACACCACTTCAACTGGGACAAAACATTCATTCTAGGACAAGCCCAACAGAGACACGCATGAGAATTCCTAGAAGCATGGCATTCCAACCGGAACTCTATCAACAAACATATTGACTTGGACCCAATTTACCCCCCCCGAGAAAATGAACAGAAAATGACATCACCACAGGAAATGACATCACTAAGCCAAATAAACCCAAACACATAATTAGAAAGCTGGAATCATCAGCAGTGCTTCATCTTGAAGCTCACTGAAGATGTTACCTAGTATGGTAACAAAACATCTGGAAATGAACCTTCCAGCTCAGCGAGCAAACCTTCATCCAGAACCTCAACCTGAGCTACAAATCTACTCAAAACGTACTAATCAATGGTCTCTTGAAGTCTCTCTCTTTCTCTGTCCTTCTCACAGTTCATAACACTTCTAAGTCTCTTACCGTCAGTAAACTTAAATTGTGCTCAGTTCTCTGGAGGCTAGGTCATTAATATTAGATCAAGGAAAGCAATGGTCCATAGAATCCCTACAATGTGGAAGCAGGCCATTTTGGTCCATCAAGTCCACACCGACATCTTCAAAGAGTATCCCACCCAAAATCCCCTACCCTATTCCAGGAACCTTGCATTTCCCATGGCTAATCCACCCAGTCTGGACCTTCCTGAACACTGTGGGCAATTTAACATGGCCAATCCAATTAACCTGAACATCTTTAGACTGTGGGAGGAAACCAAAGCACATGGAGGAAACACACACTGACACAGGGAGAATGTGCAAGCTCCACATAGTTACCCGAGGATGGAGTTGAACCCAGGTCCCTGGTGCTGTGAGGCAGCAGTGCTAACCACTGAACCACCAAGCTATCCTCCAAAACAAAATAAATCCATTCACAAACTTGCTTTATTTTCTATTACTCAGCTGATACTGTATCCATGCTGCCACAGTCCCTTCTGTTTCTGGGAGGGTCTGAGATACCAGGGCGGTCTGATAATGTGATTGTCCACTATCCTTCCAGCACTCTTCCAGGGCACAGCAATCGGTGCTGCCACATTCCATCTCCTCCTGGCTGTGAGCAATCGAAAAGGTTGCCAGTATCTCTCTGAAGCTATTCCAGGAACCAGAAGATGCATGGCAGCCAGAAATGTGGTGACATTTTGTGTGTTTTTTTTTCAGTCATGATTCACAACAAGAATGGGTTTGATTCTGTGGCTCCCAGCGCTCCAGCTAATTACAGAAGTTTGTTTTACTTGAAGACATTCTGTAATATAAACATGTTATTAGTTTTCTAGAACTAAGATACAGAGGAACCAGCTGTGTGCTAAATGACCCAGTTTATGACAAGCTGCTTCAGAGCTGTATTAATACGTAAGACGTCATTGGCCAAACGAACCATATTTCAATGTCTTAGCAATGGGACAACCTTTAGCAAAACCCCTGTACTTTCTTTCTTTTCATTAACTCATGGATGGAATTTTCTGTTTGTTTCCATTTTATCCGGAATCAGTGATATGTTATTGGAGAATTAGATTGACCTCTTTTCTTGGGTGAGGACTTCAGGAGTCACTTGGGGAATCAAGATGGTGAAGAGTTGTGTAAGATGACGGAAGATGAAGATTAGGAGGTTGAACTGGAGACTTGTAAATGGAGAGGTGGTGAGGAGCCATAGAGGAGGGTCGTTACATTTTTTTCTCTTGTTTAATTTACCTCCCATTTTCTTCCTTTCCAATGACATCAGCTGAAATGACACTTTTCTGTGCTAATATAAAGCATGAGAGCTTAAGAAGGCCATTCAGCCCATCAAATATTGTGTGCAATTCTGGTCTCCATCCTGTAGAAAGGATGTTGTGAAACTTGAAAGGGTTCAGAAAAGATTTACAAGGATGTTGCCAGGGTTGGAGGATTTGAACTATAGAAAGAGAGGCTGAATAGGTTAGGGCTACTTTACCTGGAGTGTCAGAGGCTGAGGGGTGACCTCATAGAGGTTTATAAAATCATGAAGGACATGGATAGGGTAAATAGATCTGGTCTTTTCCCTGGGGTGGGGAAGTCCAGAACTAGATGGCATAGGTTTAAGGTGAGAGGGGAAAGATTTGAAAGAGACCTAACATGCAACTTTTTCACATAGATGATGGTGCATGCATGGAATGAGCTGCCAGAGAAAATGGTGGAGGCTGGTACAATTGCTACATTTAAAAGGCATCTAGATGGGTATATGAATAGGAAGGGTTTATGGGCCAAGTGCTAGCAATTGGGACTAGATTAATTTAAGATATCTAATCGGCTTCGATAAGTTGGACCGAAGGGTCTGTTTCCATTCCGTACCGCTCTGTGACTCTCTAAGTCTGCTGCTCTATTCAATGAGATCTGGTATGTTGTATTTAAAAAGGGGACGTTGTTAGGAATGGGCCTTGTTGGGGCCATAGCTTGACAAAAATGTTAAACTTCAGATCTATATATTGTAACATATTTTTGATTAGTCCTCAGAATGTTGTCAAGACTATCCTTTCTTGCCCATCCTTAGTTACAATTGAAAGTTAGTGTTAAACTCACTGGCATTAATGCTCAATCTTTCACACGGAAGTTAAGAGGCAACTGAATTGGTGTGTGATTGGAGTCACATGTAGGCCAAATTGGATAATGAACACAAGTTTCCTTCCCTGAAGGACACTGATAACTTCAAATAGCAATCCAAAATGTGGGCACTTTTATTGATGCCAACTTCTTATTTCCAGCATTTATAAAACAGAATTCAAATTCTCAAGCTGTCATGGTGGAATTTAAAACCACATTCTTTGGATCATTTGGTCTGGTAACTATGAGGCCTGAGCAATTATCTCAATGCGGTGACTGGCAAAAATGTTGATAATTCATTGTTTTTCAACCAATTGGGAGTTAGGTTGACCAAACTAACCCAAACATATCTCAACTGGTAGTTCTGAATTCCTTCAGAAAATTTCATGTTGAATTCTATTGAAACCCAAGAATTCCCTTTTTTAACAGAATTGCTATACTGTTCCCGTAGGTGAATGATGAAGTCTTTCTGTCTGAGAAGGCAGGGTTGCTGTTTGTCCTGGTCGACGCCTGTTCTGGAGACATTTTGAGCAGGCAGTATTTTGACACAGCCCATACTCTGCAGGTAGCTGACTCCATTGCTAATTACATCCAGGCAACCATTCGAGAAAGGTAAGCAGATGGCCACTAATCTACTTTCCATAAACTGCCAACTGTCTTTGTGAAAACAGCTGTGATGATTCGGACAGATTGACAAATTATTTCTAGTCTACTAAGACAGGGTCTGAGTTGAATTGCATAACAAGGATAATACTTTTAAAAAAAACATGTATGCACTAAAAGCACTGAGTCTGAGGTACTGGAAGATGTGGCAAGACTGTTTATGCTTCTGTACATAGGAACTAAAATAGCTCTGTCTTATTGTCTGACTATAGCATGCAAGGCATTCTACTGGGGCCTGGGATTTTGAACAGATCAGGAAAATCATAAGAAGGAAACAAAACAAGCTTTTCTTTCAGAAAAGCAGACTCAACAAACATCTTATAAGTACCAAAAAGTATCTAAACTGTTTGCTGTTAACAAAACACTTGGCTTCATGCAGAAATAGAATGTATAATTATGTCAAATATTGGAAACCTCAAGATTATGAAACTGAGTTTTGTGTTAATTAAAGGACCTATCAGTTCCCTCATTCCTGTGTTTTTGACTTGAGGACAACTAAAGGAGAAATGGAATTGCTCTATGTTTAGCATCAAGGCAATGGTTAGACCATCATTGGATTAGCTAAGCCTCTGCTCTCATAGCTGGCTGTCAAAGCACTTCCATAATGTAGTTTTAATCTGATGCTGACTGTGAAAGGTCTGTGTTGCAGGGAAAAGCTATAAATCCTAGCCTTTCTCAACCCTGAAAGATGCAAAATGAGAGAGTGTATTGCAGAGATTTATGAGACACGTGGTGGTCCAGGGATAGCAATATATTGAAATGAACCAAATGATCCCAGTGGAAGAAACTGATGCACAAGATTTGTTTGTTTTATGACTTTTGCTTTTACTTTATAATTAAACCAAAATCAGCATATTAATCTTGAATTAACAGATATTGTATCTGATAAAATTGATAATTTATACTTTATGTTGTTGATGATACATCAAATGTGATAGATTTCATGGATTTTCTGTCAGTTCCATTGACAAATGTATTCAGCATCTTGTTCAGTCAGAAAATCCTTCGAAACTCTCTTTACCTCAGGTAGGGTTCCACTCTCCAGCACTGTCCAGGCTTTGACTTCCCTAACTCCACCCGCAACACCCCCAGGCCTCCCCCAAACCAAAACCCCATAGCCGCCAGCCTGAATCCACTTACCTGGTCTTCAGTAAAATGGCCAGTTCTTGTTAATTTGTTTCTTCAAAGTAACTGAAACAGAGACAGTAATTTCCCTTTTCTGAAGCTGCTAAATCCAGCCTTTAGATTGTCTTTGTTGCACTCACATGCACCTGCAACCCAGCCTGTACCGCTGTGTTACTGAACTCTGACCTCTGAGGGCTCTATTTTCTATTTGATTTCAATCAGCATCTGCTTCCCTAATAATCTGAAATTAAATCTCATTTCTCAGATGTATTTGGAGCGGAATCTTATAGGGGTCTGAGCAATGTGGGCTATGATAAGGCAAAATCAAATTAACTTTGTTGTTAGGACCATCTCTCCTTGGAAGCTGCAAACGCCACCTTGTGTTTGATGTTGTATTGTGTGAAAGGACAGAAGGTTTGCCTTACCTTGATCAGGATGGAAGGCATCCTATTGGCCTTACAATGGTTAAAGCATTCCATCTCCTTAGTGACATTTACCATATTATTGTGAGGTACTCTTGTGTCTCAGTGGTAGGGTCCCTATCCTTGTCCAGGCAGCTTGGGTTCAAGTCCCACCTGCTCTAGTGGTGTGTAATAACATCTCTGAACTGGTTGACTAGAAAGATAGATTAATTTTAAAAAAGTTCTTTATGCCGAGATTCTCACAAAGTAGTTGAGGAATTGCCTATGATGGGGATTATCATTTGTTAAACACCACGTTGATGACCCAACTCACCTCATTAATATTCAGCCTCCTCTGTTACCAAACTGAACAAACAAGCTCAACATTTGGAAAAGCAGCAGGGGGGAACCTGACAAGTTCAGCTCATCGCTTTGCTCTGACTGACCCCATTGTTGCCTATGACCATCCAGCACCTGCAAATGCTTCCTGACTATTGTGGCTCCTCTCTAATGCACTGCTAGGTCACTGAGGAAGCACAGGCTCATGTTGCAGGGTGCACTGGCAGTATGGAAGGCTGCTTCAAGGGCACATTGAACAGGCACAGACACCAAGGTGACTGCATGGACCAGGCTGCACCTGATGAAGAGCTTATTCCCAAAACGTCAATGCTCCTGCTCCTCCAGCCTGACCTGCTGTGCTTTTGCATCACCACACTCTTGACTCTAATCTCCAGCATCTGCAGTCCTCACTTTCGCCAGGCTGCACTGGACAGAGTGCTGCGTCTTCCTGACATGCTGTGCTCTGCACTATCAGAAGAGGCAGCGAGCGAATGTGATAGGCACTGAGGAACTGGGAGAATGGGAGTAGTCTTCCAAGGAGAGGGATGGGGAGGAGAAAGCTCTCCTTGACCACAACTGAGTTCAGGAAAGTCGGGTGCTCCAGGCTTATTGACACCCACTTCCAGTCGATGACGGCTGGGTGCAGCAGACAACCCTACTGTAAAATTGCATCCTGACTCACCAAAGCTTGTCCACCATCTACAAGGACAAGTCAGGAGTGTGAAGTAATACTCCCCACTTGCCTGAATGACTGCAGCCCCATAACAACACTAAAGAAGCTTGACCCCATCCATGACAAAGCAGTCCACTTGATTGGCACCACATGCCCAAGCATCCACTCCCTCCACCACTGATACTCAGTAGCAGCAGTGTGTGCTATCTCAAGATCTACTGCAGAAAATCACCAAACATCATTAGATGCACCTTCCAAACCCATGATTACTTCCATCTAGCAGGACAGGGAAACAGATACATGGGAAGACCACCCCCCTGCAAGTTCCCCTCCAAGCCACACACCATCCTGATTTGGAAATATATAACAGTTCCTTCAGTGTCACTGGGTTAAAATCTTTGAATTCCCTCACTAAGGGCATTGAGGGTCAGCCTACAGCATATGGACTGCAGCGGTTCAAGAAGGCAGTTCACCATCACCTTTTGAAGAGCAACTAGGGACAGACAATAAGTGCTGACCCAGTCAGTGATATCCTCATCCCATGAGGCAATAAACAAAAATTGTCACACAATGAGATCAACATCTGGAATAGTCTGCAAGGTAGAGCATTGAAGGCCAAAAACTCTGGAATCATTTGATATTGTGACGGGAAGAAATGAGCGAACATTTCTATGGAGGATTAAATGTCCGTTCTTGTCTATAATGAGCTTGGTTAATCCCTGACTCCAAACGCTCCTTCCTTCATTTCTTTCTTCCTTTAGGAGAGTGAGCTGACCATATCATGTATGACTTAAATTACACAATGATATAACAGTAATCCACGATATAAAACTCAAAACCTGGTTCCCATTTCACTCTGGTCTCTCACTTTCCAAACCCAATCCCCAGATTTTTCATCCTTCCCACTTCTACAAATCTTCTCATTTTCTCACATCCTTTGTTCTTTATTTGTAATTCTATTACTTAACCAAGATAATCATTTAAATCATCCAGAATTTAGTCCATTGTTATCTATGCTTTATATATCTGGCTATTACCCCACTGTCCTCCCATTTTGTTTCCTAATTCTATTGATTCACTAGTTCAACTCTTTAGTCCGAAATAGGATATGAATTCATGATGTTGATTCTGTGATGTTTTGCCTAATGCTGATGTGCTTCCAGCTCTTCCCGTTTTTGTGTAAGAGATCTGCATTGGGAAATGTTTCCTCTCCAGGACCTTGTACAGAATCTTGCCATTTAAGATGCATATCCTTTTACTGCTGTTTCCCAAAATGTGCTTGTTCATGTTCCTCAGCATTCAGCTGCAGCTGATACTTGGTTCCCCATCCCTACCCCACTGTATCCTCTTGTATTCTTTCCTGTGCGCTGCCATGCTCCCTTTGGTATCGAAGTTTGCTCTTAAAACCATTTGTTTTGTGCCTCTATTCAAGGCATTTGTACAAATAGAAAAATAGTTGTCTCAGGATAGATTCCTGGAGTATGACATCAGTACATTGCCAAACTGAGAAGCACCCATTTTCTTTGGTTCTGAATCAACTGTTTAAGAGGTTTCATTCTTTCCACGTATGGTGTCAGATATTACGAGGGAGCATAGCTTTAAATTAAGGGGTGGTAGGTATAGGACCAATGTTAGGGGTAGATTCTTTATTCAGCGAGTCGTGAGTTCATGGAATGTCCTGCCAGTAACAGTGGTGGACTCTCCCTCTTTATGGGATTTTAAACGGGCATTGGATAGGCATATGGAGGAAAAGTGGGCTAGTGTAGGTTAGGTGGGCTTAGATCGGCGCAACATCGAGGGCCGAAGGGCCTGTACTGCGCTGTATTTTTCTATGCTCTATGTTCTATTCTCATCAAAGCCTTAACATTTGTATCTAGTTTGTGGTAAAATATTCAGTTCTTGCTGATAATCCAAATATAGTGAGTCACCCTTTTACCTATGCACTCACGTGTGTTGGACAAACACTATTATTTTAGATAAATTCCCAATTTATTTAAAGCATCCTCAGGATGTTTTATAAATGTGTTAACAATAAACTGTCATCATCTCTCTCAATGCTTTCATCTTCTGTTAATGTTTCTGTTGTTTTGCAGGTCAATTGCTCTCGTCTGTTCAAGAGGAGACTCAGGCTGGGCATTAAATTATGTATCTTCAGCTTTTCTGAGGCTAGGTGCTGCAAAACCAATCAACTTTTTCAAAGAAGGTGATGCTTTAGATTGTGCTGAATCTCCATTCTTGTTTTTCAAATTAACAATATGTGTTTGAAATGTTCTTGAATTAATTACTGAATATGGAGAACACATTATTACTGATGAATCATCAGTACCTAATATATCTGTGTGAAGACTGTATCTGGTATTTAAAAGATGGTTAGAGGTGTATTGGGAAATATGAGTTGTTTGTGGAAGGATTAGCTGGATGAACTGAAAGGGGATCTTTAGCTGATTTTCTTCAGTTGGATGATCTGAACAATTATTCATCTTTCCTGGACTATCCACCATAGATGAATCTGTCCATGGCACTATTGATGGAATGACCACTTCACAATCCTTCTGGAGACAAAATTGAATCTTCACACAGGCCATCTTCATTATCAGCCTCCACTACAGTACCAAATGGAATAAATTCTGAATAGCCCAAGACTGGCCATCTAAGAGGTGTTGTGAGTTGCCAGCAGCAGCAGAATTGTATTTCATCGCAATCTGTGAACTTTACACTGCTACTAACATCAAGCCTAAGGATCCAATCTCGGCGGGGGGAGGGGGTGGGTAGGAGAGCAAGGCAGGAACAGAATCAGGCAAACCTTAAGGATGCTAACTTGGTGAGGTTAAGCACAAAACTACTTGCATGTTAAGCAGCAGAAGCAACAAACTGTTCACAGAGCTAAGCAATAAATCTGATCGAAACTCTATAGTCTTGCCATATCAAGTTGTACATGATGGTGGATAATTGAATTATTAACTGGAGGCTGATGCTCCACAAATATCATGACATGAAGGTGCTGCTGTTGGACTGGGGTGGACAAAGTCAGAAGTCACCCGACACTAGGTTACAGTCCAGCAGACTTATTTGAAATCACAAGCTTTTGCGATGCCAGTCTGATCCTGTTGGTCTATAACCTGATGTTATGTGACATGTTCGTTGATGGGAGTGCAAAAGACGAAGTTGATGCATTTGTAACCGTGTTCGATCAGAAGTGCCAAGTTGCTGATCCATCTCAGCCTCCTCCTGAGGTCGTCATGATCACTGATGCCAGTTTTCAACCATTTCATTTCTCTCCACATGATATCAAGAAACTGTTGAATGCACTTAATACTGCATTAGCCAAGTGCTCCAACAATAATTCAGCAATAGTACTGAAGACTTGTGCAGACAGAGGGTCAGAACTGGGGATCTTTGCTGATGAATGTGCAGTGCTCAACATCATTCACACTGAATTAGCCATGTCCATAGGCAGCTAGATCTGGACAGCATTTAACTTTGGGCTGATAAGTGACAAGTAACATTCATACAACACAAGTGCAGGCAATGAACATCTAAATAAAGAAACAAACCATCTTCTCCTGTCATTTTCTTTGGCATTGTCATCATGTAATGCTCTACCATCAACATCCTAGAGATTACCATTGACTGGAAACTGAATTGGACCAGCATGTATTAATAACTTGATGAAGAAAGTGACTGTACTATAGTCAGGTTTGTGGATAAAATAGGTGGGAAACCAAGTGGTGAGGATGACACAGAATCTGCAGAGGAATATAAGCTGGTTAAGTGTCGGCAAACATGTGGTAGATGGAAAAGAATGAGTGAAGTTGTGCACTTTGGCAAGAAGCTTAACATCAGTTCAAGGAAATAAAGAATGCAGAAAGCCACAGGTCAGAGGAATTTGGGACTCTTCATCCATGAATCATAAAAAAGCGAGCATCCAAGTTCAGTGGTCAATAGAGAAGGCAACTGGAATGTGGGCCTTTATTTCAAACCGAATGGAGTATAAAAGTAGGAAGGTTTCACTAAAATTATACAAAGTGGTAGCCTAACCACAGTTGGAATATGGTGAACAGTTTTGGTCCGTTATCTAAGGAAAGGTATCCTGGGATTGAAGGCTGTCCAGAGAAGGTTCACTCGGTCCACAGGAAGTTGGGTAATTGGATCTGTTTCCATTGGTGTCAAGAAGAATGAGAGGTGACTTTATTGAAGATGTTTGGGGAACCTGAGGAGTATATGCAGTGAGGTTGTTTCCCTTTGTGAGCGAGCCTAGAACCAGAGAGCACCAACTCAGAATAAGGAGTCACACATTTAAGGTAGAGATGAGGATGAATTTCTTCTCTGAGGGTAGTGAATTGTTGGCATTGTTTCCCACAGATGTCTTTTGAGGCTGGGTCATTAAGTATATCCCAAGCTGAGACAGATTTTTAATCAGCCAGGGAATCAAAGATTGTCAGGGAAAGTCAGGAAAGTAGAGTTGAGAAGTGTCGGATCAGCTATGATCTCATTGAGTGGCAGAGCAGATTTGATGGGCTGATTGGTCTCCTTCTGCTCCTAAGTCTTGTGGTCTTATATTAATATTGTGGCTACAAGAGCAGGTCAGAAGCTGAAAATTCTGCAGTGAGTTCCACTGTTCCTGAATCTCCAAAGTTTGTCTATCAGGTACAAAGAACAAGTCAGGAGTGGGATGGAATGCTTCCCATATCCACCCTGACACCATCATCCAAACTTGTGACCTCCACATAGAAAGGCAAGTGCAGCAGATGCTTGGAAACACCACCATGTGCAAGTTACTCTTGAAGACGCACACCATCCTGAAATATATCGCTGTTCCTTCACTGTCACTGGGTCAAAATACTGGAACCTCCTCCCTAACAGCATTGAGGGTGTACCTAATCCACGTGAACTACAGTGATTCGAAAAGGTTGTTCTGAAGAGCAAACAGGCATGGACAGTAAATGCCAGTGGTTCTCCATTCCGTGACTGAATGACGAAACATCCTGCTGTGTGGTGTGAGCTAGTATTCATTCTGGAACCCCGCTGTCACTGATGTGAACTACTATGTTCTACTAAGGAAGTTACGCCTTTTGTTTCTGTAGTGTTTGAAATTATACTGCAGAAAGGAAGTTGCACAGATTTCAAACTATAATCACACAAACCCAGTGTTTGTGTTGAAAATCTTGGCAAGTTTCAAATCAGTCAACAAATTCTAACATCTGTTGATATAGTAACATGCATATTTCCTCCTATGCATTAATAGGATCTGAACATTTTGTTTTGTTTTTAATGGGCAATAAAACAAATGGCTGTTCTCACAAAAATAAATAAGTAAATTCCATGTCATTGGAAGCCTGGTGTATGTAAATTACAGATGCATGCAAAATCTGACAGTTTTGAATCCATTAAGGCTTATAAACATGTCCCTGGGCGTAGATAATCAGCTGGATCAAACACATAACCGGGAGAATTCACTGATTAAAATGCATGGATTGGAAATCAGTCAGACGCCATGTCGGGACTGTAACCTTCCACATCTAAGCTTCCTCTTTGCACTCACTCAGGTAGCACCTGATTGTTTAGTGTGATTCCTCTGGCTTACTACAGCTATAGTGCTAATTTGATATTGTTAACATTGTTAAAATCATTGAGATGAGGAGCTGAACCTTTCAATGAGAAACTGAGTACATTTGGCTGAAACTCTCTGGAGGCGAGACTGTGGTGCTAGAAAGGCACAGCAGATCAGGCAGCATCTGAGGAGCAGGACAATCAATGTTTCAGGCATAAGCCCTTCATCATAAGCTCAACCTGACAAAGGGCTTATGCCCAAAATGTTGATTCTCCTGCTGCTCAGATGCTGCCTGACTTGCTATGCTTTTCCAGCACCACACTCTCAACTCTGATCTCCATCATCTGCAGTCCTCACTGTCTCCTACCTGAAACTCTCTGGAGTTTATGGTTTCCATGGTCAATAGCACCTAAAATGTGGCATCACGGTCATAAGGGAGTGATCAGTTAGGACTGAAATGAGAAGAAATATCCTCACTCAGTAGTTTGTGAATCTCAATCAGAGAAGGTTGAAGATGCTCCATTGTTGAATATATGTAAAGCAAGAACAGACAGACTTTTAATCTTTCAGGGAATTGAGGGATATGGGGAGTAGGCCCAAAAGCCTAAGATCAGCCACAAGTGTGACCGGCTGAATGGACAACTCTTGCTTCTATGTTGTGTTCTTGATGGGAGTGTGGATTTTGTGGTTTGAAAAGTTTTCGGCTATTTTTAATTTGCCTTTTTATATACAGGTTTTTAATTGTTTTTTGCATATTTTTCCAGAAATAGAATTAATGGCTGACATCCAGAAGCATATCACAGAGTGACTAATATCTGTTGATGTTTCTGAGTTGAAGAGTGAAGCTCTGAAATCTGTCAAGTTGGCAGATGAATGCTGTGGTAGGGAAAGGCCAACTTTAGGATGAATGTTCAGATAAGTGGGCTGAATGATCAGCTTCACCGTCACGATAGCTTTTTGAAAATACCCGTTCCTGTTCAGTTGTCACTTATCTGTCTTTGCATTGATGCAGTAAGAATGTCTACCCTCTGCTGGCTAGGCTCCACCAGTGGACCAAGTTTCAGGGTAAGAGGCAGGCAATATGGACTGAGATGAGGAAGGATTTCTTCACTCAGAGGGTTGTAATCCTTTGGATTTTTCTACTTCATACATAAGGTATGTCCAAAATAGATATAATCAATGATATCAAGAGTTATGGGCATATGGTGTTGAGGTAGATGGGTAGCTGGGATCCAAAATGGCAGAGGAGGCTCAAAAGACCGAGTCATAGATTCCCTGCAGTGTGGAGGCACCCACATTGCCCCTCCAAACAGTATCCCATCCAGACCCATCATCCCTACGCTGTAACCCTGCATTTTGCACAACTAATCCACCTAACCTACACTATGGGCAATTTAGCATGGCCAGGCCACCTAACCTGCACATGTTTGGTCTGTGGGAGGAAACTGGAACACCTGGAGGAAACCCATGCAGACACTGGGAGAATGTGGAAACTCCACATAGACAGTTGCTCGAGATGGAATTGAACGAGTGTACCTGCGGTGAGGCAGCAGTGCTAGCCATCATGCTGCCCAATTCTACTTGGAAGTGCATGACGATACAAAAACAACAGTAATCATAGGGTTTTTTTGACAAATATGTGGTCCCTGCTGGAAGCCTTGCCTTCGGGCATGTAAATTGAGAAATCATGGGCATGCTAATGATTTTCCATCAATTGCTGTTGGCAGACAGGGTTCAATCCACTCATGAGAAATTTAACTGTGTATTCGAACCCAGCACTGTTCTGAGTCACCTGTAATGAGAAAGAGCAAAAAATAACCATCTGAGGGTGGAATTGAAACCAGGTTGCTGGCATTCTGAGACAGCAGTGCTAACTACTGAGCCAACCAATGACCAACTTCTTCTCCAGGTTTCCTAAACACACTATTGATCACTATTAAACATTGTATTGTCTGACTTGAGAGCATTTTGATATTATTATTCTGTATAAGTTTCCAACATTTTCCTGTACAGAAACATGCTTAGACCCACTAGAACTGAGAATATTCAGATTCTGTTGTTCAGCCTCCAACATTGTTCATGAAAGTCAGGAATTAATGATAATTTTGTTTTTGATTTTAGGAAGTTTTGCTATGCTGGGATTCAAGAGTCAGCTGAAACCAGCATGGATTAAAATTCGAAGTCACAGTGCTGCTCAGCTAGCTGCCTCCCTGCAGCATTATGTTCCTTTGAAACTGAGTGAATACAGCTGCTCTGGGAAAACAAAGGCGAACCGGAAAGATTTAAAGTTGTTCCAAGACTTGATGTTGTCAAACTAGACTATAACTGCAAACAAGGCAGAGAATCTGTTAAATTGTTGCCACTTTAACTTCTGTATCATTGCTATAAATAAATATATTATGTACAGGAGCAGTGAGTATTTGTCATATCTTTATGGTAAATGAGCTTAATTTAATGGTATGCTAGACAGTAGTGGTGGCTGTGCATTATTATTGGTGTTGTCTTGTTCCTTGCCTCTGTAGATAGAAGACAACTAAATACCATCTATAACATGGTCCAGTTAAAACAGATAAAACTCAACTATTTGACATATACTGCTATACCAAAGAGTGTTCAAGTGCTTGATAATCTTTGAAGGGAAAAGTGTCTGTGATATTCAAAATATAAAACAGATGCAGTTACCAAAGTTTGTTCAGTTTTATGCATTTTTTTCTCCAGAACGTGTTAGAAAAAGTCTAATCTTGTTCATGTGAATATAAGAAATGAAGAAAAATTGAATGGTTATATAGTTCAAGACTTCTAAGTGGTGCTGAAACAGTCCCACAGTCCTCCAAGGATTTATAATGTTGAAATCATGCTGTCGTTCATAGCTTCTGTTCTGTAATAAATGAGGTACAAGCACAGCTGCTTTATTGTATCAACCTTATTAGGTTTGATTTAACCATGGTCTGTACAGACCATACTCTCTCATTTCTTAAAATAGAGACACTTAAAAACTATTTGGATTTAAAGAGCTCCAATAAATTATAATCATGACATATAAAGATTGGGTGTAGCTTACAGTAATGCAGGACCAGGACCAACATAACCTTCATCTATGTAACATTGTACAAAGTACTATCATTAACTTCTTGGGTCGGGAAATTTAATTTGAAGCTTTTCAATCACTTTCTCTATTGCAGTCCTCACTTGCCTATAGTTAGATTTTAGAAAGTTAAAGCTAAAGGAGCTGAGTGAAACACAAAATACCTCTTTATTGCAACAGGACATTAAGGCAAATCAGCTAAGGCCATAAATCAACTGAAGTGTTGACTTAAACTTGCAACTTGCCTCAATGTAAACACACTAAGTTTAATTACAAAAGAGAAGCTTTGTTACTTTATGTGCAAACCAGACAAAGGCTCGCTCAGCGTTCAGTATGACTTTTGATTGGATGTATAGTTCAATGTTTCATTTTTCAACTAACACTTCATGGCATCCTTGATAGCAAATGATTAGCAAACACCCTCATGATTTAGACTTGGTAGGTTCTTGCCTCCATTGAAGCAGTGTAAGAATATGTTTCCCATACTCCTCACTATATATATCATATTTAGATTTGACTTTTTTGTGTTATTTAACAGTGCAGTACTTTGAATGACTTTTGCTTTGGGTTAGACTAAGTGCCAATGTGTCTCATTTGCTAGTTGTAAGGATTAGGATGGAGGGCATTATCATAGTTCCAATCACTATGACCAAAAGGTGAGCTCTCAACTGGAAGCCCATGTGAAAGTACAACAGATCCGAATCATCCAAAATCCTGCTGAAAAGTTGGACTTTAAAACTCTTAGGAAAAAAAATTGCTCTTGGATAATCTATTAACTGTAAGAAAAGGTTTACACATAATCCGTTATACTGTGTTAAAGGCTAATGCGCCATGTAACAGTGATTTGAGTGAGTAGATTAAGAGATGGGGTCTAAAGGTTTCCTTTACTCCTATTTCAGTGACCCAGTTTTTTCAGGGCCAGCGCAGGGTGAAGCTTAACACATTCAAATCTGGCAATGTTGTGTCAGAGGCATTCATTTTTGGCACATTGTAAAATTTTGTCATTTATAATAGCATTTAACCTCGAGCATGCAAAAGTGAAATAGTGCATTCTCGGGGAACCCAATTAAGAGAAAGCGTTAAATAAGAGGTCTGAATTAACGCTTACTTGAATCAGTGCTGTTGAAGTCTGGTCTTTCAGTCTGTCAAGAGTCAAATGGAAATCCATTAATAGAATCCTTCATATTGTATTGTGAACTAACTCTCAGGTTGATTTTTTTTACAGCAAAGTCAAGTTTGAATTTTTACAGTGGTTCCTGAAAGATCGGAAGCTAACTGTTTTATTGCTTGATATTATCTGTTGCCATGTGTATCATTCCAGTGGTGTTTTGAAATGTTTTATAATGTATATCATACTGAATGTCCTGCTTTAGCATTTGATTTCAAAGCAAAATGGTTGATGTTTACTTGTCTTTTAAACCAAAAAAAATTACATTCAAGGTTTAAAATGTTCCTTAAGGTAAACAAATTGTCCCCAACATTGGTGCCTTGTTCCTCAAAACCACAATTTTAAGATTCTCATCCTTGTGTTTATGTCTCTTCGTGGTACCACCCTTTTTTATTTACCACTTCCGTCCTAACACATCCCAAACCATCCCTTCCTCTGATTCTGGCCTGTTGTACAATCCCTTCTCCCTTTGCTGCACAATGGGAACTATGTTTTCAACTGTCTAGGCCGCATACCCTTCTCTTTCCCTAAACCTCACCACTTCTTCCTCTCCTTCTAAGATTACTTGCCACTTTGGATCCGTGTCCAATTTTTTGAAATCTGACCTTGTAAAACACATAAAGATAACTTGCAGCATTAGGGGCACTGGCAGAGATTTCCTGCTTGTGTGCAATCATCAATCTGGACATTTGCACCTAAAATGTTATCATTTGCATTCAAATTAATTTGCACATCACCAAATGCAAAGTCTGCCACAAACTAATGAAATTGTGCAGCATTTTGGCATGTTTTTTTTTTAAAAAGGACTTTACCTTCAAACATATTCTCTCTGATGTATTTGAGTGTACTTACTTGGAAATGTTTCACTCAGGTAGCTGAAGGTAGGGTTCTTGGCCAAAATACGCATTTCAATGTGTCCCATGCACTACTGTGAGCAACTCAATTTTAATAATTGAATGTCACTTTAAAAACTGTACAGAGTAGTTATAATGGTCTTCAGTTTATAGTTGACATATGTGTTTTATGATTATACATGCAATGCCTGGAGGGTTATAGAAGCCAGTTGACTCATATCCTTTGAAAAGTATCTGGATGAACACTTGACACATCTTAACATTCAACCTTATGGGCCGAGTGCTGATAAATGCGATGAGGTCGAAGATCAGGTGTTTCTCACGTTGGTGCAGACTTGATGGCCAAAATGCACTGTATGATTCTATAGCCAAAAGCTTGTTAAAAAGATCCAGTTATTTTTGAGTCTATAAAAAAAAACTAAAGCCATTTCAAAGGCCTGTGAATGGGTAGAATTAGTGGAAATACGTGATTTAACTGAGGCTGTGGCCAGTTATGTGGCCATGGCTACTTTCCAGTGCGGTATTTTCAAACAAGTGCATAAGTACGTGGAGATTTGTGTTACAGCAAATCCAATCTTCCCTTAAATGTCTGGGAACGTTTGTTCTGGTAAGGCCGATTTTCTGTATGTTTGACCCAGAAAAGTACAGCTTTCCAAAGTTTGAAATCACAATGATTGGCAATGCAGCCATGTGCAATCTCAAGCTTTCCACGGTTTGTTCCTAAGGTTCCCGCAGAATTGCACATATGCTATCTACCTCTGAATATTCAAGGACGCTGCTTCAAACACCTCATCAGGAAGAAAGGTCCACAGACTTCTTGTAGAAGCAATTTCTCCCAATCTCTGAAATAAGTCATTTCTTAGTTTGAAATAGTGACCCTGAGTTCTAAACTCTCTCTCAAGAGTAAACATACACTCTGCATGCACCCTGTCACGATCACTCAAGATCTTGTATGTTTCATTTAAATCACCTCTTCTTTTTCTAAACTCTGATGGACACAAGCATAGAATATCCAACCTTTCCTTATAATGCAAACCTCCATCCATTTCAGGTATTGTTTAGTAAATCTCTGAACTGCTTCCAAAGCATTTACATCCTTCCTTAAATAATGAGACAAAACAGTACACAATATTCCAGATGCTGGACTTTCTTTGCAGTCACCATTCTTGTGGGTCACGTCAGGAGAACCACAGAGACTGAATATGGTTTTTAATTCCTTGTTACCATTAGTCTGCGTGTGTCAACAGTTACTAACACTGATAGATCTTGGCATTTTGATGATGAGCAACAGAATTTAAAACAGCCTTTCCCGAATCAACAGGCACAAAATAGCAACTAGACCTCCTGAACTGAGAGAATTGAGGTCCACTCATCCTGTGTAAGTGACTGACCTGTATTTTAAGAGATTGTGGGTCGAGAGTGTGGTGCTGGAAAAACGCTGCAGGTCAGGCAGCATCCGAGGTGCAGGAGGATCGATATTTTGGGCAACCTGATGAAGGGCTTATGCCTGAAACATCGCTTCTCCTGCTTCTCGGATGCTGCCTGACCTGCTGTGCTTTTCTAGCACCACACTCTCGACTCTGATCTCCAGCATCTGCAGTCCTCATTTTCTCCTTTTAAGAGATTGGGCCTTATATTGACTGCTTGTTAATATTGATAGATTCTCGACTGAGGCGAGTCAAAGGCGGCTGACGTGAAAGTAGACCAACAATCAGATCAGCTATAGTTTTATCAAATGACACAGCAGACGTGTGGGGCTCCTTGCTCCTGAGTTGTGTACTAATTTGTCTGTCTTGAATTGCTAAAGGGAAACTGCTCCTTATTTCCAACATAACCAGTAAGTCAATGATCCTCTTGGCTTGACCTCTTTTATTTTTGTGAGTCCCTGTTTCCACCAGGGAATCTGATCACCTCCCCCAACCCTGTGGTCATCAGCATCCTTGGCGGTCCCCTGGTCAAAGTGGCCCTTATTTTGTTTCGGAGGAGTTGGGTTCCTTGTACACATCAGTCTCAGAGCCATATAACAGCACAGCCTTCCACTGTTTCTTCCAGACTCATTTATTCTGATTTCTGTCTTAACTTTGCAATCTGTTTGAGAGTCTCCCGCCTGCAATGGTAAGGTTTTCTATTGCAATATGAGTATTCTGGTCTATCTCTCTGGCGTAAAGACTGACATGAGCATGACCAATTTGAGTGATTAATAGCTCAGTTAATTTGATGGAACTGAGAAGGAAATCTGTTTTTAATTGGATCACTGCTAATGACAATCTATTTCTTAACTTTACTGAGAGCCCTGGAAAATCAGTTGTTTGAGGAATGAATGGAGGATGAATGTAACAGGATCAGGAGTTGAAAGCCTTCTGTATGCAGATGGGTTTTATCTACACACTGTGTAGTGCCATTTAGATATCTAACATTCAGATAATGTCCCTAAAACTGCATTGAACTATGACTGGAGTGTGACCTTCAGGTCCCTTAAGCGAGACTTGACGTTGCAATGTTTTGGGTGAGAGATGAAGATTTCATGTAATGCTTGGACTGTTATTCACAATATGTATTGCTGCTGCCTACACTTCCTGAGATTGGGCCTGAGAATCACTTTCAATGAATGCCTCATAATTTTAAACGTTTTCTTAAATATCAGTATCAATCCATTTTTGTTAGAATTCCAAATATAACCCTCCTCAGTGCAACGTAACATAATTAAAAATCAAATTTCTCATTTAGTAACATATTATTTTTACTTGTTTTTATCCAGATGTTAAGGAGTGAATGATCGACCAGTGACTGGACTCTTCATAATACCTGGAACCAGGTGAAGCACAATGATGATGATGATATCATATCTACTGTATAAAGTTGGGTGGTTCCTAATCCTAAACCTCTCTGCATTATTTGCAGGTATGTGAAGAATTGGAATGGTTGGTATAAGTGGTATTACTTCATTTATGGCCCATAAAAGTTGTATAAATTTGATTCACAATTCCTTACCCCATCATGTAGACAATGTAAGTCTTGGCTGTTACAACAGTGTGACACTGAACAAGTTCTGCACTATCAAATGCACTATCCTTCGGATAAGACCATAAACCCATGGTCTCGCTCGAATCTGTAAGGGATATTAAAATTCCCAGAACAGCATTGAAAGAAAAGCAGTCAGGTTTCCAAATGTTCTGACCAATGTTTAACTCCTAGCCAACACCAGTATAAATAGATTACTTGATCATTTATCATACTGTTATATGTAAGGCCTTGCTGTGTTTAAATTGGCTGCTTCATTTCCCTAAATGTAATTCCCTATATTCCAAAAACATTCCGTTGGCTGTGAAGTGTTTTGTGATAGGCTGAGATTATGAAAACTACATAGACATCAATTCTTTCTTTCTCAACCTGATATTGCTGCAGTTGGAGTAAATATTCTCTCTTGCTTTGAAAGGAATTGGGTTTATACATCAAAATGAGCAATTTGTCAGGAAAAGGCAGTATTGCAGTAGGATTAATTGGATCTCTCTTACGAAGACGGAGCAGAAGAATAGCCATAAATCAGGAAGTGAAAAGGAGGGTGGATAATCTTACAATCTTAGGAGATTGGTACTGAGTAAATTGTTGGAGCTTGAGGGCTTTCAAGTCTCTAAGTCACAGAGTCACTTTCCACCCCACTAGTCTACACTTTGAATGTATCATCTGCAAATATTTCCGCCAACTTCAACAGGATCCCATCACCTAGAACATCTTCCCCTCCCGCCCCTCTCTGCCATCCGCAAGAACCATTCCCTTCACCACTCCTTGGTTCACGCCACCCTCCCTATCAACCCTTCCGAAACCCCCAGTACCTTTCTCTGCAACTGAAAACGATGCTAAACCTGCCGGTATACAACCCCCTTCACCTCCATCCAGGGGTCCAAACAGTCCTTCCCAATGAAACAGAGGTTCATCTGCCTCTCCTCCAACCTAGTTTACTGTACCCAGTGCTCCCGATGTGGTCTTCTCTACATCGGTGAGACCAAAAGTAAACCTAGGGCACGTTTTGCCGAGTATCTCAGCAGGGCCTGTAAGTGCCAGCGTGACCTCCTGGTAACCGGCCATTTCAATTTCCCTTCCCAATCCCTTTCCAACATGTCCATCTTCAGTCTCCTCCATTGCTACACTGAATCAGACTGCAAATTGGAGGAACAATATCTCATCCTCCGCCTGGGCAACCTACAACCTGGAGGACTCAACGTTGAGTGCTCCAATTTCAAATAACTTTCCCACCAATACCACAACTCCCTTTCCAGCCCCGACTCCTCCCTTCTATCCCGCCAACCAACCCTTCCTTCCAGCTACCAACCGAATTCATTCCTCCCATCAACCAACCAGGTCATTACCACCACCTATGTTCACCTATCAGTACCTCACCACTCCACCCCTCTCCCCATCCACAACCCATAACCTCCCTTCTTCACCTGCAGTTCTCCCTACCCCCACCTCCCTTCTTGAAGAAGGGTTACACCCGAAACGTTGACTTCTCCACCTTCTGATGCTGCCTGGCTTGCTGTGTTCTTCTGGCCTGTTTATCTACTTTGGATTTCAGCATGCACATTTTTGTTTGTCTCTCAGAGTCATACAACAAGGAGACAGACCCTTCAGTCCAACCAGTCCATGCTGAACATAATCCCAAACTAAACTAGTCCCACATTCCTGCTCTGGTCCATATCCTTCCAAACCTTTCCTATTCATGTATTTAACCAAATATCTTTTAAATGTTGTAATTATGCCAGCATCCATCACTTCCTCAGGACGTTCATTCTCTGTGTAAAACATTTGCACCCCATGTCTTTTTAAAAGCTTGCTCCTCTCAGCTTAAAAATGTGTTCCCCCCCCCCCCACCCGTCTTGAAATCCCCGTCCTAAGGAAAAGACAGCTACCATTAGCCTTATCTATCCCCCTCATGATTTTATAAACTTCTTTAATGTCACCTCTCAACCTCCTTCACTCCAGTGACAAAAGTCCCAGCCTATTCAGCCTTTCTTCATAACTGAAATCTTCCATACCCAGCATCATCTGGTAAGTCTTTTCTGAACCCTCTCCAGCTTAAAAATATCCTTCCAATAATTGGGCATCCAGAACTGCACACAATATTCCAGAAGAGGCCATGCAATGTCCTATACAACCTCATCGTGACTTACAACTCCTATACTCAGAAGACTGAGTAATGAAGGCAAGTGAGTCCTGATGGATTTCATCCTAGGATGGTAAAGCAAGTGGCTCATGAGATAGTTGATGCTTTGGTTTTAAGTTTTCAAAATTCTGATGATGCGGGAAGGTTGGAAAAATGGCAAATATAACTCCTTTGTTAAAAAAAGGGTGGAGGCCCCCAGCAAGAAACTGCAGATCTGAACATCTGTCAAAGGAAATTGCAGAAATAAGCAGCAGGATTAGGCCATTTGGCCCTTTGGACTTTCTCCATCATTCAATATGATCATGGCTGATGCTCTCTTTCAATGCTTTATTTCTGGTTTCACTCCGTACGCCTGGATGCATTTAATCACTAAACATTTTTGATATCTAATTTAATTTTAAAAAGTTAATATCTAAAACTTTTCTGAATATACTTAGTGACCCAGTCTCCACAGTTTCTGTGATAGCAAATTCACCAGGTTGACCACCCTCTGAGTGAAGAAACATTTCCTCATCTCTGTCCAAAATGGCCAACTCTGTGCCCTGACACTGTGAATCCTGGTTCAAGACTCTCCACCCAGGAGGAAATACCTTCCTTGCATCTAATCTGTCTAACTCTGTTAAAATTTTATATTTCAATCAGATCCCAATTCATTCTTCTATTGTTTTCATCTGGTTTAATCAGTTAAGGTTGAAAAGTTTTCTGTTCATCCTGCTGGGAATGTCCACACCTTTGGGAACGTTGTTCTGGACAAGATGAAGGATGGTAGCGATGGGGATAGAGAGAGCGTGGGGGTGATCAAAATGGAGAGAGGGTGGGGGTGATCAAGATGGAGAGAGAGTGAGAGTGATGACATATCCCTGGATCCCTGTTTTAACTTCAAAGGATTTTGTCATATTACAGTAAGTGAGGACTAACCCTGACATCTCATTTTGGGGGAAACTGAGGACGTTGATGAATTTCATTCAACAATCGGACTTTGACAGAGTCTTCGAGGACGCTGCCCGACTGAGTCAAAAGCTTTATTCACATTGATGAAGACCATGTGGAGTGTTTGTTGTTGTTCCTGACATTTCTCTTTGAGTTGCTAGGCAGTGAAAAGCATGTCCATGATTCTAGGTTTGGTCAGAAGCCACACTGGCTTTCAGGAACAATTTCCTCTGAGACTGGGGAAAGGTGCCGAGTGAGGATTTGAGTGATGATCTTCCCAGTGATGGAGAGTAGGGAAATTCCTTGGTGATTCCCACATTCCACTTTGTCTCCTTCCTTGAAGACGACACCAACCTCGCTTTGTAGAACTCCAGTATGACAACGTTGTACTCTCGGAAGAAAACCTTCAAGCCTTGCTTAATGCCTTTGCAGAAGCATACTGAAGAATTGGTCTCAACCTCACCCTCAAGAAGACTCGAGTCCTTTACTAACTCATTGCAGGTCCAATTCTGATCCATCCCTCCATTAAGATCAATACAGAAACCTTCCCAAAGGTGGGACATTTCCCCTACTTGGGAAGCTACCTGTCATCTAAAGCTGACATTGAGTCAGAGATTTAACGTTGCATCCAATCAGCTTCAGACATCAAAGGATGAAAGTCTTCAATCATTTATACTAATATCAAGGTTCTTGCATTAAGGCCATTATCCTTTCAACTCTTTGATATGGCTCCAATGTTTGGACTATATATAAATGCCACCTCAAGACTACTAAGAAGTAATGTTGTTGGAGAAAGAAGTTCTGCATCAGCCAGGAGGACAGCCGTACTAACATTAATGCCCTTGAAACAGCCAATAGCACTAGCATCAAGGCCATGATCAAACGAAACCAACTCCTCTGGGCTGGCCCCATGCTTAGGATGCCTGATTTCCAAACTGCCTAAAGTAAGTCATCTTCAGCCAGCTCCAGGAAGGCACTCAAATGAACAGAGGACAAAGGAAGCATTTCAAAGACACCCCAAAGGTTTCCCTCAAGAAGTGCAACATAGATGTTAATGCATAGGAGACACTTGTTCAGAAGAAATCAACTTGGAATAAACTCCTGTGTGAAGAGACATAATTCTTTGCAAACACCTGCTGGCAAGAGGAAGTACAGGAGAGGAACTGGAGAAATGAATGCTACTGATCTCAAGGACAAGGACCAATTCCACTTCCTGAACACACTTGCCAAATGTGTGATGGGAGATATGGCCAGGGGATTGGGTTTGTCAGCCACAGAAGGACTCACAGAACCCGTGACCGGTGATACAGAATTTCCTAGGTGGATAATCAGACTCATTAGTGAGTTATTGCCAATAATGATGAGTGAATATATGCCCATTCAGAGCAATCTTTCCTCAGGATAGTTCTGCCATCCCCTGTATCAGTTCCCACTGAACTCCCTTTGTAGTAAGTATAGACTGTCTTAGGTAAGGAGATCAAAACTGCACATGGTATTCCAGCTGTGGTCTTACCAAGGCCCTGTGTGACTTCAGTGAGACTTCAGAACTCCAACTGTCTTGCAATGAGGGCCAACATACAACTTGTCTTCCGAACCATTTGTTGCCACTGCCTGTTTACTTTAATTAACTGGTGTATGAGGATACTGGCAGCTAAGACAAAAGGAATCTTAAAATCTCCTGTAAGTTATAAACAAAAGGTGGTAAGGGGAAGGGTAGAACTGATTAGAGAATACATTCACAGAGGCAGAAGACATGGCTGAGGGATGAAAATTAGTACTTTGTTCTTTGGCAAAACTAAGTACAAAATGCTTCACCATTTTGGTAGTTGAGAAACTGAATGGACTAAAGGAAGGCACTAGAAAGGCTGACTGTACTTAAAATTGACAAGTCACCTGGACCAAATAGAAAGGGTCAGAGATACTGAGGGAAATAAGAGTGGAGGGTGTGGAGGTGCTACCTAAAAACATTCCAAACCCTTTGGAAACCGGGTTGATGCCAGAGAACTGGAGAATTGTGAATGTTACACCCTCGTTCAAAAGAAAAGATAAGCCCAACAACACCTTATTGGTGGGAATAAGATTAGTAACAACATTCTGACAGTCACTTGGGTAAATGTAGATTATTTAATGGGAGAGGTGTTCAAAATGATGAGAGGACTAGACAGAGTACATGCCACAGAATAGCCACAGCATAGAAAGAGGCTATTTGGCCTATCATGTTTGCAATGCCCATCTCCTGCATTTTCCCCACATCCCTGTATACCATTTCTTTCCAAATAATCACTTCTTAAATGCCTCAATTGAACCTGGCTCCACCACATTTCCAGGCAGTATATTCCATACCCTAACTACTCGCAGAGTGAAAAGGTTTTTTCTCACATTACCCTTGCTTTATTTGCACATCACTTTAAATCAAGGCCCCTCTCGTTCTTTTCTTCGGAGTGGGAACAGTTTCTCCCTATCTACTTTAACAAGCCTGCTCGTGATTTTGAAAACCTCTATCAAATTTTCTTAGGCTTTTTCTCTCCAAAGAGAACGTTCCCAACATTTCCAATCCATCCACACAACTGAATTTTCTCATTCTTGTAAATCACTTCTGTACGCTTCGATGTATTCACATCTTTCCTGTAATGTGGCACCCAGAACTGTACACAATACCCCAAATGAGATCCAACAAGTGTCTTATATAAATTCATCTCCTTGCTCTTGTATGCTCCTATTAATAAAGTCCAAGGACACTATGCTTTATTAATTGCACTCTCCACCTGTTTGCCACCTTCAATGCCACCCCTTTAAAATAGATGAAGAAATTGTGGAAGTTTGGAGGACCAGAGGACACTGATTCAAGCTGGTTTTCCAAAGAGGCACCAGTCACATGATGGTAAACCTTTTTACTGAGCAAGTGGTTACTGCAAATTCTTTGATCAAATCCTTATTGAGTTATTTGATGAGTAAACAGAGAGACTTAAAGTGGGGTCATGTGGTTGATATGGCCTAAATAGACTTTGAAAAGGCATTTCTCAATGTGCCCCGTAATAGATTTATCAGCAACTGTAGAATAAAAAAGACAGCACAGGTGTAAAGCTGACTGAGTGACAGGGAACAGAGAGAGGTTGTTTTTCAAGCTGGATGAATGGATGTATAAGGAGGATTCCCAGGGATCAGTACCAGCTTGATTGATCTATATTAATGCTCAGTGTACAAAACTCAATTTCAGAAGCCAATTTTTAAAAAAAAAGCTTGAAAGTTTTGTAAACTGTGAGGAGTAAAAGTGATAGACTTCACGAGGAGTTAAACAGGGCTGGTGGAATGGGCTGACATGTGGCTGATGAAATTTGAATGCAGGCAAGTGTGAATTGATTTGGAGATGCCAAAAGCTAGTGCTTCCACATAAACCTGTTGGACTATAACCTGGTGCTGTGTGATTTTTAACTAAGTGTGAATTGATACAGGTTGGGAAGAAGAACAAGGAGAAAGGGAGGAGGAACAGAGAGAGCTGAAGTTATATATGCACAAATCTTTGAGGGTGACAGGGCAGGTGGAGAAAAGCTGCATGGCAACTTTGTATGACAGAACATGAAAGCAGGGGCGTTATGATAAGCCTTCATAAAACACTAGCTCAACCTCAACTGGAGTGTTGGGGCATCACATTTAAGGTAGCAGAGGGAAGCCTTAGGGAAGCCTTACAGAGGTGATTGAGGAGGATGGTTCCAAGGATGAAGGCCTCCTTAGAAAAGGAAAGCTTGAGAGAAGATCAGACTGTATCTGTGAAGAGACAATCATTTCAAAGTCTCACATCCGAAACTTTAACTCTGTTTGTCACTTCATAGAAGATTAGATTACTTACAGTGTGGAAACAGGCCCTTCGGCTCAACAAGTCCACACCGACCCGCCGAAGCGCACCCATACCCCTACGTTTATCCCTTACCTAACACTACAGGCAATTTAGCATGGCCAATTCACCTGACCCGCACATCTTTGGACTGTGGGAGGAAACCGGAGCACCCGGAGGAAAGCCACGCAGACACGGGGAGAACGTGCAAACTCCACACAGTCAATCGCCTGAGGCGGGAATTGAACCGGGGTCTCTGGCGCTGTGAGGCAGCAGTGCTATCCACTGTGCCACCGTGCCGCCCACAAAGCCACCGGACCTGATGAGTATTCTTAACATCTCCTGTTTTTATTTCAAGTTTCTAGCAGCTGCTATGTTTTGTTATTGGATTCAGATTGAGAGTAAATTTGATAGTCACAACATCATAGGTTGTTAGGATCTAGCAACATAGAAAGAGAGAACAATTGGCATAGGATCAAGAACCAGAGGGTAGTGATACAAGGCAAGTGCTGACAAAGTAGATAGCACGTGAGGAAAAAATATTCTTTGTCCAGCGAGTGGTGAGAATCTCAAGGGGAGGCAAATTCAATCATGGGTTACAAAAGGAAATTGGATGATTTTGTGAAGGCAGAAGGTTGGCAAAGCCGTGAATTAATGGCAGTGATGTAGGCCTGGCAGCAGAGTCGGGTTCATCTCATGAAGAACAGAAAGAGGGGCAATGGGCTGAATTTTATGCTTCAATTTTATGCCTAGATTTTTAATCAGCCAGGATTATGGGATAAGGGCAGGAAAGTTCTGTTGAGGATTATCAGACTAGCCATGATCTCATTGAATAGTGGAGCAGACTTGATGGGACAAATGGCCTACGTTTTCCCCTATGTTTTATGGTCTTATTAATGCCCGTGTAACAAATCAAATGGGTCCTTTGTCTCACTTCTTGTGTTATACTAACTCTTTTGTTTTGCAGTGGAAGGGATGCTCAGTATATTACTATATACAGGACTCAGACTGAGTTACTCAGCAATCAGCCACTTATAGAGGCACACGGCATGGAAACAGACCCTTCAGTCCAACTCGTCCATGACAAGCAAGGTTCCCAAACTAAACTAATCCCACTTGTCTGCATTTGGCCCATATCACTCTAAACCTTTCTTCTTCATATATCTGTCCCAATATCTTTTAAATGTTGGCACAGTGGCTCAGTGGTTAGCACTGCTGCCTCCCAGCGCAATGGTCCTGGGTTCAATTCCCGCCTTGGGAGACTGTGCAAACCTCACAGAGACATTCTCCCAGTATCTGTGTGGGTTTCCTCCGGGTGCTCTGGTTTCGTCCCACAATCCTAAGATGTGCAGGTTAGACCAGTAAGCCATGCTAAATTGCCCATGGTGTTCAGGAATTTGTATGGTCAGGTGCATTAGTCAGGGGTAAATGTAGAGTAATAGGGGAGTGCGTTACTGGGTGGGCTATTCTTCAGAGGGTTAGTGTGGACTTGATGGGCCAAATGGCCTGTTTCTACACTGTAGGGATTCTATGAAACAAATGTTGGAACTGTACCTGCACCTACCACTACAGTTCATTCCAGGAACGAAACACTTTCTGTGTGAAAAAGTTGACCCTCAGGCCCTTTTTGAATCTTTTTCCTCTCACCTCAAAAATATGCTATTTAGTTTTGAACTCCCCCACCCTACGGAAAATACCTTGGCTATTCATTTTATCTATGCCCCTCATGATTTCATAAACCTCCATAAGGTCCCCCCTCAGCCTCCTAGGCTCCAGTGGCAAAATGTCCCAGCTTCTTATGCACGTCTCCATCCTCTCTCCAAAATTAGCAAAGAGAGAGATTTCTTGTCAGGGATTGTTTGGAATAGCCTGGTCATGGTGACATCAGAGATTTCAACAAGTATAAACATTCTTTGTTTGTATCTGAAGCACAGGACTTACATTTAAAATTGCAGAAATCTGTGAAAGGAACTATTCTGAATTTTTTTTTAAACTGTGAAAATTGTCTGAAGGTTTCCCCACTGGGGAGTAAGGAGGGCCTCTTTGTCCTCGCTACCAATTTATGATTTCACTACATTGCCTACACAGGGCCTTTGTCCAATTGTTATTCACTATTAGCAATCATTTACTCAGTTTCTGAATGCTAAAATAGGAAGCAAATTAATAACATTAAAATGATCATTAATCTTTGAGTTAAAACACAATGATTCAAGCAGGTATACAAATCTTTTTAACTGCAAAGCAGAGATTTCATTTTGACCAAGCCAGCTGTTGCTCATTGAAATACACTTACCTCAGCTACATCGAGATACTTTTGGGGTGGCATGGTGGCTCAGTGGTTAGCACTGACAACTTACAGTACTAGCGACCCAGTTTCAATTCCACCCTTGGTGACTGTTTGGAGTTTGCACATTGTCCTTGTGCCTACAATGATTTCCACCCACAGTTCAAAGATGTGCAAGTTAGGTGAATTGGCTATGCTAAATTGCCCGTTGTGTCCAGGTGGGTAACCAGGTGGGAAATGCAGAGTTACAGGGCTTGGGTCTAGGTGGGATACTGTTTGGAGGATTGATGTGGATTTGATGGGCTGGATCCACACTGCATTCTATGATGATGAATTTCCAAGGAGTAAGTGTTAAGTTGGAGAAAGGAATACAGGCAGAGCAAAGACACGTTCATCATTGTGCATGTGTTTACCCCTGTTCATGGGCAACCTGCCTGACACAGGCACACCGCATATATGTTTTGGAATGAGGATGATGGGTTATGTATTGATGACACTGGATTATGACCTAATGGCGATCTGTTTTGTGTTATAAAGCTTGTCCTGACCAGGATCCAGATCTCCATCTCTGGAATCCTGGCCACAATAAGGAACATCGAGTGAACATTGGCCATAATCGGAAACTGCTGCTGTCTTCTTCTGCTACAGTCCATTCCATTCGCATCTTTGATGGAGGTACATTTTAACCAGTTGCTTGAAGGCTCTATGAGAGTTTAATTTTTGTTCAAATGTACCCTACTACATTAATAAGTGTAGAAATGAAAACTTTACCCTTTGGGATGACATTTAATTAGAATAATGTAAATTAGATTACTGAGGACCTCTTTCTGTAGCTTCATTTTTCAAATTACAACAAAATTTAGCAAAATCCCAACAAGGGAATGGGGATAAACTTGCCGCAGGATTTCTGATGCAGCAACAACAGAATGATGCAGTTATTGAACATGGTCAGTGATAACATCAAATGTCATTTCCTCTCAACTGGACCACATGGCTTAATGCACCAAAACCCTGCCATCAACTCTCCCAGTAATTGGACACCAGGATCATCCTTACATATAAGGATTCTTTTCTCAACTGCACACCATCTTCTCTGACACCTCTCCCCGGCTGTTCTGTTCTCACAGTAAGTGCAAGCACATCTTAGACTAACTGTAACCAACTCCATCCTGTCAACTGCCTCTGCTACATCCTTAGCTTACTGAGCCAAACTTCCTCACATCTTTCTCCAGTATCTCTCCCATCTCCTCTTGGGCCCACTCCAATGTCTTGAAATTCATCTCTTGCTGCCGTGACCCTATTCCTCTAAACTGCTGACCACCCAAACCTCTCCCCTCCTGGCTCCATTGTTAGCTGATAGAGTTAAAAGTTTTGTTTTCTACAGATTTTCTCCCTCTCCCTTTCAATCTGCCATTATCAACCACTCGCCTCAAAGAAGACAGTTTTTGGCTGCAAAGCAATAACCCATCCCCAATCTCTCATTTCCTTCCAAAGAGCTTCCACATGCTGCCACCTCCTGAATCCAAGCCAGCTTTTCCCGGCACTCCCTCTTTCAGTCACTCAGTGGTGTTCACCCCAGCACAATACCAAAGCGAGTCTACTCAAAGCCACAGATTGTTGTTCTTCATCCTTCTCGATCTGTCTGCAGACTTTGACAGGGTGACCATGCCATCCTCCATGCCACTTCGACTACCTGAATAGAACCAGCACCAACTTAGGCAAGGGTTTTCTGTATGCGGATAGTATCCAACTCAAAGTTTGTGCGAAGATTTGTAGCTCGGGTGCTCGTAGTTGTGGTTCTGTTCGCCGAGCTGGAAGTTTTTGTTGCAAACGTTTCGTCCCCTGGCTAGGCGACATCATCAGTGCTGTGGAGCCTCCTGCGAAGCGCTTCTTTGATGTTTCTTCCGGTATTTATAGTGGTCTGTCCTTGCCGCTTCCCGTTGTCAGTTTCAGCTGTCCGCTGTAGTGGTTGGTATATTGGGTCCAGGTCGATGTGTTTGTTGATGGAGTTTGTGGATGAATGCCATGCCTCTAGGAATTCCCTGGCTGTTTTCTGTCTGGCTTGCCCTATGATAGTAGTGTTGTCCCAGTCGAATTCATGTTGCTTGTTGTCTGCGTGTGTGGCTACTAAGGATAGCTGGTCGTGTCGTTTCGTGGCTAGTTGATGTTCATGTATGCGGATTGTTGGCTGTCTTCCTGTTTGTCCTATATAGTGTTTTGTGCAGTCCTTGCATGGTATTTTGTATACTACATTAGGCATCTGTTCATCAACAGATGCCTAAGAGAAAGACCACGGAACGAGGACATGCCACAACCAAAAGGACTAGCCACACTACCATACATCAGGAGTGTTTCAGAACTGACAGCCAGACTACTGCGACCCTTAGGACTCATAACAGCACACAAACCAACAGCCACGCTCAGACAACAACTTACTAGAACAAAGGACCCGATACCCAACATGAGCAAAACTAATGTAGTATACAAAATACCATGCAAGGACTGCACAAAACACTATATAGGACAAACAGGAAGACAGCTAACAATCCGCATACATGAACATCAACTAGCCACGAAATGACACGACCAGCTATCCTTAGTAGCCACACACGCAGACAACAAGCAACATGAATTCGACTGAGACAACACTACTATCATAGGGCAAGCCAGACAGAAAACAGCCAGGGAATTCCTAGAGGCATGGCATTCATCCACAAACTCCATCAACAAACACATCGACCTGGACCCAATATACCAACCACTACAGCGGACAGCTGAAACTGACACCCGGAAGCGGCAAGGACAGACCACTATAAATACCGGAAGAAACATCAAAGAAGCGCTTCGCAGGAGGCTCCAAAGCACTGATGATGTCGCCTAGCCAGGGGACGAAACGCTTGCAACAAAAACTTCCGGCTCGGCGAACAGAACAGAACCACAACAACTTAGTATCCAACTCGCTGCCCCCACCTGATTACCTGGTTTGTAAAGTTACAGCCATGGGGAGCGGCCACTCAGGAGTGTGGAGCCCAAACCTGTTGTGTCCTCTCAGTATGACAGCTCGCAATGTACCGGTTGTTTCTTGTCAACCAGGCAACCAAGCCTGCTGCCAGAATGATGCAATCTAATGCCAGGGCCTCGAGGCCCAGAGCTGCTCAAGGAAAGGCCTGCAGGTCCCTCTGCAGCCACCCAACCATTTGGAAGTCACAGGATCCACAACCCTGCCCACTCCCAACCAAGCTGCAGCTATTGGGATAGCACTGCCCAGCAAGACTAGGCCCGAGAGAAACTCGTGGAAGCCAGGTAGCGCAAGGCTGATTGCTTGACCCTTTGTTTAAACCTTACTGGAATGTTTGTTTGTGTTGGCTTTAATGTTGGTATTGTGGCCAAACTGGTACCATCATAGTCTGGAATAGGGAAGATGTAGGATTAGTGCTAAACATGGAAGTGGGGCTCCATCCATGGAAGGAGGGGATCGTGGACTGGCCAGGTCAACATTTATTGACTTCTCCCCTCTCCCTCATGTTGACGTGAGAGAGAGTCGAGTACCAAAGCCATTAGCATTGCACCTGGAGGGCATCATTGAGTAGTCACCTGTACTGACTGAAGTACAGACAGCATATGAAAAGCCACAGGATGAAGCCATTGTGACTGCCATCAGGAGAGCTGGCATTGATCAGCGTGAATCTCTGTGTCTGCTCACATCAAGCAAATGGATTCCTCTTTTTGGTTGTGGAACATCCCTGGGGTTGACACCATGACACCCATGAAATGGGCTGCATACAGCTGTGCTCTGGCAGGGCCTCTCATTCCTGTAGAGCCTGGTGCTCACTCTGCCTGCTTCTGTCCAGCAGAAGGGAACAGGATGTGTTCTGTTCCCTTGGAACCCAGAGTGTTGGGGACACGCTGAGTTCAGCAGTGGACAGTAGATTGGGAGATAATGCAAATTCCTTTTGCTCTCGCCTTGAAAAGAACCGAACGCCTAAGAAGAGGTTGTCATGGGTGACAGCCCCTGACAATGCTGTCCATTCCTTGCTCTATGGTTGGAGCAAGTGGCAGGTTTTGATGAAGACAACCTTTATTGAAGCCAAGATAACAAATGCCTTGTTTATCCTTGCGTCTGCAGTTGGATAGCTGCCTCCTGAGGACTTGAAGGAGCTGTGTTCTCCTGCTGAGGCCCATCTTCCCCTCCTCATTCTCCTAGCTTTTTGAGCAGCTTGTTTATAGCACATGGGAGTTGCTCAGTACGACCACATCTAGATTTCTTCAAGTTGGAGATGAGTCCTGTAGCAGGTGCCATTCCACAGGTACATTAGCAACTCAAAACGATTCCAAAACCCAGCAAACACCAGAAGGGTACCTGAACGTACTGACAGGGGAGTGGGGAAGTGAGGGGGATGGGTGGACTGGGGGTTTGGGAGGAGGGGGAAGGGAGAGGATTGTGATTTGTGCTTAAATATCCCCAATGACAGCACTGCCACTGACTTAACTGGTCAGGCCCTACAGGAAATAGCTGCTAGGCTGGGTTTGCAGCAACTAGAGAGGGAACCAACAAGAAAGAAACATGAAATTGATGCTCACCCTCACCATCCTGCCTGCCACAGATGGATTCCTCCATAATGTTATTGGTAAGAGTGACCATTGCACAATTCTTGAGGAGAAAAAGTGCCACCTTTGGAGAGAGGAAGTCCTCATTGTATGGCACTACCCCTGTGAGGAGTAGCACCAGGCATGCCTGAAAATCAAGTGTCAACCTTGTGAAGCTGCCAAACAGGACTACTTGGCTGGCAAACACTGGATGCAGCCTGCAACTGATATGCTTTGAGACCCCACAACCAAGGATCAGTCTGTACAGATGTGACCTCTGTAGTCTTGTCACATCTCTGCACCCTTCAGGCTCTCTGCCTCTATTCCTGATGAAGGGCTTTTGCCCGAAACGTCGATTTTGCTGCTCCTCGGATGCTGCCTGAACTGCTGTGCTTTTCCAGCACCACTCTAATCCATAGTCTTGTCACATCCCCAGTTCATAATTGGGATGGACAATCAAATAACTCAGTAGCAGAAGAGGGAACAGAAATATCTCCAGCCTCAATAACAGCATAGACCCACACACCAGTTTCAGTAAAACCCAAGGCTGATTTTTATGCAAACGCCTTCAGCCGGAAGTGCTGAGTGGACAATTTCGTTTGATCACCTTCTGAAGTCTCCAGCATCACAGATGCTAAACTTCCCTGTACCATGCGGGCAGAGGTGAGGATGTTTGCATAATGTGCAGCACCATTGGTGATATTAATAGTGAAGCTGTCTATGTCCAAATGTAGCAGGGGTTGGGCAACATTCAAGCCTGAGACGATAACCAGCAAGTAGTACTCATGTCACACAAGTGCTGATCAATGATCATCTCAACCACTGCCCCTTGACAACAAATGGCTTTATCATGTCTGGATCCTCCACTATCAACATCCTAGGGTTGCCATTGACCAGAAACTGACTGGACTCCCCATAATAACTACAAGACCAGGTTAGAGGCCTGGAATTCTGCAGCGAGTAACTCACCTCCTGACTCCTCAAAGACTGGCAACAATCAGAAATTTGATGAAAAAATCATAATTTTAATGGATGACTCTGGTTCCCACAACATTCAGGAAGCTTGAGACATCTCAACAAGGTAGCCCTACGGTTGGCACCATATCCACAAACATCCACCACCGCCGCCATTCAGTAACAATGAGTACTTTACAATAATTCACCAAGGCCTCTTAGACAGCACCTTCCATCTTGAAGGACAAGGGCAGCAGATACATGGAAATATGTAACGCTGTTCCTTTACTGTCACTGGGTCAATACCCTGAAACACCCTTCTTGGGAAGACAGCATTGTGGGTCTACCTCCCAGCAAATGGACTGCAGTCATTGGGGAAGGTAGTTCACTACCACCTTCTTGAGGGCAATTGGAGATGAGCAATAAACACTGCCCAGCATGTGTTCCCAGAGTGTATAATGAAAACTGTTTAAATGCTGCGGATGTAATGAGAGGGGGCTGAGTATGATGAATGGTGTCATTCCTGCTGCTTTCAAATGTGTAGCTGTTAGAGGCTGAGAGATGACATGAGCCTGAATGTCGAACTTCATTACACGCTAGACGGTGTGAAAAGCTTGGGGTGTGTCTCAGTGCCGTCTGACACCCAGACATTGAACATCTGTCACTGCGGTACTGAATTTTGCAGCTTGTGTTTGGGGTTTAAAAAAAAACAGCATGGTTACTCTGAAAACCAAAATGGCTGAGAAGATGGCAGCCGGCACCTGTGCATATGGGGCTGGTGACATCTCTAGGCTGTGACGGGCTGTTGGATGTGTCTGAGCCTGTTCTGCTGAGTTCACTAGGGCCTCAGAAGCTGGAATCTAGGATGGGGAGGTGGGGTTGACAGAGCGGAGCTTTCCCTCCCTCATCGTGTCTGGGGAATAGGTCTTCCTGGGCAGCTATCTACTTGGTCTGTCTCAATGTCCTTCCCCTCACACATCCGCACTGTGCCCAGAATGCAGGCTCAATTGATAGGATTCTGTTTTCATAATAAACAGCGATTTGTTGTTCACCAAGGCAGGATTGAGCTTATCTTTCTTTGTTTTCTTGCTCTGAACAGTTGGCTGTTGTGCTTTGTTATGACTCTGCAGTGTGATTACCGTAAGCTAAAGAAGCAGAATCAGGCCATTCAACCCATTAAATCAACTCTGCCATTTGTTCCTGGCAGCTATCGTTCAGTCTTTCTGTTATTGATTCATGGAGGTCTACAGCACAGAAAAAATTCCTTTGGTCTATCAAGTGTGCATCTTAAAGAAAAGCCCCTAACCATTCTAATATTGTGCAAACCTGCTCTATAATTCAGAAAATTTTATCAGTCTATCTTAATTCCCTTAAAGTGAACAGCCCCAATAACTTAATTCAGCAATCCTATGTCAGTGGGAATCTTTGTCCTGCACCCTTCCAAAATCAAAATTTAGAAAATGATTTTAAGAAGTTGTGAGCAATTGGAGTCATTGGATAGTTCGGTCACACAGTGAACACAGGATTGATGGGCTGAATGGCCTCTTAACCAATTGTAACATTGCATGATTCACATGTGATTGGTTAGATACAGACTTGTTCATTTGATACATACATGTTCACTCTCTCCTCCTGTAGGAAAACTGGTCATTTCCAACAACAATGAGGAAACTATCGTTCTTCGCACAAGGAATATTCTTATTGAAGATGGTGGGGAACTGCACATCGGCAGTGAAGACTGCCCATTTCAGAAAGACCTCACCATCATTTTATATGGAAGGTCAGTCGAGTACGGATTGGTTTTTATAAATTAGCAGTGTGAACCGTCACCAATCAGGAGCACACGAGTCTGGGTGCAGAAATCAATGCACTCATGGAGGTGATGGTCTTGTGGTATTATCGCTGGACTGTTATTCCAGAGACCCAGATGGTCTTCAGTGGACCTGCATTTGAACCCTATCATGGCCGATATTGGAATTTGAATTCAAGGAGAAAGTGAGGACTACAGATGCTGGAGAGCCACCGGGAAAAATGTGGTACTGGGTAAAGTACAGCAGGTCAGGCAACATCCAAGGAGCAGGAGAGTCGATATTTTGGGCATATGCCTTTCATCAGGGATAAATGGATGAAGGACTTGCGCCAAAGCATCAACTCACCTGCTCTTCGGATGCTGTGCTTTTCCCAGTGTGACACTTTTCAATTCTGAATTCAATAAAAGCAAATCTGAATTAAGAGTCTAGTGATGATCACAAAGCTATTATCGATTATTGGGAAAATCCACCCAGTTCACTAATGTCATTTAGGACACCCTTACCAGGTCTGGCCTACATGTGACTCCAGAACCACAACAACGTTGTTAACACTTAGTTGCCCTCTGGGCAATTAGGGATGGGGAATAAATGCTGCCTAGATGGCAAAGCCATCATCCCATGAATGAATAATAGAAATAATTAACCATGTTGGTCATACTGGTTTCTACTTGACTCTTAAAAACAGAATTTCTCCTCTCAAGCCTCCATGGAAGTGTAAAATGGACAGTTTTAATTCAGCTATTCCTACACTTATCTCCCAATTTTAACTTGCATTGACTCCAATAAGAATTAAAATGACGAGCAATATGTGAAAAAGAGAATTGAGTAAACTTGACTTTTGGTGATTAGTAAATTTAAAATTGCTTACAATGTCTGGAGCACAGATTCATAAAATCTCCCATAAAGCTTATGAATACGGAAATGCCTGTTCTTTTCTTGATTTAAGTGCCATGCAGCTATTGGTTTCATCTCTGGGATGTCCTTTTTGTAGATCGGATGAAGAAACAGAAGGACTTCACAGCTACTTTGGGTTGAAGTACATTGGTGTCAGTCGAGGGGGGACACTTGAACTTCATGGTGCCCACAAATTGTCCTGGACATTTTTAAATAGCACCCTCCATCCTGGTGGGATGAGTGAGGGTGGCTACTACTTTGAAAGAAGCTGGGGTCATCGAGGAATCATAGTGCACGTCATTAACCGGATTGGAGAGGTCATCCATTCAGACAGGTATGTTCAAACTACTCTTGTTGAGCTTTCTAGCCTATCTGTAGTGTTCAGTTGTGTTCTGTTCAATTAGGTGGGCTCCCTGAAGAGGAGAATCTAATATAGGCAACAGTCCCAACCATTACTTCAGTAGAATTTATAGGCCATTTGGCACAATGAATCTGTGCTGGTGTTTCGCCTCAATGACTCTCTTTTCCTTTCTATCCACCTCAGCCTTTTAGTGAATATTTCTATTTTCCCATCTCTCATGTATTTGTCTAATTTACTTTGAAAACACTTAAACTACTTGCCTAAACCATCTCCTAAGGCAAATCATGAGTTTCGTATTAATAACTTCATTGAATTTTTTGAAGAACAAATGTAGGGGATTAATGAAGAGCAGAGCAGTGGATGTGATCTAAATGGACTTCAGTAAGGTGTTCAACAGGTACCTCATGGAGGTTAGCAAGGTTAGATCACATGAAATACCGGGAGAACTAGCCATTTAGTAGATATAGAATTGGCTGGAAGGGAGAAGACAGAGGGTGGTAGTGGAGGGTTGCTTTTCAGGCTGGATGCCTGTGACCATCGATGTGCCACAAGACTCAGTGCTGGGTCCACTGCTTTTCGTAACTTATATAAATGATTTGGATGTGAACAGAGGAGGTATGGTCAGTAAGTTTGCAGATGACACCAAAGTTGGAGGTATAGTGGACAGTGAAGAAAGTTACCTTAGAGTACAAAGAAATCTTGATCAGGTGGGTCAACGGGCTGAGGAGTGACAGAGGGAGTTTAATTTAGATAAATATGAAGTGCTGCATTTTGGAAAGGCAAATATTAGCAGGACTTATACACTTAATGGTGAGTTCCTGAGGACAGTTGCTGAACAAAGAGACCTTGGAGTGCAGGTTAATAGTTCCTTGAAATTAGAATCGTAAGTAGATAGGATAGTGAAGGCAGTGTTTGATGTGCTTTACTTTATTGGTCAGAGCATTGAGTATAGGAGTTGGGAGGTCTTGTTGCAGCTGTGTAGGACTTTGGTTTGGCCACTTTTGGAATACTGTGTGCAACTGTGGTCTCCATCCTATAGGAAGGATGTTGTTAAACTTGAAAGAGTTCAAAAAAGATTTTCAAGGATGTTGCCAAGATTGAAGGATTTGAGCTACAAGGAGACACTGGATAGGCTGGAGTGTTGGTCGCTGAGGGGTGACCTTATAGAGGTTTATAAAATCATGAGTGGCATGGATAGGCTAAATAGGCAAGGTCTTTTCCTGGGTGTAGGGGAGTCCAAAACTAGAGGGCATAGGTTTAGGGTGAGAGGAGAAAGATATAAAAGGGACGTGAGGGGCAGCTTTTTCACACAGAGGGTGGTGCGTGTATGGAACAAGCTGCCAGAGGAAATGGTGGAGGCTGGTACAATTACAAGATTTAAATGGCATCTGGATGGGTAAATGAATAGGAAGGGTTTAGAGGAATATGGACCAAATGCTGGCAAATGGGGCTAGATTAGGTTAGGATACCTGGTCAGCATGAATGAGTTGGACCGAAGGGTCTGTTTCTGTGCTGTACATTTCTATGACTCTATGTATGTCTGTTTACTATTGATGCTCACTGTACCTCAATGGTTAAGCCTGAGGTGTACACTCTAGGATAAGTAAACAAACTGTGGAAAGACTTGGAAGCCAAAGTTAAAATGTAAGCAGACATTTTAAAGACTTGTGAATAAAATCTGTTGCAGACATAGAAGCTAGTGTCATAGAATCCATCTAGTGTTGAAGCAGGTCATTAATCCCATCAAGTCCACACTTAACTTCTGAAAAGCATCCCATTCAGACCAACCCCCCTTCCCCCCCCCCCCCCCCACCCCCCACCGCTTCCACCCCACCCCACCCCACCTCCATAGTTATCTTTGCATTCCCCATTGGCTAATCCATCTAGCCAGCACATCCTTGCACACTATGGATAGTTAAGCATGGCCAAGCCATCTAACCTGAACATCTTTGGACTGTGGGAGGAAACTGGAGCACCCGGAGGAAACCCATGCAGACAAGGGGAGAATGTGCAAACGCCACACAGACAATTACTCACGGGATTGGGCACTGTGAGGCAGCAATGCTAACCACTGAGCCACTTGTCACTGTATCATGCCTGCATAGCTGTGACAATTTTAAACCATGCAACATTCTCTCCCTGATGTGATAGCTGCTGCTGCTGCTCCTGTAATATGTAGTCTTGATTTACATCTGTTTGGCATGTGTGTACTTGTAATACTGTTGGGTTCTTGTTGGGTTCAAGCTCCGTACATTCTGTTCTTAGCTGCTTTCCAAATGATTGATGACTTTAATGCAATGAGCACAAATTGAGGACTTTTGTTTTTTTAAATAAAATGCAGATTTGATACCTACAAAAGCAAAGATGAAAGTAAACGGCTTGCTGAGTACCTGGACAGAGTCAAGGTCGGCATGATCATTTCAGTAGCTGTGAATGATGAGGGATCAGCCAACCTGGATGACTTTGCCAAAAATGCGCTGTCAAAGCTGGGGAGCAAGTATTTCAGACACCTCGGGTTCAGGTAAAGCCTGGTAAAATGTGCACGTTTTTGGAAAAAGAAATCTTTAAATCATCGTAAAGTGCTGCTTGGTGTGATCTTTAATATATTTGTCGGAATAATTTATGGCTTGGAAATATATTGTTGTTCCTTCACCATCCCTGGGACAATATCCTGGAACCCCTACCCCAACAGCACTGTATATGTACTTAAACCCTAAGGTCTGGAGTAGGTCAGAATAGGCAATGAGTGCTGGCTTAGCCAGCCATGCCTGCACATATGAAAGAATAGGTTTTTAAAAGTCTTGTCTTGGCAATAAAGACACCTGGAAGCCATTCTCATCATCGAGACTCCCTTTAATAGAAGCCTAACTTTTCCCCACCATGGGATCTAACTGCCTTGGATTTTATTTGACATATTGTTGATTAGATTAGATTACTTTTAGTGTGGAAACAGGCCCTTCGGCCCAACAAGTCCACACTGACCCGCTGAAGCACAACCCACCCAGACCCATTCCCCTACATTTACCCCTTCACCTAACACTACGGGCAATTTAGCATGGCTAATTCACCTAACCTGCACATTTTTGGACTGTGAGAGGAAACCCACGCAGACACAGGGAGAATGTGCAAACTCCACACAGAGAGTTGCCTGAGGCAGGAATTAAACCCGGGTCTCTGGCGCTGTGAGGTTTGAAGCAGTAGCGACCATGTGTGTAGTGTTTGCAGACTGAGGGATGGACTTTGTGGCTTTGTTCTTCTGGCGGCAAAGACTTACAACAGAGGTGGGGGAGTGATCTGGGCGTTTCCTTTTCTTTGACTGTTTCTTTTTACCTTTTTACTTCTGCTTTCTGTTTTTAATCCTGCCTTTTGTATTCAAAGATGGCACCAGAGAATGGTGACTTGTCCACTTTTTTTCTGTATTCTTGCACTTGAATACATGTGACAATAAAAATCTAAATGCAAATAAATCTAAATTCCTTTGAATTAGAAGCCCTAATGTCAACCACCTGATGAAGGAGCAGTGCTCTGAAAGCTAGTGCTTTCAAATAAACCTGTTGGACTATAACCTGTTACTGTGTGATTTTTAACTTTGTCCACCCCAGTCCAACACCAGATCCTCCAATTTGTGTTGTTAGTACTTGCTTATGGTGTAATGTGGCGTGTAGTAACCTCCAGATCACCTACATTCAAGAACGTAGAGATACAATACAATTGGACAGCAAGACCTGTGTAATCACATCATCAGAGAATTAAAGTGGTCTGTTGATGGGAGGCAATGTGACACAGAGTCGTGTTTGGTAAGGTTTAATAATTTAATTAACGTAATCTGATAGTTCCTATTCAGTGAGCTATTCAGAGATTAAATCAACCAGACTGGAAACGGAGCTGTAAGGCAGACCTTGCCCTTGCCAAAGATCTTTTCACTAATTGGACAGCATTATATTTAGTTATCTAAGTTTATGGAGCCAGAAGATGTGTCAAACTGGAATCTAAATGCAAGCTAATATTCAGTGATAGTCTTCATATTTTCTTGTTACAAATTTGAGGGCTATTTGAGAGAATTAGTTTCCAATGATTGCAAATATTTATTTTGACCTCGTAGTCTTAAGCAGCATTTTGCCTTTGCCTACTTACGGTATGCCTTTAACAACAAACAATTTGGATTGAAGTTTCAGCTGTGGCTCTGCTGCTGCTAGTACTCTCACCACTGAGTCAGAAGGAGCTGTGAGCTATCTGTATTCTGCCAAGTTGAGCACATAAGCTGGGCTGGCACTCCAGTGTGGTACCAACAGAGTGCCACACTGTCTTCACTGAGGAAAATACAAACAACCTCCCAGGAGTACTGGAGATCCAAGGAACTATTGAGAATGAGGAACTGAAATAAATTCATGTTAGTAAAAATGTATCCCTGGAATATTAATGGGACTGAAAAATGATCATTCCGTTGAATTGGTCCCAGAATATTGAAAGAGACAACAATAGAGATAATGGATGTGTTGGTGATCATCTTCTAAACGCTCTGAATTTTGGAACATTTTCTTCAGATTGGAAGGCAGCAAATATCCCACCATTTAAGTAAAAAGGGAGAATAAAAATTAGAAACTACAGATCTGACGTCAGTGGGAGGACAATGCTGGAATCTGTTGTAACAGATATATTACAAACTGGGTACTTAGAAAACAGTGGTAGGATTGGCAGAATCAATATGGATTTATGAAAGGGAAATCACCCTTGACAAATTTTGAGGATGTAATGTGCAGAATAGATAAGGGGGAATCAGTGAATGAGGTACATTTATATTTTCAGAAGGCTAGGTTGTGCACAGTAAACAAATAAGAACACGTGATATACTGACATTGACTGAGAACTGATTAATGGACAGACAGCAGAGCATAAGAACTACTGAGGTACTGCAAAGATTGGTGCTTGGGTCCAACTGTTAATCAGTGATTTGAACATGGGGACCAAATGTAAATTTCCATATTTGCTGATGACATTAATCTATGTGGGAAGATGAGTTGTGAAGAGGATATAAAAAGGGTTTGAAGGAGATTGGATCAGAGTGATTGAGTGGGCAGATGGAATACAAATGCAGTTTGATCAGGTTAAAAGCAAATGCAGAATATTTCTTAAATAGTGAGAGATTGGGAAGTGTAGATTGTAATGGACTGGGATGTTCTTGTTCATAAGTCACTGAAAGCTAACATACAGGTGCAGCAAGCAGTTCTTCACAGAAAGGGGACTTGAGCACAGGAGTAAAGAAGACTTGCCTGTATTTTTATGTAAAGCCTTTGGGAGACTACACTTGAAGTATTATGAAGGATTTTGATCACCTTACTTAATGAAGGACATACTTACCAAAGAGGGAGAGCAGCAAAGGTTCTGCAGACTGATTCCTGGGAAAGCGAAATTGTCCTATGAGTAAAGTCAGCCTATCATCTCTACATAGGTAATCTCATTGAAGGATACTAAATTTTTATAGGGTCCCAAAGAGGAGATATAGGAAGGATGTTCCTCTGGCTTGGAGCTGGGATATAGAATCAGGGGACCCAACCTCAGGGTAAGTGGCAGACCTCTGTCATGGAAGTAAAAGATCCCATGGCATCAGTTGAAAATGAACAGGAAAGCTCCCCCTGGAAAATATTTGCACCTCAATCAACATGATAATAAAAGTACCAAGCATTTATTACATTTGTTTCTGGAAACTTTTTTTTCACAAATTGGCAGCCATGGTCCCTGTATTACAACAGTGACAACACTTAGAAAGTACTTCACTCTCTACAAAGTGCTATGGAAATGTAAATGTTCTTTCCTTTTCAATTCAAAGGCATCCTTGGAGCTTCATCACCGTTAAAGGATCGCCTGAGTCTTCTTCTGAAGATCATGTTATTTATCAAGGTAATTGAGGAGATATATTCTATGTTCTTCTTACAATCAACTTTGAAATGAGATTTTATAAACTGACAAATTCTGTTCAATTGTTGTCAAAAATCTAACACTGTATCAGTGAAATGTCAAGAAATCAAAACTATTATCGAACCTTTGTGAGACAAATTTGGAACAATGATGGTTCAGTGGTTAGCACTGCTGCCTCATAGCGCCAGGGACCTGGGTTTGATTCCACCCTCTGGCGACTGTATGGTGTTTGCACATTCTCCTTCTGTCTGCCTGGGGTTCCTATGGGTGATCCAGTTTCCTCCCATGATTCAAAAATGTGCAGCTTAAGAGGGTTGACCATGCTAAATTGCCCATAGTGTCCAGGATGAGTAGTGTCGGTGAATTAGCCATGGGAAATGCTGGGTTATGAGGATAGGGGGTAAGTTGCTCTTCGGAGCATTGGGGTGGACTTGGGTCAAGTGGCCTGCTTTCTCAATATAGGGATTCTATGAATATGTCCAATACTGTTTTGCAAATTATAAAAAAAACTAGTAGATAAGGAAAAGATCTGTAAAAACTGAGCATGCTCAACTGGAAAAGAACATGTATTAATGAACACCAAAATAGAGTAACAATTTGTAGTGTGCAAGGGATCTGGGACAGACAGGTCTGCAGACCCATCCCTGGTCTGCTTTATCTACTTCATTTCATTTTTTCATTCATATCCAGAAAGTGCTCTTCCACACAACTGAACAGTTTTGTTCCCCCATCAGCAATTTCTTTTCATCTATTAATCTGTAAATCACCCATGTTTCCATAGAGTCATAGATAAAGGCATATAACATGGAAGTAGACCTTTTGGTCTAACATGTTCATGCCGACCAGATATCCTAACCTAATCTGGTCGCATTTGCCAGCACTTGGCTCATTCCCTCCAAATCCTTCCTATTCATATCCCCATCCAGATGCCTCTTAAATGTTGTAATTGTACCAGCCTCCACCACTTCTTCTGGCAGCTCATTCCGTACACGCACTATCCTTTGTGTGAAAAAGTTGTCCTTTAGATCCAGTTGAAGAATTTACAAGCAAAGCCCATTAAGGGAGGGATGGGGGGGACAGTGAAGGGGCTACATCCAAATTGAGTTGGAAGGAGCTGGGTCTTTTTTTTCTTGTCTTTAATTGAACCACTCAGTTGTTACGGCACATTTCTGGAGCTGGTGGGACTGGACCAGGCTTCTTGGCTCAGAGATAGGAACACTACCACTGTGTCACAAGAGCAACTTTGGTTTGCTTGTTTTACTTTCTAATCAACCTGTTCAGAGATGTTATTTCAACCTCGGGAACAAATCTGACATGAATCTCGACCGCCTGGCCCAGAGGTCGTCACTACACCAAGGGAGCCATTTGGGGCTGCTTTAGATTTTTTTTTAGATTCCCTACAGTAGGGAAACAGGCACTTTAGCCCAACAAGTCTACACTGACCCTCCGAAGAGTAACCCACCCAGACCCATTCCCCTACATTTACCCCTGACTAATGCATCTAACTCTATGGGCAATTTAGCATGGCCAATTCACCTAACATGCACATCTTTGGATTGTGGGAGGGAATCGGAGCATCCGCAGGAAACCCACGCAGACACAGGGAGAATGTGCAAACTCCACACAGACAGTTGCCCAAGGTTGGAATCAAACCCAGGTTCATGGTGCTGTGAGGCAGCAGTGCTAACCACTGAGCCACCATGCTGCCCCCACGGATATCTTCTTATATCCAGAAATGCTATCATACACAATCAATCAACTTTCCCACCACCAAATCACTGTGACCTTTGTTTTGTGTTTCCAACTGTTAACCACCAATAGTGCAACCAATTAGAAATTTAGATGCAAAGTCCATTAGGGCGATGAGAATGATCAAGAGGGAGAGGGAGAGAGCGGGAAGCGATTAAATCAAAATGGAGTCAGAGCGGGAAAGAAAGTACTATATCCCTCGCGGTGCCCACCCCTCTCCAAAGGCATTGAGAGCATTGATAGACATTGCATGCTGGGTCTGCTTTACTCAACCTGTTCAGGGACATTCTCACACACCTCTGGAGCAGGTGGGACTTGAACCCAGGCCTTCTGGCTCAGGTGATGAGTTCCATTGGTGCTGGCAATTGCCTGTTACCATGGGAGCTCATGCTCAGCAAGCTCCACAAGGAGATGAATTAATAATTTTCCATGGACTTTGTAGGGGTTATTACAAGGTCTAATAAGAATTCCCAAGGATGAGACCAGACTGAAAGGATATATTTAAAAGGCTGAACAGAGTGGGACTTTGTGCTCTGGAAAAGAGCAGGCTAAAGTGCAACCACGCCTTTAAAAGGATGAAATGTGTGGCTTGATGTTTCCATTTCTGAGGTCCGTAAAGTATGATAGCTATTATTAAATGCAACAATCAAATTCTGGAGGGATGTTTGTCCAGACAGTGGGTTGAATGTTGAAGTCTCTACCTCAAGAGCAAGTTACAGTCAATAGCACATGTATTTTGCCATTAAATGCACATGAGGGAGAAAGGAATATGAGGTTATGCTAATAAGAGCATGGAGAAGGATAGAAGGAGGCTCATGAGGAGCATAAACACTACTCTAAATCAATTAGACTAAATGGTCTAGACTCACCAGTTCTGAGATGCTCTGTATTACGATGCAAACATGTTGGCATTGAGGAGCGCAAAATGTTTTGCACAGACAATGCCAGTATCGAGATGATATAATGGACCCTTCACTCTCAACTGCTGTAGATCAGGTGCGCATTATTCTCTCTTCACTAAAGTGAATGAGTTCTTGATGGTACATTATGGTTGGCCAAAGGCACCCCCTTCTGGTGAGACTCCACAGTGGAAAGGTGCAGTCAGAAAATTTAGCTTTTAACCTACCAGTTCGATTTGGCACAAGTTTGATATAACCCTTAGGGAGTAACCTAAATGAAAAAGTAATGTTTGAATGGAGAGCGAACCTCCACGGACATTGAAGGTATTTGGCTCCAGAATATCTCGTGAGGAAATTTCATGGAGGAATTTATTTGTCACTAAAGTTTTACTTGGAAGAGCTAACATAATGGAAAATTTATCTTTACATTTAAGAGCTAAACACACAATTTTGAGTGGAATGCGGTTAATTTTGTTGATAATTCCACAGGAGCCCGAGGATCTGCTGCTGCAAAAGTGTTTAAACTATTCCACTCCCCTCACGGCAATCACTTCACTGTTGGTTCAACAAGTGAGTGGGTACAAGGTAAGATAGTTTCAATTTTACATTGTTCTATATTTCTAAACCAAACTTCATATTTCAAAAGTCACTGATAATGACAGAACATGAACTATTTCATTTATTATAGTATAGAAAATGTGAACAAGAGTGGGCCATTTGCCCCATCGAGCTTGCTCAGCCAATCAATATGATCATAGCTGATCTTTGATCTCAACACCACACTCCCATGCTAGAGCTCACAAATTGCCAAATAAGGTTGGGTTTCTGAGGTAAACTGAAAGCTGATGAAGGTCAACATTGGGAAAAAAAACATCCTTTTTTATCTGCATCCTCTTCATTATGGTAAGGTGCAATGACTTTATAGCTGCCCAGAGGTGTGGTAAAGACATTGTTCAGGGGTACATTAGAACTCAGCCTTGGCTCAGTGGTTAGGAAGAAGGTTATAGGTTCAAGTCCACCTTGAGGTGCATTGACCATGTAGCCTACACTGATATTTCACTGCAGTAATGTGGAAGTACTGCACAGTTGGAGGGCCACCTTTCATAACAGACATCAAATAGGTGTTGAAGTGTAGATACAAAAGACTCAAGGTGCTTTTGGAAGAAGAGCAGTGGCGTTCTCCTGATTCCATGATATGCGTGCCACACAGTGTGTTTCAACTCTTATATCTAGCAAAAGAGTTAACTCTTAATAATAGTAAAACAATAATTTTAATTATTTAACACAATTAATACTAACATAACAAAATACATCATAAACTAATAATTTACACCACAAATGCTATCTTGTGCTTTAACTTACCTCAGGATGATCATATACCACCACATTAGAACTCAGCCTCACTCCATGTGGTGATGGTCGTTTGGTCTCCTCTCAATGGTCTCGGGGTGTCCTCTCTTCACAGTGGTTATTCTCGAGTTACTGCTCCTGATGGTGGTGTTGCAGCGATTCTTATACTCCAAAGTCTTCATGCCCATTTGGGAGGATCTTGAGTGTCATCCAATAGATCAATCAGGCTCAGACACCCAGATCAATCAAACCCAACCAGGCATTGGCATGTTGATGGCAGGGTGCTCCTTAGGCCTCCATTTCTGGAGGTGCTGTGTGCATGTAGCCACCTCCAAGTAAGGGTGTGTGGCACCCCTGTGTCTGGTACACACCCCAAAGTTTCCAATCACCCTAAGGATGATGTCCATTGCCTCCATTCAAACCCAAATTTGGGTGTGCCTTGTACGTCTGTAGCTACCAGGTTAGTTGATGCCTGTCTGAATTCTGAACATGTTGATTAGCACAGTCACTGGTCAAGGCTGGGTTCTATTTCCCAGCATGCTTTAATCATTGATCATCTTTTGTAACTCCACGATAAGTTCACCATTTTCCATTGTAAGTTCATCATTTTGAGTGGGCTGTCCAGCCACATCACTTAACCAATGACAATAGAGCAAATTATCCACTGTTTAACCCATTGCTGGCTTTAGGATCTTGCTATCCACAAATTGGCTGTTACATTTTTCTATAGTAAAGCACATGCTGAGGTAATCAAAGACACATTTTTGAAATGTGGTAACTTTATTAGATAAGGCCACTGTGTCCACCTCCAAATTCCAACAAATATCTGTGTGATAGAAACCAGATTGACAACTAACATAAACATTGTGAAGGTGAGCCAAAGAGGCAATGAAATAAATACAGTCATTGGATTGTGGTCTTCAGGAGGTTATTCACTATGATTCCCAGAAGGTCTTTTTGAAAAACATGTTGAACAGTAGCAGCAACAATATGCACATGGCTGGATTTTCATCTTTGAGGCCGGAATTGGGAATCAGAGGAATTCTGAATATGACAATCTGCCTCTTGCCACCTCTATCCACTGATGTTATTTGAACTGTTGGGTGGCAAGAATGACCTGGAGTCAGGCATGATGCCAGAGATAGATATGGATTAAAGCCAATCCAGCGATCTTAAATGCCCACATCTATTTGCTGAACCAATGAAGATGCGTGAGCCTCCCTACCCTTATGCCCCCAACCCCTCACCCACTATACATCCCCACTCTCAATACCTTCCTCTAATTCCCCTATTCCTCACTCAGGCACATATCTCTCCATACTACCCAAAGCATTGTGACTTATCACTATACCACAATGACATATCCCACACCACTCCCAAAGCTCATACTACACCAAACCCTTCACGTGAACAGGAGTAGGCTGCTTGGCCTCTCATGCTTTCTCCACCAATGAGTAAGATCCTGGCTGATCTGACTACCCACTTTCCTGATAACCACCATCCTACCAACATCCGTGCCAACTCCCCCACCCCTAACAGTGCACACAACCGTCATACCCCATACCACTGTGACCTCGCACTGCACCACCTCCATACAACACCAATCTGCCCAATGTCACTCCAAACTATTAATTAAACAGAACTCACAGCCCTACAAGAACATTTGGAAGTCTTTGAAAACTTTATAAATCTTTCTGATCTGGAGATGAGACTGTTCTGCCCAGAGTTGGTATTGGTTGAAGTGAGAGGGTTTAAGTGAAGACATGTTGAATACCTCGTTGTCAAATGTTAAGGCCTCCCAGCCTCTGTTTGTGCTAATATTTGTTGACTTGTTTCACCTGCTTAGATTTTGAAGAGTTAAAAGTTTGGAGGAACTGCTTTGTGGTCCTGTTGACTGGTCTCTGGATCTCTTCCCTGACTCTTTGTAAAATGCATCTCTTTAAATTAATCATATATCACTTTTTTATCATCTGTCCCATCACAATTTAGGATCTGATCTCATTTATAGGTCATAAGGCAGTCTCTTGCCTCTCTTCTGAAAATTGTTGTGGTCCACACTGGGACAAACAACATAGGTAAGGCTAGGAAGGAAGACCTGTTTGGGGATTATCAAGCACTCGGAACAAAATTAAGGAACCAGGTGCACAAGGGATATAATCTCCAGATTACTGCCTGAGCCACATGTAAATTGGCTTAGGGATAAGAAAATTAGGGAAGTAAACCTGTGGCTAAAGGAGTGGTGTGAGAAAGACTGGTTCCATTTCATGAAGCATTGGCATCAGTTTTGGAACAGGAGGGATCTGTACCGATGGGACGGTCTCCACCTGAACCAACCTGGAACAAGTGTTCTAGTAAAAAGGATAAATAGGGTGGTCACCAGGACTTTAATTTTGTGAGTTGGGGGAAGGGCAGAGGAAAATTACAGGAAGTAAGATGGTAAATAAAAAGGAAAATAGCAGGTTAGCATGTGCACAGGAGGGGAAAGTGAGGTCTGCAGATGCTGGAGTATCAGAGCTGAAAATGTGTTGCTGGAAAAGCGCAGCAGGCCAGGGAGCATCCAAGCAACAGGAAATTCGACGTTTCGGGCATAAGCCCTTCATCAGGAATGAGTAAATTGTGTCCAGCAGGCTAAGATAAAAGGCAGGGAGGAGGGACTTGGGGGAGGGGCAATGGAGATGTGATAGGTGGAAGGAGGTCAAGGTGAGGGTGATAGGCCGGAGTGGGGTGGGGACGGAGAGGTCAGGAAGAAGATTGCAGGTTAGGAGGGTGGTGCTGAGTTCGAGGGATTCAACTGAGACAAGGTGGGGGAGGGGAAATGAGGAAACTGGAGAAATCTGAGTTCATCCCTTGTGGTTGGAGGGTTCCCAGGCGGAAGATGAGGCGGTCTTCCTCCAACCATCGTGTTGTTATGGTCTGGCGATGGAGGAGTCCAAGGACCTGCATGTCCTTGGTGGAGTGGGAGGGGGAGTTAAAGTGTTGAGCCACGGGGTAGTTGGGTTGATTGGTCCGGGTGTCCCAGAGGTGTTCTCTGAAACGTTCCGCAAGTAGGCGGCCTGTCTCCCCAATATAGAGGAGGCCACATCGGGTGAAGCGGATGCAATAGATGATGTGTGTGGAGGTACAGGTGAATTTGTGGCGAATATGGAAGGATCCCTTGGGGCCTTGGAGAGAAGTAAGGGAGGAGGAGTGGGCGCAAGTTTTGCATTTCTTGCAGTTGCAGGGGAAGGTGCCAGGAGTGGAGGTTGGGTTGGTGGGGGGTGTGGACCTGACGAGGGAGTCACGGAGGGAGTGGTCTTTTCGGAACACTGATAGGGGAGGGGAGGGAAATATATCTTTGGTGGTGGGGTCCGTTTGGAGGTGGCGGAAATGACGGTGGATGTGCACAGGAGGGTTTAACTTCATGGCAGACTATGAAAGAAGTATAAAGGAAGGACAATTCAGGAGATTTTGTTATAGAAGATGTTTGAATTCATAAAGAGGGTACAAAAACATGCATAAGGGCACTTTACCTGAATGATCAAAGCATTCGAAACAAGGTAGATGAGTTAATGGCACAAACCATTCCAAGTAAGTATGATTTAGCAGCCATTATGGAGACATGGTTGTCAGATGGTCGTGACTGGGAATTAAATATCCAGGGGTATTAGACTATACAGAAGGACAGATAGAGAGGTAAGGGAGGTGGTGTAGCTCTGATATTTAAGGACGACATCAGGACGGTGGTGAGAGATGATATAGTGGTCCTATGGAGAATAAGGTTGAGTCCATTTGGGTGGAAAAGGTCACAGAAAGCCACAAAAAAGAGCAATAAGGAAAAGTAAGATAGATTATGAGAAAAAACTAACTCAGATTATAAAGACAGATAGCAAAAGTTTCTTTAAATTTATAAAACAAAAAAGAGTGGCTAAAGTAAACATTGGTCCTTTAGAGGATGCGAAGGGGGATTTAGTCATGGGATATAATGAAATGGCTGAGACATTGAACTGGGCTTCACAGTGGAGGACACTAATAACATAAAAGAAAGTGAAGACTGCAGATGCTGGAGATCAGAATTGAGAGTCTAGTGCTGGAAAAGCACAGCAGGTCAGGGAGCTCCCCCACCTTCATCTACCTATTGCATCCTCAGCTACCATCCCATTTATCTCTCAGCCTCTCGGCTCACAAGGCTCATTCCTGATGAAGGGCTTATGCCCGAAACATCGATTCTCCTGCTCCTTGGATGCTGCCTGACATTCTGTGCTTTTTCAGCACCACACTCTTGACGCGAATAACATGGCAGTAATTGACAAAATAAGAAAGGTAGGTGAGGACCTGGGAACAGTCATTATCATGAAAGAGGTAGTGTTGGGCAAGCTAATGGAGCTAAAAGCAGACAGGTCTCCTGACCCTGATGGAATGCATCCCAGGGTACTAAAATAGATGATGGGAGAAATAACAAATGCACTTGCGGTAATTTTCCAAAAGTCACTGGACTGTGGGGCAGTTCCACCAGATTACAAAACAACAAATGTGATGCCACTGTTTAAGAAGGGAGGTCTACAAAAGATGGGGAATTATAGACCAGTTAGGCTTAACTTTTGTAGTGGGGAAAATGCTTGAGTCTATTATTAAGGATGAAATAGCAAGACAGCTAGACAGAAATTGTTCTGTTGGGCAGATAATGCGTGGGTTCATGAAAGGCAGGTCATGCTTAATTAATATTCTGGAATTCTATGAAGACATTACGAACATGGTAGACAATGGGTACCCAGTAAATGTGGTGTATCTAGATTTCCAAAAGGCTTTCGACAAGGTGCTGCACAAAAGGCTGCTGCTTAAGATAATGATGTAAGGTGTTATGGGCAATGCATTAGCCTGGCCAGAGGATTGGTTAACCAACAGGAAACAAAGAGTGGAGAGTAATGAGTGCTGTTCTGGTTGGCAATCAGTGACTAGTGGTGTGCCTCAGGTATCAGTGTTGGGACCACAATTATTCACAATTTACATAGATCATTTAGAGTTGGGGACCACATGTAGTGTGACAAAGTTTGCAGATGACACTAAGATGTGTGGTAGAGCAAAGTATGCAGAGGACTGGGAAACTTTGCAAAGGGACATAGATAGTTTAAGTGAGTGGGCAAAGGTCTGGTAGATGGAGAACAATAAATATGAAGTCATCCATTTCAGTAGGAATAACAGTAAAAGGACTTTTACTTGAATGGTAAGAAATTGCAGTATGCAACTGTGCAGAGGGACCTGGGTGTCCTTGTGCATGAATCACAGAAGGTTGGTCTGTAGGTGCAACAGGTAATTAAGAAGGTAAATAGAATTTTGTCCTTTCTTGCTAAAGGGATTGAGTTTGAAAGCAGGGAGGTTATGTTGCAGCTGTATAGGGCGCTGGTGAGGTCACACCTGGAGTACAGTGTACAGTTTTACTCTCCTTACTTGATAAAGGATGTACTGGCAATAGAAGGGGTGCAGAGAAGGTTCACTAGATTGATTTAGAATTGCGGGGGGTTGGCTTATGAGGAGAGACTTAATAGATTGGGATTTATATTCTTTGGAATTTAGAAGAATGAGGGAGGATCTTGTAGAAACATTTAATATTATGAAGGGAATAGATAAGAGAAACATAGAGAGGATATTTCCACTGGGACTAGGACAAGAGGACATAGCCTCAAAAAAAGGGGAGCAGATTTAGGACTGAAATAAGAAGGAACTTTTTCACCCTCAGGGTTATGAATCTATGGAATTCCCTGCCCAGTGAAGTAGTTGAAGCTTCCTCAATAAAAGCCTTTAGAGCTAAGATAGATAAATTTTTGACCAGTAAAGGAATTAAAGGTTATGGTGAGAGGGTGGGTGAGTGGAGCTGAGGCCATGAAAAAACCAGCCATGATCTTATTAAATGGTGGAGCAGGCTCAATGGGCCAGATGGCATACTCCTGCTCCTAGCCCTTATGTTCTTATATTCTTTCTCTCCTGAAGTCACTTGGCATTTTTGTAAATAGCATACAGTTACCAATTTATTTGACCTTTTTAACTGTTGAGTTTCAAAAGGTTAGATGAAAAACTTAATTGAATTTTTTGAAGAAGTAACAAAGAGGATTGATGAGGGCAGAGCGGTAGGAGTGATCTATATAGACTTCAGTAAGGCGTTCAACAAGGTTCCCCATGGGAGACTGGTTTACAAGGTTAGATCTCACGGAATACGGGGAGAACTAGCCATTTGAATACAGAACTGGCTCAACAGTAGAAGACAGAGGGTGAGAGTAGAGGGTTGTTTTTCAAACTGGAGGCCTGTGACCAGTGGAGTGCCACAAGGATCAGTGCTGGTTCCTCTACTTTTCATCATTTACATAAATGGTTTGGATATGAGCATAGGAAGTACAGTTAGTAAGTTTGCAGGTGACACCAAAATTAGAGGTGTAGTGGACAGCGAAGAAGGTCGGATTATAACAGGATCTTGATCAGATGGGCCAATGGGCTGAGAAGTGGCAGATGCAGTTTAATTCAGATAATTGCGAGGTGCTGCATTTCGGGAAAGCAAATCCTAGCAGGACTTATGCACTTAATGGTAAGGTCCTAGCGAGCATTGCTGAACAAAGAGACCTTGGAGTGCAAGTTCATAGCTCCTTGAAAGTGGAGTCACAGGTAGATAGGATAGTGAAGAATATGTTTGGTATGCTTTCTTTAATTGGTCAGAGTATTGAGTACAGAAGTTGGGAGGTCATGTTGCGGCTGTACAGGACATTGGTTAGGCCACTGTTGGAATATTGTGTGCAGTTCTGGTCTCCTTCCTATCATAAAGATGTTGTGAAACTTGAAAGGGTTCAGAAAAGATTTGCAAGGATCTTGCCAGGGTTGGAAGATTTGAGCTAGAGGTAGGGGCTGAACAGGCTGGGGCTGTTTTCCCTGGAGCGTCAAAGACTGAGGGGTGACCCTATAGAGGTTTATAAAATTATGAGGGGCATGGATAGGATAAATAGACAAAGTCTTTTCCCTGGGGTGGGGGAGTCCAGAACTAGAGGGCATAGGTTTAGAGTGAGAGGGGAAAGATACGAAAGAGACCTAAGGGGCACCTTTTTCACACAGAGAGTGGTACGTGTATGGAATGAGCTGCCAGAGGAAGTGGTGGAGCTGGTACAATTGCAACATTTAAGAGGCATCTGGATGGGTATATGAATAGGAAGGGTTTGGAGGATTATGGGCTGGGTGTTGGCAGGTGGAACTAGATTGGGTTGGGATATCTGGTCGGCATGGACGGGTTGGACTGAAGGGTGTGTTTCCATCCTGTACATCTCTATGACTACATGACTCCAAATCCTCTACAACTCAAGAATTAACCAAATCATCCATTTTACAATTCTCTCGATCCATAAATGTATTTGTTTCTAATATTATCTTAGTCTGTTTACTGATCTATTTACACCATGCTTGATTGATTAATTCAGGTTTAGCCTCTGAAAGGCCTGAGAAGCTAAAGCTCTGAGAATGTGTGGAAATATGTGTGGAATAGTTGAGCTACTTCAAAGCACTGCAATAAATCAATTGTAGATTTAGGACTTTCTGCTAGCCTTGAGGTAAAATATGCAACAAACCAGCAAATATGCAAGAAAGAACATGTTTATTAGTTGAGTGTCACATAGGTGAATATATCCTAATGGTGCTAACAGCTGGTCAGGATATAACTTGTAAGAACAGCTCCACATCAACCTAAAGATTCCAGCTGGACATATAGGAGTGTAAAACTAGAAATACTCCTTCATTCATTGGTTTGTGGGAACCTGACACTTTTCCCAAAAATGCCGTGGATGCCGGATCTGTTCAGTTTGCAAATCACGATTGAAAAATCTTTGGGGAAGTCTGTCATGGGGTGTGGAACAAATGGGGTTGAGGCACAGATCAGTCACGATCCAACTGATTGGCAGAACTAGCTCAAGAAGGAGGAAGTGAGGACTGCAGATGCTGGAAGTCAGAGTTGGAGTGTGGTGCTGGAAAAGCACAGCAGGTCAGGCAGCATTCAACTTATTCCTGAAACATCGATTCTCCTGCTCCTCAGATGCTGCTGGACCTGTTGTGTTTTTCCAGAACTAGCTCGAGAAGCTGAATAGCCTCCTTCCTCTCACTGTCTTGTGGTAGCTGGATGTACTGGGGCAGCACGGTGGCTCAGTTGATAACACTGCTGCCTCACAGCGCCAGGGATTGGGTTTGATTCCAGCCTCAGGTGACTGTCTGTGTGGAGTTTGCACATTCTTCCTGTGTCTGCGTGGGTTTGCTCCGGGTCCTCAGGTTTTCTCCACCGACCAAAGATGTGCATGTTAGGGTGGATTGGCTGTGCTAAATTGCCCGTAGTGTCCAGGGGTGTTTAGGTGGATTAGCCATGGGAGGTGTCAAGCTGCCGGGACAGCGTGGGATGGTCTTTAGAGGGTCAGTGCAGAATTGTTGGGCTGACTGAGCTGTTTCCACACTGAAGGGATTCTATGATACTGTTCGAGAAAGTAAACCACTCGTGCTCTTGTTTAGCAATAGAGCTTCTGCCTTTCCCTTAGTGTTAAAAAAAAATCAGAGATTAAAAAGAATCTGCTGACTACAAACACAATTATTCAGTTTAAAACACCATGGATGCATGTTCAACTCACTGTCATTCATCTTAATGTTCACTGACAATGCAAAACACATTGCAAAACCTCAGGCATAATTTTCTCTCAAAATTCTGTTCTTGCTGCTTCAAAGCTACAGGGTTTTAACAACTTCAAGCTTAAATGTTTCTTGTTTTGGGTTGTTTTCTATTGAATTGGGCGTTCAGTCCTTGGCCTGATTAGTAAAGTTTGCAGCTAGTGTGAAGAGGATTGCAGCAATTAACTGCTAACAAATTGTTTGCTAAACTTCAAAATGACAGGGCTGATTGTGGTTATGTAACTAGTGTAGGAGAATTGTTTAGATTAGATTAAATTCCCTACAGTACGGAAACAGGCCCTTCGGCCCAACAAATCCACACCAACCCTCCGAAGAGTAACCCACCCAAACCCATTCCCCTACATTTATTCCTGACTAATGCACCTAACCCACACATCCCTGAACATAATGAGCAATTTAGCATGACCAACTCACCTGACCTGCACGTTTTTGGATTGTGGGAGGAAATCGGAGCACCGGTGGCCCTATTTGTTTCATGATTGTCGCACTGAATGACACTTCAAAATGTTGTCTTTTTAGATTCAAGTTTGACTGACACAACAACTCAAAGCTGGTTGGATCAAAATTGAAGCAATAATGAGGCCAAGATTCTATATTAATTGCAATAACACAAATGGCCAGTGCACATTGAGAACATTGAGATTCATGTAATGTGCAGGCAATCATTTCACACTCAACATGGTCCTTGTCAAATTTCACCCATTAAAGTGTCCATCGTTCCACTGTCTTCAACATTCTAATGTTCCTCGTCTGTAGATGTGGAGTGGACCGAATGGTTTAACCGGGATGATGAGCGAGGATCGGGAGACTGGGAGAAACTGTCTGACTTGAGAGTTGCATTTCCTGGGAAAATCTGTGAGAGTCCAATCGATATTCAGGTAAACAGCAATACAGGTTATTTCTCAGGACAGTACCCCGTAAAGGTCAATTGATTTATGAGATAACCCTCAGAACTGTACCTTGTAAAGCTCAATTATATACTAGTTAACTGTCAGAACTGTACCTTAAAAGATCAATTGATAGACAGCTTTACCAGATGTACCCCAAAAAGATCAGTAAATATATATGTTAACCTCAGGGCGAGCAATATACAGGCAAATCAAGATCGATACCATAAAACATCAATTAATATGAAGTTAAACTAAGGACTATCTCTGAAACATCAATTAATAAACAGGTAAACCAAAGGCTATGGCTGAAAATCAGGTGAGGCAAAGATTATGCCCTAAAGGGTCAATTGATATACAGGTTAACCAAGGACTGTACCACATAAAGGTCAATCAATGTACAGATTACCCCTCCGGACTTGATGGACATTCAAGAACTGTACCCCATATAAGTCAATCACTATGCAGGCAAACTAAGGTCTATGCCTGAAAACATCAATAACATGCAGATAAACAACACCTGTACCCTACGAGTCTAAATTCTTTCAATGGAGGCTGAACAGTTTTATCACTCATGGCAAGTTCATTTTGTTCGACAAGGTTCCCCATGGGAGACTGATTAGCAAGGTTAAATCTCATGGGAAACAGGGAGAACTAGCCATTTGGATACAGAACTGACTCAAAGGTAGAAGACAGAGGATGGTGGTGGAGAGTTGTTTTTCAGAATGGAGGCCTGTGACCAGTGGAGTGCCACAAGGATCGGTGCTGGGTCCTCCACCTTTTGTCATTTACATAAATGATTTGGATGTGAGCATAAGAGGTACAGTTAGTAAGTTTGCAGATGACAACAAAATTGGAGGTGTAGTGGACAGCGAAGAGGGTTGCCTCAGATTACAACAGGATCTGGACCAGATGGGCCAATGAGCTGAGAAGTGGCAGATGGAGTTTAATTCATGTAAATGCGAGGTGCTGCATTTTGGGAAAGCAAATCTCAGCAGGATTTATACACTTAATGGTAAGATCCTAGGGAGTGTTGCTGAACAAAGAGACCTTGGAGTGCAGGTTCATAGTTCCTTGAAAGTGGAGTCACAGGTAGATAGGATAGTGAAGAAGGTGTTTGGTATGCTTTCCTTCAGTGGTCAGAGTTTTGAGTACAGGAGTTGGGAGGTCATGTTGTGGCTGTACAGGAGATTGGTTAGGCCACTGTTGGAATATTGCGTGTAATTCTGGTCTCCTTCCTATCAGAAAGATGTTGTGAAACTTGAAAGAGTTCAGAAAAGACTTACAAGGATGTTGCCAGGGTTGGAGGATCTGAGCTACAGGGAGAGGCTGAACAGGTTGGGGCTGTTTTCCCTGGAGCTTCGGAGGCTGAGGGGTGACCTTATAGAGGTTTACAAAGTTGAGGGGCATGCACAGGATAAATAGACAAAGTCTTTTCCCTGGATTCGGGAAGTCCAGAAATAGAGGGCATAGGTTTAGGGTGAGAGGGGAAAGATATAAAAGAGACCTACGGGGCAACTTTTTCACACAGAGGGTGGTATGTGTATGGAATTAGCTGCCAGAGGATGTGGTGGAGGCTGGTACAATTCCAAAATTTAAGAGACATTTGGATGGGTATATGAATAGGAAGGGTTTGGAGGGATATGGGCCAGGTGGTGGCAGGTGGGACTAGATTGGGTTGGGATATCTGGTTGGCCTGGATGGGTTGGACCGAAGGGTCTGTTTCCATGCTGTACATCTCTATGATTCTATGACACATCTGTAGAGGGAAACAGCAAAGTGCCATTAACAATGAAAAAGTTCATCCCCCAATAAATGAGCTACTGTTATCTGAGTAGCATTTTCAATTGAAGCTTTTACTGGTAAACCAATTTTGATTAGTTAAACAACCTTGCCCGATCATTCCTGAATGAGATATACTTACATAGACATTAATGACCTTAATAAAAACAGCTCTGGACCGTGTGCAAAAGTAACAGCCACAGTGAACTGCACCAATTAAGGGTTCTAGCCATGAAATCTTCAGTGAATTCTGGATGAGACTGATAATGCCAACATTGCTGAGAAAGTCATTATTCTCCATAGTAGGTTTACATTAAGCTGAGTCTTACTGTGACAATATAGCCACTTATTCCACTGCTGTCTGGGATTATAGCATTTGTTTTAAGAAAAAGGACATGAATTTAACTGTCAGTGGGTTTTGGTGGGAGAGTTAGGATTTTTCAGCAGAATTCCAGTTTTCAGATGGAAATAGGAACCAACTGGGGGCCCTGAACATGGAGCAAGTGCTCTCTGTGGTGAGTTCCTAATATTTCAGGGAGAAAATGAGGACTGCAGATGCTGGAGATCAGAGCTGAAAATGTGTTGCTGGAAAAGCGCAGCAGGTCAGGCAGCATCCAAAGAGCAGGAGAATCGATGTTTCGGGCATGAGCCCTTCTTCAGGAGCATATCACAGTCCTTCTGGTAACTGCCACGCCCAGGGCTGGGTTAAAAGCAGCGGTGGCAAGACGAGGCTTGTCAGTGGGAATTAATTGGTCAATGGAGGGGTTAGATAGGTCGTGGGGTGGGGCAGAAGCCTTTCAGTCATGGACTTGATCAGGGCGAGGGGGGGGTGGGGAAAGCAGCAGATTCCCCAAACAACATCGTCCTCCTTGATCAATTGTCCAGTGTACCAACAAAACTCGCCAGCTCTGCTGAGCATGTTAAATTCTTCTTGCTGCTTCAGAAAGCAGGCAAGGAATCTTTTTTTAACATCAGGCCTTTATTTAAATCTTGGATCTGAGCAGGAAATAGGGAAGAAATGGAAAGAAAGTCCTGTGAGCCGGAGCTGAGACCGGGCAGTGTCAGAATTGGCTGCTGAGGCTGTGGTTTGTTTTGATCCTCTGAGACACAATTAAGTCACAAATTAATTTAAACACTTCTCTGGCTTTGATTTCTGTCCCACTGGGTGTGGGGTTTGCTGGCAGATACCTGTACCATTTCCTGCTCACATCAGTGAGTTAAAGTTGCACTCAGTTCCCAATTCCATTATCTGGGCTTGAGATTCTGTATTCATGTGGACACTGCCTGCTGGTGCCCTTCCTGGCTGTTCAGTGGTGCAGCTTCAGATGGCGACTGGGGATCTCCAGGCCCGGCAATTAATGTGGGAGATTTAAACTATTATTGCTGAATATATAAAGTTTGAGTGCTCACCTCCAGCCTCACAATATACAGTTTTCTGAAGCCAAACATGAGTCTCCCTTGTCCCTCTTTACCCTGACCTCTTGCTGTCTCCTTCTCCCACCCTATGTCGATTTGTAAGATCAAATATTTGAAACGGGTTGGGTTTGCTAATGATGTGGGTTTCTATTTGACAATGAAGGTATAGCATTGGTAGGAATCCTGGTTAGCACTGCTGCCTCACAGTAGCGGCACCCAGCTTCGATTCCAACCCTGGGCGACTATCTGTGTGGAGTTTGCACATTCACCCTGTGTCTGTGTGGGTTTCCTCCAGGTGCTCCAGATTCCTCCCACAGTCCAAAAGATGTGCAGGTCAGGTGAATTGGCCATGCTAAATTGCCCATAGTGTTTGGTGCATTAGTCAGAGGGAAATGGGTCTAGGTGGTTTACTCTTCGGAGGGTCGGTGTGGACTTGTTGGGCCGAAGGGCCTGTTTCCACACTGTTGGGAATCTAATCTAATCTGAAAAAAACAACTCTGTTCACCACTGTTCTGGGGTTTCTGCCAAAGGACCAACAAGAGAATGGGAGTTTTCCTGCGGACCTTTGATGAAATGTGTTTATTAAAGTGCTGTTTATGTTTTAGGTTGTTACTGTGAATGGAATCCCAGCCAGTCGGACAGGACAAGTGTTTCATATGCATGACCAAGATTATGGGTTTGTGTGTCGGAATAAGGATCAAGCTAATGGAAGCTGCCAAAACTATAAAGTGCGCTTTCTTTGTGGTAAACCAGGTCTGTGCTATTCTCTGTATCTCTCATAGCCAGTAACTATGCTGTGAATAAATATGTATAAGTCATGACTTAGTAATTATTGTGAGCAGTGTTCTCACATGATAATTTGACATAACCATACAAAACTCACCTCTGGGTTACAATTAGCGGAGCCTTTATATATTACCCAATAAAACAGTTATGACATTGAAAAGACATCTGAATGGTTACATGGATAGGAAGCATTTAGAGGGATTATGGGCCAAATGCTGGCAAAGGGGACTAAATCAGTTTAGGATAGCTAGTCGGCATGGACAAGTTGGAAAGAAGGGTCTGTATCCTGGGGGTGTATACCTCTATGACTCTATTAAGTCTTAACTTGCTCACCACTATTGCCACATTGTTTATAGCACTGTCAACATTTGTTTGTCACACTGTAATGGCTGGCTACTGGTCATTAGGTGGTGTTGTGGCAAAAGTTACCCAAGGCTGCCTGCCATTTTGTTTCTTCCCCATCCACTTTTCCTTGTCACCTGCTTTTCCTGAGATGACTTTCACCTCACTATCTTCTCACCTAGATTCTGGGGCTCAGTCAGTCATGCACCCATTCCTTGTGCACACTGTGTCCATCCTTCTGAAATAAATGTGCCTTGTACTTGGGCCTACACACCCAAACTATTTGTTAACCACCACTGAGTTGGCGTGATGGCTCAGTGATTAGCACTGCTGCCACGGCACCAAGGACCCGGGTTCGATTCCAGCCTTGGGTGACTGTGGAGTTTGCACATTCTCCCCATGTTTGTGTGGGTTTCCTCCGGGTGCTCTGGTTTCCTCCCTCAAACCAAAGATCTGCAGGTTAGGTGGATTGGTCGTGCTAAATTGCCCATAGCGTTCAGGGATGTGTAGGTTACATGCATTAGTCAGGGTTAAATGTACAGTAATGGGGACTAGACTTGGGTGGGTTACTCTTTGAAGGGTCGGTGTGGACCTGTTGGGCAAAAGGGCCTGTTTCCACACTGTAGGGATTCTATGAGTCAGGATTAGACCATCTTTAAAAAAACCAGACTTAGCCTAGTTAATGGGTAGGATTTAAAGGAGTTAGTATAAGATTAGATTACTTACAGTGTGGAAACAGGCCCTTCGGCCCAACAAGTCCCACCGAAGCGCAACCACCCAGACCCATTACCCTACATTTACCACTTCACCTAACACTATGGGCAATTTAGCATGGCCAGTTCGCCTAACCTGCACATTTTTGGACTGTGGGAGGAAACCGGAGCACCTGGAGGAAACCCACGCAGACACGGGCAAATGCGCAAACTCCACAGAGAGTTGCCTGAGGCGGGAATTGAACCTGGGTCTCTGGGTCTAACCACTGTGCCACTATTGCCACCCATGTGTTGTAGTTGTAGAGTTGAAACACCCTACTCATGAATTTCAGTCCTATTGCCCCTCAAACTCCAGGCACTTCCCTTTGCTTTGGTCTATTGATCTCCAAGTTGTTATTTTGTGTGGGCAGTGCTATAGGAAATCTAATAAGGCTGTAGGATGCTTCTTTCTGTTAACATCTGTGAAAACACTTTCCTCATGTATCCCAGCCATGTCACACCTACTTAATGTAATCTTTACTCCATCAAACGTGTAGACTGCAATGCCTATGTTATCACACTTGTGTCTTTTGTCTTGTAACCAGTCCCCATTCCAATATTGTCCCTCTCACCAGAACAGAAGCCATAGTATTCACTGCCAATACCTGAGTCGGCACCATTGATTGTCCAACCATACAGACCATTTCCTGTTCACTGGCTTTATTTTGAAGTATTGAGTCTTCACCAATGGGACTTCCCTATTCCATTCATATGGAGGTTTTCATTCCATTAATCAAGCCAAAGTCCAACCAGGTTGAAGGGTTTCTACGCAGTCAGTATGTATTAAACACAGCAAGTAAATGAGGGCTAATAGAGGCAGAAGAATTGTCAATGGAGAGGGTAGTGAGAGATAGTACTATGCAATAACCGAAGGCTTCAGGTCCTCTGTTACATATTAATGAGGTATTTTCAGTAGATCTTTTGAATGTGATTCAAAGAAAATGTTCAATCCGAGGTGTAATTATTGTTTTCCAAGTTCTTCAATGACACCAAATTCTTTCCACTCAACAATACTCGAGTAGATAATAGAAAGTGGTTTCCTGATGGTTACTATAATGTATCATTGTGCAACTTCAGTGAAGACAGGAATCTCCCTGTGAAGCTCCCAGATTCGCCATGGAGATCAGTCACTTTATTTTGAACAGATTGACAACTCCCACTGCAAATATTTCCTGCCACTAGTCTCTATGGCTCAAGATTGTAGTTGAAGCTATTATATTGTGCTACCTATCAGTATTGTATACAATTTCTGTCACCTGACTGATGGAGGAATATCTTTTCTTTGGACGCAATTTGAAGAAGTATATGAAGCTAATTCCTGGGATAAATGGCTTGTCTTTTGAGGAAATGTTGAGCAGTTTGGCCTGTGCATGCTGCAGTTTAGAAGAATTGGAGGTGATTTTTGTTGGAATAGTTATGGTCCTGAGGGATGTGAGAGAATGTTTCCGTTTTTGGGGAAACCTAGAATTAGCAGGCACAAGAGGGCTCCCACTTCAAATGGAGCTGAGAAGCATTTTCTTCTCTCAGTTGATCTTTGAAATTCTCAGTCACAGAGAGCAGCATATGCTTGATCACTGAATGTCTTCAAGTCTAAATTAAACAGATTTTAGATCTATAACTGGATCAATGGCTATGAGGCTACTCAGAAAAGTAGAATTGAGGTCACGGATCAAATCTGCTGTGACCTTATAAGATGGAGGACTTAAGAGCTGAATGGTTCCTATTTTGTATGTTCTTTTGTTCTGCCTGTGAGCTAGAGATACCGTTCATATCACCTCTGTGAAAATATTAGCACAATACATCCCCAGTCTGAAATTTGCATAATGATACACTACAGTAGCCTTCAGGGAAACCACTTTCTATTATCTACTCGAGTATTGTTGAGTGATAAAACATTTGGCACCATTGAAGAACTTGGAAAACAATAATTACACCTCAGATTGAACATTTTCTTTGAATCACATTCAAAAAATCTACTGAAAATATCTCATTAATATGTAACAGAGGACCTGAAGCCTTTGGCTATTGCATAATAACATCTCACACTATCCTCTGTATTGACAATTCTTCTGCCTCTATTAGCCTTGTGTACTCAGTCTGTTTAGCACATACTGACTGCATAAAAACCTTTTGCCCTGGTTTGATTTTAGCTAGACTAATGGGATGAAAACTTCTATAAGAATGGGATTGGGAAAGTTCCGTTCGTAAAGACATAATATCTGAAAAAAAAAGCATTTTGCCTTTTTATGACCATTGGACAGAATAGTTTCTTTGCACATATGTTACTACTAGTAGCAATTAGCAGTCATGACCTCATGGTCTTCATGTCCGACTTTATCCCAACCATGATGCACATTCTGTGGAGACGTTCAGTCATTTTGTCATTTACAGTGAGTGAGTGGTACACTGTTAAGTATTAATCAATCTTTAGCATGAGTTCATTGTGATGGGAAGATTACTCTTGCTTACTGTTCCAGTTACTGAAATGGTATTACATAAAATCTCCTATTTAAAAGATTACCACATCTGTCACTTTCATTGCGCTTTGTGCAAGGAAAATGCAATCCAAAACTTTCAAGAATGCAGAAGAATTTGTTTTAGATGTTTTTCTTTTTTTTTAATCCCAGTAACAGCTGTTCCATATAAGACTGCTTATGGTCCATTTCTGGTTATAGAGGTTGAAGAATTGGCAGGTGATGCAGTTTAATGCTTACAAACTTAAACATCAAATTCTCTTCTTTCAGTGCGACCCAAGGTGACCGTTACCATAGATACGCATGTTAACAGCACAATTCTGCAGCTAGTGGATGACGCCAGAACTTGGAAGCCTGGTGATGTCATTTTTGTTGCCAGCACAGATTATTCTATGCATCAGGCAGAGGAATTCCAACTCCTGCACTGTCCAGAATGCAAACCTAACCAGGTCAAAATCCAAGGTATGATATTGTTCATTGATGTAATTGACTTTCTTCAAGGAAGTCCCATCTTGTGAAAAGCTTGAGTGCAGACAGTTATGAAATGGCTGTCATTCAGATTGCTACACTGAGTGACTGGATTGTCTATACCCCAAAGCCATATTGATGAAATAGATTTATTTCACTATAAGCTGGGAGCAAGTATCAAATAGTAATACAGGAAAGAGTTGGCAAATAAGGGTGAAATTGTTGGTGCCAATGCAATTGGACTTCAGGAAAAGCTTTCTAGAAAAACAAGCAAAACTGTTTCAGAATTAATGGAAACAGAATGCTTTGCATATGGGTAGTCACCGGTCAGTCAAAGTTGATTGTTTTGAACAGACTGGATAGAATCTAACCATTATGATGCTCCCTTGTTTATCTCAGATTTGCATTCACATTTTCCCACATATTTCAGAATCACTGCTTTTCTATTCTGTATTATTTGTTCCTCACTGGCATTCATTTCTTCACCTGCTGAGGATTTCAAGTATATGACCTAAGATTTTACTGACATCCCATGAGTAAATAAAATTTGAAGCTAATTCATCTGTCCTACAAGAACCTGTCTGTATTGCATCAGTGTTGGTCACTGAGGGACTTGAAGGGCAACCCTTCCACATGGAGGGTCATTCGTATACGGAATGAGCTGTCAGAGGAGGTGGTAGATGCAGGTTTGGTTACAATATTTAAAAGACATTAGGAAAGGCGCATGAACAGGAAAAGTTTAGAGGGATATGAGCCAAATGCAAGCAAATGGGACTGGTTTAATTTTGGAAACTTGATTGGCATGGATGAGTTGGACTGAAGGGTCTGTTTCCATGCTGTATGACTGTGTGGCTTCATGATCCTATGACTATGAACCTAATGAAACCTTTACAACAACCCAAGTCCTGGATTGGGATCCAAAGTTTCCAATTCACAACCAATGTCTTTCCCAAAAAAGGCACTTTTTTTGTCAGATCCCAACTGTCAGAAAGATACATAGCAATCAATAAACACTATTCTGATCAACTCTCCATTTTACATTTTACTTCTAACAGGTTTATCATGTCTATTAGAAATGTTGCCGGTCTAAATAGTCCAATACCTATTTTCACCTCTTCTCATTACACCTTGCCATCAAACATGCAATTGTGCAGGTAAGCATTGCTATCCACACCATCCAGGACTGTCATAAATAAAGAGTTGTTTTACTACTTTTCTTCAAACAAATTCCAAGTCATTTAATCTGGTGTTTTGGATCCCAGTAAAGATTGCAGTAGGTTCATGGTCGTAGGATCATACTGTGAAGGTGCTGCTGTTGGATTGGGGTGTAGAAAGTTAAAAATCACACAACACCAGGTTATCGTCCAACTGGTTTATTTGAAAGTACTAGCTTTCAGAGTGCTGCTCCTTCATCAGATAACTAGTGGGGCAGGATCATAAAACACAGAGTTTATAGCAAAAGATCAAAATGTCGTGCAATTAAAATGATATCTTGAACAAACCTAGATTGCTGTTATGTCTTTCATCTGGGTTGCAGGTTTCGAAAGCTAGAGCAAATTGCATGACACTGATCTTTTGTTATAAACTCTGTGTCTTATGATCCTGCCCAATAGTTACCTGATGAAGGAGCAGCGCTCTGGTAGCTAGTACTTTCAAATAAACCTGTTGGACTATAACCTGGTGTTGTGAGATTTTTAACTTACTAGAATCATACAGCATAGAAACTGACCCTTCAGTCCAACTCATCCATGCTGACCAAATTTCCCAAACTAAACTTGTCCCACTTGCTTGCATTTAGCCCATATCCCTCTAAACTTTTCTGTTCATGACCTGCCAAATGTCTTGTAACTGTACTCGCCTGAGGCACAGGAGCAGAAATGAGGCCATTCAGCCCAATGAGACTGCTCCACTTTCTTTTCATTAATGTATAAAGTGAAAAGTTGTGGTCCCGACACTGATCCTTGTGGAACACCACTCATCACCATCTTCCATCCTGAGAAGGAGCCTTTTATTCCCACTGCAAGACAGTCAATCTTCTATCTATGCTAGCACCTTACTCTAACACCATAGGCCTTATCAAACTCAGCAGTCTCCTGTGTGGCACCTTTTCAAAGGCCCTCTGGAAGTTCGGATAAACAATATCCATTGGATCTCATTGCTCTAATCTGCTCTTTACCTCCTCAAAGAATTCTAACATATTTGTCAGGTATGACTGCCCCTCGATGAAAACATGCTGACTTCATCGTATTTTACCATGCACTTCTAAGTAATCAGCAACCTCATCCTTCACAATGGACTGCAAAATCTTACCAACAGCTGAGATCAGGCAAAGCAGCCTGTAATTTCCTGTCTTTTGCCTTGCTCTCTTCTTCAACAATTTTCCTCTGGAACCCTCCCTGATTCCAGTGATTCCTGAAAGATCAGTACTAAAGCCTCAACAATCACTTCAGCTCTCTCCCTCAGAATTCTAAGATGTAGCCCATCTGGTCCAAGTGATTTATCCACTTTCAGACCTTTTAGTTTTTCTAGCACCTTCTCCTTGGTGATGGCTGCTGTACTCATTTCTGCCCCGACTGTCTTGAATCTTTGGGATATTGCTAGTGTCTTCCACTGTGAAGACTGATGCAAAGTACTTATTCAGTTCCTCAACCATTTTTTTGTTCCCCATTACTATCTCTCCAGCATCATTTTCCAGCGGCCCAATGTTCACTCTTATTAGCTAGCTTACTCTCATATTTAATCTTCTCGCTCCTTATTTCTTTTTTCGCTGTCCTATGTTGGTCTTTGTAGGCTTCCTAATCCTCTAGCTTCCCATTGCCCTTTGCCACATTATACACCTTTTCTTTTGCTTTTCTGCTGTCACAATCAGCCATGGTTGCCTCATCCTCCCTGTACCATGCGTCTTTTTCCTAGGGAAATTTTTGCTGTGTCTCTTGAATTATTCCCAGAAATTCCTGCCATTGCTGTTCCTCTGTCTTTCCTGCTTGGCCGTTCTCACAGTCAATTCTGGTCACTCCTCCCTTTTGCCTCTGTAGTTGCTTTTATTCAATTCTAATACAGTTACATTTGATTCCACCTTCTCCCTCTCAAACTGCACAGTAAATCCCAACATATTATGGTCACTGACTCCGAAGGGTTCCTTCACCTTAAGCTCCTTCATCAAGTCTACCTCGTTGCACAACATTAAATCCAGTTTTGCCTGTTCCCTAGTGGGCTGCACCATAAGCTGCTCCAAACAGCCATCTTATAGACATTCCACAAATTCCTTTCCTTGTGATCCACTACCACCTGGTTTTCCCAGTCCATCTGCATGTTGAAATTGCCCATGATCACTGTAACCTTGCCTTTCTTATATGCCTTTTCTATCTCTTGGTGTACCTTATGCCCCAAATCCTGACTACTGTTTGGAGGCATGTAGATAACCCCCATTATGGTTTTCTTAGTTTTGCAAGTTCCTCACCTCTATTCACACAGTTTCTACATAATCTGACCTTACTTTGTTTATTGCTATTGACTTCATAGAGTCATAGAATCCTATTGCAAGAGACAGGCCCTTTGGCCCAAACCGGTCTATGCCGACCTAAATGTCCATCCACATTAACCCCGTTTCCCTGCAGCTGGCCCATATCCTTCTAATCCTTTCCAATCCATGTATTTGTCCAAATGCCTCTTAAATCTTGTTAATGCACCCACCTCAACCACTTCTGCTGGCAGCACATTCCATATGTGTACCACCCTCTGTGTAAGAAAAGTTGACCCTCAGGTTCCCTTTTATTTTTTTCCCTTAATTTCCCCTAATTTTACTTTTTATTAACAAGGCAACCCCACCCCCTCTGCCCATCTATCCTTGGATATTTAGGTCCCAGCCCTGATCCCCCTGTAGCCATGCCCCCGTGATGCCCACCACATCATACCTACCAATTTAGATCTGTGCCACAAGCTCATTTACGTTCTCTTGGACACAGCGCACTTTCAGATACAACACCTTCGGTCCTACATTGACCATTCCTCTTCTCATTGTTATTCATTTATCCAGTGTTTTTGAAGTTTGATCCCTAACCCTTCCCAAACACTTTGTCCTGTTTTGTCTGATGGAGACGTTAATAACCTCTCCTGAGTTCTCCTTTTGTTTAATTTCTTTTCGTATGTTTCAAAGCAGTTGAATCCACCCTCACAGATGTTAACCTGCAGCTTTGCCTCCTATTGGAGTTTTACTCTTCCATTCTCCCCACTTTCTAGTTTAAAGTCCTAGCAACCATCCTATTTACCTTTCTCGCTAGAACGCTGGTCACAGCACGGTTCAGGTGCGGACTGCCAGCGGTACAGATCCCTCCTGTTCCAGTACAGATGACAGTGTCCCATGAAAAAAGAACCCTTCTTTTCCACACCACTCTTTTTCCACTTCTTCTGGCAGTCCATTCCATGTACGGACAACCCTCTACGTGAAAAAGTTACCCCTCAGGTCTCTTTCAAATCTTTCCCCTCTCACCTTAAAAATATGTCCCCTTGTTTTGAACTCCCCCACCCTATGGTAAAGACCTTTACTATTCATCTTACCTATGCCCTTAACAATTTTATAATCCTCAATAAGGTCACCCTCAATCTCCTGTACTTCAGTGATAAACATCCCAGCTATCCAGCCTCTCTTTATATCTCAAACCTTCCAGGCCAGGCAACTTCCTGGTAAATCTTTTCTGAATCGTCTCCAAATCAATAATATCCTACCTATAGCAGGGCAATCAGTGATGTACACAGTACTCCAAAAGCGGCCTCACCAATGTCCTGTACAACCTCAATATGACGTCCCGATTCCTATAACCTGACTGAAAAACCAACAGTTAAGTTCAGTTGGCAAATCCCACTATTAGAAAGAAAAGAGAAAGTGAGGACTGCAGATGCTGGAAATCAGAGTCAGAAAGTGTGGCACTGGAAAAGCACAGCAGGTTGGACAGCATTGGAGGTGCAGGAGAATTGAGCCTAAGCCCTTCATCAGGAATACCACTATTCCCTTGAAACTACTATCTTTGATACCATGAAGTGGGGCACATTGTTATAGTTTCTATAAGGCAAACCCTAGTCATCAAGATTTTGGATGAGTAATGGTGGTAAGCTTCCTGCCACTATTGGAACATTTTATTCATGAGCACAGTCCTCATAAAGAAGATGTTAATAACTCTGTCAGGATGAAGGACAGATTGTCCATTGACTCATGGATAATTAACAGAAAACCCAAAATTTACAAACAGGTAATGACCAGCTGATCTATAAAGGCCAACACAAACTTGTAATGGTTGGAGCATCCTGACTAAACACTTCCTTTCCCCAATTAAGCTCGTGGGAGAAGCAAAAGGAAAGAAAGTGTCAGAATAGACAATAGGTGTAGGAGTAGGCCATTCTGCCCTTCGAGCTAGCACCACCATTCATTATGATCATGGCTGATAATCCTCAATCAGTATCCTCTTCCTGCCTTATCTCCTTAACCCTTGATTCCACAATCCTTAAGAGCTCTATCTAACTCTTTCTTGAAAGTATCCAAAGACTTGGCCTCCACTGCCTTCTGGGGCAGAGCATTCCATACAAGCACCACTCTCTGGGTGAAGAAGTTCCTCCTCAACTCTGTTCTAAGTGACCCCTTATTTTTAAACTGTGTTCTGAATAAGGAAACGTACACTGGAAAATTCCTTCCCCATCCCTCGGTCATTCAGGAATGAATTGCATTTGGTTATTTACATTTTAGCACATCATAAGTCTTCTTAGATAATCTTCTCCACCTCCTGCTAGTGATCCCCAGTGTGTTAAGCCTCCAATAACCACATACCTTTCATTGTTGCCTAATTAGTCCATAATCTAACATGGCAGATTTCTACTTGGAGAAATGGACAATTGCCAAATATTTCCAGCCGCTTATCGTTCAACCAACACGTGCCAAGATTTGAAATTCCAAATTGTCAACATCTGGCACACGCTAGCATGCTGACAGATGCTATTATCATTTCCTGAAACTGCAAAAATACCTTTGTTATAGAATCAATCTATAATAAGTGTCTACAACAAGCACAGCACTGAGCTCTGTACAGTGTTTGAGGCTCCTAACTCCTGCATACTTTGGGAAAGTTTTAACTTTAACACATTTCCCAGTCAGACAGGCCAAATGTGGGATAAATGATAAATTTAACAAGGGATGAAGTTTGGTCATTGTTCCCCCTTCCCTTCAGTTTAATTCCTGCTTTGTGCTTTTTTTTCCTTTTTCATGTTAAGAGGAAGTTGAATTTTTTGTCAATTGCATCAAAGGAGCAGTGTCAATTTAGCTGACCATTAAACACCAAACTAACATCATTGAAACCATCAATGGGGCCATGGGCTGGGCTGTATTCATTTGAGATTGACTGACTGATATAGTGGCCAATTCGATTTGCTCATTAAAGACTATCACCCACACTTTCAGAGTTAACAGGACAGTTTTTTTTACCTTCAAACGATCAGTTAAAGAGTAATAAGGCACTTATTTGCCCCTATAATTTGGGAACAAGGTACTTTGATTTCACTGTCACTTTGAAAGGTTTTTAATTTGAAGTAGAAATTATCATTAAACTTGTAAAGAGAGCTTTGAGGCAAAAATGTACGTATTTAATAGAGGTGCGTGTGGCACAGTGGTAATGTCTCTACCTCTGGACCCGGAGGCCCAGGTGCAAGTTCCACATAGTCCAGAGGTGTTTAAGAACATCTTGCAATAGATTGATTGGAAAATATCTATAAAATGTAACTGGAGCTGCTGTAGTGTCCCTCTCTCTGAAGACCTGGGTTCAAGGCTCACCTGCTCCAGAGGTGTGTCATCTGCACAATTAAAGTATATAGATATATGTAGATACTTCTAATCAACTTGTTGATTTTATAATCATAGATATGTACAAATCTAACTAAAGCAGCTTGGTGTAGGATGGCAACTAGGATATAACCTTAGGAAAGGTAAATAGGGTTCATAAAGGATTGAGAGAGGTAGCTAACATCAGAGAAAGAAATGGTAAGTATTAGGTGAGGTCTAAGAGGGAATATAATACAGTCTAAGCTTATGGTTGTAAATAGTCACATGGGAATGTCATGTCATTGAAACAATGGAGAGCTGGATCATAAAAAGTTAGGACTGTTTAGGATTATGTTCGGCATGGAGCTTTTGGAATGAAGGGTCTGTTTCCGTGTTGTATGACTCTATGACTGGGCACTAAACATCCTTGGATACAAGATATTTCCAAAAGAGAGGGAAAGAATGAAAGGAGGAGAGGTAGAATTAATGATTAAAGAGATTATTTCAGTAGAGACTGAGGATGTCTTGGAGGGACTGAATCGATTTGGTTAGATTTACAACACTACCATTACACAACTGGCTCTGTCCTATAGCCATCAACTTGTGCGAAAGAGGTAGAAGATCAAAATAGCAAGAAAGTTACAAATAGGTGCATATACTATAGAGTAGTTATGATAGGGTGTTTCAATTATTCATGGTGGTTCAGTGGTTACTGCTCATTAGCACCAGGATTTGATTCCACTCTCAGGTGACTGTCTATGTGGAGTATGCACAATCTCCCCATGTCTGTGTGGTTTCTCTCTAGGTGCTCTGGTTTCCTCCCACTGTCCAAAGATGAGCAGGTTAGGTGGATTGGCCGTACTAAATTGCCTCATAGTGTACATGGATATGTAGGCTAGGTGGATTAGTCATGGTAAATATAAATGTTATGGGAATAGGGTGAGGTGTGGGTCTCAGTCGGATGCTCTTCAGAGGGTCAGTGCTGACTCAATGGGCCAAATGGCTGTTTTCTGCATTGTAGGGATTCTATGATCCTAATTTCAACTAGGATAATAATGATAATGTAGAGGACAAAGAAGTAGAGGAGTTCCTCAAATGTGTTTAGGGCAGTTTTGTGGAAGACGTTCTTTCTGGCCTAATGAGGAAAGAGCATTGTTGGATCTGGTTCTGGAGAATGAGGTATGCCAAGTGGATCAAGGGTCAACCATGGAGTATTTAGGGAACAGCGATCATTGTATCATAAGGTTTTGCTTAGTTATTGAAAAGAGCAAGGAGCAATCTCTAGTTTAAAAAGTATACACAATTGGATCATGGCCAATTTCATTAAGGTGACAGTGGATCTGTCCCATGTAAATTAGAATGAAAGATTCCAAGGCAAAACTGTAACATAGAGGAAATAATTTTAATTCAGGTATAATCAAGGTAGATTCCACAATTGGGAAATGTAGGACTGACTAAGACAGAACTTAGGATGAAGACTATGTAGGAGTCTTATGATATAAGACAAGTGAGATCCAGACTGGATATAGAAAATTGGATGAAGTAAGGCAAGGAAATAAGTGAGGCAAAGAGAAAGCATGAGAAGAGGCTGGCAGCTAACAAGGTAACTCAGATAGGATTCCAAAACTCTTTTGCAAAGGTCGTAAGAGAAAGGGTGGACTGATTAGAAACCAAAAATGGGAATCTATATAGAGACGAAGAGGATACAATTCATACACTCTTTAAATATATTATCTCTAACTTTACCAAGGAAAAAGATACTTCCAGACTCAGAGGGGAAGGTAATTACTGCATTCGTTGAATGGCTAGAAATTAATAAGGAATTGATAATAGAATGGGTGGTTGCACTTTAAAGGTTGATAGGTCCCCAAGGCTGGATGGGATACATTGAAGGTGCAGAAAGAAGTAATCGTGGAAATTAGAGACATACTGACCACAACCTTTCCATCCTCAAATGTGGGGATGGTTCTAGAGGACTGGAGAATTTAAAAATGAGCTGAGAGAATAATCCCAGCAAATACAAACCAGACAGTTCAAACTGTGTTTTAGGGATGATAAACTGGATCAAGAAGAGCAGGCCAGAGACTAGGAATCCTGCAGCGAGTAACGCACCCCCTAACTCCCCAAATCCTGTCCACCACCTACAAGGCACAAGTCAGGAGTGTGATGAAATACAGCCCATTTGCCTGGATGGGTGCAACTCCAATAACACACAAGAAGCTTGACACCATCCAGGACAAAACAGCTGGCTTGATTGGCACCGCATCCACTCCCTCCACCATGGGCGTTCAGCAGCAGCAGCAATGTAGACTGTCTACAAGATGCACTGCAGAAGTTCACTAAAGATGCTGAGATGTCACCTTTCAACATGTTTGGAAACTGCCTTTTATGCACCTCTTTAAAAAAAAAAGAATTTCGTATAATCTAGAGAGTTGGTTTCCTTCGTTTATCACACAGGTTTCCAACTCAGTTTGCAGCTGTGTTGCAATTGCTCTTGTCTGAGTCTGGAAAGTTGCACAGGAAAACATACAATTAAAGAGAAAGGCAAGGAGTGTGAAAGGAATTGAGAGGAGGTAGCTTATACTTGCAACAAAGTTAGAACAGCTTTGTAATGTGATCTGTCATTCTGAAGTTCTAATGCTAGCTCATCTTTTCAGTGGAAGACTTTTTTTTGAGCTGCTTCTTCTGTAAAGCAGATGCAGTAACTCGTTTGTTCGTGGTGACTGTATTGTCAGCAGCAAGGTGAGCCCAGCCCCCATGGTTTCTGTGGGCGGGAAGGCAAGTTTGGGTTCCTGGCAATGTCTGCGTCCAGTGTAGACACATGGAGGCAGCAGCAGAGGTGAGTTTGGGCCTGGTATGAGACCCAGCGACGTGGGCACAGAATGGACTCATAACAGCTGTGGAGGTGAGTTTGAACTGGAGCGGGACGCGGTGGCATCAATCACGACTACATTGGCAAGGTTCTAGAGAGGACTCATGGTGACAGTGGTGATGGACAAGGGGAGATGGGACTGAAGGATTCTTGGTTGGCCGCTCCAGACCCATGGCTGAGCACCTAATAAGAAGCACTGTTTTTCTGCCTTTATATTCAATGTTTTGGTTTACTTCTCTGTGTTTCATGATGACGCCCAAGAGTGGCAACACTATCCAATACTTTTCACTCTATTTTGGAGCAAAATACATGTGACAATAAGTGAATCAAATAATCTAGGTGAAGAGCAGCAGATACATGAAACGCCCACTTCCTACAAGTTCCCCTCCAAGTCACTCACCTTCCTGACTTGGAAATATCTTGTAGTTCCATCACTGTGGATAGCTCAAAGTCCTGGAACTCCCTCCATGTGGCATTGTGGGTCTACTGAGAGCCCATGGAGTGCAGTGGTTCAAGAAGGCAGCTCAACAGCACCTGCTTAAGCCAGCAATGCCCATATCCCCAAGAGTGAATTTAAAAAATTGAAAAACATGAGAGCAACTGTGATTCATTAGAAGTTAACATGAAATTGCAAAAGACAAATGGAGCTTAATCTGATTTAGTATTTTGATGAGGAAAATGTTGTATCCGTTGACTTCCAAAAGCTGTTTGACAACGTACTTCATAATACGCTCACCAGCAAAGTTAACGCCCTTGGGATGAAAGGGGAATTGACAACATTGACACAATGTTGAGTCAATGACAGGAAATTGCTTTTCAGACAGGAGGAATGTATGTACTGTCGGGTTCCCCAGAGATTAGTTTTAGGATTATTGCTGTTCTTAGTTGATAAGACAGACCGTGACTTGGTGTACAGGACACAATATCAAGATTTGCAAAAATTGGAGTGTTGTGAATTACAGTTAGACTTCAATAGGCTGCAGGAACAAGCAGGTCTGAGCCGCTTGAAATATATTGCTGAAAAGTGAGAAGTGGTCCATTTTGGGAGAATGAATGAAGAGAGACAATTAAGCTAACATCAACCATTCACAGGGGTGCTCAGGATCGACTGTGGGGGAGGCAGATTCAAACGAGGCTTCCGAAAGAGAATTAGATAAATATATGGCAAGGAACATTTTTCAGATGCCTGGGAAAGGAATAGAGCGTAGTGGGACGAGGTAGCTACTCTTGCAGAGAGCCAGCATAAACACAACAGGATAAATGGCCTCCTGCACTGTAACCATGGTTCTGTAGAACCCATAGCTAAACATACTCCCTAATTCTTTGTGCATTTTTATTTTTCCAAATATCTTGCCGAAATTATTTTTTCCATAGCAAAAAAAAAGCTCACTTTAAAAGCAGTGGAAAAGTAGATCTTTGGAATCTTCAAACTATTTGCATATGTTTCTGATTTTCTCCCACCATAATCTGTAAATCTGCACTGAGCTTGAAAATAATTTGTTTTGAAGAATGACCCAAGTCATCAAAAACAGCAAAAGAAAACAAACAGCTAGGTCGTAGAGTTTGTGCCATTAACTATGTGTTACCTGTGTTGCTGAAAGTGAGTAATGAATAAGTGAGTGCTGGGCAGAAAGGAGGGAAAGATCTTGCATTTCTGTAGTGCCTTTTCCAGCCTAACAAGAGCCTAAAGTGTTTAACAGCTACTGAAGTATCTGTGAAGTCCCTGTTGTGGAAAATGTGACAGCCAGTTTGAATACAACAAGCTCATTGCAGCCAAAGAAAGGTTCTGGTCACGTAAGTGGGAGAGCATTTTCAGTATGTACACCAAGACACTGGAGTCTTGATTCCAAATTTCAGGAAGCCAAGAAAGTGCCTAGCCTGACCAATGTCTCACTCAGACATAGTCAGTGTCTAGTCTTAAATCTGTTGTCACAGAGTCCTACAGCACGGAAACAGACCCTTTGGTTCAATTGACTCACACTGACCATGTTCCCAAACTAAACTAGTCCCACTTGCCCAAGTTTGGCCCATATCCCTCCAAACCTTTCTTATTCATGTACTTATTCAACTGTCTTTTAAACATTGTAACTGGACCCGCAACCCCCACTTCCTCTGGAAGTTCATTCCACACATGAATCACACTCTGTGTAAAAACGTTGCGCCTCATGTGTTTTTTAAATCCTTTTCCTCTCACCTTAAAAATATGTCCCACTAATCTTGAAATGCCTCACTCTAAGAAAGGACAACTGCCATTCACCTTATCTATACCCATCAAGACTTTCTAAATCTCCAGAAGTCCCCCCCCAACCTCCTAAGCTCCATGAAAAATATCCCAGCCTATCCAGCCTCATTGCGTCTTCCATTATTGTGTGGATATGGATTATAAAGGTTTTTATTGGATATAAGCAAGCATAAGAGCCGGCCTTTCGCACTAACCATGCCTAGTCTGTGTTTACACTGCACTCAAGCTCCTCCCATTTTCCCTGATCCAACGCCTTGACCCTCAATTCACCTCTCCTTCATCAACCTGTCCATCTTCCCCTTAAATACACACAGCCCTTGGGAAAACACCAGGCCTGCTGGGTGTGTGTGTGCCTGTGTATGTGTGCCTGTGTCTGTGTGTGGCCTTCCTAGGATTGCTCCTTCACCTCCTGCCATCTGCCCCTCCATCCTCTGCTGACCCCACCTGAGGAGCTCAGTGGAGCTCAATGTCTACGTGGATTTCAGCACATGCTGGACTTGTGCAAAAGAGATCTGGAACTTAAACAACTTGAGTTTCATGTAAGCAGTGGCAAGAAAAAAATGAAAGAACCACGGATACTGGAAATCAGAAACAAAAATAGAAGATGCTGGAGAAACTCAGTAGATCTGGCAGCATCTGTGGAGAGAAAGCAAAGTTAACATTTCGAGTCCAGTGACCTTTCTTCAGAACTGACAACGAGCAATGACAAATGGTGTCATTGTAGGTCTGAGGCAGCTTCTTAAAGTGGGCAATAGGGTGTGGAAGAGAATTAAAATCTCAAATTATTGTCATGAGTGAGGGGTAACTTCCATGTCAATACAGCCTGGATGTTGACAAAGAAAAGCACCCCATCTCTGTTAACTGGCTTAACCTTGGGGTTTTGACTTATTTTACCTTTGAATGATTTGAAGACTAATTTACATAGCATGGGAGTTGTTGTGCTCTCCCTGCTAACTTCAGCAGTGTACCAGTTACAAGTGTAGGCTGTATTTCTCACTCGTTCCCACATGACCTGCTGAGCTTAGAATTGCTTTACTCAAACCTTCCTGATTAATGGTGATGGCATTGTCACTGGCAATAAGAGCTGATGACATTGAAAATAGTTTATGGAGGAGACAGGATGTCATTGAGCACAGATACCTCTGCTTGTGTATCATAGAGCTAAAATTAGGCAGTTTTTTTTTATTCAACACTGTGCCATTACTAATTAGTGAAAGCATCAAATATTACACACCCGTCACGCTCTTGAAACTGAGAACGTTCAGGCTTCCATCCCTGACTGTCTTAAAAATGTGCTGCCTCGGACCATGCTTTAGCATTTGAGTAATTGTGAAAGTGTAAACAGCCTTGCATGGTTGAGTTATAAGCTATAGGCTGAATGTTTTTTTTCTTGCTGTGATGCAACCTGCATCGAGTCCATTTTGATTTAAGGGGCCTTCGGGAAGGCAATATTAATTGTGAATCTCAAGTTGTCCTGAGTTAACACTAACATACACATATAGACTGTGTAAGAGGGGCTGATTCTCTTTCTTGAACTACATTAGTGAGCTGGTTACGTTCCTGATGAAGGGCTTTTGCCCGAAACATAGATTCTCCTGCTCCTCGGATGCTGCCTGACCTGCTGTGCTTTTCCAGCACCACTCTAATCTATGCTCTGATCTCCAGCATCTGCAGTCCTCACTTTTGCCTGGTAACATTCCTCCAACCATCTGGAAAGATTTCACGGTTTAATGTTACTCTTGCACATCTATGAAATGCCAGAATTATTGATTTCAGTTCCACACCTTGCTGGAGTGGTATTTGAACTCATGGCACTAAAGGATTGCTATGCTCATGTTTTGGGTACAAGGCCACGATTCAAGAGCAGCCCATGCTCTTTCTGTCTGAGATGGAAAGTGTACGAGGTCAGTTCTTCCAGCTCGCTATCCTGATATCTAGTGTGGATTGAGTATCGGTATCAGATTCTGATTGTCTCTTCACACTGTCTCTAAGTTAGCACTCAGTAGGTGAACCAGTTTCATTGTAAAGAGAGGCTGTGGTGCAACCAAAACTTGAATTTTAAAAGCCGTCCATTCCTCTTGAGAGGAAGAATAATATGGCTAGAATTGAAAACATGTAAATAGTCACAGAGGGAGGAGATTCACCAATATGCTATTGGGTTCAATAGCAGCAGAGGTGGATAGTAAGGGAGATGCAATGCCTTTTCAAGACATCAGGAGACCCTCTGGAACCAGAAAAGTAGGATCCATTCCTGCAACTGGATCCAAGGACCTGACAGCAGTACTGTAACAGAATTAACAACCCCTCAATCGTGCTCATGGTCAGTGGAGTTTGACCGAGCAGCAGTGAAGAAATCTTACGATAGTTCCAAGGCTGTGATTTGGCAGGGAGCGTGCATGTGACTGTTTTGTCACATATTTGCTGTCCTTGTCCTGCGAGGTCATGGATTTGGAAGCTGCTGTTGAAGGAATCTTCTCAAGTTGTTGCCACCTTGTGGATGGCACACACTGCTGCCTCCTTTCCAGATTGTTGGAGGAATGTAACCAGCTCATTAATATAGTTCAAGGGAGAGAATCATGTCACCATGCTTAGCAACAGATATTCAAGGTCTTGGTTGGGTTGCTGTTCAAACAGGGCTTCTTTGCCCTGGTTGGTGTTGAGCTTCTTGAGTTTTTTTTTGGAGCTTCACTCATCCAGGCAGATGGGGAGTATTCCATGACACTCCTGACTTGTGGCTTGAAGATGGTGGACAGGCTTTAGGGAGTCAGGAGCTGAGTAACGCAACACAGTATTCCCAGCCTCTGACCTGCTCTTGTAGTCATAATATTTATGTGGTTGGTCCAGATCAGTTCCTGACCAATGATAACCCGCAGAATGGTGGGGAAATCAGTCATGCTAATATTGTTGACTATCAAGGGCAGATGATTAGAGTCTCTGAGATAATTAGAGTTGGAGATTGCCATAATGAGCAAGTGACATTGTTACCAAATCAAATTACTTAAACTTTGTGGCACATCTGGTAAGTTGAAGCTACTAGCTTTCATGAAATAGCCAATCACACCATGTGGTGAATTTCTTACCCCTATTGTCATCAAAGTTTGGGAGAAGGTTTGTAGCTCGGGTCCTCATTATTGTGGTTCTGTTCGCCGAGCTGGGAATTTGTGTTGCAGACGTTTCTTCCCCTGTCTAGGTGACATCCTCAGTGCTTGGGAGCCTTCTGTGAAGCGCTTCTGTGATCTTTCCTCCGGCATTTGTAGTGGCTGGAATCTGCCGCTTCTGGTTATCAGTTCCAGCTGTCCGCTGCAGTGGTCGGTATATTGGGTCCAGGTCGATGTGCTTATTGATTGAATCTGTGGATGAGTGCCATGCCTCTAGGAATTCCCTGGCTGTTCTCTGTTTGGCTTGTCCTATAATATCAGTGTTGTCCCAGTCGAACTCCTGTTGCTTGTCATCTGAGTGTGTGGCTACTAAGGATAGCTGGTCGTGTTGTTTCGTGGCTGGTTGGTGTTCATGGATGCGGATCATTAGCTGTCTTCCTGTTTGTTCTATGTAGTGTTTTGTGCAGTCCTTGCATGGGACTTTGTACACTACATTGGTTTTGCTCGTGCTGGATATCGGGTCCTTCGTCCTGGTGAGTTGTTGTCTGAGAGTGGCTGTTGGTTTGTGTGCTGTTATGAGTCTAAGTGGTCACAGTAGTCTGGCTGTCAGTTCAGAAATGCTCGTGATGTCTGGTAGTGTGGGTAGTCCTTTGGGTTGTGGCATGTCCTCATTCTGTTGTCTTTCCCTTAGGCATCTGTTGATGAAATTGCGGGGGTACCCGTTTTTGGCGAATACATTGTATAGGTGTTCTTCCTCTTTTTGCAGTTCTGGTGTACTGCAGTGTGTTGTGGCCCTTTTGAACAGTGTCTTGATGCAACTTCTTTTGTGTGTGTTGGGGTGGTTACTTTCGTAGTTTAGGACTTGGTCTGTGTGTTGGCTTTCCTGTATACTTTTGTGGTGAATTCTCCGGTCGGTGTTCTTTGTACCATCACGTCTAGGAATGGGAGTTGGTTGTCCTTTTCTTCCTCTCTAGTGAATCAGATTCCTGTGAGTGTGGCGTTGATGACCCGGTATGTGTCCTCTATTTCTGTGTTTTTAATGATTACAAAGGTATCATCTACATATCTGACCCAGAGTTTGGGTTGAATTTGCGGCAAGACTGTTTGTTCTAACCTTTGCATTACCACTTCTGCTATGAGTCCAGAGATGGGTGAGCCTGCGACAACACTACTATTATAGGACAAGCCAAACAGAGAACAGCCAATGAATTCCTAGAGGCATGGCTCTCATCCACAGATTCAATTAATAAGCACATCGACCTGGACCCATTATACCGGCCACTGCAGTGGACAGCTGGAACTGACAACCGGATGCGGCAGATACAAATCACTATAAATGCCGGAGGAAACATCACAGAAGCGCTTCACAGGAGGCTCCCAAGTGCTGAGGATGTCACCTAGACAGGGGACGAAACGTCTGCAACACAAATTCCCAGCTCGGCGAACAGAACCACAACAACCTATTGTCATCCATCATTTTCCTGCTCCACTGCTCAGTTTAAAAATAGCTAAACACATGAAATTTCACAGTTGTGCAAAATAATCTCTAAATTTAGCCATAAACTTGATCTTTAATGCTTCTCAGTGTTTTCCATCTGTGACCTGGGATTTGGTTCCAAATTTTATTCAGACCATGAGTGAGAGTAATTGTTACATATGAGAATGAGAGCTGCAGTTAGGAGATTGATATAAAACTCTGTCATCCATTGGCCTATTCTGGCACAAGAATAGAGAGTCAAATGGCTTTCATCTGTTTGTTATGATTGTTTGATTAAAGAAAGGCCTGTATGCCACACCATTCTGTCTATGACAGTGAAGCTGAAAACAACCTTAACACTTTAAACTGTTACTTGCTCCCAAATTGCAGAAAAGGGTATCTGCCCAACTTTTATTTAGTGAATGTAAATCCCTGAAGCCAAGCTGTAGTTTCTTTGTTTGTTGAAGTTGCTTAATCTGCAAAGCATTCATTCCTCCATAACATACAGCATTGTACATGTCTCTCCACAGATACAGAAGGGGTTTGTGCTAAAACCCCAGAGGTGGAGACTATTGGACAAGGGCACTGATTTATTCTGAGCCTCCGCAAAGATTTTCTGTGAAGCGCAAAGTCTGTCATAGAGTTTGTCATCATGTAGTTATTAGTGACTTCCTGTGTTTCCTATTCCTTAATCCAAGGAGTTCTTACTCTATGCTTTCATGAGATGTGGGCATCACTAGTTAGGCCAGTCTTTATCACCTATTCCTCATAACAGAGGGATAGCATAGGCCAGAGTAGGAAAGTGAGAGATTTTCTTCCCCAATGGGAATTAATCATAGAATTCCTACCGTGTGTAGAAATAGGCCACTCAGCCCAACAAATCCACACTGACCCTCTGAAGTATAACCCACCCAAACCTAATCTGATACATTTACCCCTGACTAATGCACCTAACCTACACATCCCTGAACACTGTGGGCAATTTAGCATGGCCAATTCATCTAATCTGCACATCTTTGAACTGTGGGAAGAAACCGGAGCACCCAAAGGAAACCCATGCAGACATGGGGAGAATGTGCAAACTCCACACAGTCAGTCACCCAAGGTTGGAATTAAACCCAAGTCTCTGGCACTGTGAGGTAGCAGTACCAACCACTGAGCCACCATACCGCTCAGATAGGGTTTTAACAACAATCAGCAGTGGTTATGTAGTTGTTATTAGGCTAAATTCTTATTCTAGAATGTTATTGGAACCAAATTTTGTTGAATTCCAACTCCAAGGTAGGATTTGAACTCATGGCCCAGAACATTTGCCTGGGATATTAGATTGCTAGTCCAGTGACAATGCCACTATCCATCACTTCCCCTACCTACTGGAAAACCTTACCCAAGGGCCTGTATGCAATCCATCGAGATGTCAAGCCAAAGTGTGCTGACGATGACAACTTATCTGTGGTATTCATCTGTGTTGCTACTGATACTGATCATATCCTTTTAATCTTTTAGGAAAAGCGAAGTACTTGCACACAGGAAAGGAAATAGACGGTGTCGACATGAGAGCTGAAGTTGGATTATTGTCCAGAAATATCGTAATTATGGGAGAAATGGAGGATCATTGCTACGGTGATAATGCTTGCAAGTTTTTCGAATTTGACACAGTTGGAGGGCACATTAAGGTAGGTTTGCACGCAGTTGTGTTCAAAATATTAGATTCCTGACATTAATTGAAAATCTAAACTAAAATTAATTGTCAAACATTCATGTTACCAAAATTAACCTTTGTTAATGTGGAACCTGAGTTTGTCTCATGCCACATGCATTATGTGTATAATCTTCCACAATTCAGATTTAATTCAATATAAATGAGTTTAAATTTTGACTAAACTGGCAGAGAGGAATTTCAGACTTCTGTGTATTTACCTCCCCATAGTGTTGTTGAAGTATCTAGCATTGCTATATCAGTTGCATCAAATTTATATTAAAATTTTCCCTTGTATTCTGCAGATGGGTGTGGGTTTCAAAGCAGCTCACATTGAAGGGGTTGAGCTCAAGCATATGGGCCAGCAGTCTATGGGCCATTATCCCATTCATTTTCACATGACGGGAGACCTTGATGAAAAAGGTGGCTATCACCCTCCGACCTACGTGAAAGGTGTCTCCATTCATGAATCTTTCTCTCGCTGTGTGACCATTCATGGATCCAATGGACTTTTGGTGAGTGAATTTCTGTTAATGGACAGATAGCTGCAAGGGAAATGGTTTCCTCTGTTTTTCTGATTTGGTATGAACTGGATGGCAATTTCTATAAAATATTTATTTTGAAGTCTTCGAATTAAATTAAATTAACTATTGGTTAGTTAAACTGCAGGAGTATTTTAGTAAAACTTTATTGATTTATCTGAAAAAAATGACCATAACATCTTGGCAGACATTCCACTGCATTACTGCTGAGGGTCTGCTGTGGTGTTGGCAATACTGTCTTTCAGAATGTGATATCAATGCCCCATCTTCCCTCTCGATTTGACTTAAAATATCTTTACAGTCCCTTTTTAAGGGGAGCAAGAGAATTATCCCTGGTATCCTGATAAATATTTATCCTTTAGTCATCATCTCTAATAATAGGTTATCTGATCATGACCACATTTATTGTTTGTGCGGTCTTGAGACAAATTGGCTGCCACATTTTCTACTTTACAACATTTCGTAGAAATCAAGACTGCTTCATAGATTGTAAACTGCTTTGTGGTCTCCTGTCAAAGGTGCTATGTACAGTATAAGCTTTTTCTTTTTCTTTATTCACTCTTTACAAACTAACCTATTTCTGAAATGAAAGCATTCTACTCTTTCTGTCCCTTGTATGCCTAGAAAGTGCCTTTGCTCTTCAAGATTTGTTTCAAATTTAACATTTCTTTGGCTATTTATGAAGGAGAAGCGTGCTCTTATTTAGGTCTTCAAATTGGATGCCAGTTGGGCTCCAAAGTGAAAAGCCTCTGATTTGTGCATGTCTGAACTGAAATGAAACGCTGCCATTTCTCCAAACTTGTGCTTCCTAATCCCAGGGCTCAGACGTCTGCCAGGAAATCCCTGTGCTAACCACTCAGCAATGGGGGATGATGTCTGGTTCTCCTGAAACAAAACACAAACATTTGCTCTCTATTCTTATTTGGTCTCACAATTCAAGCAGAATGCATGAATGTTAAAACTCAGCTGTACACATTGACATTAAGCCACCTGATTCAGTCCAATACCATGGCTATTACTGGGCTGTTTACTTCAGGGAAGTGTCAAGTCACCGGTTTTGAAGACAATTTAAAATAGGTTCTGTCTGGTCTGTTTATAACTCGCAGAATTGAACAGACAGTTGTTTAAGCTTTGCCTGGCTCTGGTTAATGTTTTATCTGCCTGTTCCCTTTTCAGATCTGAATCGTTCACACAGGCAAGGGGCTCTCAACATGTCCGTAAACAAATGACCTACCATTTTCACTGTTAGCTAGCCAGGTACCCATAGTTGGTAAGAATAGAAAAAGAATGTGTTGCCTTTATATTTATACAAGTGTGAGCCGCACACAAATAAAACATTGATTTAGTGTTGTAAATCCAACCACATGTCCTCTAAGGTACAATAACTACAAGGAGCATGGCTTCGGTGAATTTCACTTGGAATTTATTTCATTTTTAAAGCATCTGGTAGAAAATAAGCATGTGGCCCATACTTTGCTTGAGCTGCACAGACTACAGAACAATGTATCTTCCCTCTTAAACCTTGGTTCCTTTGACAGTTTTACGGAAAATGTCTTGGTTGTGAGTCAGTGATAGATTCCCCTATTTGCCAACCAGAAGGTTGTTGAGTTGAAGTCTCACACCAGACACTTAAGACTAAACGTCGATGCTGCTGACCTTGTGAACAGCGGTGAATGTACCTGCAAGTACCAGCTCTGGCCAGGCTTCCGGTTTCCCATACCCAGCACCAGCCAGAGGCAGGTTTGAAAGTGCACCTACCCCACATGAGGGCAGGCATTGGGACTCATCCAAAATCCTTGTTTAAAGCAGGCTAGCTGTCATCTTCCCAATAGGTTCCAGGTTCCCAAGGCAATGGTGGCTGGGTGAGGTGAAAGGTATATCTGAGGAATTAGATCCCAGTTTGCTGTTGGACACCCAGGCAAAAGCTGCCTGGATGACGTTTCCTGCTCATGCATAGGATCATAGAATCCCTACCGTGTGGAAAGAGTCCATTCAGCCAATCAAATCAGCACTAATACTGCAAAGAGCATCCCATCCAAAAGCAGTACTGTATCCCCATAACCCTGCATTTCCCATGGTTAATCCATCTAGACTCACGTCCCTGGGCATTACCAGAGAATGTTTAGAATGGCCAATGCACCTAACCTGCAAAATCAGGCATGATTCCTGATTCCCTCGTTCCTGATGAAGGGCTTATGTTTGAAACGTCCATTCCCCTGCTCCTCGGATGGTGTGCTTTTCCAGTGTCACACTGTCAGCTCATCCAGAGGAAACCCATGCAGAGGTGGGGAGAACATGCAATCTTCAGACAGACAGTTGTCCCCTTTCCTCTCCTCGCAACCTCCAATTTCTTTTTATTTCAACTGTTTAAAAAAAGACAACATTTTTGTGAAGCAGTTACTTTTTGCTGCAGCCTAATGCTTCTCTGAAGGGGTGGGAGGGTTAGTGGTGTTATTTGTCTAAGCCAGGTTTGACAATTTAGAATGAAGACCATGTCCCAACCTGCTGTGTACCTGCTCACAACCATGATGGCAGCAGCCCCCCATGACAGCTGTAAGTCCACCCTTCTGGAAAACATTTTTAATCAACTCATTCAGGGATATTATTTCACACCTCCAGAGCGATTGGGGCTAGAACCCAGATCTCCATGCTCAAAGATTGAACACTACCACTGCTACAAGGGGTAGGAATCTGGTGTCGTCAATGCAATTGGAGCCTGATTTAAATTCAAAAGCTACCAGTCAGATATTCCAGAGGTTTGGAAACCCAGAAGTAAAATGGATGTGGGAGTTGATGATGCACTCGTTGGCTTTCTTTTCCCCAGTTGCCTCCAATCAGTTTTTGGCCTCCTTTTTGCCAGTTCCTCAGTGACACAAGTATCATCTCCACCATCCACCCCTGCCCCAAACTAATAAAAACCTTTATCCTTCCTGCCAGCGGTCCACCTGCCCAACATACAATCAGGCTATCAGCCTGATCCATTGCCATGTGGGGACACACCAGAGGAACATGTTACTGCTCTCCTGCTCTGAATATCAGCAGGACCTCAGCAGTGACAATTTAGATCCTAAAGCCTTCTGTCCTACAAAGCATGAAGAATGCTATAAAGAAAAGGAACTAAATTGACAAGCCAGATGACAAGTGACATTTCCCCTCAAGAGACACTTAAAGAGTCTGCTCAGTCCTTGTTTGATAATCAGAATAATTTAACTGTGGTGTTGTGAACATGATAAATTTCTGTGATGGAGCAAGTAGATGTGTTTACTGCAGGTCAGGGGCAATTGGCAAGTGGTGCACTGAACCAATTGTACCTGTTGCTGCTGGTAATCATAGATAATGGGGAAAATCTGTCTGAAGGCTGCTGGCCAATCCAGCTTCATCCAAACCCCTTGCTGTTACATTCTTTTTAGAGAAGTAATCAGTGTACTCAGTGGTCAAATCTGCAGTCGGACATATCTCTTTCTCTGAAGGTTTGTGGACTTGGAAGGCAGAGTTATAAATGGCAAATAACTTTAAATTCCAGTAAAAACTATATAATTTGCTGACAACTTAGTCCCATTTGCTTTAATAGCAAAACATGACTTTGATTATTTGGGTCTACAGAGGTTGCGGCACAGTCCTCAGTCCGTCATCACAGAATCCCTACAGTGTGGAAACAGTCCATTCAGCCCGACAAGTCCATACTGACCCTCCGAAACGTAACCCACTAAAACCCATTCCCCTATCCTATTATTCTACATCTACCCCTGACTAGGGCGGCATGGTGGCTCAGTGCTTAGCACTGCTGCCTCACAACACCAGTGGCCTGGATTCAGTTCCCATCTCGGGCGACTGTCTGTGTGGAGTTTGCACATTATCCCCGTGTCTGCGTGGGTTTCCTTCAGGTGCTCCAGTTTGCTCCCACAATGCAAAGATGTGAATTGGTTATGCTAAATTGCCCATAGTGTTGGGTGCATTAGTCAAGGGTAAATGTAGGGGGTGTGGGCCCTCCCCAGTGGGTTGGTGTGGACCTGTTGGCCAAATGGCTTGTTTCCACACTGTAGGGAATCTAATGCACCAAACCTACACATCCCTGAACACTATGGGCAATTTAGCATGATCAATTCAGCTGTGGGAGGAAACCCACACTGGCACAGGGATAACGTGCAAACTCCACACAGACAGATACCTGAGGCTGGGATTGAACCTGGGTCCCTGGTGCTGTGAGGTAGCAGTGCTAACCACTGAGCCACCGTGCCATCATGCCCATGTTCTTTGCTGGAACAATCCAAAATTATTCACATTGCCCTGTTCGCATTTCAACTTTAACTGGTTTTCATCAACTAATATTTTAGAAAAAAGATCAAGTTGGAGTGAAATTATTCAACATCACTGAAAATATTAGACAGTGCTGATCATTATTATATTTCATCCAACTCTAGAAACACTGACTTATCTGAATACTTGAAGAGATGAAGAATGATTGTGGGAACCGCGATCTGTTGCTCATCCATTATTATGCACTTTTACTGTGTAATTAATTCTGCTTCAGCTGCTTGGTACTCCACATAATTTAAAAGGCAATTATGTGCTTTTCAAAGCTAAGTGATTTAGTAAACCATAATGTATTTTCTTGTGGTGTTGAGGAGCTTCTAATGGATGATTGTGAGATTTAGTTGATGATATAACTCTCTGTGAGTGCTGTGGTTCTCTTTATGTGTATTGGTAGAAATAGTCTAATTGAAGACCCAAAATACCTAGTGTAGATTGGCCAATATTCCATGGAAAGAAATAAACATCTTGCGTTTGTATAGCACCTCAGGAAATCCTAAATCACTTCACAGAGAATGGATTCAATCATTGTTGTAATGTAGGAAATGAGGCAGCCAAATTGTGCATAGCAAGCTCCCATAAACATCAAAGAACAAAAAAAGCACTGAAGATGTGCAGGTCAGGTGAATCGGCCATGCTAAATTGTCCTTAGAGATACATGCATTAGTCAGGGGTAAATATAGGATAGGGGAATGGGTCTGGGTGGGTTACTCTTTGGAGGGTCGGTGTGGACTTGTTGGGCCGAAGGGCGTGTTTCCATACTGTAGGGAATCTAACCTCATCTAAATAGCTGGACAATCTTTGAGATGTTTGTCTGGTATAATTGATGACCAGTACGGTCTGGTGGAAGATTGTTATTCCTTGCCTCCAATATTTGATGTGTTTCATGTGACAGTGTTGCAGTTGATGTGAAGCATTTTTGTCCAGTATTTTAGTGCACTTTGAAGGTTAATGAGCAGTAAAAGAATAATTTACAATGAACCCGGTTGTGTGTCTGAGCTAGGGTAGATGGATATTTGTGGACCATGAATTTATCTGGAGTGACCACATCAGAAGGCAGACCTGAGCAGACTACCCACATGCCAAACAGCAGTAGCAGCAAGTGATATTGTTACCAGTCCCACAACCAATGAATCAGATCCAAGCTCTGCAGTCCAGCCCACAACCAGTTGTGAATGGTGGTGGACAATTAAACAAATCATTGGAGAAGGATGTTCAGTAAATATCCCCATCCTCAATGATGGAAGAGCTCAACACATGAGTGCAAAGGATAAGGCTGAAGCATTCATACAAGCTTCAGCCAGAAGTGCTGAGTGGGTATTCCGTCTCCACCTCCTCCAGCATCACAGATGCCAGTCTTTGAGCTAATCTGATTCACTCCTTGTCAGAGGTAGTGCATATTGCAAAGACTATGGGCCCGGATAATACTCCAGCAGTAGAACTGAGGAATTTTGCTCCAGAAATTGCTACACTCCTAGCCAAGCTCTTCCAGTACAGTCACAACACTGGCACATACCCAATAATTTAGAAAATTGCCCAGATATTTCCTACAAACAAAAAAAAAGGACAAATCTAACCCAGCCAATTACTGCCCCACCAATCTGCTCTCGATCATGGTGCTGGAGTAGGATGCTCCAGAATTAACTTGTCCATTAGGCCTGTTCTTCCTGTTCTTTTCTTATCCTTTTTCTTCCCACATAGTGTTTTATTTTTATCTCCCAGCCTCCAATGATGACTGGCGACCTCCCAGCTTATTGCAGTGGCCTTCCATAGTGACCACCCAGCCTAGCACAGTGACCTCCTGTACCGACCTCCAGATCTAGCACAGTGGCCTCCTGTACCGACCCCCAGATCTAGCACAGTGACCTCCTGTACCGACCTCTAGATCTAGCACAGTGACCTCCCGTAGCGACCTCCAATCTAGCACAGTGGCCTCCTGTAGCAACCTCCCAGCCTAGCGCAGTGGCCTCCTGAACCGACCTATAGATCTAGTGCAGTGGCCTTCCGTAGTGACCACCCAGCCTAGCACAGTGGCCTCCTGTACCGACCTCCAGATCTAGCGCAGTGACCTCCCGTAGCGACCTCCAGGACTAGCACAGGGGCCTCCTGTACCAACCTCCAAATCTAGCGTACTGGCCTCCCGTAGTGACCTCCAGGACTAGCACAGTGGCCATTGGGTCTGTGTGGGGAGGCCACTTCACCAGACTGGCAGGTCGCCATGCCACACCGGGAAGTCGCTACTGGAGACCACTGTGCAAGGCCAGGCAGTTGCTATGGAAGGCCACTGCGCTAGATCTGGAGGTTGGTACAGGAGGCCACTGTGCTAGGCCAGGAGGTCACTACGGGAGGCACTGTGCTAGGCCGGGAGGTCGCTATGGGAGGCCACTGTGCTAGACTGGGAGCTCGGTACAGAAGACCATTAAGATGTGGAAATATATCGCCTCCATCCTTCAATTTCATTAGGTTAAAATCCCGTATCTCCCCATAATTGTATTGTGGGTCAACCTATGGCACATAGAGTGTAATGGTTCAAGAAGTCAGCTTATCACCACCTTCTTAAGGGGCAAGAAAAATACTGGCCAGCCAGTGATACCCATGTCCTCCAAGGGAATTAAAAAAGTCATCTGGAAGCTAATTCTTCAAAAAAGTGTAATAAAAAGCATTTATTTTCTGGATTGTGATGACAGTATGGAATTAAAGTTGCCACCCATGTCTTCAATTTAGCTGTAATCAGTGTGCAGTTGTGTCATTAGAATGTGCTCTTTATCATAAACAAGGAGTATGGGTGAGAAACTGGTCTGGCAGAAACGGGCTGGATTACGGTGAAATTATTTTAATAACTGTTTTGAAAAATGTTTATAAACCACAGAATTCTGAAATATATGCTTTGGTTTGTGCGTAAGAGAGATTACCAGCCACTCACATAATTGATTAAAAAATTGAAGTCCATTTTAACAGCAACACCAGAAAGTTAAAGCACAAAAATCTGATGTTACTGCAATAGAAGCTTACCTACATGGATTTTTGTTCTTCATCTAATAAAACTTGTATTCATATTAAAAATAACCTTTAATTCCCACCAAATGTATTTACTTTAACAACAGTTTTTTTTGTTCTGAATGGATTGCTCTGCCACCTCTGTTCATCTGTAGACTCTCATTTCAAGTTCAGTGGGCAGCATCCTCATCTCCTCCTCGGAAGTTTGTGGGTTCAAGACACAGCCCAAAGACCCAGGGCAGATGTTCCTAGTGGAGAACTGCTGGTGCACTGCACTGTTAGTGATGCTGCCTTGTTCATAAGATGTTAATCTGAAACTCTGTCTGCTGTCTTGGGTAGATGTAAAAAGTACTGGCGCGCAAAGTGCAGGGGGATGCACTGTGGCTAATAGTTATTCCCAGAATCATTTGAAAAATATAGTTTTGGTTGCTAATTAGTTTTTGTGTTTCCCACATTTGGACTACTCTTCAAATGTGCTTCAGGCTAAAGTGTTTGGGAGCAATATGAGACTGTTGAAAGTATTATATAAATGCAATTAATCCTTTCTGTAAAAACTCATTTATTGGCTTAGAGAGCTTGTCTCTTTTTCATTAATCTTAACCTAGTAATAAATAAATTCACAAGAAAGAATAATTGAGTAGTCTCAGAGAATGTGTTTACCCTGACAAGTATTCTGTTTTGAAGGATGGGTTTGCCTTAAGCTCATAAGATAACATTAGAGTAACTTCGTTTTTTTGAAAACTTTTACTTAAGGGGGAAGATGCCCAATCTGTGGCGGCTGTGTTTCATGACATTAAGTTAAAGAGGAAAAACAGTCCCAATACCTCTCCCGATGATGTAAAACCACAAAAAACATCCCATTTTAACAGATCGTGGGAACGCAAGGTTGTTTATTTGTGAGCTCGAGCTGCTGGGATTGTATATTTTTGCAGAACTTGTTCCAATGCACAATGGAATCTATTTTTTTTAATTCATGGGACATGGGCATCTCTGGCTAGGCCAGCATTTATTCCACATCCCAAATTGTACAGAGGCCAGTTAAGATTCAACTACGTTGCTGTAAGATGGAGTCACATGTAGGTCAGACCAGGTAAGGCTAGCAGATTGCCTTCCCTTCAGGACATCAATGAACTAATTGACAATGGGTACATTGTTGCTATTAGGCTGGCTTTTTCCTTCCTAATATTGTATTGAGTTTAAATTTCACCATCTGTCATGGTGGGTTTTGAACACCTGCCCCCACAACTAATACCTTGGGGTTCTGGAGTGCAGTGACATTACAGTTATACCACCACCTCTCTCTGAATGACTTCACTTGTACATTTGCATCAATTCAATTCCCACAACATCAATAAGACAAGTGTCCTCATTTGGAAATCTCCTGAGGTGTGCGAAAGTGAGCATTGCAGTTACTGGAGAGTCAAGAGTCAAAAACATTCCAGATCCAACCCTCCAATTCGACACTGCCCCCTTGACCTGTCCATCTTGCTTCCCACCTATCTGCTCCACCTTCCCCACCGAACCTATTTATCTCTCAGCCCACTTCCCCTTTCACATTCCTGATGAAGGGCTTATGTCCGAAATATCGACTCTCCTGGTTCTCGGATGCTGCTGACCTGCTGCGCTTTTACAGCACCATCCTTTTCAATCTCCTGAAGTGCTCAAGAAGGGTCAGTTTGTATCTGTAAAACTCTAGTGTAATCCCTCCAACCTCCAAACCATTCTGACCTGCTATATCTTCGATGCTGTCTTTGTTTCTGCACCTCCCTTCCTAATCCCCCTATTCCCTTTTTGTTTTGACTGCAACTGAGGTACCAACAGTTTGTGCACCCCACCGATTATGGACACTTTGCCGTTCATGGTGACAAAGCCGCAGTGTCTTTCAAGTATTTTGGATGCCTCAAAGTGTTCACGGCCAATGAATTGCCGTCATCACTGAAATGTAATCAAACCCAGCAGCTAAATTGCACACACATGCTGGCTGACTGAGAGATGGCTTTCAACTCGAACACAGTCCAAATTCTCATGACAGTGCGATGCATCTGGCTTTACAAAAAACTCTGTTCTAATCTCTAAGATTATTCTTTTTTTTTAAAGTCCATGTTTCCCTTTGTAGGATCACTCTGTCCAGTATCAAAGCAATTAAACCATTTTTGTAAAGTTTTGTCGTCTGCCTTGTCTTAAGCACCTTAACAGTAGGGTTTTCTGTTAACCCTACATGATTGGTTTACCCCGAAGCTGCTAAATGTTGATTTGTTGAATTGATTCTTGAAGGACAAGCAACTGGCTTTGAGTCAGTGCAGAGAGAAAGAGATGGGGCCACAGGAACAGAATTGATTGCTCTTTCTTTTTCTTTACAGGTGAAAGATGTTATTGGCTACAAGATCCTGGGGCATTGCTTCTTCACTGAAGATGGTCCTGAGGAACGAAACACGTTTGATCACTGTCTTGGGCTGTTGGTCAAAGCAGGAACGCTGTTACCATCAGATCGTGACAGCAAGATGTGCAGGAGCATAAAAGAAGGAGTGTATCCAGGATATATCCCCAAACCCAGACAGGACTGCAAGTAAGTAACTACCAGACAGTTTGATTGCATTTACTGGAACTGAAGGCATATTGATGTACAGCATGGAAACAGACCCTTCGGTCCAACTTATCCATACCCACCAGATATCCCAACCCAATCTAATCCCACCTGCCAGCACCCGGCCCATATCCCTCCAAACCCTTCCTATTCATATGCCCATCCAAATACCTTTTATAAGATAACATTAGAGTAACTTCGTTTTTTTGAAAACTTTTGCGTTAGAGGGAAGATGCCCAATCCATTGGCTGTGGCGGCTGTGTTTCATGACATTAAGTTAAAGAGGAAAAACAGTTCCAATACCTCTCCCGATAATGTAAAACTACAAAAAAATCCCATTTTAACAGATCGTGGGAACACATGGTTGTTTATTTGTGAGCTCGAGCTGCTGGGATTGTATATTTTTGCAGAACTTGTACCAGCCTCCACCACTTCCTCTGGCAGCTCATTCCATACATGTACCACCCTCTGTGTGAAAAAGTTGCCCCAAGGTCTCTTTTATATCTTTTCCCGTCTCACCTTAAACCTATGCCCTCTAGTTCTGGAGTCCCTGATACTAGGGAAAAGACTTTGCCTATTTACCCTATCCATGCCCCTCATAATTTTGCAAATCTTTATAAGGTCACCCGTCAGCCTCCAACTCTCCAGGGAAAACAGTCCCAAGGCATGTTGATGATTTCACATAACCTAGAGGAAGGCTGTTGTTGGGGAAAATGCACCATTATCCATTCCATTTGAAAGTACTCGCCCTCCACTTACTTTCTGTAATATTCAACAAAATTAATACTTTGGTGGAGTCTAACCCCGCTTTTCGCTATCATGTAGAGTATTTGGATAAGAAAAATGGAAGATCAGAATTATTTTAGATTCCCGTACATTTTGCTGAGTTCAAGATGTTCACCGCTGTTATGTGTGAGATAATGATATGGCAGCACTTACTAACAGTTGTCCCTTAATGATAAAGTGGAACAGCCAGAGACTCCATGCATCAACAAATGTTCCTTAAGGGAGGAAGATTTATAACTGAGAACTTTGATAAAATAGGGAATTGAATTTGCGTTTGTACAGTGTTTTAATCAAAGTTAAAACTTTGTCAAAGTTAAACCGTTTTATCTATACAATTCAACTCTTTGATTTTAAATTAGATTCCCTACAGTGTGGAAACAGGCCCTTCGGCCCAACAAGCCCACACCAACCCTCCAAAGAGCAACCCACCTTTCCCTCTGACTAAGGGACCTAACACTACAGGCAATTTAGCATGGCCAATTCACCTGACCTGCACATCTTTGGACTGTGGGAGGAAACCGGAGCACCCGGAGGAAACCCACACAGACACGGGGAGAATGTGCAAACTCCACACAGACAGTCAACTGAGGCTGGAATCAAACCCAATCCCTGGCGCTGTGAGGCAGCAGTGCTAACCACTGAGTCACATAGATACAACAATAAACTCATTTTTCAGTAAAACACTTAGTGTTTGATGATGGACACCCGCGTTTCCTCTCAGCTGCGGGTCTATGCCTGCTTGCAGCCACTCCAACAGTCCACACACGACCATCACAGCATTGACATCCGGTTCTGGACATCACCATCATACATGAGCCTTGGAGACCTGTGCAGCTGGTAGAGAGAGAAGAGGAAACGCTCATGGGCACCTCTTGGAGGTTGTAACTGGCCCAATGATTGAAAACACCACAGGGCAGCATGGTGGCTCAGTGGTTAGCACTCTCAGTGCCAGGGTCCCAGCTTTGCTTCCACCCTGTGGAAACTGGCTGTATGGAGTTTGCACATTCTCCCTGTTTCCATGTGGGTTTCCTGTGGATTGGTCATGCTAAATTGCCCGTAGTGTCCAGGGATGTGTAGGCTAGGTAGGTTAGCCAATGGGAAATTACAGGGATAGCATGGGGAGGGATAGTTCTGGGTAGGATGCTACCTGGAGGGTTAGTGTGGATTTGATGAACTGAATGACCTCCTTCCACACTGTAGGGACTCTATAATTATAGAAATTGCAGCATAGTTACAGGCAATTGTTTCATACTTGTTCTTGGGATGTGGGCATTGCTGACTGATAATAATCATTCATTGATCATACCTAATTTCCCTTGAGGTGCTGACTGTGAACTGTCTTCTTTCCATGTTGCAGTCCTTGGCTTGTAGGAACTGTTAAGAAGGAGCTCCAGGATTTGATCCAGTGACAGTGAATGAACTGTGATATAGTGTTTGTCATGGAGGTGTGTGTTGGACAGGAACTTACAGGTGGCAATGTTCCCATGTATGTGCTCCCTTGCCCTTCGAGACAGTAGGGGTCATGAATTTAGAAAATGCTGTCAAAGGAGACTTGGTGGGTTGTTGCCATGAAGCTTACAGCTGGCACCCACTGATGCTCCTGAGAATTGTTGGTGCTGGGATTGAATGTTAAGCAGTTTTGCCCTAGATGGTGTTGAGCTTCTCGAATATTATTGAAGATGAACTCATCCATGCAAATGGAAAGTCTTCTAACGCATTCCTGACTTGTGCCTTGTGGACAGACCATGGATAGACAGGAGGTGAGTTATTCAATACTGGATGCCCAGTCGTTGCACCACTCTTGTAGTCACAGTATTTCCATGCCTGGTCAACTTCAGTTTCTTGGTGAAAGTGGGTACTGCAGATGCTGGAGATCAGAGTCAAGATTAAAGTGGTGCTGGAAAAGCACAGCAGGTCAGGCAGCATCTGAGGAGCAGTAAAATCGATGTTTCAGGCAAAAGCCATTCATCAGGAATGAGGCTGGGAGCCTTGGGGGGTGGAGAGATAAATGGGAAGGGGGTGGGGCTGGGGGGAAAATAGCTAAGAATGCAATAGATGGATGGAGGTGGGGATGAAGGTGATAGGTTGGAGAGGAGGATGGAGCGGATAAGTGGGAAGGAAGATTGGCTGGTAGGCCAGGTCATGAGGACAGTGCTGAGCTGGAAGGTTGGAACTGGGGTAAGGTGGGGGGAGGGGAAATGAGGAAACTGGTGAAGTCCACATTGATGCCCTGGGGTTGAAGTGTTCTGAGGCGGAAGATGAGGCGTTCTTCCTCCAGGCGTCAGGCAGTGGGCGAGTGGCAGTGGAGGATGCCCAGTTGAAATGTTTGGCCATGGGGCGGTTGGGTTGATTGGTGTGGGTGTCCCAGAGATGTTCCCTAAAGCGCTCTGCGTGAAGGCATCCACTCTCCCCAATGTAGAGGAGACCATAATCCAACCCCATGACTGTCAGGAGACAACTGGATAACAAGCTGGCTATAAAACACGACCTAGAGAGCCCATTATCGAATGGTTCTGTGGATTCACTGGGGTGGGAGTTTGGTGGGGGGGGGGGGGCATGTTGTTCTAAGTGAGGGCGGAGATGTGGTGCCCATTGTAGAAATGCATCCTGTAATTTTCTTCTGTCATAGCATTGCATAGGTACAGTTATCAACTTCTGTGTCACGGGACACTTGGGTGGACAGCAGAATTTTCCTAAATGTGTCCACGTCAACCTTTAATGATAACTGTATCAGACACTTCTTTCCAAGTGAAAACCGAAAGAACTGTGAATGCTGTAAATCAAAAACAAAAAGAGGAGTTGCTGGAAAAGCTCAGCAGGTCTGGCAGCATGTGTGAAGAGAAATCGAAGTTCATGTTTCGGGTCCAGTGACCCTTCCTCAGAACTAGTTCTGGTGGTAGCTAGTCACCGGACCTGAAATGTTAACTTGATTTCTCTTCACAGATGCTGCCAGACCTCTGAGATTTTCCAACAACTTCTGTTTTAATTTCTTTCCAAGGTTCAGTGCTGGGGTGGGGGTTGGGTGGCTTGGTGGTGTAAATGAGGGTGGAGATGTGGTACCCATTGTAGAAGTGTGTCCTGTAATATTCTGATTGCAGTTAGCTGCATGTGAAATCACTCTGCCAGTGTGGAACCTCTCAAAGCGGTCACTTGTGCTTCTGTTCCTGAGGGGCTAGAGATCTACTGGACACTGGGAGGAGAGATCTTTCTGACTGCAAAATCCCACAGTGGAGGTCATGCTCACAAGAAAAATGTATCAAAGAATCGTGCATAAATGGCTTGTGATTTTCATTCCATCTCGATGGAATTGAGAAGATTACTTATGGAATCTTGCTTTCAAGTGCAAACAACTTTAATCAGATGTTATCAAAATGATGGACCAGGAAGACCATCTTTGATCTATAGATGACTGAGAAGGATGGCCGTTAAGCCAGCAGAGATATTTAAGCTTGGTAGATTTTTCTTGGCGTTTTCCGTGACAGTCACACATTGCCCTCAAAAAAAAAGAACTGTGGATGCTGTAAATCAGAAACAAAAACAGAAGTTGCTGGAAAAGCTCAGCAGGTCTGGCAGCATGTGTGACTAGCTGCCCATTTAACTTAAGATTGGCCAGTGATGCTACTCAGGAAGAATCAGTGCAGCAGATGGTTCTTCACTTCAGATGGTTAAGTTTGCTGGATGAACATGGCCGACTTCCCAGGACATTAGTTTTTATAAGACACGGATTCCTGAACCATCTTCATAAAATTTATATCCTGGGAAAGTTCCACCTGGAACTGCACCACCTTTGTTGGAAGATGTTTTTTTCCGTTTATCTTTGAGAAGTGCTATAGCTCTTCTGTTGCTGACCAACTTAGCTGCCTGCGATACATTCAGTTGTAGCAAGAGGCAACTTCTGACTCAAATGGCCCTCTCCAGCCACTAAAACAGAGACCACTCAAATGTTTTATCACTCAGCTTGAATTCCTGTGGAGAAGTAGTGATGGGAGGGTGGTCATTACAATGCGTTGTTTAATGATCTTAAACGAAGAGGCAGCTTTGTATAAACATGGCTTGAGTACAGAGGATCGAGTATCAACTGAAGCAGTTCCGGTTGTTGGAAAGATCCTCTTGATCTCCAGTCTTCTGCCCGAAGGTAGACCTGATATATAGTGCCATAATCTGTACCAGGGGTTGAGCAGGAAAGCAGCTAGTTGGAATGGGCATTGAACCCTGTGCTGTTGGCATCAATCAGATTCGCACCACTTTCCCCAGCCAGCTGGCCCCGAAAGCAGGCTGAGTTGCTGTGGTGACGGATACTTTTACAAATGCATGTTGTAGCCTGGAGCTAAGAATTATGCATGCAGAGGCTCCAGTTTCTTTCCATTGCACAGCAGACCAGCATCACATGCCGCTTGCTGTCTGCCATGTTTCTTGCACCATGACCTATTTGGCCACCAAATCCTGGAGTGACACTCAAATCCAGAACTTCTGTCTCAGAGGCAGGGATGCTACCCACTAACCCACAGAATCCCCTGTAGAAAGGACACAATAGATAAACACAACCAGCCTATCTGGCATCCATATGAAACAGGGAATGTCCTTGTCAGTAGAATTGTGTTGCCGATACATAGCTTCAAGGATTTACAACACAGCAAAAGGCCACTCAATCCAGAGTTAATCCCAGTGCCTCCTCACTCCCTGTTAGAGACAAAAAAAGCTGAAGATGCTGGAATCCTGGGTAGACAAGCAGGAGGCTTGAAGAACACATTATCATCAGGAGATAGAGAATCAACATTTCGGGTGTAACCCTTCTTCAGGACTGGGGATGGGTATAAGGGGACCTGCAGATAAGTGGGGGGGGGGGGTGTAAGCCGAGGGGGACTGGTGGTGATGAGGTAGGGATAGGTGAACACATGGGCTCATGAGTCCTTCTTTGGGCATGAGCCCTCAATTCTACTGCTCCTTGGATGCTGTCTGACCTGCTGTGCTTTTCCAGCAACACATTTTCAGCTCTGATCTCCAGCATCTGCAGTCCTCACTTTCTCCTATAGGTGAACACAGGTAGAGGATACAACCTGGTTGATTGATGGGAGGAATGAATTGGGTGACATGATGGCTAAGTGGTCAGCACTGCTGCCTCACAGCACCCGGGACCTGGATTCAATTCCAGCCTCAGGCAACTGTCTGTGTGGAGTTTGCACGTTCTCCCTGTGTGTGCGTGAGTTTCCTCCAGGTGCTCCAGTTTCTTTCCTCAGTCCAAAGATGTGTAGGTTAGGTGAATTGGCCATGCTAAATTGCCCCCAGTGTTCAGGATTGTGTAGATTAGTTGCATCATTTGGGAAATGTTAAGTAGTAGGGTAAGGGAATGGGTCTGGGTGGGTTACTCTTTGGAGAGTCAGTGTGGATGTTGGGCCAGTGGCCCATTTCCACACTGTAGGGATTCTATGAATCGGGTTGACAGCTGGAAAGATGGGTTGATCAGAGGAATGGAAGGGAGTCTGGGGATAGGAGGGAGAGATTTTTGAAATTGGAAAACTCAACGTTTGGTCCTCTGGGCTGTAGGCTGCCCAGGCAGAAGATGAGGTGTTGTTCCTCCAATTTGCCGTGTGATTCATTATGGCAGTAGAGGAGGCCAGGGATGGTCATGGCAGAAAGGGAGTGGGAAGGCTAATTGAAATGAGTGGTGACCAGGAGATCAGGTCCTTCCCTGTGGGCCCGGCTGAGATACTTGGTGAAATGTGCCCTGAGTTTGCGTTTGGTCTCCCCAATATATAGAAGACCACTTCAACAGCACTAGGTTAAGGAGAGGCCAGTGAACTTCTGTCTCACCTGGAAGGACTGTTTGGGGCCCTGGATGGAGGTGAGGAGGGTGGTGTACTGGCAGGTTTTGCATCTTTTACAGTTGCAGGGGAAGGTACTTGGGGGTTGGTGGGGAGAGTGGTCTTTGTTCCTACAATTCACTGCTGCAACCACTCCCTGCACCAACAATTCCTTGTTGTTATCTCTCCTTGTAAATATGCGATGCAGAAATTCCCTCCAATTAATTATTGGAAAAACTGAAACTTAATTTTGGTCCCTACTCCAAAATCCATTCCCAGTTACTGATTCGCTCCCCTCCCTGGCAACAGCCTTTTGGCAGCTTTGGTGGTGACCCCAAGAGGATAGTGTCATACCGCATGGAAATAGACCCTTTGGTCCAACCAGTCCATGCAAACCATATTCCCAAACTAAACCAGTCCCACCTTCCTGCTGACATCAATAAGATGCCCAATGTCTACCTCAATATCATCAACCACTTTCATCCCTTCCTTGGTTCATTTACTGCTGAAACCTTCATTCATGTGTCTTCTTTTTACCTCTAGACTTGACTGTTCCAACTCAAAATTGGTTCCTCATATTTCACCTTCTAAATTTGAGATCATCCGAAACGCTGCAGCCTTTCACTTAACTCTTACTAAGTTCCTTTATCATCCATGTGCTCGTTGACCTAAATTGGCTGCTGTCAAGCAATGCTTTGATTTTAAAATTCTGGTCACTTGTTTGCAAGTCCCTCAATGCTGTTGCCCCTGCTTCATTCTGTAATCTACTCCAGAACCCCACAACACTTCACTGTATCTGTTTAGATCTAAAGGTCAAACTCTCTGCCTCACTTTTGGTCAATACCAGGTCCCTAAAGCCTACTCCTTTGGCCATGCCTTTGACCAGCTGATTAACCATCTCCTCTCAGTATCATACTTTGATTTATTGTCATGATGTGGAGATGCCGGTGTTGGACTGGGGTGCGCAAAGTTAAAAATCACACAACACCAGGTTATAGTCCAACAGGTTTAATTGGAAGCAACTAGCTTTCAGAGCAACGCTCCTTCATCAGGTGATAGTGGAGGGCTCAATCCTAACACACAGAATTTATTGCAAAAATTTACAGTGTGATGTAACTGAAATTATACATTGAAAAATTGATTGTCTGTTAAGCCTTTCATCTGTTAGAATACAGTGATAGTTCCACTGCTTTCATGTGTAAATCACAAAACCTTTTTTTTAAAATGTTGTATTCTCGGGTTAGCTGTTAACAATGGTGATAGCTAGACAATATGTTGGTAGTATGACACTATGTATGATTTATAGTAGTAGTGTAAAGGGCCTTGACCTGCTATATTGCATTAAAAGCACTATATTGACATATTGCTGCCGATGTGTTCACCCCCATCTATTTCGAGTACCAGTTTAGCTTGCTGTAAATACTAACGAAGATATCTGAACACCAAGTGAATTTTTGCTTTCTCTTTTAAAGGCTAACAATTGAAACATGATTGCTTTCAAAAGAACTAGGAACGTGGAATATGAACATTGCTAATAAATGCAAGTATTTCTTATCTCTAGATGTTCTGCAGGCATTGAATCAACCACACTCTGAGAGAACCGAAGCATATATAAATTAGACCTGTTAGAGGTGGTGGGTTCCTCTGATATAACCAACTTCAGATCGGTGTACCCAAGTCAAATTCATAACTTGCTGTGTTGCAAGTTTGAATCCTAACTAAAGCTATACTTGTCCTGTGCCATACCAACACTATGAATGATCCACAGTTAGCGTCCTGGTTGCAGTTATAGCTGGCTCGTCGCAGAAAACATTGTAAACCAACATAGATTCATGAGAGAGTTGTAAAGAATGGAAAGCAAAGACAGAGTTAACCCTGTGGAACCACTTCTAAGGCAGCAAAGGAGATTTAATAAATGTTTTTAAAATTATGAAGAAACTTGGTGGAAGGAATAAGGAAATATATGTACTATTTTTAGACCCAATCCTCTACCCTATTACTCTACATTTTCTCTGACTCATGCACCTAACCTGCATATCCCTGAACACTATGGGCAATTTAGCATGGCCAATTCACCTAACCTGCACATCTTGGATTGTGGGAAGAAACTGGAGCATCCGGAGGAAACCCACCCAGACACAAGGAGAATGTACGAACTTCACACAGACAGTCGCCTGACTCTTCGGAGGGTTGGTGTGGACTTGTTGGGCCAAATGGCCTGTTTCCACACTGTAGGGATTCAATAATTCTATGATTCTGGAGGATTCAAGGCAGCATTTGGATTCAATTTAAAATTAGAATTATGTTCATTGTAACATTGATGGGCGGCACGGTGGCACAGTGGTTAGCACTGCTGCCTCACAGCACCAGAGACCTGGGTTCAGTTCCCGCCTCAGGCAACTGAATGTGTGGAGTTTGCACATTCTCCCTGTGTCTGCTTGGGTTTCCTCCGGGTGTTCCGGTTTCCTCCCACATTTCAAAAATGTGCAGCTTAGGTGAATTGGCCATGCTAAATTGCCCATAGTGTTAGGTGAAGGGGTAAATGTAGAATGGGTCTAGGTGGGTGCGCTTTGACGGGTCGGTGTGGACTTGTTGGGCCGAAGGGCCTGTTTCCACTCTGTAAGTAATCTAATCTAAACTAATTAACATGTACAGGAGTACAGTGAAAAGTTTACAATGTTGCCTTACATGCCGCCATCTTAGGTATGTACAAATCTTAGATACAAAATAGAGAAATAAAAACATTGTTAAATTATTTTACAGTTATTATATAGTATAAGTTTGAAAAATAAGAAATTAAGTTTAAAAAGTTAAACATTACAATTATCACTAAGAATTGAGAGAGAAGGTAACAATGAGTTATTGGTTTAGGGAATTGTTGAAGTCATTGAGTAATTAAGGAATACTGAAGGAATATTGAGATGCTTGGATAGAGTGGACATGGAGGAGATATTTCCAGTAGTAGAGAGACAGGACTCAAGGGCATAGCCTCAAAGTGAAGGGATGACCCTTTAGAACTGCAATGAGGAGGAATTTCTTCAGCCAGAGGGTGGTGACTCTGTGGAATTCATTGCTGCCAAGGGCTGTGGAGGCCAAGTCAATAAGTGTATTCAAGACAGAGATAGATAGGTTCTTGATTGGTAAAGGGATCAGGAGTCACAGGGAAAAAGCAGAAGAATGGGGTTGAAAAACGCATCAGCCATGATTGAATAGTGGAGCAGATTCAATGGACTGAATGGCCTATTTCTGCTTCTACATCTTATGGTCTTGTGGAATAGACTATTGCACCTTTGAAGGGCTAGTTGGGAAAATGGCTGTTGGGCGATAGCAGGATCAGTTTTGGCTTGGTCTGGTAAAGAGCCAGCACGGTCACAATTGGCTGAATGGCCTCCCACTGCGTTGTGAATTCCTGTGGCTCTATCCCACATGTAAGCAATCTGGATCTCAGCAGATGGTTCTGAAAGATTTCTCCAAACACAACCATTGCCAAAGATTATTTCAACATATTAGCCAACAAGTTACAATGCACAGCTAAAGTTCATTAACAAGGCCATGCCTCCTTTTTACATGGAGTGTGTTGATAAACCTGACGTTTTTGCTAGTACAGATGGATTGGGCAAAGACATTGAAGTCAAGTGGAATAATCAATTAGAAACTTTCATTCCATTTGTGACCATGAATCTGTTTGTCCAAATGGTACTGTCCAGGAGAGCAGGAATATTGAGGCCATGGGAAAATAATTCAAGGGAAAAATCACCAACTGGGCCAGTGTCATATAGATGTTTGCTGAGGTTCAACAAGGCGTTCCATTATTATAAAGAAGTAAACAGTTGATGAAATATTTCAGTTTGATGCCATTCAAAGAAACTGGAAAGAAAAATTTGCATTTTATAGCACCTTTTCTGATCTCAAAACATCTCCTTGTGATTTACAACCAACTAAATCATTTTCAGAGTAAAGTTGCCCTTCTTGTGGGAGAGAAATGATAGTTAGTTTGTACCTAGCAAGCTCTAACAAGCAGCAATGGAATAATATCTGACTAAACCTTGTGCTCTAGTTTGCAGAGAGTGAACTTGAGCCTCTTACAATGCCAGTAGATTATATGTGTAATTGAATACAAAGCAGCCAGCAATTCACCAAGGCACTGCGACCTCAGGATTCAGAAGTGAGAGCAGAACCAAAGCTGTTACCTGAAGGCTGGTGTATTGAAAATACGAAAGTGATTCTTCAACCAATTTCCAGTTGCCGTTACATGCAATTCAGAAGACAAATGATATTTTAGCCTTTACTACAAGTCAATTTGAGTAAGGTCTTGATTCAATTACATAGAACACAGATAAGACCACACTTATTGTCCCTACCTTGTGGAAGCAGGCCATTCAGCCTTCAAAGAGCTTCCCATCCAGACCCATCGGCATATCTTATCCCTGTAACCCTGCATTTTCCATGGCTAATCCACCTAGCCTGCATATCCCTGGGCACTATGGGTGATTTAGCATGGCCAATGACATCTTTAGACAGTGGGATGAAACCGGAGCACCTAATTGAAACCCAATTGAGGAGAATGTGCAGACATCTCACAGCCAGTTGTCCGAGGCTGGAATTGAAACTGGATCCCTGGTGCTGTGAGGCAGCTGTGCTAACCACTGAGCCACCATGCTGCCTCTAAATGTTGTGGTATGTTGTGGGTAATTCTGGCCCTTTGTTGAAGGAAAAATACAGTTGCCATAGACGGCATGCTCTGAAGGTTCACCGGTCTGATTACTGGAATGGTGCAGTTGTCCTATGAGAAGAGACTGAAGACATTACGTCTGTGTTCTCTGTGGTTAGAACAATTAGAGGGGATCTCCTGGAAATGTACAAAATTCTTAAATGGATAGACTAAGTAGACACAAAAAAAGGATGTTTCTCCTGGTTGTGGGATCTAGAAGCAGCAACACAGTCTCAGAATAAAGGGCAAGCCAATTAGGACTGAGATGAGGAGGAATGCCTTCATTCAGAGAGTGGTGAAGCTTTGGAATTCTCCACCTGAGAGGGATGTGAAAACCTAGGCTTAATCAAGTCCAAAACAAATTGCAGATGCTGGAATCCAAAGTGGACATGCATGAGGCTGGAAGAACACAACAAGCCAGGCAGCACCAGGAGGTGGAGGAGTCGACTTTTCAGGTATTAACCCTTCTTCAGGATCCGAAAAAGGGTTACACTCGAAATGTCGACTTCTGCACCTTATGATGCTGCCTGGCTTGCTGTGTTCTTCCAAACTCCTGCCTATCTCCTTTTAATCAAATCCAGGATATATATTAATAGATTTGTAAGTACAAATGATTTCAAGGGATATGGCATTGAGGTAAATATCAGCCATGAATAGCAGTCTCCTACTTTCCCGGAGACTTGGAACCTGCTGAAATTGGTATTTGGAGTCAAGGTTGATATTTTGTGTCAGCCAATTTTAACACCAAAGACTGGAAAGATTATTTTGCTTTCAGCACTCTTATGGGATGAAAACTGGCACAGTTCTACCTCTACATTATCAGCAGGGTGCGATATATTTTGAACACTGTAATGTATCATTTGTTTGTTACTAATGTTAACTGACTTGAGCAACCCGTTCTGTTTCTCATTGCCTTAAATCCCATTTTTCCTAGTGTTCAGATCGGGTAAATAACATGAACTGCACAGTATAATCTTTTGAAAGAAAGATTAAGATGACAGAAAAAGATTAAAAAGACAGCCACAACGGCTTAATGAAATGCCACAGAAAGCTGTTAACTCCCATTGTAAACCTATTTTCTGGTTATCAAATGCCAGGAATCAAACTTTTATTATTTGTTACTAACTATAACACTATAACATTTTTATGAAGCTCAATAAAGAGAAGATTGTGTTTCTGATTGAAACCCTGCTTTCTCTTATTTAAAAACAATTCCAGTGGTTAAGGCATTTTTGCTGAAAATCAAAACAACAACAGCTTATGACAGACCCTGATTTTATTTTGACTGATACAGTTGGAGATGAGATGATTCAGAATAGTTCATTAAGATTACGTTAACTGACCTGAGGATGCGTTTTATTTTTAGTTACGTTGCATTGGAATCTGTTGCAAAATTTGAGAAAAATCCTGATTACTGAGATGTTCTCAGGCGTTCCTTTTATTTTTGTTTTGGCTTCATTCTCCCCTTTATATGAAACGATTATGGGAGGAAATGCCACTGTGGAGATTGGAACCCATAATCCAGGCTGTGGTTTCACTGCTGTACTGATGGAATGACATTGGTCCTGATTTTCACAAATGTAAGGAAAAAGGTGACGGTGGTGCAACATGTGTAGGCTCGAGTTAGCAGTGAATTGGTATAGTCACTGTAGGGCCTGAGAATGATTAGTGGGCATGTGTTAGCCTTTGTTTGTATCAAGATGGCATAAGTCAATGATGAACCATTGGATAAGCATGGGGTGGTATGTATTGACATGAGTTAGGCAGTACAGTGGCTCAGTGGTTAGCACCAGTGACCCAGATTTGATTTCGCCGTCAGACAACTGTGTGGAGTTTGCATATTCTCCCATGTCTGCGTGGGTGTCCTCTGTGTGCTCCAGTTTCCTCCTATCATCCAAAGATGTTTAGGTTAGGGAGATTGGCCATGGGAAATTGCCCATAGTGTGTAGGTTAGATGGATTGAGCAATGGGAAATGCAGGGTTACAAGGATAGAGTGGGTCTGAGTGGGATGCTCTTCAGAGAGTCAGTATAGACACGATAGGCCAAATGGCCTGTTTCCACACTGTAAGGACTCTGACTCTATGAGTGCTGAAAGGAACCATGGGAATATGTGAGGGAGAATAGTTTGGCATGAAAGGAATTAGGGCTGTACAGATTGATATGGGGCATGGAATGTAATCAGGCAGCATAGATTGAGGATTGGGAATTGCAGGGCTGGGAGGAAGTGTGAGAGTTGAGGGATAGAGGGCCTAATATTCAAATAAATTACCAGAGAAGAATCCGAGAGTACCAAGGTGGTCCCTGTCACCATCCTTCCCGTCACATGACAACCTTTGTGACCATTCTGAACTGCTCTGAGGGTTGGTGTTGTGGTTGAGGTGGGGGAGGGGAGGGGAGGGTGGGTGGATGGGGATTTGATTACATCCTACACCCACCTTCACCCCCTTCCTTTCCCTAGAAGATCCTACTATTCTGGATCCTTTCTCACAAGGAGGATGCCACAGGTTAGGACAATTCCATGTCAGGGCACTTGTGTTAATGATGCCAATCTGGGCTACACTGTCAGAGGCGTCGCCTTTCTGTTGAGACTTCATAGTAGGGCCCCATTGACTCTTGGGCGGACGTGACATATCCCATGGCAATAATATGAAGAAGAGCAGAGAAACCCGGAGATCACATCAAACTTCCATTACATTTAAAGTAGCAGTGCTGCAGTGCTTTATGCAATTGAAAAATTTATCAGAGACAACCTTGGGAGTACATGTTAATTATCAATTGGCAATAATTCTGTGTTTTTGTTGAAAATGTAGGAAATAGTGAGGAGTTATGTTGGGTATAAGTCTGAAAGAGTTAATACTTGATTGACTGCAGTAAACACCACCCACTGTGATAATGTTATGGGAACATGGTTGTTATACTGAAGGAGTATGTAGGAGACAGATGTGTTGCTAGTGTGCTGCTAATAGTCTGTAACGTCGATCATATTCATATAAACTGTAAATAGTTGCAGTTGTGCAATGAATTGCATATTACTGATCAACTAATCTGGTTAGTGCAGAAAGGTGGTTAGCTTCATTCATATGATACCACTTTGGCATTCAAGGAACACACACACACACAGCAGTTACAGCAGTTGCATGCACAGCAGTTACAGGTTTCAGGATGTCCCAGAAGACTGGGGACATGAAGAAACACAAGGCAAATGAAGTTTAGCAATAACTGCTACTACCACTGATTTTATACAGCACCTTTAGTGTTAACGCAATGCACTGAGATGCCTTCCAGGAAAATTATAAAACAACAATTGACTCAGAGACGCACACAGAGCCACATCAGGTTGGATGACAAATACTTTGCTCAAAGGGGTAGGAATTAACTATCAGTGCCATAAATGATTATGGCAGCAGGGTGGCTATAAAGCATTGAAGTGTTCAATCAGACATGATCAAATTGAATGACCTATTCTTGCACCTATGTTAAAGAGTCTCTTAAAGCAGAAAGATGAGATGGCGAGGGAACGAGTTGTAAGAAGTAAATTCTGGAGCACTCGGCCCAGGCCATTGAAGACAAAGCCACTACTGGGATGTGATTAAAATCAGGGCTGCCTGAGAGATCGAATCAGAGTGATGGATATTTACAGGAAGGTTTGCAGTGATGCATTTTGGAAGGAAGACAGTACAGCAAAATTGCTAACAACTTAAAAAGTGGATGCAGGAGCAGGAAGATCTGGAGATTTATATCTTATTGAAAAAGATGCAGGAAGAGTTAGGAATGATGTTAGACTTGAAGTGTGTTGATGCAAGGACTTCTATTATAAGAGTTGCTGAGCCAAGTGCAACCTTGGCACATGGGATTAGTATATCGGGGTGATGAGGGAGAGATGTCTCAAACATGGGCTGGAATGGGAAACAAACATTTCTGGTTTCAATATATTCAGGAGGGACAGGGAATGAAAGAGAAAAGGGTGGAAAAAGTGACGGCATCATTGATTGATGCAAGACTATGGTTCTACCAAGGGAACACTGGAATATTCAATGACTAAACTGATTTGGTTAGAATTAAGGAGCAGAAAAGTAGCTGGTACATTGATGAATGTTTATTATAAACCCAACGATAGCAAGAATTAGGTAGAAGTCCAAATCTGCAGGCAGACTCCAGAGAAATATAAAAACAATTGACTAGCAAGAGGACTACCTCAACAGAGAAGGACTTTTGCCCGAAACGTCGATTTCGCTGCTCCTTGGATGCTGCCTGTGAACTGCTGTGCACTTCCAGCACCACTAATCCAGAATCTGGTTTCCAGCGTCTGCAGTCATTGTTTTTATCTCGGAACAGAATAAGGACGAGACAGAGAGAAGATTCCTGTCGTGTGCACTTCTTTAATCAGGAAGTTCCTAACCCAAGAAATAAGAAAACTGCACAGGATGGCCTGCCTGCCGCACTTTAGGAACAATGTAAAAACCTTGAAGAGGAAGTTGGCCAAATGGAGGCAAAAGACTTTTGGCATGTGGAGTGACTGGAGAAGTGACATTGGAACAGAGAAGCTTCAAGAGACAACTGTCAACGTATTCAGAATCCTAAGTACTTTGATCAAGTTTGTAAAGGGAAATTCTCCGATTAATGGTTTGCTGAACAGAGGGCATTGACTTAATATAATTGACAAAAAGCCACAGGGGCACTGAGGATTGTCAAGACCTAAAATGCGTGGCTCACAAGGTTGGTGAGGAAACAGATTGCATTCCAACTATCAGGACCCAATTGGGTATCTACTTGAAGAAGATTAAAGGTGTTTTGGGAAAGTGTTGTTACATTGAACTAAATTAAGCATCCAGTTCAAAATGTCAGTAAAGGTACAGAGAGCTGGATGGACTTATTTCTTGCTGTGTGATTCAATGTTTGGTATCTATATCTGTGAAGTCATTAAACACGAAACCATTTCACTCTAAGCCATGTGGACTGAGTTGCAGGTAATGTTTAATACAGTGCTCTTGATCACAATCTGTCCTCCTTTATGTCCTTGTAAATAATGTTAGATTGTGAACAATTTAACATGTAACCACTTTTGAAATGTGTCAAAGTCAAGGTGCAGGGAGAGTAAACAAATGAAAACCTTTACTATGAAATGCTTTGTCTTTTATAAAAGACCAGATCCAGAATGCTAAACAATAAGCATCTTACCAACTTGATATTAACTTCCCACATATAAACCTTTAAGAAAACTAACAAGTACAGTAGACACAGATTTTTGGTTTTAACTTGAATTGGACACATTTGTCCACCTCCAGAGTAAATCTTTGCTGTTTTATTACAGTGCAGTCTCTACATTTTGGATTGCAAATCCCAATAATAATCTCATCAACTGCTCGGCTGCAGGCTCTGAGGTAGGTCCTCTCCTGTCTCATATGTTAGTATTTACTGTGAGGTTAGAGTCACGTGCTGGCTATTTATTCCGTATTTAAACTGCAGAACAGCACCTTTTGGAAGTTCAAATATTTATCTGCATGTTTACATCACAGGAAACTGGATTTTGGTTTATTTTCCATCACGTGCCCACAGGGCCTTCAGAAGGAATGTATTCCCCCGGTTATTCTGAACATGTGCCATTGGGAAAGTTCACCAATAACAGGGCTCATTCCAACTATAGGGTAAGTCTGCACGCAATTGCTGTAATACTGGAGAGAGCTATACTGAAGGAATGAAATAAACATCTTTATAGTCACTCAGCTGGTATTTGTTGAAAAATATGGGTCGCTGTGAATATTTACGAGCACATTCCCAACCGCTGTGAATTCTGCTGATGTAGAAACATGCGTGGAAAATAAGGCAATTTCGTCTGTAATCCCCCTTCCCAATGTTTTTTGATTAAATTAGATTCTCTATAGTATGAAAACAGGCCCTTCAGCCCAACAAGTCCACACTGCCCCTCCACGGAGTAACCCACCCAGAACCATTCCCCTCCCCTATATTTATCCCTGACTAATGCACCTAACACTGTGGGCAATTTAGTATGGCCAATTCACCTGACTTGCACATCTTTGGATTGTGGGAGGAAACCGGAGCACCTGGAGGAAACCCACGCAGACACAAGGCGAACGGGTAAATAGACAGTTGCCTGAGGCAGGAATCAAACCCGGGTCTCTGGTGCTGTGAGGCAGTAGTGCTAACCACTGAGTTATCGTGCTGCCCACATGTTCTGGCGGATGCATCTAAACTGCATTGACAAACATCGACATGGACAGATTGGTGAAACAGTTAATCCAGTGATGGACAGGTACACACTTTCCTGTCCATTCAGCCTGTCTCACAAAATTGTGACCTTGCACATCTCTATATCAAAAACAAAGCTATCTCTTGAGAGAGGAGAAAAAAAAAACAGATTAAGAATCCCAGACAGATTTGGGTGTGCAACATCTGAGCAAACTCTTTCTGAAGCATTGGATCCATTGGTATAGGGAGTCACTCTGGCTCTGATTTCTCAGCAGTGCCTATTGTTCACCACTTCCAATGCTTTCAGCACTCTCCTAGAGCTTGTGTTGACTCATAGAGACATACAGCATGGAAACAGGCCCTTCGGCCCACCTCATCCATGCTGACTAGGTTTCCTATGCCAAATTAGGCAAATCAGATTATATGGTTTCAGGTAATATCCTCATTGCATTGTATCTGGTCATAATCAAACTAACATGTTGAGATTCCTTCAAATCAATTACTTTAGACCTTTTTGATTAATGAAAAGGAAGTTTCATCGTAGAAAATGGAAAGGCCCCAGCACCTGTAAAGCATAATTACTTCATGGTCCTTTGTGTCAGGTGTGGAATGGGTGTCTTCCTCAGTGGAGATGACCCCTACCAGCAGGACTGAAACTGGGCTTCCAGCCTTGTTGCCATTGGCTGGTGAATTGCGGACTCCTTTCAGGTCCCCACAGATGCCATTTTAAAGATAGTGAATTTCACGCTGTCTCAAATCATGGATCTCGTTCAAAATTCGGAATCCTGGTCGCACCATTTCGGTTAACATTTTATATTATCTCAATGTCGAAAATGTGTTTCAAATCTTTTTCAATCTATGTTTTAGGCTGGGATGATGATTGATAATGGAGTGAAGACAACTGAAGCTAATGCAAAGGACAAGCGGCCATTCCTTTCTCTGGTTGGTGCCAGGTCAGTTCAAGCAGACAGACTCAAATTTACAAGGGGCCTAATTAAAACTATCTGTGTTTCACAGACTTACTTTTAAAAGCATGAACTCAGTGACCATTCAGTAGAAGAACGTAATTTTCTCCTGTAAAGTTATAGCATTGCAAATAAGTTCTTGTTTTCTTTGGACTATATAAAGGAGCTGTGTGATTTCTTACCTAGGTACAGTCCCCATAAAGGAGCTGATCCACACAAACCAAGGGAACCTGCTATAATCAAAAATTATATTGCATACAAAAACCAGGACCACGGTGCTTGGCTTCGTGGCGGGGATGTATGGTTGGAGAACTGCCAGTAAGTTTCAATTCTGTCCCTTAAAAATGTTACATCTATAAAAGATGAATTAAAGGCTGGAACCATATATTAAATTGAAATGTACTACATCAGCACTTCCTCTAGTATGCAGATACTTTAGTACCATTGTATTTAGCTCACCAGCCTGGAATCTCTTGATCCATTTCCAGGATACAACAACAATTTGCATTTACATTACTCCCTTTATGTAAATAAACTTCCCAAAGTGCTCCACAGCACAAATATTGAAATCAAACTGGAAGCTAAAACTGGAGGCCCAGTTTCAGGGTAAAGAATGAATTATTTAGGACTAAGATAAGCCTCACACAAAGGATTTTGAATGTTTAGAATTCTCCATCCCAGAGTGTTCCATTGTTGAGTATATTTAAAGCTGAGATGAGCATAATTTTGGTCTCTCCAGGATCAAAGGATATTGGGAGTGGGCTGTAAAGTGAAAGTTTTTTTTATTCATGGGATATGAATTTGAATTGGCCGAACTATCATCTGTTGTCTGTCCCTACTTGCCCTGTAGAAGGTGGCAGTGGTGCCTTTTTGAAATGTTGTAGTCCAAGTAGGGTAGGAACACCCCCAATGCTGTTAAGGAGGGAGTTTCAGGATTTTTATGCACTGACATTGAAAGAATGGTGATAATTTTTTAAATCATGATCGAGAGTGATTTGGAGGGGAATTGCAGGTTCTGGTGTTCCTGTTGCCTTTATCCTTCTAGATGGTAGAGATTGAGTGTTTACAAGGAGATGTTTTGGTGAATTTCTGCCATGTATCGTGGGGGTGGTATTCACTATTGCCATTGCATGTTAGTGCTGAAGGAAGTGAATGTTGGAGATGGTGGATGTGGTGCCAATCAATCAGGCTTCTTGAGTATTGGGGGTAGGGTATTGAATATATCCAGGCAAGTGGGGAGCATTCCATCACACACCTGATTTGTGCTCTGTACATGATGCAGTCTTAACATTTTAGGTAAAAAAACAAATAGCCAACGTCTTTTTCTTTTGGATGGGGGAGTTCAAAACTAGAGTACATAGGTTAAAGGCGAGAGGGAAAAGATTTGAAAAGGACAGTGGGTGGAGACTATATGGAACTATGTGCCAGAGAAAGTGGTGAAGGCTGGTACAGTTACGACATTTAAAGGGCATGTGGATAGGTATATGAATAGGAATGATTTAGAAGGATATGGACCAAATGCTGGCAAATGGGACTATGTAAGATTGAGGTTTCTAGTTGGCATTTACAAATTAAACTGAAGGCTTTCTGTGCTTTATGACTCTGTGACTATGACAGACTCTGGAGGGTTCACAAGGTGAGTTATCACAGGATTCCCTGCATCTGATTTGCTCTTGGATAATTATAGATTCATAGAGATGTACAGCATGGAAACAGACCCTTTGGTCCAACACTTCCAGGCTGACCAGATATCCCATCCCAATCTAGTCCCACCAGCCAGCATCTGGCCCATATCCCTCCAAACCCTTCCTAGTCATATACCCCCCCAAGTGCCTCTTAAATGTTGCAATTGTACCAGCCTCCACCACTTCCTCTGGCAGCTCATTCCATACATGTACCACCCTCTGCATGAAAAGTTGCCCCTTAGGTCTCTTTTATATCTTTCCCCTCTCACCCTAAACCTATGCCCTCTAGTTCTGGACTCCCCGACTCCAGGGAAATGACTTTGCCTATTTACCCTATCCTTGCCCTTCATCATTTTGTAAACTTCTATAAGGTCACCCCTCTGACGCTTCAGGGAAAACAGCCTCAGCCTGTTCAGCCTCTCCCTATAGCTCAAATCCTCCAATTTTGGCAACATCCTTAAATCTTTTCTGTACCCTTTCAAGTTTCACAACATCCTTCTGGAAGAAGACCAGAATTGCACGCAATATTCCAGCAGTGGCCTAACCAATGTCCTGTACAGCCGCAACATGTTGAGACAGAGGATGCACCATGATTGTATTGAATGGCACAGCAAATTCAAAGAGTTGGATTGTTCCTGTTGCTTACGCTCTTGTATCTCCACTTCAACTTGAGATGATTAGGACTGGCAGCCAAAAGGTTAATCAAAGAGTTAGATTTTGAAAAATGCCTTTAGAGAGCTGAGTGTGACGGAGAAATTCAAAGATAAACTTTAGAGCTTAGGACAAGGCAGCCGAAGGCACAGTGAATAATGAAGAAAATGGGCGATACACGTGAGGCTGGAACCGGAGGAGCACTGATACCTCTGAGGGTTGTAGGACCGTAAGAGGTTACAAAATTTCAGAACAAATCCATGGACGAATTTGAATTCAAGGATGACAATATCAAAATCAAGATGATGTTGGAATTGAAATCAGTGCAGATCTTGGTGACGGGTGAAAAGGACTTGGATAAATTAGGATATGGCCAGTAGAGATTCAGATGACCTCATGTTTATGGAGGGAAGAAGATGGACAGATTGGAAACAGTCAAATTTATAGCCAACAATGATATAAAAGAGGGTTTCAGCAGCACATGGTTGTACTTAGTAGATATTTTTGCATGCATAGAGATGTTTGGGTTGGAAGTTCAGCTCAGGGTCAAGTAGGATCCCAAGAGCGTGAACATTCAGATTCAGTCAGACACAGTGGCTATGGAGAGAGATGGAATTGATGGATAGGGCATGGTGTTTGTGGCAGAAGCCAAGCAATATTTAATTGAAGGATATTTCTCTTATCCAATACTAAATGTTGGAACAGTGGGATGACTGTACAATAATGAAGGGTGTTGTTTGCCAAGTCAGCTAAGTGTTGTCTGTACATACATGTGAAACATAACAGGCATAGATGAACACCTTCGCTTGATGACATGTACTTCACTAACACACCCACAGACTGACTGCAGTTATGTCAACACTGAGTTTCAGTCTTTGCCTCATTGCAAGCAGCAAGGCTGGCAAATATTCCAGAATCCATTCTGAAGTCCAGAAAATATTGAATTGATATTCAGTACTCGACTGTGAAATCAGGAAACACACTTTCTCTTGCCAAAAGGCTGTAGATTCTTGGCCTCTGGAAATCTTCAAGATCTTGTTGATGGATGTTCTGTTAGGTAGATCTGGCAAAGCAAATGGAGAAAGAGCTGGCAAGTAGCTGTATGAATAGCAAAACAAGCTCAGATATTTGAATGACATTCCTACCCTTTATCATTTCCAACCAATGTAATTTACAGAAGGAAGCTCCCTTAGGTTTGATTCCCCTTATGTTGCCGTGACCAGTTGTTCACCTGTGATCTAATGGCAAAATTGGCTTGTGTGACTGAATGGTCTATTATCCTGTCTTTTGGGATAAGGAAGAAACTGCACTGGGAACTTGTGAAAATTATTAAAATAAATCCATCTCCAAAAACCATTCATTCAATTGGACTGGACACCAGGACAAGCCTGGTTGGCCATCCCTACTCACACAGGTCCTACAAAATTAGTGGTGGTCGTATTTTAACTATTCAGATGAGATTTCTGAATGTCTTGCTTAGAGAATTCCAAATCTTTATCTTTTAGCTGTTTCAGATTTCTGAGTCTCTGTGCCCCAGTCATGAAGTCTTGCCCACCTCTCTATCAAATTCCATTGTTTTCTGTCTCTTGTGATGACCTTTTAAACCATATCCCTGAGCACAGGTTCTGCTCTGTCATCTTTACAAACAATTCACTTAGTCCACTTTTCTTCATTGACATTATTGGGTAGATTTTGAAATTTAGTCAAATGCCAACTCTCGTAATGATAGGGATACCAACTCTATTTCCAGAGGTTGCATCACATGACTTTTCGTCCTTCATGCTTCTGTCACTGGTCACCTGATGTATCCATGCAAATGAGAAAGCAACAAGCTCTTTCTGAGAACACTGGATGATTCATAAAAGTCAAAGGGCTTTTCACCCATCTCCAGTATCAATATTATCTAACAAATATAAGTGTAGGGGTTCTGTAGTTTTTTTGTGTGTGGCCAAAAGGAGCAAGAGGTTCTGTTTCATGGATCCACTGAGGTAATTCAATGCTCTGTGCATTGCACAGACTTCATCCAACTCCAAGCAGGATTGAGAATCAGTGTTACTTTATTAGTATTATTATTATTGAACTCAGACTTATATATTAATAGCTGACGTTTTGATGACCTGGTTGTGGGTCTTTTCCCAAATGGAATCGACTGCATTGCCAGTTTTAATAGGAAATGGATAGCTACCATATATGTTTTGAGGCCATTACTGGCCCATTATATCCAGACAAAGGGAGTGAAAGCCAGCTCTGAACAGTGACTTTAGTTTTGGCCTCAGATGTTCAATCTCTCAGTTACAGAGTAGACCCATAGAACATAGAACAATACAGCACAGAACAGGCCCTTCGGCCCGCGATGTTGTGCCGAACATTTGTCCTAGCTTAAACACCTATCCATGTACCTATCCAATTGCCGCTTAAATGTCGCCAATGATTCTGACTCTGCCACTCCCACAGGCAGTGCATTCCATGCCCCCACCACTCTCTGGGTAAAGAACCTACCCCTGACATCCCCCCAATACCTTCCACCCTTCATCTTAAATTTATGCCCCCTTGTAACACTCTGTTGTACCTGGAGAAAACGTCTCTGACTGTCTACTCTATCTATTCCCCTGATCATCTTATAAACCTCTATCAAGTCACCCCTCATCCTTCGCAGTTCCAATGAGAAAAGGCCTAGCACTCTCAACCTGTCCTCGTACGACCTATTCTCCATTCCAGGCAACATCCTGGTAGATCTTCTCTGCACCCTCTCCAAAGCTTCCACATCTTTCCTAAAGTAAGGCGACCAGAACTGCACACAGTACTCCAAATGAGGCCTTGCCAAGGTCCTGTACAGCTGCAACATCACCTCACGACTCTTGAATTCAATCCCTCTGCTAATGAACGCTAATACATCATAGGCCTCCTTACAATCTCTATCCACTTGAGTGGCAAGTTTCAAAGAGCTATGAACATAGACCCCAAGATCCCTCTGGTCCTCCACCTTACTAAGAACCCTACCGTTAACCCTGTATTCCTCATTCTTATTTATCCTTCCAAAATGGACAACCTCACACTTGACAGGGTTGAACTCCATCTGCCACTCCTCAGCCCAGCTCTGCATCATATCTAAGTCCCTGTGCAGCCGACAACAGCCCTCCTCACTATCCACAACTCCACCAATCGTCTGCAAATTTACTGACCCACCCTTTGACTCCCTCTTCCAAGTCATTAATAAGAATTACAAACAGCAGAGGACACAGAACTAATCCCTGCGGAACTCCACTTGTAACTGGGCTCCAGGCTGAATATTTACCATCTACCACCACTCTCTGACTTCGATCGGTTAGCCAGTTCTCTATCCAACTGACCAAATATCCCACTATCCCATGCCTCCTGACTTTCCGCATAAGCCTACCATGGGGAACCTTATCAAATGCCTTACTAAAATCCATGTACACTACATCCACTGCTCTACCCTCATCCACATGCTTGGTCCCCTCCTCAAAAAATTCAATAAGACTTGTAAGGCAAGACCTACCCCTCTTAAATCCGTGCTGGCTGTCCCTAATCAAGCAGTATCTTTCCAGATACTCATAAATCCTATCCCTCAGTACCCTTTCCATTACTTTACCTACCACCAAAGTAAGACTAACTGGCCTGCAATTCCCGGGGCTATCCCTATTCCCTTTTTTGAACAGGGACACAACATTCGCCACTCTCCAGTCCCCTGGTACCACCCCTGTTGACAGTGAAGACGAAAAGATCATTGCCAACGGTTCCGCAATTTCCTCTCTTGCTTCCCACATAATCCTAGGATATATCCCGTCAGGCCCGGGGGACTTGTCTATCCTCAAGCTTTTTAAAATGCCCAACACATCTTCCTTCCTAACAAGTATCTCCTCTAGATTACCAGTTCGTTTCATACTCTCCTCTTCAACAATACGGTCCCTCTCATTTGTAAATACTGAAGAAAAGTACTCATTCAAGACCTCTCCTATCTCTTCTGACTCAATACACAGTCTCCCACTATTGTCTTTGATCGGACCTACCCTCGTTCTCGGCATTCTCATATTTCTCACATACGCATAAAAGGTCTTGGGTTTATCCTTGATCCTACCCGCCAAAGATTTTTCATGCCTTCTCTTAGCTCTCCTAATCCCTTTCTTCAGCTCCCTCCTGGCTATCCTGTATCCCTCCAACGCCCTGTCTGAACCTTGTTTCCTCAACCTTATGTAAACCTCCTTGTTCCTCCTTACAAGACATTCAACCTCCCTCATCAACCAAGGTTCCCTCACACGACCATCTCTTTCCTGCCTGACAGGTACATACATATCAAGGACACGTTGTATCTGTTCCTTGAAAAAGTTCCACATTTCAACGACATCCTTCCCTGATAGCCTATGCTCTATTTGCTATAAAATTCATGCAGAATCCATGCAATACATTGAAGAGGGCCAAAAACAGCAATATTAATTCACAATACCTCGAGAGATACATAGAAAAAATGAGGGGGTAACTACCCTAATCATGGAGTATAGGAAATTAGAAACACGTTTATTTTGAATGGATTTATTTTGTCACGACACGTAGGAATTGGTGATTTGTCGTCTGTTGTTTGTTTTTTTACAGAGATTAAGAAGATTGGACAGAATGAGTGCATTCAGCATACTTTGATGCTGTGAGCTGTGACTGAACTATCCCATTTAGATCGCTGATGTTTGTTACATGTTGGTGCCTTGGGCCTGGAAAAGTTCAGCTTCAATTCTAGTCACACAACTATTAACTGTGTTTGTCCTTTTTCCTTAGATTTGCTGATAATGGCATTGGACTGACTCTTGCAAGGTAAGAGCTTGTAGTAATCAAAGCTATCTTATGACCAACTCCAGGCAAGTTACCCAATTTGTTATGGTTCCACATGGGCTACCCCAACATGTTGAACTCTTTGGTAAGGGACAAACTGGCTCCCTTTCTTTATTCTTGGCTTCAACAAAGTACAATTAACTAGATCCCTTCCCTAATGGATACCTTTCTCTCAGAACCAAATGAGCTTCTGTTTTAAATGGAGCCAGTTTATCTAGGCGTTCTTGCATTAACAAAAAGAGGTAATTAAATGTGAAAAGAATCAGTAATACAACTCATATGTACAGATTAGAAATAAGGAGAGAGTCCAAAATATTAAAAATTTGAGAAAAAAACAGATACAGAGATCAGTCTCTGAGTTGTTCTCAACAAGCAGATAGTGACAGCTATTGTGATAATTGCAGTAGAGGTTACTGACATGTTGATGTTGGTGATTGAACAGATGAACAAAGAACAATACAGCACAGGAGCAGGTCCTTTGGCCTCGCAAGCCTGATTTTTGAGATTCTTGATTTTGTAAGCTTAGTGACCTTTCTTTGTTCTGATTCCTTTTTCAACTGTTTTCCAGCTCTGTGTGAGTGAATCAGAGATAGTATTAACTAACACAAGGCTAACTTGGAGATTGGGTTTTTTTTTGGCAGTGACCTTCACAGTACCCTCATGATCAAACCTTGCCTCTTGCCTATGGGAGGCTTCAGTCCCATTTGTTCCTTTGTTGAAAATGACCATTTAAAAGCTGTCCTTGTGTATTTCTCAAGGGTAAAGTAGACATGTTTGTACAAGGTGACTTCCTTCCAATAGGGGAGAGATCTACAGCCACCTTATTGTCTCTTCTTGGTGAGCTTCTCCTCTTTGAAGTTTCCCTGATAATTTCATTGAATCCCCAAATTATTTCGGTGCAGAAGTAAAAGTTATGTCCCATCATAACTGAACTGACTCTATTACCTAATGCAGCACACGATCAACCTGTTCAGGAACCTGTTACCTGCAAGAGATCTTCAACCTTCGTCCAGGTTCTTCCCTTATGTTACAGACAGAAGAAGACAGGAAGTCGATTCAAAGTTTTATTAAACCTTTTAGCTCTTTTAGGTATCAATATAAACCACACATTTGTTGCAACATTCATTTCTTTTCTCATTTAACTTCACTTTACCTTACTTTAACTTAATTCGCATTCAACTCCAATCCAAACTTTCATTCTTGAAGTTTGGTTTGAAACAAATACCATTCTGATTCAAGTAAAGCAGCCAACTTTTTCTGTCGGTGTAGATCTTGCCTCATGGCTCTTTGTCACCCTGAAGATAACTTCGGGGCACGTACTTTGTGAATCTGCTCCCAAAGCCCTTTGTGATGGTAGCTTATATCCCCAAAGCAGGCTCATTCTTCCAGAAACTTCTCTGGCATTTGGCCAGAGAATTGACCAAACCTGATCACAATGTTTGATCCCAGCCAATGGATTTTACTGATGAACAACTCCCAAATGTTTATACCAATTCATAAGCTGCTACATACCATGCTCTATATAAAGTAATAGTGGTTTCAGTTTGTCTGGCAAACCACTAGGACACCTCCCTCAATGCAGTAAAGTACAGGTCACAGTTTACAGGATATGTCCCCACATGTCCTATCTTCAGTTTTAACCGAGGTCAGACTTTAAACTAGCTTGACCAAAATTCCCAGCATGCTTTATTGTAGTTCTCAAACAATTGAGCAGCCATTTTTCCTGCTAGCCACATGATCATAGATGTGACGACACACCTCTGGAGCAGGTGGGTTTTGAACCTGGGTCTTCTGGTCCAGAATTAGGAGCAGGATCACTGCACCACAAAAGCCCTGTAGTCCGGCACTATTATCTAGTATCAATCGCCTGCCTTTCTCCCATATCCCTGAACATCATTACACATAGGGTGCAGCAACATGCAACATTCCAATGGCTTTGCACAGGGCTGTCCAGACAGTCACTGGAAATAAAATCTGCAGTTTTTCCATTATAGGACCACTTTGAAAAGCAACACATTTGGAAGTAAAAGTAAGAAATATCTGCAAATACTTTAGGATTCTGATCCATCAACATAACACTTCCCCCATAGGACAAATGAAATGAGATCTGTTCTCGTTTCATTACAAAGGAGTAAGGCTCACAGCAGTTTTGATGGCACAGAGGCTGTCTTCTCTGACCCCTTTAAATAACCTGCTTTGCTTTGGCAAAAACAGCTTTGAAAACATCTGCAATAGGAATCCTGTGAAATTTGCCGTCCCTGCTCTCTCTGTCTTCATCTATCTGTCCTTTTTTAAGCATTGTACAGTTCCTTGTATAACTGCTGCTTCTCGTCCCTCAACTTCAGGTTCCGTTTTCTACAGAAATCTGTCTTGCTCTGTTTGAGATCAGTTGTAATTTGATCTCCCAGTTAGCTATCTATTTTTATACTAAGCTTGCATCCCCAAAACAACCTCAGTTCAGTCAGATAGGCATTTCTCAGCAGTCTAGTGCCCTCTTGTTAAGGGTGACAAGGTGGCTCAGTAGTTAACACTGCTGCCTCACAGCGCTAGGAACCCGGGTCCAATTCCAGCCTCAGGCAACTCTCTGCGTGAGGGTTGATCATTCTCCTCATGTCTGCTTGGGTTTCCTCCCACAGTCCAAAGGTGTGCAGGTTAGGTGAATTGGCCAAGCTGTTCAGGGATGTGCAGGTTAGGTGCATTAATCGTTGTAAATATAGAGTAATAGGGTAGGGGAATGGGTCTGGGTGGGTGACTCTTTGGAGGGTTGGTGTGGACTTGTTGGGCCAAAATAGCCTGTTTCCACACTGTAGGGATTCTGTGATTGTTATCCCCCATCCCAGGGTTAACCTCATTTCACTTTGATCTTAAAGGTACCTTCACAAAAAACATCACTCTTTTTCCAAAGCAAAAGCATCATTGCAAATTTCTGGCAGTGATGCCAATATCTGTTTTAAATGGAGGAAAATTATTATGGGGGGATGCTGAAGAAATGGCAGAGGCATTGATCAAATATCTGTTTTCACAGGAGAAGGGTCTATGTCCATAGCTCTTTGAAAGTTGCCGCTCAGGTGGATAGAGCTTGTAAGAAGGCCTATGGTGTATTAGCGTTCATTAGCAGAGGGATTGAATTCAAGAGTCGTGAGGTGATGTTGCAGCTGTACAGGACCTTGGCAAGGCCACATTTGGAGTACTGTGTGCAGTTCTGGTCACCTCACTTTAGGAAAGATGAGGAAGCTTTGGAGAGGATGCAGAGGAAATTTACCAGGCTGTTGCCTGGAATGGAGAATAGGTCGTACGAGGATAGATTGAGAGTGCTAGGCCTTTTCTCATTGGAACAGTGAATGATGAGGAGTGACTTGATAGAGGCTTATAAGATGATCAGGGGAATAGATAGAGTAGACAGTCAGAGACTTTTTCCCCAGGTACAACAGAGTGTTACAAGGGGGCATAAATTTAAGATAAAGGGTGGAAGGTATTGGGGGGATGTCAGGGATAGGTTATTTACCCAGACAGTGGTGGGGGCATGGAATGCACTGCCTGTGGGAGTGGCAGAGTCAGAATCATTGGTGACCTTTAAGCGGCAATTGGATAGGTACATGGATAGGTGCTTAAGCTAGGACAAATGTTCGGCACAACATCATGGGCCTAAGGGCCTGTTCTGTGCTGTATTGTTCTATGTTCTATTAAGGGTCAATAGGTAGACAATAACGTACATACATACTGAAAGGAGTGAGGAAAATAAGGAAATTAATATGAGCAGAGACCAAAGTACTAAAAGAAACTTAAGAGACTAAAATTCAACTAAAATAGGCCTACTTCCTAAGCATTGAAAAGAGGAAGTTGCAGAGTCGGATGATGCTCTCGCAATAATTTTCCAAAATCCCAAGATTCTGGAATGCTCCCCATTGATTAGGAGTTAGCAAATCCAATGCTTTCAGGAAAGGAAGAAGAGTGATGGGAATTTCAGGCCTGTGTGAAATGTAAAACATAGGAGTGGGAGGAGGCTATTTGGGCCGAACAGACTTGCTCCACCTTTCGATCTGAGCATGAATGAATCATCATCCCATACCTCTTAACATCTATTTCTAGAAGTCTATCAATTTCTTTCTTAAATATATTCAGTGACTTCTCCTCTGCAACACTGTGGTCAACAGTTCCACATGTTCACCACCTTCTAAGTGAAGAAGTTTCTCTTCCTCTCAATTTGAAACACCCTTTTGCATTTCCCGAGGCTGTGGCCTCTTGTTCTGCACTCACTCCAAGCCCAGGAGGAAAATCCTCTTTGTATCTGAAATGCAACTGTTTAAGAAGGGCAGTAAGGACAAGCCAGGGAAGCATAGACCAGTGAGCCTGACCTCGGTGTTGGGCAAGTTGTTGGAGGGAATCCTGAGGGACAGGATGTACATGTATTTGGAAAGGAAAGGACAGATTAGGGATAGTCAGCATGGCATTGTGCGTGGGAAATCATGTCTCACAAACCTGATTGAGTTTTTTGAGGAAGTAACAAAGAAGATTGATGAGGGCAGAGCAGTAGATGTGATCTATATGGACTTCAGCAAGGCGTTCGACAAAGTTCTGCATGGGAGACTGATTAACAAGGTTAGATCTCATGGAATACAGGGAGAACGAGCTATTTGGATATAGAACTGGCTAAAAGGTAGAAGAGGTGGTGGTGGAGGGTTGTTTTTCAGACTGGAGGCCTATGACCGGTGGAGTGCCACAAGAATTGATGCTGGGCCCTCTACTTTTTGTCATTTACATAAATGATTTGGATGCGAGCATAAGAGGCACAATTAGTAAGTTTGCAGATGACACCAAAACTGGACGTGTAGTGGACAGCAAAGAGGGTTACCTCATATTACAACAGGTGATCTATGGACACGGACCCCAAGTTCCCACTGTTCCTCCACACGGCCAAGAATCCTGCCTTTAACCCTGTCATCAGCATTCAAATTCCACCTTCCAAAATGAATCATTTGACACCTTTCCAGGTTGAACTCCATCTGCCACTTCTCAGCCCAGTTTTGCACCCTGTCAATGTTCTGTTGCAACTTACAACAGCCCTCCATACAATCCACAACTCCACCAACCTACATGTCATCGACAAACTAACTAACTCACCCTTCCACTTCCTCATCCAAATCATTTATAAAAATCACAACAGTACAGGTCCCAGAACAGATCCCTGCAGATCTGTCACTGAGCTCCAAACTGAATACTTTCTATCAACCACCACCCTCTGTCTTCTATGGACCAGCCAATTCTGTATCCAGACAGCCAAATTTCCATACATCCCGTGCCTCCTTACTTTCTCAATGAGCCTACCATGGGGAACCTTATCAAATGCCTTGCTAAAATCCATATACATCAATCCACTGCTCTACCTTCATCAAGATGTTTTGTCGCATCCTCAAAGAATTCAATAAGGTTTGTGAGGCATGACCTGCCCCTCACAAAGCCATGCTGACTATCTCTAATCAAACTATGCTTTTCCAAATAATCATAAATCCTGTTTCTCAGAATCTTCTCCAACAATTTGCCCACCATGGATTGGTCTGTAATTCTCAGGATTATCCCTATTCTCTTTCAAGAACAAGAGAATAACATTTGCCAAGCTCCAATCACCTGGTACTACCTCAGTGGACAGTGAGGACTGATTGTCGAAGGTGCAGCAATCTGTTCCCTCACTTCTCACAGTGTACTTGGGTATATCCCGTATGACCCAGGGGATTTATCTATCCTTATGTTTTTTCAAAATTTACATCATATCCTCCTCCTTTAATATCAACCTGTTTGAGCATAAAAGCCAGTTTCACGTTGTCCTCACAAATGACAAGGTCCCTCTCACTAGTGAATACTGAAGCAAACTGTTATTATAAAATCTGTGTCCTATTATCCTGCTCAACGAGGTACCTGATGAAGGAGCAGTGCACTGAAAGCTTGTACTTTAAAATAAACCTGTTAGACTATAACCTTTGTTGTGTATGTTTAACTCTAGCACTTCTAGCATTTTTTGTTTCTTCTTCTTTGGTATTGGAACAAAGGTAGTTGTTTAAAAACTCTGCCATTTCCTTTTTTGCCATTATCAATTCATCCATTGCAGGCTATAAGGGCCAATATTTATTTTCATCAATCTCTTTCTTCGTATAACACCCTGTAGATATCGTCTGCTTTGATGTTAGATGTCAGTTTGTTGTCATACTCTATTTCTTCCCCTCTTAATCTACCAATTGTTGAATCTTAAACTGCTTTCCGTCCTTGGTTTGGAGACGCCGGTGTTGGACTGGGCTGTACAAAGTTAAGAATCACAACACCAGCTTATAGTCCAACAGGTTTATTTGGAAGCACTAGCTTTCAGAACACTGATCCTTCATCAGCTGGTTGTGATGTAGGACAACCACCTGATGAAGGAGCAGTGCTCTGAAAGCTAGTGCTTCCAAATAAACATGTTTCACCATAGCCTGGTGTTGTGTGATTTTTAACTTCAGTCCTTAGGGTTACGGTTTTCTCTTTGGACCTAATGGTAACTGTAATTTCTTTGTTAACCATAGTTGGATCCTTTTGTGTTCTTTCACTCGGAAGGAATGTATATCCACCGCAATGTATATATCAGTTCCTCAAATATTAATCCTTACCAATCCTCTATGATGCTCTTTAATAAAGTTACAGAGTCTATCATAGCCGGTATACCCCCTGCCCCATTACTTTTGTAATTTCTTTTGTTTAGATTCAAGGCCCTGATTTTGGATTGGACTGCTTTACATTCTGTCTCAGTGTAGAATTCCATCATGTTATGGTCACTGTTTCCTAAAAGTCCTCTCAATTAGATTATTAATCAACCACTACTCACTGCACAAAAACCAAAACTAAAATAGCTGTTTCTCATCATGATGGTCTTAAAAAATATATCCTGCACACACTCCAGGAATTCATCAGCCAACATGATTTGCTCAGTCTACATGAAGATTAAAATCACCCATGATTACTGTGGCACCCTTGTTGCATGCATCTCTAATTACCTGCTTGATGTTACCCTCTACATTACCACTACTGTGTGGAGGCCTATAGATAATGCCCATTAATATTTTCCATTCCCTTATCAACTCCAGCCAGAGTGACTCCACAACTAGATTTCCTTTCTCACTATTGCATTGATTTCATCTTTCATCACACCTGCTTTTCCTTTTTGCCTCATTTTCCTAAAAACGGAATACTCTTAGATGATCAGTTCCCAGTCTTGGTCACCCTGCAGCAATGTCTCCATTAGTCAGACATCAGGCTTTGGGAAGGAACTGGAATCCATTGTTAAGAAAGTCTTAACAATGCACCGAGAAAATAGTAATATGATCAAAGTCAACATGATTCTATGAAAGCAAAGTCAAATCTGATAAATTTAAGGGTTTTGGAGTTTATAACTAGCTGGAGTTTATAAACTAGTTTATAAACGAGAACTAGTAGAATTTGTATACTTGAATTTCTGAAAGATATTTGATAAGTGCCCCAAGAAGGGCGGTAAAGCCAAGCCAGGGAACTATAGACCGGTGAGACTGACCTCGGTAGTGGGCAGGTTGTTGGAGGGAATCCTGAGGGGCAGGATGTACATGTATTTGGAAAGGCAAGGACTGATTAGGGATAGTCAACATTGCTTTGTGTGTGGGAAATCAAGTCTGTCAAACTTGATTGAGTTTTTTGAAGAAGTAACAAAGAAGATTGATGAGGGCAGAGCAGTAGATGTGATCTATATGGACTTCAGTAAGGCGTTCGACAAGGTTCCCCATGGGAGACTGATTAGCAAGGTTAGATCTCATGGAATTCAGGAAGAACAAGCCATTTGGATACAGAACTGGCTCAAAGGTAGAAGACAGAGGGTGGACGTGGAGGGTTGTTTTTCAGACTGTAGGCCTGTGACCAGAGGAGTGCCACAAGGCTCGGTGCTGGGCCCTCTACTTTTTGCCATTTGCATTAATGATTTGGATGCGAGCATAAGAGGTACAGTTAGGAAGTTTGCAGATGACACCAAAATTGGAGGTGTAGTGTACAGCGAAGAGGGTTACCTCATATTACAACAGAATCTTGACCAGATGGGTCAGTGGGCTGAGAAGTGGCAGATGGAGTTTAATTCGGATAAATGCGAGGTGCTGCATTTTGGGAAAGCAAATCTTAGCAGGACTTATACACTTAATGGTAAGGTCCTAGGGAGTGTTGCTGAACAAAGGGATCTTGGAGTGCAGGTTCATAGCTCCTTGAAAGTGGAGTCACAGGTAGATAGGATAATGAAGAAGGCGTTTGGTATGCTTTCCTTTATTGATCATAGTATTGAGTACAGGAGTTGGGAGGTCATGTTGCTGCTGTACAAGAAATTGGTTAGGCCACTGTTGGAATATTGTGTGCAATTCTGGTCTCCTTTCTATCGGAAAGATGTTGTGAAATCCGAAAGGGTTCAGAAAAGATTTACAAGGATGTTGCCAAGGTTGGAGGATCTGAGCTACAGGGAGAGGTTGAACAGGCTGGGGCTGTTTTCCCTGGAGCGTCAGAGGTTGAGGGGTGACTTTATAGAGGTTTACACAATCATGAGGGGTATGGATAGGATAAATAGACAATGTCTTTTCCCTGGGGTCGGGGAGTCCAGAACTAGAGGGCATAGGTTTAGGGTGAGAGGGGAAAGATATAAAAGAGACCTACGGGGCAACGTTTTCACGCAGAGGGTGGTGCATGTATATGCAATGAGCTGCCACAGGATGTGATGGAGGCTGATACAACTGCAACATTTAACAGGCATTTGGATGGATATATGAATAGGAAGAGTTTGGAGGGATATGGGCCGGGTGCTGGCAGGTGGGACTAGATTGGGTTGGGATATCTGGTCGGCATGGACGGGTTGGACCGAAGGGTCTGTTTCCATGCTGTACATCTCTATGACTCTATAAGGCTCATTGTATTTTTGGCAATATATTCCCATGGATCGGGGTTTAGCTACTGGCCAGGGACCAAAGTGTAGGCACAAATGGGGCATCTTCAAGAGGTCAGGCTGTGATAGAAACTGTTCCACAAGCATTAGTTCTGCATCCTCAGCTATTTACAATCTACATTAATGACCTAGATAAAGAGAGAATAATGTATTGAGGTTTGCTGAGTATACGAAGCTAAGTAGAAATGTAAGGTGTGAAGAGGACACAGAGAGAGTTGTACACAGTTTAAATGAGTGGGCCATAATGTGCCAGGTGTGGAGAAGTGTGAGGTTATTCACTAAGAGTAGAACAGAAGAATATTTCTCAGAAGGCAAGAAACTTATAAGTATTAATGTTCATGGAGACTTGGGAGTGTGCATGCAAGGAATTCCAAAGATGGGGCCCAGGTACAGCCAAAGTTAGGGAAGCAAATTGCATGTTGGTTAGGGAAGCAAATGGAAATTGGAATATAGGAAGAAAGAGATCTTACTGCAGTTATATGGGGCTGTGGTGAGAATATATCTGGAATGCTGCATGCACTGTTGATTTCCATATTTAAGGAAGAATACACTTGCATTGGAGGCAGTATGGTGAAGGTTCACGGGATTGGTCTCTGGGATGAGCAGTTTGTCCGATGATGTGTTCGAAGAATGAAAGGTGATCCCATTGAAACATTCAAGATTCTGAAGGAGCTTGATAAGGAGAGGTTATTTCCCTGGGCTGGAGAATCTAAAACAAAAGGGGACAGTCTAAGGATAAAGATTTTAGGACAGAAATGAAGAGAAATACCTTCACTTAAAGGATTTTAAATATTTGGAATTCTCTACCCTATTGTGTTTTTAAATGGGGCTGGGATACTGAATTTTGGTGTGTGAGGGATATGAGCACTGGGTGGACAAATGAATTTGAAGTTGGAGATCTTTCATGATCGAATTGAGTTGGAGAACAGGTTCAACATGTCAAGTGGTCTTCTCCTGCTCATATCGGTTATGGTCTTATAGTTGAAAAGAAGACTGAAGGAGGTTATGTCTTTGAAATCCGAGGAGAGAATGAGTTAAATGAAGTGTGATGAGTTAACACTTTAGCGAGGCAATGCTGTTGATAGATGGAGAACAAATGTCAGAGTCTGAAAATACTGGCTGGAGTTTTATGGGCAAAGCTTACCTTTTAAAAGATGAAAGGCTCAGAATTGAAGGGAGTGGAGGAGATTGAGAGATAGCAACTGAGACATAACGCTGGAAGATAGGGAACAGTGAGGTGACAGCAAAAAAATGATAATGAATATAAAACTAGATCATCTCCAAAACAAAAGATAAATGAAGATCAAAGGAATGTCGGTGACATGAAATAACCAACTCATGAGCCTTGGGGATTGCAATGGAAAGTGAGTTACAGGATGGGTCACAAACCTTTCTCAGTCTACATTATAATCAATGGCCATAAATTTAACCTGTGGTGCCCCCTTCAGCCAGAAGCAATGACAATTGTTGCATGTCTCCTCCCTCGACTGAAGTCATAAAATAGAGCTTGCATTGTTAGAAATGGGATAAGACATATTTATTTTCAACTATAGCAACTATTGTGCATTCAATTTGCAGACAGCAAGATCATACAAAACCACAATAAAGCAAGTGACCAAAAAGTTTGTTTTTGATGGACAGAATACCAGGGGAAATCCGTACTATTTCTTTGAACAATTCCTTGGGAATTTTTTTGGCCCGTTTGAACAGCTAAACAAGATCTCAGCTTCATGCTAAAAGATAGCAACATAATGCTCCCTCATTACTGCGGCCACATACCACCACTTGTTAAAGATGTGTAGTCACAACTTTTGACTTGGAGGGTGCAAATGTCATGTGTCATTTTTATACTTCCAGTGGTGGAACTTTTCCAGATGATGACGGGGCCAAACAAGAGGTAAAAAATTCATTGTTTGTTGGGGAGAGTGAAAACCGTGGAACTCAGATGGCAGAGAATCTTGTCTGGGGACCGAGTGGCCTAGATCACAATGGACGAGTTCTTCCAAAAGGAGTGTGAGTATTTCAATAATTCTGTCGTTAGAACCAAAATAATTGTTTGTCTTCTGATCTCAGTCAAGTTACAGTCTCTTTGTGGTTTTTACCTTTTATCACTCACAACAGCAAGGTGCAGGATGCAGCACCCTTCAGTTTGCTGTCGGAAACTCAATATCACCGTCCCTACACACATTGCCACCAAACTTGATTGAGCAGTGCTCATGCAGTCAACTGAGAGATAAAGGTCTTCTCTCGGATCTGTACCACCATTCTATTGTTCTTAGCTGGTTTTCCCTACATCTCCATTTTCTCCTCTTAGTTCTCTGTCCCTCCACATCCTTCCCCAATGAAAATCTATGGATTTCAGAATTGAAAACTCCAATTGGTGCAGCCATTTTGATCCCCCAGTTTACCTGCCCTTTGTATAAAAAGCAACTTCCTGATTTTGCTTCAGATTTAAATGTCCTAATTCTCATGGTAAGGTTGTGTCCATTTACTCTCTTCACACAGTAGATGACAGGGCGGTACGATGGCTCAGTGGTTAGTACTGCTGCCCCACAGTGCCAGGGACTTGGGTTCGATTACCGCCTCGGGCGACTGTCTGTGTGGAGTTTACACGTTCTCCTGCTGTCTGCGTGGGTTTCCTCCTGGTGCTCTGGTTTCCTCCCACAGTCCAAAGATGTGCAGGTCAGGTGAATTGGCCAAGCTAAATTGCCCGTAGTGTTAGGTGCATGTGTAGGAGAATGGGTCTGGGTGGGTTACTCTTTGGAGGGTTGGTGTGGACTTGTTGGGCCAAAGGGCTTGTTCCATACTGTGGGAATCTAATCATGCAGCTTCCCCGTGTTGTGTTTTGATGTACATGTTCCTTTTTAGATGGCTCTTAAAATGCTGTCAATCACAGCCATTTTGACACAAGATGATGTATTGGTCCCATGACTCCACCAAGCAGGTAGCAGAATTTGAACATTTTTTCTTAACCTCCTGGTCAACATAGTCTTATTTTCAAATAAAGAACTGAGTTTTGTGTTATACTAATCTATATCAAATTATCAAATTATGGTGAAGAACATAGCAGCCCGATATCCCTATCAGAAGTTTAGAATGATCGATATTCAACAGATTGCTTTCAGTCTTCTCAACACAAAACTCAAATTTTGTTCAGCCCTTCCTCATAATTCCATTCTCTCAACCTTGGTGACATTCTGTAAAACTGTGCTGTATCAGACTTCATTTTTAAAAAGAGCTCTATACCACTACACCAAACAGATCATTGAAAAGGTTTTAGGTGCGTGTTGTTGAAAATTTGGGTACAATCTGTATTCTTTGTTTTATCCTGTTAAGCACTTGTGAAGTCCTGCAGTAAGATCTTGCGCTAAGTGAATTGAATGATATGTTGAACAGAGAGTTGCAACATTTCTCTGATCCACTCTCCTCAGCAGCGATCAGCGACTCATCCTCGTAAACCAAACTAAAATTGAGTGCTGTATTTTCCCTCTGTGTTTCCAGGACGTTTCCCATCCGCGGAATGCAGATCTATGATGGCCCAATCAACGTAGAGAATTGCACTTTCCGTAAATTTGCAGCGCTGGATGGTCGCCACACAAGTGCCATTGGGTTCAGATTCAATAACTCTTGGCAAACCTGTCCAAACAACAATGTGACAAGTATCACTTTCCAGGATGTACCAGTAGGTTCTCAGATTTTAGCATTTTCATCTGTTATTATTCAAACTGTCACAGGATTTCTGTATTTAATATGTATATTTCAAACTGTAAAATGTCAAATGAAAAATGATATTTTTCTCCAGGATGTAAAATACTCATTAGAAAATGGGGAAGTGAGATAGCATATAAAATTTATTCTCTGTGCTGAGCTAATTAATGTTATTCACTGAGTGATGGATGTCTCATTGCACGATAGTCTGCACTGTTAATTTGTATGTTCTCATAAACAAGTTAGACGTAGAAAAAAATGTTATCCTCCTGCAGCTTCCAAAACTAAGGGTAAAAGTCTTACATTAAACAGCAAGCTGTGGGATTGAGATGAGGAGGAATTTCTTCAGTCAGAGAATGAAGCTGTGGAAGTCTTTACCTCAGAGAGCAGCGGAAACTCAGATGTTAAATATGTTCAAGACAGATTTTTAGATACTAATGACATCAAGGAAGGTGGTGTTGAGGTAGATGATCAACCATGAAGTAGAATAGTGGAGCAGACCTGATGGGTCTGAATGGCCTACTCCTGTGTTCCTGGATCTAGGACTAGTGCACTTGTAAATATTAAAGGCAAATTCTCTTCCACCGAAGACAAGGTCCTGTCTCCTTCACTCTCCCTAGCCTCTGAAACCTGGCCCTCTGATGAACTCCTCATTTCGCTGGAATCTCCCTAAGGCATGGCTTTTTATTGAGGCTCCATCACTTCTCCCACTCAGGGACTACCTGTTATTCCAGTACTGGCCTTCTCTTGTTTCTGGTGCTGTAGGGACAATAGAGCTGCCAGCCAATCAGATAGACCAGTAGCTTTTTACAATGGAGCATCCTTCCACAAGAGAGTAGAAGTCCCGTTCTGAAACGATTAAGGCTGCTCCCAGTGGAACATTGCTGCAGGGCAAATGGATTTCCGGTGGGCAGGCTGACCACAAACCTGGAGGTCAACTCTGGCAGCAAATACACCTCCCGGTAAAATACCCCCTGTGGAGTTCTTCAGTCAGGAGGAGCTTGGTGCGACCAGATGATTTGAGACAGAACTGTCGTAACATTTTATCGAGAAAGTTGGTCAAGCCACACTCCAGAGACTCAATACTCAAATCTATGTCATACTCCCATGCAGTACTGAGGGAGCACTGAATTGTCAGAGGCATTCTCTAACTGAGTTAAAAATCACACAACACCAGGTTATAGTCCAACAGGTTTGATTGGAAGCACACTAGCTTTCGGAGCAACGCTCCTTCATCAGGTGGTTGTATAACTTGGCGTTGTGTGATTTTTAACTTTGTATACCCCAGTCCAACACTGGCATCTCCAAATCATTCTCTAACCGAGTCTCCAAGGTTTGTAATTCGTCATGAGTGACATTGTATCATACAAACACAGAGATTAGGAGCAGACATGGATCCTTTGGGCCTTATAAGCTGCAATGACATTTAATAAGATCCTTGGTTGATCTGTTTGTGTTTTGAACTTATATTCCCATCTATCTCCTTTGATCAATTCCCCTGCTCATCATGTATCAATCTCACTCCTCCACTGCTTTCTGAGGTAGAGAGTTCCAAAGTCTCTCAAGCCACTTTGAAATATAGTCTCACCAATGTCCTGTTTAATTGAAGCATAACATCCTTACGTGTATGTTCAATTTCTCTTATAATAGAGGACAGCATTCTATTAGCTTTCTTGATAATCTTTTCAGGACTCATGCACTGAACAGCTGGATCCCTTGTGCATCTTGGAATTCGACAGCCATGATTAGTGCTGTGCCTGTTTATTTTTCCTGTCAAAATGAACCACTTCACATTATCCATCCGCTAGACTGTCCCCCCAACACCACTACTGCACCCCACACAACTTCCACCCCCGTCCCCCGAGTGGAAAAAAGTTCCCTTTGAATAGAGTTATACTTGCTATTTTCCAGGCTGATGGAACCTTCCAAAATATAGCGAATTTTGAGAAACTAACAGCAATGCAGTTACAAATTCATTAGCATCTCTTTTCATACTCTAGCATGAAGGCCATCAGGACCCCAGGGCCAGATATGTTCAGTGCCTGATATTTAATCCTTTTTGGCACCAATATAATCAATATTAGAATACATTGTCTTTTACTTTGTGCACAATTTGGTTGTAGTGTTTCCTGCATTCTAGCAACTTCAATTTTAAACACTTAACTGATTATAAAACACTTTATATGTGTCCTGAAGTTGTTAAAAAATAGGCACCACATAAATGCAAATTTTTCTTTGTTTTCCTGACCTTACAGCTTTGCGAATTCAGGCATTTATAACAACTGTGGGTCTCATCTTTTTAGATCACATCACGGGTCTTCTTTGGAGAGCCAGGTCCCTGGTTCCATCACTTGGATCTGGATGGTGACAAGACAACTATCCTGCACGATGTGGATGGATCAGTGTCGCAGTTTCCAGGAGCTTATATTGTTAAACATGATAACTGGCTGCTCAGGCATTCGGATTGTATCGATGTACCAGACTGGAGATCTGCGATTTGCAGTGGTCATTATGCACAGGTAAGAAGGGAGTTTTATTTTTCTTGTCTCAAGCTATTTCTCCTGCAGGACCTTTAACTGATATGGACTACGTGTGATTCCAGTTTGACAGTTATAAGAAATAAGTTATATGCTGCTGTCCGAAATGGCCTGGCAAAAGAACACACCTTAATGGAAATTAAGGCTGGTGACAAACATTACCTTTCTCAACAATGCCTACCTCCCATGAAAAAAATTAAAGAAAAATCAAGTCAGGTTTCGGGCAACTATGTGCTTCTCCAGGGTTGGTAACAAACAGGGATGAAGACCAATGTTGAGAAAGGAAAAGAGGCTCAGAAAGACCATTAAGACTCTTTAAAGGAACAATAGTGAAGCTGAATAGCAGCCTGGCAGTTTCATCCATCCTGGCCTCCCCCGAGGGAGCAGAAAGATAATTTGGAGATTAGAGCGTGCAAACACCGACAAAGGAACAAATCAAAGAGAGAAGCTCTACCAGGCCAGGATTCATGTAAATCTTGGGACAACATCTCAGAATATTCACAGTTTCCAAAGAGGCAATGACATCATTTGGTGAAATGGTTGCAGATAATTTGATGTTTGAAACAAGTTTCCCTCTTGCTGCCAATCCTGTGGAGCTCAATCAATTCCTCATTCCTGAGTCTTACCAGTTAGTGAAATGGGGTAGACTCTATCAAGACATTATTTCCAGTTCTTTTCAAGGAGGACTTGGGCTCCATTTCAGAAGAGTTGTTGGCCCAGAGAAGGTAGATTCATGGTTAGAGAGACTGCTTCCTGCCTGTTTTTTCTCATTGTATCCTAACTGCAAGATGCTTACATTCATTTCCGTTGTTCTCCTCTTGACTAATGGAGGTGACACATGCTGTGGGTCCAGTGCCTGTTCATTAATGTGCAGAGCTGGAGCTGGGTACGTGGTTATGCTGTTACCACTCGAATGTTTTGTGTGTTGCTGCAGTCTGGTGCATTGGAGGAGAGTGGAAACTGCTGTAGATCAGGTGTACAGAATAGAGATTTTAATTTACAGTTGAAAATACTTTGAGGAATCTTAAGACATTTCAAATAACTAAATTTCAGGCAATTGCAAAATAAATGCTATATCATTTTTGACCCTATTTTTAAATAACTAGCGCACAGCAATTCAATATCAACTAATTATTTTAAGTGTGTGGTGATATGGTGGGGCCATTCAGTTCCTGTTATTCAGTTAGGTCTTGTCTGATGTGTTTCTCCATTCCAAAAACCCACTTACTTCCATAACCCTTACCTAATAAATATTTCTCACTCTTGGTTTTGACATTTTGGATTGACCCTCAAACCTCAGCAGTGTTTTGGGGGTAGGGAAGTATTCCAGATTTCTGTATCCTCTGATTGTCATTGGATTGTTATAAAAATCCCACTGGTTCGTTGTTCTCTTTGGGAGAAGGAAATCTGCTGGAGAACGCCCAGCCTGGCCTACATGTGACTCCAGCCCCACCCACAATGTGGTTGACACTCCTGAAGTGAATCACTACAAGCGTCTCAGGAGTCCACGAGTTATTCTGAGCGGCAGGTGATGGCCAACAGATGCCAGGCTTGCCACCTGAAAAGAATGGAAGAGCATCAGGAATTTCCTGGTGGAGGGGCTTTTGCCCAAAATATCGATTTTCCTGCTCCTCGCATGCTGCCTGACCTGCTGTGCTTTTCCAGCAACACTCTAACCTTGACTCTAATCTCCAGCATCTGCAGTACCCACTTCCGCCTACCTGAAAAGAATGACCAAGTTTCCTTTGCTCAGTTCCCTTCCTCATACAGCACTCGGCCAACTCAAATGCAAGGTGAGGACACTCACCCTGAATCACAGTTCGGCCTTCGCCACTCATTGGTGATCTCGAACTGAGATGTGAGCCTCGGTCAGACTGGTGACAATGGCACGGTCGCTAGTGATTGGGCTCCTGAGCCCATCTGCTCCGGGCCAGCTGCATCCTTCTATTTCTCTCCTTGCTTATCTGTTTTCTTTTCTTCATCTTCTGACACCCTGAGGGAAGCCAGAGTAGTGCTTCACTGTGGTCGGTGGTGGTTTGGAGTTGGGGACTCGGTGGTCATTGTCTGTGGCAGTGCTCTGCAGGTTGTTAGTTCTTAGCTACAGGAGGCCTGACACATGGGGACTCCTTCAGGCCCAGGACATTTTGCAGAGACCTTGCAGAAGCCCTGGAACTGTGTTTGAAGGCCCCTGTTGTACCAACGATGAACTCTATATAATTTCTTTTTATTCTTTGTGTAATTCAAAATGGTGCTGTATTTTAGCGACAGAACATTTATCAATGTATCTTTCTAGATACAGTCAAAAGTCACACAACACCAGTTTATAGCCCAACAGGTTTATTTAAAATCACAAGCTTTTGGAACACTGCTTCTTTGTCAGGTCCTGATTTTAAACAAATCTGTTAGACTTCAACCTGGTGTCATCTGACTTCTGACTTTGTTCACCCCAGTACAACGCCAGCACCTCCATATCTCTCTAGATATATGTGACAATAAGTAACTGTCAACATAAATGTTGCTGGGTCAAAATCATGGAATTCCCTCCCTAATAGCATTGTGGGTCAACCCACAGCAGGTGGGCTGCAGTGGTTCAGGAAGGCAGATCATCACCACCTTCTTAAGGACAGTTGGGATGGGCAATAAATGCTGGGCCCAGCCAGTGACACCCACATCCTACAAATGAGAAAACCATGACTCATAGCTGTTTTTATTCTGACACTGTTTCCAGGTGATCTTCCTGTAATGAAAACAAAATGCAAATTATCCCTCCTCAGTCTTCATCTCATTCTCACTTTTCTCAAGATTTAGTCTTTCATTGTGATATGAGATGTTATTTCCTCTTTTGTTCAACATCTACTCTGAGGAACCAGGAGCCATTATGCCAAGGTTTTTAACACCAACCATTTATGCCTCCTCCTTTCAGAGCTCACCGAATGAGCTCCATCTCCCTCCTGCTTTGGGTGACACGGTGGCTCAGTGGCTAGCACTGCTGCCCCACAGCACCAGGGACCCGGGTTCAATTCCAGCTTTGGGTGACTGACCATAAGGAGTTTGCATGTTCTCCCCATGTCTGTGTGGGTTTCTACCAGGGGCTCCAGTTTCCTCCCGTACTTCAAAGGTGTGCACGCTAGGTGGATTGGCCATGCTAAATTGCCTATAGTGTCCAGGAATGTGCAGGCTAAGTTGGTCAACACAGGGAAAAAGACCCCAGGTGGGGATACTTGAATGGAGTAGCGGGTGGGTCTACGTAGCTTGCTCCTTGCAGGGTTGGGGCAGACTTGGGATGGCCTCTATCTGCACTGTAGGCATTTTATTCCTCTATGAGAATTGATAGAGGTTTTTCAAAATCACAACAAAGTTATTCAGAGCAGGTTGGGAGAAACTGTTCCTAAAGGCAACAAGGAGCAGGGAGACACTGATTTTAAAATGGATAGTGAAAGAATCAATGGTGGCCTGAGGGTAAGTTTTAAATCTCGTGTGGTTAGGAGCTGGGAGGCATTACCTAAGAGTGCAATGGAGGAAGATTCATTCATGGCTTAACTTCAAAGGGAAGTAAATATTTACCTGAAGGAAGAAGATGCTGGAAAAGGAAGAGGGAGTGGAGTAGCTAAGTTGTTGTTACAGAGAGTCAAATTAGACATGACGGGCTAAATGGTCTGCTCCATTCTATGATTCTATGAATTAACAGCAAGTTCACCAATGATTGTTAGACCCTGCCTACAGATTGGTGTTTGAATGAGGAGGAAGCACAGGTCATAAGGTTTTAACCCACTTTCAGGTGGCTCCATTGGATAGAAATGGAACACTAGAATAGACATTCTCCGGAATTCATTCCTGAATCCTGCTGGAACAATGAGAAATCTTGGAGAACTTTAAGTTCCAGTTTCTAGGGAAATCTGCAGAATATTGTAAATATTCTGGGTCTAATGCCATTGGGTGAAACTTCCACTCTGCCAAATGTCGTCACTTGCAGAGATTGGAAAACTATGCTCTCTCAGCCCACAACAGGCATCACCACAACAGAGTTTTAGCCCAAACCTTTTCTTTGTTTTTCACCTTCTTAATGTTGTTAGAAAGAGCTCAAGTTAAGCTCTTAGCACCTTTCAGGAATGTAACTCATGATGCCAAACCAATGAAGGCTGTTTTAAGATCAGTCACCAGAGACCTGGTCATAGGAAGAGATTGTAGGGGATACCTTGAAGACTGAAAGAGAGAGAGAAAGATTGGTCTCTACAAGGTGACCAGAATGACGAACAGCCTTCACTTCCTCATGGAATTCCAAAATGCTTCAGCCAGAGAGGTTCCCATGAAGTTTACTTGTGGAAACAAGAAACGGATTTGTACACAGCCAAGTCTCTCAAACAACAATGAGATCACTTTTGGTTGTGAGATAAATAATAGTTGGGACACCAGGAGAAACCAGACTTCATATCAGCTTGAGAGGGCAAGCGGTATGTCAGGACAAATCCAAAAGATGGCAGCTGGAACAGGTCAGCCCCCAGTACTGTACTGTACCGGAGGGCCGGCTGATGTCCGTTTGGCAGAGCTCATTCTTGTGACATTCTGCCTTGGAAACAAGCCCAATGAGCTGCTTTTCCCATTTTCTCGTATCATTTTCTACCTCTCGATGTGCAACTAGTGCCTGACAGTAAAAGGTTTAAATTGTGATTGAGCTGTAATTGGATAATGTCCTGCTGGTTACAATTCAGGCTGTCACTGAACATCAGGCACAGTGCTCCCGTGTGGGTTAAGTAGAATGGATGATCTGTATAAAATAACTGACACCTGGAAAATCATTAATGTTTTTATGATGATATACTGGTTGTAAATTGTCCTTCAGGAAGGCAGATTTTATTTCATTGATTTCCGTCAATTTTGAATGAATTTGAAAGGTTTGAGGCTACATTTTTATAATTTACAGCTCCCAGCTCGAACCACAGTGGGCCAAAAAATCTGAAGCGTTTAGAAATTGCTCACTGTGGCCTCTGAGCCTGAGATTTGGGAAAGTGTTTCTGTCATGTGAAACTCTGCACCAGTGGCCATATTAATGTGGGTATTTTAACATCAGAGATGGGTTTTGGGGCTAATTTGCTGAGATTATGGTGCTGTGGGAACCTCGGTAATCGCCAGCACAGAACAGCAACTCAAGTTGCATGTTGGACGGAATCTCTGAGCTCTGAAGGTGGGGAGAAGGAGACACCAGCGCTGGCAGCTTGATTTGACCGAATGATTTGCTTGTGTTTTCCTCTCTGACAGGTCAAAGCGTCAAATTGCAGCAACTAAAGGAGCCATGCTACAGTTTCTGAGCCTAACTATTAGCTTTTTTTTTGCTTTAGGTGTACATTCAGGCCAGGCGGCCAGCGAACCTGAAGATGAAGATGATTAAGGACGAGTACTCCGATAAGCCACTGTATTTAAAGGGTGCCCTGGGCAAACATTCCCATTACCAGCAATACCAGCCTGTCATTATGCTGCAGAAAGGGTACACTGTGCATTGGGATGGTCCAGCACCTCAGGAGGTTACCCTATGGCTCATCAACTTCAACCAGTGAGTCATCTTTCATGCGTTCAGTTATGCCTCACTAGTTAAGCTCGGTTAACTCTGAACTGTCAGCATATTTGCTATCCCACTGCCATTTAGAGTCAGTATCCTGGCATGCTCCTGTTCAAACCAAGTTGAGTATTATCAAGTATTCACAGAAAAAAAGCCCACTATGATGAATTAAATTTTACCCAATTGGAGCAATTGTACAATAGCTGGCTGTGTTCATAGAATCCCCACAGTGTAGAAGCAGGACATTTGGCCCATTGTGTTTACACTTACCCTCCGAAGAGCAGCCCATCCAGACCCACACCCCAACCCCATCCCTGTAACCCTGCAATTACCATGGCTAACCCACCTATAGTGTCAAATTCCTGGACACTATAGGCAATTCAGCATGGCCAATCCACCCTAACCTGCACACCTGTGGGTGGAGACCTACACAGACACAAAGAAACTGTGCAAACTCTACACAGAAAGGTGACAGAGGCTGGAATCAAACCCGGATCCCTGGCACCGTGAGGTAGCAGTGCTAACCACTGTGCTGCCCTATATTGTTAGACTCAGTGATGAGGATGTTAATTGTGAAGTGAATAGTGTGCAGATTGCTGTCCAACATGTGCCAGCACCATCAGCGAACCCTGGCCCACATTATTGGGTGTGGAGACTTATATTGCACTCAAGTGTGGAAAGCACTAAGGGAACTGAAAGCCTGTCAACAAACTATCAGCTTGATTTGTTCAATGTGTATTAGGGTGCCCTCGGATTTGAGTGTTCAGCTGCTTTCCTTAACTTGTATATTACCTGTAACTGCATCACTGAAATTTATTGTCCATGTTAGGAATGATTGGATCCGCGTGGGACTTTGCTACCCTCAAGGCAGCACGTTTAACATCATATCAGATATTCATAATCGCCTGTCGAAAAGAACATTCAAGACTGGGTCTTTTCTGCGGACACAGCAGATGGATAACCTGGATCGTGGGCATCCAAGCAGGGGCTATTATTTCTTCGATGAGGATACTGGGTGTGTCCTTTGTGTCTATATTTAAAATGTTGCCTTTATATTGCAATCAAGAATAAGAAGAAAATTGTATGTAATATTTCCAACTGAGTGCAGGGCACACAATGCTGAAATGCAATGGTTAATTGTAAATGGCTAAAATCTTCATTCTGCAGTCACTATCTTCATTCTTAATGTTAAGCCAAAATGTGTAAGGTAAATTTTATTTTAGGGATGAAATATATTAGTGCTTTCTTCTGTTGATTTATTTGTAATTCATGAACTACTCCATTTGCTATAAGTAACTGATTTATCTTTCCCTCTCTCCCACCCCAACCTCCTCCCCTCAAAGGCTACTGTTCCTGAAAGTGAAAGCCCATAAAAAGCGGGAGGCATTTGCTTTCTGTTCCTCAGCAGGCTGTGAGAGAATAAAGATCAAAGCTTCCATTCCAAAGGCCAGCAGGATCAGTGACTGTGCAATGAAAGCTTACCCCAAATACAGTGAGATGCCAACTGTCGATGTGCCAATGCCACAGCGAATACCTACAGAACAGCTGGTAATTTGTTATTCACTGCGTTCTGTTTTATTAGCTAACCCATTCAATGGTAAGAGCTAGGGCTCTCTTGTGTCCTTGCCCGGGTTGTGTTATCTCAGCCTGCTGCCCAGGCACATCAGACGATCAAAGAAAACATGAGCTTTCAGCTAGGTTTAGTTACGTCAAAGATGGGACTTGATTCCAAATAGCTACACCAGGTGGTCAATGTGCAGCAGTGAGTCAAATGGCCATTTCACACCCTGCTTGGTTTTACTTTTTGGCATAACTGAACACACCTTACTACCTGCTCAGGTTAGACAGCAAGGATTTGATAGTAAGAGCCTTGGACAGTGTTTGAGGCTTCTGCATGGAGAGTAGTTGTATTCATTTTGTCTTCAAATCTGTGGCTCCATCTCTTCCCCTATCTCTCTCCTGAGTCTCCCAACCTCCTCCTTTCACTCTGATAGTTCCTTGCTCTCTCTCTCTCCTTCCCTCTGCCTGCCCTTCCATCTCTCTTGCTGCCTCAGTTCATGTCTCCCTCTATCTGTTTCTCTTCCTCCTTGTCCCTTTATTTTTTCCCCTCCTTTTCTCTCCCTCCCTCTGTATTTCTCTCTCCCTCTGTCGTTCCTCCTGTTCCTTCTTTCCCATTGTTTGAATTTGAGTTTTGTAGGGGATTCAAAGTTGAAGGGAGGTAAGGGGCCAGTGGTAGAGGTGAGGTTGAGGGCAGCACAGTGAGGGAGGAAAGGGCAGCACTCTGGCAAAGACGACACTTTGTTGGTCTGAGATGGAATGGCATATGACAGCGCTCTTGTGAACAACTCCTTCGGGCTCACTGAGCAAGTACTTGCCACCCAGGTAAATAATGCTGTGAGGAAGGCATATGGTGTACTGGGCTTTATTGGTAGAGGAATTGAGTTCCAGAGTCCTGAGGTCATGTTGCAGTTGTATAAGACTCTGGTGCGGCCTCATCTGGAGTATTGTGTGCAGTTTTGGTCGCTAAACTATAGGAAGGATGTGGAGGCATTGGAACGAGTGCAGAGGAGGTTTACCAGGATGTTGCCTGGCATGGTAGGAAGATCGTATGAGGAAAGGCTGAAGCACTTGGGGCTGTTCTCATTGGAGAAAAGAAGGTTTAGGGGAGATTTGATAGAGGTGTACAAGATGATTAGGGGTTTAGATAGGGTAGACACTGAGAACCTTTTTCTGTTAATGGAGTCAGCTGTTACTAGGGGACACAGCTTTAAATTAAGGGGTGGTAGGTATAGGACAGATGTTAGCGGTAGATTCTTTACTCAGCGGGTTGTGAGTTCATGGAATGCCCTGCCAGTAGCAGTGGTGAACTCTCCCTCTTTATGGTCATTTAAGCGGGCATTGGATAAGCATATGGAGGTTATTGGGCTAGTGTAGGTTAGGTAGACTTTGGTCGGCGCTACATCGAGGGCCGAAGGGCCTGTACTGCGCTGTATTTTTCTATGTTCTACTTAAGAGACGGCATTTGGCAGTGTCCCAACCTGGACAGTCTGGAGTGCCCAATAATATTACACTGACACAGTTTCTGTTCATCTTTTCTTTTCACGCAGACCACTAATGATCACTTCCTGGAGGTCAAACTTGAGTCCTATCAAACCAGGTTCTTCCATATCAGACAGGACCTGGCCTATGTGGATGTGAGTTTCACCAGTTTTCAGTTTGATGTTGATGCTTGTGGGTTTTGGGGAAAAGCGGGAAGGGGAGGGGGGGAGGTGGTCAATGCTGCCTGGGCTGGATACACACAGGAGCATCAAGGTGTGAGATCTCCTGTTCCACAAAGAGTCATAGAGACATATGGCACGGGAGCAGACTCTTCAGTCCAACTCATCCCTGCCGACCAGATGTCCCAACCTAATCACGTCCCATTTGCCAGCTCTTGGTGCATATCCCTCTAAACCCTTCCTATTCACATACCCATCCAGATGCCTTTTGAATGTTGTAATTGTACTAGACTCCACCACTTCCTCTGGCAGCTCATTCCATACACACACCACCCTCTGCGTGAAAAAGTTACCCCTTAGGTCTCTTTTATATCAGTCCCCTCTCACCTTAAACCTGTGCCCTCCAGTTCTGGAATCCCCCACCCCAGGAAAAGACCTTTGTCTATTTATCCTAACTCTGCCCCTCATGATTTTATAAACCTCAAAAGGTCACCCTCAGCCTCCAATGTTCCAGGGAAAACAGCCCCAGCCTGTTCAGCCTCTCCCTGTAGCTCAAATCCTCCAACCCTGGCAACTTCAAGTTTCACAACATCCTTTCTGTAGGAGGGAGACTAGAATTGCACACAATATTCCAAAAGTGGCCTAATCTAACCCACAGAAGAAGCTGTGTGCCAGGTCTGTGAGCTAAAATAATCACTCCTGCTGGACAAGGGCACAATCTTCATGTGTGAAGCTTCAGTAACACCCACAAAGTCTAGCTCTTTGTGAAGGTGCCTGGCCAGCTTCCGTCAGGGCCTAGTGTGGGCACAGACAGAGAAGGGAGACCAGCACTTCCACAAATCCTGGCCTGGAGGTCGGGGAGTGGGGGAATGGGCACAAACTTTGGGATGACGTCAGGATTTAGTAGGATCTCATTTCTTTTGGCACCTATCAAAACATTGACTGAAAATGCGTGTGGAACTGTAACATGCCCGTCACACCATTCAGTCAAGTCACAGCAGCTCCCCGAGGTGGTGCTCCATGTGCCCTCTCTCACTCAGCAAAACACTGCTGATGTTAGACTTGAAATCATCAATGCAACTGTTTACTGTTGCATTATAGACACTCTGCTATCAGCATCAGATAACTTCCTTTTTAGATGCTGCTCCTGCCTCCCAATGACTGTGAACCACTTGTGTACCAGTGAAGGATGGTTTGTGAATATCCTCTGACAACCTTATGCCACCTGAAGCCCAGAGGTGGTGTCTCTTTGGCACTTTGAGTGCTCCAAGTTGCCACCTAGATTATTGATCCTAGGTGAGGGTGAGCCAGCCACTTACTTAGCCCTTTCCCCTTTATTTTCCAATTGACCCAAGGGGGGGTTATACAAGAGGATGATTTTTGTTGGTGCTAGCTTTTCATATAGCCATGGAAGTTAAAAATATCCCGACGTCTCCCCTATGTTTTTGCCACAGATACAGTGGGTTGGAGGGCAGGAGAGGGAGAGAATCACCTGCAGAAAATTCACATTTTGCTTGAGATTTATATGAAGCAGCCAGGGGTCTGGTGTCGGATGGGGCTGTTGGCTTTGAGCAGTTCAGCTATTTTTAATCTCTTTTTGGCAGATTAATGGAAGGAAGTTTTACCATGCTGACGATGGCATGCAGATCGTTGTGATAGACGGACAGTCTGGAAAGGTTGTCGATAACAGAAGTTTCCGAAATGCAATCTTACGAGGAATTCCAGTCCATGTCGAGAATTACGTGGCTAGCATGAAGAACAAGTGAGTCACTGAAACTGTTTCATCATCATCATCATCTTCGGTGAAGGAATGAAATGTCAGTGTTAATTAATCCTGAGAGAATTGAATCATTTGGATTCAGTTCAGAGGCAGAGGTTGTGTGGTTGTGGAGTGCACTCAGTCAGTGAGTTGCCTCATTCTCCTGTTTACCCTCCACCAGGAAACTGGTCTGCAGTCTGCACAGGTAGTCCTGCTGTCTGGAAACAACTAACACAGCTCTGCCTTACTCCCTGGTTTTAACTTTAAGCTGATTTTAGTTAAGAACTCTGCAATGAGGTAGAAGGCAGGACAGATAGAACGATGGAAAGTTAGTTAGCCAGGGTCAATCCAGAAGAAATCACTGGGGATGAAACATGATGGTCCGACTCATCCTGGATACCTTCAAATGGAGTAAAACCATTTCCAGAATTCCTGGCATCCCCCTCGGAGAAAGGGAATTGGAAATGGACTGCTTCAGGAGAAGGGCTTATGCCTGAAATATCGATTCTCCTCCAATGCTGCCTTAACTGCTGTGTTTTTCCAGCGCCACACTTTTCGACTCTGATCTGCAGCCGTCACTTTTCCTTAGATCCTGTCTGTCCTTGGCCCATCTACCCCTAGCTCAAACCACAGATGATAGGTTCAGGAGTAGGCCCTTGGAGCCTGTGCCACCATTCAATATGATCATGGCTGATCATGTATCATGTGTCAGTATCCCACTCCTGCTCTTTCTCCATCCCCCTTGATCCCTTTAGCTGCAAGGGCCATGTCCAGTTTCCCCCTTGAATATATCTAACAAACTGGCCTCAACAGCTTCCCGTGGGAGAGAATTCCACAGCTTCACAACTCACTGAGTGAAGAAAATCTTCCTAACGTCAGTCCTGAATGGCTTTCCCCTTCGACTGTGACTCCTAGTAACCCCAAAACCTATTGCAGTTTGAATTGTTCCCATTTAGGATGAAAAGTCACAGTCCTGAACTCTTAATTTTGTTTCTCTCTTTCCATAGCTGCTGCCAGACCTGCTGAGTTTCTCCAGCATGTTCTGTCTCTGATATTGACAGATGACCTGTATTGTTTTCCTGCCTGTCACTTGCATGAGAAATTGAGGACTGCAGATGCTGAAGATCAGAGTCAAGAGTGTGATGCTGGAAAAGCACAGCAGGTCAGGCAGCATCCGATGAGCAGGAGAGTCAATGTTTCAGGCATAAGCCCTGCCTGTCACTTGCCCATGTTTATATGCTGGTGATCAGGGACTCACTTCACTGTTTGCAGGGAAAATATCCCACGGCAGATTTTCTAAAATTGTGGTCAGAGTTTTGCCTGGAATTTGTCACAAAGTTAAAGTTCCAATCAGAGTTTCCACCCATTGGCTTCAAATGTCAGAACATCTCTCTCCAAATTCCCATTGCATGCTTCCATGTCACGCTAATTTGGTTTGAACGTGATCTATTCGATGAAACCTGGTGCATTGTTTTTGGGAATAAGCAATCTGTCAAAGCATTGTTCTTACAATATATTTGATTTATAGAAATGTGTAGATATAATCCAATTTGTGCTATTGTAATGATCAATACTGGGATCTGTTTAATTCTAGCTCCATCACTCTGATAACATCTAAAGGACAAATCATTTCAGAAAGACCTTGGAACAAAGTTCTGACCCAACTTGGAGCCACCAATGTTAAACTAAAGGGTACTTACTGATTTTTAAAAGTTTATTGTGCTGTGAGCTTGTTATCGATGACACAGTCTTTTAGAGATTATTCCCATTAGAAGCAGTTTATTTGGATATTATGTTTTAAAGTTTCTTGGTTTCGTCCAGCAGGTGTTGCTGGGCAAAGTTTGAGAAATCATTAACCAAGTAAGGAATATGAGTAAATCGAGGTCATTCGACCCAACAACATTCAAAGACATCATGGCTGATCTGGTTCTGTTTTTAATTCCACATTCCCATCTACCCTGATAATCCTCGATTCCGTACCTAACCCGAATCTATCCATCGCTGCCTTAAAAATATTCAATGAACCTAAATAGGCTGGGGCTGTTTTCCCTGGAGCGTCAGAGGCTATGGGGTGATCTTAGAGGTTTATAAAATCATGAGGGACATGGATGGGGGAGTCCAGAGCTGGAGGACATAGGTTTGGGGTGAGAGGTGAAAGACTCAAAAGGGACCTAAAGGGCAACCTTTTCATGCAGAGGGTGGTGCATGTATGGAATGAGCTGCCGGAGGAAGTGGTAGAGGCTGGTTCAATTACAGCATTTAAAAGGCCTAATTCTGTTCACAGTTCATATGAAAGACACTTTGGAAAGCAAGTTCAACTATTTAGTTGTGCCTTCATTTATTGTATGACAAGGTGACCCAGTGAAGGAATGCTGCTCTGCCTTATTTCAGATGAAAAGTGAGTCTCACATCTGTAGGTGGGGGTTGGGGTTTAGGATGGTGCATCCTCCTGATTTGCCTTAGACAATCATTCCCTAGCCACAACCTTCTGTCAGTCCTGCAAGGGTGAAGATCTGAGCTCTGTGATTGATCAAAGCCACTTAGCATGTAGACTGCAGCCTCCCTCCTCCTCTGCCTCCACCATACTGGACAATCGTAAGGTGTGGCTCACCCGATCCCCTCCCTCTGGCCGACTGTCCAAATTTCCTGGAACAGAGGCACCTGCCATAGCAATGGAAAATCCGGAGGATCCATAGAGTTGGACTTCTGAAACTCAGCCTTTGTCCCAGGAGCTTAGATTAGATTAGATTACTTACAGTGTGGAAACAGGCCCTTCGGCCCAACAAGTCCACACCGACCCGCCGAAGCGCAACCCACCCATACCCCTACATTTACTCCTTACCTAACACTACGGGCAATTTAGCATGGCCAATTCACCTGACCCGCACATCTTTGGACTGTGGGAGGAAACCGGAGCACCCGGAGGAAACCCACGCAGACACGGGGAGAACGTGCAAACTCCACACAGTCAGTTGCCTGAGTTGGGAATTGAACCACTGTGCCACCATGCCGCCCACGAGCTGTGATACTGCAGCCTCCCAATTTCAGAACCTTTCTCGCACTCCGTCAAGCTCAGTGATCCCTTGTTGATGTAATAACTTTCTAGTAACTGGTATTCTGACCATTCCTTCCTTTTCGCAATTTGCTTTTCAAGATCTCATCTGCTGCAGAATAATTAATGATGGTGATTTGCTCAATCGAGATGTTGGAACAATTGCAATACTTTTAATTTGACACTAGGAGGCCTCATTTGCTCTATTGTGGGGCATGTAATTTATCCTTTCACATCCACATCTGTTATATCCTTTCAGAGGAAATGTTTAGCTATAACTTTTGAAAATGTCCTGTGGTGTTTTAATGTGTAGTGACTGACATCTGGTGATGGTTTCTGACCTCTATTTTACTATATTCTAGTCTCCACAGCAGAAAAAGAGGAATAGATCACAGTTAAACTGGCGAGTGACATGTAATGGTCTTATATACATCAGAATGGATGCCCAGTGTAACCTTTCTTTAAACTTGCTTTTCACACTGGGAAATATTACTCAATCAGATCCACAATGCCCGCTGACTGGTTCTAGGGTTTCAGTTCCATAGTTAATGTGAAGACTCCTGCACTGGTCCCTTGAATTTGCTTTATATCTAATCCCCGGCACTGAAGGCTGTCACCATCAGTTGATTCACATTATCCAGTGGATCCTGAGGAAAGCGTTCCAAGTTCCAGGTTGTCTGGGTGTCGGAGAAGGGCTTCCTGCTTTCACTTCAAATTGGCCAATCCCTAACGTTGATATCAAGTCCCCTTGTCCTGGATTTGCCCAGTCACTGAAGAGAGCTAAAATTCACCCTCTTTGCCCCTGTGTTACAGCACAGCAGTAACCAATTTAACAGAATTGAGACCCACTCCCTTTCTGTAAAGGCATTTGAAATCCTGCCTGTCTTGGTTGAGACCTGTATATTCAGCCCTGGTCATGAGCCAGCTCTAACTGGTACTAAACTCCTTCTTAAAGGGACCACTGAATACTGAATATAAAATAGTCTGAGAGGATTAGATAGGCAGTAGATAATTGACTGGCACTAGTAGGAGAACCTTCTCCTCTCTTCATAATTCTTCACATCCACAACAGCCTCCACTTGCCATGCCTCCTGCCCAGCCTCCCCTGATACCACTCCCACCCGATGTCCTGATTACCTCCCCCATTCTGCACACAGTCTGCTCCCCATCCCATCCTCTCCCCTCCCATTTCCAGTCAACCGCCAGTCACTATTCTGCCCACTCTACACTTCACCTCCAATTGTCTTCCCCTCCCAACCCCAACACTCAATCCCCTCTTCCTTCTGTCTGCCGCTTGCCATATTCCCATTGAATCAGGATCTCCTTCTTCCTGTTTAAGTGGACACAATGTTCCAGGCCATGATGTTGCAGAAAAGCAGGACTGCTCTATGGTGTCCTGGTCAATATCTGCTCCTGTCACTGACGACGCAGTTCATTGAGGGCCCTCACTGTAAATTAAAGTGACTGCTGCATCTTTCAAAATCAGAGCAATGACTATATGTTCAAAGTTCAGATGATTTATTGTGAATCATTGAGTCAGTGGACGGGTTCATAACTTTGTGAGTGTAAAATTGGTGCAGCACCCCACCACCTCCAATTGTTAATGAGCTACCAATCTTCTATCACACATTCGCAAAGTTGAGATCAGCCCCGCTGAGGGATGTTTTAGACCTGAATAAATGCATGTCACTTCTTTTGTCTGTAGATAACTGCTGCTCAGAAACAACACAGGTTAGATTTTAACCGCTGTTTCTCTTGTTTCAGATAAACTGGCGTTTGTGGGATTTAAGGGAAATTTCCAACCTGAGTGGGTAAAACTTGTGGTTGGTGAAGAGGTGGCGAAGCTTCACGAGGTTCTCCCAATTCCTGTCGTAAACAAATTGAAACTATGAGCAAATCCCTTCAGTAGCATTGGCCAGCTCAATAGAGTTGACCTTGGAATTACTACTGATCTTTGGAAAGGGGTCAAAACTGCAAAGATATGGCAGCAGAACAGCCCAGTTATCATTGTGCTAGTCTGTCCAATCACTAGATTTCTTTCATAGGCTGATCCTACATGTAGACTGTTCTTGTCAAGTATTCCTTATTCTATCTCAACAATGTTCATTGCTCCCGAAATAGCTGGTCCTTTTTCGGATGTCCTATCCTTTCTGTGATTTGTCTGTTGAGGTGTTTTTGATCTATCAGCCTCAAAGATTTACTTCCAATTGTAGGTATGCTTTTATTTATTTATTAAGACACTATAGAACATGACACCAAGCCACTTGTGTGACTGTACTGTAAAATGTTCATATATTTTCCATATAACTATTACTTTGTCTGGTAAAACTGCACTCCTGAAAGTAAATTTGGCATCTTAAGCATTGGCTGAGATTGTAATTTATTAAAGTTGAAGTTCTCATTTGAGACTTATTTCTGAAGGGGAAAATCTTTGGATTAAAGAAGTGTAATTTATAACTGACATTTGTATAAATTACAAAGATTGTATAAGTGATGTTTCATATTAAATGTAAAGTTGAATGAATTTGCAAAGGCTGATAACTGGTGCACTTTTTTTTAAAATTGCATACATGATCTCATAGAGTCATAGAGATATGCCTTCATCAGACAGGGTACTGAGTATAAGAGTTGGTAGGTCATGTTAAAATTGTACAAGACATTGGTTCGGCCACATTTAGAATACTGTGTACACTTCTGATCACCACGTTGCCAAAAGGATGTGGACGCTTTGGAGAGGGTACAGAGAACGTTTATGAGGATGTTGCCTGGTATGGAAGGTGTTAGCTATGAAGAGAGGTTGAGTAGGTTAGGATTGTTTTCATTAGAAAAAAGGAGATTGAGGGGAGACCTGATTGAGGTATAGACAGGATAGGTAGAGACAAGCTTTTTCCCAGGGTGAATGATTCAATAACGAGAGGTCACACTTTTGAGGGGAGAGCTGAAAAGTTTAAGGGAGATACACTCGGCAAGTTCTTTACACAGAGGATTGTGGGCATTTGGAACGTGTTGTCAGCAGAGGTGGTAGAGGCAGGCACAGTAGATTCACTTAAAGTGCATCTGGACAGATGCATGAGTAGGTGGGGAGCAGATAGATACAGATGTTTAGGAATTGGGCTATAGGTTTAGACAGTGGATTTGGATCGGCTCAGGTTTGGAGAGCCAAAGGGCCTGTTACTGGGCTGTAAATTTTCTTTATTCCTTGTTCTTATGTGCAAAACAGAAATAGACCTTTTGGTCCAACTTGTCCATGCTGACCAGATATCCCAAATAAATCTAGGCCCAATTGTCAGCATTTAGCCCATATCCTTCTAAACCCTTCCTATTCATATACCCATCCAGATGTCTTTTAAATGTTATAATTATACCAAACTCCACCACTTCCTCTGGCAGCTCATTCCACACACGCACCACCCTCTATGTGAAAAAGTTGACCCTTAGGTCTCTTTTATACCTTTCCCCTCTCACCCTAAACCTACGCCCTCTAGTTCTGGACACCCCCACCCCACGAAAAAGACTTTGCCTATTTACCCTATCTATGGCCCCTCATGATTTTATAAACCTCTACTAGGTCACCCATCAGCCTCTGACACTCCAGCCTGTTCAGCCTTTTCCTGTAGCTCAAATCCTCCAACTCTGGCAACATCCTTGTGAATCTTTTCTGAACCCTTTCAAGTTTCACAACTTCTTTCTGATAGGAAGGAGACCAGAATTGCACGCAATATTCCAACAGTGGCCTAACCAATGTCCTGTACAGCCATAACATGACCTCCCAACTCCTGTACTCATGCTCTGATCAATAAAGGAAAGCATACCAAACACCTTCTTCACTATCCTATCCACCTGCAAATCTACTTTCAAGGAGCTATGAACCTGCACTCCAAGGTCTCTGTTCAGCATCACTCCCAAGGACCTTACCATTAAGTGTATAAGTCCTGCCCTGATTTGCCTTTCCAAAATGCAGCACCTCACATTTATTTAAATTAAACTTCATCTGCTACTCCTCGGCCCATTGGCCCATCTGGTCAAGATCCTGTTATAATCTGAGGTAACCTTCTTCGCTGTCCACTACACCTCCAATTTTGGTATCATCTGCAAGCTTACTAACTATACTTCAAATGTTAATATCCAAATTATTTATGTAAATGATTAAAAGCAGTGAACCCAGCACCAATCCTTGTGACACTCCACTGGTCACAGGCTTCCAGTTTGAAATGCATCCTTCCACCACCACCCTCTGTCTTCTACCTTTGAGCCAGTTCTATATCCAAATGGCTAGTTCTCCCTCTATTCCATGAGATCTAACCTTGCTAATCAGTCTCCAGTGGAGAACCTTGACAAGTGCCTTACTGAAGTGCATATAGACCACATCCATCACCGTGCCTTCATCAATCCTCTTCATTAAATCTTCAAAAAACAATTAAGGTAGTGAGACATGATTGCCCATGTACAAAGTCATGTTGACTATCCCTGATCAGTCCTTGCCTTTCCAGATACATGTACCTCCTGTCCCTCAGGATTCCCTCCAACAACTTGTCCTCCACCAACGTCAGGCTCACTGGTCCATAGTTCCCTGGCCTATCTGTACCACCTATCATAAATAATGGCGCCAGTATTCTAGCACCTCACCTGTGACTATCAATGATACAAATATCTCAGCAAGGGGGCCAGAAATTACTTCCCTAGCTTCCCACGGAGTTCTAGGGTACATCTGCTCAGGTCCCAGGGATATATCCACGTTTATGTGTATTATGGCATCCAGCCCCACCACCTCTGTAATATGGACATTTTTCAAGATGACGCTATTTATTTCCCCACATTCTATATCTTCCATGTAATTCTCCACAGTAAACACTGATGCAAAATACTCATTTAGTATCTCCCCCATCTCCAGTAGTTCCACACATAAGCTGCCTTGCTGATTTTTGAGGGCCCCTATTGTCTCCCTAATATCCTTAATATATTTATAAAATCCCTTTGGATTCTTTTCACTCTATTTGCCAAAGCTATCTCATGTCCCCTTTCTGCCCTCCTGATTGACCTCTTAAGTATGCTCCTACTGCCTTGATACTCTTCTAGGAATTCTCTTGATCTCTGCTGTCTATTTCTAGCATATGCTTCCTTCCTTTTCTTAACCAGAACCTCAATTACTCTAGTCATCCAGCATTCCCTACACCTACCAGCCTTTCCTTCACCCTAACAAGAACATGCTGTCTCCAGACTCTGGTTATCTCAGTTTTGAATGCTTCCCAATTTCCAGCCATCCTTTTACCTGCAAATATCCAGCCCCATCAACTTTTGATAGTTCTCGTCTAATTGACCTTCCTCCACTTCAGAACTTGACTGACAGAAGTGTATGGGAGTTTGCTGTGCCTAAATTGGCTACCATATTTGGTCACCATTTAGTAACGTCCCAAGTTCAGAACTTAATCAGCAGCTGTGAAGGACATTCTGAAAATGTAAAGGACAGTCTATCACAGGAAACTACTTCCAGTCATTTGGATGTTTGTGCAGAAAATAGTAACATTTGCCCTATTAGATTACCTGCTCTTGTTTATTGTGCTTAACAGTCTAGAAGAAGGAGATGGTGAACTGCTTTCTTGAACTGGTGCAGTCCAGTTAGGGATTCAGTATCTATTATATAGCCTCCCCCCCACAATGGGTTAGATTATCACTGTGTGCGACTGTGTAAGGTGAGTGATATTGAATTGGCCAGCATTTATGTTTCTCCCAATTTGAAATTAATAACCATAAAGGTTCAGAGAGCTATAAACAGTCAATTTGCTAAAGTCCATCTGAAAGATCTACTTTAATATCTCAGAGAGATTGCCTGTGTGAAATAAAATCTTTTTAAAAATTGAGCTGTAACTATCCGCAGTTAGATAGACACCAGCCTTATCAAATGGAGGATCCAAAGTCATCCAAAAAAAATCCAAAGATTATCACCCCTCTGTGGGAGGAAATTCCTTGCCATCTCCATTTTAAATGAGAGGCTCTTATTCTGAATTCGTGACTCCTAGTTCATAATACCCACCTTGGGCTGAGAGAGACAAATTTTCAATCAGGAAGGGAGTCAAGAATTTTGGGGAGAGGCAGGAAAGGTGAGTTGAGGATTATCAGAAGAACAGCAGAGCAGACTCGATGGGCTGAATGACCTACTTCTACTCCTATGTCTTATTGTCTATCCAGTCTTTCCTCATTTTCAAACACTGCCAACACCCTTGCATTGCCAAATCTCCTCTGTGCTATCTAGAAGGATCACCCTACAATGTGGAAGTGGGCAATTCAGCCCATGGCATCGACACCATCCCCCTGAAGAGATCCCACCCCAACCCAGCCCCCTACTCTATCCCTGTAAACCTGCATTTCCCATGGCTAATCCACACAGCCTGCAAATCCCTGGACACAATGGGCAATTTAGCATGGCCAATCCACCCTAACCTGTACATCTTTGGACTGTGGGAGGAAACCCATGCAGACACGGGGAGAATGTGTCAACATTGCAGCAAAGACATCTGAAGGTGGAATTGAACCCGGGTCCTTGGCACTTAGGCAATAGTGCTAACCACTGATTGATAATGTGACATGCTGTGGCTGAGAGAGCCTGGGCTGAGGATTTGTCCTGCACACAGTCGGTTCACATTCAGCATGAGGTGCTTCTGGGTGGGTTTCAGTTTCAGTGAATGGGGATCTGTGCATTGCTGCTGAATGAAACCTTCACCCCGTTCTCTCTGGGTGTGGTCATAGCCATTTCCAGCTCCATTGGACACTTCTTATTTACAGCATGATGGAAAGTGACAGTGACCATTCCTCAAACAGTGAGTCTCAGGCTCAGCCCCTCCATCCTGAGGTCAACCCACAAAGGTACACGCTCCCTTCTCGGTAGTAATTCCTGTCAACATAACTGGCTGTGGACATCCCCAAGTTCCCACCCCACCAATCTATCTATATCTTTATCTGTCCCCTTTTCCCCTCAGCCCGAGATACCTTGAGTAAACATTATCAGCTCCTGTGGTGCACTGTCCTCCACTGAAGCCGGGAACTGCTGACAGTCAATAGCCTCCCCTCACACCTTACCATTTTCCCTTTATTGAATTATTGTCTCACCCCAGCACCCACCCAAACCCCATTACTGCAATCCCTTCTGCTACCCAGGCTCCAAACCCCATGACTAAGTTCCACAACTTCACTCTCGCAGCAGTGGTCCTCAATAATGTCCACACCCTTGACTTTAAGTGGACAGACTCTTAATGCTCGCCATGGCACACCCATTAGACTGATTTAGGTGGACCACCCAAAATGTTGAGTGTCCAGATTTCAGACAGATATTTGCACATTTACCCCCCACCCCCATGGCCTTCCTGTGAGCCCTAGGACGGTTGTACTGGACCCATAGGATTGGCCATGGTCCATTGGGGTAGTAGGGATACAGTCTCCCACACCCTGACCCTGCAGTGAAGGTTCATCAGACTGTGTCCCGGAACAGGATTTTTGTTGCATGGGGAGAGATTAGGTGACATTCACCAGGATTTAGGGGAAAGGGAAAATTTTGATGCAACATTAAAATTCTGGTGTGTGTGTGTGCGCGTGTGTGTGTGAGGCTCCAGAATTATTGATTATGGTCTCAGGAACATTTTGCACTGAGATTATAAGAAATGCCTTCATCCAGAAGGTGGTGTACCTGTGGAATGCATAGCCATTGAAGGCTGTGGAGGTCAAGTTATTGAATCTATTAAGGCAGATATAGGTAGATTTCCAGAGGCTAAAGGTGTCAAGGCGTATGAGGAGACAGTTGAATTACGGCCTTGAGATAGAGGATCAGCTACCACCATGTTGAATGGTGAAGCAGACTCAAGGGGCCGAATGGCTACTCCTACTCTTATTCTCCATGTTTCTGTGGGTAGAATCTTCTAGGATAAGTAGGGAGACCAAAACACACAGAATACTCCAGATGTGGTCTCACCAAGGCCCTGTACAGCAGCAGCAAGACCTGCTTTCACCTATACTCATTCCCCCTTGCAATGTAGGATGTCTGATCTGCAAGTTGGTCAATGACATGGAAGTGATGGTGAGTTAAAAGGTAAGGAAGACAGCCTCAGACCACAGAATGTTACTGGTGGGCTGGTCAGATGGTCTGCACTATGGCAAATGGGCTTTAATCCTGAAAAGTATGAGGTAATGCATTTCAGGAGGATTACTAAAGTCAGGCAATACCCACAAATGGTAAGTGCAGAGGATCACAACAATGTTAGTTAGGCCACAGCTGGAGTACAGTGTGTAGTTCTTGTCTCTGCAAACTTAGAAATAAAGTTTTTGATTCCCTTAACCACATCTATATATTTTATATATATATATATATATATATACATACATATAAATATATGTAAAACTGGGACCCAAGCATTGATCCCTGTGGTATCTATGCCAAACTTGTTTCAACACTGAAAATGACCCATTTATTTGATTCTCTTTTTCCTGTCTACTAACCAATTCTCAATGTGTGCCGGTATATTATCCCCAATCCAATATGGTTTGACTTTGCACAATAACCTGTAATGTGAGACTTTACCAAAAGCTTTCTGAAAGTCACATCCTTCTTATCAAGTTTCTGTTTAATGATCAAAAAGAAACTCAGTCATTTTGTCAAACATGATTTGCCATCTGTCACTTTTATGTTGACTTTGTGTAATCCCATAAGTGCTTTTCAAATTTCCCATCATCACATCCTTTACAATAGACTCCCCATTTTTCCCAGCTGCTGATGTTAGGCTGAATGCTCCATAATTCCCAGTTTTCTCCCTTGCTCCTTTTTGAAAGAGTGTCATCCTGTAATCTACTGGGACTGTTCCAGAATCTTCAGAGATTTTCAAAGATAACAACCAACAGATCCATTATTTCCAAGACCTCCTCGTTTAGTACTGGGATACAGATTACCAGGATCTCGGGATTTATCAGCTTTCCCTCCTAATAATTTATCCAGCATTTTTATACTGATAATCTCCTTCAATTCTTCCTTCCTGAAAGACCCTCACTTCTGGGATGTTATTTATATTTTCCTCTCTGAAGACATAACTAAAGTATTGTTTTGCTATTTCTCCACTCTTCCTGAATAATCCTCCCAATTCAGAAGGTAAGGAACATTTATCTTCAATAATCATTTTCTTTTTGCATAATTCTAGAGGCTCTGCCATCTGTTTCTATGTACTTTGCAAGTTTACTCTATATTCTATTTTTCTACTCTTAATCAAACTCTAAACTGCTGAACTCTAAACTGATCCCAGTCCTTAAGCTTGCTTCTTTTTCTCGCAACTTTATATAACTCCTCTTTGGATCTAATACCACCCTTGATTTGTTTTGTTAGCTATGGTTGAGCCACTTTTCCTGTTGTAATCTTTTGCCCATTAGGAATGTATTACAATGCATACATTCAAAAACACAGCCTTATTCCTTTGTGTCATATATGGCTCCAACCAGTAGAGAGCTTTCCCCCTGATTCCCATTGACTCCAGTTCTGCTCAGGGTCCTTGATGCCACATTCCATTGAGTGCTGCGTTCGTATGGGGCAGTCCTTCTCACATTGCCATGTACAACATCCAGCTGTGCTATCTTTATCAGTGCTCCCTGCTTTTCAGCATATTACATTTATTTTTAATTAATCCTTTTATCTTATTCTAACTTTGTCTTTGTCAACAGTCTCCAGCAGTTACACTGACCAGAGTCTGGTTGGTCTGTATAGAATCAGAAAGTAGTATGAGGGAAATCCATTCACTCATTTTACCAACATCAACTCTTTGGAAGAGTTACCTTTCGTTCAGAACTTCCTCTTTTCTCTGCTTTCGTTCTGACTCCGTAATGTTTCCACTTCATGTATCTCCCGGATTCTCTTCATAAAATCATCATTGCAATGTCATCCATTGTCCTTTCAGAAAGCAAATTCCAGATCATAACAAATAAAAACAGAATCTCCTGGAACTTCGATTTGCAACATTAACTCAGTTGCTCTCTCTCCTGACACTCCCAGTGAATATGTTGAATATTCCAGCATTTTCTGGTTTTATCTCAGATCCTCAGCATTTGTGGCATCTTGTTATTGTGGCATGTCATAACAACTTGCTTTCCATCACTCCTCAACAGGCCTGTGGTTCTTCTATAAATACCCGATAAATCTAGATCATCCAGGCTCCAACCCTTCTGCCATTGGAGATCCTTTCTCCAGTTTTGCTCTATCAGTTATTTGTTTTAAACACATCTTGTGAAATGTCCCCTTCACCCCCAAGCTGAATATCCTCCCCTGGATTTCTGATCTCTATGTATAATACAAATCCATCATCCCCCGATGCCATTCTGGTAAATCGCTTTGATATCCTTCTAAGGAATCTCGTTGAAGTGCAGTGCCTTGAATTGGGCACAATAATCCAACTGAGATCTGTCATTTTGCAAACATTAGCCTGTCTTCCTTGTTTCTGTATTCTGCATCCATTTGTGATGTAGAGGATACCACATTCTGTTTTTAACAGCTCTCTCAATTTGTCCCGTCATCTATAAACATTTGTGTTTGTACAATGCCCCTGTAGCATTACCCACCCCAGCTCTATTTTTTCTGAAACCTCATTTAGAATATTGTTTCTCTTCATTCTCCTGAACAAAATGATTTGCTCTGATCTTCTTTACATTAAATTTTACCTGTGGTATTTTTGCATCAGTTGAAATCTATTCCTACCCTCCCTGCTGTGTGCTATGTTACCAAGCTTTGTGCCATCTGCACACATTGAAATGATGCCCTGTGTCTGTAAACCCAGCTCATTACTGGATATCAAAATGGCCGGTGGACCCAGCAGCAAGGCATATACATCCAATCAGTCTGAGCCATAACCATTCAGCCCTACTTTCTGCTCTCTCAGCACTCTTGACTAATTTCCTATCCATGTGGTTGTTGCTCCATCAATTCCATGAGTTTCAATTTTGCTGATAAGATTATTAAAATTAACATTGTTAAATGACTTTTACAAGTCCATTTGTCACACTGACTTGACCAACAACCCTCTCTCTAATAAAAGCAAAAAGAACTACGGATGTTGTAACTCAGGAACAAAAACAGAAGTTGCTCGAACAGTGCAGCAGGTCTGGCAGCATCTGTGGAAAGACATCCGAGTTAATGTTTTGGGTCCAGTGACCCTTCCTCAATACTATCTCAGCCCTTTGCTCATTTCTTAAAGAGCAATGGCAAAATTTCTAATGCTCCAGCTTTCTGATGATAGTGGAGACCCATGTTAGAGAATGACTGACAGATGGTGACCGCAGCTTCTGCTATATCAACCCGAGCTTCAGCAAACAGCACCTCCCCAACTCCCCACAAACCTTGGAACCTCCTGGCACTGCCTGACCTTTTAACTTTGAACAATACAAACCTATTCAGCTCCTCCTTTCTATCTATTTTAATCTTCTTCAACATTTTTATTTCTTCTTCTTCTGCATGACAACTTCCCAACATCTGTTATAAACCTCCTTTTCTTATTTTATTTGATCTTTTTGCTTGTTCTAGTTTGCTTCTCTAGTTTACACGTCCCATTTTTCTTCCAGGCTTGGTTTGAATCCAAACTCTTTCCAATCATTGGCCTTTGCTCACTTGTTGTTCTCCTGGAGTACCATTGTTTCCACTCTAGCTGAGCAAGATGTTGTTCAAAATCCTTGAAGATGCCCCTTTCCCTGGTCAATCAACACTGAAGATCCATAGAACACAGAGGTTGGTAGTTGATGGAAAGTATTCAGCCTGGAGCTCAGTGACCAGTGGTGTTCCACAAGGATCAATTCTGGGACCTCTGCTCTTTGTGATATTTATAAATGACTTGGATGAGCAAGTGAAAAGTTGGGTTAGTAAGTTTGCTGATGACGCAAAGGTTGGTGGAGTTGTGAACAGTGTGGAGGACTGTTGTAGGTCTCATCAAGGCATTGACAGGATGCAGAGCTGGGCTGAGAAGTGGCAGATGGAGTTCAACATGGAAAAGTGTGAAATGATGAATTTTGGAAGGTCGAATTTAAGTGCAGACTACAGGGTTGAAGGCAGGATTCTTGGCAGTAAGGAGGAACAGGGGGATTTTGGGGTCAACAGGAGTAAAGAGCACTGGGCTAATGGTAAGATTCTTGGTAGTTTAGATGAGCAGAGAGATCTCAGTGTCTATGTACATAGATCCCTGAACGTTGCCACCAAGGTTGATAGGGTTGTTAAGAAGGCATATGGTGTGTTGGATTTCATTAGTAGGGGGATTGAGTTTAAGAGCCGTGAGGTTATGCTGCAGCTCTATAAAGTGCTGGTTAGACCACACTTGGATTATTGTGTTCAATTCTGATCACCTCATCATAGGAAAGATGTGAAAGCTTAAGAGTCATAGAGTCATAGAGATGTACAGCATGGAAACAGACCCTGCAGTCCAACCCATCCATGCTGACCAGATATCCCAACCCAATCTAGTCCCACCTGCCAGCACCCAGCCCATAACCCTCCAAACCCTTCCTATTCATATACCCATCCAAATTCCTCTTAAATATTGCAATTGTACCAGTCTCCACCACATCCTCTGGCATCTCATTCCATACACATACCACCCTCTGCGTGAAAACGTGCCCCTTAGGTCTCTTTTATATCTTTCCACTCTCACCCTAAACCTATGTCCTCAATGTCTGGACTACCCGGCCCCAGGGAAAAGACTTTGTCTATTTATCCTACCCGGCCCCAGGGAAAAGACTTTGTCTATTTATAATTTTGTAAATCTCTATAAGGTCGCCCCTCAGCCTCCGACGCTCCAGGGAAAACAGCCCCAGTATGTTCAGCCTCTCCCTGTAGCTCAGATCCTCCAACCCTGTCAACATCCTTGTCAATCTTTTCTGAACCCTTTCGGATTTCACAACATCTTTCTGATAGGAAGGAGACCAAAATTGCACACAATATTCCAACAGTGGCCTAACCAATGTCCTGTACAGCCGCAACATGACCTCCCAACTCCTGTACTCAATACTCTGACCAATAAAGGAAAGCATACCAAACGCCTTCTTCACTATCCTATCTACCTCTAACTCCACTTTCAAGGAGCTATGAATATGCACTCCAAGGTCTCTTTGTTCAGCAACACTCCATATCACCTTACCATGAAGTGTATAAGTCCTGCTAAGATTTGCTTTCCCAAAATGCAGCACCTTGCATTTATCTGAATTAAACTCCATCTGCCACTTCTCGGCCCATTGGCCCATCTGGTCCAGATCCTGTTGTAATCTGAGGTAACCCTCTTCACTGTCCACTGCACCTCCAATTTTGGTGACATCTGCAAACTTACTAACTGTACCTCTTAAGCTCGCATCCAAATCATTTATGTAAATGACAAAAAGTAGAGGGCCCAGCACCGATCCTTGTGGCACTCCACTGGTCACAGGCCTACAGTCTAAAAAACAACCCTCCACCACCACCTTCTGTCTTCTACCTTTGAGCCAGTTCTGTATCCAAATGGCTAGTACTCCCTGAATTCCATGAGATCTAACCTTGCTAATCAGTCTCCCATGCAGAACCTTGTCGAACGCCTTACTGAAGTCCATATGGATCACATCTACTGCTCTGCCCTCATCAATCTTCTTTGTTACTTCTTCAAATAACTCAATCAAGTTTGTGAGATATGATTTCCCATGCACAAAGCCATGTTGACTATCCCGAATCAGTCCTTGCCTTTCCAAATACATGTACATTCTGCCCCTTAGGATTCCCTCCAACAACTTGCCCACCATTGAGGTCAGGCTCACCGGTCTATAGTTCCCTGGCTTGTCTTTACCCCCCCTTCTTAAACAGTGGCACCAGGTTTGCCAACCTCCAGTCTTCCGGCACCTCATCTGTGACTATCAATGATACAAATATCTCAGCAAGAGTCCCAGCAATCGCTTCTCTAGCTTCCCACAGAGTTCTCGGATACACCTGATCAGGTCCTGGGGATTTATCCACTTTCAACCATTTCAACACATCCAGCACTTCCTCCTCTATAATGTGGACATTTTGCAAGATGTCACCATCTATTTCCCTACAGTCTATATCTTCCATATCCTTTTCCACAGTAATTGCTGATGCAAAATATTCATTTAGTATCTCCCCCATTTTCTGCGGCTCCACACAAAGGTCACCTTGCTGATCTTTGAGGGGCCCTATTCTCTCCCTAGTTACCGTTTTGTCCTTAATGTATTTGTAAAAACCCTTTGGATTCTCCTTAATTCTATTTGCCAAAGCTATCTCATGTCCCCATTTTGCCCTCCTGATTTCCCTCTTAAGTATACTCCTACTTTCTTTATACTTTTCTAAGGATTCACTCGATCTATCCTGTCTATACCTGACATATGCTTCCTTCTTTTTCTTAACCAAACCCTCAATTTCTTTAGTCATCCAGCATTCCCTATACCTACCAGCCTTCCCTTTCACCCTGACAGGAATATACTGTCTCTGGATTATCGTTATCTCATTTCTGAAGGCTTCCCATTTTCCAGCTGTGCCTTTACCTGCGAACATCTGCCAATCAGCTTTCGAAAGTTCTTGCCTAATACCGTCAAAATTGGCCTTTCTCCAATTTAGAACTTCAACTTTTAGATCTGGTCTATCCTTTTCCATCACTATTTTAAAACGAATAGAATTATGGTCGCTGGCAAGAGAAGGTGCAGAGGAGATTTACCCAGATACTGCCAGGACTGGAGGGCATGTCTTGTGAAGAAAGGTTGAGGGAGCTAGGGCTTTTCTCATCGGAGCGAAGAACGATGAGAGGTGATTTGTTAGATGTGTACAAGATGGTGAGAGGGATAGATAGAGGGGATAGCCAGAGACATTTTCCCAGGGCAGAAATGTCTTATTATGAAGAGGCATAATTTTAAGGTGATTGGAGGAAGATTTAGGGGAGATGTTGGAGGTAGGTTCTTTACACAGAGAGTGGTGGGTGTGTGGAATGCACTGCCAGCAGTGGTAGTAGAGTCAGATACATTCAGGATATTTAAGCGACTCTTGGATAGGTGCATGATTGATAGTAAAATGAAGGGTATGTAGGTTGGTTTGATCTTAGAGTAGGATAAAAGGCCGGCACACCATCGAGGGCCGAAGGGCCTGTTCTGTGCCGTACTGTTCTATGTTCTATGAACATTTTAAAATGGTTGTGGAACTGAAACTGAAAATTAAAAAGGAAGGAAAGACTAAAGAAGTGAGTAATCACAGGAGGAGATGAAGAACAACTCCAGGTCACGTTTTCAATCTATACTCATCCCACACTCACACACCCCTACCCTGCACCGTGCTCTGTTGATAGATCATAGACCCCTAATGTTCACCAACTTCCTTTCTTCCCAGATATTGCCAAACCCAAGTCCAAAGTGGCCTATCCCAAGCTCTCTGTTCAATCTGCAATAATCTGCCTCCCTAGCTCCTTACAAACTCCCCCCCCCCCCCCCCCCCCCCGTCCCCCAGCCCCCACCTCCTGTACAAAATATTCCTGCCACCAGGCTTCCTACCATCTCTCCCATCCTTCTACCATTTTATCATAAAATTAAATCACTCAACATTTCACACCAAATCCCGAGTGCCACAAAATTGACACCTCACACTGCACTATTACTATGAGCTGAAAGACTGCTATATAACAGCTTCAGAAATAATCTCAACTTGTGAGTGCAGCTACTAGCTTTATTCTTGGTTACAAATGTTGCAAACACAAGACCTGTTTTATATCCAGGGACTACAGTCTGTAGTGTGTTAGATAAACCACCAGGTGGCAGTCCTGCACCTATATTGTCTCTATTTTCGTAACTATTTCTAATCAATCTGTTTAGGGATGTTACTCCACAACTCTGAAGCAGGTGGAACCTTAACCCAGACCTCCTACCTCAGAGTTAGGGACACTACCAGTGTGCCACAAGTATCCTCAGGAGTGCTGTAAAAGAGCAATTTTTTAAAATCAACCTGCTCAGTTGTGTCATTATAAAATTCTAGAGCAGATGCGTTATGAATCAAGGCCTCCTGGTTCAGAGATTGGGACACTACATGTGCTGCTCCCTTCCTTATGTTGTGCAAACTGTCTTCCTGCAAAAGGGAAGAGATTATTTGCCATGTTCCCCCAAGCGTTTCAACACTTTGCACATCACCATGAAGTCCTGGGGAGTGTTGCTGAACAAAGGGACATTGGAGTGCAGGTTCATAGCTCCTTGAAAATAGAGTCACAGTTAGATAGGATAGTGAAGAAGGTGTTTGGTATGCTTTCCTTTATTGGTGAGAGTACTGAGTATAGGTACCATACAAAAATAAAAATAAAATAAAAATAAAATACAAGTGTTGGGAGGTCACGTTGCAGCTGTACAAGACATTGGTTAGGCCACTGTTGGAATATTGCATGCAATTCTGGTCTCCTTCCTATTGGAAGGATGTTGTGAAACTTGAAAGGGTTCAGAAAAGATTTACAAGGATGTTGCCAGGGTTGGAGGATTTGAGCTACAGGGAGAGGCTGAACAGGCTGGGGCTGTTTTCCCTGGAGTGTTGGAGGCTGAGGCGTGACCTTATAGAGGTTTACAAAATCATGAGGGGCATGGATAGGATAAATAGACAAAGTCTTTTCCCTGGGGTCGGGGAGTCCAGAACTAGAGGGCGCAGGCTTAGAGTGAGAGGGGAAAGGTATAAAAGGGAACTAAGGGACAACATTTTCACACAGAGGGTGATGCGTGTATGGTATGAGTGCCAGAGGAAATAGTGGAGGCTGGTACAATTACAGTATTTAAAAGTTAAAAATCACACAACACCAGGTTATAGTCCAACAGGTTTATTTGGAAGCACTAGCTTTCGGAGCGCTGCTTCTTCATCAGGTGGTTGTGGAGCAGGGCCGTAAGATACAGAATTTATAGCAAAAGGTTACAGTGCCATATAGCTAAAACGATATATTGAACAAACCGAGATCATTATTAAGTCTGACATCTTTTAGAATGGGTTGCAGTTTTCAGTTAATTAATATGTAAATCCCAGAACTTCTTTTAAATCATATTCTCAAGGTGAGTTAAGGTTTTATTTTTATAAAGGTGACATCTCAGCTCAGACAATGCATTAAAGGTGTGAGGTGAGAGTCTGTCTGTATCCCAATCTTGAGTCAGACTGGTTCTATTTCCAAAGTGGAATTTATAAAATATTACATGGACTGACTGCCTGCAGGTTGTGCATTTTTGAGCAAAATAGTATGCATCTGCAAATATAATTCTGCAAATACAAATTCACCCCATAGACTTGAATGTGTGTGCGCATGCAGGAGAGAGAGAGAGTGCATGTGAGTGTGTGTGTGAGTGTGAATGCGCATGAGAGAGTGCGTGTTCTGTGTGTGCAAGCTTGGTAAAGTGTGTGTATGATGGTGTATAGACCTGTGAGAGGATGTGTGTGTGCGGGTGTGATTGTGGGGGCTTTATGTGTGAGAGCGTGGTCTGTGTGAGTATGTAAAAGTGTGCATGTATGTGTGCTTGTGTGTGTATGAGAGTGTGCAATGGGGTCACCTGTAGTGTGACAGGAACCTAAGGTCCCGGTTGAGGCCATCCCCATGGGTACCGAATGTGGCTATCAGCCTCTGCTTCGCCATTGTTGCCTGTGCCGAAGTCCGCCTTGGAGGATGGTCACCTAAAGATCCGAGGCTGAATGTTCCGGACTGCTGAAGTGTTCTGTGACTGGGAGGGAACACTCCTGCCTGGTGATTGTTGTGCAGTGTCCATTCATCCATCATCATAACGTCTGATCGGTCTTGCCAATATACCAAGACTCTGCAAATCCTTGCCTGCACCATGTGAGATAGACAACATTGGCCAAGTCACATGAGTAACTGCACACACACACACACACACACACACACACACACACACACACACACACACGTACGTCTATGGGCCAATTTTGTATTTATATTCGCAGATACATTCTATTTTGCTCAAAAGAATGCCCAATCTGCAGGCAGTCAGTCCATGTAATATTTTATAAATTCCACTTTGGAAATAGAACCAGTCTGACTCAAGATTGGGATACAGACAGACTCTAACCTCACACCTTTAATACATTGTCTGAGCTGAGATATCCCTGTTTTTTATAAAACCTTATGCCATCTTGATGATGTGACTTAAAAGGAGATCTGAAATTTACATATTAATGAACCGAAACCTGCTACCCATTCTAAAAGATGAAAGATTTAACAGTAATCTATGTTTGTTCAATGTTTCACTGAATCATTGTAAACTTTTGCTATAGGTTCTGTGTCTTATGGCCCTGCTCCACAACCACCTGATGAAGGAGCAGTGCTCTGAAAGCTAGTGCTACCAGATAAAACTGCTGGACTATAACCTGGTGTTTAATTTTGTCCACCCCAGTCCAATACTCCACATGATAACATTTAAAAGGCATCTGGATGGGTACATGACTAGAAAGGGTTTAGAGGGATATGGGCCAAGTGCTGGCAAATGGGACTAGATTAGGTTAGGATATCTGGTCGGCATGGATGAGTTGGACTGAAGGGTCTGTTTCCTTGCTGTACATCTCTATGACTTTATGACTCGATTTAGATTTTCTTTATTATGTCTTGTCCAGTGTAATCCTGAAATGCCTTCCACTCTCCATAAGGTTCATCTTCTCGAATACTCCACGGCTATAACCTAATTCATGCCAATTTGTGCACAACAAGCTCCAGCAATAATCAACGCGAAATTAATTTAGTTAAGTCATAATCTATATTTTTAAAATATTGGGCAGAACAGAACTGGGACCTTAATGCAATCATCTGAGAGGGAAGAGAGGGGTCAGGATGACGTCTCATGGTCAGAGTATCTCTGACAGTGCAGTATTCACTCAGCACAGCACTGACATTTCTGAAGTGGGACTGCGACCCGCAGTTTTATCAACTCCAAGGTAGGAATGCTCCCACTGAACCATGATTGACATTTCTATAGTCTTAACATAAATCACATTGTTATCATTAGTGGCAATGAATCAAACTGACTTGGAGAACGGTCGAAACTGTTTTTCAGATGTGACATTAAGCCAAGGTGTCCCCTGTCACCTTATGCAAACATAAAGGATCCCATCGACACGGTTCTGTCTCCTTTAGTCCAAGAACTCCCCACCTACGTTCGGGACACCACCCACGCCCTCCACCAGGATTTTCGCTTCCCCGGTCCCCAATGCTTTATCTTCACGATGGACATCCAGTCCCTGCACACCTCCATCCCCCATCACGAAGGACTCAAAGCCCTCCGCTTCTTCCTTTCCCGCCGCACCAACCAGTACCCTTCCACTGACACCCTCCTTCGACTGACTGAACTGGTCCTCACCCTGAATAACTTCTCTTTCCAATCCTCCCACTTCCTCCAAACTAAAGGAGTTGCCATGGGCACCCGCATGGGCCCCAGCTATGCCTGTCTCTTCGTAGGATATGTGGAACAGTCCATCTTCTGCAACTACACTGGCACCACCCCCCACCTTTTCCTCCGCTACATCGATGACTGTATTGGCGCTGCCTCGTGCTCCCACGAGGGGGTTGAACAGTTCATCCACTTTACTAACACCTTCCACCCCGACCTAAAATTCACCTGGACTGTCTCAGACTCCTCCCTCCCCTTCCTAGACCTTTCCATTTCTATCTCGGGCGACCAACTTAACACAGACATCTACTATAAACAGACTGACTCCCACAGCTACCTGGACTACACCTCCTCCCACCCTGCCCCCTGTAAAAACTCCATCCCATATTCACAATTCCTTCGTCTCCGCCGCATCTGCTCCCAGGAGGACCAGTTCCAACACCGTACAGCCCAGATGGCCTCCTTCTTCAAGGACCGCAGATTCCCCCCAGACATGATCGACGATGCCCTCCACCGCATCTCCTCCACTTCCCGCTCCTCCGCCCTTGAGCCCCGCTCCTCCAACCGCCACCAAGACAGAACCCCACTGGTTCTCACCTACCACCCCACCAACCTCCATATACAACATATCATCCGCCGTCATTTCCGCCACCTCCAAATGGACCCCACCACCAGGGATATATTTCCCTCCCCTCCCCTATCAGCGTTCCGCAAAGACCACTCCCTTCGTGACTCCCTCGTCAGGTCCACACCCCCCACTAACCCAACCTCCATTCCCGGCACCTTCCCCTGCAACCGCAGGAAATGTAAAACTTGCGCCCACACCTCCTCCCTCACTTCCCTCCAAGGCCCCAAGGGATCCTTCCATATCCGCCACAAGTTCACCTGTACCTCCACACACGTCATCTATTGCATCCGCTGCACCCGATGTGGCCTCCTCTATATTGGGGAGACGGGCCGCTTACTTGCGGAACGCTTCAGAGAACACCTCTGGGACGCCTGGACCAACCAACCCGACCACCCCGTGGCTCAACACTTTAACTCTCCCTCCCACTCCACCGAAGACATGCAGGTCCTTGGACTCCTCCATCGGCAGAACATAACAACACGATGGCTGGAGGAGGAGCGCCTCATCTTTCGCCTGGGAACCCTCCAACCACAAGGAATGAACTCAGATTTCTCCAGTTTCCTCATTTCCCCTCCCCCCACCTTGTCTCAGTCGGTTCCCTCAACTCAGCACCGCCCTCCTAACCTGCAATCTTCTTCCTGACCTCTCCTCCCCCACCCCACTCCGGCCTATCACCCTCACCTTGACCTCCTTCCACCTATCACATCTCCATCGCCCCTCCCCCAAGTCCCTCCTCCATACCTTTTATCTTAGCCTACCTGGCACCCTCTCCTCATTCCTGATGAAGGGCTTATGCCCGAAACGTCGAATTTCCTGTTCCTTGAATGCTGCCTGACCTGCTGTGCTTTAACCAGCAACACATTTTCAGCTCTGATACTCCAGCATCTGCAGACCTCATTTTTTACATAAAGGATCCCATAACTATTTCAAAAAAAGACAGAAATTTCTCCCCAGCATTTTGGGTCATCATTTATCTCTCAATCAATGTCACTAAATCTGACTAGTTACACATTTGTTGTTTGTGGGAACTTGTAGCATATAATTTGGTTGCTGCGTTTCATACATTGACTGCATTTCCAAGATATTGAATCCCCCCCGCCGACCCCACCCCCCACCCCACCCCCCACTCCCCCTCCCCCCACCACCACCCCACCCGGGCAGGTTCAGGATGGTCTCACGGTTGAATAGCGAACTAATGGGTGCGAGCTTGGACACAATTAGCACAAAATTACTCAGTCATGGTGCAGACGAGAATATAGAGACTCTCAAATCACAGAAAATCATGGTGGAAAGAGGGCAAAGTGTATTCAGTCTGAGGAGGAACCAGCCAGTCAGTGAGAGAAAAGGACTCAGGAAGCAACCAGTGACACTGTGTACAGAGTCCTTAGTGTATTCAGATAACCAGCAGAGATCTGGACAGTCACATAGAGTGAGGGAGATGATATGAGGAGCCTGGGAAGAAATTAAAGGGAACACAAGCAGCTGAAAAACAAATGGTGATCAGATCAAACTCGTTTGTCGCCATCCTTCACTCACTGAGCAATGTCAGCTTCTTAACAACTGAAATGATTAATGTAATAAATTACAATAAGAAAATACAGAGATCACTTTTCAATCAAATGAGAGCTTTGCCAGAGTAATACTGCAGCAAATCTACATCGGAGAAAGGTTTGTTGATTAACAATAAAATTAAGAGACTTCTTGAAAGTAGTTAACCAACATTCAAACAATTTACTTCATTTTGTAGTAACTTTTACAAAATACAATGAGAGGTCCATTTTCCAGTAAGGAATGAAGTGTATTTAAAATCACACAATATGTAATCTCAGGTAACTGGAAATCTCAGAGCTGTGGAAGTTAACTGGTATTTCCGTTAGCTTTACTTTACATTTGGAAAGATATCAAAGATGCTTTCAGAGAGGAATAGGGAGAAGGACAGGCCAAGGGTGATCTCATGAAGGTTATTTCAGGCTATTTAATCTTTTCAAACTGATTTCAGTATTAATAATTAACATGACCTGCAAAAGGAGCAGGAGCCCCTCAGTAAAATGGGCAGGTCCCTGTGTGAGTGGGGTGAAACATTGTGGTCTATGTCACTTTGGGGTAGGCATAGAGTACTTGATGAGAAGGAGCTCCTACACCATGCTCTCTCACCCACCAATTTCCCTCCATCTCAGTCAGGAATGTGCCAACAACCCTGTAGCCATCTAAAGTTACTAAAGTCACTTGGACCAAGTGGATACTGATTCAGCTCTGACTTTTGCATAACACATGGGACTCACTTTCTCTGAATAAAGTCAGTATCTCCTTGATCTCAGATCACAAAATGATCCCTGACTAGGGACATGTCCACTGAATTTTTCCTTCACATACTGAAAGGGGAACAATACCACCATTTTACCAGCAGAGGGTAGCACTCTGCCAGCTGGGACATCACCTGGGCCACTACCTGAGGCACCACTGGGGTATCACTGGGGCACCACCTGGCAATTTTTCATGCAGGTGTGAAGTAGATGGGGTGCATTCCTGATTGGGGTATCCTGTGGCTGACAGAAGTTCACCTGCTCCCAAAATCTCCTGGTGGCAGCAGCTTCCAATGGAAAACCCACATACCTCACCCCTGCCACCCCACTGACCACCAACCAGTACAGGATCCCTTACACTTTTTTTTAGTGCTCCTCTTGTGCCCTTTCAAAGCCCTGAATACAATACTCCCAGGTTCATCTGTTCCTGTGCTCCCTTTAAAGTGACTCCCTCTCCCACTGACTCTCTTGGCCTGGACTTGCAGGCTGAGCTAAGGCTCTGGGTCCACGCCTAGGCCTGGGTGCCTGAAGGAATGGAAACATAAGTGAAAGGGATGGTGGAGGATCCCAACAATCGATGACCAATGGCAGTGTCGGGAGGAGCCTCGGGTGGAGAACAGGAGGGACGAAGCCCACATATCCCCAGGTCTGTGGCTACAGCTCAGATATAGCAATAGTGATTGTGGCAGCGACGGAGGTCTGTTACTGAGACCCCGAGGCTCATTACAGAGACGCAGAGCCTGTTACAGAGACCCCAGAGCCTGTTACAGAGACCCTGGGCCTGTTACAGAGACCCCGGAGCCTAATACAAAGACCCTGGGGCCTGTTACAGAGACCCCAGAGCCTGTTACTGAGACCGCGAAGCTCATTACAGAGATCCAGAGCCTGTTACAGAGACCCCAGGGACTGTTACAGAGATCCCAGAGCCTGTTAAAGAGACCCCGGGGCCTGTTACAGTGACCCCAGAGAATAATACAGAGACCCTGGGGCCTGTTACAGAGTCCCCAGAGCCTGTTACAGAGACCCAGAGCCTGTTACAGAGACCCAGAGCCTGTTACAGAGATCCAGACCCTGTTACAGAGACCCCAGAGCCCATTACAGAGACCCCAGGGCCTGTTACAGAGACCCCAGAGCCCATTACAGAGACACAGGCCTGTTACAGAGGTCCCAGGGTCTGTTAATGAGACCCCAGAGCCCATTACAGAACCCAGAGCCTGTTACAGAAACCCCGGGGCCTGTTACAGAGATCCAGAGCCTGTTACAGAGACCCCAGAGCCCGTTACAGAGACCCAGAGCCTGTTACAGAGACCCAGAGCCTGTTACAGAGACTCCAGAGCCCATTACAGAGACCCAGAGCCTGTTACAGAGACCCGGGCCTGTTACAGAGACCCCAGAGCCTGTTACAGAGACCCAGAGCCTGTTACAGAGACTCCAGAGCCTGTTACAGAGACCCAGAGCCCATTACAGAGACCCCAGAGCCTGTTACAGAGACTCCAGAGCCCATTACAGAGACCCAGAGCCTGTTACAGAGACCCAGAGCCTGTTGCAGAGACCCCGGGGACTGTTACAGAGATCCCAGAGCCTGTTACAGAGACCCCAGAGCCTGTTACAGAGATCCCAGAGCCTGTTACAGAGACCCAGAGCCTGTTACAGAGACCCCAGAGCCCGTTACAGAGATCCAGAACCTGTTACAGAGACCCAGAGCCTGTTACAGAGACGCTGGGGACTGTTACAGAGACCCCAGGGCATGTTACAGAGACCCCGGAGCCTAATCCAGAGACCCCGGAGCCTAATCCAGAGACCCAGAGCCTGTTACAGAGACACCAGAACCTAATCCAGAGACCTCAGAGCCCATTACAGAGACCCAGAGCCTGTTACAGAGACCCCAGGGTCTGTTACAGAGTCCCCAGAGCCCATTACAGAGACCCAGAGCCTGTTACAGAGACCCCAGGGTCTGTTACAGAGTCCCCAGAGCCCATTACAGAGACCCAGAGCCTGTTACAGAGATCCAGAACCTGTTACAGAGACCCCAGAGCCCATTACAGAGACATGGGCCTGTTACAGAGATCCCAGGGTCTGTTACAGAGATCCAGAACCTGTTACAGAGACCCCATAGCCCATTACAGAGACCACAGGGACTGTTACAGAGACTCCAGAGCCTGTTACAGAGATCCCAGAGCCTGTTACAGAGACCCAAGAGCCTGTTACAGAGACTCCAGAGCCCATTACAGAGACCCCGGGGACTGTTACAGAGATCCCAGAGCCTGTTACAGAGACCCAAGAGCCTGTTACAGAGACCCCAGAGCCCATTACAGAGACATGGGCCTGTTACAGAGATCCCAGGGTCTGTTACAGAGATCCAGAACCTGTTACAGAGACCCCATAGCCCATTACAGAGACCACAGGGACTGTTACAGAGACTCCAGAGCCCGTTACAGAGACCCAGAGCCTGTTACAGAGACCCCAGGGTCTGTTACAGAGTCCCCAGAGCCTGTTACAGAGATCCAGAACCTGTTACAGAGACCCCCGGGCCTGTTACAGAGACCCGGGCCTGTTACAGAGACCCCGGGGCCTGTTACAGAGACCCCGAGGCCTGTTACAGAGACCCCGGGGCCTGTTACAGAGACCTGGGCCTGTTACAGAGACCCCAGAGCCTGTTACAGAGATCCCAGAGCCTGTTACAGAGACCCCAGAGCCCATTACAAAGACCCAGAGTCTGTTACAGAGACCCCAGAGCCTGTTACAGAGACCCCGGGGACTGTTACAGAGACCCGGGCCTGTTACAGAGACCCCAGAGCCTGTTACAGAGACCCCAGAGCCTGTTACAGAGACCCCAGAGCCCATTACAGAGACCCTGGGGCCTGTTACAGAGACCCCGGGGACTGTTACAGAGACCCCAGAGCCTGTTACAGAGACCCCAGAGCCCATTACAGAGACCCTGGGGCCTGTTACAGAGACCCCGGGGACTGTTACAGAGACCCCAGAGCCCGTTACAGAGACCCCGAACCTGTTACAGAGACCCCGAACCTGTCACAGAGACCCAAGACCCCTTACCCAGATTCTGGATGATGTCAAGCAGCGTCTGGAGGAACCGTGGAAGAGGAACAAAAAGAAGAGAGAAAGGTGAACTCTACTGAAGTAAATGTTTATGTTTCAAGTTGGTACCAGGGCATGGCGACACATAGCATATACCACACAAAAAAAAACACTTTTCACCATATTTTTTATATACATGTGACAATAAATCTAAATCTAAAATGGCACCATTTACTTCGTACACATATTGCTTAGCCTTTCTATTAAAATATCTAATTTCACACTTAGCTGTACTGAGCTTTCTCTGCCAGGCATCTCTCTGTTTTATCAGTCTGTCAACACTCTTTCCAAGGTATTACTCATCCTTATTGTTCCCCACATTTCTGAGCCTTGTATCAATGGAAAACTTTGAAATTTTACCCAGTAAATCCAAGTCCAGGTCGTTAATATATATCAAGAAGTGCTCTGATTTTAATATAGCCCCTGGGGATCAGCAGTCTGTAAAACACCTTTTAACCACTGCACTACTGTCTGGTTAGATTACAGATACAAGTTTCTGAACGGTAATTCGAATCCATAACTGTCAAACGTAGATGGAGCAGCTACAAGACTGTAACTGATCAACAACTGAGACCTCAGAGGGCCACGGGATGGGAACTACCACAAACATCTATCAGTAAAACAGACAATTGTAAATGAATGATTTCTGTCTGTTTATATCCTGCAATCAATCTTCTTCCGGTTGAATTGTTGAGATATGTATGTTTCTAACAAGGTCAGCTTTACCCTTGAGAAAATGGTAGTGAGCCCCATTATCTCTATCAGACCACACCTTCGGGTAATGCGGCCAGTTTTAGTTATTGAGACAGAGGTTTTACAGAAAGAACGTATAATCTGAGCATTGAATTAATGTAGAAAGGTTTCACCCTGAAGGAAGCTGACCAGGAGGGATCTTCACAGAAGGAGAAATTATAGGAAAAATCCTTCAAAAAAGTGACTGGCTCAACTAATTAAAAATAAGTTTAGAACTAATTTCTTCAAATTAAATTTACTGAATAGATGGAATAGTTTCCAGACGAATAAGAGAAACAGAATTGTCAACATTGTTTTTCCACAAATTGCATGAACAGTTTAAAAAGAACTGAAAGCAAAACATCAGAAACCAAGCAAAATTAGGATGCAAGTTCCAATATCTACTTCACATTTTGGGTAAGTCTGAGGTATCTCCAGTGCAAAATCCTGATTCACATCCCATCCAGATTGTTAGAGCTGAAATCAAGCAGGGCACACGTTGGAACATTGAACCTGGATATGTTCCATTTCTGTGTTTGCAAGGCAGTAGTCTGGTCAGGTCTGTGTGTGTCATGATAGATGTCAGATAATTACAGGAGACGAAGAAGGACATGATTGCATTTCAATCCAAACAACCCTCTTAATATTACATTAAGAAGGTTTAACATCTTAATTTTTTATGAAAAAGTGTTCTGCTTGCTTTAATCATGCACATTTTGGGTTACCCAATTTACCCTATATGCACACACTATTCTCACATGTTAATGATTTGTTATTCTTGTCAATCTCTACACATGTATTGCATTGGGATCTTAAGGTGTTGTTGTTACAGTATCTGCTGTGGCTCCAGGTCCGGTGTTGTTGTTACAGTATCTGCTGTGGCTCCAGGTCCGGTGTTGTTGTTACAGTATCTGCTGTGGCTCCAGGTCCGGTGTTGTTGTTACGGTATCTGCTGTGGCTCCAGGTCCGGTGTTGTTGTTAAGGTATCTGCTGTGGCTCCATGTCTGGTGTTGTTGTTAAGGTATCTGCTGTGGCTCCAGGTCCGGTGTTGTTGTTAAGGTATCTGCTGTGGCTCCAGGTCCGGTGTTGTTGTTACGGTATCTGCTGTGGCTCCAGGTCCGGTGTTGTTGTTACGGTATCTGCTGTGGCTCCAGGTCCGGTGTTGTTGTTACAGTATCTGCTGTGGCTCCAGGTCCGGTGTTGTTGTTAAGGTATCTGCTGTGGCTCCATGTCTGGTGTTGTTGTTAAGGTATCTGCTGTGGCTCCAGGTCCGGTGTTGTTGTTAAGGTATCTGCTGTGGCTCCAGGTCCGGTGTTGTTGTTAAGGTATCTGCTGTGGCTCCAGGTCCGGTGTTGTTGTTAAGGTATCTGCTGTGGCTCCAGGTCCGGTGTTGTTGTTACAGTATCTGCTGTGGCTCCAGGTCCGGTGTTGTTGTTACAGTATCTGCTGTGGCTCCAGGTCCGGTGTTGTTGTTAAGGTATCTGCTGTGGCTCCAGGTCCGGTGTTGTTGTTAAGGTATCTGCTGTGGCTCCAGGTCTGGTGTTGTTGTTAAGGTATCTGCTGTGGCTCCAGGTCCGGTGTTGTTGTTACAGTATCTGCTGTGGCTCCAGGTCCGGTGTTGTTGTTACAGTATCTGCTGTGGCTCCAGGTCCGGTGTTGTTGTTACAGTATCTGCTGTGGCTCCAGGTCCGGTGTTGTTGTTACAGTATCTGCTGTGGCTCCAGGTCCGGTGTTGTTGTTACAGTATCTGCTGTGGCTCCAGGTCTGGTGTTGTTGTTAAGGTATCTGCTGTGGCTCCAGGTCTGGTGTTGTTGTTAAGGTATCTGCTGTGGCTCCAGGTCTGGTGTTGTTGTTAAGGTATCTGCTGTTGCTCCATGTCTGGTGTTGTTGTTAAGGTATCTGCTGTGGCTCCAGGTCTGGTGTTGTTGTTAAGGTATCTGCTGTGGCTCCAGGTCCGGTGTTGTTGTTAAGGTATCTGCTGTGGCTCCAGGTCTGGTGTTGTTGTTACAGTATCTGCTGTGGCTCCAGGTCCGGTGTTGCATTACTGTGCACCTCTGAGTCTGATGGTTGATCTGTGGACTGTTACTTAGTTTACATTGACAGCTAAGAAACAGCATCTGCAGTTGTGTTTATAAATGTATTAGTTCTAAATTTATTTCATTATTAGTTGAACTGCCACTTTCCATTCTGACGTATTTAAGGGTGTTCAGACCAATGGGTGACTGTCAGGCAGACAGGAAGGATGAGGCAGGAAGTCCTGAAGTCTCTTGAATCTATCTCAGTTTTGTATCCTGGTGTGAGTGATGGCAGCAGGGGCTGGCTCTGATGGACATAGTGACAGGAGGACAACTGGGAAATCAGTAGTGAAAGAGGGTTTAATTGTTTGGAGAAAAGGCACAAGTCATAAATCTAGGATGTTGTGTTTTGTTCACAATGCCAAATTCAAGAATACCCCAACCAGCAGCTACAGAGGTCTCTGTGGGAGAGGGGGAGGGGTGAAGGACAGCAGTTGTGGTCCATATCAGCACAAACAAACCTGGCACAAAGAGGGGTGAGCTCATGCAGGCAAAGTTTAGAGAGTTGGGAAAATACTAGCAGGACATTCAATATAATACTCCCAGTGGCAGTGCCACCGAAGTAGCAATCCAGAGGTCGTGTTTAATGTTATGGATATGGATTCAAATCTCATACTGATAAATGGTGGAATTTAAATTCAATTAATACATAAAGTCATAGAATCATACAGCACAGAAACAGACCCTTCGGTCCAACCATTCCTTGCCAACCATAACCCCAAACTAAACTGTCTGCACTTAGTGATAGAGTCATAGAGATGTCCAGCATGGAAACAGACTCTTCGGTTCAACTCGTCCATGCCAACCAGATATTCTAACCTAATCTAATCCCATTTGCCAGCACATAGAACATAGAACATAGAACAATACAGCACAGAACAGGCCCTTCGGCCCACGATGTTGTGCCGAACATCTATACTAGATTAAGCACCCATCCATGTACCTATCCAATTGCCGCTTAAAGGTCGCCAATGATTCTGACTCTACCACTCCCACGGGCAGCGCATTCCATGCCCCCACCACTCTCTGGGTAAAGAACCCACCCCTGACATCTCCCCTATACCTTCCACCCTTCACCTTAAATTTATGTCTCCTTGTAACACTCTGTTGTACCCGGGGAAAAAGTTTCTGACTGTCTACTCTATCTATTCCTCTGATCATCTTATAAACCTCTATCAAGTCACCCCTCATCCTTCGCCGTTCCAACGAGAAAAGGCCTCGTACAACCTATTCTCCATTCCAGGCAACATCCTGGTAAATCTTCTCTGCACCCTCTCCAAAGCTTCCACATCTTTCCTAAAGTGAGGCGACCAGAACTGCACACAGTACTCCAAATGTGGCCTAACCAAAGTCCTGTACAGCTGCAACATCACTTCACGACTCTTGAATTCAATCCCTCTGCTAATGAACGCTAATACACCATAGGCCTTCTTACAAGCTCTATCCACCTGAGTGGCAACTTTCAAAGAGCTATGGACATAGACCCCAAGATCCCTCTGTTCCTCCACCTGACTAAGAACCCTACCGTTAACCCTGTATTCCGCATTCTTATTTGTTCTTCCAAAATGGACAACCTCACACTTGGCAGGGTTGAACTCCATCTGCCACTCCTCAGCCCAGCTCTGCATCATATCTAAGTCCCTTTGCAGCCGACAACAGCCCTCCTCACTGTCCACAACTCCACCAATCTTCGTATCATCTGCAAATTTACTGACCCACCCTTCGACTCCCTCATCCAAGTCATTAATAAAAATTACAAACAGCAGAGGACCCAGAACTGATCCCTGCGGAACTCCACTTGTAACTGGATCTGTTTCTCCACATCTCTGTTGCTATTGGGGGGCCTATAGTAAACACCCAACAAGGTGACTGCACCTTTCCTATTTCTGACTTCAGCCCATACTACCTCCAAAGGCAGATCCCCCTCAAACTTCCTTTCTGCAGCCATTATACCATTTCTAATTAGCAATGCCACCCCCCTCCTTTTTTACCACCCTCCCTAATCTTACTGAAACATCTGTAACCAGGAACCTCCAACAACCATTCCTGTCCCTCATCTATCCACGTTTCCGTGATGGCCACAACATCGTAGTCCCAGGTACCGATCCACGCCTTAAGTTCACCCACCTTATTTCTGAACATTTAGCACATATTCCTCTAAATTCTTCCTATTCATATACCCATCCAGATGCCTTTTAAATGCTGACAGGTTTATTTGGAAGTACTTGATGAACGATCAGCGTTTCGAAAGCGTGCACTTCCAAGTAAACCTGTTGGACTATAACCTGGTGTCATGTGCTTTTCAGCTTACTAATATCCTTCCTTTAACAGAGAGGCCAGAACTGCACGCAGTACCCCAGAAAAGGCCTCACCAAAGTGTTCAGGAAAAATAATGAATGAAATAAAGAGTTTGAGAGGTAAAACATTATATGTGTATATAATCATGGATTGTCATCAACTGGAGTTTCTCGGCATCAGACTTTAGGATGGATGTGAAGGCATTGGAGAGAGTCCAGAAAGATTCAGGAGAATGGTTCCAGGGATAAGGAGCTTCAGCCAAATAGATAGATTGGAGAAGGTGGGATCTTTGGCTTTGGAAACGATTAAGAGGGGAGTTGATAGAGATTTTCAAAGCCATGAGGGGTCTATAAAGAGATAGTAGGGAGAAACTGCTCCTTTCAAGAGCCAATGGTTTAAGATGATTGACAAATGAAGCAAAAGTGACATGAGGGAACTTTTTTAAATACCCTGTGGGTTAGGAATATGCCACATGAGAATGTGATTCAACTGAGGCATTGAGAATAATCATCTGAAACAAAACCATTTGCAAATGGGATTGAAGAGTCAGTATGGCTATGAAGGGCCTAACGGCTTCATCCTGTACTGTGATTATCACTGATCTGATGATTCTACAGGAACCTGAGGGACACTGTGGATGCTGCTGCTCAAAGCCTCAGTGGTTCTGTGAAAACATTCTTGGGTTCTGGGCCTGGGAATCTATGCGCCCTGAACCTTTTTATTCTTTATTCTTTCATTAGATCTCACTGGCTGGGCCATCATTCATTGGGCTGTCATTGCCCTGGAACTAAGTGGTTTACTGAGGCATTTCAGAGGGTGATTAAGAGTCAACCACACTGGAATCACATGTATGAAAGACCAGGTAAGAATGGCAGATTTCTTTCCCGAAAAGACTTTGCAACAATTAATGATTTCATGGCCATCATTACTGAAATTCCCTTTTAACTCTGGATCTCATGAATTAAATTCAAATTCCAGCAGTTGAAATGGTTGCATTTGAACCTAAGTCCCAGAGAATCAGCTGGCCTGTTGAATTAGGCCAGTGACGTTACCATTCCACTACATTTTGTTTAGGAAGTCTAACAGGTTCAGTGTCAGATGTACCTATATGAAGAATGGTAAACAGGAATTATCTGGCTATTCAGTGTCCAACAGACTGACTTCATGCCTTAAAAATGCTACAACAATATCTGGAACACCACAAGCTATCCTTCAGTACGAGGAGATATACATTAACCAGTTTACAACAAGAAGAAAGGGCCCATTGTGCATTAACAATGATGCTTTTATAGGAATGGCACATTACTATGATATATTATTGCAGATTCTTCTTTCTTTGCTGACTGAACTGTTTGTAACATGTAAACAGGACAGCACGTTGTCAAACCTAGTGAGTCAGCATATCCCCAAAATGTCAAGTAAAACCAGAGTACAAAATGAAAATAACGCCAACGCTAAAGACCTGAATCAAAAGCAGAAAATGTTGGAAACAGTCAGTAGGTCTGGCAGCATCTATGGTGTGAAACAGAGTTAAAGCTTTAGGTCAATTACCTTTCTCGATCTGGAGAGTGTTAGAAAGTTACTAGGTTTAAGCAAGTACAGGGGGCAAGAGAAGTGGGAAGGGGACAGAAGGGGTCTGATGGCTTCTCCCTATCTTGTTCACAAGTTGTTCCATTATCTGAGGATAACTAGTCCATAGAACAATCAGCTTCTCACGGCCAATCAAAGCTCCATCTGTCCACATGCCCCAGCCTCCAGCTTATTTATAAACTACACTTCAGCTCTGAGCTCACGAGAAGCTTTGTGAACAATGGCATATTGAGCATCAGGTTCCTTGTTTTCAGACAATGCAGCAAGCCTCCAGCCAACCTTTCTTTGTGAAACAATCCTTTTCTCATTTCACTCCACATTTAAAATTACAGAAAAATAAAAAAGACACAATCTTTACAACGTTGAGACTCTTGGAATGGTTTACAAGAATCGAGAGGTCGGAGTGATACATTGAATTAAAATGGCAAGTGATCAGCAGTATTGCTATGACATTTGCAGGTTGAACAGACATGCTCTGCAGAGTTGTTGCAAATTTTCATTCGGTCTCAGTACAGTGGAGACTAAACGGTGAACACTGCAGACAGAAAACAACCTTAAAAGCAAGCCTCTGCCTCATTTCAAAAGTGTGGTTGTGGCTGGATGGTGGGAACGGAGAATATAAAAGAGCAGGTATTGCATGGTAAGGAATGTGGTGGGGATACGTGTGAGCAATTAGCCAGTTGGTTAGAGTATTACTAAAAGGAAATTAAGACTTTGAATAGAGAAAAGGAGAAGACAATGTAGTGGTATCATATTGGAAATAATGGATGTTGATTGGTTTGATCAGGATGCTGTTGGAGTGAAAGCATAAGGACCGGGGAGTTTCTTTCAGGGAGGTGGAGGAGTGAAAGCAGAATGCGGGAACTGAGACATGCATGGTCGAACTCCCATCACACACAGAACTCAATTCCTGGTTAAATATAAGGAAATCATATAGGAAATGCTGGCAGGAGAGAATGGACTTAGGCGAGCTAGAAGGGGGCATGAAAAGGCTTTAGCGGGTAGGATTAAGGAAACCCCTAAGACATGTTATACCTATGTGACCAACAAGACGATGGGCAGAGTGAGGTAGGGCTCTTCAGGGATAGTGGAGGGAACATGTGTCTGGAGTTGGAGGAGGGAGGGAGATCTTTAATAAATACTTTGCTTCAGTATTCACCACTGAGAGGGACCTTGTTGTTTGTGAGGACAGCGGGAAGCAGACTGATATACTCAAACAGATTGATGTTTAGAAGGAGGATGTGCTGGAAGTTTTGAAAATCATGAGGTTAGATAAATCCCCGGGCCAGGCAGGATACACCCTGGGTTTCTACAGGAGGAAAGGAAAGATATTGCTGCGCCTTTGGCGATGATCTTTGAGTCCTCACTGTCCACTGGAGTAGTACCAGATGATTGGAGGGTGGAAAATATTAGTCCCTTGTTCCAGTAAGGGAATAGGAATAATCCTGGGAATTATAGATTGGTCAGTCTCACATCTGTGGTGGGCAAAGTATAGGAGAGGATTCTAAGAGACGGGATTTATGATTACTTGGAAAAACATAATTTGATTAAAAATAGTCAGCATGGCTTTGCGAGGGACAGGTCATGCCTCACAAACCTTATTGAATTATTTGAGGGTGTGACATAACATATTGATGAAGGTAGAGCAGTGGATGTGGTGTACATAGATTTTAGCAAGGTGTCTGATAAATTTCCCCATAGTAGGCTCATTCAGAAAGTTATAAGATGTAGGATATAGGGATGTCTGGCAGTCTGGATACGGAATTGGCTGGCCCGTAGAAGACAGAGGGTGGTGGTAGTTAAACTATTCATCCTGGAGCTCAGTGAGCAGTGGTGTTCCACAGGGATCGGTTCTGACCTGTGCTGTTGTGATTTTTATAAATGACTTGGACAAGGAAGTGGAAGGGTAAGTTAGTAAGCTTGCCGATGATGCAAAGGTTGGTGGAGTGGTAGACAGTGTGGAGGGCTGTTGTAGGTTGCAACAGGACATTAAAAGGATACAGAACTGGGCTGAGAGGTGGAAGATGGAGTTCAGCCTGGAAAAGTGTGAAGAGATTCACTTTGGAAGGTCGAATTTGAATGCAGACAACACGGTTAAAGGATTCTTGGCATTGTGGAGAAACAGAGGGATCTTCGGGTCTATGTCCACAGCTCACTCAAAGTTGCCACCCAAGTTGATAGACTTGTCAAGAAGGCATCTGGTATGTTGGCTTTCATTAGCAGGAAGATTGAGTTTAAGAGATGCGAGGTCATGCTGAAGTTCTATAAAGCCCGGGTTAGACCACACTTGGAATAATGTGTTCAGTTCTGGTCGCCTCACAGAGAGTCATAGAGGCATAGAGATGTACAGCAAGGAAACTGACCCTTTAGTCCAACTTGTCATGTTGACCAGATATCCTAACCTAATCTAGTCTTATGTGCCAGCCCTTGACCCATATCTCTTTAAACCCTTCCTTGTCATATACCCATCCAGATGCATTTTAAATGTTGTAATTGTACCAGCCTCCACCATTTCCTCTTGCAGCTCAGTCCATACACGCACCACCCTCTGTGTGAAAAGGTGCCCCTTAGGTCCCTTTTATATCTTTGCCATCTCACCCTAAACCTATGTCCTCTAGTTCTGGACTCCCCCAGCCCAGGGAAAATATCTTGTCTATTTATCCTATCCATGCCCCTCATGATTTTATAAACCTCTGTAAGGTCACCCCTCAGCCTCCAATGCTCCAGGGAAAACAGCCCCAGCCTATTCAGCCTCTCCCTGTAGCTCAGATCCTCCAACCCTGGCAACATCCTTGTAAATCTTTTCTGAACCCTTTCAGGTTTCACAACATCTTTCCAATAGGAAGGAGACCAGAATTGCACACAATATTCCAACAGTGGCCTAACCAATGTCCTGTACAGCTGCAAGAGCTTCATGTTAGGACAGCTGTGGAAGCTTTAGAGAGGGTGCAGAGGAGATTTACCAGGATGCTGCCCGGACTGGAGGGCATGTCTTATGAAGAAAGTTTGATGGAGCTAGGGCTTTCCTCACTGGAACGAAGAAGGATGAGAGGTGACTTGATAGAGGTGTACAAGATGATGACAGGCATAGATAGAGTGGATAGCCAGATACTTTTTCCCAGGGCGAAAATGGCTATCACGAGAGGGCATAATTTAATGGTGATTGGAGGAAGATTTTGCGGAGATGTCAGAGATAGATTCTTTATAAGAGAATGGTGGGTCCATGGAATGCACTGCTAGCAGGGGTAGTAGAGTCAGATACATTAGGGACATTTATACAATCCTTGGATAGGCACATGGAAGGTAGTACAATGAAGGGTATATAGCTTAGTCTGATCTTACAGGGGGATAAAAGGCCAGCACAACATCGAGGGTCTTAGGGCCTGTACTGTTCTATGTTCTACGTATCATCAGAACAGATGTAATGGAGATGGAAAAACATCAAGTAGCGTATGACTTTATGGTAACTGGTACAGAAGGGTGAAGTCATACATTGGATCCTACAGCATGTTCCTACAGCTCAAGGAAGGGAAGAGTCAGGGTAGTCCATGGGAAAATAAGTGGGGGCAAAAATTGGAAGCAAACTGAGTTACATTTTCCAGTTCAAGGTGAGAGCAGGTAATGATTCCTGTTACGGGGTTGGAGGAGGGGGTCTGTGCACAGGAACAAAGAAGAGTCCACAAATCCAACAAAAAGACAAGGTTAGCGATGGTCCATGTGGGTTCCCAGCTTTTATTTGAAGGAAGTGCGAGCAGTTGAAAGACCAGTTGTTTAATATGGAGGAGGCTGCTACAGGATATGGATTCCTTGGAACTCCACTCAAGGATGAAGTGGAGAGACCCCAGACCTTCCTGATGGTGGCACAGGTGTAGAAGGATCGAAGTTGATAACAAAAAGTGTTAAATCAATTTATTGTCACTTGTGTTTACGAAAATACAGTGAAAAGTGTATAAGTTGCACCATTTTATAATTATATAAAAATAAATAATTGAGACAAAGTTCATTTTGTGTACTCTCCACAACTCCTGCTTTTCTAAAATGAAGATCCCCAAAGCCTCCATCACTGCTGCAAGGACCTCAGCCTGGACCCACACGCTGCCACTGATGAAGCTAAAGCTGCATCACCTCCAGGAGAGTAGAACAAAGAACATAGATCATAAAAATGTACAGCACAGGAACAGGCCCACGATGTTGTGTTGAACATGATACTAAATGAAACTAATTCCCTCTGCCTGCCCTTTGTCCATATCCCTCTAATCCTTGCATATTCATGTGCTTATCTAAAAGTTCCTTGAATACCCTTACCATACCTACCTCCACCACTACCCCTGGCAGCACGTTCCAAACTCCTATCACTCTCTGTGTAAAACACTTGCCCCTCACATCTGCTTTGAACTTTCCCCCTCTCACTTTAAATGCATGCCCCCTAGTTTTAGATATTTCAACTCTGGAAAAAAGATTCTGACCATCAACCCCATCCATATATCTCATAATTTTATAGACTTTTATCAAGTTTCCACTCAAGCTCTACCGCTCCAAAGAAAGCAACCTGAGTTTTTCTAGCCTCTCCTTATAGCTGATATCCTCTAATCCAGGAAGCTTCCTGGTAAACTTCTTCTGTACCGTCTCTTAAGCCTCCACATCCTTCCTGTAATGTGGTGACCAGAACTGAACACAATACTCTAAGTGCAGCCTAACCAAAGTCTTATAAAACTGCAACATCCTGACTCTTGTACTCAATTTCCCGACCTACAAAGGCAAGCATGCCATATGCCTTGTCTACCACCCTAAATACTTGTGTGGCCACTTTCAGGGAGCTATGGACTTGAACTCCAGAATCCCTCTGTACATCAATGCTGTTCAGAGTCCTGCCATTAACTGCATACTTTTCCTTAACATTTGATCTCCAAAAGTGAAGCACCTCACATATACCCAGAATACATCCCATCTGCCATTTCTGCACCATTATCTGCAACTGACCTCTATCCCACTGTATCCTTTGACAATCTTCAACAGTATCCACAACTCCACTGATCTTTTTATCATCTGCAAACTTACTAACCCACCTATCTACATTTTCATTCAAGTCATTTGTATGCAGAGGAACCTCGATTAACCGGCATTTGATTGTCTGAATATCGGATTTTCTGGTAAGATCACAAGGTCCTGAAGCTTGGCTAAACTGTGTTATCTGGTATTCGATTATCCGGAATTCAATTAACCAAACGAAATACTTCTGACCGTGTCCTTCAGATAATTGAGGTTCCCTTGTATATCACAAATAGCAGATGACCCAGTACGAGTCCCCGTGGACCATCACTAGTCACGGACCTCCTGCCTGAAAAACACCCTTCTACAACTTCCTCTGTCTTCTATGGGCAAGTCAATTCTGAATCCATGTAGCCAAGTCACCATGGATCTTCTGGATGAGCCTACCATGAGGGACCTTGTTGAAAGCCTTACTAAAATCCATTGAGCCAACATCCATTGCTCTACCCTCATCAACCACTTTTGTCACCTTCTCAAAAAATCATTAGTAAGACACGACTTGCCCTGCACAAAGCCATGCTGACTGTCCCTAATTAGGCCACACTTTTTCAAATGAATATAAATCCATCCCTAAGAATTCTTTCCGAAAGCTTCCCAACCACTGATGTGAGACTTGCCGGTCTATAGTTTCCTGAATTATCTCCATTTCCCACCTTGAACAGAGGAGTAACATTAGCTACTCATCAATCCTCCAGGACCCCTCCAGAAGCTAATGAAGATGCAAAGAACTTGGTTAAGGCCCCAGCAATCTCTTCTCTGGACTTTCTCAGTTTTCTGGGGTAGATACCATCAGGCCCTGGGGATTTAACTACTTTAATGGTCTTCAAGAGACCCAACACCAATTCTTACTTGATCTCAAAATGCTCTAGCAAATTAGCATGCTCCACACAAATCTCACTATACTCCTTCTCCTGGGTGAATACTAATACAAAATACTCACTTAAGATCCCACCCAAAATCCTCTGCCTCTAAGCAAGGTTCCGTCCTTTATCCTGGAGTGTATCAATCTTCTCTCTAATTATCCTGTTGTTTTTGATGTGTGTATAAAATGCCTTGGGATTTTCTTTAACCCTACTTGCCAAGTTTATTTCATGGCCCTTTCTTGCTCTCCTAATGCCCTGTTTCAGTTCTTTCCTGCTTCCTTTATATCCTCAGGGGCTCTGTCCAATTTTAACTTCTTAAACCTTGCATATACTTCTTTTTTCCTTTTGACTAAGTTCATCTGCTTCATTATCCAAGGGTCCCTAACCTTGCCATCCTTGTCCTTCCTGTTTACTGGAACAAGCCGGTCCTAAACTCTCATCAGCAGGTTTTTTTTAACAACTCCCACACATCAAAAGTGGATTTGTCTGACAATAGCTCCTCCCAATTAACACTCCCAGCTCCTGCCTATTACTGATGTAATTTGCCCTCCCCCAATTTAGTACTTGCCTCTGGGCGGCACGGCGGCACAGTGGTTAGCACTGCTGCCTCACAGCGCCAGGGACCTGGGTTCAATTCCCGCCTCAGGCGACTGACTGTGTGGAGTTTGCACGTTCTCCCCGTGTCTGCGCGGGTTTCCTCCGGGTGCTCCGGTTTCCTCCCACAGTCCAAAGATGTGCGGGTCAGGTGAATTGGCCATGCTAAATTGCCCGTAGTGTTAGGTAAGGGGTATATGTAGGGGTATGGGTGGGTTGCGCTTCGGCGGGTCGGTGTGGACTTGTTGGGCCGAAGGGCCTGTTTCCACACTGTAAGTAATCTAACAAGGTCCTGACCTCCCCTTATTCATATCTATTTTAAAACTTAAGGAGTTGTGATCACTGTTTCCAAACCACCCTTCTACTGACGGATCAGTCACCTGACCAGGCTCATTAGCTAGTACAAGATCTAATATGGCCCCTCCTCTAGTTGGACTATCCACATGTTTCAAGAATCCCTTTTGGATGTACTCACATTGTCTCAGTGGATGAGTTTTCCAGTGTATCCTGTCTGAGGACAGATGTAACATTCTTTCTGATTAGTGATGCAATTGCTTCTTCTTGTCTATCCCATCTAAAACAATGGATGTTGAGTAGTCAGTCCTGTCTGTCCCTCAACCATGTCTCTGTAATGGCCACATCATAGTCTCATGGAACGATCCAGGCTCTAAGCTCATCTGCCTTAACTATAATACTCCTTGCATTGAAATAAATCCACTTCAGACTATTAGTACTATTGTGTTCATTTACCTGTCTCTGCCTGTCCTTCTTTCTGATTTACTGGGCCTAACATCTACTTACCCCTTGATTCCTCTACTTGCTGACCTGTTGCTCTGGTTCCCAGCCCCTGCTGCTCTAGTTTCTACCCTCCTGAGTAGCACTAGTGAAAGTCCCTGCGAGGATATTGGTTTCCCTCCAGTTTAGGTGCAACCCGTCAAAGTTGTACAGGTCACTCCTGCCCCAGAAGAGGTCCCAATGATCCAAGAGCTTGAAATCCTGCCTCCTGTGTCAGCTTCTTAGAATGGAAAGGACCCACCAAGTTGCCAACTCTGACACCATCTATCAAGTTGCCGTCACTACAGCCAGGAAACTGTCCCAACACCTGAGGACCAAGGTACCATCCAAATTCCCAAGGAACTGGAATCACCACTGTGCCTTCACTGATGCCAAAACCATTGTTCAAGCCATGGCTGCCATGGCCATGAGGAAACTCCACAGCAGCTCCCTACAATCACTCTCCTTAATCTTAGCTGCAGAAAAGAAGCAAATTGAATTTGATACAAAAGATAAGTCAAGAAACAAAACAAAATCCGGCCAGCCACGCGAGTGGGAGTGGTCAGGCCCATGAGCCAGAAATCTTCCAACTCTGCTGCCACCATCTTGTTCTCAGTGCAGTGGATGCTGGGAAATTTGAGATATTATCCTCAAGTGTTATTGTATATATGCACACACACAAACAAATTTTAATTAATATATAATGGGGAGCATGCAGGAAAATGTCTATATAACACTTCTCCTTGCGATACTTGGACGTATGGGGGAGAATCACACGTCATTAGTATCCAAAAATATATTTCAGTCTTGTAGGTACCCAACAACTGAGGATCTACAACTTCTGGAGACAATATGTACAAACATTTCCCGCAGTATGAATGAAGAAATTCCTCCTCATCTCAGTTTAACCACCTAACTCTGAAACTCTCCCTTTGTTTTACATTGCTGAAAATGTGTTGCTGGAAAAGCGCAGCAGGTCAGGCAGCATCCAAGGAACAGGATTCCTGATGAAGGGCTTATGCCCGAAACGTCGAATTTCCTGTTCCTTGGATGCTGCCTGACCTGCTGCGCTTTTCCAGCAACACATTTTCAGCTGTGATCTCCAGCATCTGCAGACCTCACTTTCTCCTCTTTGTTTTACATTCACCAGTAAGGGGAAACATCCTATCTATAACCATCCTGTTACACCCTGGTGGGTGGAAATATTTTAAAACAATTCTCAGTAACTCAATCTCCATTTTTATTCTTGTCTTTCAGCCTGCATTCTGTCTGGGAATGGTACCTAGATATAAACCATGCAGTCATTCCTCTATTGCTAAAAGGATTCCCTGTTGTGATGGGTGATGCACAGGATTGTCAGAGTGAAACCAGAATGAGGTTTGGTCCATCAAAGTTGAGTGGGCTCTCGGAGGGGCATACAATTTTCCTCTGATTAATTTTACAAACCCTTACCCACACAATGTTTTGCATTAATAACAGGAAACCTACTCCACATCTGACAGAGGCTTAACTGTGAACAGAACAGGAAAGGTATAGTTCAACCAAAGTTTATTCCAGTCCCACTATCCTTAATGTAATTATGCAGCAAGCAAATGTGTTACTCGTTATAACTCCTCTCTCACCGCTTACTGTCTGTGTCCACGTCTTTGTTTCTCAGAATTGTTTTAAAATATTTCCACCCACCAGGTGCAACAGGATGGTTATAGATAGGATGTGTCCCCTTACTGGTGAATGTAAAACAAAGGGAGAGTTTCAGAGTTAGGTGGTTAAACTGAGATGAGGAGGAATTTCTTCATTCATACTGCGGGAAACGTTTGTACATGTTGTCCCCAGAAGTTGTAGATTCTCAGTTGTTGGGTACTTATAACACTGAAATATATTTTTGGATACTAATGACATTAAGGAATATGCAGATAATACAGAAATGTGACAGAATTAAATAATCAGCAAATTTAATTGAATGGCTGGGCATACTAAATGGCATGAATTCTTGACTCATGTTCTTCTGTTCATTCTTCCTGTACGCTTTTGCTTTATCCTTCTTTCTACTATGTTCAATTTTGTTGAATGCTGCTGCCTACATTATCTCTCAGTAACTCAATCTCCATTTTTATTCTTGGCTTTCAGCCTGCATGCTGTCTGGCAACGGTATCTATATATAAACCTCGCAGTCATTCCTCTATTGCTAAAATGAGGTATATCATCAATGGCCAGGAAATTATAGTGAGAAGAAATATTTACTCCTAGTTTCAAAATGGGTTTGTTTATGTGGGTATCACTGGTAGGGGTTAAAATTATTGCTCATCCTTAATGAAGAGGTGGTAAGCAACTTTCTTGAGCTACTGCAATCCAAATTGACCCAGCAACAGAGAATATACCTCCAAGTCAGAATGGTGTACAACTTAATTGTAACTTGCAGGTGGTGCCCCTCGAGGTTGCAGGTTTGCAAGATGCTGTTGAAAGAACATTGGTGAGTGGCAGCCCTGCATTTTCCATACTGTAGACGCTGCTGCCACTGTGTGCTGATGGTGACGACAGTAAGACCATCAGACATAGCAGCACAAGTAGGGTATTTAGCCACGCAATGAGATCAATTCCACTTTCTCACTATTACCTCATAACTCTTTATTCCATTACTAATAAAAATTCTGTTAATCATTTTGTCCCTCCCATATCATGGTACAGTAGCTTTTGTCATTGCTACCATATTCAACTATTACAGTAAAAAGCCACATGGACAGCACAAATTACATGATCATACAATGATCCTCCGGGTGCTCCGGTTTCCTCCCACAGACCAAAGATGTGCGGGTCAGGTGAATTGGCCATGCTAAATTGCCCATAGTGTTAGGTAAGGGGTAAATGTATGGGTATGGGTGGATTGCACTTCGGCGGGGTCGGTGTGGACTTGTTGGGCCGAAGGGCCTGTTTCCACACTGTAAGTAATCTAATACAAAAGGGTGGCATAAAGTGCATACATGCAAAACACACCAATACAGTATAACAAAAGAAAGAATAATAACTAATAGACATCGTTCTAGCGGCAATTTGAAGTCACGCTAAGTTTTTCAGATGAAAAAAAGAGTCCGATTAAAGTGTTAAGGAGCCTGAAAGATTGAATGTTCCAGTATCTTCTGCCAGATGGCAGGAGGGAGAAGGGTTCGAGTGAGGGGTGTGTGGGGTCTTCCACAATACTCAGCCTTTCGGATGCAGTTTGTGGTATAAATGTCTGTAATGGAGAGGAGAGATCCTGATGATCCTCTCAGCTCTCCTCACTATCCATTGTAGGGTCTTAGGATCCAAGATAGTGCAATTCCCAAACCAGGTAATGATGCAGCTGCTTAGGGTACTCTCAATTAACCCTCTGTAGAAAGTGAAAGTCTACACAGAAATTGAGATGCTGCTGGGTTTTCTTGGCTTATGGAGCTGGTGTTGAAGGACCAGGTAAGATTCTCATGGATGGTGTACTACTTTACCATTCAGTAAGATCAGTGTTGATGAGATTGTGGTGACATGTCCCCATCATCCTTGACTCTGTGGTATTTGAAAACTTAACTCCAACACTCTTTGGGAACAGAATTCCAAATACCAACAATCTTCAGAGAAGCAATTTCTCCTCATTTCGGTCATAACTGGGAGATAACACTTTTTTTTAAGAAACTGTGCTCCCTTATGTTAAATATCCCCCAAGAGGGGAAATATTATCTGCACAGTTACAGGGGAAAGACAATAAACAGTGTAAGTCCTCGTCTGGAGTTGTACAAAGTTTTCATTTTAAAAATGAAAATAAAATTCAGGTAAAATTCTAAAATAATGAAATTCAAAATGAGGAATTAAAAAATCAAACTCTTACAAAAGCATGAAACACTTGAAATGGAATCACATTCCATTCACAGAGCAATTGTTTACTCCCATCTGGGCAAGGAATTGTTACATTAAAAGTCATTATTACATAACATCATAAATCATTTATGAGACAAAGTTTATTTAAGGAAATGAATACAATTGCTAATAAGCTATAACCTCAGGCCATAGCCACACATTGTATGGTAGAATAAATACCAAGGCTCTTGGAATGAAAAGAAAAGCACAGGAGTGTTAGGCTTATCGTCAGGACTATAAACGCCCCATTGATAATTTCTAACAGATTAAAGAGACAAGACTGTGTAGACTGCTGCTCAAAGGCAAGCCTATTTCAATTTGCGTCAAGAGCTTTTTATGGAGTACATTATATTACAAGTAGCTTTATGTGAGTTTATGTTGTTCCAGTTTATTCAATGCTGGATGCCATACATTTTATGATTTTATTTGATATTTGGATGGAATGGCCAGAACAATAGAGAAGTGGTGCTACAAAATGGCCTTGGTGCCCTGGAACAGAAATGCCAAATTTGTCCAGCAACTTCCTTAAGTTCAATATGGGTACCAAGGGACTTGATAGCGATACTCGGATTTACATGTGAGAGGGACTTACAAACACGTTCCAGTAGTCTGGTATTACCCAAGCCAAGATGGCATTGGACATAATTCAGGTACCTTAGCACCCATGAAAGTTGGATGTATTGGCTTTGTATCATGTCTGGAATAGGATACAATTTCAACATTTCTGTAGTTAACATTAATCACTATTTGACACAAAAGTTTTATTTTATCTTAATGTCTTACCTTGTTGTTTTAATCACTTCCCTTAAAAAGATGCAACAGCGGAAAGGATCAACTAGTTAAAAACAAAATGGAAAAGGCAAATGCAGAAATAAGGCTACAAAATGGATGTCAGGTTAGTAGCAAACAGTTTTTTTTTTGAGTCTTTGAAATTCCCTTCCTCAAAAATAGGTGCAAAATATACTTAAGGCAGAGGTAGATAGATTCTTGATTACCAAGGGGATGGAAGCTTATCAGGGGTATACTGGTGTATAGAGTTGAAGTTTGTAAACAGCTGCATTGTAAGAAAGCAAAAATAAATCGAAAGTCATTAGATCTTAATTTAAATTGGTTATCAAACTGGTAAGTAATGATTAAATGAGAATGGAATACATCAACAACATTGCAATGCACTTTAAAAAAAAGGCAAATAACATCTGCTATCAATCATCCAATTTTTGCCTTTCCTCCACTCTGGGAGCTTAACTTCTGTTAATGATGGGGATTCCTGATTTTTCAAAGTTAACATTTTGATAGACTGATCAGGGAAAGACTTTTTCCTAATTAGAGCCAGGTGCAAGGGGGCGCTTGCTAGAAATGTCTTCACTTATTGACCGTTAGAATATTTGCCACAGGGAGCAGTTCAGGCAAGGATTGGTATACCCATTCATGGTAATATTGTATAAATCTCCGAATCAGTGGAATATACAGGTCTTTAGAGAGAGAGCAGGGCAAGACAATGAGTTTTAGAATCTCAAACTTTTATGGCTCCAATCTAGATGGAGTCAGAAACTCAAATGAGCAAGTCTGAACATTGCACAGAGAAAGACAGAAGTGGACTTGATGGGTACCACCATTGGGGATATTTTTAAATAAAACAAATACGAGATCAAAACAATAATCTCAATAATGCATCCAAAAGTAACCTTAGGACCAAGTAACAGGATTAGTTGCAGGACTACAGTAAATGAAAATCTTGCTTCACAATGCAATAGAAAATCAACAGAACTAAGAGGAGAAAATAGTCATTTTATGCAAATGCAATCATTGTAGAATGAGAAGTGAAACAAAAACTACTTTATAAAAATTTTATAAAAGGTACGCTTTAAGAAACTGCCATAAAGTAAACCTGCTCTGATATTTCAATGGTATATTCCAGACATTGTCAAACATTTTAGGTTGCAAACACTAGTTAGGTAAAAACAATTGACCTTTCTAGGACACTTTATACTGTAAGGAAATGTGAAACATTATTTGTGTACTAACAGTAGGTCTGAGGAATGTTTAAATAAAACAAAAAAAACCTGCAGATGCTGAAGATCTGAAATAAAATCAGAAATTGCTGGAAAAACACAATCTCAGGCAACATTATGGAGAGAAAACAGAGTTAGCATTTGAAAGCCAGTGACCCTAATCAGAAAACTAATAGTAGCTAAGACAGGGTCAGGAGTGTGGCTGGGTAAAGAATGTGGGAAAGGGTATTAGTGCCCTAAAATTATTGCATTCTACATGAAATCCTGAAGGCTGCAAGGTCCATAAGTGGAAAATGAAATGATGTAGAACAGCAATGATTTGGGCTGCTTTCAGCATGGTCAGCTCATTTTCAGCTATCCATTATCAGCTTTTCCCCTTCCCTGGCATAATACTAAACATTTCTTTATCTACCTAACCTTAATTCCCTTCTTCGCTGGGCTTTATCTATCCACTCACTCTTGCCTTCCTTCACCTCCATCAGCATAGATGCTATCCTTTCCTAGCCATTATCAGTTCCAAAGAACAGTCATTGGATTCTAAACAAGTTGCTACCAGATCTGCTGAGTTTCTCCAGCTATTTCTGTTTTTGTTTCTGATAAATATTTCCTGTCAAGAGCTTGGTAACATCATCACATGACATTAACTAAATGTTCCATCGCTATTTTATAAACAAGCTAATAACCATGTAAATATATTGGAATTTTCTAAACCCTGGTTCCAAATTAAGTACTAAGAAAATTTGCACTGATTCATGAGAAAGATCACAATATTCAATCATTAAACTAATTCAGAGAGAAATCCATTAAAGTCGGAAGAGAAAACAACCCTTATAAAGTAATACCTAACATTTTTGGATTAAAATACTTAACATAATTCCACTTGCACTACACAGTTCTGATGAGAGGCCACAGCTATGTAAGATTAATTATTTTACTCTCTCCATTAATGCAGTCATACCTGATTAACATAGAAAATGCTGGAAATATTTAATGATTCCTACAAATCTACAAAGTCTTGTTTCAGAAAATAATAATGCACAAGTAATAATTGTTAACCAAGTATGTTGTCCAACTTCTGTGGCAACATGCATTTTTCCACAAGTAGTAATCTGGAGTTGTAGACATGATGGCAGAGGCTTCGATTTTCTATCACATGGCCTATCACTTACACTGGCCACTGATGTGTGCTAGAAGGATGAAGATTGACAGTTTGTTCGCATTACGAATATAACTTGTTTGGTAATCAAGTCCTGGGCTGCAACTTAAACCCAGTGCCTCAGTTCACATTCTGACTACCGCAAAACAGACAATTTCAAAAATTCCTTACTGTGCTTATCAGTGTTTCAGTTCCGTCTCAATCTGTATTAAGAGTCTCAGCCTGGTCAATTTTTCTTAGACTCAGAATCCCTGCAGGGCAGAAAGTAGCCATTTGGCCTAACCCTCAGAAGAGCAACCCACCCAGACTCAGCTCCCCACCATATCCCTGTAACCTCACACTTACCACAGCTAATCCATCTAGCATACACATTCCTGGACACTACAGGGCAATTTAACATGGTCAATCCACCTCACATGCACATCTTTGGACTGGATGAAACCAGTGTACCGAGCAGAAATCCATACAGCCAAAAAGGAAACATGCAAGCTCCAGAGAGTCCACGGTTGGAATTGAACCTGGGGTCCTGGTTCTGTCAGGCAGCAGTGCTAACCATTAAGCCCTTTGCCATCCAAATGACTACAACAACATAAAACAGCTCAAATTATCCAAGTCATATCAAACAGAAACAAGGTGATACCAATTACTTAGTTCTTGTCTTCCAAATATAATGGTCAAATTTTGGGAGAAGATTTATAGTTCGGGTGCTCATTGTTGTGGTTCTGTTCGCCGAGCTGGGAATTTGTGTTGCAAACGTTTTGTCCCCAGTCTAGGTGACATCCTCAGTGCTTGGGAGCTTCCTGTGAAGTGCTTCTGTGATGTTTCCTCCGTTTCGGCATTCATGCAGGAACCGGAGTTGTTCGTATGTGGCGCTTAGGCGGCTGGCACAGGATTCCCATTTCCTGTGGAGGAAACATCACAGAAGCGCTTCATAGGAGGCTCCCAAGCACTGAGGGTGTCACCTAGACAGGGAATGAAACGTTTGCAACACAAATTCCCAGCTTGGCGAACAGAACCACAACAATGGTCAAATTTAGCATATTACATATGACATTAGAGTTTAGAATGCATTGGTGAATGAATAGCAATACAGAATGCCAACTTTTTTTTATATAAAATATGCAGGTCAATATTAATCCTATCTCAGGCTTACACCCAAAGGATAGTCTAATTTGTAACTGGTGTTTGGTTTATGATTATTCACTTTGATACATTAATGTCCAAAATCCTGTGGGAAACAGAGGTTGAAGCACACCCAGGGTTACCAATTCCCTACTTTGATAAGTTTTCCTCTAGCCCTTCATAATCCCAGCCATAAGTAACCACATGCTATTTATCTTCAGCACTCCTACACTTCAATGATGTCATAGGGAATTTATGCTAGAAAACTGGAAAAGGTACAAGAAAAGATTTATAATGATTGTACCGAGATTGGACAGTTTGAGTTACAAGGCTAGGACAGGACTGTTTTCTCTCTAGCATGGGGGGCTGAGGGGTGACCTTATAGAGGTGTATTAAGTCATGAAGTGTATAGGTAAGGTGAATAAACCAAGGTCTTTTCCCTAAGATAGGGGAGCCCAAAACTAGAGGGCATAGGTTTAAGGTGAGAGGGGAAAGACTTAAAAGGGACCCAAGGGGCAACACTTTCGGAGGGTGGTGCAGATAGAGGAAGTGGTGGAGGCAGGTACAATTACAACATTAAATGCATCTGGATGGTAGATGGACAGGAAAGGTTTAGAGGAATATGTGCCAATCACAGACAAATGGGGCTAGTTCAATTTAGGAAACCTGGTTGACATAGTCGAGTTGAGCTGAAGGACCTATTTCCATGCTGTATGATTCTAAAACTGACCAAAGGCTAAAGATAACCTTTCCTAAACTGGGCAGTACAAAACTGAAATCTCTTGTTCTATGAGACAGAAGAGGAGATTTGATGAATTATTCATCAAATGTGCCAAATGCTTCTTTCTCTAGACACTTCCCACATGACAGAACTGCACCAAGTGAAAGATCCAAAAGGACAATTTAATTTCACATGCCCCAAAGTAGTTTGATTGAATTTGTATTTCGTTAGAGGCAGGAGCAGACAGTTACTTACACTGGAAAGAAGAATACATTAAGGGCTTACCAGCTTCCCACCTGTTAGATTATTTGGATGCTTGTTGCTCAGCAAAACAGTTCCACTGGTCAAGATAGTACACTGCAGTCCAGTAGCCATCTGCATGTACTACAAACACTGAAATCAGAAAACACTGGGAAGCTATTTACACAAAAGCAATCCTGTCATAATAGCAAAAAAAACTAACAAACACTGCCTCCTTTGAGCAAGTGAGATTTTATCAGTAAATTTCAGTACAATGATCGTCTAACTCATTGTAAAAGCAACAGCATTGTAAAAGCTGGTACAGTGCAAGCAGGAAGATGTCAGACAACATTCTTAAAGCTCTGAACAACTTTCTACAGCAACTGAATAACAATTATACAAACACACAAGGTTGAGTTGGAACTTCTGTCTACAAAAAAAATTAAACAGTTCTACAGTTTAGGCAAAAGTGGTATCGAAATTTGAGTGCTTTTCTTCGAAAAAAACTGAAATCACTGATAATTGAATTGCTTTGTTGCTGCCAGCAGAAAATAGACAAATATACCATGGCTACAGGAGAGAATCAGATGAGTAAAGACAAAAGGCTGATATTACAGTGAAGACATTTAAACAGAGTACAGAACTTGCCCAAGTATTGTCAGAAATATCCTGAAATTAATACATAACACTGCAATATTGACCATATGCTTGCTGCATTTTTCAGAATTTCATGTTGAATTTAGAAACCACAACTCTGCTCAAAAAATAACAGTTTCAAAATAGTACCTAAATCACAGAAGAAAATTGTATTAAGTCAAGTGTCAATTCGTACAAAATGAAGAGAAACCTTATTTAATGCTGTGATAAAAGATACTGGAAGCAAATGTGACTTATGTTAACAATTGTACAGTGGCAATTCCATTCTTGCCTTTTTAAAAGGTTGCAACTTGCAATCAAACAATGAAATGCCTGTATATTTGGAATCACTGTGAGGTGAAGTTCACACTGCAGTTTCATCACCTAAAGACTTGGTGAACTGTAAAAACCAGCACCACTGATTCAACAGTAGTTCCATAATAATTCTCAACATCAAAAGACCAACTAATACAAAAAAATAATTTCTTCTATTCATTTTGAATATGTTCTAATTCAACTATGTCATAGTTCATTTTTATTTGCTCGATTGCCTTTCTGAGAAACTGCTGCATCTTTTTTCTTATCAGGCTTGATTTCATTCTTCTTTTTCTCTGCTGCTTTTCCGGGGTATGTCTGTCCTTCAACAGTAACATCTGCACAGCGCTCCTGATTTATCAGGAAGTCTTTAATCTCCCAAGCATAGCTTCCATCACGTAGCATAAATATGGCACGATCAGAACCAACAACAAACCTAGGAAAGAAAAATTTTAAAAAAGGTGAATATTCCTCAAAACTAATAGAAGTGGGCAATATCCATATAACCTAAACAAAATTAAAGATCAACTAGGGAACAGAGATGACAGGAGATTGCTTGGATCCTTTGATCCTCTGCTGAAAAGGTTACTAGTTTTTGCTGTACTTTCACGGCCACAGTTGACCTTTCACTGTAACTAAGAAGTGCTTTTCTTTCCCCCATTCTTTCATGGGATGTGGGCATTGCTGGCCGGCATGTGTTATCCACCCCTATTTGCCCACAATCTAAAATGCCAAACATCAAACACAAAGATGATTTTGTCCCCTAAAGGATATTAATGAACCAGATGGATTTTTACAATAGAACATAGAACATAGAGCAATACAGCACAGAACAGGCCCTTCGGCCCACAATGTTGTGCCGAACATCTATCCTAGATTAAGCATCCATCCATGTACCTATCCAATTGCCGCTTAAAGGTCGCCAATGATTCTGACTCTACCACTCCCACGGGCAGCGTATTCCATGCCCCCACCACACTCTGGGTAAAGAACCCACCCCTGACATCTCCCCTATACCTTCCACCCTTCACCTTAAATTTATGTCCCCTTGTAATACTCTGTTGTACCCAGGGAAAAAGTTTCTGACTGTCTATTCTATCTATTCCTCTGATCATCTTATAAACCTCTATCAAGTCACCCCTCATCCTTCGCCGTTCCAACAAGAAAAGGCCGAGAACTCTCAACCTGTCCTCGTACGACCTATTCGCCATTCCAGGCAACATCCTGGTAAATCTTCTCTGCACCCTCTCCAAAGCTTCCACATCTTTCCTAAAGTGAGGCGACCAGAACTGCACACAGTACTCCAAATGTGACCTAACCAAACTCCTGTACAGCTGCAACATCACTTCACGACTCTTGAATTCAATCCCTCTGCTAATGAACGCTAATACACCATAGGCCTTCTTACAAGCTCTATCCACCTGAGTGGCAACTTTCAAAGATCTATGTACATAGACCCCAAGATCCCTCTGTTCCTCCACCTGACTAAGAACTCTACCGTTAACCCTGTATTCCGCATTCTTATTTGTTCTTCCAAAATGGACAACCTCACACTTGGCAGGGTTGAACTCCATCTGCCACTCCTCAGCCCAGCTCTGCATCATATCTAAGTCCCTTTGCAGCCGACAACAGCCCTCCTCACTGTCCACAACTCCACCAATCTTCGTATCATCTGCAAATTTACTGACCCACCCTTCGACTCCCTCATCCAAGTCATTAATAAAAATTACAAACAGCAGAGGACCCAGAACTGATCCCTGCGGAACTCCACTTGTAACTGGGCTCCAGGCTGAATATTTACCATCTACCACCACTCTCTGACTTCGACCAGTTAGCCAGTTTTCAATCCAATTGGCCAAGTTTCCCTCTATCCCATGCCTCCTGACTTTCCGCATAAGCCTACCATGGGGAACCTTATCAAATGATCCATGAATATCAAGGTCACCATCAATACCAGATGTTGTTAACTAAATTTAAATTCCACAGCTACTGCCACTGGGTATGAAGTTTTGCCCCAGAGTACAGGGGCCTCTGGATTATTAGTCTAGTGATATTACTATCATGCTAACATTTCATGGGAAAACATGTGGATAAAAAATGCTAATAGAACGCTGACTTCTCTCAAAGGTGAAATTCATTGATCAGACCCCACCTAGAATACTGTATCCTGCTTTGAGCACCACATTTTAGGAAGATGGCCTGAGAAAGATTGGAATACCAATTCATCAGCATGAAAGGTTAAGTCTGCAGGACAGATTGCATAAACTTGACTAGTACTCCCAAGTTCTGATCAAGTTATTGAAAATCATAGAACGATTTGATAGTATGATTGCAGAGAAACTATTTTCTCTGGTGAAAATCCAAAACAAAGGAATACAAACGTTGCAGGGAATGCAGTCAGATCCTGTTCCTCACCGAACGAGTTAGGGAACTGGAACTGGAGTTGGATGAACTGAGGATTATTCGAGAGGATGAGAGGGTGATTGATAAAAGCTACAGGGACATAGTTACGCAGGAGAATAGAGGTAGCTGGGTAACAGTTAGAGGTGGGAAGGGGAAGAAGCAGGCAGTGCAGGGTTCCCCTGTGGTCGTTTCCCTAAGCAATAAGTATACAGCTTTGGAAACTGTTGGGGGGGACAGCCTTGCAGGTGTAAGCTGCAGTGATGGGGTCTGTGGCGTGAGGTTGGCTCTGAGACTTAGAAGGGAAAGGGGGAGAGGAGGAGAGCGCTAGTTATAGGAGACTCTCTAGTTAGAGGGACGGACAGGCGGTTCTGTGGACATGGACGAGACTCTCGGATGGTTTGTTGCCTCCCGGGTGCCAGGGTCCGAGATGTCTCGGACCGTGTCTTCAGAATCCTTAAGGGGGGGGGGGGGTGTGTGCAGCCAGAGGTCGTGGTACACATTGGCACCAACGACATAGGTAGGAAGAGGGGTGGGGAGGTCATTCAAGAGCTCAGGGAGTTAGGCTGGAAGCTAAAAGCTAGGACAGAGTCGTCATCTCTGGGTTGTTGCCGGTGCCACGTGACAGTGAGGCAAGGAATAGGGAGAGAGTGCAGTTGAACACGTGGCTGCAAGGATGGTGTTAGGAGGGAGGGCTTCAGGTATTTGGACAATTGGACTGCATTCTGGGGAAGGTGGGACCTGTACAAACAGGACGGGTTGCACCTGAACCAGAAGGGCACCAATATCCTGGGGGGTAGGTTTGCTAGCACTCTTCGGGGGGGTTTAAACTAATTTGGCAGGGGGATGGGATCCGGACTTGTAGTCCAGCAAGTAAGCTAGCTGTTTGTCAGGATGTCCAAGAATGTAGGGAGGCTGTGGAGAAGGTAGCACTGACAGGGAATACTTGCGGACACAGAGATGGGCTCAAGTGTGTATACTTCAACGCAAGGAGTATCAGAAATAAGATGGGTGAACTTAAGGCGTGGATCGGTACCTGGGACTACGATGTTGTAGCCATCACGGAAACATGGATAGATGAGGGACAGGAATGGTTGTTGGAGGTTCCTGGTTACAGATGTTTCAGTAAGATTAGGGAGGGTGGTAAAAAAGGAGGGGGGGATGGCATTGCTAATTAGAAATGGTATAACGGCTGCAGAAAGGAAGTTTGAGGGGGATCTGCCTTTGGAGGTAGTATGGGCTGAAGTCAGAAATAGGAAAGGTGCAGTCACCTTGTTGGGTGTTTACTATAGGCCCCCCAATAGCAGCAGAGATGTGGAGAAACAGATTGGGAAACAGATTTTGGAAAGGTGCAGAAGCCACAGGGTCGTAGTCATGGACGACTTCAACTTCCCAAATATTGATTGGAAGCTCTTTAGATCAAGTAGATTGGACGGGGCGGTGTTTGTGCAGTGTGTCCAGGAAGCTTTTCTAACTCAGTATGTAGATTGTCCAACCAGAGGGGAGGCCATATTGGATTTGGTACTCAGTAATGAACCGGGACAAGTGATGGGGTTGTTAGTGGGTGAACATTTTGGTGATGGTGACCACAATTCTGTGACTTTCACCTTGGTTATGGAGAGAGATAGGTGCGCACAACATGGTAGATTTTACAATTGGGGGAAGGGAAATTACGATGCTGTGAGACAGGATTTGAGGAGCATAAGTTGGGAGCATAGGATGTCAGGGAAGGATGTGGTGGAAATGTGGAACATTTTCAAGGAGCAGATACGACGTGTCCTTGATATGTATGTGCCTATCAGGCAGGAAAGAAATGGTCGTGTGAGGGAGCCTTGGTTGACGAGGGAGGTTGAATGTCTAGTAAAGAGGAAGAAGGAGGCTTACATAAGGTTGAGGAAACAGGGTTCAGACAGAGCAGTGGAGGGATACAGGATAGCCAGAAGGGACCTGAAGAAAGGGATTAGGAGAACCAAGAGAGGGCATGAAAAATCCTTGGCGGATAGGATCAAGGATAACCCCAAGGCATTTTATGCGTATGTGAGAAACATGAGAATGACGAGAACGAGGGTAGGTCCGATCAAGGACAGTAGTGGGAGATTGTGTATTGAGTCGGAAGAGATAGGAGAGGTCTTGAATGAGTACTTTTCTTCAGTATTTACGAACGAGAAGGACCGTATTGTTGAAGAGGAGAGTGTGAAACGGACTGGTAAGCTAGAAGAGATACTTGTTAGGAAGGAAGATGTGTTGGACATTTTGAACAACTTGAGGATAGACAAGTCCCCCGGGCCTGACGGGATATATCCTAGGATTATGTGGGAAGCAAGAGAGGAAATTGCAGTACCGTTGGCAATGATCTTTTCGTCTTCACTGTCAACGGGGGTGGTACCAGGGGACTGGAGAGTAGCGAATGTTGTGCCCCTGTTCAAAAAAGGGAATAGGGATAACCCCGGGAATTACAGGCCAGTTAGTCTTACTTCTGTGGTAGGCAAAGTAATGGAAAGGGTACTGAGGGATAGGATTTATGAGTATCTGGAAAGACACTGCTTGATTAGGGACAGCCAGCACGGATTTGTGAAGGGTAGGTCTTGCCTTACAAGTCTTATTGAATTCTTTGAGGAGGTGACCAAGCATGTGGATGAGGGTAGAGCAGTGGATGTAGTGTACATGGATTTTAGTAAGGCATTTGATAAGGTTCCCCATGGTAGGCTTATGCGGAAAGTCAGGAGGCATGGGATAGAGGGAAATTTGGCCAATTGGATAGAAAACTGGCTAACCGGTCGAAGTCAGAGAGTGGTGGTAGATGGTAAATATTCAGCCTGGAGCCCAGTTACAAGTGGAGTTCCGCAGGGATCAGTTCTGGGTCCTCTGCTGTTTGTAATTTTTATTAATGACTTGGAAGAGGGAGTCGAAGGGTGGGTCAGTAAATTTGCAGATGATACGAAGATTGGTGGAGTTGTGGACAGTGAGGAGGGCTGTTGGTCGGCTGCAAAGGGACTTAGATATGATGCAGAGCTGGGCTGAGGAGTGGCAGATGGAGTTCAACCCTGCTAAGTGTGAGGTTGTCCATTTTGGAAGAACAAATAAGAATGCGGAATACAGGGTTAACGGTAGGGTTCTTAGTCAGGTTGAGGAATGAGGGATCTTGGGGTCTATGTACATAGATCTTTGAAAGTTGCCACTCAGGTGGATAGAGCTTGTAAGAAGGCCTATGGTGTATTAGCGTTCATTAGCAGAGGGATTGAATTCAAGAGTCGTGAAGTGATGTTGCAGCTGTACAGGACTTTGGTTAGGCCACATTTGGAGTACTGTGTGCAGTTCTGGTCGCCTCACTTTAGGAAAGATGTGGAAGCTTTGGAGAGGGTGCAGAGAAGATTTACCAGGATGTTGCCTGGAATGGAGAATAGGTCGTACGAGGACAGGTTGAGGGTTCTCGGCCTTTTCTCGTTGGAACGGCGAAGGATGAGGGGTGACTTGATAGAGGTTTATAAGATGATCAGAGGAATAGATAGACAGTCAGAAACTTTTTCCCCGGGTACAACAGAGTGTTAGAAGGGGACATAAATTTAAGGTGAAGGGTGGAAGGTATAGGGGAGATATCAGGGGTGGGTTCTTTACCCAGAGAGTGGTGGGGGCATGGAATGTGCTGCCCATGGGAGTGGTAGAGTCAGAATCATTGGCGACCTTTAAGCGGCAATTGGATAGGTACATGGATGGGTGCTTAATCTAGGATAGATGTTTGGCACAATATCGTGGGCCGAAGGGCCTGTTCTGTGCTGTATTGTTCTATGTTCGAAACTTAAAATTAGAGTTTCCATATAAAAGGCCAAAGAAATCAGCAACACTTGCTTCAAACATCTGTGGAACCTAAAACCAAGAGGGAAAGAACTTCATTTGGGGAGGGCATTACAGAACATGAGACAAAGGCAGTTCAACAAAATTGGGGACCAGTTCAGTCATGATCTGGCTGAATGGGTTACACAGATTTCAAGTACTAAATGGGCATTTATTTAATGGTCCAAAGAAAGTTCTTAGGCTAATGTTGCTGGTTTGTCTTCTCTATGTGCCACTTCTCTTCAATGCATTAAAGTGTACTGTTCTCCTTCATAGGAATTTTATCAGATTTGAAAATGGGCCAACGGGGATACTGAAGGCAGGTGGTGAAACATTTGGCAATCAGTTTAAGGGAACAATTTTATAAAGGGATGGAAAGTATAAAGGTGTAAAAAGGGAGTTGTCCTTTATTCATTCACAGGATGTGGTCATCACTGGCTAAGAGGGCATTTACTGTTGACCCACAATTGTCCTCCAGAAGGTGGTGGTGAGCTACCTTTCTGAACTACTGCAGTGCATACCCACAGTGCTGCCAGAGAAGTATTCCATGATTTTTACCTAATAGTAGTGAGGGAATGGAGATATAGTTTCAAGTCAGAATAGCAAGTGGCTTGGAGGGAAACTTGCAGTTGGTGGTTTTCCTATGTATTGACTCCTTTGTCCTTCTGGTGGAAAATTATAGGTTTGGAAAGTGCTGTCTAAGGAGTCTTGATGAGTTGTTGTAGTACATCGTTTAGATGATACAATTTGCTGTCTCTGTGTATTTATGATGATGGGAGTGCATGTCAATGGTGATAGATGGGTAACAATCAAGCAGGATGCTTTGTCCTACAGAATTTATAGCTGATTAATTTGTTGTGGGATTGCTTGCCCTATTACATGTCACTACAATCTTTGGCATGTAAAGTAGTTCTGTGCTGTAGCTTAATTACACTGACACCTCATTTCAAGGCAAACCTGCCTGCACTCTTCATTAAGTGAGAGTTAACTGCCTGATTTGGTGGTAATAATACAATAAAGGAATGCTGGGCCATGAGATTACAGATTTTCATTAAACACAATTCTGCTGCAGCTGATGGCACACAGCAACCTCAAGGATGCCCAGTCTTGAGTTATGAACATATGAATTGGAGCAGGAAGAGGCTATTCACTGCCTTGAGCCTGTCCCATCATTCAATACAATCATGGCTGATCTGTTGGATTTGAATTCCACACTCCCATCAATGTGCAAAAATTTTTGATTTTCATACCTAATAGGAATCTATTCCCACTTTAAGAATATTCTTAATGACCATGCCCCACCCCTGCCTGTGGAAGACAGCACCAGAGTCACAACCCGCAAACAAAAATCCTAAAATACCTGGCTCTACTTTTAATACACTACTTCTGGACTTACCCATAAGAGAAAATATTATTTCCACATCCACCTTGTCATCAGTTTGAGGCTAGAGTTAGACAATAACCAGGAGGACTCCTTGACCATGTTTGACTCAATGGCATGAGACTTCATGAACTTAGAACATGAATCGGTATTTGAAGCCTCGATGTTGGGGCCATTACGGAGACTTGGATATCTCAGGAGCAGGAATGGTTGTTGGATGTTCTGGGGTTTTAGATGTTTCAAAAGGAATAGGGAGGGAGGTAAAAGACGTGGGGAGTGGCATTGCTAATCAGAGGTAGTATCACAGCTTCAGAAAGGGAGGTCGCCAAGAAAGGTTTGTGTACTGAGTCAGTGTGTGTAGAAGTCAGGAACAGGAAAGGAGCTGTCACTTCATTGGGAGTTTTCTACAGACCCCCTCCATTAGCAACAGAGGCATGGAGGAGCAGATTGGGAGGGAGATTTTGGAAAGGTGCAGAAGTAACAGGGTTGTCATCATGGGGGAACTTTAACTTCCCTAATACTGATTATAACCTTGTTCATGCAAATAATTTGGATGTAGCAGACTTTGTCAGGTGTCTCCAGGATGGATTCATGACTGAATATGTACATAGGCCGACTAGAGGGAAGGCCATATTGGATTTGGTGCTTGGCTACGAACCAGATCAGGTGTCAGATCTCTCGGTGGGAGAGTATTTCAGTGACAGTGATCACAACTCAATGACCTTTACTATAGTCATGGAGAGGGACAGGAGCAGACTAAATGGTAAAGCATTTAATTGGGGGAGAGGGAGTTACAATGTTATTAGGCAGGAACAGTGGAGCATAAATTGGGAGTAGGTATTCTTAGGGAAATGCACAACAGAATTGTGGAGGCTATTTAGGGAGCACTTGCTGTGAATGCTAGATAGGTTTGTCCCCCTGAGGAAAGGAAGGGATGGTAGGGTGAAGAAATCTTGGATGACAATAGATGTGGAACATCAAGACGAAGAAGGAAGCTTAAAGTTGAGGAAGCAAAGATCAGACAGGGCTCTACAGGATTACGAGGTAGCCAGGAAGGAACTAAAGAATGAACTTAGAGCTGGAAGGGGGCACAAGAAAGCCTTGACAATTGGATCAAGAAAAACCCCCAAGGCGTTCTCACACCGACATGAGGAACAAGAGGATGGCCAGAGGGAGGGTAGGGCCGATCAGTGATAATGGAGGGAACTTGTGCATGGAGTCGAAGGAGATAGGGGAGGTCCTTAATGAATACTTTGTTTCAGTATTCACTAGTAAGAGGGACCTTGTCATTTGTGAGGACAGCATGAAACAGGTTGATATGCTCAAACAGGTTGATGTTATGGAGGAAATTTTAAAAAACATGAGGATAGATAGGTTTCCTGGGCCAGATGGGATATACCCTAGATTTCTACAGGAGGCAAGGGAAGAGACTGTTGTGCCATTAGCAATGATCTTTGCACCCTCACTGTCCACTAGAGTAGTACCAGATGATTGCAGGGTGGCAAATGTTATTCCCTCGTTCAAGAAAGAGAAGAGGGACAACCCTGGGAATTATAGACCTGTCAATCTTATGTCAGTGATCGGCAAATTATTGGAGAGGATTCAGAGAGATGGGATTTATGATTATTTGGAAAAGCATAGCTTGATTAGAGATAGTCAGCATCACTTTGTGAGATTCATGCCTCAGAAGCCTTGTTGAATTCTTTGAGGATATGACAAAACACATTGACAAAGGTAGAGCAGTGAATGTGGTGTACATGGATTTTAGCAAAGTATTTGATAAGGTTCCCTATAGTACACTCATTCAGAAAGTGAGACGGCATGAGATACAGGGAACTTTGGCTGTCTGGATACAGAATTGTCTGGTCCATACAAGACAGACGGTGGTGGAAGATGGAAACTACTGGTGCTCGGTGACCAGTGGCGTTCTGCAGGGATCTGTTCTGGGACTTGTGCTCTGTGAATTTTATAAATGATTTGGGATGAGGAAGAAGAAGGGTGGGTTAGCAAGTTTGCCAATGACATGAAGGTTGGAGGAGTAGCAGATAGTGTAGGTTGCAATGGAACATTGACAGGATGCCGAATTGGGCCGAGAAGTGGCAGATGGAGTTCAACCTGGAAAAGTGTGAAGTGATTCTTTTTGGAAGGTCACATCGACCTGGACCCAATATACTGACAGCTGGAACTGACAGCTGGAACTGACAGCTGGAACTGACAGCTGGAACTGACAGCTGGAACTGACAGCTGGAACTGACAGCTGGAACTGACAGCTGGAACTGACAGCTGGAACTGACAGCTGGAACTGACAGCTGGAACTGACAGCTGGAACTGACAGCTGGAACTGACAGCTGGAACTGACAGCTGGAACTGACAGCTGGAACTGACAGCTGGAACTGACAGCTGGAACTGACAGCTGGAACTGACAGCTGGAACTGACAGCTGGAACTGACAGCTGGAACTGACAGCTGGAACTGACAGCTGGAACTGACAGCTGGAACTGACAGCTGGAACTGACAGCTGGAACTGACAGCTGGAACTGACAGCTGGAACTGACAGCTGGAACTGACAGCTGGAACTGACAGCTGGAACTGACAGCTGGAACTGACAGCTGGAACTGACAGCTGGAACTGACAGCTGGAACTGACAGCTGGAACTGACAACCGGAAGCAGCAGATTCAAACCACTACAAATGCCAGAGGAAAGATCACAGAAGCACTTTACAGGAGGCTCCCAAGCACTGAGGATGTCACCTAGACAGGGGACGAAACGTCTGCAACACAAATTCCCAGCTCGGCGAACAGAACCACAACAATGAGCACCCAAGCTACAAATCTTCTCACAAACTTTGGCCTAACTAATGTCCTGTACAACCACAGCATGGCCTCCCAACTCCTATACTCAATGCACTAATAAAGGCAGGCAGACCAAACACCTTCTTCACTATCCTACCTACCTGAGACTCCACTTTCAAGGAACTATGAACCTGCACTGTAAGGTCTCTATATTTAGCAACATTCTCAAGACCATTAAATGCAGCGCATCACATTTACCTAAATTAAACTCCATCTGCCACTCCTCAGCCCACTGGCCCATCTGATCAAGATTCCACTGTATTGTAATGTAATCTTCTTCACTGTCCACTACACCTCCAATTTTGGTGTCTTCTGCAAAATTACTAACATACTTACGTTCACATAATCTTCTCAGAGTTCCACAGTACACCTGATCCGGCCCAAGGATTTATCTATCATTATATGTTTTAAAACGTCCATATTACCTCCTCTGTATTATGGACATTTTTCAAGATGTCACTACTTATTTCCTCACATTCTCTATCTTCCATATCCACAGTAAATACTGAAGCAAATTTCTGGTTTTGTATCTCCGCCAGCTCCTGGGGTTGCATAGATAGTTGGCCTTGCTGATCTTTAAGTGGCTCTATTTTCTCCCTTGTTACTCATTTGTCCTTAATGTTCAGTGCCTAACTGCAGTTCCTACACATCACTACAGATCTATTTCTAACCACAGAAAATGAATTACATGGCACCTTGCAAGAATCCATTGCAGCATCATGCATGGCTTGATACAAAAAGAAGGGCAAAACTGATTGGCTCAAATGTGAATCTAAGATTACCAAATACCTCATTCAAGGAACGTAAATTAACCAATAGCAGACAGTAACAGCATAGTCAATCCAATAAAACCTCAGTTCACTAACATGGATTCTAATGTTTTAAAATCAGCATGAGTTACATAACAATTCCTTTTTAATAATTCTTCCGTATTATTGTGCATCTAAGCTTGGTGGCGCTGTTGCATTAACTTTTAGATCAATGACCACAGAGTATAGCGTAGCCAGCTTCAGACTCTCCCAACAGCCCATCAGCTTCTCGTGATGTCCAGATGCAAAAGTGGAGAGTGGACTATAACAAGAATCAGAAACCAGGAGTGTAGTCCATAAACTAGGTGCTATCATTGCAGTGAAAAACAGTAAGCATGTGAGGGAGGGGCAGGGGAAGTATGGGTCAGGGGACGGGAGATGCCAACATCATGGAGTAGTTATAATGGGGGACTTTAACTACCTGAGCATTAACTTGAACAGTAGGCATGTTAAGGACAGAGAGGAAAAGCATTCTTAGATTTCAGGAGAATTTCCTACAGTAGGACAGTGTAATGAGAAAGGAGGCAATGCTGGAACTATTTCTTGGGGACGAGGTGGGCAAAGTACATCAAGTGTCAGTGGGTTAACATACAGGGGTGCTGGGATCATTGTATCATTAGGTTTTAGGTAATGTAGAAAAGGACAATGGGCAATCCAGAGAAAGAATAACCACTTTCCCTAAGTGCCAATTTCAATTTCTCACTCTGATGTCATATTCCATCCATCAATCAATTCCCTGTTCTTATGCTCAGTAGAATAGGACTCTGGGAGTAATTCTGAGACTAACACATGAGGTCCTCCTATTTAAATTATCCTCTTAGCTTCCCGAATTCTAATTTCGTGACCACATCTCTTTTCCAACTTAGGCAGTTGATATCAATGTGGACTATGACTTCTGGTCATCCCCTCCACTGGAATGATGATCTGCAGCCTCCCTGGAACACAGCACTACTTCATATCACAGAACATGTACAGTATTTGCTCCCTTAATTCATATCACAAATCACTACTGCTCAACAATCCTTCATTCATCCCAGACCCAATTCCCCTGTACCCACAACAGTTGAAATTCCCTTTGTACCATATTTTATTTCTGACTACACTCCCAAGTGCCATCCCTTCACTTGTTTCAAAATGAAATACTGATTGGGCAAGCGTGAAAAGATTCAGGGGACTTTTGCACAAGTCGCCTGGTTTTCTTCAAATGATCAGAAGTCACCCATTCTCTCTCAAACAGGAGACTGGGATACCATAACAATTACAGAAACATGGTTCAGAGATGGTTAGGACTGGCAGCTTAATGTTCTAGGATACAAATGCTACAGGAAGGATGGGGGGGGGCGGGGCACGAGAGGAGGAGGAATGGTGTTTTTGATAAGGGATACCATTACTGCTGTACTTAGGGAGGATATTCCTGTGAATACATCCAGCGAAGTTATTTGGGTGGAACTAAGAAATAAGAAACGGACAATCACTTTGTTGGGATTGTATTAATGGTCAGTGGGAAATTCAGAAACAAATTTGTAAGGAGATTTCAGTTATTTGTAAGAATAATAGGGTGGCTACAGTAGGGATTTTAACTTTCCAAACATAGACTGGGACTGCCATAATGTTAAGGGATTAGATGGAAAGGAATTTGTTAAGTGTGTACAAGAAAATTTTCTGATTCAGCATGTGGATGTTCCTTCTAAAGAAGGTCTAAAACTTCACCTACTCTTGTGAAATAAGGCAGGGCAGGTGGCTGACGTGTCAGTGATGGAGCAATTTGGGGCCAGTGACCATAATTTCATGAGTTTTAAAATAATGATGGAGAAGGATAGACCAGATTTAAAAGTTGAAGTTCGAAATTGAAGGAAGGCTAATTTTGACAGTATTAGGCAAGAATTTTCAAAAGCTGATTGGGGCAGGTGTTCACCAGTCAAGAGATAGCTGAAAGTGGGAAGCCTTCAAAGATTATCTAATGAGAGTCCAGAGACAGTATATTCCCTGTTAGGGTGAAAGGAAAGGTTACCTCAGATTACAGTGAGATCTTGATCAAATGTGGTGAAAGTGATGAAGGGCTCCTGCCCGAAACGTAGATTTTCCTGCTCCTCAGATGCTGCCTGACCTGCTATGCATTTCCAGCACCACTCTAACCTTGACTCTTGATCAGGTGTGCCGATGGGACTGAAGAGTGGCAGATGGAGTTAAATTTAGATAAATGTGAGGTGCTGCATTTTGGGAAAGCAAATCATAGCAGCACTTAATGGCAAGATCCTAGGGATTGTTGCTGAACAAAGAGACCTTGGAGTACAGATTCATAGTTCCTTGAAAGTAGAGTCACAGGTAGACAGGATAGTGAAGAAAATGTTTGTATGCTTTCCCTTATTGGTCAGAGCACTGAGTATAGGAGATCGGAGGTCATGCTGCGGTTGCACAGGACGGTGGTTAGGCCACTTATGGAATATTGCGTGCAATTATGGTCTTCCTGCTATAGGAGGGATGTTATGAAATTTGCAAGAGTTCTGAAAAGATTTACAAGGACATTGTCAGGGTTGGAGGATTTAAGCTATTGGAAGAGGTTGAGTAGGCGGGGGAAATTTTTCATGGAGTGTCAGAGGCTGAGGGGTGACCTTACAGGGGTTTACACAATCACGAGGGGCATGGATAGAAGAAATAGACAATGTCTTTTCCCTGGGGTGGGGGAGTCCAGAACTAGACAACATAAGTTTAGGGTGAGAGGGGAAAGATAGAAATTGGACTTAAGGGGCGGCGTTTTCATGTAGAGGGTGGCGCGTGTGTAGAATGAGCTGCCAGAGGATGTAGTGGAGGCTGGTAGAATTGTAGCATTTAAGAGGCATCTGGATGGGTATTTGAATAGGAAGGGCTTAGAGGGATATGGGCCAAGTGCTGGCAAATATGACTTGATTAGGTTAGGATATCTGGTCGGCAAGGATGAGTTCAACCAAAGTCTGTTTCCATGCTGTACTTCTCTATGACTCTGCTTGTACACTTCAAATCTGCAAATAATTATTTTCCTACACATTCTGTTCATGTAGCCCAATGCCTTGAGGCTACACACTGAATGCAGCTACTGCTCAAATTTCTGTGGCTGCTTCTGGTAGATGTGTTTGTTTGGGGCACATGGTAAGTCCATGACCTCTCTCAAACTGTAGGATGTACGCTCCATTTGTCTCCACTGATTTACCATCCTGTAACTCTGAAAACTATGTGCTACAGGAAGTACAGAAAAGAAGTGAAAAAGCAACTACAAGAAACAAAGAGAGATTATGAAAAAAGACTGTCATTTAACAGAAAAATGTTGAAGTCCTTTCAAGGAACAGTAAAAGGGTGGTAGAGAAAGGAGTAGGGCTGATTAGGGATGAGGTGACTCCCATGGATATTGAACTGGAAATGAGAAAGGAAATCAGAGGCAGTGACAACCATTTTTTCAATCATCCCTGGATTTAGAGGTGGTGCGAGAGGAATTGGAGAATTGCAATCAAGGTTGTATGGAGCAACCTAGCAATTAAAGATCAGCTTAACTCTGGTGGTGGGGACACGTCTATCCTGAGTAATTATTTCTAGAATAGTCACATCGCCACTCTCACTCACCTTTCAAGGAGTATGAACACTGATTGAGGATATATTATGGTTTGTCTGTTATCTGAGAATCATAAAATTCCTAGTGTAGAAATTGTCATTGTCTACTGAAATGCACCGACCTCCAAAAGAGTGTCCCACACAGATTCAGCACCACCCCCCCACCCAAACCTGTGACCCCCATTTACCATAGCTAATCCACCTAGTCTGCACTGTTTTGGGCTGTGGGAGGAAACCCACGCACACATAGGGCGAATGTACAAATACCACCCAAGGCTAGAATTGAACCCAGGTCTCTGGTTCTGCGGGGCAGCAAAGCTAACCACTGAGCCACTATGCCACCCTTTTGTGATTATGATTTTTGTTCCCCCCGCCCCCTCACACACCCAAGTTTAAATTGAACACCTAGAAGGTGGTTAAAAGTAGTGTAAAACCACAGCAAGAGTCACTGTCTTCAAGAAAAGAGAGTATGGTTAAAAACACATTCATTTTACTTTGTCTTTACAGGTGCTTCACAGGAACATAATAAAACAGAATATGACAATGACATTAGAATATACTAGATCATAAATTATATGACAGAAGGTTCGGTCAACAAGCCAGGTTTTGAGCTGTGTCTTAAAGGATATAAGCAAGGAAGAAAGAATGTAGGGATGGTATTGTAGCGGTAAAGGCCTAAGGAATTAAAAGAATGGCCACACGTGAAGGAGGGATAAAAGTCAGTGCTACTCAAAGCCAGAATTCGAGGGGATGCAGCTATCCTTGACAGTGTTGTAATTTCTTGCTTGGGCATCTGTTGCCTCAGTCCTCCTCCAGGCTGCAGCCTCTGATTCAGCAGCAGCTGGCAGCAGGCTGTCGAAGATTTAAAGGAAGCTCCTGCTTTGCACAGTGGTAAAAGATTCCTTTGCTGGCTGCTGTGTGACCAACCCACATCCTGCCACGGAAAGCCATAGGACTGATAGTCAAGACACCAGTCATTTGCCCCTCATTCTGGGTGTCTCTTTGTTGACAGCTGGCTTTACTTAAGATTATATTGCACATGATCAACGTAAGGTTATACAAGCAAGTTAACCAGATGTGACTACACAGAGCTTTCTCATACTAAATGTCAGTAGCTCGCTGTACTTAACGGTGTTATCAGGCTGTGCAATCTTATACATATACCTGTTCCTTCTCTGTACTTTATGCCATCAACTAATGATCCTGTCCAACTGAAGGCAATGCCTCACACTGAATAAATTGGCTCAGCTCTCCAGTCATTCTTCCTGTGAGATTCCTCAGTGAGAATCAAAGCAGCAACAGAGCACCCTAACAACTCTAATCCCATCCTTCACATACAAAGCTTCTACAGCAAAAGTCATCACCAGGGTGCAGTTTGGGAATTCAGCACATACAAGGGCTGGTCAGGGACCACTAATCTCTCAAGGAGTTGTAAAGGTCCTTTTCCCAGAGGGCATAGATTTAAGGTGAGAATGGAAAGATTTAGAACGGACCAGAGGGGAACTTTTGCACACAGAGGGTTGCACTATGGAATGAGCTGCTAGAGGAAGCAGAGGCAGGTACAATTACAACAGTCAAAAGGCATATGGATGGGTATATAAATAGGAACGGTTTAGAGGGATATGGGTCAATTGTAGACAAGTGGGACTAGTTTAATTTATGAAACTTTGTTGGCTTGGATAACTTGGATCAAAAGTTCTGATTCCTGTATGTCTCAATGACTCTACAGCTGTTGACATGGTGTACATGGACTTCCAGAAATTTTGATACTGTGCCACACAATAGACCTGTGAGGAAAGGTGTAGGTCAAGGAAGAAAAGGAACAGGAGAAATCTGGATGTAAAATTGATTGAGGAATATGATCAGAATATTGGTTAATGGGTATTCTTCAGGCTGGAAGATGATTGTAGTGGAATTCCCAGGAGTTGCCACCGAGACTGTTTTTCTGATTTATATAAATAAACTAGAGCTTGAATTGCAGGGAACAATTCTAATGTTTGTCAACGACATCAAACTTGGGAGAATTTATAACAAGATGGTCAGAGAAAGAATTGGAAAGGACATTGACATGGAGCAGGTGAAACTCAATGTGGAGAAATGAGAGATGATGTGGTATGCTACAAAGAACATGGACAGACAATATAAAGAGTACGCTTATAAGGCTATGCAGGAGCATTTGTGCACAGGTCCTTAAAAGTAGCAAGGCAGGTAGAGAGCTGTTAATAGAGAAAAAACAATATTCTAGGCTTCAATAACAACAGTATAGAGCACAATGGCTGGAAGGTGATGGTGAACTTGTATTAAACAGCTGGAATATCACTTACAGTTTTGGGCCCCACATTTTAAGAAGGATGTGAATGCACTGGAGTGAGTGCTGAATAAGTTTATAAGAAAGATCCCAGGGATGAGAAACTTCAGTTGAGGACGGATAGATAAAACTGGGACGAGAGAGAAGGTCAAGAGGAGATATGATGGCAGTTTTCAAATGCTGAGATCTGGACTGAGCAGTTAGGGACACTATTCCCATTCATAAAAAGAGTAAAGAACCAGATGACAGTTTTGAGGTGTTTTGTGAAAGAAGCAAATGCAGGAGAGGAACATTTTCAAACAGTGAGTAGCTGGCATCCAGAAACACTGCCTGGAAACAAGGTGGGGACACGTTCAATTCAGGCAATCAAGAGTTGATTGTTTAAACAGAAATAATACGTAGGGTTACACAGAAAAAGCAAGTGATTGACATGAAGTCAAAAAGCTCTGACAACCAGTGTTGTCACGATGGGCTGAATGGCCTCCTTCTACACGATCATAATTCAGTGATTGTGAGGGGAAAGAGAGTGGAGAGGGAGGAAAGAGGAGCCCAACAGTTTTCTTCAATTTCATGTAATCTCTCCTTTCACTTATGTTCTTGACAGCACCTGCCCCCACCCTTGATCATCTTGTCACCAGTACTCCAATTACAAATTGGAGATGCAGTATTGGACTAGGGTGGACAAAGTTATAAATCACACAACACCAGGTTATAGTCCAACAGGTTTATTTGGAAGCACTAGCTTTTGGAGCGTGGCTCCTTCATCAGGTGATTGTAGTGGTGCGATGCAGAATGAAGTTTCCCTAATCTTTCTGCTCCTCTCCCTCCTTTACAAACATTACTGCTTTCCACAGACCTTACTGAAATCCCTCGGCTAACCAGAAACAGACAAATCTCCAACTGCTCTCAACAATGCACAGAAGTGGTACTAACTATGACTTGGTACCAGTACTTTTGTGAATTAGATGATTGTCAGTTCATGTTTCATTCTATCAATTTGAGCCCAAAATTGAGGCTGACACATCAGCGCAGTACTGAGGGAGCAGTGCTTTGTTAGATGCTGCCTTTCCAATGGCTGCAAGATATCATGGTTGTTTTGGTTCTACCATATCTATCCCTCAAGCGAAAACAGTCAAATGGTACAGCATGGAAAGTCATAGAGTATGTTCCATTTTCTGAAGAACAATTCAGTTAGTTCCAAACCACTGCTCTTATACCAAGATCCTTTTCATCTTTTTCCTGAAATTATTTATACACGTTCCTTTCGAAAACTTTAGGGAACAGTGCCTTCCAAATCACAACCACTCACTGTATTAAAAAGACTCATTTCTCAGGATTTTTTGGTCCTTGTCACTTTCCATCTGCATCCTGGAAGCAGTTTCACTTTAGTTATGACATCAAAACATTTTTATCAGATTTCCTCTTGTTTTTCTCTGCTTTACAGACAGCTCTGGCTTCTCGAAACTATCCAAACAGCTGTAACCCTCAATCCCTGCAACTATTCTAGCAAATATCGTCCATAAGCGTTCCTAGTCTTGTAATCAGAATTGAAAACAATACTCTCGTTGGGGCCTCTCTAGTATTCATACAGGTTTAATATGTGTACTCTTTGCACCTATTTATAAAATCCAGAATACCACATATATTATCAACTGCTTTGTTAACCTGATTGACATCTCCAAAGCTTTGAGCACCCTCATCTCTCGCACTTTATATCTTATAAAATTGTGCCATTTATCATGCCATACCACTCCTCATACTTCCTTCCAAATTCTACTACTTCACCCTAATGTTATTGAACTTCATCTGCTTGTTCTACCAGATTATCCAGTCATTATCACTGCTCATTGTGGGATGATCTGTGCACGATGGTCTGTGCTTCCCCAATTCAAATGTATTCTAGGATGCTCTGAGATTGCAAAATTATCTGTGCTACGTTTTACTGATACTCAGTAAACCTAAAAGGTAAGGAAATTAGTGCTTCCTGTTCAGTTGCATTTTGGTTGCTACATATTTATGCAAGATTTAACTATTATACAAGAAGAATTTGAACTTAGTGACAAATCAGAGCTTCAAGGGAAACAAATATATATTAAAGACAAAAAAAATCTGTTGGTAACACATTTCAAATCCTTTTCATCTACCATCTTTCTTCTAAAGATGTACGTCAGAAAAAAATTAGCAGTTAACTTACAAATTAAAATTCATAATACCATATTTAATTCTTATGTCTTGTGGATCTAAACTTCTCAGTAACACTTTTACTCCAAATAAAAATAAGAAATTGGATTAATTATGTCAGGTATATAAAAGCAAGATGTAAAAGGTCACCCCAGTCTTCCACAATTAAATCATACATTGAATACTTAACTAACCTTGGCTTCATTTTCCTCATTTACCTAAAAACCATAAGAATTCCAAATAAAAATGGTATTAATTTAGAAATTTTCAAGTGATTTAACCTTCAGTCAACTTGGTGTAAATTTTTCAAAGGTTATGGATTCATATACATTTCAAAAGATCAAGATGTAAATTCCAAGAAGGTTGCCAAAGTCCTATGTTGGATCCATGGGATCCCTGTAAAGTGTCAGGAATACCTTAAACAGAGATAGACATGTAACAGGAAGAGAGCTGACGATCTCCCACCTTCTCAGCAGAAAGTCACCTATTGAAATTTTTTTTTGTTTTTCGCCTTTCTAGGAAAATACAAATAATTGTGCTTAAAAATCGGAAGCAATGCATTAGTCAAACGAGATGTGCCAGTGAAATATAGTATGCTAGTGAACTGAGGCATCACATGTAAGAGCTTTGACTTCAGTGCCAGTGTGCCAGGAAGCTAACAGACAAAGAATCATCCACTAGTTGCAAATGCACTGCGGGTAAAAGGACTGACTTGTTCCGAGTGCTGGAAGCCAACAGCAAGCCAGTCAGAAGGATCCATTATAAGAAGCATTCTTTGGATCAGAGTGCTACCAACAAGCCATTGTCAGAAGATACAGGATAAAAGGACTTTGAATGATCTGCAAGAGTCAAGAATCCTAAAATGTACTATCAATATTCTACACTCCACAAAATACGCTGAGAGATTGATCCATACATCTTTTAACACTAATCTTTTTTAGTCTCTTTATCTGTGTCATAGTCATAGAGATGTGCAGCATGGAAACAGACCCTTCGATCCAACCCATCCATGCCGACCAGCTATCCCAACTCAATCTAGTCCCACCTACCAGCACCTGGCCCATATCCCTCCAAATCCTTCCTATTCATATACCCATCCAAATGCCTCTTAAATGTTGCAATTGTACCAGCCTCCACCACATCCTCTGGCAGCTCATTCCATATACATACCACCTTCTGCATGAAAAAGGTTGCCTCTTAGATCTCTTTTATATCTTTCCTCCCTCACCCTAAACCTATGCCCTCTAGTTCTGGACTCCCCAACCCCAGGGAAAAGACTTTGTCTATTTATCCTATCCATGCCCCTCAATTTTGTAAACCTCTATAAGGTCACGCCTCAGCCTCCGACACTCCAGGGAAAACAGCCCCAGCCTGTTCAGCCTCTTTCCGTAGCTCAAATCCTCCAACCCTGGCAACATCCTTGTAAATCTTTTCTGAACCCTTTCATGTTTCACAACATCTGTTTGTGTGTTGTCTTATTCCTTGTTTCTGCAATTACTAATTAATAAAATTATTCTTTTGTTAAATTGATTTATTTGGAACAAATTCATTTGGTAAAGACAAAGGCATTCAGAAGGGAGGGACCCTTTTAAATTCATTGTGTTGTGAACAACGAGGGGGCAAATGAATAAAGGAGGAGAGCCAGTTTGTCCCTCCTCACCCAACACTTAGAGGCCTTCAGTCACCATATAATCACCAGATCAGTTTGTCAGGCTTGTCACTGTGCAAGTCTGGGATGCTGTTCACTGGCCATGGGGAGTACAAAATCACTGCCTAAATTAGTCAGTACTGCTGAATCAGAAAAAAGTTAAAAACAACAGCATCATCACAATACCCATCACTGCATTTAGTCACTTAAAAGCAATGGAGAATTTATGTAGTGGTATGTTCCAGGATCCTGTTGCAACATACGGATCATTAATTTGTAGAAAGATGAGTAAGCTGTTTGAAAAAGTATGGACTAATAAAGGATAATCAGCATGGATACATTACTGGCAAATCATGTTTGACTAACTTGATGTGTGCTTTCCCAATGAGGTAACAGAGAATGAGGAGAACAGTGCAGTTGCTGTCATGCACAGGAATGTTCAAAAGGCATGAGAAAACACAGATTTGCAAAACTATCTATGAAATACACGATCATAACAGAAAAAGGAGCACACCATTTGGTCGTCGACCCTGTCCATTTACTATCTTACCATTTAGTACGATCATGGCTGATCTCACTGTGGCCTTAACTCTACTTTTTTGTCTGCTCCCCATAATCCTGCCTCCCTTGTTTATCAAAATCTGCCCAAGTTTCAAATATATTTAATGACTGAGCCAATGAAGCTCTCTGGAGAAGAAAACTCCAGAAAGCAAATGATTGTGGAAAAACTGCTCATCTGCACCCTAAATGGATGAAGCCTTAGTTTTAAAATTTGTCCCCTCATTTCAGAAAAACTCTCAGGACTTGCTCTGGCAAGCTCTGCCAGAATTTAATGTTTCAATAAAATCATCTCTCCATCAGAGGCTGCAAGGGGTGTAGGCCTCAATACTGAACACATAAGAGAACATCTCACCCTAGTAATCAGCTAATGAACCTATTGTGAACTACTTTCTATGCAAATATATCAAGTTTTCCTTCTAAAAAGGCCAAAACTGTTCACTTTCCTTGAGGTGTGGTCTCACCGTTACACTGTACATTTGTAGCAAATCTTCCATACTTCTCTGCTGCATCCATCATTTTAATTACTTGCTGAATCAACATGCCATCTTTTCGGATTCATGCACAACAGTACCTAGATCCTTCTGTACTGATGTACAAGAGCATTTCTATTTAAAATAATATGCTTCTCTCCTATTCTTTTGATCAAAGTGGACAACCTCACATCTTTGCACATTACACTTCATATACTGCCAGTTGACTCATTTGGCTAGATGGCTGGTTTGCGTTGCAGCGTGACACCAACAGCACAGGTTTTATTCCCAACCAGCTGAGATTACCATGTAGGTCCCACCTCTCCCCCTCACCCGAGGTGTGGTGACCCTGAGGTTAAATCATCACTGGTCATCTCTTTCTAAAGACAGAGCAGCCTGATGGTCTGCGAGATGAAACTTGAAAGGATTCAGAAAAGATTCACATGGATGTTAGCAGAGTTGGAGGGTTTGAGAAAAAGGGAGAGGCTGAATAGACTGGGGCTGTTTTCCCTGGAGCAACAGAGGCTGGGGGTGGGGGGTGTGACCTTATAGAGATTTATAAGGTCATGAGGGGCATAGATAGGGAAAATAGTCAAGGTCTTCTACCTGCAGTGAGAGAGCCCAGAACTAGATGGCATAGATTTAGGGGAAAGAGGGGAAAAATTTAAGAGAGACTTAAGGGACAACATTTTCATGCAGAGGGTGTTGCACATATGAACTGTCAGAGGAAGTGAAAGCTGCTGGTACAATTAAAACATTTAAAAGGCAACTGGATAGGTGTATAAATAGGAAGGGTTTCGGGGGATGGGGGCAAAGTGCTGGTAAATGGGACTAGATTAGGTTAGAATATTTGGTCGGCATGGACGAGTTGGACCAAAGGGTCTGCGCTGTGAATCTCTGACTATAGTAACTTTTACCTGAATAGATAGAGGAAGTGGAGCTGCTTTCCTCAGAGTCAAGGCACTGACAGGAAATTTGATTACGATGTTTAAACCATCCTCGATAATTGGCAGGGGCGGGGGTGGGTCTTGGTGGAATGCTCTTCGGAAGATTGGTGTACACTTGATGGGCTGAATGACCTCTTCCTGCGCTGTAAGGATTCTATGATTCTACCCATCCTTTAATCAACACCACAAACAACAGATTATCTGATCAATATCAGAGTAGTTAGAGGAAACTTATGTTTTCTACAATACCATTGTGAGTAGACTTAAAATAAAGGAGCTTGAAAGTACAAGATTCCAAGGTGATGAAAAGCACAAATGCAGGTTTTACCTTATAAAAATTTAAAAAACAGAAATGATACAAAATGTTCCCTCTGGTCAGAGATAGAGACATAAATCATTGAAATTGGCAGCTTATAATGGTTTAACAAATCAGATAATACTGTGGAAGTCATAGGGAAGCAAAATGTACAAAAGCAACAAAATTATGATGAACCTTTAAAACAGCAGTTTGGTTCAACTGGAATATTTTGTTCAATTCTTTACACTTGCAACAGGCTGTGAATGTGCCTAAGTAGGTTCATTAGAATGGTTCCAGGTGAGAAACTTCAGGACCCATCCTGGAGTACAGACCCAAAAATGCTAACAGAATCCCACTATACAATTCATGTAATAACTGTTCATTCGCAAAATAAAGACAGCAATGTTGGTTAATTATTCAACCATGACAGTTATCTCACAGGACCCCTTTTCACTTTATATGTTTCACAGAGATGGGGAAAGCTTGTACCATAGTAGCAGCATCACTGGACTAATAAACCAAATGCTAACGTTCAAGGGAAATGGGTTCAAATCCCACTATGGCTGTGGTTGAAATTTAAATTCCATTTAGAAAAATCAATATATGGAACTGAAAGTCAATAGTGAACATGACACCATCACTGCTTTAAAAAGCCATCTAATTCACCTAATGTCCTTTAGGATAGGGTTGGACCAAAGGGTTGTGCTGTGCATCTCTACAACTCTGGTGACTTTACCTGTATAGATAGAGGAAGTGGAACTGCTCTTCTCAGAGCCAAGGTGCTGACAGGAAATTTGATTACTGTGTTTAAACCATCCTTGATAATTGGCAAAAAAAAAAGGGGGGGGTGTAAGACCATAAGACATAGAAGTGGAAGTAAGGCCATTTGGCCCATCGAGTCACTCCGCCATTCAATCATGGCTGATGGGCATTTCAACTCCACTTACCCGCATTCTCCCCGTAGCCCTTAATTCCTCGAGACATCAAGAATCTATCAATCTCTGCCTTGAAGACATTTAGCGCCCGGCTTCCACTACACTCTGCGGCAATGAATTCCACAGGCCCACCACTCTCTGGCTGAAGAAATGTCTCCGTATTTCTGTTCTGAATTGACCCCTTCTAATTTTAAGGCTGTGTCCACGGGTCCTAGTCTCCTCGCCTAATGGAAAAAATTTCCTAGCCATGTATTATCTTGCAAGTTTCTATTAAGTCTCCCCTTAACCTTCTAAACTCCAATGAATACAATCCCAGGATCCTCAGTTCCTCGTATGTTAGACCAACCATTCCAGGGATCATCCGTGTGAATCTCCGTTGGACACGTTCCAGTGCCAGTACGTCCTTCCTGAGGTGTGGGGACCAAAACTGGACACTACTCCAAATGGGGCCTAACCAGAGCTTTATAAAGTCTCAGTAGCACAACAGTGCTTTTATATTCCAACCCTCTTGAGATAAGAGGGCTGGGTCTTGGTGGGATGCTCTTCAAGTGTACACTTAATGGGCTGAATGGCCTCTTCCTGCACCGTAAGGATTCTACCCATCCCTTAATCAGCATCACAAACCTCGGTTTGGCCTACATTGGTTGAGGTCCGTCCAAAGCGGTGTGGTTGATTCTGAAATGCTAAGGGCAATTAAGATTGGCAACAGCTCATTAGCAATACCCTCATCTCATGAAAGAATGAACAAAAAAATTCAATTTTTTAAGCGAAGATCATCAAATAGACAATCATACCACAAAGTAAAAACTGAAAGAACTGCAGATGCTGGAAATCAGAAACAAAAACAGGAATTGCTGGAAAAGCTGAGCAAGTCTTGTAGCATCTGTGGAGAGAAATCAGAGTTAATGTTTCAGGTCCAGTGATGAAGAAGGGTCACTGGACTTGAAGCATTAAACCTGATATCTCTCCACAGATGCTGCAAGACCCGCTCAGCTTTTCCAGCAATTTCTGTTTTTGCTGTTGAATTAGACTACATACACCATTTCACTTATAGCCATTTGTGTTGATTCACTGCTTCTTTGTAGCTTTGTTTTAAGACATAATACTGAAACACTTACCGCTGAACATCATAATTTGCATTGTACAGGCTGCCTTGCCAAAGACTGGTAATCTCTTCAGTGTCCTTTTCAGTGGGATTCCCAGACACTGTTACAAATATCATTAAGGTCTTGCCTTTCTTGGTTACCTTCAGCAGGTTTTCAGGATTGCTGGGATCAATTTTGGAAAAGTCTATTGGTGGCGAAGCTCTCTTGTGTTCTGGTAGGTCCCCTTCTTCTATATCATCGTCTTTCTGCATAAAGACACGGTCATACAAATTTCTGACGAAAAATCATCTATTAATTTGAAATCAATGTTAACACAAAACATTGTACCACATTACCTGAGAACTTCACGCAAAATATCATTTAATTAAGTAATCTTCCATGTTATTTTAGATTACGTTTATAGATGAAGAAAAGCAAATGTTGACTTCAGCATTTTAAGAGTTCACAATGAAAATGGCAAACACTAAATAGTATTCTTATGCTTGGTACAGGCCACACGATACTGGACATTAGCAGAAACAACCAGACAAATCTTTTAAACTGTGGGAAGTATTTTGTGTAATACTCAAAATATATAAATCTTGTTTCACTGACACTTTTGTCAGCAATAATATTTTCGGGTTAATTCTTGAAAATAAATATCTTAACTACTTGAGTTTTGAAACATGTTTGCAAAAGAACACAATGCTGGATAAATTCCTTCAGAGCTGCAGATCCTTAACTTTACAGGAAGAGAAGCGCAAATCCTGCTTTTGAGGAAATTCACCAGAACTTAGCAATTTGCCAACTGGTTATTAGTTCTGTTTGGATCAGGGAACGAAAATCAAAAATATTTTGTGGAATAGTTAGTACGACTTTGATACCAACTGGTTGGCCATCCTTCAACAACATGATGTTGATAACCACAGCACCACCCTTTCTCACCCCATCAGGCTGTTTCCTCAATCATCAAATATCTGTTACAGCCGTCCCTATCCCCCAACACACTTGAAATCAACTTCAAATTATTCTAAATCAATTAATTCTACCTCCCAAGCAAAAACCCCTCCCACACCCACTTACCTGACCCCATCTTTTTCAAAGTCATACAGCAAGACAGACTGACTATTTGGTCAAACTCATCCATACCAACTAAGTTTCCCCAAACTAAACTAGTCCCACTTTCCTGCATTTGGCCCATATCCCTCTAAACTTTTCCTAATGTGTAGGTGCATTCATGTACCTGTCCAAATGTCTTTTAAATATTGTAATTATACCTGCATCTACCACGTCCTCTGACAGTCCATTCTACTCATGAACCACTGTGTGAAATAGTTACACCTCAGGTCCCATTTAAATCTTTCTCCTCTCACCTTAAAAATATGCTTACAAGTTCTGAACTCACCCACCCTAGGGAAAAAAACCTTTGTTATTCACCTTATGGATGCCACTCATGATTTTATAAACCTCTAAGACCACCCCGCAACCTGACCCACTCCAGTATAAAAGTCCCAGCCTTTCCTCATAGTCAAACCCTCCAGTCTCAGCAACATATTTGTAAATCTTTCCTGAACCTTGTTCAATTTAATATTATCCTATATTCAATAATCTGAGCAAGGAAGGCAGCATGCTAAATACCTTGTTTAGCACCCAGGCTGAGATGCAACTTTCAAACAATTGGTAAGGCCATTTTTGGAATATCGTGCGCAATTACAGTCTCCCTCCTAGAGGAAGAATGTGGTGAAACTTGAAGGGGTTCAGAAAAGATTTATAAGGATGCTGACAGGGTTGGAGGTTCTGTGCTATAGGGAGAGGCTGGATCAACTATGGCTGCTCTCCCTGGAGTGACAAAGGGTGAGGGGTGACTTTATAGAGGTTTCTAAAATCATGAGGGGCATGGACGGTAGATAGACGATGCATTTCACCTGGAGTGGGGGAGTCAAGAACTAGGAGAGAAGGGAGATGAGGAGGCAGCTGGGGAGGGGGAATCGGGGAAGAGACAAGGGTAACCAGTATAGGTGGGGTGAGGGGGAAGACCCTGGATTGCTCCTATCCCTGGTCACTCCTTTCCTTCCCTCCCTCCCGCCGGGCCTCTCTTTATTCCCGCCTCATAGCGACTCCGCACCTCCCACTCCTCCAGCAACCGCGCCATGTCGGCATCGTTGTAATCGCGGATGTCCTTTTTCTTCTTCGGGCCGGCCTTGGGCCGATTCTCCTCCCCGGCGGCAGGGCCGCTCAACAGCAGCAGCAGCGGGAGGAGGAGGAGCAGCAGCACCGAGATCCAGGCCGCAGGCGCCGCCATTGCAAAGAGCAGGCCACTCTCCGCTCGCGCCACCCCTTCAACGGCCGTGCGCACGCGCTCATGCAGCCGCTGACGTCACCACCGCCGTGCGCGCCCCACCCGCCACCAGCCGTACGGCCGCCCCACCTCCACGCGTCACCACCGCCGTGCGCGCTCCCCCGCCACCAGCGTCACCACCGCCGTGCGCGCGCCCCGCCTCCATGCGTCACCACCGCCGTGCGCGCTCCACCCGCCTCCATGCGCGCGCGTCCCGATTGTCCCGCCGACCTATTCGTGAAGCACCATCCAGAGGGTGTGTGACGTTAGGCTGTTGCTATCCCCCCCTCCCCCCTTCCAGAATGATCTCTGAGTTGGGGAATGTTGGTGTGTAGTCTGTTCAGCCCATCAGGATCTGGAATCTCCTCGCATTTTCCTAATTTTCAGGCATCATGGACCCACTTCACTCAGCTCAACTCTTTCATCCTCAGGACCAAAATGGTGAGCCGTGCCCTACGTCCAGTGCAAGTACATCCTTATGTACATCCTTCAGTTAGGTAGGGAGACTACACCAGAGGCACCCCGTGTTTGTGAGATGAAGGGCTTATGCCCGAAATAGTGATCCTCCTGCTCCTCGGATGCTGCCTGACCTGCTGTGCTTTTTTCAGCATCACTCTCTCAACTTTGTAAGACTTGTGCTTTTCTGCCATTCAGTGAACATTAATCAGACGTTACAGCAAGTTGGAAATCTAGGAAATAGTAAAAAAAACTTTCCCCATGGAACATTAACGTTAAATAGTTGGTTCATTGTGTGTGACAGCAAAATTATGACTCTGATATTGCTTAATACTTTATCATTACACTTTAATTGATTCTGTAATTGCACTTGATTATTTCTAAGTTATAAATCACAACACCAGGTTATGGTCCAACAGGTTTACAATATTTTGGAAGCACTAGCTTTTTGAATGCTGCTCCTTCATCAGGTGGTTGTGTCATAACCACTTGATGAAGGAGCAGTGCTCCGAAAGCTAGTGCTTTCAAATCTTGATTATTTCTGTGTATTTTTAAAACATGATATAGGAATGAGGGCAGCGATGGTTGAGCTAGTATTTCGTGCCATCCCCAGTTACGTTGGAGATGATGTGGTGAGCCCCCTTCTTGTTTTTGAGTATTTATAGCATTCACAAAACAAAACAAAAATATTCAGCAAAGATTTCTATAAAACTTCCAAATTTAAATCTAAGAAACATCTGGGCAGCACGGTGGCACAGCAGTGAGCACTGCTGTCTCACAGCGCCAGAGACCTGGGTTCAGTTCCCGCCTCAGATGACTGTGTCTGCATGGGTTTCTCCGGGTGCTCTGGTTTCCTCCCACAGTCCAAAAATGTGCAGCTTAGGTGAATTGGCCATACTAAATGGTCCACAGTGTTAGGTGTACGGATAAGTGTAGGGGAATGGGTCTGGGTGGTTGCGCTTCGATGGGTCGGTGTGAACTTTAGATTAGATTACTTACAGTGTGGAAACAGGCCCTTTGGCCCAACAAGTCCACACCGACCCGCCGAAGCGCAACCCACCCATACCCCTACATTATCCCTTACCCCTTACCACTATGGGCAATTTAGAATGGCCAATTCACCTGACCCGCACATCTTTGGACTGTGGGAGGAAACCGGAGCACCCGGAGGAAACCCACGCAGACACGGGGAGAACGTGCAAACTCCACACAGTCAGTCGCCTGAGTCGGGAAATTGAACCCGGGTCTCCAGGCGCTGTGAGGCAGCAGTGCTAACCACTGTGCCACCGTGCCGCCCAACTTGTTGGGCCGAAGGGCCTGTTTCCACACTGTAAGTAATCTAATCTTAAAAAAAATCCAGAAATCAATCCAATCCAAAAACACTTAAATTGATGTCTCTGGGCAAAAGGTTTCAAAATTTTATGTCCAAATCTCTCAGCTTGGAGATGGGCATCTCTTCTGTGCGTGGGATTTGACTAAATGGTTTTGCTGTTATAAATTGTTTAATTGTGAATTTCTTTATTTAATTAATCCTGTACACTGATAGATGGATATCATCACATGTTCACATCAGAGAAACTGAACATGTAGCAGGCATCCATAAAATCCATTATGTTGCCACAAAGATAATTGTCATATCTGGGTTGTACCAGTTCTGCAAAGTTAAATGAAAAGGGCAGACCTTCAGAGAGTCCCAGTGTGGAAAGAGGCCATTTGGCCTCTTGAGACAATACTGATATCCTCCGCAGAGTATCCACCTAGGCCTAGCCCTGACCCTGAGACATTAAAGAGTTAATTTGCTCTACTGATGACCTGCAAGAAATTGAATGCCCCAGGGATAAAGGTGGTGTGTCTTTGCCTTATAGATGGAATGTAGGAGGTTTACATGGCCATTTCCTTGCCATTCAAGGATGATTTACATTTTCTTCCAGTTGGAATTTGACTACTCCCATATAGTTACAAAAAATAATTTGCAACAGATTTGACCATTAAGGGATGATTTCCATTGCATTGTTTCTGGAGGTGGGGTGGTCACTGCATTGTATCTTATGTGCCATTTGACTGTGAGGGGATGGTTGGGTGTTGTCTTGTGGGCAGTACTAAATGTGATGTTGAGAGTTTTGTATGAAGGAAAGACTGTTTCCTTTGTACAATGAAAGCTTTTACCACGATCCTGTAAGTTCTGTGAGGTGTGTTAAAGGTTCCTCCAGAAAGCCTGTACTGTACTGTGTTCAATAAATTTGGTTGCTTGTTCACAGAAGTTGGTGTGTTGCAGTTGCTTCAAGTGTGTAAGAACCTCATAAAGAAGGACTTAACAACCCTATTCCTATAATGCAGTATTTAGCATAGCTAATCCTTCTCAGCTGCACATCTTTGGACAGTGGGAGGAAACTGGAGCATCTGGTGGAAAACCATGCAGATATGGGAGAACGTGCAAACTCCACACAGTCGGCCAAGGCTAGAATCAAACACAGTCCCCTGCACTGTGAGGTAGCAGTGCTAACCCCTCCTGCCCTTTTATGGGCATTGTCTGTTTATGAAAACTGTAATTAGGTCATACCATGAAGTGACATGTTGCGACGGTTTGAAGGTTGGTTGGTGGTTGTGCAACAGCTGTCTGCTACCATTAATAATGAAGAAATCACTCCCATCATACAGAAAGACCAATCCAAAATCTCTGGATATGAATGCAGCACAGAGGATGTGGTAACTGTTTATCATACTCTCTGCTTGGAAGAGGTGTCCCATCATTGTACAGGACCAAATTGTACATCTGGAAAACAGTAAAACAGTGATTTGATGTGCCAACCAAAGGAAGTGTGTCAATTCTGAAGCATTATTTTTTAAAATTCAATCACAGGAAGTGGATGCCACAGTATTTATTGGTCGTCCCTAATAAAATCCAACTGACTCAATGATGCCTAAATCATGAACTGACATTCTTAGGTGTTTAGCAGCAACATGTAGTCATATTGAGATTTATCCTTTCAAATTCAAAAGAACCCATAGACCGTAAGAAGTAGGAGCAGAATTAGGCTATTTGACCCATTGAGTCTGCTCTGCCATTCAATCATGGCTGACATGTTTCTCTGTACCATTCTCCTGCTGGCTCCCTGTAACCCTTGATTCCCTTACCGATCGAGAACCTATCTATCTCTGTCTTTAATACACTCTACAAATTGCTCTCCACAGCCTTGTGCAGCAGTGAGTTCCACAGATTAACCACCCTTGGGCTGAAGAAATTACTTCTCAACTCAGTTCTAAAGCGTTGCCCCTTCACTCTGAGGATGTGTCCTGGGTCTCAGTCTCACCTACCAGTGGAGACATCTCCCTCATGTTCATTCAACCCAGTACTCTAAGTTTCAATCAGATTCCACCCTCCACCACATCTTCTAAAGTCTTTTGAGTGCAGAAGAAAGTGAGAACTGTAGATGCTGGAGAACAGATTCAAGAGTATGGTGCTGGAAATGCACAGCAGGTCAGGAGCATCCAAGGAGCAAGAGAATCGACGTTTTGGGCATCAGCCCTTCATCAGGCATCTCATCAGGGCTTATGACCAAAACATCAATTCTGCTACCCATTGGATGCTGTCTGATCTGCTGTGCCTTTCCAGCACCACACTCTTGACAATTGAGTACAGTCTCAGAGTCCGCAACTGCTGCTTGTATGACAAGCCTTTCATCCCTGGAACCATTCTTGTAAATCTCCTCTGAACCCCTTCCAATGCCATTACATCATTCCTTAGAGACAGGGTCCAAAACTGCTCACAATAATTTAAATGCAATCTGACCAAATTCTTATGCAGCATGAGCAGTACATTTCTGATTTTGTATTGTAGCATGATTGAAATGAATGCTAACATTACGTTTGCCTTCTTAACTGCCAATATGTAAACCTCAGGAGAGTCCTGACGTAGGACTCCCCAAGTTCCTCTGTGCTTCAGATTTCCAAAGCCTTTTCTCAGTTAGAAAACAGTCTACACCTCTATTCTTCCTACACAAGTGTACCACCTCATACTTTCCCACATTATAGCCCCATCTGCACTTCTTTGCCCACTCTCTTAGGCTGTCCAAGTCCATCTGCTGCCTCCTCGTTTCTCAACACTGCTTGTCTTTACACCTATCTTTGTGTCATCTACAAACTTATCAACAATTCCTTCAGTTCCTTCGTCCGGATTGTTAATATATAATGTGAGTAGTTGTGGTCCCAACACTGACCCCTGAAGAATTCCACTTGTCACCAGCTACTATCCTGAAAAAGGCCACTTTATTCCTGCTCTCTGCTTCATGTCAATCAGTCAATTATCTATCCATGCCAATGCCTTTTGCCTAACACCATGGGTTCTTGCCTTATTTAGCAGCCTGCTGTGCAGCACCTTGTCAGACAGCTTCTGGTATTCCAAATAAATCATGTCCTTTGTCTAACTTGTTTGTTACATCCTCAAAGAATACTATTAGATTTGTCAGATATGACTTCCCTGACGAAACTGTGCTGACTCAGCCTTATTTTACCATGTACTTCCAAGTACTCTGTAATCTCAGCCTTAATAATTGACTAAAAATTTCACTAACAACAAAAGTCAGGCTAACAAACCTATAGTTTCCTCAATTCTGCCGTCCACCCTTCTTAAACAGGAGTGTTACTTTAGCCATTTTCCAGTCCTGTGGAACCTTCCCTGACTCCAATGATTCCTGAAAGATCACCATCCATGCTTCTACAATCTCCTCAACTGTCTCCTCCAGAATTCTGATCCATCAGTTGAAAGTTGGACGGTGCCACTTTTGTTTTCTGAAAATTTCATTTGCATTTGCATTTCTGCAATTTTATTGATATCACAGATGAGGCAGAGGTCACTGCTGAATCCTTATGAGACAAGATATGTTTCTCACAACCTGGCCAGGATTCCATGAGTATTATAGCAGGCGGATTTCTGAATAGTCAAATATTCCATGCAAATGCAAGGACTTTTCACGGTGATTACCTAGATACTGAAAGATGTCATACTTGGGCCAAAATTTACTCTAGCAGTGAAGGTATTGAATCTGCCATTTTGTATTGCTAATCCATAAGAGGATCTTGCCACTGTCAATGTCTTGTTGACAACTGCATGACAATTATTGCAGGATCAATCTCAAGCCCAAAAAGCTCCACCAGATTTTGTAATAAACAGAATTTTGTTGTGGAACATGCCAGAGAATTGTATTCAAATCAACACAGTTAATTGTTCCATGCCCAACATTTTGGTCTTGGACTTTGCAACTCAAAATCTGTCCCAAAATCACACTTCATGTCACAACCCATTGTTTAAGAATTAATGACATAAGCATTTATTGCAGGTGATCATAGAATACTTGGAAAAGAGTCTGGTACTGGAATTAGTTTAGATTGCTTTAGCAAGCAACTGACATAAAAATATTGGGCCAAGTTGCTTCCTTCTGCTGTGAAAACCTTTATGATTTGAAGGTAGCTCAACTTTGTGAAACATTTGAAACAAAAACAGAAATTGCTGGAGAAACCCATCAGGTGTGGCAGTGTCTGTGGAGAAAAAGCAGAGTAAATGATTCAAGACCACAATCCATTCTGAAGAAGGGTCACTGAACTCGATAAAACATTAACTCTGCTTTCTCTCCACAAATGCCGCCAGACCTGATAAGTTTTTCCCTCATCGGGGATTGAGTGTAAAAGTTGGCAAGTCATGTTGCAACTGTACAAGACTTTGGCCATATTTGGAGTATTGTGCGCACGTCTGGTCATTGCAGTAAAGGAACGGTGCAGAGACTTTGAAGAAGGTCCAGAAGAGCTAGGATATCGCCTGGCATGGAGTGTATTAATTATAAAAAGAGGTTGGACAAACCTGAATTGTTTTGACTGGAACATTGGAGGCTGAAGAGCAACCTGATAATTTCATATACTTCTATGAGGGGCATAGATAGGATAGATAGTTGTGGTCTCTTTCCCAGGGTGGAAATGTCAAATACTAGGGCATAGTACAACACGGAAACAGATCCTCCTGTCTAACTTGTCCATGCTGAGCTGATATCCTAAATTTATAGCGTCCCATTTGCCAGCATTTAGCCCATACCCCTCCAAAGCCTTCTTATTCATATACCCATCCAAATGACTTTTAAATGTTGTAATTTTACTAGACTCCACTAGTTCCTCTGGCAGCTCATTCCATACACACCGCACTCTGGGTGAACAAGTTGCCCCTTAGGTGCCTTTTAAATCTTTCCTCTCTCATCTTAAACTATTTCTTCTAGTTTTGGACCCCCCCGACCAATTCCGGTGAAGAGACCTTGGCTATTTATTGGATCTTTACCCCTCATGATTTTATAAACCTCTAATAGGTCACCTCTTAGCCTGCAACTGTCCCGGGAAAATAGCTCCAGTATATTCAGCCTCTCCCTAAAGCTCAAACTATCCAACCCCTGGCAACATCCTTGTAAATCTTTTCTGAGTCCTTTCAAGTTTCACCACATCCTTCCTATTAGCAGGGAATAGTCCAATAGTGGCCTAACGAATGTCCTGCAGCTGCAAACTATCCTCTCAACTCCTATACTCAATGCACTGACCAATAAAGACAAGCAAATCAAAAGCCTTCTTCACTATCCTATCTACCTGTGACTCCACATTCAAGGAACTATGAACATGAATTCCAAGATCTTTATTCAGCAACACTCCCTAGGACCTTACCATTAAGTGTATAAATCCTGGTCTGTATTGCCTTTCCAAGATACAGTATCTCACATTTATCTAAATTAAACTCCATCTGCCGTAAAGGTCTTGTTTATTCTGAGGTAACCTTCTTCACTGTCCACTACACCTTCAATTTTCATGTCATCTGCAAACTTACTAACCATACCTCCTGTGTGCACACCCAGGTTGCTTATATAAATGTCAAAAAGCACCAATCATATGGCACACCACTTGTCACAGGCCTCCAGTCTGAAAAGCAACTTTACACCACCATCATCTACCTTTGAGCCAATTCTGTTTCCAAATGTTTACTTCTCCCTCTATTCCATGTGATCTAACGTTGCTAATCAGTCTACCGTGAGGAACCTTGTCAAACACCTTACTGAAGTCCACTTAGATCACTTCCACCACTCTACCCTCATCAATCCTCTTCGTTACTTCTTCAAAAAAACTCCATCAAGTTTGAGAGACACGACTTCCTAAGCATAAAGTCATGTTGACTATTCCTAATTAGTCCTTGCTTTTCCAAATACACGTAATTCCTGTCCCTCAGGATTCTCACCAACATCTTCCCCACCACTGATGTCAGGCTTACTGGTCTGTAGTTGCCTGGCTTTTCCTCACCCCCTTTCTTAAATAGTGGTGCCATGTTAGCCAACCTCAAGTCTTCTGGCATCTCACCTGTGGCTATCGATGATACAAATATCTCAGCAAGAGGCCCAGCAATCCCTTCACTACCTTCCCAAAGAGTTCTTGGAGACATCTGAACAGGTCCTGGGGATTTTTCCACCTTTAGGCGTTTTAAGACATCCAGCACCCCCTCTGTAATATGGACATTTTTCAAATTGTCACTATTTATTTCGACACATTCTCGGCATTCAATATTCTTCTCCATAGTAAACACTGATGCAAAATAGCTGAACAATGTGTTGCTGGAAAAACGCAGCAGGTCAGGCAGCATCCAAGGAGCAGGAGAATCAACGTTTCGGGCATAAGCCCTTCTTCACGAATGACCAGGAGGTAGAAACAGGCGGTGCAGGGTTGTGGGACTATGCGGTTGGAGGCAGTGGATGGGAGATCCCCTGAGGTGATGAGGTTATGGATGGTTTGGTGGTGGGAGGTGGGGTCATGGTCAAGGGGGCAGTAGGAGGAGGCGTCGCGAGCTGGCATTTAGCCTCAGCAATGTAAAGATTGGTGCGCCAAACTACCACTGCGCCTCCCTTGTCTGCCGGTTTGATAGTGAGGTTGGGGTGGGAGTGGAGGGCTGCACATTGTGAGGATGAGAGGGGTGGACAGGTTGAGGCGGTCAATGTTGCGATGGCAGTTGGCTATGAAGAGATCGAGGGCAGATAAGAGGCCAGCATGGGGTGCCCAGGTGGATGAGGTGTGTTGGAGGAGGGAGAAGGGGTTGTCAGAGGGTGGGCGAGAATCCTGATTGAAGAAGTAGGCGTGGAGGCGAAGCGGCGGAAGAATTGTTGGAAGTCTCGCCATGTGTTGAACTCGTTAATCCGGGAGCGTAGGGGGATGAAGGTGAGGGCTCTGCTGAGGACTAATTGTTCATCCTCAGGGGGAGGTCTGGAGAGATGGTGAAAATACGGCAGGGCTGGGAGCTAGGACCTGGTGTGCGGCTGGAGCTGGGAGTGGAGGCGGGGTTAGGTGTGGGGGCGGGGATCGGCACGGGGGCAGGGATGCAAAATACTCTTAATTTTTCCTCCACCTCCTTTGCTTTTACATGTAGGTTGCCTTGCTGCTCTGTGAGAGGTCCTATTCTCTGTCTTGTTAGTCATTTGTATTGATAGAATCCCTTTGGATTCTCAATAACTCTATTTGCCAAAGCTACCTCATATTGCCTTTTTGCCCTCCTGACTTCCTTCTTAAGCATACTCCTTTACTCTTCTAGGAGTTCACTTGATCCCTGCTGTCTATACCTGACTTATGCCTCCTTCTTATTCTTGACCAGAGCCTCAATTTCTGTGGTCATACAACATTCTCTACACCGACCAGCCTTGCCCTTCATCCTAACAGCAACATAATGTCTCTGGATTCTGGTTATCTCCGTTTTGAAGGTTTCCCATCTTACAGTCGTCCCTTTACCTGTGAACGTCTGCCCCCAGTCAACTTTTGGAAGTTCTTGTCTAATACTGTCAAAATTGGCCTTCTTCCAATTTAGAACTTCAACTTTTATATGCAATCTATCCTTTTCAATCACTATTTTAAAACTAACAGAATTGTGGTCACGGGCCACAAAGTGTTCCCCCACTGACACCTCAATCACCCTTATTTCCCAAGAATAGGTCAAGTTTTGCATCTTCTCTAGTAGGTACATCTATACACTGAATCATAAAATTTCCTTAAAGTCCTTCGGTGCATCTCATCCATGCTGACCAGATATCCTAAACTAATCTAGTCCCATTTGCCATCACTTGGCCTGTATCCTTTTCAACCCTTCCTATTCATAAACCAATCCAGATGCCTTTTAAATATTGTAATTGTACCAGCTTCCACCATTTCCTTTGGCAGCTTATTTCATCCATGCACCAGCTTCTGCATGAAAAAATTGCCCCTTCGGTCTCTTTTAAATTTTTCCCCTCTCACCCTAAACCTATGCCTCCAGTTCTGGACTCTTGTACACACTTAATAAATTCCTCCCGTCCAAGCCCTTAACACTATGGCAGTGCCAGTCTATGTTTGGCAAGTTAAAATCCCCTTCCAAAACCACCCTATTATTCTTACAGATAACTGAGATCTCTTTACAAATTTGTTTCTCAATTTCCTGCTGACTATTGGGGGTCTATAGTACAATCCCAATAAGGTGATAACTCTTTCTTATTTCTCAGTTCTACCCAAGTAAGATCCCTGGACGTATTCCCGGGAATATCCTCCATAAGTACAGCTGTAATTTATCCCTAATTAAAAATGCCACCTGCCTGGTTCTCTTGCCCTTTTTTCTATCCTTCCTATAGCTTCTATACCCTGGAACATAAAGCTGCCAGCCCTGTCCATCTTGAGCCATGTCTCTAACTGCGATGACTTCCCAGTCCTATATTCCTAACCAAGCTGTGAGTTCACCTGCCTTCCCTGTTAGGCCTCTTGCATTGAAATAAATGCAGTTTAATTTATCAGTTCTATCTCATTCTCTGCTTTGTTTCTGTCTCCCTTGATTGTTTGACTCGCTCCTTTTCCTAACTGTACCAATTTCAGACTGATAACTTTTCTCATGGTTTTCCCCACTGCCCCCAAACTTGTTTAAATCCTCTCGAGCAGCTCTAGCACATCTCCCTGTCAGTTATTAGTCCCATTTCAATTCAGGTGCAATCCGTCCTTCATATACAGGTCACTTTTACCAAAAGAGATGGTTTAATGTGAGAGGGGAAAAGTTTGAAGAGATATGCAAGAGAAGTTTTTTTACACAGAATAGTAGGTACTGCCAGGGGACGTGGTAGAAGCAGATATGGTGGCAAAGTTTAAGAAGGACACATGAACAGGCAGAGAATAAGAGGTACGGACCATATTCAGGCAGATGGGATTAGTTTAGAATTGCGGTGGCACAGATACGGGAGACCGAAAGGCCTGTTCCAGTGCTGTATTGTTTTCTGATTCTATAACAGGCAAGTACCCTAATTCATACAAAAAATGGTAAAGTGATACTCTCAGTAAGCCTAGGCTATTGTTCTAAGGACATAGATTTGACTCCCAACACAGTTGCTCGTGGAAAAAAAATCTGGAATTGAAAGCTCGTCTTGATGGTCTTGACCATGAAACTGTCATCAGTTATTGTAAAGGTTCACTAATGCCTTTGAGTTAAGGAAACCTGCTGACCTTACCTGGCCTGACCTACCTGCGACTCCAGAACCGCATCAGTGTGGTTGACTCAGAACTGCTGTTAAAGATAATTGGGGTGAGAAAAAAATGCAATGCCCTTATCCCATTGAAATAATTTTAAAAATTAATTAAAAGTACAGCAGCACCATAACAAATTACTGGATAGAAAACTGGCTAACCAGTCGAAGTCAGAGAGTGGTGGTAGATGGTAAATATTCAGCCTGGAGCCCAGTTACAAGTGGAGTTCCGCAGGGATCAGTTCTGGGTCCTCTGCTGTTTGTAATTTTTATTAATGACTTGGATGAGAGAGTCGAAGGGTAGGTCAGTAAATTTGCAGATGACACGAAGATTGGTGGAGTTGTGGACAGTGAGGAGGGCTGTTGTCGGCTGCAAAGGGACTTAGATATGATGCAGAGCTGGGCTGAGGAGTGGCAGATGGAGTTCAACCCTGCCAAGTGTGAGGTTGTCCATTTTGGAAGAACAAATAAGAATGCGGAATACAGGGTTAACGGTAGGGTTCTTAGTCAGGTGGAGGAACAGAAGGATCTTGGGGTCTCTGTACATAGATCTTTGAAAGTTGCCACTCAGGTGGATAGAGCTTGTAAGAAGGCCTATGGTGTATTAGCGCTCATTAGCAGAGGGATTGAATTCAAGAGTCGTGAAGTGATGTTGCAGCTGTACAGGACTTTGGTTAGGCCACATTTGGAGTACTGTGTGCAGTTCTGGTCGCCTCACTTTAGGAAAGATGTGGAAGCTTTGGAGAGGGTGCAGAGAAGATTTACCAGGATGTTGCCTGGAATGGAGAATAGGTCGTACGAGGATAGGTTGAGAGTTCTCGGCCTTTTCTCGTTGGAACGGCGAAGGATGAGGGGTGACTTGATAGAGGTTTATAAGATGATCAGAGGAATAGATAGAGTAAACAGTCAGAAACTTTTTCCCCGGGTACAACAGAGTGTTACAAGGGGACATAAATTTAAGGTGAAGGGTGGAAGGTATAGGGGAGATGTCAGGGGTGGGTTCTTTACCCAGAGAGTGGTGGGGGCATGGAATACGCTGCCCGTGGGAGTGGTAGAGTCAGAATCATTGGCGGCCTTTAAGCGGCAATTGGATAGGTACATGGATGGGTGCTTAATCTAGTATAGATGTTCGGCACAACATCGTGGGCCGAAGGGCCTGTTCTGTGCTGTATTTTTCTATGTTCTATGTTCTATGTTATAAATTACTCTTTAATTTAGAGGCAAACATAGAGTTTTAGGAACAATAACAAGCTTTCACACACTTTCGCAATGTGAAAAGCTGATATTTTATTTCTTATTAACATCCTGATGGTTAAGTCCCTGTTGTATATCATGTGGAGTTCAGTCGGCCAGTTAGATATTCACAATAAAAGCAAAATACTAGAAATCTGGAATAAAAACTATAAGGTCTGAAGAAATGCAGGTCCACCCACATCTGTAGAGACAAAAACACAGCTAACTTTTTGAGTCCGATAACACTCTTTCTCAGAACCCATTAGCAATTTTTGAGAGCAGATTTTTCTTACCTAGGAATGCTGTATCCCTTATCATGTGATTTGAGCTACAACAGCAAGAGTGGTCTTTGCTAAATTTGCTAAGGTTATTGTGACTACCTTAATTTTTAGACCTTAATTCCAAAATGTGTGTTTTAGAAGAGAAAAGCAGATTTAACACTTTCGTCTGGTATCACTGGACTGGAAACATTAATTCTGCTTTCTCCACAGATACTGCCAGACCTGCTGATTCCTCCAGCAATCTCTGTTTTCGTTTCAGATCTTTAGCATCTGGAGTTCTTAGTTTTATTCCAGTCCTATGGGTGTACTAGGGGATTGAATGCTCTTACATGTAATTGTCTGCTTTTGAACATAGTTAAAAATCAGATTCTGGATCAATGGTGCTGGAAGAGCACAGCAGTTCAGGCAGCATCCAAAGTGCAGCACCTGCATTGAAGAAGTTTTCCTCCTCTCTCTACAAAGATTTCGCTGCACTTTGGATGCTGCCTGAACTGCTGTGCTCTTCCAACACTACTGATCCAGAATCTGGTTTCCAGCATCTGCAGTCATTGTTTTTACCCCATAATTAAAAATCACACAACACCAGGTTATAGTCCAACAGTTTTGTTTGGAGGCACGAGCTTTCGAAGTGCTGCTTCTTCATCAGGTGGTTGGACAACACCGGCATCTCCAAATCATAGCTTTGAACATGTGTACTCTGACAGCGACATTCAAATAACCAGTTACCTCTGTGTTGTGGAAAATCCTTTCTCACTCAGATCTACAAACCATTTAAAAAGGGAAACAGGATAAAGGACTTCAATCAGCCTCCAAAACCAAGAATCTCAAACATCTATTCAGCTGCCAACATCAGCAGTATCGGTAATCTCCACAGCAACAGCCACAACATTCAATTATCCACTCTTCACGAACACTTCATAGACTGATCTATATAACTGTTAACTTTTAACTTTGTGGGTTAACCTCTTATTTCTATTCTATGTGTGTGCGTTGTGTTATGAATTATTTATTACTAATTAATAAAAAGAACTCTTTTTTTGTGAATTCAAGAAAGCCTGGTTAAATTGGCTGTTTTTAAAATACAAGTTCATTTGTGTCTAGGAAAAAGATATTAACAAGGGAAGGGATTCCTTTTTAAAATTAATCTTGTTGTGACCAACTGAGAAGTTAGGTGAATAAAGAAGAGGAGTGAGTTCATCCCTCCTCACCTGGAAGCCTCACAGCTGGCATATCCATCTAAAACCATCACAAATTGGGGAGCTGCATCCAGAACCTGGTCATAAAAAGATTGACAAAAAACCAGGGACTCAGCACAACTATTTTCAATCGGTAGGATCTTAGAATCTTAATACAAACCCTTATGTACTGGTGGAGAGACACAAACAATGCTCCATGATGCAGAGGCATGCCAATTGTACAGACTAAATGACATCACTTTAATTTAATTTAGAGTGATTAATTGAGAATCAGTTGGAAGGTTATCACTTGGCTTTTGGGATTTACATTCACAAAATAAATAAATAAATAATCATGTGATTGTAAATAAAGGAGCCATCTAGCCTTAATTGCTGCTTGATTTCTGAACCAGTCAATGATATATGTGGAATGAAAAGATGGCAGACCTTAGCACATTCTTACCGACATGCCTGTTCATCTGAGAAGTAGGGAATAGAATCTTCCCAGCCACTGACCGACGTGGGCATTGGTGAGATATTTTGGAGAATTGCGTGAAATTTGCAGTAAGGAGATTCCTGTCATCAAGAGAAAAAGTCCTATTTTCCAAGAAAGCTTTGAAGGGCAAGAGAAAGTTCTCACTGGTGGAAGGTGAGAGACCTGTTTGCATGCTTATGCATGCTCATTACTACATCATCTTGCCTCAGTGATTAGCAGTTTCCAACACCCATCGAATAGAAATTAGATGATGACAATTCCCAACATGAAATCCAGAGCAATAACCTGTTGGCTTCAGCTCACCACTTCTTTCTCGCTGTTATCAGACTTTTGAATGGACTACTTTACATGTCAAAGTTGATCTCTCTCTGCACCTCATCAGCAGCTGTAACATTGTAGCCTGCACTGTTTTCAATTAATAATGCATTTGTATAGTACGATCTGCTTGTAAAGCACACAGGTGACAGTAACAACTCAAGTCAAATCACTTGTACCTTTGGCCATCCATCTTGGACAGCAGTCACCGACATCTCAGTGGACTCAATGGTCAACGCTCAATGAACAGCAGCAAATGCATTCCCTATCCGCCAGGTCCTCCAGGTCCTATTGGAAAAGTGGAGTGCTAGTTTCCCACTGCTTGACGTGTGGGGGGCAATTGACAGAAACTGCAGAGCAGCTGCGGAGTAACTGCACTTCATCGGATGAACGGCTGGGCTTTAAAGATGGCACCAGCATTTGGGCTCCCCGGAGGTCCTGACAGTGACCAGCACTTTCACCTGTGGTAAATTGGAGAACACAACAAGTGAGATGCCATAAAGGCATGATGCGTAGGTAATGACATGAGCCTGGAAAGATAGTGTAAGAAAACTCACGGGGGCTTGTGGAGAGAAACCATTCATGAAACTGGCAAAAATTGTCCTTTAGCGGATTTCTGGTAAAATTCAGTCCAAACATCTGAAATTTGATCTACTGCATTTCTCTCATAGTTAATGCTCTATTATCATTTATGAATATCGCCCCCCTCAACACATCATTAATATCATAAAACTGTAAAGAGAGTTATTTGACTGTTTCGCTGGTGTTTTATATATATATGTCATACAAGCTCAAAGTTCCTTCTGTGAGCAGCTGGTAATCTCATAGATACATATTAAAGAAGTCACTTCCTGCTTTTAGAAATTAACTCAGCAGTGAAAACAACTTCTGCTAACGGGATTTGATGTTACTGGCATAAGGAGGAGGGAAGAAAGAAGTCTTAAAATAACCTGGATGTTTGACATGAAAAGTGGTGCCACAGTTGTTTCTTATTAATATTAACAAGGGTGTTTCAGCACTGTGTACAGGAAAAGCTGTAGGCAGTTGGACTAACTAGCTGGTACTGCATAAATAGCATCAGCACAATTTCTGAACAAAGGGTGAGAAAATAGTGTATTTCACATAAGCTTTTTGTTATTCTGCTGGAAGTTATGAACTGGGTGGTGACACTTTTAGAGAGAAGTTTTTTTTTCCTGTTTGCTATTTATAGCTTGTAAGATCCTTTGCCATGTTTCTACAATGCTAGAATTGGAAGTTCTTCCTTAAGTGTATCTAGGAAATAGTTACTTTCCAATTTATTCTAACCTTAGGACAGAGTAATTAGAAAGGTAGCGAGTGTTCTTTCAACAAACTGAAAGATAAGTGAGGGGGCACACCAGTTCATACACGTCACAGAATTCCTACAGTGCAGATAGATGCCATTCAGCCCATCAAGTCTGCACTGACCCTCTGAAAAGCATCCCATCCTATCCCTGCAACCACACATTTACCATTGTTAACCTACCTAGCTTGCACACCATTGGGCAATTGAGCATGGCTGATCCACCTAACCTGCTCACCTTGGGATTGTGAGAGGAAACCAGAGCACTTGGACGAAACCCACGAGGACATGAGGTGAACACACAAACTCAGACTGTTGCCAAAGGTTGGAATTGAACCCAGGTTCCTGTGCTATGAGGGTGCAATGCTAACCATTGTGCTGCCTTATGGACCACTATGTGTGTGGTGGTGTCAGCATGTTTTAATTGAAACATAAGGAAAACATTTTTAAGTTTGTGGTCAATTTATTTCTCACTTAAAAGAGAATATGTCATTTTTGATAAATGATGCATACATTTTCCTCCTTATCCAATGTCAACATGGAAGCCTTATAGTTGTGTGTGTTTCATGTTAAATTCAATGTTCATTATATATGACTCAAATGTTTTATTTCAATTGTAGCTGTCAAATAGTAATCTCTACTGCACCAACTGACTATTTCCTTTACCTGCTTGTCCAGTGAGATTTTTAGGTCAGAAAGAAAGTGCCTGAGAGTTGATGCAGCAGAGGTGCTGCTGGTGAAGGGAATTAATAGAATGGGTACTGTTATAAAGTTAAAGTGAGAGGGGGACAACATTGCTAACTAATAAAAGACAAATCTACAATTAACATCAGGAAATATGTGTGCATTTGAAAAACAAATTGTATTTTTAATACCAGCATTCATGGCATCACATTTCACAATCAGTACAGTACTTTTGAAGTGTAGCCACTGTTGTAGGAAGCGCAGCAGTCCCTCAATGCCACACAGGAAGAATTGCTTTGATTTTTGTGCTCAAGACCAAAACCCACAATCATCCAATTGAAAGATAAGAGTACCACCAACTGAACCATAGCCAATAATAACTAAGTAACATGTTGATCAGACTTCCAAATATAGATGAAACCCCTGGAATCTTGTAAAAAAAATCTATGAAATGCTAAAAGAGAGGTCTGTAATAAACTTCTGGATGGATAAAGTAAGATGGGCCAAGACAAACTAAGATGACACTGTTGCTCTTTAACAATCTTGTCGCTATTTTCATTTATTATTATTATTGTTTAAAAACTAAAATGGATAACAACAACTTATTTATGTTGTGCTTTTTAATGTAATGAATCATCCCATGATGCTGAACTTGAGCGTTATAAAATAAACTATGACGCTGAGATGCCTAAGCAGATATTAGGTTAGATGTCAATGAAACATCCAGAATCTCCAGTCCATGCTGGAGCAAGTTAAAAAGACGTTTGGGATTTTAACCCGGGCATTGCTCTTAAAATGCCAGAGAAATAAAAGTAGGTAGTTGAGGAACTTGAACAGAATAATCGTGATGTTCATGAAAAGAATGAGGAATAACATGTTTTCAGCTTAGAAAAAAACAAATTAGAAATTTCAGTGGACTGTCAACTAAAAACTGCATCAACAAAGTATAGATCGACAATAATCAGACAGCTGTTAGAGGCTACAGTTCAAAGGAGGGTTAGACAAGGATGGTGGAAGCAGGTACTCTTGCAAGCATCTGGATGAGCACTTAAAATGCCAGGATTTGGGGATGCCGGTGTTGGACTGGGGTGTACACAACACCAGGTTATAGTCCAACAGGTTTAATTGGAAGCACTAGCTTTCGGAGTGCTGCTCCTTCGCCAGGTACTTGTGGAGTATAAGATTGTAAGACACAGAATTTATAGCAAAAGTTTTCAGTGTGATGCAACTGAAATTATATATTGAAAAAGACCTGGATTATTTGCTAAGTCTCTCATCAGTTAGAATGACCATGTTGGTTTCAGTTCTTTCATATGTACAGCGCAAAACATTTTTTAAAAAGTTACATTCTCAAGTGAACTTTAATAATTGGTGTCATGTTGGCCCAGATAATGTATTGAAGGTGTGAGCCTGTCTGTGTTACAATGGTCAAACTGATTCTAATTTTAAAAATGGATTTATAGAATCTTACGTTGATTCATACAACGTAAAGTGTAATTCTGCAAGTACAGATTCACCCCACAAACTTTTATGTGGATGTGTGCATGCGGGTATGTGTGTTGGGGAGAGGGATGCTGGTGGAGGTATGAGTGTCTGTGAGAAGATGCATGTTAGTGTGTGGGAGTGTATGTGTGAGCGGATGAGAGAGGGACTGCATGAGTGTGTGTGTGTATGTGTGTGCGCGCGCGTGCATAAGCGCGTGCGCAGGAATGTGTGTGCACGTGCGTGCGTCTGTCTGTGTGTAGTGCAATGGGGTCACCTGTAGTGTGACATGAACCCAAGATCCCGCTTGAGGCCATCCCCATGGGTACCGAACTTAGCTATCAGCCTCTCTCGGCCACTTTTTGTTGTTGCCTGTCCCAAAGTCCGCCTTGGAGAATGGTCATCTAAAGGTCCGAGGTCGAATGTCCCGGACTGCTGTAGTGTTCTCCGACTGGGAGGGAACACTGCTGTCTGTTGATTGTTGTGTGGTATCCATTCATCCGTTGCCGTAGCCTCTGCTTGGTCTCCCCAATGTACCATGCCTCAGGGCATCCTTGCACGCAGCGTATGAGATAGACAACATGGGCTGAGTTGCATGAGTACCTGCCACGTTCATGGATTGCCTCAACCAGGACCTTGTGTTCATGTCACACTGCAGGTGACCCCATTGCACTATACATACATACAGACAGACAGACGTGCGCAGACACACGGACACTCTTGCACACACACACTCCTACACACACACATACACATACTCCTACAGACACACTTACACAGACCCTCTCTCATACACTCACATATACACTCCCACATGCATGCACCCTCTTACAGACTTATACTCCATTAGACTCACACTCTCACAGACACCCATAACCGTGACCCCAACACACACTAAAACTGCATGAATCCATGTAAGATTCTATAAATCCATTTTTTGGATTAGAATCAATCTGACCATTGTCATAATTCGGAGATGCCAGTGTTGGACTGGGATGTACAAAGTTAAAAATCTCACAACACCAGGTTATAGTCCAACAGGTTTAAGTGGAAGCACTGGCTTTCAAAGCATTTCTCCTTCATCAGGTGGTTGTCAACTTTGACCATTGTGGCATAGACAGGCTCACACCTTCAATATATTTATCTAGGCCAACGTGACACCAATTGTTAAAGTTTGTTTGAGAATGTAACTTTGAAAAAAGATTTTGCGATTTACATATGAAAGAACTGAAACCAACATAGTCACTAACAGATGAGAGACGTAACAAACAATCCAGGTCTTTTTCAATATATAATTTCAGTTACATTACACTGTAAAGTTTTGCTATAAATTCTGTGTCTTACAATCTTATACTCCACAAGCACCTGATGAAGGAGCAGCACTCCAAAAGCTAGTGCTTCCAATTAAACATAGTGTTGTGTGATTTTTAACTTAAAATGCCAGGACATTCTAGACTGTGGACCAAGTGCAGGTAAACAAGATTAGTTTAGTTTGGTACTTGTTGGTCAGGATAGACATGGTCAGCCAAAGACCCGCTTCTATGCTGTATGACTGTCAGGTTTATCTTGAATTCAGATCTAATGTATGAGAGAGATAAAAAGAAAGGACATATTTATGTTGCAACTTCATGACCAGTGCACATCTCAGCAATTCAACACCATTAAAGTACATTTCTTCAAGTGTACTCACTGTTATGTTGTTCATTAGAATATTTAGCTATAGTTTGTCAGAAGTTAAATTTTCTGATTACCCTCTTCCATTTTGACCTCACACTGGGTAGTTTTCTGTGTACAGTAAAGAACTGATTGGGTGTGATCTTACTCAGGATACTGTATACAACCTATAGTAATTTAGATAGTGAGTCCTAGGGTTGCTTGGTGAAAGCAACCAGACCTGCTGAGTTTCTTGTATTCCTCTAATAAGCTTAAGTGAATTGTATAGTAAATTGACTGCATACCAACAAGTCCACACAAATAAACTTCTTATCAGCTGTCTGAATGTGATGCCAGTTTTTTACATTTGGATGTTAAGATCACAAAGGTAAACTGTTAGACTTGGTATTCTATCCAAGACCAGTCAAAAACCTCCTTCCTGGAAATAACCATACTGGGTTTCCTAGAAAGTGACTTAGACATTACTAAAAGTCTCAAATTGTGGTCCTTGTATATAGCCATACTCCTTCACAACCAAACTATGCAAACACTCAGCACAATTATTCTCATCCATCTTTTATCACAGACATAATGCATTTACAATTTCACACATCATTTTTATTTTACAATTCTCTATCTTGATTTCTAATCTCTCTATGGCCTTGCCCCTTACTATCTCTGTAATCTCCTCCAGCCCCACAACACTGAGATATGTGTTCCTCTGATTCTGGCTTTGTGGGCATCCTTGATTTTAATTGCTTCACTATTGGTAGCCATGCCAAAATCTACCAAGCCTTGAAACTGTGGAATTCACTTCCTACATTTTCTCTCTCTCTCTCTCTCTTTGTCTCACTTCTTTTTTTTAGGTACTCCTTAAAACCAAACTCTTTGAATTAGACATGGTCATTTAGCCCAATATCTCCTTCTGTATGCCAGTATCACCTTTTGTTTTGTAAAGTTCCTGTGAAGTGCTTGAGTATATTTTATGTTAATGTACTTTATAATTATAAATAGTTTTTGTTGCATGTTCCATTATCTTTTAAAAGTGGCTTGCAGGGAAAAAGCAGGAGAATGAAGTTGAGATCAGCCATGATTTTGTTGAATGGTGACGCACATTTGATAGGATGAATAGCCTATTCTGCTCTTGCATTTTATTATGTATGACTATACCATTAAACTATTTGATTGAAGGATTACAATTAGCCTGAAAACAGAGGAGAGTGCTCTACTTTTCCTCAAAGTAATGCCATGGAATCGTTTTACTCTGCCAGGAAGTGTAGATGGGGCTTCAATTTAATATTTCCTTCAAAAGCTTGCTCCTGTAACAATTCAGCAACCTCTTGATTTTGCACTGGAGTACTTCTTAATTAATACAGAAGATGTGGTCTTCACCGGCTGGGCCAACATTTACTGCCCATTCTAATTATCCTTGACAAGGTAGTGGTGAGCTGCCTTCATGAAACACTGCAGTCTATTTAGTATATGTACATCCTTAGTGTTGTTACAGAGTTCCAGAATATTGACCCCATAAATGTGAAGAAATGGTGATATAGTTCTAAGCCATGAATGTCAGTGGCTTGGAAAGGAACTGCAGGTAATGGTGATCCCATGTATCTGCTGTCTTTGACCTAGGTGGTTGTCCTTCTGGGCTTGGAAGGTGCTCTCTTGGGAGTCTTAATGAATTTCTGCAGTGCATCTTGGAGATAGTATACATTTCGTTCACAGTGCTTTGGTGGTGAGAGAGTCAATGTTTGAGGAGGTTGTGACAATCAAGGATGCCTCACCTGTATGGTGTCTATTTTCCTGAGTATCGTTGGAACTATAAACGTCTTGGCACATGGGAGGTATTCCTTCACTCTCCTGACATATAGATGATGGGTAGGTTTTGGGGAGACAGGAGGTGAGTTACTCACTGCAGTACTCTTACTTACCCTCTGAACTGCTGTTGTAGTCACAATATTTATATGGCTGACTTGGTCTACCTTCTTGTCATTTGTAACCACATGTGAATAGTGAAAGATTTGGCAATGATTATAATAGCATTGAATGTCAGTGAATGGTGGTTAGTATATTTCTCGTTGTAGATAATTATTACCTGATGTTTGTGTGGTGTGAATGTTATTTGCCACTGATCAGTACAAACCTGAACATTGTCTGGTCTCACTGCATATGGACACAGGCTACTTTAGTATCTGAGGAGTCACGAATGGTACTGCACATTTTGTAATCATCTGGAAGCAGAACAATTTCTGACCGTATGATAGAGGGAAGATTATTGTTGAAGCATCCAAGGATTCTGTGGCCTTTAGTAACCACATCACCTTCCATTGTTCTAGGCGTGACACTAACCAGCAGGGAGTTTTCCCCTGATTCTCACTGACTTCAGATTTGCTCATGCAACGTATGGTCAAATACTGCCTTGATATCCTGAGACAGTCAATCTCACCTCACCCCTAGAGTTCTACTCTTTAGACAAAGACTAGAATGAGTTCAGAAGCTGAGTGAATCTGGGGAACCCAAATTTGGCTTTAGTGAATTGGGCATAGCTGAGCAGGTGCTGTTTAATAGTACTATTATCATTGCATTCCATCACCTTACTGATGATAAAGAGGAAACTGGTATGGCTGTAACTGACCGGGTTAGTTTTGTCCTGTTTTTTGTGGACATGACATAGCAGCGTAATTTTCCACAGGTTGGATTGCTGATTATGTTGTAGCTTATAGTGGGAGATTTGATGACCATGTTTAGTAATGTTCAACAATTGACAGATAAGAAATAAATTGCATTGGAAAAGTTTAAATGCCCTGAATAGGGGAAAGGAAAGCAAAGATGGACATCAGTGATATGGAGATTCTGTTCAGTCTTAAAAATGCAGCACCAATTTGCACAATCATCAAATTCTTGAGTTTGCAGAAGTCTTGTCAAACCTGATTAATTAGTATTTGCAAAGATGTGTGTCACTCTTCTTGTTTCTAAAGCACTTAAAACATTTCCATTACACAGCCTCAGTTCTAAATTGCTAAGAAATAAAATGTTAGGAGGTCAAGCTCTTATAAAGGTTAATTTCATGATTAGAGCTTAGAGAGTGTGCCTTTCATGTTCATTGGTTAAGATGTCGACCATGTTACAACATGAAGTTTTGAGTGATTTGAATGCATTGAAGTGAAATCTCAATAAGTACCTGAGGAAGAAAGGAATGAACAGAAAGTGATGCTGATGGGGTGGACTGAATTTGGGTTTGTTGTATGAAATATAGATCAGCACAAACATGTGATATGACATTCCTGATGAAGGGCTTTTTCCCGAAACGTCAATTTTCCTTCTCCTCAGATGCTGCCTGACCTGCTGTGCTTTTCCAGCACCACTCTAATCTTGACTCTAATCTCCAGCATCTGCAGTACCCACTTCTGCCACAGATATGTTGAATTGAGTGCCATGTGTCTGTATTAGAACTTGTATGGAAGTATGTATAATCTGTGTTCAATATATATTCATTCATGCAAGTAGTTTTGTGTTGCAGCTATTCTTTTACTTCTTTTGTACAATCTTTCTCCTTTTTTTTCTAATTTATACACAGCCCTTTCGAACTCCACATTCTTACCTTGTTTCTGCCTATAATTATAAACATACAGGTCCCTAGATTGCTATAAATATTATTGTTAAAAAGTGATTTGTCTTAAACAATAGGAAATTCAATCTGCAGACAGTATTATTGAACCAGTATGTTGAAATAATTCTAATCCCTCACTCCACCAATTCTGCTTGTTCAGACACATTTGCACTTTCTCAAACACACATTGTCCCACACTCACCCGTGAACTCTGATATATATGCACTCAAGCACATTGGATGGAATTTTGACACAGAGGCAAAATCATCTTGGACACAGGGCTGTGAAATTTCAGATAGTTGTGTCCTGGGCGGGTTTCCAGCATTGCCCACCTCCAGACGGGCTTCCCATGGACAAACTCCACAGATGCCGATTGTCAATTAGAACAGAGAGGGTTCAGCTTTCGAATCATTTTCAGAACTCATTGGCAATGTCCCTGTTTCATACTGGCCCAACTCCTGTTTCTGGCTGCTGCTTGGAGGCTCAGAACCCATATATGGTCTTGGTATCAGGTTCTCAATGCCCATGGGAAAGTTTAGTCCACACATTTGCAAACATACATTCACAACCACTTAGAGCCTGATACCAAACTAGTAGCTTTGGTCAAGAAATTTCTTGATTTTGTAGATTTACTTGATTTCAAATACCTGATTATTTCTGATTTTTGTTTCATGTGCAGGAGGTAACTTTGACCCTAGAAACAGAATCGAGACAGCCATGGAGGTCATCAAATGGAAGACAGTAGCATCTGCAGTTCTCACTTTCTCCAAGGTAGTAAGGTGGTCCATATTTTTCTCTGGAACTTCATCCTTGTTATGATAAAAACAGTTAGGCTCTGTAGCCTTCACTCTCCACACCATCTTGTCCCCTAATACACTCCTTAAGACTTCTCACAACCTTCGATGGCAATTTAAGTATCTTCTAAACTCATTCACCCAATATGCAGATGAATATAATCAATGGACCATACAATAATGATAGCAGTGTGAAACTGCTAACAAAAATAAACATCCTTGCAGAAAAGATTTTTGAAAAAACAAAAGCTACATCCTGTCAAAAGTGTGAATCAGACTATTAAAGTTTCAGTAACAGAATACTTGAACACTTTATACCTCTTGATCTTGTCCAAAATAAATGTTGGGGCATTGACAAAAGAGACCATGAATGAATAGTTTTTTATAAATACTTGAAGATGTCAGTCAAACAGTGTCAACAATTCACTTTGTAAAAGCCGATTCGCTGCTGAGTTGACGTGTCTGATGTTCTGAGCTCTCAGAAAAGCATACAAAATGAGGTCAGGGCTAATTGGAGTTTAACCTCTGGATGTAGGTTTGCTTGCTGAGCTGGAAGTTTCATTTCCAGACATTTTATCACCATACTAGGTAACATCTTCAGTGGACCTGTGGGCAAAGCACTGCTGATAAATCCTGCTTTCTACTTATTAGATTAGATTAGATTAGACTTACAGTGTGGAAACAGGCCCTTCGGCCCAACAAGTCCACACCGACCCGCCGAAGCGAAACCCACCCATACCCCTACATTTACCCCTTACCTAACACTACGGGCAATTTAGCATGGCCAATTCACCTGACCCGCACATCTTTGGACTGTGGGAGGAAACCGGAGCACCCGGAGGAAACCCACGCAGACACGGGGAGAACGTGCAAACTCCACACAGTCAGTCACCTGAGTCGGGAATTGAACCCGGGTCTCAGGTGCTGTGAGGCAGCAGTGCTAACCACTGTGCCACCGTGCTGCCTTATGTTTGGGTTTCTTTGGGTTGGTGATGTCATTTCCTGTGGTGATGTCATTTCCGGTTCTTTTTCTCGGGGTGGTAGATGGGGTCTAACTCGATGTTATTGTTGATAGACTTCCGGTTGGAATGCCATGCTTCTAGGAATTCTCATGTGTGTCTCTGTTTGGCTTGTCCTAGGATGGATGTGTTGTCTCAGTCAATGTGGTGTCCTTTCTTATCTGTATGTAAGGATACTAGTGAGGGAAGTTCATGTTGCTTTATTACTGGTTGATGTTCATGTATCCTGATGGCTAGTTTTCTACCTATTTGTCCAATGTAGTGTTTGTTACAGTTCTTGCACGATATTTTGTAAATGACATTAGTTTTGTTTGTTGTCTGTATTGGTTCTTTCAAGTTCATTAGCTGCTGTTTTAATGTGTTGGTGGGTTTGTGGGCTACCATGATGCCAAGGGGTCTGAGTAGTCTGGCAGTCATTTTCAGAGATGCCTTTGATGTAGGGGAGAGTGGCTAGCATTTCTGGACATGTTTTGTCTGCTTGTTTGGGTTTGTTACTGAGAAATCGGCAGACTGTGTTCATTGGGTACCCATTCTTTTTGAATACACAATATAAGTGATTTTTCTCTGCTCTATGTAGTTCCTCTGCAGTGTGTGTTGGCTCATTGAAATAATGTTCTGATGCAGCTTCGTTTGCGGATGTTGGGATGATTGCTTCTGTAGTTCAATATTTGGTCCGTATGTGCTGTTTTCCGGTTGCCGCTGGTTTGAAGTTCCCCATTGGCTGTTTACTCTACTGTAGTTTGTTTTGTTTTCCTCCTCTTTAGTGAATTTTATGCCAGGAAGGGTATTATTGATGGTCTTGAAGGTTTCCTCTAATTTATTTCATTTAGTGATGACAAAGGTGTCATCCACGTAGCAGACCCAGAGTTTGGGTTGGATAGTTGATAGAGCTGTTTGTTTGAGTCTCTGCATTACTGCTTCTGCTAAGAACCTTGATATCGGAGATCCCATAGGTGTTCCGTTGGTTTGGTTTTAGGTTTTATTGTTGAAGGTGAAGTGCGTGGTAGGGCATAGGTCCACTAGCATGGCAATACTGTCCTTGCTAATGAAGTTAGTGGTGTTTGGTATATATGCCTTTGGGTCTTCTAAAAGTGTAGTCAGTGTTTCCTTGGCCAAGTTAATGTTGATTAATGTAAACAGGACTGTTACATCAAAGGAGACCATTATTTCATCCTCTTCTATCTTAGTGTCTTTGATGGTCTTCAGGAATTCTTGGGTGGAGTGGATGGAGTGGCGTAAGTCTTCTACTAAGTGTTTTAGTCTTTGATGTGGCTCCTTGGCCAATCTGTAAGTTGGTGTACCAGGTAGCGAGACTGTGGGTCTGAGGGGGCTCCTGGTTTGTGAATTTTGAGTAATCCATAGAAGCAGGTGTGTTGGATCCATCTGGTTTCATTTTTTGGAAGTCTGTCTTATTTACTTCTCCAGATTTCTGAAGTTTTTTTGAGTAGGGCTGTGGTTTGGTTCTCTAGTTGTGGCGTCAGGTCTATCACTACTTGTTGTTAAGTATTCGTATCTATAAGTAGTGTGTTCGCTTTTTCGATGTAGTCTCTTTGATTTAGAATGGCTGTCAAGCATCCTTTGTCTGCAGGTAGCATAACAATGTTTTTTTTAGTCTTTCCAGTGCTTTCCTTTCTCGTGTATTGAGTGTGTTTCCTTCATTATTTCAATGAGCCAAACACACTGCAACACAGAGGAACTACGCAGAGCAGAGAAAAATAATCTATACCGTGTATTGAAAAAGAATGGGTACCCAATGAACGCAGTCCACCAACTCTCACCAGCAAACCCAAACAAGCAGACAAAACATGTCCAGAAACCCTAGTGTGAGACCATATCCCACACCTAGCCACTCTTCTCTACATCAAATACATCTCGGAAATGACTGCCAGACTAATCAGACCCCTTGGCATCATGGTAGCCCACAAACCCACCAGCACACTGAAACAGCAGCTAATGAACTTGAAAGACCCAATACAGACAACAAACAAAACTAATGCCATTTACAAAATACCATGCAAGAACTGTAACAAACACTACATTGGACAAACAGGCAGAAAACTAGCCACCAGGATAGATGAAATCAACTAGCCACAAGATGACATGACCCTCATTAATATCCTTACATACAGATAAGGAAGGACACCACTTCGAATGGGACAATACATCCACCCTAGGACAAGCCAAGCAGAGATACACACGAGAATTCCTAGAAGCATGCATTCCAACCGGAAATCTATCAACAAACAGGTCGAGTTAGACCCCATCTACCACTCCCTGAGAAAAAGAACAGGAAATGATATCACCACAGGAAATGACATCACCAACCCAAAGAAACCCAAACATATAAATAGAAAGCAGGAATTATCAGCAGTGCTTTGCCCACAGGCCCACTGAAGATGCTACCTAGTAAGGTGATGAAACGTCTGGAAATGAGCCTTCCAGCTCAGCGAGCAAACATTTATCCAGAACCTCAACCTGAGCGACAACTCTTTTCAAAACTCGCTGGAGTTTAACCTGTCTATATTTCCTGATTCGAGCTTCCAGATCCAATAGCAAAAATCTGTCTTACATACAACCAACCTATGTACACACAAACATATACACAGACGTACAAACACATAAATATACATCATAAACAGACAATATGTCAGAGCCACTCGGTTCCTGAACTCATTTCAACCTTGATCCAAACATTGACAAAAGAACTGAAATCCAGAGGTGAGGTGGGAGCGACTGCCCTTGACATTAAGACCGTGTTTGACCAAGTGTGGCACCAAACATATACTCAAACACACATTCACAAGCATACACTTGCACACTTTCCTTGTTTACTAACACCCATTCTAATAATGTTAAAAAATGTTGCACAAATTTGCTGTTTTTGTTTCCTCATCATCCTCTGAAAACTGACCAAATATGATGAGAAATTGTGATTTTAGTTTCAAATAATGGATACTGACATATAGACAAGGCCAACTTAACTTTCAAGATGGATCCCCATGATGAACCACAGCATTAAAAGCATTTCTACTTGACATCTTTGAAGAGGTGAAAGTAACTTGTAGTCACCTTTTAAAATGTTGCGGATTATTTGGTAGGCTTTCATTTTTTTCATGAATTCTCAATCCTGCCATGCTTTTAAAAGGTTTCATAAACATGCAGTACCAGATGAAAAAGATATCTTGGAGGTGAAGCAAATATTATCCCCATTTAAAGTGGCAAACCTGACCTCCGTTGTGTGTGTGTGTTGCACACTAGTCAGACCTGACCCATGAAAAGACAAGAGGAGCCATTAAATCACAGAAGTCTGTAGCACAGAAAAAGGCCCTTTGGCCCATTGAGATTGTGCCAGTCACAAGCACCTAACCATTCTAATTTTTTTTCCAGCACTTGAACCAAAGTCTTTTATTCATTGGCATTGCAAATGCATATCTACGTACTTCTTAAATATTACGAGGGTTTCTGCCTATTACCACCCTTACAGGCAGTGAATACCAGATTCCCACCAACTTTTCAGCAAAGTAAATTTTCCTCACTTCCCTGCTAAACCTCCTGCTACTTAGCTTAAATATCTGCTTCCTGGGCATTGATCCCATCACCAAGGGGAAAAGTTCTTGACTGTCTACCCTGTCTATGCCCCTCATAACTGTATATATCTCAATCTTGTCACTCCTGAGTCCCCTCTTCTCCAAGGAAAGCAACCCCAATCTATCCAATCTCTCTTCATAACTGAAACTCTCCAGCTCAGGCAACATCCTGGTAAATCTCCTCTGCATCGTCTCTGGTGCAATCACATCCCTCTTGTAATGTGGATTTCAGAACTGCGCACAATTTTCCAACTGTGGCCTAGCCTGCATTATATACAGTTCCAGCATAACCTCCCTGCTCTTGCTAATAAAGGCGAGTATCCTATATGCTCCCTTCACTTTTTATCGACCTGCCTTGCTACTATAAGGGTGGACGGGCATTCCAAGGCCCATCTGATCATTAGTGCTTTCCAGACTGCTACTGATCATCATGTATTCCTTTGCTTAATGAAGGGCTTATGTTCAAAACGTTGATTCTCCTCCTTGGATGGTATGCTTTTCCAGCACCACACTCTTTGACTCTATTCTTTTGCCTTGTTTAGCTTGCTCAAATTCATCACCTCACACTTATCTGGATTGTATTTCATTTTCCACTGATCATCCCGTCTGACCAGCCCATCTATATCCTCCTGTAATGTAAGGTTATGCTTCTAACTATTTGCTACTGCACCAATTTTCAAATCATTCTTGAACTTACTCATCAACTCTCCAACATGCAAGTCTAAATCATTTATAAATATTACAAACATTACAAGCACCAACACTGACCCTTGTGGAACTCCTCTTGACACAGGTTTCCAGTCACAAAAAATATCCCTTGACTGTCACTTTCTGCTTGCTGCCCCTCAGCCAATTCTGTATCTGATTTGCCAACTTTCCTTGGATTCCATGAGTTCTCACTTTCACTATCAGTCTTCAACGTGAGGCAGGAAATGACTGGGGGTCAAAAATATGAAGAAAAATTGGATCTCCAACAAAACAAAATCAAAATGTGACTACTTTCACACCAAAACATGCCTCTGCAATGGGACTGAAATTCATTCCATGGTCTTATTACAAAACTCTTCATAATTGAATCCATGTGAATGATCTGGCTCAGAAGACATAGCAACAAGCAATGGTCACAGTGCTCACAGTTTTGGAGTGAAGTACAAATAGTTAAATTTTGATTCTATTCCCCAACATCCCATCTTGCTGAGCACAAATGTCAAATAATACATGTGTAATGTATAAATTCTTTTCCTGTGATATAAACATAACCACAAACATGAATTACAAAAAGTGCTTGACATTTCAAAAAAAGAATTTGTGGCCAGTATTTCAGTACTGTATTTGGAAAACTGTCAACTTCTATGATGTAGGTAATCCAAACTCAAAATTAAACCTTAATAATATCAGGTCCACCCAGTCTCAGAATACATAAATCCAGTTATATTGGATAAGAAGATACAATTTGATTTCCTTGTATACCACATCAACAGATTCATGTAACCTTGATGTTTTGTTGAAGCTTTTCATCTTGCACTTACCAGGACATTCGTAACAATACCAATTTAAGGACAAGGCTGTATGCATGAGAGGAAAGTGTGATTCGTCATCTAGTGGATTCTGATAGGTGGAGGTGTTTCTTTGTAGAATGTGCCAATTAATGGTGATTGGTAATTATATTTTCAACAATATTTTTACATTAATAATACATTTTGTTGGAAGGTTATTGAAGCAAAGCAACCTTGAAAGGTTCAAATTTGAAGCCTCTCTCTCAAAATGAGCCTCTGACCACTTATAATTCCCCAAAACCATCCACTTCCATCACTGTAACATCACCCATCTCCTATACTGCCTTAGCTAATCTGCTGCTTAAACCCTAATCCTAAACTTTCTTACCTCCAGAGTTAAGTACTTAAGGCACTTTTGGTTAGCATCCCATCTTCTATCCAACATAAGCCTATGCCCCTCCAAAATGCTGCTGGTCTCTTCTTAGTTCTCAGCAAAGGCAGAATTTTGTTTGTAGGCTTCTGAACTCACTATCAGGCTTGTCCACACTGTGCGTGAATCAGTCATTCACCTGGGTTTTTCTCAAATTGGCCAATTTGTGGCCAGAAGGTGGGTTTGCCATCCAGATAGTGATGGCAGAAAGCCCTTCAAAACTGGAGGGCCAGTAGGAGACCATCTAGGTTAAGGCATCAGCAAGATCCCACGGCAAGTTATTTATTCCTTCATGGATGTAGGCATTGCTCACAAGGCCATCTTTTATTGTCCATCTTGAATTTTCTTTGAACTGAGTGGCTTGCTTAGCCATTTCAGAAAGCAGTAGATCGTAAATCATATTGGTATGGATCTGAAGTCACATTTAGATCAGACCAGATAAGGACAACTGACCATTCTGCAGACTAGATTTCTGATTATTTTTAACTGAATTTAAATTTCACTAGCTTCCACCATGGGATTTGAAGCCATGTCCTCAAAGCATTAGCCTGGGAATTTGGATTCGAATCTAATGACATTACCACTCCTCCACTGTTTTCCTAAATTAGACTCATAGACTTGTACAGCACCAAAACAGACTTGTTGGTCCAACACATCCATGCTGACTAGATATCCTAAACAAGTCGAGACCCATTTGCCAACATTTGGCCTATATCCCTCCAAGCCTTTCCTATTCATATACTCTTTTAAATGTTGTATGTTCTCTGGCAGCTCATTCCATACACACGCCATCCTCCTCCAGTCCTCTGGGCCTCATCTGTGTTCAAGGATGCTGTAAAGATATTTATTAAGGCCCCAGCTATTTCCTCTGTCTCTTCCTTCAGTACCTGGGGATGGATCCCATCTGGACCTGGGAATTTGTCCACCTTGATGCCTTTTAGAATACCCAATACCTCATCCCTCCTTTTGCTGACTTGACTTAGAATAATCAAACATCTATCCCTAACTTCAACATCCGGCATGTCCCTTTCCTCTGAGAATACCATGCAAAGTACTCATTAAGAATCTCACCCACTTTCTCTGACTCCTTGCATAACTTTCCTCCTTTGTCCTTGAGTGAGCCAACCTCTTAACCTCTTGCTCCTTATAAATGAATAAAAGGCTTTGGGATTTTTCTTAACCATGTTTGCTAAAGATATTTCATGACCCCTTTTAGCCCTCTTAATTCCACATTTCAATTGATCATACTTTCCCTATATTCTTCCAAAGCTTTATTTCCAGTCGCCTAGACCTTATGGATGCTTCCCTTTTCCTCTTAGCTAGTCTCACAATTTCAACTGTCATCCATGGCTCCCTGATCTTGCCATTTCTATCCCTCATTTTCACAGGGACATGTCTGTCTTGCACTCTGATCAACTTCTCTTTAAAAGCCTCCATATGTCAAATGTGGATTTACCTTCAAACAGCTGCTCTCAATCGACATTCCCCAGCTCCTACCAAATTTTGCTTTAGTTAGCCTTCCCCCAGTTTAGCACTCTTCCTTTAGGACCACACTTGTTTTTGACCATGTGTATTCTAAAATTTATAGAAATGTGATCACTATTCCCAAAGTTATCCCGTACTGAAACTCCAAACACCTGGCCGGGCTCAGTCCCCAATATCAGGTCCAATATGGCCCTTTCCTGAGTTGGACTATTTACATACTGCCCTATAAAACCCTCCTGGATGCTCCTTACAAATTCTGCTCCATCTAGACCACTATCACTAAGTGAATCCCAGTCAATATTGGGATAATTAAAATCTATCACAATCACACTGTTGCTCCTACATCTTTCCATAATCTGTTTATATATTGATGCCTCTATCTCACTTTCGTTGTTTGGAGGCCTGTAGTACAGCCCCAACACCGCATCCTTCCAATTTCTGAGCTGTGCCCATATTGCCTCACTGCTCAAATCCTCCATAGTGCCCTCCTTCAGCACAGCTGTGATATCCTCTCTGACCAGTAATGCAACTCCTTCACCCCTTTTACCTCCCTCTCTATCCCGCCTGAAGCATCAATAGCCTGGGATATTTAGTTGCCAATCATGCCCTCCCCTCAACCAAGTCTGAGTAATAGCAAGAACATCATACTCCCAGGTACTTATCCAAGCCTTCTATGACAATTCTCATATTAAAACAAGTGCAACTCAGACCACCTGTCCCTTTGCATTCATCATCTGCACCCTGCCTACTCTTCTCCTCAGTCATGCTGATTTTATTATCTAGTTCCTTGCAGGCTTTAGTTATTATGTCCTTCCTGTCCACTAACTTCCTCATTTGGTGCCCATCCCCCTGCCATTTTAGGTTAAACCTTCCCCATCAGCATTAGCAAAAGCACCCCCAAGGACATTGGTTCCAGTCTGGCCCAGGTGTAGATCGTCCAATTTGTAATGCTCCCACCTCCCCCAGAACCAGTCTCAATGTCCCAAAAATCTGAACCCCTCCCTCCTGCATCATCTCTCAAGCCACCCATTCATCCTGCCTATTCTTTCACTTCTATTCTGACTAGTACGTGGCACTGGTAGCAATCCTGAGACTCCTACCTCCGAGGTCCTACTTTTGTTTTATGATTCTATAAGACATTGCTGACGCTAGAGATCCAAACTAAAAACTGAAAATCTGGAGGAACTGAGCAGGTCTGATAACAGCTGTGGGGAGAGAAAAACAGCTATAATTTCTAGTCCAATATGATTTCTTCAGAAAAGAAGAGAGCTGAAAATGTGTAGGAGAAAGCAAGAATTGCAGATAGAGTCATAGAGTCATAGAGATGTACAGCATGGAAACAGACCCTTCGGTCCAACCCATCCATGCCGACTAGATATCTCAACCCAATCTAGTCCCACCTGCCTGCACCCGGCCCATATCCCTCCAAACCCTTCCTATTCATATACCCTTCCAAATGTCTCTTAAATGTTGCAATTGTACCAGCCTCCACCACTTCCTCTGGCAGCTAATTCAATACACCTACCACCCTCTACGTGAAAAAGTTGCCCCTTAGGTCTCTTTTGTATCTTCCCCCTCTCACCCTAAATCTATGTCCTCTAGTTCTGGACTCCACGATCCCAGGGAAAAGACTTTGTCTATTTATCCTATTCAAGCCCCTCATAATTTTGTAAACCTCTATAAGGTCACCCCTCAGCCTCCGACGCTCCAGGGAAAACAGCCCCAGCCTGTTCAGCCTCTCCCTGTAGCTCAGATCCTCCAACCCTGGTAACATCCTTGTAAATCTTTTCTGAACTCTTTCAAGTTTCACAACATCTTTCCGATAGGAAGGAGACCAGAATTGCACGCAATATTCCAACAGTGGCCTAACCAATGTCCTGTACAGCCGCAACAACTCCTGTCCTCAATACTCTGACCAATAAAGGAAAGCATACCAAACGCTTTCTTCACTATCCTATCTACCTGCAACTCCACTTTCAAGGAGCTATGAAGCTGCACTCCAAGGTCTCTTTGTTCAGCAACACTCCCTCTTACCATTAAGTGTATAAATCCTGCTAAGAGTGTGGTGCTGGAAAAGCACAGCAGATCAGGCAGCATCTGAGGAGAAGGAGAATTGACATTTCACGCATAAGCCCTTCACTAGGAGCGCCATCTGATGAAGGGCCTATGCCCAAAACATCGATTCTCCTGCTTTTCAGATGTTGCCTGACCTGAAAATGTGCTAGGTCTTATACTGTAGAGGTGGGAAGGAGCAAGTGTAACAGAAGGGAAGATCTAGGAAAAGTTAGCGTTTGAGGAAGATTAAGTGTCACAGGTGTCACACATCAAAAGGAAAAGTGAGTAGTAATTGTTTGAAAGAAGAGAGAAAACAAATCTCCAAGCAGATGTTAGTACAGAATATAGGTCAGCTCTCAATGAAGATATTGAATCAATCTGTGCACCGAACCTGTTGTGGAAGCTTGATTTGACAGTTTTGGGATTGCAGACATTTTAAGTTTTGATGTGTGTAAAAATCTGGCTGTGAGCAAATATTGTGTTCTGAAACAGCAGGAAGACCTCTGAGAGATGTCATCAATGAAAGGCGTTTTGGCCAAACTGAGTAGAAAGAGAAGGACATACGGATTTTAATTATTGTTCCACTGAAAGAGTTCAGACAACTCACAAGTTCCAAAACTGTACAACCAGTGAGAAACATAAAATTTCCTCCTGCAAATCTTACTGACCTGCTGAGTTCACTGTAAAGGTAAACAGTAAATTCAACTACATAAACCATCTCAGAAGCTGAATCAGATTTCAAGTTTCACTTCCATCAGTTCAGAATGAGCCGACAACTAAAATTGGAGGTGTAGTGGATAGTGAAGAAGTACAACGAGATCTTGATCAGATGGGTCAATGGGCCAAGGAGTGATAGATGGTGTTAAATATAGATAAGTGTGAGGTGCTTCATTATGGAAAGGCAAATTGGGGCAGGACTTACACACTTAATGGTAAGGTCCTGGGCAGATTTGCTAAACAAAGCAATCTAGGAGTGTGGGTTCAGAGTTTCTGGAAGGTAGATTCTCAGGGAGATAGGATAGTAAAGAAGGCATTTGGTATGCCTGCTTTTATTGATCAGTGAATTGAGGATAAGTGTTGGGAGGACATGGTGTGGCTGTATAGGACATTGGTTAAGCCACTTTTGGAACATTGTATGCAATTCTGGACTCCTTCCTCTAGGAAGGGTATTGTGAAACTTGAAAGGGTTCAGAAAAGATTTACAAGGATGTTGCCAGGGTTGGAGGATTTGAGCTACAGGGAGAGGCTGAACAGGCTGGGGCTGCTTTCCCTGGAGCGTAGGAGGCTGAAGGATCACCTTATAAATGTTTATAAAATCATGTGGGACATGGATAAGGTAAATAGACAAGGTCTTTTCTCCGGCATGGAAGAATCCAAACATAGAGGGAATAGGTTTAAGGCAAGAGGGGAAAGATATAAAAGGGACTTCAGGAGCAACGTTTTCACGCAGACGATGATGCATGTATGGAATGAGCTACAATTACAACATTTAAAAGGCTAGATGGGTACATAAGTAAGAAAGGTTTAGAAGGATATTGGTCAAATGCTGGCAAAGGGGACTGGATCAGTTTGGACCAAAGGGTCTGTCTAGGTGCTGTTTGACTCTAACAATCTCTGAGACTGTTACTTTTATCTTTGTAATTATATTTTATTCTTAAGTACTTGCAAGATGTAAAACTGTTTCTTTTAGCAAATAATCTAGTAGTTTTACTTGAATAACCGCAGCAGCAGTTGTGCAATAAATTAACCTTTGACTTATTCAAGATCAAAGCTTTGCAGCTTTGTTTAAGAAGTAAAAAGGACATAAACAAGCTGACACATACCTGCTGTGGTTGTGCTAATTACTTTACTTAATATCACTTCAAGTGGCTCAGTGTCAAATTTAGTCTGATAATACTCCTGTGAATCACCTTCTGTTGTTTTTATTGCGTAAAGCTGCAATAGAAAGAATTAGAATTAGCAGGTCTGACTTCTGAGCCAGGGGGCTCAGGTTCAAGTCCAACCTGCTCCAGAGGTGTGTACAGGTTGATTAGAAAAATAGGTTAAATTAAAAAAAAGAAATGGGAAAGAATGCCATGATGGTTTTTAGCAGTAGAGTTACTGTTGGTTTTCACTTCAGGAAAATGAGCAGGGTCCAGAAAGACTACTGAACAATAATCATTCCTCATATCCCTGCTTGTAAACAGTAAAGATTCTCTCTCCTTGATGATTCCTGATCACTCACTTGATTCTTCCACAGTGGCTCAGTGGTTAGCACTGCTGCTTCACAGTGACAGGACCTTGGGTTCGATTTCAGCCTTGGGTGACTGTCTGTGTGGCGTTTGCACATTCTCCCCGTGTCTGTATGGATTTCCTCTGGGTGCTCTGGTTTCTTCCCACTATCCTGGTTAGGTGAATTGGCCATGCTAAATTGTCCATAGTGTTCAGGGATGTGTAGGTTAGGTGCATTGGTCAGAGGTGAATATAGGATAGGGGAATGGGTCTGGGTGGGTTATTCTTCAGAAGGTCAGTGTGGACTTGTTGAGCCAAAAGGCCTGATTCTAAAGCCCAGAGCTATCAAAATGGTGAGCAAGAAGCTCACACATTTCAAGCTGGAAGTCCACAGCCACATCTACTGTACTGTAGGCAAGAGATGAGGTGTCAAAGGCACCAGCCTGAAACAGCCTGACTTTAAAGCAAACCCACAGTGTTCACCAGATATTGAGAGCTGACGGCACAAAGTTAGCTCCTGCCTGCCTTTGGCTTTGTGGTGAAGTAGGGTGGAAATATGTAGGCATTTTGAAATAAGTGGGAATAAAAGGAAAAGTTAAACTCAGAAGAAGACAGGAAATTCAACCAACTTTTTAAAAAATAGTTGTCTTGGCTTTTCTATAGGAGGAAGTGAGAATCAAAATGAAACCTCTGAGATGGAGACTGCAAACTGGAACTATGTAAAGAAGTTGATTGTTTGATTTCCTCTCAGGGTGTATGCCATTATCACAAGATAACTGGTTGCTGCTCCTTGACAATAGCTAGTCATTATATTTAGGGAGGGAGCTGCTGCTTAAATTCACAAGGGCCCATGTTCAGGAAACAATTGAATCTAAGGAGGCAGCAGTGAGTTACAGAATGCATTGCATGTCAGTGATAAATTCAAGATGGGTCACTAAAATTCTGAACCTATAGTATGGAAATTGTGAGCTACATAGACATAAGCTACATGAGTGGAGTTGAACTCTTGTGAATTTACTGTGGATCATCCATGATGCTGAGTAATTCATGGATAGCACTTTGAGGTGTCATGTTTCAAGTGCAGATTGAACAAGCAGAAAGGACATGGGTCACCAGCAGGCAGAGTACAGGAGTCACTTGTGGCCATTCCTCTTTCTAAAATATACCATTTTGGATAGTGTGATGACTGCACAGTGGAAAGCAGTGGGAGTCATCTTCATGTCGCCAGGGATGGGTCTGCTACACAAGAGGGGAGGAAGAGAAATGGTAGGGCTATAGTGATAGGGGATTCACTAGTAAGGGAACAAATAGGTGACTCTGCAGCTGCAAAAAAGACTCCAAAATAGTGTATTGCCTCCATGGTACCAAAGGTCAAGGGTGTCACTGAGTAGCTGCAGGGCATTCTAAAGGGGAAGGACAAACAGACAGAGATCGTGGTACATATTGGTACCAATGATAGATAGAAAATGAGATGGAATCCTGAAAGTAGTATTTACGGAGCTAGGAAAGATATTAAAGAACAGGACTGAAAAGGTAATTATCTCTGCATTGCTTCCAGTGCCCCGTGCAAATGAGTTCAAGAACAGAAGGTTAGGCCAGATGAATGTATGGTTGGAGAGATCGTACAGAAGAAGGGATTTAGATTGCTGGGACCTTGGGACTGAGTTCAGAGTGGTGGGACCTGGACTAAGTGGAAGAAGTGCATTTGAAGAAGAATGGGACCAAAGGTTTGCCAGTGCTATTGGTGAGGGTTTAAACTAACAGTATAGAGGGGTGGGATTCAGAGAGAATGTTCAACAGGGAACATGAATGAGCAAAATTGGAATCAACAGCAAGTGAATCAGGAAGGCTTATACTCCCACAGAAACCTGGGATAAGTATCATCTGGGTCTGGGGATATATCTAGTTTCAAGCTGGTTAAAACTGCTATCATCTCCTCCTAATCAATGTTAATTTCTTCATGTATATCACAGCCCCCTTCCATGATTTTCATCATGCCAAGTAATAATTTAAAACCTCATGTTTGACTTCCACTTCATACACAGATTACTATATTAGTCCCTAATGGGCCTTACTCTTTCCCTGGTTATCCTCTCGTAAAACGGTTTTGAATTTTCCTTTAGTTTACTTGGCAGTGTTTATTCAAGCCTCCCCTTTCTATTCTAATTTCATTAGAGTAACCTCCTGCACTTTCTATAGTCCTCCAGGGCTTTTGCTGATTTGAGGCCTTAGTATCTACCATAACCTCTTTATCCAGTCCTGTATATTCCTTGATATCCAGGGTTTTCTGGACTTGTTAGTCCACTCTTCACTTTTACAAGAACATATTGGCTCTGAACTCTCACTATTTGCCTTTTTGAAAGATTTCCACTGCTCTGTTGCTAATTTTCCTACAAGTAGTTACTCCCAATTCACTTTAGCCAGGCCTGAAGTCACATTAAAATTGGAATTCCACTAATCCAGAACCTTTATTTCTGGGCCATCTTTATCCTTAAAAACAATTATCTTAAATCCTACTGAGTTGTGGTCACTATTACTGAAATGCTCGCCCACTGACACTTCTCCCACTTGTCTGACTTCATCCTAAAATCATATCTAGCATCGCTTCCTGTCTTGTGGATCTTTCTTTGTGCTGGCTTAAAAAGCTCTCCTAGATGAGTTTTAATAATTCCTGTCCCTCTAAGTGTTTCTCACTTTTGTGTATCCCAGTTAATATTGGAAAAGTTGATATCCCCTACCATTACTAGAGTATTATTTTTACACTTCACTGGGAATTGCCTATATATCAGCCCTTCTATTTCTCTCTGACTGTTTTGGGATCTATAGATCACTCACAATATGATTGTCCCCTGTTTTGTTTTTAAGTTTTACCTATATGTTCTCACTTGAGGAGCCTTCTAAAATATCGTTCCTCCTATTGCAATAATTCACACTTTGATCAATATTTCAATATTACCTTCTCTTTTACACCCCATCCTGTCTTACCAGAAGATTTTTACATCCTGTAGTATTGAGTCCTGCTCCTCTGTCAACCCTGACTCCGTGACACCATATATCCATGTAGTAATCAGCATCCTTACTTGCAAGTCTCCTTGTACTAAAATAAATGCCATCCAACCTTACCATGCTTCCTTATGCTGTAATTTGACTAAATATAGTCTGCCTTCCAGACTGCCCTTGTACTTCTTCTATTTTGTTTCTACCTTATCCCCTGTCTTTAAACTACCATCAAAAGATCAGCAACACCCACCCCACCCAGCTGTGAGGATGTTTGTCCCATTCCAGTTCAGGTGCAACCAGTCAGACTTGCACAGATTCCACCTTCCCCAGAAATGGACCCATCTTTATCCAATTGTTCAGCAATACATCCATATGCTTTCTCTGTATATCTATTCAGATACTCATGAGCACATGACACTAGGAGTAATCCAGAGATAACAACCTTTCAGGTCCTGCTTTTCAATCTGCAACCTAGCTCCCTAAATTCTTGATGCAGGACTCCATCCTTCTTTCTATCTAATGTCGTGGTACTAATGTGAACTACAATCTCTGACTGTTCACCCCCCCACTTCAGAGTGCCCTGTAGCCGTTGAGTGACATCCTTGACGTTGACTCCAAGATGGCAACACATCATCCTGCAGCTACAGAACTGCCTCTCTGTACCCCTCACCATTGAGTCTACTCACACTATTTCGCTTACTCCTCCCCCTTGTACAGCTAGATTCTGGCTGCATTCACAAGAGGAGTCACTCTGTTGGTCCTACCCTTCACCTTCATGAGAATATTTTGGCCCATTATTCTCACTTCCTCCAACTCAGAAAGGCTGCTTTTCAGTGAGATGCACTCTGGGGCTTTTCTGACTACCTATGTGCCTCTTTCCTACTGATTCATGGCCACCTATTCCTCCTCTGACTGCACTTTCTTAACTGTGCGGTCACCACATCTCACAAATAACTGTCAGCCTTGCTGATCAGGGTAGTGCTTCCAGCAACACTCAAACTCCAAAACCAGGTGCTCAAGCCAGTCATATGGTGGCACTTACTGCAGATGTGATCATCCAAAGATCTAATCCTTCCCATGTACAGCAGGCCATGCAACATACAGGAAGGAGCTTCCCGCCAGATCTTGTTCAAAAACTCTTAACTTAAAATTTAAGCCAAGAGAAAAAAAAAGTTAAGTTTCTTGTACTATCAACTCTAAACTGTAGGTTGTAACAAATAAGCTCTCTTTCCTGTACCAACAAATTCTTACTTTCCCTATTCTAATTTAGAAATTCATATTTTTCTAAATTATTCAGATTGAAACAGAGTCCCTAAGAGCAGCTGCTCAGAATCAATCAACTCACTTCTTTGCTGTGGTGTTACTCTCACACTTTTTTCATATTCAGCTGAGGAGCTCAGAACATGCTCACTCGCTGATCTTACTCCCCTCACCCTTGAAGGTAAATGAAAGAGCCCAAACCTCAACCTCTCTTTATTTATAGTCCCATGGCTCTGACCCCTTTCATGATGGGAGATTATTCATAGAATGGAAGGGATTGGGGTGGGATGGAGGGTGAACAGCATGGAGAGGGTGTAACTCTCAGTGGGCATCCACATTTCCTAATGCCAGGTTCCCACGATCAGGGTTTTAAGTGCCTTTGAATCAGGGGAACCCCCTTCCCAAAATTCCAGTTGGATATGTACCCCTGCTGAAGGTTGAATATCATTTGCAGAGGGCTGAGCCAAAGCCCTCAAGTGGCCATTTTATTGCCCAATTAAGGGCCTCAATTGGCGACAGGATGCAAAGACTATACATGAGCTTTCTTGCCATGAACTTAATGAGAACAAAGGTGCGAATGCTGCAGGTTACCATCATCCAGGATCCCATCCAATTAAATGCCTCCTACCACAATGGGGGTGGGCATTCAATTTTGCTGATTTTCCTAATTTCACTGCTTCTAATTTTGAGTTAATGCCTTTGAGTTTGAATCTTCCAAACCAGTGGAATAGTTTCTATGTGTCTTATTAATTCCAGTTGACATCTTGAAAACTTCAATGAAATAATTCCTCAACCTTTTCATTGGCATGGGATACAAACCCACTTTGTGAAAAATTTTCATACAATTTAACTCTTGGGAGTTGTATATTATTCTGGTAAACCATGTTGAATTCCCTGCAAAAGCACTATGTCCTTCTATAATGTGGGCTCCAGACCTGTTCACAGTAATTCCTATTTTAGTTTACAATATGCATAATATGTATACACTGTGTGTATCAAACAGCATTCCCATTTGGCTGTTCATGACAGGCAAAGTACTGACCAAAGCCACCCTGGCTGCGGAACTCAAAACATGGTGTCCAACATTAGACGTGATTCTATGATTGGACAGCATTTGCTAAATAATCTTGACTGGTAGTGATACATATGATTATACAATATCCTGTTTTTTGTCGACAAAAAATGATGTATACACACTGCACTTGTTTTCACTTAACGAAATAAGTAATGGCCATTCATTTTTTTAGGACAGTGCTTGAACCGGTTATATAAATGATTTGGATGTTAATATAGAAGGAATGGTTAGGAAAATGCAGATGACACCAAAATTGGAGGTGTAGCGGGAGCAAAGAAGGTTACCTCAGGGTACAACAGGACTTCAATCAGATGGGCTAATGGGCCAACGAGTGGAAGACAGAGTTTAATTTAGATAAATGCGAGGTGCTACATTTTTGTTAGGGAAATCAGAACAGAACTTAACACTTAATGGTAAGGTCCTGGGGAATGTTACCAAACAAAGGGACCTTGCAGTGCAGGTTCATAGTCCCTTGAAAGTGGAGTTGCAGATACAAAGGATAGTGAAGATGTTATTTGGTGCACTTGCCTTTATTGGTTAGTGCACTGACTTTCGGAGTTGGGAGGTCATGTTGCAGCTGTACAGAACGTTGGTTAGACCACTTTTGGCATACTTTGTTCAGTTCTGGTCTCCCTGCTATAGGAAGGATGTTGAGAAACTTGAAAGTTTTAAGAAAAGATTTACAAGGATGTTGGCAGGGTTGGAAGGTTTGAGCTAAAGGGAGAAACCAAATAGTCTGGGGCTATTTGCCAGGACCATTGGAGGCTGAGGGGTGACCTTATAATATCATGAGGAGAATGGATAAGGTGAATAGTCAAGCTCTTTTCTCCAGGGTAAGGGAGTCCAAAAGTAGAGGGCATAGGTTTAAGGTGAGAGGGGTAAGATTTAAAAGGGACCTAAGGAGTAACTTTTTAACGTAGAGTGTGGTGCATGTATGAAATGAGCTGCCAGAGGAAGTGGTGGAGACTGGTATAATTACAACATTTAAAAGGCACCTGGATGGGTATATGAATAGGAAGGGTTTGGAGGGATATGGGCCAGATGCTGGCAAATGGGACTAGATTAATGTAGGATATCTGGTCAGCAGGATGAGTTGGACCAGCTGTATGACTCTTTGATTCTATAATCAGAGTCAATCAGATTTAACTTTAAGCAATGCTTAGCAGTTAACTTGCAATCATCATCTATCTGATGCATTCTGGTATGTCTTTACTAATTAGTAATCACTGGCCAACAAATCAACTCTCTTCTCACACAGAAAGTTATAAACTTCCTTTTCCTTTCATTAATGAAAACCTGTAATTGCCTTCTTACTTTTTAAACTAGCAAACTACATTTTTTTTATTGCAGTGTGATATATCTGCATTCTAAGAATAATCAAACATTTTTCTGACCAGTTGAGCAGCTTAAAAAGAGAAGTTAAAATTCACACAACACCAGGTTATAGTTCAACAAGTTTATTTGGAAATACTAGCTTTTGAAGTGCTGCTTCTTCATCAGGTGGTTGTGAAGCAGGATCATAAAACACACAATTTATACCAAACGATTACAGAGATACAATGATACATTGAACAAACCTAAATTGCTAAGTCTTTCATCTTTTAGACTGGATTTGCTGATTTTGGCTCTTTAATATGTAAATTCCAAGAACTTCTTTTAAGTCACATTCTCAAGATAATTTCAGATTTTATAGTAAAAGATGATATCTCAGCTCAGACAATGCCTTCAAGGTGAGAGTAAGACCAATCTTGAGTCAGACTGGTCCTATTTCCAAAGTGGAATTTACAAATATTGTATTATAAGCATTGACTGCCTACAGGTTCTGCATTTTTTTGAGCAAAATAGAGTGTATCTGCAAATATAATTCTGCAAATACAAATTCACCCCATAAACTTTAAATGTGTGTGCTTGCATGCAGGAGAGAGAGACAGAATGAGTGTGAGTGCCGTGAGAGAATGTGTGCAACCTTGATAAAGTGTACGTGTGAGTGTCATGGGGCATAAGCCTGTGAGGAGGGTGCGTACATGGATGTGAGTGTGGGAAGTGTATGTGTGTGTGTACGAGAGAGCTTGTGTATGAGCAAGGGTCTGCGTGAATATGTGAGTGTGTTTGTTTGAGATATAGAGAGAGAGTGTGTGAATAGTGCAAATAGTGCAATGGTGGCCACCTGTAGTGTGAAATGAACCCAAGGTCCTGGTTGAGGCCATCCTTATAGGTACTGAACCTGGCTATCAGCCTCTGCTCGGCTACTTTGCATTGTTGCCTGTCCTGAAGTCTATCTTGGAGGATAGTTCCCCTGAGGGTCTGAGGTTCAATGTCTATTACCGCTAAAGCGTTCCCTGACTGGAAGGGAATGTCCCTGTTTGGTGATTGTTGTGCAGTGTCCATTCATCCATTGTTGTGGCATCTGCTTGGTCTTGCCAATGTACCATGCCTCGGGACACCCATGCCTGCAGCGTATGAGATAGACAATGTTGGCCGACTCACATGAATACCTGCCATGTACATGGTGAGTGGTGTCCCCATGTGTAATGGTGGTATCCGCGTTGACACGCTGACACGTCGACACGTCTTGCAGTAGTTGCCCTGACACGGTTGTATGGTGTTGTGGTCAATGTTGTCCTGAAGGCTGGGCAGTTTGCTGTGAACAATTATCTCTTTAAGGTTTGGTAGTTGTTTAAAGGCGAGAAGTGGAGATATGTGGGAAGGTCTTGGCAAGATGCTCATCCTCATCGAAAATGTGTTGTAGGCTGTAAAGAACATGGCGTCGTTTTTCTGCTCCCAGGAAGTACTGGACAATGAAGTGTACCCTGTTAGTTGCATCCCGTGTCTGTCTCATGAGGAGGTCATTACAGTTTCTTGCTGTGGTACTGGTGATCGATGAGTTGAACATCATACCCTGCTCTTACTGAAGGCATCCTCGAGCACCTTCAGGTGTCCGTCACGTTCCTCTTCATCTGAACAAGTCCTGTGTATGCATAGGGCTTGTCCGTAGGGGATGACTGTTTTAACATGTTTAGGGTGGAAGGTAGAGAAGTGTAGCATCGTGAGGTGATAAAAAGAGAAGAACTGATTCACCTCTCCTCACCTGGTCCTAACACTCTAGCTGATGGTTTAATGATGGTGGGTATTACAGCTACAAATGATCATTTTTGCAATGGGTTTTCAAGTCTTTAAGGCACTGGCAACACTGCGTATTGGTTTTACTAATACAGCTCCCTCCACGAATCAAGCCTTTCTCTCATTAACTCTACTCCCAAAGATACATGTATCTTTGTCTGCATATGCTGGAGTCCAAAATTCCAGGCAGGAGGTTGGAAGAGCACAGTACGTCCAGACAGCATTAGGAGGTGGAGAAGTCAACGTTTCAGGTGTCACCCTTCTTCAAGACTCAGGACAGCCCTTGTTGACTCATGGTTTCAGCTTATTCCCTGGCTCCCATTGATCTTATTTCTTCCTGTTCTGAATCAATGTCTTTCCCTCTCTTTTTTCTCTTCCCAGCTTTGCCTACAGCTCTGTCACTTTTTCCTGGTCCTTGCTCTCTTCACCATGAAGGTCCAACCTCTCCATGCCGCCATCCCCCAGCAGGATGGTCAGACGACTCTCTGCTTCTCCCTTGAACAAAGACACGACTCCCATCAACCTGCTCTCCTCTGCTGGAGCTAGCTCATTCTCACATTGAACAACTTCTCCCCTAACTTAACGCACATCCTGCAAACAGGAGCATCACTCCGAAAGCTTGTGATTTCAAATAAACCTGTTGGACTGCAACCTGGTGTCATGTGACTTCTGACCTTGTCCACTTCTTCCAACACTGGCACTTTCACACAATATCTAATCATAACCTCTTCCATTGCTTCCATCTCTGAGACCATATATTGCAAATTACCTATTGTCATTTATTCTTCTTTCTTTACCCCAGAACAGGCAATTCTAAAATGGAGGTTTGGACCCCAAATGGGGTCACAGAGTATGATTTTTAATGTTATGAGATCCAAGGAAGGAATAGATGCTGTGGATTTCTGACCAAGTTACATTAGCCTTTTTGCTGCTCTGACAATCTCATTTCTTATTGAGAGATCATGACAATTTTCAAGACTTGCAAAGGGGTGACTGTGGAACAATGCTTGGGAAACTCTGCACTCAGAGGTAGTGCTGACTTTGAACAATTTGTACAAATCCATCCTCATTTCACTCCAATCAAAGACTATCACCCCATCATCGGGAGAACACTCTCTCGGCGGAGCAGGTAAGGGCTGTTTGGCGGTGTCCCTTTGTAGACGCAGTTACATTTTTTGAACGGTTTAAATTTAAAAGTTCTTTTTTAAAAAGCACGGAGTGGACCCAGAAGCTGGTGTAGCGCAAGCTTACCTGGGTAGGTTTTTCCTATAAAGGCGCGCAGGAGAGGAACCCGAGGCACTACAGGGGTAGTGCCTCCTACCCACCCTCCTCTTCTAACCTAATAATAAGACCCGTTGTGGCAAGCAGGTAAGTGCTGCATTTTGCTTGTTCTATTGTTTAGACCTAGTTTTTTTTTAAAGGTTACTTTTAGAGAGATGGCAGTGAAGGCAGTGCAATGTTCCTCTTGCAACATGTTTGAGGTGAGGGATGCCATGGTCGTCCCTGCTGATGACACTTGCAGGAAGTGCACCCATCTCCAGCTCCTCCAAGACCATGTTAGGGAACTGGAACTGGAGTTGGATGAACTTAGGATAATTTGGGAGGCAGAGGGGGTCATAGATCAGAGCTTTAGGGAAGTAGTAACTCCAAAGATTGCAGACAGATGGGTGACAGTGAGGGGGACTGAGAGGAAGCAGCCAGTGCAGGGACCCCCTGCGGTCATTCCCTCAAGAACAAGTATACCATTTTGGATACTTGTGGTGGGGAGACGACTTACCAGGCCTCTGGTACGGAGCCTGTCCCCATTGGTCAGAAGGGAAGGGTGGAGAAGAGCAGAGCAATAGTTATTGGAGACTCGATAGTTCGGGGCACAGATAGGCGGTTTTGCAGGGGCGAGAAAGACTCATGACTGGTATGTTGCCTCCTAGGTGCAAGGGTACGTGACGTCTCTGATCGTGTTTTCGGGTCTTTAAGGGGGAGGGGGAGCAGCCCGAAGTCGTGGTCCACATTGGCACCAATGACATAGGTAGGAAGAGGGATGAGGATGTTAGGCAGGCTTTCAGGGACCTAGGTTGGAAGCTCAGAGTTAGAACAAACAGAGTTGTTGTCTCTGGTTTGTTACCCGTGCCACGTGATAGAGAGTTGAGGAATAGGGAGAGAGAACAGTTAAATGCGTGGCTGTAGGGATGGTGCAGGAGGGAGGGATTCCGGTATCTGGATAACTGGGATTCTTTCTGGGGAAGGTGGGACCTCTATAAACAGGATGGTCTACACCTGAACCTGAGGGGCACTGGTATCCTTGGAGGGAGGTTTGCTAGTGCTCTTTGGGGGGATTTAAACTAACTTGGCAGGGGCATGGGAACCTGGACTGTAGCTTTAGAGTGCAGGACTTTGAGTGTAGGGAGGTTAGGAACATGGCATCAATCTCGAAGGAGGGTGCCTGTAAACAGGAAGGTGGCTTGAAGTGTGTATACTTCAATGCGAGAAGTATACGAAATAAGGTAGGTGAACTTGCAGCATGGGTTGGTACCTGGGATTTCGATGTTGTGGCTATTACGGAGACATGGGTAGAACAGGGACAGGAATGGCTGTTGCAGGTTCCAGGTTTTAAATGTTTTAGTAGGGTCAGAGGTGGGGGTAAAAGAGGGGGAGGTGTGGCATTGCTTGTCAAGTATAGTATTACAGTGGTGGAAAGGACGATGGATGAAGATTCGCCATCTGAGGTAGTTTGGGCTGAGGTTAGAAATAGGAAAGATGAGGTCACCCTGTTAGGAGTTTTCAACAGGCCTCCTAATAGTCCTAGAGACGTAGAAGAAAGGATTGCGAGGATGATTCAGGAGAAGAGTGAAAGTAATAGGGTGGTTGTTATGGGGTCTTTAAACTTTCCAGATATTGACTGGGAAAGCTATAGCTCGAGTACGTTAGATGGGTCGGTGTTTGTCCAATGTGTGCAGGAGGGTTTCCTGACACAATATGTAGACAGGCCAACAAGAGATGAGGCCATACTGGATTTGGTTCTGGGTCATGAACCAGGCCAGGTGTTAGAATTGGAGGTAGGTGAACACTTTGGGGACAGTGACCAGAATACGGTGACTTTTACTCGAGTGATGGAGAGGGATAGGTGTGCACTGCAGGGCAAGAGTTATAGCTGGGGGCAAGGAAATTATGATGCAGTGAGGCATGACTTAGGATGCATGGCTTGGAAAATAGGCTTCAAGGGAAGGGCACAATCAATATATGGAGCTTGTTCAAGGAGCAACTATTGAGTGTCCTTGATAAGTAGGTACCTGTCAGGCAGGGAGGAAAGGGTCATATGAGGGAGCCATGGTGTAATAAGGAATTGGAATCCCTTGTTAAAGGGAAGAGGGCGATCTATGTAAAGATGAGGTGTGAAGGTTCAATTGGGGCGATTGAGAGTTATAAGGTAGCCAGGAAGGATCTAAAGAGAGAGCTAAGAGCAGCAAGAAGGGGACATGAAAAGTCCCTGATTGGTAGGATTAGGGAAAACCCAAAGGCTTTCTATAGGTATGTCAGGAATAAAAGAATGACGAGGGTAGGAATAGGTCCAGTCAAGGATAGTAGTGGGAAGTTGTGCGTGGAGGCTGAAGAGATTGGGGAGACACTGAATTAATACTTTTAATCAGTATGCACTCAGGAACAGGACATTGTTGCCGGTGTGAATATTGAGTCACAATTAATTAGAATGGATGGCTTTGAGGTATGTAGGGAAGAGGTGTTGGAAATTCTGGAAAGGGTGAAAATAGATAAGTCCCCTGGGCCTGATGGCATTTATCCTAGGATTTTCTGGGAAGCAAGGGAGGAGATTGGAGAGCCATTGGCCTTGATTTTTATGTCCTCGTTGTCTGCAGGAATAGTGCCAGAAGACTGGAGGATAGCAAATGTGGTTCCCCTGTTCAAGAAGGGGAGTAGGGATAACCTTAGTAACTATAGGGCGGTGAGTCTCATTTCTGTTGTGGGCAAAGTCTTAGAGAGAATTGTAAGGGATAGGATTTATGAACATCCGGATAGGAATAATGTGATCAAGGATAGTCAGCATGGTTTAGTGAAGGGCAGGTCATGCCTCACAAACCTTATTGATTTCTTTGAGAAGGTGACTAAGGAGATGGACGAGGGTAAAGCGGTAGATGTGGTGTATATGGATTTTAGTAAGGTGTTTGATAAGGTTCCCCATGGTAGGCTACTGCAAAAAATATGGAGGTATGGCATTGAGGGTGCATTAGAGGTTTGGATTAGGAATTGACTGGCTGGAAGAAGACAGAGGGTAGTAGTTGATGGTAAAGGTTCATCTTGGAGTGCAGTTACTAGCGGTTTTCTGCAAGGATCTGTTTTGGGACCATTGCTGTTTGTCATTTTTATAAATGACCTGGAGGAGGGGCTAGAAGGTTGGGTGAGCAACTTTGTGGATGATACGAAAGTCCGTGGACAGTGAGGAAGGATGTGGCAGGTTACAGTGGGATATAGATAAGCTGCAGAGCTGAGCAGAAAGGTGGCAAATGGAGTTCAATGTAGGTCAATGTGAAGTGATTCACTTTGGTAAGAGTAACAAGAAGATGGGGTACTCGGCTAATGGTCGGATACTTGGTAGTGTGCATGAGCAGAGGGATCTTGGTGCCCACGTACACAGATCTCTGAAAGTTGCCACCCAGGTAAATAGTGCTGTGAAGAAGACATACGGCGTACTGGCTTTAATTGGTAGAGGAATTGAGTTCCGGAGTCCTGAGGTCATGTTGCAGTTGTATGAGACTCTGGTGCGGCCGCATCTGGAGTATTGTGTGCAGTTTTGGTCGCCATACTATAGGGAAGGATGTGGAGGCACTGGAACGGGTGCAGAGGAGGTTTACCAGGATGTTGCTTGGTATGGTAGGAAGATCATATGAGGAAAGGCTGAGGGAATTGGGGCTGTTTTCATTGGAGAAAAGAAGGTTTAGGGGTGACTTGATAGAGGTGTACAAGATGATTAGGGGTTTAGATAGGGTTGACAATGAGAACTTTTTTCCACGTATGGTGTCCGATATTACGAGGGGGCATAGCTTTAAATTAAGGGGAGGTAGGTATAGGACAGATGTGAGGGATAGATTCTTTACTCAGCGAGTCGTGAGTTCATGGAATGCCCTGCCAGTAGCTGTGGTGGACTCTCCCTCTTTATGGGCATTTAAACGGGCATTGGATAGGCATATGGAGGATAGTGGGCTAGTGTAGGTGAGGTGGGCTTGGGTCGGCGCAACATCGAGGGCCGAAGGGCATGTCTGCGCTGTATTTTTGTCTATGTTTCTGACATTACTTTGAAACTAGCTGCACAACCAAGTTGTTTAAACTGAAACCAGGTTTAGCTTAGTTTAAGGAACTCTCCACATTAAAAATAAGAATGAGCAGTTCATACACAAGAGGCTGGATTAATTGACTGGCTGTCTGCACTTTTGTTTTGACTTCACAGTAGAGTTTTAGCAGAGACAGATTTTTTTTGTTGATGTCATTATACTTTTTAAAAAATTAATAAATGTCTTCAGGGTTTGAGCATGCTCAGATAAGGCAGGATGCAAGGCAGACTGCAGCTCAGTTCTGTGTCTGCTGAGGAAGTGAACCACACCTCAGCTAAAATGGGCAAAAACATTTTTGGTAAACAGGCCACTGGGCAGAACTGTTAAGCATCAATGGTTAGTCTGAGGAACTGCAACAGTGGCCTTTCCTGCTGAAAAAAACTATGTACAACTACCTTAAGGTTGGTAAGGACTCTAATCGCAACACACTTCAGAAAAAATTAAACTGAATCCAACATGTTGCAAAAATGTATCTTATTCCTAAAATGTCCATATGTAAACCAAGTAACAGTTCAGATTTAACAATAAAGTGAGATCCAGTATGTGAGATGTTTCATTTCATTTGTCATTACAGGTTAGATTTACAATGAGTATTTACATTTCATATCAAACATTCTCTGACATATTTGGTCTGAAGGTTAGTCAGTCCAGCCCCACTCCCCCATCTCCCCCTCCTCACCACCCCCCACCTCAGTGTACTATGGCTGAAAAGCCATAGATAACAACTTTCCCTCACTGTGCCAGCTGCCCCAAGCGTTAGTGCAGCCCTCAGTACGCAGTGTTGGGCTTAGAATATGTCGGTCTCCAACACTTGCTCTGCACTAGAAGAGCAGAAAGCTTTAGCAGACCATAGAGCATATTTCACTGAGCAGATGGTCCTCCAACTGCCAAGCTATCCATGTGTACAGACCTACAGGGTGACAATCTACAACACTGATTCAGCATCGAGTTCAGCATCAACAGACTTGAGAGGCTGAATGGCCTACTCCTGTTCCTCTTGAGTTCTATGGATAGAACTGCTCAGGACAAATCTCAACCAAAATCAGTCTATCTCATTCCTTCCTTGTCAAGACACATTCCATGAGGAAGTGGACAATAGTGTCTTCCCCATTACACACACCTCAAGGGTAACATGTGGAGGGATAAGACTTGAGATGTGCAATAATCATCTGACAGGGAAAGTCTTACTCTCCATCAGTGCTGTGGCCTATGATTCCAAACTCTGTATCATTTTTACCTTTCACAATTAAATCCATTGACACTTGACTTGCAGTCACACAGAGTCTGTTCCCTACCCTGTATGTTGTTGTTACAATGAGCTTACAAACTGTATCTTAATAACTGTACGTAAATCCTTCACTGGTTGCTTTTCAATCATTCCAAAACATGGCAATTTATTAAACTGCTGTCAGAACATTTAGTCCAAATGCAGATGGTTAAATCAGATGCTTTGTATATAACTAGTGGGAGGAATGAACAAATTGGGCAACCTTGTGTCCAAAATTTGCTTCATATCCTTCCTGTGAATGGCCTCTTACTCTTTTTATAATCCTCTACTGTTCCTGCACCTGATCACCATCCAATAACCCTCATGGGAAATCAAGTTGGATGTTGAACAAGGAGCAGGATTGGTGTTAATTACAAAACTCTCTCTTGCTCCAGTTATTGGTTGAAGATTGAGCAGTTGTTTGAGGTACACTACCTCATAGTGAGAGATTGATTGCAGAAAAAAAAACAAATGTTTATTTGTATAGCGCCTCATTGGGATATGTCAAATGCCTATACATACAATGTGATATAATTGGAAGGCTTGCTCATATTCATGTTCCACAAAAGCAACATAATAAACATACAAAATAGGAGTCAAATAATGCCAGTCGGCCCCTTGAGCCTGGTCTGCTATTCAGTAAGTTTCTCGCTGCTCTGATTACTCCACATTTCTGTCCATCCCTGATAACCTTTCACCCACTTGCTTCCCAAGAATCTATATACCTCTGCCTTAAAAATATTTAAGCTCTCTGCTTTCAAAGACTCACAATCTTCTGAGAGGAAAGAATTATTTATGTCGGCGTCTTAAATGTGCAATCAGTGTAAAGCCAAACAAGTTGTCTTTTGACGGTTATATAGCTTTCAAACCCACCTATCAACTTGTGCCTTGGTCTAACACCTCATCTAAAAGCAGTGAGGTGCTTACTCAAGCAGCCTGGATGAAACACACTGGAGTGGAGTTTGAATCTGAAGGCCCAGACATTTGTGAGACACCCATTCTTGGTACACTCCATGGGGATATTCTAGTACCTTGAGTCTCACCTGATATGGAGCTATTAACTTGAAGATCATAGAAACATAGAAACTAGGAGCATGAGTAGGCCATTCAGCCCTACAAGCCCCTTTCGCCATTCAATATGATCTTGGCTGATCCTCCATCTCATGCCTCTTGGTGCCTTTAGTACCTAAAAAGGAAATGTTGCCTCATTTCAGTTATAAATGGCCCAACCCATATCCTGAGACTCCGACTCCTGATTCTAGACTCCCCAACCCACAGAATCATTCTCCCTGCATCTAGTCTGTCCAGCCCTGTTCGCATTTTGTATATTTCAATCTGATCCCCTCCCATCCTTCTCAAATCCTAGACCCAGTGAAAATAACCTCTCCTCATATGACAGTTTTTTGAGGAAGTAACAAGGAGGATTGATGAGGGCAGAGCGGTAAATGTGATCTATATGGACTTCAGTAAGGTATTCAACAAGGTTCCCCATGGGAGACTGGTTAGCAAGATTAGATCTCATGGAATACAGGGAGAACTAGCGATTTGGATACAGAACTGGCTCAAAGGTGGTGGTGGAGGGTTGTTTTTCAGACTGCAGGCCTGTGACCAGTGGAGTGCCACAAGGATCATTTATATAAGTGATTTGGATGTGAGCATAAGCGGAATAGTGAGTAAGTTTGCAGATGACACCATAAGTGAGGAAGGTTACCTCAGATTACAAGGGGATCTTTATCAGATGGGCCTATGGGCTGAGAAGTGGCAGATGGAGTTTAATTCAGGTAAATGCGAGGTGCTGCATTTTGGGAAAGTGATTCTTAGCAGGACTTATATCCTTAATGGTAAGGTCCTTGGGAGTGTTGCTGAACAAAGAGACCTTGGAGTGCACATTCATAGCTCCTTGAAAGTTGAGCCACAGGTAGATAGGATAGTGAAGGCAGCATTTGGTATGCTCTCCTTTATTGGTCAAGAGTATTGAGTACAGGAGTTGGGAGGTCACGTTGCGACTGTACAGGACATTGGTTAGGCCCCTTTTGGAATATTGCGTGCAATACTAGTCTCCATTCTATTGGAAGGATGTTGTGAAACTTGAAAGCGTTCAGAAAAGATTTACAAGCATGTTGCCAGGGTTGGAGAACTTGAGCTACAGGGAGAGGCTGAATTAGTCAGGTGACCTTATAGAGGTTTATCAAATCATGAGGGGCATGGATAGGATAAATAGACAAAATCTTTTCCCTGGGGTGGGGGAGACCAGAACGAGTGGGCATAGGTTAAGGATGAGAGGGGAAAGATATAAAAGAGACCTAAGGGGCAATTTTTTCACGTAGAGGGTGGTACATGTATGGAATGAGCTGCCAGAGGAAGTGGTGGAGGCTGGTACAATTGCAACATTTAAAAGGCATCTAGATGGGTATATGAATAGGAAGGGTTTGGAGGGATATGGGCTGGGTGCTGGCAGGTGGGACTAGATTGGGTTGGGATATCTGTTCGGCATGGACAGGTTGGACCAAAGGGTCTGTTTCCGTGCTGTACATGTCTATGACTCTATAAGACTAATTGTAAAGGAATTTACCTCTGAGCTTGAGCACAAATCTTTGAAGCTAATAACTAATGTTAAAAAGTAGTTCATTAGGCACATGAGATTTTCAGCTTCATCCAGCACATAGAAGGTTTTACGATGTGGAGAAGCCAGTGTTGGACTGGGATGGACAAAGTTAAAAATTGCGTAACACCAGGTTATAGTCCAACAGGTTTATTTGCATACAAGCTTTGTCAGGTAGCTAGTGGGGCAGGATCATAGGACACAGAATGTATAGTAGTACAAAAAACATTTGAATGCATGTGTCAGGCATAACTTAAGATATCTGCACTTTTCTGTCCTCTTCTAAGAAGGTTTTTGATGGTCCTCTGGCAGAAAGTGCATGCACTTCCATTCTGCCTTAATGGGCCTTAGTACTTAGGGCCTGAAATACACTGATTCATTTTCTGAAATAATATAGCCATAATATTCAACTCAGGGCTAGAGTACTGCCAATTGAACCAAGAGGAAGGAGAGCAGATGTCATAACAAACAAAGCAAACTTGTTTAATCACACTTCTGGCTGTGTCAATATTCTGAACTCCTTTTGAGTATCCATTTTTCTTTGGATACTATAGTATTTAGATCTTAAACAATTAATAATATTCACCAAATAAAAACACATTTGTATGAAAGTCCACATCTTGTCTTAGTCTGCAGCCTGCTGTGAAGTAAACAATGGGAACATTATCAAATCTTTCTACCCATTAAATATATCAACTGATTCACACTATTGGTGGTATAGGTGGTCTATGTTCAACAGAGAAATGTAGGTGAGCCCATTGAGTTTGTTTTCATGCACAATGGCAAATTAGCAGAGCTGGTTATAGAAATGATATAGGCCTACAGAATCAAGACAGAGTTAAGATTATTCAGTTGCTGTGGTTCATTGGCCCTAAATGTAAACATATGAATGTACAGATACAGATATATGCATTTGCAAAATTATAGAATAGGATCCAAATTCACAAACATGTTTTTTTAATAATATAACACTGGAGCTTAGTCAATGATTTGGAATCAATGGTCCTGTCTATAAGCAGCTCAACAGCTTATTTTCATTAAATAAGAAACAAGATTTTGTGCAATGATGGCAGTCTGGGAGTTCCGTTATGAGGCAAAGAAGCTTAAAGCAAGTAAAAACAGAATGTACTGGAGAAACTCAGCAGGTCTGGCAATCTCTGTGAATTAAGAAATAGACTTACTTATCAATCTGTACCTAAGATGGCGCCATAACTGGTGACTTGTAAACTTTTCACTTTTCACGTGAATGGTAAAGCTTATTCTAATTCTATCATTTAGAATCTGTATGACTTCTTTAGGACTGAAAGGACCTGGAATATTATATCTTTTATGCTGTTGACAAGAGGGAGGACGAGCAAGTGGAACTGATTTGAATGCTGCCAGACCTGCTGGGTTTCTCCACTATTTTATGTTTTATTTCAGATTTCTAGCATCCACATTAATTTGCTATTGTTTAAGTTGTGAGGTGGGGGGGGGGGGGGGGGAGGTGGCGGTGGATTTGATAAAGGATTTCAAATCAGAAAGGGTTTTGATTCAGTGAGCAAGCAGAAATTTCCAACAGCAGAAGCACCATAAATCAGATGGATGCCAGTTTTTAAGAGAATTAGAAAAGGAGATAAAGGTAATATTAAATGAATGATTTCACAGTGAATTGTTATGATCTAGAATGTGGTGCCTTAAAGGGAGGTGGAAACTGATTCAAAATAGACTCAAAAGGAATTTGAATAAAAGTTAAAAAGGAGAGATGTGTTTTGTGTAAAACAAACAGGGTTATGGGACATCTTGAATAATTCTTTCAAAGGGCATCAAGCCATGATAGGCCAAATAGCCTCCTTCAATTCAGTATTATTTTACAAGAGGTGGAGGACAGTGACACATTTCTGTGGGCATCTAGATTTGAGGAGAATATTCTATTGTAATTCCCAATTGACAAAAGCTGAAGATCTCTCACAGGTTGAAGGAAGTCATGTATAATGTTGCTGCTGCTCTCTGTAGATTTTTGGATTTGCTGTGAATAATGTGTCACGGTGCCTCTTGATGGCACTGTGACTAAAAAAGCAGCTCCTCAGCCACTGGAAGGAACTGATTGAGGAAGACTTGCCAATTATTGTCATAAAGCAAATAATAACTCTGGATGATATATGGACGTTTTGAACTTTTAGTTGCACGTATTATTAAAAAAGGGATATATACCTGAAGGATGACTGCAGATGTAAATTCACTGTCTGTCTGTCAAAGGTCTGTCTGAACCCATGGAATGTAACACTATAGAGTGTTAGAGAAACTTCAAACAGAGAGACTTAAGAGTGAGTGATAATGAGGGGCTAACTACCTGCCTATACAAAAAATATCTCCTGTGGATTATGTTCCAAACTGCAGAACTGTTTTTGTGTTTTACCTGGAGTGAGTGTTTTTAGTTTGAGGGATTTCTGATCTGAGTTGAGGAGCTGGAGTCCAAACTCCAGACATTGTGGCACATGAGGAAGCGGGAATTTCACAAGTCAGCACAACATAGAGGGGCGAAGGGCCTGTACTGAACTGTAACGTTCTATGTTATGTGAAAGTTACTTGGACAAATTGCTCAAGGACATGGTCACACCCTAAAGATTATGGAATTCAAATTTGGTCTGTGATCAGGTACAGGAGTCTGTGACTGCAAGTGAGGCAGTCCCAGCAGTAGCTGTCATTATCCAACATAGAGTCATAGAGCTGTATGGCACAGAAACAGATACTTCAGTCCACCTTGTCCATGCTGACCAGATATCCTAAATAAGTCTAGTCCCATTTGCCAGCATTTGGCCCATATCCCTCAAAACACTTCCAATTCATATACCCATCCAAATGCCTTTTAAATGCTGTAATTGTAACAGCCTTAATCACTTTCTCTGGCAGCTCATTCCATACACGCACCACCCTCTGAATGAAAAAGTTGCCCCTTAGGGGTCCCTTTTAAGTCTTTCCTTCTCACCTTAAATCTATACCCTCCAGTTTTAGACTCAGCCACGCCAGGGAAAAGATTGTGTTTATTTACTCTATCCATGCTCGTCATGATATTATAAACTTCTATAAGGTCACCCCTCAAACTTCAATCCTCCAGGGAAAACAGCCCCTGCCTATTCAGCCTCTCCCTATAGCTCAAACCCTTCAACCCTGGCAACATCCTTGCAAATCTTTTCTGAGGTCTTTCAAGTTTCATAAAATCCTTCCAATACAGACCAGAATTGCACCAAGTATTCCAATTGTGGCCTAACCAATGTCCTGTACAGCCGCAACATGATTTCCCAATTCCTATCTATAATGAACTGACCAATAAAGGCAAGCATACCAAACACTGCCTTCACTATTCTACCTGCCTTTGACTCCACTTTCAAGGAGCTATGAATCGCACTCCAAGATCACTTTGTTCAGCAACACTCCCCAAGACCTTACCATTAAGTATATGAGACCTGTCCTGGTTTGCCTTTCCAAAGTGCAGTAGCTCACATTTATCTAAATTAAACTCCGTCTGCCGCTTCTCGACCCATTGACCCATCTGATCACAGTTATGAGATTCTTGCAAACTGTACAGACAAAAGTGGGAACTGCAGCAAAGGTAAGCAATCTGACTGTGGCACCTTAGCACAGCGAGATGTTCTGGTAGGGGAAGAAATAGGAATGTAATTGTGTATAACGAGGGGAATAGATGCCATTCCTCGGGAGGGGATATGTAGCTTCACAAAACAAGTGGATACAGTGGCATTGCAACTATTTCAGGAATTACAAACTGAGTGGGACAGAAATGGAAATGTTGTACAAATATAAAATAAAAAGAACCAAATAGAGCCAAAGGAGCAACAAAAGGCGGCATGGTGGCTCAGTGGTTAGCACTGCTGCCTCACAGCACCAGGGTCCCATGTTCGATTCCAGCCTCGGGCGACTGCCTGTGTGGAGTTTGCACATTCTCCCCGTGTTTGTGTAGGTTTCCTCCGGGTGCTCCAGTTTCCTCCCACAGTCCAAAGACATGCAGGTCTGGTGAATTGGCCATGCTAAATTGCCCATAGTGTTAGGTACATTAGTCAGAGGGAAATGGGTCTGGGTTGGTTGCTCTTTGGAGGGTCGGTGTGGACTTGTTGGGCCAAAGGGCCTGTTTCCACACTGTAGGAAATCTAAATCTGAAAAATAAAAAAAGGAAAAAGATGCAATTAAAGGCTCTTAAACGCATACAGCATTCAGAACAACATAAATGAATTAATAGCACAAATAAGATTAATGAATATGATCTTATTGCAATTTCAGAAACACAACTTCAAGGAGATCAAACCTGGCAACTAAATATTCATGGATATATGACTTTTCAAAAGGACGGAGGGAAGAAAAGGATGGGTAAAAAATGAGGTCTGCAGATGCTGGAGATCACAGCTGCAAATGTGTTGCTGGTCAAAGCACAGCAGGTTAGGCAGCATCTCAGGAATAGAGAATTCGACGTTTCGAGCATAAGCCCTTCATCAGGAATAAGAGAGAGAGAGCCAAGCAGGCTGAGATAAAAGGTAGGGAGGAGGGACTAGGGGGAGGGGCGATGGAGGTGGGATAGGTGGAAGGAGGTCAAGGTGAGGGTGATAGGCCGGAGTGGGGTGGGGGCGGAGAGGTCAGGAAGAGGATTGCAGGTTAGGAGGGCGGTGCTGAGTTGAGGGAACCGACTGAGACAAGGTGGGGGGAGGGGAAATGAGGAAGCTGGAGAAATCTGAATTCATACCTTGTGGTTGGAGGGTTCCCAGGCGGAAGATGAGGCGCTCCTCCTCCAGCCGTCGTGTAGTTGTGTTCTGCCGGTGGAGGAGTCCAAGGACCTGCATGTCCTCGGTGGAGTGGGAGGGGGAGTTAAAGTGTTGAGCCACGGGGTGATTGGTAGCTTTGATAGTTTAGGTGGAATATGTTTGATTGCAGAAATATCATGTCATGGAAGATGTACAATCCATTTGGATAGAGGTAAGATCTGAGAAGGAAAGAAGACACTAATGGGAGTGGCCTACAGGCCCACTAACATAACTGAACTGTAAGACAGAGAACAAATATGAGATAGTGAGGTCATGTAAAAAAGACATGACATCAATTGTGGGTGACTTCAAATAGATTGATACAAGAAAGAATTCACAAACTATTTTCAGGACAGTTTCCCAGGACAATATGTTATGGATCCAAGCAGGAATCAGGCTAATAATTTGTCATGTGGCAGGTTTAGTAAATGGTCTCGGAGGAAAAGATGCACTGGGTTGCAGTGACCATAATGTTTTAGAATTTAGCATTCAGTTTTTTTGAGTGAGAGACTTCTGTCAGAAACAACTATGGTAAATTTAAATAAGGATAATAATGAGGACAGAGATGATTGGAGTGGATTAGAAAGTCCCCTGGATCTAATGGGTTGCAATCTAGGATTTTGAAGGATGTGACCACAGAGATGGTGGATGCACTGGTAATAATCATTCAAGAATTCTTAGATTCTGAAAAAATGCCAGGGGATTGGGAAATTGCTGATGCACCAGGCCAGGCTCCTCAAAATATTGCAAGAAGGTTGCCCAGTCCCTAACTTTGCGAGTTGTTTTAAGCAGGTGTAAAGTGAATATTCCAGGAGAGAATCAGCTGGTCAAACCACAATATTTTAAACAAACAGAACTTATTTACAAGATAACTGAATGAAACACAAGCAACCAAAAACAGAATACCAAATAACTTAATCTCTCCGAAAACCCAACAGATCATCCCAACATAATGATGCTGTTCCAAATACTTGCACCAATCCCCATAAACTCCCCTTGGCACAAAAGGTAACATCAAACACAGGTTCTTACAGGATAGTCAGAGAGAGTGTACCAGCCTGCACCTGCTTCTGTGGGTCTAGCAGCCTTTCTTCACACTAGTGTTAAAATAAATCAAACCAGAGAAAAGCTGAGCTGGGAGAACTGGCCATTCCCCTTTCATTGTACAATTTTTTTTTAAACTTGAAAGCCTTCTGCTTGATACCTATTATCAAATTGGCCCTAAAGCCCTTCAAACCCCAGACTTTTTACAGTATGTGTTGTTAATGATCTCTCTGAAAAAAAGCCAAGGACAGCATAACCTTGTTAAAAGAGTAGCTTCATCACACTCTAATTCAAAAGAAGAAAGGGACAAAAAAAAAACTAAATGTTGGCCACTTAGCTGAACATCTATCATTGAGAAAATGTTAGGATCCATGATAAAGATGTAATAGCAGAGCATTTAGAAATACTTAATTTAGTTGAGCAGAATCAACATGGCTTTATGAAGGTGAATTCATGTCTGATGAGTTCATTGAAAATCTTTGAGGTATTAAATGGGATAAGTAAGGGGAACTTTGGATGTAATATATTTGGATTTCCAAAAGCCTTTGAAGAGGTACCATATATAATAAGATAAAAGCCCATGCTGCTGGGGATAGTATACCAGCACGTTTATAGGATTAACAAATTAATCCTATAAACGTGGGATAACGAGGGGCATTTTGGTATGTCAAACTGTAACGAGCAGTGTGTTACAAGGATCAGTGCTTCATCATAATTACTTTCAAAATACATTAATGACTTCAACAAGTTTATGAACAATTGCCAATTTGCAGATAACACCAAAATAGGCAACTGCTTGTTCTGTGGCGCTGTGGAGTCCATGGACCACGTGTATATTGGGTGTGGGCGTTTGCACTCCCTTTTTGATTTTCTTAAAAACCTCCTCCTCTGCTTTTGGTTGCACTTCAGTCCCACGCTCCTGATCTTCGGGCATCTGGTATGGAGGAGGGAGAGCAGGTCTGAAGACCACCTTGAGGGTCTGCTCCTGGGCCTGGCCAAACTGGCCATAAACAGGTCCAGGTAGCGGGCATGGAGGGGATTGTTAGGGCCGACTGCCTGCCCCTCTTCCGCGGTTATGTTAGAGCCCGGGTGTCCTTGGAGAAGGAGCACGCGGTGTTCACCAACACCCTGGAGTTGTTCAGGGAGAGGTGAGCGCCGCAGGGAATGGAGTGCATTATTTCCCCCTCCAACTCTATTTTGATTTAATCCCTGCCCTCCCCTTCACTGTTTGATCACACAGCATTGCCCTTTGATGTGAAGGGTACTGCTTGTCACTGGCCACCCGGTGTTTTCCTATCTTCCTGGTGGTGGAAATTGAATAAAGATTCGTGCACTTTGTGTCTCTCACTGTGTCTCACACCTGCACGCGCACACCATGGGTGCTGGGGAAAAATAAGCACTACTGCAGTTAGGCGGTAGTGTGGGGTTAATTTTTTTTTAAAAATTAAATAAGAGAGAAAGAGAAAAAACAAATAGGAGTAAAAAAAATCACAAAAATAGGTGGTGAGGATGAGACAGAAAAATTGTACAGGTATGTAGACAGGTTCAGTGAGTGGGGAAAAAAAACTTGGCAAATGGAATACAATGTATGGAAGTATGGTGCACTTTGGCAGGAAGAATAGAAGACCTGAATAGTATTTAAATGGAGAAAGACTGCAGAAAGCTGCAGCACAAGAGGATTTGGGTTTGCCCAGGCATGAATCATCAATAAACTAGCATCCAAGTTCAGCAGGAAATAGGGAAGGCAAATTTTAAAGAGATGGAGTACAAAAATAGGGAAGTCTTGCTAAAACTTTACAAGGCACTAGGCAGATCACAGATATAATACTGTGAACATCTTTGTTACCATGATCTAGATTAGATTACTTACAGTGTGGAAACAGGCCCTTTGGCCCGACAAGTCCACACCGACCCTCTGATGAGCAACCCACCCTACATTTCCCTACATTTATCCCTTCACCTAACACTATGGGCAATTTAACATGGCCAATTCACCTAACCTGACAATTTTTGGACTGTGGGAAATTAACCTGGGTCTCTGGCGCTGTGAGGTAGCAGTGCTAACTGCTGTGCCACCATATCAGCCATAAAGGAAAGGTATAAAGGCATTGGAGGCAGTCCAGAGAAAAGTTACTAGTTTGGCCCTGGGCATTATAGGAATTAAAAGATTTTCTTATGAGTAAGTTTAGCCTGTATTCACTGGAGTTTAAAACAATGAGGGGGTGACTGTATTGAAACATACAAGATTCTAAGATAACTTCACAGTGTAGATATTGAGAGATTGTTTCACCTAGCAGGGAGAGGCTAGGACAAGAGAGCATCACCTCAGCAAGGGGTTGCTCATTAAAAACAGAGCTGAGGAGGAATTTCTTCTCAGAATATAGTGGATCTGTGAAATGCTTTACCACAGAGGGCGTAGAGACTGGGTCATTCAGTATAATGCAAAGGGTGAGTTAGATATCTTTTTATTAGGAAAGGAATCAAGGGATATGGGGAAAACACTGGAGAGACTATCCTAATTATAATAAAAGAGGCTGAGGGGCGATCTTATTGAGGTTTATAAAACCACGAGGGTCGTGGATAAAGTGTGTAGCCCAGGTCTTTATCCTAGGGATAGGGACTCATTTAAGGTGAGAGGGACAAGATTTAAAAAGGGCCTGAGGAATAACTTGAATTGGAAGGGATATGGACAAAATGCTGGCAAATGGGATTAGGTCAGATTGGGATGTCTGGTCGGTGTAGACGAGTTGAACCAAAGGATCTGTTTCCATGCTATATGACTCTATAAGAAGAAGAAGAAGACAGCAATTAGGAAAACGAATGGAATGTTGACCCTAATTATGTAAAAGTAGAGAAATCTTGTTACAACAGGCCAGGGCATTGGTGAGATGGCACCTAGTGTATTAGTATTAGTTTTTGTAAACTAAAGGGATATACTTGCATTAAGGCAATATAGAAAAAAAAATCACTTGTTGATTCTGAAATTTGAACAAAAAAAGCAAAATCCAACTCGCATGTCAATAAAGATGCTCATAGATTGCAAATTTGCTGTTTCTTTTATATTAGATTACCTACAGCATGGAAACAGGCCCTTTGGCTCAACAAGTCCACACCGACCCGCCAAAGCGCAACCCACCCATACATTTACTCTTTACCTAACACTACGGGCAATTTAGCATGGCCAATTCACCTGACTCACACATCTATGGACTGTGGGAGGAAACCAGAGCACCCGGAGGAAACCCACGCAGACACAGGGAGAACGTGCAAACTCCACACAGTCAGTTGCCTGAGGCGGCAATTGAACCTGGGTCTCTGATGCTGTGAAGCAGCAGTGCTAACCACTGTGCCACCGTACTGCTCAAGGGTTTAGCAGCAGTAGTTTCCGAACACAGGGAAGCAAGAGATTCTGTAAGGGATATTAATTTAGAATAAAACCATTTGATGAATTCCAATCTTTTATGGGCTCTTAGTTTACTTTTCATGTTTTCCTTCTGAACCATGTTCTATAGGTTTTCATCGTCAAACCCCCAAACTGTTTGTTTATTTCTGACTTGTCTTGTGTAGTTATCATCTGTGTCTCCTCAGAGAGTAGGGTGAGTTACAGCTAAGAATGAGATTCCAAGGCTGTGCCAGTTTTACACAAACACAGCAATTCCTTCAATTCCCTATTGAGTCAACACCTGCACAAGTACAACCAGCTAGGTGTACTGCAAGTCCACAGGGATTAAACAAGCACCATGCAATCTGTAGAAGTTATAATCCCTTCAGTCCCTTGTGAAGATTCACAAATGTTTACTACATGGAATCTACAGTTCGTAAAAAAGCCATTCAGCCTGATTGGTCTTATTGAGACCATCACTGTTTTTTCTTTATTTTTCTCATTTTTGGTTTGGAAGTGTGAGTTGAAGTTAAAAATAGAGCGTTGAACTTTGATCAACAGCTTGTTTGAAAAGAAAAAAAGAGTACAAAGAAACTGATGTTTGCATATGGTAACTGGCCTGGAGAGATAATGGCAAGATAATTACTGCATTGGTCAAGGCGGGTGCTTGTCAGTCAATCACAGGGCATATTGAAAAAAGATAAATCATAGATTGAACAGTTGTGACCTTTTTTGGGCAGGAAATGTGAGCTTGGAATCTGCCGGACTGGAATGTTGTGTTTGAATTTTACTGTTCTAGTTTTATATTCAGTTAAAGAATTATTAAATGTTCTAAGAAAAGAATCCCAATTTATAATATAATATTCCTTGGAACCTTGGAAGCTGTTTGCATTCAGTAGTGACTTTGGAATTCAAACAAGGTATTATCCCACATGCCTGAAATACAGCGCATCATTCAAGGAATTTCATAAAGACTTGGTACTCATCACTGAAACAGCCAGTTACAACTCATTCATTACTCTTATTACTTGGTCCCTTAAATGTGTCAGGGTTATGAATCATAGAATCCCTGCAGTGTGGAAGCAGGCCACTTGGCCTAATGAGCCCACACCAACCCTCCAATGAAAATCCCATGCCCCAACCCCTTCGCCCCATAACTCTGCATTTCACATGGCTAATTCAACTAACCTAAATATCCCTGGACACTGCAGGCAATTTAGCATGGCCAATCCAACTAACCTGCACATCTTTGGACTGTGGAAGGAAACTGGAGCACTCGGAGGAAATGCACTCAGACATGGAAAGCACACACAAACTCCACATAGTCACCCAAAGGTGAAATCAAACCCAGGTCCCTGGTGTTATGAAGCAGTAGCGCTAATTACTGAACCGCCATACCGCCCCAAAGAAGATCAAACAAAATTGGGTTTAAATAATAGGCATTAATTTGATTACATAGTTGTTTAGCTTTGCTCTACTAAAGTTACAGTATTAATAATAAATTGTTAAATGCTGTTTAAATTATAAACTTAGTTTCTGGTATCTGTTATTCTTAAAATGTGGTTCAGAACAACAGGGGTAATTTGAGAGTCACTGAATGTTTTAATCTCACCGTGTTGTGAATCCAGTGGTAGTGTGTCTGATTTGGTCTTGTTGCTGTTACTGTGTCTTTATAGTCTATAATGGAGTCAATATTTTATACAGGGCTCCACCCAGAGTAATGACCTCTCAGTATTTCTCTCATGCCTCTTTCTATTCTTTTCTCCTTCATGTTTGCCTTTGCACCTCCCCCCTTCAATACATCAAGCTTTAACCATTCTGTATGGCAGCACACTCCACATTTTTACCACACTGTGTCTCTGCTCCTTAATTTTATAACGTGATCTATGATTAATGATATTATGTTCATGGTCTTTTTATCTGGATCCAGGCAAAAGTGGAAATAGTTAGGAGCGTAGCAACAGGAACAGACTATGCAGCTCAGTCAGTCTCTTATTCCATTCAATTAGATCATGGCTGATCATCTATTTCAATGCCAATTTCCTGCACTATTGCCATATCCCTGATCATATTAGTCTTCAGAAATCTGTCAATCTATGACTTGAACATAGTCAATGACTAAGCCTTCACAGCCCTCTGGGGGAGTGAATGCGAGAGATTTATCAATGTCTGAATGAAATAAAACTCCTGTTTACTTCAGTCTTAAATGGAGGGACCTTATCCTGAGATTGTGCCCCCTGGTCTGGGTTCACCAGCCAGAAGAAACATCTAAAGAACATCCAGCCTGATGTGCATCTAAGAAATTTGTATATTTCAAAGGGATGAACGGTCATTCTTTAAAACCATGAGAACACAGAGTGAGTTTTTTTTATTATATAAATATTTTTATTGAAAAGAAAGAAGTTTGAGTTTTTTTTTACAAAATTACAAAACTAATACAAAATAGTGTAACAACTTTATAATATAATAGCAACAACAATATAAATAAAGAAAACAAACTATTAATCTACTCCACAAACTACCAAAACACAGAGTAAAATATAAGAAAAAAACTCTATATATTCAAAAAATTACAGTATAGTAAATAACTAACAAAAAAAAGCATTCAAATTGGTCAGAGTATTGAGTACAGGAGTTGGAAGGTGATGTTGCAGCTGTACAGGACATTGGTTAGGCCACTGTTGGAATATTGCATGCAGTTCTGGTCTCCTTCCTATCAGAAAGATGTTGTGAAACTTGAAAGGGTTCAGAAAAGATGTACAAGAAGGTTGCCAGGATTGGAGGATTTGAGCTACAGGGAGAGGCTGAACAGGCTGGGGCTGTTTTCCCTGGAGTATCGGAGGCTGAGGGGTGACCTTATAGAGGTTTACAAAATTATGAGGGGCATGGATAGGGTAAATAGACAAAGTCTTTTCCCTGGGGTCGGGGAGTCCAGAACTAGAGGGCATAGGTTTAGGATGAGAGGGCAAAGATATAAAAGAGACCTATGGGACAACTTTTTCATGCAGAGGGTGGTACATGAATGGAATGAGCTGCCAGAGGAAGTGGTGGAGGCTGGTACAATTGCAACATTTAAAAGACATCTGGATGTGTATATGAATAGGAAGGGTTTGGAGGGATATGGGCCAGGTGCTGGTAGGTGAGACTAGATTGGATTGGGATATCTGGTCGGCATGGACAGGTTGGACCGAAGGGTCTGTTTCCATGCTACACATCTCTATGACTATGATAAGTCATAACAAGACAACTTAATTTACAATCAATAAAATTACAATACTCAACGCACTCTCATTGTAGTTCTCCATCAATGGGAGCAATAGTAAGCAGACCCGTACTTATATGGGATTCTTCCTCCCAGTGGCCTCCTTACTGACAGACATCATCCTCATGGCTTGACAAAGGCCCTAGATAACATGGCCGATACATCTGCATCGATATAGCTCAAAAGGGGCCGCCATGTTCTATAAAACTATTCCATTTTTTGGCGCACCATATTTGTAAGGAAGTCCAGGGGAATGTTTTCCATAACTATTGTATGCTAATTCAAGACTCCTGTGGGACCTTCCAATACCCAAATTACTAAGATGTTTTTCCTCACACAAAAAGACAGGATAGTAAACAGTTTCTTCCCATGTACATCTAGAGAAGGAAGATTTAGAAAATCCAAAAGGAGAGACAGCGGATCCAACCCAATCTCCATTCCCCAGTATCTGCAGATCTTATGACATGTCCATAAACAACGAGTGAGAGTGCCAACTTCTATTTTACACTTAGGGCACTGGGGACACTCCGTTTTTAAACTTTGCAAGCTGTTCTGGTGCCATATGGGCCCTATGAAGTATCTTCAATTGAATAGCTTGAGTCCTATTACAGATCGAGATCTTCCTGGCATTCTCCCAGATGTCCTCCCACATCTCTGAAGGGATTTCTACCCCTAATTCTTGAGTCTACGCTTTATACAGTCGTTCCATGTCCTTCGACACATTATTATCTAGCAAGTGATAGAGAGTACTGACAGAGGGCGAAGCACTCTCCTCTCCATATCTGAATTATAAGGATTAGCCGTCAATGTGGTCTCTTTTTGTACAAAGTATCATATTTGAAAAGAGCAAGTTTTCTTAATCTATTCTCATAAAACAGTTCTGCCATTTCAGGAATTACTGGTGAACTTTAGCTGCATTCCATCTGTGGCAAGTTTATGCTTGCTGAGTTAAGGAGGCCAAACCAATTCATAGTCCATGCTCTGGTATGGTCTCACGAAGGCACTATGCAACTGCAGCAAGACATCTTTAGTCTATACTCCACATTCACAAGCAGACCTCTTCTTAACATCCACTTTCCAACAAACATTTCCCATAAAAAACAGAACCAGCCACTTTCCTGAGAAGTTTGATTTTCTAATGTTTCTCAGCACCTATCATGTTCCTTACCCAGTGCACTAATAATAAACAAATAACAACAGAAAGAAAGATAAATTCAGCAAATGTATAAAAATGCAATCTTCAAATGTCTTCAATAGCTTTCTTCAACACAGAGGTATCTTTGTCAGCAGTTTGATCATGTTCTCTGGTATCAGATATTGTAATGTGATCAAAGTATTTTAGGCTTTGAGTGAACAGTCCGAGCCACTCTCAGAAAGCTGAGAGGGTTGAAATGGTGTTGGCCACCGTGATGGTGGAGAGGCTGTAACTGATCAGGGGACTTTACATTGCTTTGGGTATCAACTCTGTGTAGGGGTGGTGTTGGGGAATGGAGAATCAAATGTACCGCTAATCTAGTGCGTGGAAGCCAGGGTACTGGGCTGAGCAGAATTGCAGGTCTGGGAGTGATAGGGGTTCTAGTTGGGAGAAACTGATATTTTGGGGAGGATTGAAAGCCTTGGGGTGGAGGTTGGGTACTGAGATGCCTTGGGGTATTGAGAAATGAAAACCCCCTTGAATCTGTGTTAACTTGGCATTCCATATTTGGAGTTTGCTGTGTAGCATGAGACCTCAATTAACTGTCACATTAATAACTTACCTTTTACTAATGTAAGCAAATCTATATATGAAAACAAAGGAGAAGTCATAAGAATCTTCACATGCCATCCTCCTCCATTATCAGTGCACTGCATCAAAAACAAGATTCTGGTCTTAGAAGGAATGAAAACTATCCTTAAAATGGAGGTGGACAAGGGGACAGTGGTCATCTGACCCTTGAATAGCTATCCTACTGTCAAGACAGTGATGGCCAGCCCCTTGAAATAAAGTATTTTAATCAGGACATGAGGGGAGGGAAAGGCAAGAAGATCCAGGGAGACAAGTCACACCACCTCCCCAGGGGAAAACTGGGGGTTCCCTGACATCTGCCTAAGGCAGGAACAAAGACTTGGTCCTGAGAGCACCAGAGACAACCAGAGAGCACCAGAAAAGACTGTAGGACCACTGGGAAGTGGGAGTGTATAACCTACACTCCTCCATGCTGCAGAACAGCTCTGGGATCAAGAAACCATTCTCATCTGTCATGGAATGAATGTACGTTTTCTTCCTTTGCCTTATTAACTAATTTACCATGTCTAAACTGCTGCTTCTCAATAAACTATCAGAAAATTGCTGTAAAATGTCAATTGCCTAGGTTAGGTAACTGTGATCATGCACCTCTTAAATCAAGAGGGGTGGTGGTGAGTGTAATTTGCATGTCTTGCAGGGTTGGTTGCTTCTGGGAAAGAGGATCAGAGATGTGATGGCAGGAGATCTGGAGGATCTCTGGAGGAGGTCTGTAGTGCCTGAGGCTTCACAGGGAGGCAGCAAACACTTAGCTCTTCAATTCATCAAGATCCAGCCTGAGCCAAATTGCAGGACTTTGCTGGATAAACCTGACCAACAACTATTAACATTGAAAACCTAACATCGACAATGAGAATATTTCCCAGAAACAGCCATGAGGCAGATCAGCACCCTGCTCCACAATTTGCCTAATTAAGACTCCAATTACCATCTATTTTATGGGGCAGCAGTGTTTTGCTAATAGTGGAAACCCTCCCAGTTTCTTAAGTTTAAAGTAGAACCCTGTAGTTATTTAAATCCCTGTTTAAATCTCCATATTCTCTGTACTGTAATGTGTCACTTCACACTTTGCACATCAAAATTCATCTGCCACAGATCTACCTACTCAACTTTTGAAGTCCTACACAGTCTTCCTCACAGGGTACAGTTTTCCCAAGTTTATGTCATAGAGATGTTCAGCATGGAAACAACTAGTCCAAACCGACCAGATATCCCTACCTAATCTAGTCCCATTTGCCAGCACCTGGCCCATATCCCTCCAAACCTTTCCTATTCATATACCCATACAGATTCCTTTTAAATGTTGCAATTGTACCACACTCCACCACTTCCTTTGGCAGCTCATTCCATACATGCACCTCTCTCTGCGTGAAAAAGTTGCCCATTAGGTCTCTTTTATATCTTTCCCCTCTCACCCTAAACCTGTGCCCTCTAGTTCTGAACTCGCCCACCCCAGGGAAAAGACTTTGCCTATTTACCCTATCCATGTCCCTCATGATTTTATAAACCTCTATAGGGTCACCCCTCAGCCTTTGATGCTCCAGGGAAAACAGTCCCAGCCTGTTCAGCCTCTCCCTATAGCTCAAATCCTCCAACCCTGGCAACATCCTTGTAAATCTTTTCTGAACGCTTTCAAGTTTCACAACATCTTTACAATAGGAAGGAGACCAGAATTGCACGCAATATTCCAACAGTGGCCTAACCAATGTCCTGTACAGCCGCAACATGACCTCCCAACTCCTGTCCTCAATACTCTGACCAATAAAGGAAAGCATACCAAACGCCTTCTTCACTATCCTATCTACCTTCGACTCCACTTTCAAGGAGCAATGAACCCTGTACTCCAAGGTCCCTTTGTTCAGCAACAGTCCCTAGGATCTTACCATTAAGTGTATAAGTCCTGCTAAGATTTGCTTTCCCAAAATGCAGCACCTCGCATTTATCTGAATTAAACTCCATCTGCCACTTCTCAGCCCATTGGCCCATCTAGTCCAGAACCTGTTGTAATCTGAGGTAACCCTCTCCGCTGTCCACTACACCTCCAATTTTGGTATCATCTGCAAACTTACTGACTGTACCTCTTATGCTCGCATCCAAATCATTTATGTAATTGACAAAAAGTAGTGAACCCAGCACCGATCCTTGTGGCACTCTACTGGTCACAGGCCTCCAATCTGAAAAACAACTCTCCACCACCACTCTCTGCCTTCTACCTTTGAGCCAGTTCTGTGTCCAAATAATATCACAGGGCCACTGCCTCCCCTAAACCAATGTTATGCAAATGGGTGCTGTGCCTACATTCAGAGCTGGCTTTGACCATAAACCCACCTGCATTTCACTTTCATCAGGTCAGATGAATGTTCATTTTCGATTTGAAATGCTAACACTTTCTTCCTCCATTAGTGTTGCCAGACATGCTGAGTGTATCCAGCATTTACTGTTTTAATGTATTTTTAGGAGATGTCTGAGGGGTAAATATTACCCAGGATATTGGGGAGTATGCTCCTCCTCCTCTTCAAATAATTCGTGGGATTTTTCACATCTATTTGAAACTGCAGGTGGGACATTGGTTTGACATCTTATCCAATAGATGACTAACAGTGCATCGGGAGTCTTAGCCTAGAATGGCCATGAATACTAAGTGCCACAAACTGCTAGGTTGTATTGGAACCTGCACCTTTATGTAAAGGGTAGGCTAGATATGGCTTTTATCGACTGATTAAAATACCACTATTAATTCTGTAACATTGCCATTTCAGGGATTTTGTCTGTGATTTATGGTCCCAAAAAGAAGAAAGAAATACTTGAAAATGGGACAACTCAAAAAGTTCAATTCATTTAACAGCAAATATTTTAAATATTCACAAGGCCTCGTTTGAATGGTAGGGCGATTTCTTCCCCCCCGCACCCACACCGCTTCATTCTTTCCTGAAGGTGATAATTCATCCCATTCAAATGACTGCCGGCAGCCGGGGTGACCTTTTGGAGCAATGCAATGAAACTTGGCTCTCTCTCTCTCCTTCAAACCGTGAGAATTTTCAGCAGATAGCGATCGGCAGCAGGAACCCTGGCTGATTCATCTCTCACTGAGGTCACAGCCTGTGGAGTCAGGAGACAAGTAGCAGAATGATAGCAAGCTGGCTTCAAAGCAGAAAAACAGAAAATAGGGACGAAGGGTAGTAACTCAGACTGGGAAATGGTGGGAAGTGGTGTTCAAGGGTCGGGTACTGCAGCTCACTATTTACATAAACAATTTCAATTTTGGAATCCAAATGACAGTTACAAAACTTGTTGATTGAAAAATATTCAGAATGAAGTTAGTGCAGAGAATGATGAGAGGAATTGATCAGCGAGAGATGGAGAATATATTTGCACTTGTGAGGGAGTCCAAAACGCGAGATTGTGAATATAAGATAGCCACTGATAAATTCAATAGAATTCAGAAGAAATGTTTTTAACCAGTTCATGCAGAGAATAGGGAACCCACTGAGGGGAGTAGCAATAGATGCATTCAAGGAGAAGTCAGATAGCTGCATGAGAGTAAAAGGAATAGAAAGGTATTCTGATGGAGAAGACGGAGAGAAGTGGCAGGAGGCTGGTATGCAGCATAAACAATAGCATGGGTTATTCATGTCAGATTGCCTGCTTCAGAAGACACATTTGGAAAAATGTTAACCTCCTCAGGATGAAGAAGGTGAAATAACTCCATAGAGGCTGGTATCACATCACCAAGTCACCCTTTATCCACTTGTGTGTGGTACTTAAGATTGGCTTCCTCACAGCCAGCTCTCAGAGTGAACAGAACCTCTGACATTCCTGCTTTTTTTTAACCAAACATTAATTTTAATTAGTTCAGATTTGGATGTTGCTAAGCAATTTAATTATTCCAACCCACATGTTGGAGTCTTTCCAGGATACCTCCTGGGTACCAGCCTAAGAGTTTTCTTACTCATGTTAGGTCTTACAGGACTTCTTACAGCAGCTCCAATGGCTTGCCAACAGTCTGGTTTATATCTGTCAGCCAGGGTTCCCTGATTGTATCAGATGAACAGCCCCAATCAGTAAACTCGTATTCTATGAGGTTGACCTGGCTGATCTCATTACAATCACAATGGCAGGGGAGGTGGGCTGGTGGCCTGGGAATGGAGGAGTGGTTAAATCCTTAAAAATTGAGAAACATGACCCCAATCCATCCTGAACATATTTACATTCAATTGAGATCAGGCAAATTTAACGGAACAGACCAATTAAACCCCTCTTGTAAGGGAGTTTGTAATTGTATTATGTAAGTGGGGATTTGTGTGTTACATTTTAGAGACCACAGAGGTGAGCTGGGCCTCCCACACTTCAGGAAACATGAAAGCTCAAGAGATGTGGGACCAGTAGGATTCAGCAGGTAATGTTCAAGAAGGCGGCTCACCATCATCTTCTCCAGAGCAACTAGGAACGGGCAATGAACGCTGGTTTAGCCAGCAATACTTAAATCTCGATAGCAAATTTAAATCATGATTTTTCAGCGCTGCATATGTATCATGAGGAGGACTGTCTCTCCCAACAGTCCACCCAGTTCAAAACTTAACTGTCATGACCCACCAGTCCTTGGGATCCAATTTTCCCCTGTAATCCAACGACAATTCACAATCTCTTGTTTTACTGAAGGAAAACACATCATGTCTTCCTGTTCGACAGCCAATCAGCCTCTCTGTCTGGTCAGCTGCCAGGACAGAGGGATAATTCACAATATCTGTGAAATACAGCCTCTCACTCTCTCCCCAATTTCATTAAACGCAGGGTCCCACGTAACACTGGTAGCTCCTGTTTACATTTTTAGTATGCCTGCTGAGGCCAATCACAGGCCAGATGTTGAAGTTGTGGCTGGTGTGGCTCATAGACAGGATACAAGCTCACTGAAGATAATAGGGAGAGGCTGGGAAAGCATCAGTGTGCCTCGCTGGAATGTTTCCTGAGCTATTGATCCCCAATGCTGGGTGTTGCTGTCTCTAACAATAGTGCAACTCGTTAATCTCACTGCTTCCATCAAGCCTGTACTCCATTTGTTTCAGCTCTGATACTCCAGCATCTGCAGACCTCACTTTCTCCTCCATTTGTTGCTCCTTGGATATAAACAGAAACCATATGGAAATAACATATGAACACGGGGAAATTGTTTACAACCTGTCTATTATTTCACTTTTCTAATGTTATTGGTTATCAAAAACTGGAGAAAAAAACAGGACAGTGGGACTGACTGCATTCAGCACATTATAGGCAGAATGACTTCCTTAATGCAGCAACTGAACTGGACTAACCATATTAACACAGTGGCTTCAAGAGCAGGTCAGAGTTTAAGAATCCTGCAGGAACTGACTCACCTTCTGGCTCCCCAAAGCTTGTCCACCATTTACGAGGCTAAGTCAGGAATGTGACAGAATACTCCTCACTTGCCTGGATAGGTGCAGCTCTAATAACACTCAAGAAGTTTGACACCATCCAGGTCAAAGCAGCCCACTTGATTGGTGCTGCAATCATGGAACGCTTAGTGTTGCTTGGTCAAAATCTTAGAATTCCCTCCCTAATGGCATTGTGGGTCTACTTACAGCACATGGATTGCAATGGTTCAAAAAGACAGCTCACCACTAATTCTCAAGGGCAACTAGGAATTGACAGTAAATGCTGGCCCAGCCAATGATGCCCACATCCCATGAGAGAATAAAAGTTAAACACTTCCTGTGATGTCAACTAATCTATTGAAAGCTGCTACCTTATGCCATAGGGATGTACATACATAAATCTTTAAAGCTGCAAGTTCCAGTTATAAAAGCTGTTGGAAGGACCAAGGGAGGTGTGCTTTTATAATTGGAGGCAAAAACCTCAAAATCATAAAACATTGCTTGAGCCTCTGTTTGGGATTGACTGCAATGCTATGCCATGCATCTTTTGCCTTGCCACAGGCATATGACCTCCATTATGTGGCATGGGTGGAGGCATCCATCTTACAGCTAGTTCAATAAAGACCCAATACCACCGTGAATGTGAGCTCATTCATGGTGTCCAGATAGAACTGAGATTGAGTGTTGAGGAATTGTACAGAAGCAGACACATAAAGAGGGGCAGGAATGTTCTGAACTGCTAAATTTTCTAGGAGGCAATCCACTGAAAAAGATCAAGGAAGCATGCCACAGGTCAAACACTAGGGAAAGGACAATGGCTGCAACCTTTCCTCTTCCAGTGGTAACTGAAATGAAAGGTGATATGAAGCAGAACTGGCAGTTTCTCTACACAATGATGAAAAAATGAAATTGAAACAAATTTAATTAACAAGCCAGAGCACATACAAGGAACTACACTTTTCTCACTGTTGATAGGAGATTATTTTGAAGTGTATTCCACTCCTAATCTCCCCAAAGAAAAGAAGAACAGACTGCGGAAATTTTGAAAGCCTAATGGCACGTTTTGACTCCAAGTAAACATAATTTATGATATAGGACGTGTTTCATATTTGGGCCAGAGGTGAAAAAAATCAATATATGATTACAATAACACAGTATACAGAATCCTATGAACTGGCACAATTTATAGACAATCTATTTAAAGATAGGACTCTGCTGTGAGAGCAGGTCTACTGAGTGGAGAGAAACTTGTTTTCAGGAAAGTGATATGTAGAAATGTTGTGGTTGTTAATTGACAAACATAGGATATTCCTGGCAGAACAAACCAGATTTGCATTATGGTGACAAATTTTGTAGGCTGAAAGACTAGAATGATCACAGACAAAGGGTAGGCTGAGAACAATACAAAGGACATCACAGACAAGAAGAAAGAAGTCATGTTCAGCATGAGAAAAGCACTGCATGAAGTTGAATCATTTTGCTGTTGAGTTTCTGGTGAAAGGGAAATACAAGCAGTTGCTGATGACCACTGGAAAATACCAGTCAAGGATTCTCTTGAATCACTCTGCATCATATTACAGTTTGGTTCAGTCAGATATACAGGTGATAAGTGGTTTGTGACTACTGAAGTAAAGATGGCATAAAGAGAATGGTATGTCAATACATACTGTTGGGTGGACACTGGTGCATCATTCAATATCATGACCTTCACAGAGCTGGCTCAATAGGTCAATCCAAAAATAAAGCCTCAGAGTAAGGTTGAGACTATATGATGGCACCAAACTCATGTTGAGAATACAGCTAATTTACTAACAAGAACAAAGCTCTGGAGTTCCAGATCATAGAAAGAAGCACCATCCCAACAGGAGAAAATTGAAACTTGAACTTGTATCCGTTAATGTAGCAAAAGCAATTTTCACTCTGTTCTAACACACTTAACCATTGATGCTAGAGGAGCACAATAATGTGTACAGGGTTAGGACATCTTCCTGAAGATCATCTCTAAGTAGCTGAGAATTTAATATCAGTTTAGCATCTGGCAAGGAAATTCCAGCTTCCCTCAAGGCCAGCTCGAAAGACTATTTTGAAGAGATAGAAAAACAGGGAGTTATCAAGAAAGTGACAACTCCTACAGAATAGATTAGCAGAATGGCAGCAACACAACCTGGAAAGCTAAGAGTTTGGATCAACATGAATTTCTGAAGAGATCTCAGTACCACACAACAACCATCAAATAAATGTTGCTGCAACCTGTAAGGGCAAAAATCTTCATTCTACTAGATGTGAAAGGTCAAGATTAGAGTGGTGCTGGAAAAGCACAGCAGGTAAGGCAGCATCCGAGGAGCAGGAAAATCGACATTTCGAGCAAAAGCCCTTCATCAGGAATAGAGGCAGGGTGCCTGCAGAGTGGAGAGATAAATGAGAGGGGAGTGGGGTGGAGAGAAAGTAGCACAGAGTACAATAGGTGAATTGGGGTGGGGATGGAGGTGATAGGTCAGAGAGGAGAGTAGGGAAAGGTAGCAAAGAGTACAATGGGGGTGGGGATGAAGGTGATAGGTCAGAGAGAAAGGTGGAGTGGATAGGTGGAAAGGAAGATAGGCAGGTAGATGCTGAGGGTGGTGCTGAGCTGGAAGGCTGGAGCTGGGGTGAGGTTTTTATCTAGATGTGAAAGGTGCCTACTGTCAAATAAAGCTGTATGGAAGCAGTAGCTTTCTAACTACATTCTGGATACTCTTCAGGTGATACAGATGGCTGCACGTGCCATTTGGCATTTCCACATTTCCAGAGGAGCAGTGATGCAAACAACATAAGATATTTAGTAATCTTCCTGGAGTGGAAGCTATAGTGGATGGTCTGCTTGTTTATATGCTGATTTTTTTTAGAGATCCAATGGAAAAAGCCAAAGCTTACAGTGATCAGAATCTAAAGTAACCACTGGGAAAAGCTCACCACATGACCCTTAAGCTAAATAAGGAAGAATTGCAAATAAAGATGCCTGCTGTGGAGTTCAAAGGGCACATACTGATAGCAAATGGTGTTTGTCTGGATCCTGAAAAGGTGAAAGGAGTCACCCTGAAGCAGTGACGACAAATATAAAAGTAGTGAATCTATTTATTGAATTCAGCAATTGTTGAGCAAAGTTCTTGCTCAGTTTTTGTCACAGCCATTATGCCATCTCGCTGCCAAGAAAGCCTAGTTATATTGTGACACGAATATAAACCAGCATTTACTAAAATCAAACAACTAGTGACATGCAAAAAGCATGTGCTGAAATATAATGATATCAATGAAAAAGTCCTCCTGCAGTGCAATGCTGCGGAGACAGAGCTTTGTGTGAGTGTATGCAGCAAAGACTGCAGGTTACATTTGCTGTTCAGGAGGTATGTTAAGACATTGGGCACAATGTAGCAGAGTGTTACTAAAATTAAGACAGACATAAAGGACTTAAGTTACTTGGAGGAACTGGAGAAGCCAACATTGTTCTTTTTAGAGCAGAAAGGGTTAATGAGAGATTTGATGGAAGGGTTCAAAATCACTAAGGATGTTGGTAGAGTGAATAAGGAGAAACTGTTTCCACTGAAGACTGACTGGCTGATACAGTTGAACATGATTGACATTAGAACCAGAGGTGTCATAGAAAAAGAGAAATACATAGTGAGGTGCTATGATCTGGAACTCACAGCCTGAAAAGGTGTCAAAGTAGAATTGGATACATACTTAGAAAAAATTACAAATCCAGTGGAGTGATGCTAGATTTTCAGAGTTATTACTAGAACATTGCGCCAAATGGGATATCTGTGCCACCTCAAGCTATGGCTTCACGGTGACAAGCAATTGGATTGGATTGATTTTAGCAAGCACTCAGTGGTGAAGCTACTGGACCCAAAGAAGCTGGTCTATGCTGATCCTCCCTCTCACTGGCATCTCTCCTGTAAGACCCTGTGTTGGACCTTTCCTTTTACTGCAAAGGGGTGTTTATGGGGATTGAAGCAAATATTTAGAACAACATCATTTAGCTGCGATAGTCTGTTGAGTTTTCAGATAGGTTAACTTATTCTATATTCTGTTCTCTTTTGTTTGTGTTTCATTCAGTAATCTTGCAAATAAATTCTGTTTTGTTTAAAAATAACTGGTTGGGCCAGCTGCATCCCTCTTGGAATATCCACTTTACATCTGCTTAAAATAATTAATAAAGTTGGGGTGTGGGCTACTTTCTTTTTTTTAATAATATATTTTTATTAAGAAAAAATAGATTTTTAAATATTACAACAAATACAAAACAATACAATTCAAAACAGTCCAAAAATAGTACAAACCTGAACCCAAATAATAATTTTTAAAAATTCCCCAACCCACCCTCCTATACGAATGTATAAACATATATAGAGAAGTATAAAATTTAAAAAAACTTCAACTAGCTATTTAACGAAATAAATAAATACCTAACAACAAACAAATAAATAGTAATAACTCAGCTCAGCCAAACAAAACACTCATATATTCACAGTTCCTCCTCCCTGGATATTGGACTCATTAAACACAATCCTTACGGTTATATAAAAGCCCTTGTTAGTGTGGCAGATAAATCTGTGTCCAGGTATTTCAAAAAGGGTTGTCATGTCTTGTAAAAATTCTCAGTTTTGTGGTGCACCATATTTATGAGAAAATCCAGGGGAATATGCTCCATAACAATCTTCCGCCAACCCGACAGGACTGGGGTTTTTTCGGATATCTAACCTAGCAAGATATTCTTCCTTGCACAGAACGTAAGAATATTGAAAAGCTTTTTCTTATGCGCGTCTGCAGGAAATACAATGGGTAGGCCCAAAAGGAGAGAAATAGGGTCTTTCTCCACCCCCACACCTAAACTCCTCTCCACTGCACCCACCACAGCGCTCCAATATGTTTGAAGCCTGTCACAAGACCAAAGACAATGGGTAAGAGTGCCCGTACAGACCTTGCACTTGGGACATGCTGAAGATGCCCCTGGTTTAAATTTTGACAAACAATCTGGGGCTAAGTGGACCCTGTGGAGAATCTTCAGCTGTAAAGCATGGGTCCTATTGCAAATTGATATCTTCCTTGCATTCCCCCAAATATCCTCCCATGCCTCTGAAGAAACTTCAACACCCAGCTCTCTTTCCCACATCTTGCAGAATCGATCAGACTCATCTGAGGTGGCACCCCCCAATTGGTGATATAAAGTACTGACAGAGAGTGTATTCTTAGCCCTTAGCACCCCTTTGTAGGGATCAGTCAAAAGTGTGGTTTTTTTTGAATAAAATCCCTAACTTGAAAAAAACGAAAGAGGTCTCTATTAGGTAACTTGTACTTCTGTACTAACATATCGAAGGACATCATTACATCTCCCTCAAATAAATCACCTATGCAAGATGTATCCCTGGCCACCCAATGTTTAAATCCTGAACCTATCATACCCGGTTGAAAACCCAGCATACCCACTAAAGGTGTAAACAAAGATGTTTTGCCAATATTAGCTTCCCTTTGTCAACTTGCCCTCCATGCTTTAACAGTATTGATGACTATTGGGTTATGGCAATATTCGAGTAAAAAGTGAGGTCTGCAGATGCTGGAGATCAGAGCTGAAAATGTGTTGCTGGTTAAAGCACAGCAGGTCAGGCAGCATCCAAGGAACAGGAAATTCGACGTTTCGGGCCAGAGCTCTTCATCAGGATGAAGGGCTCTGGCCCGAAACGTCGAATTTCCTGTTCCTTGGATGCTGCCTGACCTGCTGTGCTTTAACCAGCAACACATTTTCAGTTGTGGCAATATTCCCTAACTGTCCTCACCTTATCCAAAAACAGCAAACTGGTAAAGGGGCACCTTGCCTGGGAGGCTTCGATATCTAGTCATATTGAAAGAGGGTCCCCACAAACCTAATCACTCACGTAGGTCAAAAGTGAGCTTAATTGGTAATTTTTAATGTCCAAAGGTCTACTCCCCCCAATCTGTGAGGCAACTGCAGTTTGGCTAATTTAATGAGGGGCCGTTTACGGTGCCAGATAAAAGAGTTGAACCAACCGTTCAGTCTCCTGAGTGTTTGTTTATTGAAAATCGGGGGAGCATCTGTATAGGGTGTAGCAAATGAGGGAGAAAATTCATCTTAATAAGCGCTATCCAACCCAACCGTGAGACTGGAAATGCCTCCCATCTTTGGGGATCTTGTTTAAACTTTTCAAATAATTGAGTAAAATTGGCTTTGAACAGCCAATCCAGAACTGGAGTAATGAATATGCCCAAATACACAAAACCCCTCTGTGACCACCTAAATGGGAATCTATAGTGACTCTCAAGAGCCAACTCTTTTGTAAGACCACCCATAGGCATAGCCTCTGATTTAGCAAAATTAATCTTATACCCTGACAAAGCACCAAACACGTGAATGCATTGTATCAGGCAAGGCACTGAAACTGTTGAATTTGTCGAGAAAATTAGAACATCTTCTGCACACAGCGAGATCTTATGTAATTTTGACCCCACTTCTGGAGCTGATCCCTACGAATGGCCTCTGCCAATGTTTCAATCACCAACGTAAAAAATAATGGTGAAAGGGGACAGCCCTGCTGGCTGCCCCTATAAATATTAAAATTGCTTGATCGTACCCTGTTGGTAATGACCACAGTGAGAGGTACACTGTAGAGAACCTTTACCCATCTTATGAAAACTTCACCCAGACCAAACCTTTCTAGAGTATAGAAAAGGCACCGCCACTCAACCTGGTCAAATGCCTTCTCTGGATCTAAAGAAATCACCAATCCCTATGTCGACTGCTGTTGGCATGCTTGAATTACGTTAAGCAGCCTCCTAATACTTTTGGAGGATCTGCGGCCCTTTATGAAGCCCATCTGATCCTCTTTAATAATAGAGGGTAACACAATCTCCAGCCTTAACATGAAAGCCTTAGAGAGGCTCTTAAAGTCCACATTTAAGAGCGAGATAGGCCTGTATGAAGCACAGTCTTCCGGATCCTTCCCTTTGTTAAGGATAAGTGAAATATTGGCCTCTCTCAGAGATGGTGGGAGACGGTCATGACTGTATAAATCATTAAACATATTCAGCATCGGGCCTGACAGTATTCTTATAAACTCCTTATAAAATTTACAGGGAAGTCCATCAGGACCGGGCGCCTTTCCACTCTGAGGCTGCCTCACAGCTTCCTGCTCTTCCTGATAATGGGGCATTGAGAAAGGATTGTTGTTCGGCAGTCACACCCAGGAGCTTCAGATCTCTAAAAAAGGATTCCATTTTGGCATGCCCCTCCTCACACTTCTCAGACTGATATAGCTTAGCGTAGAATCTCTGGGACGCCATATTAATCTTTTAGAATCACATGTTAGGTTCCCAGCCCCTTCCCTAATCGCTATAATGCTTTCTGGCAAGGTATGCTAAGTATTTGCCTGGCTTGTCACCATGCTCGTATAACCTTCGCTTTGTAAAAGCCAGCTCCTTCTTTGCTGTCTGCGTGAGCACGGAATTTAGTGCAGATCACAGTGCCGTGATCCTCTGTAGTTTGACCAATGAGGGTCTGTCAAAATAGGCCTTCTCAGCTGCCTTCAACCGTGCTTCAAGGAGACGTTGCTGCTTACCCTTCTGCCACTTCCTAATAGTGGAATATGAAATAACTAACCCCCTGGCATAAACTTTGGCAGTTTCCCAGAGAACTGATGAGATATCAACTGAGCCTATGTTAATGTCTAGGAATGCCCGAAATTCTCTAGAGAAATACTCCACAAACTTACTGTCCATGAGAATTAAAGGGGTCCATTCGCCAGTACCTTGAATCCACTGTAAATCTTATCGATGAGGTACACTGCAGCATGATCAGAGATGGCAATATTACCAATTGTATAGGATGCCACCAGATCCAGGGTTACCACAGGGGTCAGAAAAAAATCAGTCCTTGTGTGACATCTATGCGGATTGGAGAAAAACATGAAATCTCTACCTGTAGGGTGGAGACATCTTCAGACGTCCACCAACCCCAATTACCCACACAAACCCAATAACTGTTTAGTTTGTGCAGAGGGTATTGAGGCACCTTTAGGAAACCTGTCTACTGTGGGGTCCATGAGGCAGTTAAAATCTCCCCCTATAATGATGTGCTGAGACTTGAGACTTATCAGTTTAGAAAAAGCGTCTACCAAGAATTTACAAGAATGAGCTGAGGCATAATAAACATTTAAAACACCATATTCTTCCCCATTTATCAAGGCTTTAAGAATTACAAACCTCCCATATGTGTCTTTAACACATTCCAACAATTTAAATGAGAGATTTTTCCTTACTAACATAGCCACTCCCCTACCTCTGGTATTAAATGATGAAAAATAAACTCGGTCAAAGCCATTCTGCTGTAACTTCAGATGCTTCTTGTCATCCAAATGTATCTCCTGTAACAAAGCAATATTCACCTTCTTCTTTCTAAGACTCAAGAGTACCTTCTTCCTCTTAATTGGTGAGTGACTTCCCTTGATATTCCAGGTACACCATTGAATCAAATCATGAGCCATAATCTTCTGCAATTACATTTAAATTCCAGAGAGGAGGAACCCAAATCACAAATTGCTGAGCCTTAGTGTCACATGGTTCACCAAATATAAAAACTACATAAACTAAAACCACTACATTTAACAAACATACAAAATTATTAAAAATAAAAAACAAAAACCAGAAAACAAACCAACATATAAAGCGCCAATAGCGCTGAGTAAGGGAACTCACCCCCTGCCCGGAGGGGGCAACTACCCATCCCGAACTGCCCATAAATAGGCATCTAACCATCTCAACCACCTTCACTTCTCCCAGCTAGAGCCGCATCGTAAGCACAAGCTAAAAAGAATAAACATCCCATAGAATATCAATGTGAATAAAAGAAAATCTTTTATAAAATAAAGGGGGGAATAAATACCCCACCTATCCTTTGGTATGTCCGAACTTAGAAATTTAAAATGTACATCTTAACTACTGCCAGACATAGTTTGAACCAAATTATTATCAATAGAGGAAAAAACAGGGGAAAAACAAAGCTCCAACCGGATTTCCTCCATTTCTTTTACAGAATGATAAACGCATACCCGAGCAACAATATTTATACATACTACAATTGCTTAAATTAGGTTAGTTTGTCCATAAAGTCGCTTGCCTTCTCCAATGTGTCAAAGAGATGTATGGATCCATCTAAGGTGATCCAAAGCACTGCCAGATATCTCAGGAAGTACTGAATCTCAAGGTCCTTCTGTCTTCTCTTGACACCATCATATGATTTTCGTTTCTGGATCATCGTCGCTGAAAAGTCCTGAAAAAACATGATCTTATACCCCTCGTAAATTAGGGCCTTTGGATCCTTCCCCTGGAGTCTGGAAGCCTCCATGACTCTCTCCTTATCCCGGTAATGATGGAACCGCACCAGGAAAGGATGAGGGCGTTGACCCAGACCTAAACTCTGTGCTGTGACCCAGTGAGCCCTCTCTATCTTCAATCCTCTCATGCCAGTCTCCCAATCAAGGAATTTTGGAAGCCAATCTTCAACACATTCCGCAGGCTGCTCACCTTTCTTACCCTCAGGCAGACCGATGATCCGAATGCTTTTCTCCTGCCCCTGTTTGCGGGCTACTTTCCTGAAATTTTTTGAGTGGGTCTCGCCTGGTTCCATTACAAGTGATCCCAAAGTAAGATGAAGTCTGACACTTCCAAGTGCTGTCACATGCCATGACAAATGATGATATCAGGGGCATGTCTTGTGAAAAGCATATTGACATACTGACTGTAAAATATAATACAATTGTCAAGACACAAATCTCACTAAATTGGGCAAGGTATGAGAAAGCTATCAGTCTCTGTGTATCAGTCTCCTGAATGCCTTCAGGAGAGAAGGAAGGAGAAATTGCTAAGCCAAAGAAATATACATTAAAAAGGTAAATGGAAAATGGAATTTGGAAAAGTCAGTTTCATGAACAGACCATAAATGTTGTAATCATATTGGAAGGCAAATCAATATCTGACTAAATTTAGAGCGAAGTCATAGAGTCATAGAGTTATAGAGACACACATCACGGAAACAGACCCTTCGGTCCAACTCGTCCATGATGACCAGATATCCCCACCCAATCTAGTCCCACCTGCCAGCACTTGGCCCATAAGTAAATTGGAGATTTAAATTTATGAGAGGAAGACTCTATTCCAAGTCAAACTTCACTGAAAGAACAGAAATATGGGAAGTAGATATCCTTGACCATTGCAGAAAATTCATGTAGTAACAAAGAAGATGCTACAATTAAAACTTCCTTTATCCTCTAAGGGCTGTTTTTACTCCACTTCCCATTTCCCCTGAAAGCAACACCTGAGTCTTCACTGATCACAAACTGGAATATAAGCTTCATAAATAGTCATTAAAGTGTCTCTTGAAGCGGTCAAACAGTTTATACACTGTACCATGCTGAAAAATCTAGGTTTCAAGAATTTTTTTTTCAAATTTATTACTCCTCGAAATGTTTGGAAATGACATGTGCAAAAAGCATCATCACTTGAACTTGCCATAGCAATGTCAAATAGCTGGTGGAAAATATAAAAAACAACTTGATATTATTGGACCAAAACACAACTGGAAGTAGGGTGGAGTAATAATCACAAGGGACAGGACAGAGGGGAACAACTGAGGAAGGGTGAGAAAACATTGTACTTATAAACTCGAGAATGACTATTCATCAATTATTCCCACAGGACTTAAACAGAGGAGGGAGTTCAACTTTGAAAGAATAGAGACTCTTTTGACTGAGTTAATAATGTGACATGATAGCAATACAGTGTGTAGATGCACATACTCTGTTGTAACAAATTGTAGTGTGTTACAGTTAGGTGAATTCTGAAGAAATTTGCCCAGAAGTATACAGAGGGTGGTGCGTGTATGGAATGAGCTGCCAGATAAGTGGTGGAGGCTGATACAACTGCAACATTTAAGAGGCATTTGGATGGGTATATGAATAGGAAGGGTTTGGAGGGATATGGGCCAGGTGCTGGCAGGTGGGACTAGATTGGGTTGGGATATCTGGTTGGCATGGACAGGTAGGACCGAAGGGTCTGTTATTTGAGAGTCTCATTTCCAGCAAGCACATGGAGGGAATAAACTAGTGCAATTTTGTTTTATTTTGGAGGCGAGTTAATTTCAAATAATAAACTGATATGAATGTTTGCGAAAGATTTGGACTCTAGATGGTTGTTATGTTACAATGCAAACCTGGCAAGTCTTAGAGTATCAACTTAGAGTGGTGGTTATTCCAGTGTAATTGTGGCAGAATGAGAATCTCTGACTTTGCCAAGGTCTCCTGGGCCACAGCACATTAGGTTTCTGAGCAGATACTTATCTGTTGCCAATCATTGCACATCATGGACAATTTCTAATGCAGGGCTAGAAGTTCACTGAAGAGCAAACTCACCAGTGAAAGCCCAGAGTGTGTTCTGCATTTAAGTGCAGCATTGAGTCTTCCAAACCATCAAGACACTGATTAGTCCCCACATTACACCCAAGTTACCACAACATTAAGTACTGGATCAAAAGGAAAGGACAGATTGTGGCAATTCCAAACTGCAAGTTCCTTCCTTTGACCCCAACTATGTCATCTTTCTCTTAGCTTCAGCTGCACTTGTACATTCTCTGCAACGCAGCAGAGTCCAAACTTCCATTTTTCCTCGTTTATATTCCAGATGAATTTATATGCAGTCTTTACATCATGAATGGGGGCTATTTTGGTGTTATGAATAATCACTCTGTCAGTTCCACTACAATACTAGCTGTGGGCCAGTATTAGAATAGCCTCCTCTGATTAAAGAAGTTGTGAGTTTAAATTTTGGGGTGGCATGTTGCCTCAGTGGTTAGCACTGCTGCCTCACAGCGTCAGGGACCTGCGTTCGATTCCAGCCTCGGGCTAGTGTCTGTGATAATTTGCACATTCTTCCTGCATCTGTCCGGATTTCCTCCGGGTGCTCTGGGTTCTTCACACAGTCTAAAAATGTGTAGGTTAGGTGGATTGGTCAGGGGTAAATGTAGAGTAATAGAGTAGGGGAATGGATCTGGGTGGGGAACTCTTCGGAGGGTTGGTGTGGACTTGTTGGGCTGAATGGCCTGTTTCCATGCTGTAGGGATTCTATGACTTCCACTTGTGGAAATAATATGGTTCACTATAGTATTAAGCAATGTTGCGCTGTCAAATGTTCCATCTTTTGGAGGGGACATTAAACTGAGGCCCCATATGCTCTCTCAGGTATTATATAACAGATTACATTTTATTATTATGTCCCAGCCAATATTTATCCCTCACTGAACAGCACTAAAAATAAATGAACTGATCATGGCCTCTTTGCCAGCTGTATAAATTGGCTGCAGTATTCCCTTCATTATGGCATTGAAAATGCACTTCAACAAGTACGTCACTCACTTAAACGTACTTCGGGCCATCCTGAGGAGAAACCAGTCTTTTTCACATCAACGGTGCGAATGTGAAATCAATCCCTATACAGCACATTTCAGTGAATTCTACCCTCCTAAAATGTGGAATCCTATAGCCTGTTGACATCATGTGACTGTCCTCAGAAACACCAAGGTGAAGCAAACAGGCTGCACTCTGGAGACCTGGATGCCAGAGGAGCTGCATCCAATGGGAACTGCTAAAGGCAGTGCTGCACCCACCAGCAATGTAAACAAAGCTCACCTTTCACTCATGGGTAATGGAAACAGAGCAGGTGCTCTGACTGAGCTTTCACAATAACAACTGCCAACAAGCTGCGATTTTTCATCACCATTGACAGGAAAATGGCTCACCAGGAGTTTGTCAAACAAGAATTGAGACCAATGGAGTTATTGCGACACTCGACCAAATAAGGTGAAACAATTGGACTTTAAGAAAGCAAATAAAAGGGGTATAATGAGGTAGAAAGGCAGAACCAGAGAGAGGGAGGAAAAGCTAAAGACAGGGGTACTTGAAGACATAATGGCTGATAGTGGAGTGTTTAAAATTGAGTCCGGGCAAGACATAAAAACTATAAGAAGCTATCCTTGGAATACATTTATGGTAAAGATGCTGATGAAGGAAGACAAGCCATTGTAAATGATTGTCTATCAACAACAGGATGAATTGAAATGAAATGAGGTGAGAGCAGTCCCACCCAGCTGCTTGATCATGAAGAGACATTAAAGGAGGATGGCGTGACCAATCAGCTAAAAGTAGCAGACAAGTTAAAATAGATGAGGAAGGATATGAGAACTCCCTCAAGGATCTGGAGTAGGCCATTCAGGACTTCAGACCTACTCCACCATCCAGTAAGGTCATGGCCGATCTGATTCTAACCTCCGATCTAGAATTTACACCTACCTTCATAGTCTTTAATACCTTTGCTGACCAAGAATCTATCCACTTTGCCTTGAGAAGATTCAAAGCCTTTTCAGAAAGAGAGTTCCAAAGACTCACAGTCCTCCAAGAGAAAGAAATTTGCCCTTTATCTGTTTTAAATAGGTGACCCTTGACTTTTAAACCATGTCTCCTAAGTCTAGATCCTTTCATTAGAAGAAATATCCTCTCCATATCAATCCTTTCATGACTGCTCAGGATCTTATAAGCATTATTCAAGTCAGGAACTTCAAATCAAGATCTTATGAGTTTCGAATCCAGTTGTAAATGGTGGTGTACAATTAAATAACTCACTGGAGGAGGAGACTCCACAAATATCCCCATTATCAATGATGCAAGAGTCAAATATGTCAATGAAAAAGATAAGGTTGAAGTATTCACCACATTCTTCAACTAGAAGAGCTGATTGTATGATCCATGTCAGCCTCCTCCAAAGGTGCCCAGTATCAGTAATCCCCAGTCAATCCAATTCACTCCACGTGATATCAAGAAATGGTTGGAGGCACTGGATACTGCAAAAGCCACGGGACTAACCTTAACTTTAATGCCTAACACTACTGATTACTAACGCCATCACCTGTAAGCCTTTCGTCAAGTTACACAGCATCCTAATTTGACAATTTAATACCATTCCTTCATCCCAATGGTTCAGGCTCCTGGAAGGTTTGTGGAGTTGTGGATGGTGTGGAGGGCTGTTGCAATGGGACCTTGACAAGATGCAGAGCTGGGCTGAGAAGTAGCAAATGGAGTTCAACCTGGAAAAGTGTGACGTGCTTCAATTTAGAAGATTGCAGATTGCAGTCCCCTGTCTGGACTTTCGGGGCATGTCTTCTGAAGAAAGGTTGAGGGAGCTAGGACTTTTCTCACTGAAGCGAAGAAGGACGAAAGGTGACTTGATAGGTGTGTACAAGATAATGAGAGGCACAGAATGGATAGCCAGAGACATTTTCCCAGGGCAGAAATGGCTATCACGAGGGGCACAATTTTAAGGTAATTGGATGAAGGTTTAGGGGAAGTGTCAGAGGCAGGTTGTTTTCACAGTGAGTGATGGGTGCATGGAATGCACTGTCAGCAGTGGTAGTCGAGTCAGACACATTAGGGACATTTAAGTGACTCTTGGATAGACACGTGGATGATAGTAAAATGAAGGGTATGTAGGTGAGTTTGATCTTAGAGTAGGATAAAAGGTTGGCACAACACTGGGCCGAAGGGCCTGTACTATGCTGTACTATTCTATGTTCTATAACAGCACTACAGACAGACTGCAGTGATTTAAAAAGGCAGCTCATTGTCATTTCTGCAAGGTCCTTGCAGTAACAGTCAAATCACACCTTCTGAGTCAGAAGGTTGTGAAATGAATTCAGTTGAGCTGGTATACAGAGAGGGAACAGGGTATCATTGGAATGTTGTCTCTCAGATAAGATGTTAAGCCAGGTCTGCTCTCTTAAGTGGATACAAAAGATTCTGTGCACCATTTTGAAGACTTTTGTGAAGTTTCCTGGCTAATATTTACCCTTAAGTTCTGTCAAAGGTTCATGATATGTTCTTATTTCAGGCGAAACCTGGATTTTTATAGAATCCCTACAGTTTGGAAACAGGCTATTTGGCCCATCGAGTCCACAATGATCATCCAAAGAGCAAGCCAACAGATCCATTCCCTTACCCTATATTTTCCTGTGACTAATGCACCTAGCCAACCCATCCCTGCACACAATGGGCAATTTAGCATGGCCACTTCACCTAACCTGCACATCTTTGGACTGTGGGAGGAAACCCACGCAAACACAGGGAGAATGGGCAAACTCCACACAGACAGTCACCCAAGGCTGGAATTGAACCCAGGTCCCTGGTGCTGTGAGGCAGCAGTGCTAACCACTGAGCCATCATCTGGGCCAAGTGGACTGCAAAGTGGACAGAGCCATGTAAGGTTTTAAGTTTGATTTATGCTTCACTATCGAAGAAGGGGAGATATAGGATGGAATCTTCCCAGGCCCTGAACGATGTGGGACATCGTGGGAAGTTTGGGAAAATCCGGAGAGATGTCAAACGAATGGCAATTGGCATCTACTAACACTAGCCTCATCACCTCATCATGACACGCCTGTAATCTACATCTGCATTTCAATGTGGCACCTTGGCATGCACTGGCACCTCTCATTGCAATGCTGTTGCCAGGAGACTTTGTTGCAGGAATTGGCACCCAGATTAGACCAGAGCGCACATCTGGGCTATTTGTTTGCTTTCTGAGCATTCACTCAATTTGTGCCTACCTTGATACTCACAGTATCCCTGCCTAGCTGTGTCTTTTTATGCTCTGGCCTCTGAGCCAGGACTTATAGGATCACAGTATTTTTGTCTTAATGTGCTGTTTAATGCAGACACAAAGCCAAGCAGCTTGTTGTGGTTGGCAGCAGTGATCATTTAAAGGGTTGAATGTATCAATATTGCTGTGTGGCACAGTGTTAAGTTAGTCCTCATCCCTGCGCGATGTACCAGCATTGTAAGCGACAAATACGTTGCATGTACTTCAAACAAACAGTCATTGAGGGGAGTGAGGAGAGTGGTCCTCAATCAGGTCAAGAGAGACATCCTTTAATCAGTGGATCCCAACATAGTAAGTCAAGGACAGCCTCCAGTAACAGTCCAGCAGCTTGGCATTGTCAAATGGTTGCTTGAGGTGACCAAAGTACCTCTTCAGCCTGGGGCTTGGCCCAGTACAACCAGTTCGAGGAACTGAGGGAACACAGCTGGGGGTTTGTATGGATATCAGTCAGGGGTCTGGTGCCTCATTGTTCAGGGCTATCCAGCTAAGTTATTGAGATACTGGGTTTTAGTCACTAGTGGGGTCTATCAACCAAACATTCAGGGGACTTATCAGTGGCCAGTGCTGAAGGGATGGAGGATGGGGAGTGTAATTGTGGGATTGGAATCAGATCATTGGGTTGCAGAGGGATTGCAATAATGTGAAGGTGGAGAGGTGTAACTCATTATAAAAGATGGAGGGGGTAGCGGACTGATGGGAAAGGGGTAATGCAGAAGGGAGTGTCCTTGACTGAAAGTAATAGACTGCAGGTCTATGCACATATCCTCAAGCTCTGAGCCTGCTGGCCCTGATTCTCCTAGGTACTTCCCAACCTGGCAGCTGGATGCTCGCATGCCTGAGGCATCAGGTTCCAAAGCTGCAGTACTACAGCCTTTGTGTCAGGTTACCTAGTGCTCTCCCACTTCCCTGACAAAAGCCTTCCTGCTGCTCTCATTTCTGCTTGTGCATTTATACCAAGTCCCAAATCACCAAAACCACAGGATCCTCTCCTGTCTGATCCTGAAGAGGTGCCTGGTCTCCAGCAGTCCTCCCAGTGCTAAGAACTTCCTTGACTAGCTATGGAGTTCTTGCAATCAGGTGCTCAGCAGCAGGGTCCTGCCAAATTTAATCTGAGAAAACTTGCCAGGCTTTGCAGGGAGAAAGCACCCATGAAACTTGAGGAAAATCGATTCTTAGCCAATTTCTGATAGAGTCAGCCCATTCTTCAGCTTCATTTGAAATTCTTGAGTTCTGTAAGAAACATCGGGTTGTCTGGAAACATGCATTTAAATTAGGCTTTTTGAAATACCTTTGAGGTGAATGGTTTGATGTTTTAGAAAACAAAGAGTTTAGCTTAGCAACAAGATGTCCTCTTACACAGGGAGGCAGAGACAGAAATAAGTTTCCTTTTAGAAGGGAGACAAAATCATCCAGAAGTTCTGTGAAGATGCAGATTTCTTTCAGACAGAGAAGCAGATCACTCAGAAAGAAAAGGACTGTAACTGCAGTATAGTTTAGCAGTCTACAAAACAGTCAGAAGAAAAGAAGCCCAGATTACCCTAGAAGTTAGCAAGAGAAGCAGGTAGCTTTAAGGGGCCAGAGAGGAAGAAATTTACAAGGCTGTTAAATGCTGTTTGAGGAACATATGTTAAGGAGGAAGTGAGCTGTGTTACCAATTTGTTGAAGGGACTTTAAGAATAGACATTAACCATTTAAACCATATGAATAAGACAGCATAGAATGAATACAGAAATCTGTCAGAAGCAAAGTATAGTCTTGCCAACTGAACAATTAAAGTGGAATTTAAAGTGGAAGCAGGATGACTCTTCACTGAAGTTTGAGTATCTGTCAGGTATCTTCAGAATAAAAAGGAGTTTTTCACTTGAAGGTTTATTGAACTCACAATGCCTCACCACAAATTATTGCTGAAGTGAAAGAAATAATAATAGTGAAGAAGGGATTATTTATTTTCTTGAAGGAGGAATATTAGAAATGAAGGAAGGAGCTAAGAAATAGGATTGAATCATACTGCATGTGGCAAGAGGAATTGGGTATCACACTCAAGATATGGAAGTGTTGCAATTATTCAGCATCTTATAAAGTACTTAAGATACATCACAAAGTGTTTCATAGACAACAAATTAAATTTCTGAAATACCATAACTGATAATACGTACAACATCAAGGCAGCCAATGTCACCACACGCAGCAACTGAGCAAATTATTCAATAATCAATTTCTGGAGATTTTGGTCGAGGGAGGAATTTTGGGCAGGACTGCAGTTCTTTGTACAAGTTTATTTATGTTTTAGATTTTTTAAAAACCTATTATTATGATACTTTTATTTTAAATTATTCTGGTGGATAATTCTCAGTTCCTCAGTGTTTTAGTTGCGCCTGCCTTTGGCATTGTCTGCTCTTGTGGTGTTGGGAATGTATTTGGGTCAATAAACCGAGTTTATTTGGGTCAATAAACTTAGAATGTTTATTGCTTTTGGACAATGAGCTATCTTATGTCTCCATAGATCTACCAATCTTTAAAACTGGGAAACTATCATGACACATCTGACTGGAAGATTCACTGGATTGATTGCACGTATGGGCGAATTTTCTAATGAGAGGTGGTTGAATGGGTTGGGCTTGTACTCATTGGAGTTTAGAATAATGAAAGAAGATCTTATTGAAACATTTCAGATTCACAGGGGACTTTACAGGGTAGATATGGAAAATGTGTCATCCCTTGTGGGAGAGTCCAGCAGCAGAGGACATCATCTCAGTATAATTTAACAGAGAGATGAGGGGAGGAAGTTTTTATCTCAGTCAGTGGAATTCTTCACCACACAAGGCTGTTTTAATGGATTGTTAAGTATATTAAAGGCTTAGATGGAGAGGTTTTTTTAATTAGTAAGGGAATCAAGGATTATGGGGATAAGGCAGGAAAGTAAAGGTGAGGATGATGAGATTAGCCATGATCTCATTGAATGGTTAAGCAGACTTGATCGGCCTATGGTTAGCACTACTGCCTCACAGCACCAGGGACTTGGGTTTGATTCTGGCCTCGGGCGACTGTCTGTGTGGAGTTTGCACATTCTCCCCGTGTCTGCGTGGGTTTCCTCTGGGTGCTCCGGTTTCCTCCCCCATTCCAACGGATGTGCAGGTCAGGGTGAATTGGCCAGGGGTATTAGGTGCATTAGTCAGGGGTAAATGTCAGGAAATGAGTCTGGGTGGGTTACTGTTTGGAGGGTCAGTGTGGACATGTTGGACCAAAGGGCCTGTTTCCACACTGTAGGGAATTTAATCTAAAAATGGCCTATTTCTGTATGAACTTATGGAAGTTTAGAATATGGAATGAATTCATTAAACATGAAAGGGAATAATGATACAACAACAATTTATATTTACGTAATGTTTTTAAAGCAAAAAAAATTCTAAATTGATTACTAGAAATATCATAAAACAGGTTTTGACCCAATTTTCCTGAAGGAGATATTAGATCAGGTGATCAAATACTTGATTAAAGCTGTATTAATTTTTTTGGTTTTAAGATATGCAGAAAAGTTAGGAAAGGGAAAAAACTATGGGATTTTGGTTAAGGCAAGCAAAGCAGTAGTGAAGAAAGAGGATGATCCAGAGGGTTCAAGAACAGAACTGATTTGGCTAGAACTAAGGAAATAAGAAGGGTACAAATACATTGCATGGTGTAATGTACAGATGACAATCTAATGGAAAGGATATAGAGGAATGAGTCTACATGGAAATTACAAAGAGGTGTACAAAGAGGTAGTTATAATGGAGGACTTTAATAACCCAAATATTGACTGGGATAGTGGTAATGTAAGGGGCAGCAAGGGACCAGCTCTCCAGATAATTTGTAACCAACCTGTTTAAGGAAGTCATTAAGTGGGATTTGATCCCGGGCCTCCTTGCCCAGAGGTAGGGGCTTTACCATTGCACAAAACCTGTAATAGAATCCTTACAGTGTGGAAACAGGCCATTACCCCAACAAGTCCACACTAACGCTCTGAGTGGCATCCTATCCAGACTCATCCTCCTACCCTATCCCTGCATCTATTCCATCTAACCGACACATCCCCAGACAACTACAGACAATTTAGCATGGCCAATCCACCTAACCTGCACCCCTTTGGACTGTAGGAGGAAACTGGAGCACCCGAAGGAAACTCACACAGACATGGGGAGAATGTATAAACTCCACACAGTCACCTGAGGCTGGAATTGAACCCAGGTCCCTGATGCTATGAGGCAGCAGTGCTAACCACTGAGCCACCATGCTGTATTTCTACATACATTCCCAGATTATGTTCAGGAGAATTCCCTATCTGAGACAACATCTGAGGAGCAGGAGAATTGACATTTTGGGCAAGAGCCCTTCATCAGGAATGAGACCTCGGATGCTGCCTGACCTGCTGTGCTTTTCCAACACCACACTCTCGATTCTCCAGCATCTCCAGTCCTAATTTTTTTCCTCAAATTCCCTATGTGTCCAGTCCAACAAGGAAGGAATCATTTCAAGGTCTGGAGTTTGGGAATGAGATAGGCTGGTTGGATCAAGTGACCATGGGTACATTTAGGGGAGTACGATCATTGTATCATCAGGTTTAGGATGACAGTAGAAAATGGTAGCAATCCAGCATGAGAATAATCAATAGGCGGAGTGTGGATATCAATGGGAAAGAACAGAGCTGGGCTGGATAAATTGGATTTTAGATTAGAGTGGTGCTGGAAAAGCACAGCAGTTCAGGCAGCATCTGAGGAGCAGTAAAATCAACGTTTTGGGCAAAATTTCCTAATGTAGGGCTTTTGCCCGAAACGTTGATTTTACTGATCCCCGGATGCTGCCTGAACTGCTGTGCTTTTCCAGCACCACTCCAATCTTAACTCTGGTTCCAATATCTGCAGTCATTGTTTTTACCTGGATAGATTGGAACCAAAGATTGGTTAAAAAAAATCAGTAACTGAAAAATTGGCTACCTTCAAAGAGGAGAGAGTTTAAATGCAGTCAAGGTATAGTCCCTCAAAAGAGTAAGGTAGGAAAACAAATCCAGAACTCAGTAGATTACCAAAGGAGATAGAAATTAAGTTAACAAAGAAAAATATGTTCCTATGACAGATGTTAGGTCGAACATATAGTTGGGAAACTGAATACAGAATGTTCCAAAGGCAGGTAAAACAGCAAATGTAAGAAGCAAAGAGGGATAATGTGAAAAGACTGGCAGCTGACATAAAAGGAAATCCCAAAGTCCTGTATTGGCATATCAATAGTAAAAGGGCGGTAAAAGGGCTGATTAAAGACCAAATAGAGGATTTACACTTCGAGGCAAGAGTATGACTGGATATTAAATATATACTCTGCACCTGCCTTTACCTACAAAGCAGATATTGCCCAGCCCATGGTGACAGAAAAGGAAACAGAGTCATCAGAAGAGGTTAAAATCAATATGGAGGTATAGGAAAGAGTGTTGCCACATAACTAATATGACACCAGAACTGAATAAAATGTACTTAAAATTGTTGAAGGAGGTGTTAGAGCAGAACTTGCAGAGGCACTGATAATTATATTTCAATTTTCCCTGGGTTTAAAGGTGCTGCCAGAAATCGGAGAATTGAAAATAATTATGCACTTTTAAAGGTTGGCCTAGCAATTAGACTAGTCAGTTTAACTTTGGTGGTGGAGAGTCTCCAGAAACAATAATTCAGGATAGAATTAATAGTCGCAGGGAAAATGTAGATTGGTTCTGAAAAGCCAATATAGCTTTGCTAAGGGAAAACTGTGTGTAACTGTCTTGCTGGAGTTTTTAAAGTGAGATACCAGAGGGGGTTGATGAGGGTAATGCTATTGATGTTGTGTCTAAAAGGCATTCAATACAGTGCCACTCAAAGGACTTGTGAGGAAAGTTATCGGTGATGGGATAAAAGGTAAAGTAGCAATGTGGACACAAAATTGCTCAGGGGTAGAAAACAGTGGGCAGAGTTTTCCCAGGCCCTTAACAATGTGGGCTTTAGTGAGAACCTTGGGAAAATCAGGTGAGATGTCCTTTCTTTATCTCAACACCAACAGGCTGCATCAAAATGTCTAAAGGACTTAACTGCTAAATTGGTTAGTGAGGGAATCAACAAGAAGGAAAAATATACTTGACCTCATCCCTACCAATCTGCTGGCTGCAGATCCATCTTGTTCTTCACTGTATCAGTAAAAGTGACTACTGCACTGTCCTTGTGGAGACCAAGTCCCACCTTCACATTGTGAAGTGTGGTATTGTGTGGTGTGGCACTATCACTATGCAAAATGGGACAGACTTCAAATAGAGCTAGCAACTGGGCATTCTTGAGGGGCTGTGGGACACCAACAGCAACAGAATTCTACTCCAGCACAATCTGTAACCTCATGGCCCACCATATTCCCCATTCGAGCATTTTAATCAAGCCAGGAGATCAACACTGGCTCAATGGAGAATGTAGGAGGGCATGCCAGGAGGAGCACCATGCAAACCTGAAGATGAGGTGTCAACCTGGTGAAGCCACCAAACAGGACTACTCGCATGCCAAACAGTACAAGCACAAGTGATTGAGTTAAGTGATCCCTCAACCAATGGATCAGGTCTAAGTTCTTCAGTCCTGCCACCTTGTGGTGGACAATTAAACAACTCACTGGAAGAAGAGACTCTATAAATACCTCTACCCTCAGTGATGGAAGAAACCAATACATCAATGCAAAAAATACAGCTGAAACATTTGCAGCCATCCTCAACTGGAAATGTCAAGTTGATTATCCATCTCAGCACCTTGCAGTGGTCTCCAGCATCACAAATGCCAGTCTTCCGTCAATTCGATTCATTCCACGTGATATCATGAAATAGTTGGAGACACTAGATATTGCAAAGGCTATGGAGCTCAGACAACATTCTAGCAATTGTACTGAAGACTTGTGTTCCAGAACTTGCTGCTCCCGTAAGCCAAGCTGTTCCAGTACAGTTACAACACTGGCATCTATCCCCCAAAAAAAGAGGGAAATTGCCTAGGTATGTCCAGCACACAAAAAACAGTTCAAATCCAACCTGCACCATTATCAGCCCAGAAGTCTACTCTCATTCATCAGTCCAGCTCATTCACCAGTAAGGTGATGGAAGGTGTCATCAATAGTGCTTTCAAATAGCATTTGCTTTTAGCAATAACCTGCTCCGTGATGCCCAGTTTGGGCACTGCCAGGGCCACTCAGCTGCTGACCACAGGTTCAAACATGGACAAAAGAACCGAATTCCAGGTGTGAGTGATAACCTTGATATCATTCGGAAGCAATGGGAATCGGGGCAATCTCTCTGCTGGTTGAAGTCACACCTGGCTCATAGGAAAATGGTTCTGGTTGTTGGAGGTCAGTCATTTCAGCTCCAGGTCATCTCTGAAAGAATTCCTCAGGGTAGTGTCCTCGGCCCAACCACCTTCAGCTGCTTCATCAATGACCTTCCCTCCATCATAAGATCAGAAATGTGGATTTTCATTGATGTTTACACAATGTTCAGCACCATTTGCGACTCCACAGACACTGAAGTAGTCCATATTCAAATATAACAAGATCTGGACAATATGCAGGCTTGAGCTGACAAGTGGCAAATAATATTCATGCAACACAAATACCAGGCAATGACTATCTCCAATAAGACTCAAACTAATCACCGCCCCTTGACATTCAATTGTGTTACCATCAGCAGCAATACTACTGATACTGCAGCAAGTAACTCACCTCCTGACTCACCAAAGCCTGCCTGTCATCTATATGGCATAAGTCAGGAGTGTGATGGACAACGCTCCACTTGCCTGGATGTGTGCAGCTCCAACAACACTCAAGAAGCTCGATACCCATCCAAGACAAAGCAGCAGTGTGTGCTACTGAGAAGATGCTCTGCAGAACTTCAGCAATACCTTTCAAACCATGACCACCACCTTCCAGAAGATCAGGGACAGCAGATACATGAGAACATCACCCCCTCAAGTTCCCCAGCAAGCCACACACCATCCTGACTTGGAATTATATCACCATTTGTCCACTGTCACTGGCCAAACATCCTGTAATTCCTTCTCCAAGAGAATTGCAGGTTTACCTCTAGCACGTGAACTGCAGCAGGTCAAAAAGATAGCTCACCACCTTCTCAAAGGCAACCAGAGATGACGGGCAAAAATGCTGATCCAGCCAGCAAAGACTATATCCCAAGAGTTGGATGTTGAGGTGTCATTGTTGCCGGTGAGCAAGGAGAGGCTATTAGCCTGGATTGTCAACCATCATTTCCCTTATTAATCACACCCTCTTATGATGTGGTCTCCTAATCCTCCCCCCTGCCTCTGGGTAGAACTTAGAAGATGAGAATTCCTGACATGTAAATTCGATTGGGTAACTGGCAACTGCAGTTTCTCTGGATCTCCATCTTTGACAACTGGCATCAACATCTCAGAACACACTCCATGGCAATAAGTGAACGCACTTCTTTTCCATGGACAGTGGTATCTGACTTATACCAGCCTCTCCATGTCATTGAGTCATAGGGAGTACAGCACAAAAAAAGGCCCTTCAGCCCATCATGCCCACATTGGTCAAACAGAACCACCTAACCATTCTAATCATATTTTACAGCACTGGCCCAGAGTCTTGTATGCCTTGGCATTACAAATGCACATCTAAATACTTCTTCATGTTATGAGGGTTTCTGGCTCTACTATCCTTACAGGCAGTCAGTTCCAGATTTCCACCACCTACCAGGTGATAAAATTTTACCTCATATCTCCTCCAAACCTACAGCTCTTACCTTAAATCTGTACGCTCATGGCACATCTCCAAACCACTTTTAGTACTCTTATAGAGTCATACAATATGGAAGCAGACCCTTCAGTCCAACTCATGCATGCCGACCAAGTTTCCCGAGCTAAACTAATCCACTTGCTTGCGTTTGGCCCATCTCCCTCTAAACCTTTCCTATTCATGTAGCTTTGCACTGTCCTGCACTTCTCCAGGTGTAGAACGAGTTCCCTACTCTTATACTCCAACCCCCTTGAAATAAGTGCCAACATTCCACTAGCCTTCCTGATTAACCCTGCTTCACCTCTGAGCTAGGTTGCTGTGTTTCATGCACAAGTGCCCCCAAGTCCCTTTGTGTTGCAGCTTTCTAAAGTTTTCCTCCATTTTAAATAATACTCAGTTCTTTTAAATTAGATTCCCTGCAGTGTGGAAACAGGCCCTTTGGCCCAATAAGTCCACACCGACCCTCCGAAGAGTAACCTGTCCAGACCCATTTCCCTCTGACTAATGCACTTAATGCTATCGGCAATTTAGAATAGCCAATCTTTAGACTGTGGGAGTACCCGGAGGACCCAGAGGAAACTCCCGCAGACATGGGGAAAATGTACAAACTCCAGACAGATGGTCCCCCAAGGCTGGAATTGAACCTGGGTTTCTGGTGTTGTGAGGCAGCAATGCTAACCACTGAGCCACTGTACCACCCCTGTTCTTTTGTTCTTCCTTCCAAAATGAACTTCACATTTCCCTACATTATACTGCATTTACAAACATTTTGCCCACTTGCCTAACCTATTAATATCTCTCTCTAACCAATGACATAATCATTAATGACATATTTTAAAGGTCGTTGCCACGTTCCCTGTGATCTGCTGTCAAGCCTATCTTCTGGAGGATTCTCCTGTTCCTGCTGCATTGAAGAGGCCAGATTCCTTACAAAGGTGGTGACAGGGGAAAGGGCCACTCTCGGCAACCTTGGTGGATGCCTCCACATCCCCTTGGCTGAGGCTGAGCACAGCCACAAAGCAATGTTCTCATTGCCCTGGCACAGCAGACAATAGGCCTCCTGAAGAGGACGGTCCACTGCTTGGATTGGTCTGAGTTCAGACAGTTCAGACAGTGTACTCCTGGAATACCGTGCTCTGCAAAACTTGTGCAATTCTGGTCTCCTCCCTATCAGAAAGATGTTGTGAAACTTGAAAGAACTCAGAAAAGATTTATAAGGATGTTGCCAGGGTTCGAGGATTAGAACTATAGAGAGAGGCTGAACAGGCTGGGGCTGTTTTCCCTGGAGCGTCAGAGGCTGAGGGGTGACCTTATAGAGGTTTACAAAATCAGAGGGGCATGGATAGGATAAATAGATAAAGTCTTTTCTCTGGGGTGGGGGAGTCCAGAACTAGAGGGTATAGGTTTAGGGTGAGAGGGGAAAGATGTAAAAGAGACCTAATGGATAGCCTTTTCACGGAGAGGGTGGTATGCGTATAGAATGAGCTGCCAGAGGAAGTGGTGGAGGCTGGTACAATTGCAACATTTAAAAGGCATCTGGACGTGTATATGAATAGGAAGGGTTTGTAGAGATATGGGCTGGGTGCTGGCAGGTGGGACTAGATTGGGGTGGGATATCTGGTTGGCATGGATAAGTTGGACCGAAGGGTCTGTTTCCTGCCGTACATCTCTATGACTCTAAAGAGGGGATGTGACAGAGGCTGATGAGCTGGGAGAACAGGAGCAGCCTTTCAAGGAGGATAAGAACATTGATTTTATGCATGATGGAGTGAAGCAATGTCTAGCATGACAGGACTTAATTGACACGCCGTTCTAGTAGATTAGTTCTGGGTGCAGTTATCATTCATTGACTATAAAATTGTTGGTGCATGCAAGCAGTTGTTTCTGTTCCAAGAGACAAATGCAGCTTATGTTTATGTGATTTCTATTCGCTTTTCATGTTTGTAAATAAAAGTGAATGTTTTGAAGTGATTGGAGACTTTCCTGTGTGTATTAGTCCCACATTGAACAATGAGAAGATGCCTGGGCTCGTGATAGCTGTGAGGAAAGAGTAGCAGAGTCTTAGACTGGGTTGTAAGTTGAGATGTGACTAAGGATGGGTAAGCTGTGTGGCTTAGTTCTTAAACCTTAATTGAGCTGTGCATGTGCAGTTGTCTGTGCAAGGAAGTGTCAGCCATGCCACCCATGTATTCTGAGAAGAGTTGGTTTGTGATGTTGTCGCACTATGTTTATGAAGGGCAATTCTGGTCTGCCAACGTTTGACTGGGTGCATGGTTGGTATCCAGTACAGTTCTGGCACCATGAATCCCAGGACATCCCAACAGTGAGAGGTTCTTCCATCTACAGCACGTGTGAGAATCAAGCAAACATTAGACAAGGGTACAATTCCTAATTAATAAGGAGTTTGAGATAACCATGGGAGTAAACTCTCCATGAAACTGGATGAAAAAAACTTTGCCAGTTTCTATTTAAAAAATCAGATCAGAGAGTAATGGTTAATCAGTATATTTTTAGAGCTGCAAGGTTTGCAGTGGAGTTCCCCTGGGATCACTATTGATGTGCTTGCTTTCTCTGATATTAGTATATAAATTACCTGATCTTCATGGGCAGGGGACAATATCAAAGTTGGTGGACAACACCTGAGAGAATTGTAAACTGTAATTAGGACAATGTAGAACTTCATAAAGACATTGACAAGTTGCTGGAGCAGGAGTTTAGGTGGTGGATGAAGATCAATGCAGAGAAGTGTGAGGTGATGCACTTTAATATAAGGATCAAGAAGAGACAGTATGAAATAAAGGGTACTATTCTGAAGGTGTATAGGAGCGGAGAGACTTGCATATTTGGTGTAGGTAGGCCAATAAAGGTGGTAGGATAAGTAAAGAAATATGTTAATGCAAACAGTAGTTTGGACTTCATAAATAGAGGCTCAGCGTACAAGAACAGGAGGTTATGCTGACCATAAAAAGGACACTGGTTAAACCTCAGCTGAAATATTGTGTACAGTCTGGGCAGCGTAGTATAAGGGTGATGTGAATGCATTGGAGACAGTTTTGAAGAGGCTTACAAGAATGGTTCCAGGAAGGAAACATTTCAGTTATGAGGAAATACAAAGGAAGCTCGATTATCCGAACGAGGTGGGCAGGTACTATTTCATTCGGATAATCGATTATTTAGATAATTGATTTTACCTTAAATGAGGGAAGCCATGTTGATCTAATGCTGTGCTCTACTGGAGAATTTGTTTAAATCTATAATTTTAATGAGTCTGCCATTTAAACAAACTAATCCTTGCAGTCTGCAAATTACAGATTAAAATGGAAGGACTTACCATCACATAAATACTGTAGAACAAAGCTCAGCATTAAACAAGGTCCCAAACAGCTTCTACGATCGCAAGACCAATTGTCAGTTTCCAGGAATGTAGTCTTGTGATAGAAAGACAGAAGCACCGCCTCCCGCATGCATTTATATTCTCAGCCATTTTTTTCATAATGGCCCGGTAAAGTGACAGGAATACCCTCTACTGCCAAATCACTTACTTTTGCGAAGGGCTGCATAACTAACTCTTACCTAAAGAAAATCCAGTCACTGATGTTTGAGCTGCTTGTGTTTCTTGTTTTCACCAGTGTTTTCACATCTCCTTCAGTACCGTTTTGACGTAACGTTTTTGTGGGATCTTGAAATCCTCTTCAGATTACCCAAAATTCGGATAATCGATATTCGGATAATCAAGGTTCCTCTGTATTGGAGAAGTTGGGACTGTTCTCCTTGGACGGGAGAAGACTAAGAAGAGATTTAATAAGTTTTTAAATCACGAGAGGGTTGCAAAAAGTGGATGGGGAGAAACCATTCCACGTGTAAACAGATAAATGGCACCGCTGGCACAGTTTAAAGTGCTTTGCAAAATTAGCAAACGCGAGGTGAGAAACTGGTTCACACAATGAGTTGTTATGGTCTGGAATGCACAGCATGGATTTATAGTGAAGGCTGGTTCATTTGAGGCATTCAAGAGGACATCAACTGAATATTTAAATAGAAACAATGTGCAGGGTTACGGGGAAAGGCATGAGAGTAGCACTATGTTATAATGCTCACACGATGGGCTGAATGGCTTCCTTCTGCACTGTCACCACTTGGTAATTCTGTGGTATGCAGGCGTCAAGGTGAATTTTAAAGGAGGAGGTACAGGGAGAGAATTACAGAGTTTGGAGCCTAGAATCACAAGGCCACGATTACAGATTGATTAAAATCACAAATCCTCAATAAGTCATCATGAGGTAAGTCAAATATCTCAGGGGGCTGTGGGCTGAAGCAAGTTACAGAGGTAGGAGGGACAAGGTTGTGGACGAATTTGAAAACAAGGATGAGAATTTTAAAATCCAGCCCGGGAGAAAGATATGCATTTATACCCAGTCATGCTGATCCCTGATCATCCATGATGGCTTACAGCCAATGAAGTATCATCCAGATTATACACTCCAGTCTCTGGAATGGGACACAAAGCCATAACTTTAAGGTACTGCTGAAACCTAATATATCAGGGTGTTGTTTAGTTATAATAGGAATTCTTTTATCTGAATTTTCAAAGAGACAAAATATAAACAATTGCAATTCCTGGAACTAATCGAATCTTTTACAAATAAATGTCAAGTACGCACAAATGTTTAAACATTCCAGCAGAAGGCCTTCAACACAATTTTTCTATTAAGATAAATTCTGGATATTTTTATCATGAGGTATAGATTAAGAGATTTGCAAAATAAAATGTAACTGATTTAAGAAATGAGATGTTTTTAAACCTTGTGACTTACAGATATATAAAATGGACTATTCTTGCTAATCAGCAAGTATAATGGCAACGAGAATGATAGATTTCTATATGCACTAATTGTCTATCTAGTAGGTTAGGCTGTCTTTTCTCTATTAATCTGTCCTACAGCTCCCCTAATACCTAAAAGCTGCACGATGCATCTTCTAAATGGCTTTGTAGTTGCACAGAAGAAAATTAGTAATAGATCTATCCCGACAGTAATTGTTAACTAAGGTTATGGTCAATTATAATATTACGACTTCCAACTACATTTCAGCACTCATAAGGCTTGTAAATAGCAATCTTAAAAGTATGTTTTTAATGGGAGTGTTACTGGTCCTATCAGATTCATGCTTTGGTCTTTGCCCCCTCATACAGTTCATGAGTGCAATCAGATGCTGCCAATTAACAATGAACTCTGTGGCTTCCTTTTGCCCCGGGTGCTACTGTGCAGTCATATGATATCAGCTCTGTTCAGTGGATGCATTCTCACTTCTGAATGGGAAGGTTGGATGAGAACACAGAATTTAAGCCAGACCTCCAGTGCAGCATTGGTAAGACGCTTTCGCCAAGAATGTTACTGACCTGTTGTGTCCCCATTGTGCAAATAAATATCAAGTTGGTAATTCCATAATATCTCATTTCTGCGACCAACTCTCAAGGAGAATCTTCAATTCCATTATCTTTCAGATGAGGCCCTTACTGTTCAGGCAGATGTCAAATCCTTGATTAAAAAGCATTTTGCTCTGCACCAATTTCCAAGCAGATTAGCTGATCATTTATTTCATTGCTGTTTTGGGCTGTTGTTTTGCACAAATTGTCTGCCAGATTTGGTGATGAAAGGAAGTTTAAAGAGCTTTGAAGATAATTAATTGGCTGCAAAGGATTTTTATAAATGTGGTGGATCTGAGAGGCCCCACAAATATGCAAATTGTTTAGGTATTATTGTCGCTTTTGTTTTTTAGAATGGGGGTGATGAGGTGCTGACTAACATGTCAGCCCCATTGGTGAGATAACCCACCAGATTGTCCACCAATCAGTTCATTCAGAATTGACAGCTGAACATCCTATCACAGGCCTTGACACAGGAAACCTGGGTCATCTGAAACTGATGGGAAATCAGGCCAGCAGCTTCTGGGTTCTGAAGTCCACCAACTGAGGCTAGTCTGGATGAGGATCCAGTGATCAAGAGGGAAGTGTATTTTCTTTCTTCCCGGGGTAGAGTCCATGGGAAGTGAAAGTCAGATTGAAGAGCAGGACATGGCTTTCAGAGTCCAACCCAGATGCTATTTGTATATATGACTGACCCCTAGATTGGAGGAGGCAGGTTGGAATGGTTTTCAGTCAGGAAACTATTCAGCTTTCATAACTGCTGGGAAGGAAGTTTTTTTTGTGAAGGGGAGGGCAGGGATTAAATCAAAATGGAGTTAGAGTGCCCAACTAAGGGAAGGAAGTTTATTTTTTTCTTTTTATATTTTTTTTTCCTTTTCTTTCCACACTATCGCCTAACTGCAGTGGTGCCTATATTTAGCACCCATGTTGTGTGTGTGCAGGTGTGAGACACAGTGAAAGATAACAGGTGTATAAATCTTTATTCAATTTCCACCACCTGGAAGAAAGAAAACACCAGGCTGGCCAGTGACAAGCAGTGCCCTTCTCACAGGGCAATGCTGTTGTGATCAAATAGTGAAGGGGAGGGCAGGGATTAAAACAAAATAGAGTTACAGAGAGAAATAACACTCTACTCCCTGCGGTGCCACCTTTGGGAATGAAGTTTTTTTTTGTGTTCAAATTATACATGTCAAGAGTTTGATATTTAATTTGCCCTTTGTCCAAAAATACAATACATAGTTGTAAATAAATACAAATTATTAATACTAATAAAATTACTGAAAAATAACTAATTTGGATCACAATAAATCTCAACCAAAAACTGTACTTAAAAGCAGCTGCAATTTGAAAAAGCACAACAGTTGTTTTATGGTTCATGTAGTATATGCATTTTTTAAAAAATGAACGACATGAATAATTTTTGGGCCCAAAAATGGGTGTCAAAAAGTTTTGACAAAGTAGTCAGTACAGTTAACAGAAGGTGACCTATCATGTTGAACTTAAATGTAGGTATTTAACATCTTGGTCCTATAAATTATAGCGCCTAAACAACAATGACAGACCCAATATACACCAATTCTTTGCAGCATTTCTCACCACCCATATTGCAGATAAAAAGTACCCACATCAATAGGAAGGAGGTTTATTGAGGAGGTGGCAAATTAAGGCTCTTAAGTGACATTAAGTGATCACTTTACCTTATTTGGTGAGTCAGAACATAAAACATCACAGCGCAGTACATGCTCTTCGACCCTCTTTTGTGCCAAAATGTAGAAGCAATCTGAAGCCCATCTATCCTACACTCTTCCATTTTCATCCAATATGTTTATCCAGTGACCATGTAAATACCCTTAAAGTTGGCGATTGAGCCCAGCACATGGAACTGGGGGAGAAAGAAATTAGTTTCTCTCCAGTGCAACCTTGTCCAATTGTTTTCCATCCTCACTACATTTGTTGCCACCTCAAAGGCACCTGTTTTGATTTATTTAAAATTGCATCAAAGATCAAGTGAAATTACAGTCACATCCACCAAAGGTAGATGGAAGCCCACTGTTAACGTAGACAGTCTGAAACAAACTGAATTATAACAGGTAATATAACAATCAATGAAACATTGCAAATCTAAATACTTGAAACAGTAAAGGCAAGAAATCAAGATATCTTTTATAAAACGTATTCCTTACACAGCATCAAAACTCCAAGATTTTTGAATGAACAACCTTTCACAAACCTGCATGATGCAGTTTTGTATGCAGGAATGAATTTGCAATTAACCTGTGGGGCTCAACCTACATTATGAACAAAAAAGATATACAATCTGTGCAGTGATTTTTGGCATCAAAATTCTCCTACCTTACTGGCAGATGGTTAAAGTCAGCTTTCTTCCTGCAGGCATCTTCCAACTAACCAGGATCTAGATTTCTTCATTCCATGGTCTGTCAATTTGCATTAAAATTAACGTTTCACTTTAGCTGTTTAAAGCACAAACAATGTATTTGGCCTAATTAATTTCTGAACCAAGGCATCAATGCAAATATTTTTATATCATTTATCAAGATATCCCCAAGGTCTATCACAGGCTCTTTGGGCGAGTAAGAAATATTGAGAAGCGCTACAGGTGTCAGGAAATTTAAGAATATTAAAAGGGAAATTGGAAAGAAAATGAGGCAGAGACCTGATTTATAATCCAGCGGAAGGGAGTCAAAATCCCATGAAGGCCGGTATCTCATCAACAAGTCACCCTTTATTTATAAATGAACAGTCGGAGAGTCATACAGCACAGAAACAGACCCTAGGTCCAACCAGTCTGTGCCGAACATAATCCCAAACCAAACTAATCCCACCAGCCTGCTCCGTGCCCACATCCCTCCAAACCTTTCCAATTCATGTCATTACCCAAGTTTCTTTTAAACATGGTGATTATGCCTGCATTCACCGCTTCCTTAGGATTTTCATTCTACATGTGAACCACCCTTTGTGTAAAAATGTTTTTCTTTCATACATTTTTTCCCTAGAATGGGGGATTTCAAAACCAGGGTGCATTTTTTAAGGTGAGATGAGAGAGATTTTAAAAAGACATGAAGGGAAAATCTCTCTCCTCTCATCTTAAAAATATGCTCCCTAGTCTTGAAATCCCCCATCCTAGGAAAAAGACACCTACCATTGACACTATCTATACCCTTCATGATTTTATAAACCTCTACAAGGTCACCTCTCAAGCTCCTACACTCCAGTGAAAACGTCTCAGCCTATCCAGCCTTTCTTTACAAATCAAACCTTCCACGTCTGGATCTCTTCTGAATCCTCTCTAGCTTAATGATATCCTTCCTATCACAGGGTGACCAGAATTGGAACAGTACTCCAGAAAAGGCCTCACCAATGTCCTGTACATACTGAACATGAGTTGCAAATTTATAGACAGTGAGATAAATTCTAGGAACTGTAATCTTATTCTCTCCATTTGAAAGGTTGATCAAATATTTCCTGTTGTAAACATATAACATGTGAATAGATTGGGCTTCAGATCAGGAGTGAAGGGATTGACTGTACATTGTGTTCAAGTTCCACTCCAGAGAATTAAGCAAAAATCTACATTACCTAAAAGGAACCAATAATTAGCAGGAACATAAAAGTTAGGAACAGGAGCAGTCCATTTAGACCATCAAGTCTGCTTCACTATTCAGTAAGATCATGGTGGCTTCAACTCTATTTTCCTGACAAACAATCCTTCTTCTCCCCTACAAGCGGTAATGTAATACGAAGGGAGTGCTACACCCTCCAATGTGTGGTCTTTTGGACAAAATGCTCTCTTGGTCAATGTATAACTATCATAAACCATCATTTAAAAAGAAAACACGGGTGCTTCCCCAGATATTGATCAATATTTACTCTTTGCCCATCTCCAATAAAACAATGGCCAGGTTGTTGTTATACTGCTGTATGCAAGTTGGCTGCAGCGGTTCCCTCCGATGACTCATCTCGAAAAATAATTAATTGGCAGTCAATTGTTTTGGGATATCCAGGTGTCAGAAAAGGCTCTTATATATCACAATTACTTTACTTATTTGTTCACTTTTTTCATCCATGAAATCATATCATATTTTAAATCACAGTCAGGTGTGCTGTGATACTACCTCATTTTTTGAAGACTGCAAATTTTATTGAGGTGTAAGGGAATCCAGTGCCTAAAGGCAATTATCAGCAGGGAAAAAGAAGGATTGCTGTTTATTTACCTTAGTTTACAATTGTATTGTCATCATGTGGTGTTATGGAGGAATTTTAGAATACATCAGAGGATTTGTCAAACTAATTTGTTATTTACACCACACTACGTACATTATGGCTAAGCATGAGCTCTCAACCATTGTTCCTTTCTTTCAAGTCATGTGATCACAATGTTTCCTTAGACCACACAATGAAAACTATCCTTTGATCTCAAGGTAACAATAAACAGATTGGGAGTATTTCCCTTAAGTAATCTACAATGTCAGAATTTTCAGTTTTATAAGATTCAAACTTCAGAGACAGCCTTGCACAAGAAAGACCATAGAGTTATCCTGGTGTTTTGACTAACCTTCCTTCCCAAGTCAATACCTCCAAATTGGTCATGCCTTAATTTGCTACACATGGTGGCATTAGCTGACTTGCATGTTTTCCTATGTAACGATAAATAGTGCACTTCAAAAGGAGGAATCTATTGTTTGGAAAATAGTTTGTAGTGTCCTAATGACTTACTAAGGTGGGGGGAGGGGTGGCTGAATAATGCAAAGATTCTGTTTCATGTGGTTTGAGTTCTGAAGAAGTCATACCAGACTCAAAATTCTAATGCTATATCTCTCTCCACAGATGCTGCCAGACCTACTGAGCTTCTCCAGCTTTTACTGTGTTTGGTATTATTTTATGTGTGTGAGTGACTTTCAGAAAAAGCAGCTGAAAATGCCAACAAAATTAAATCACATTTATGTGGAGAGAGACATAAAGTTAAAATTTCTCTTTCTTGTGCAGGAGCATGCTAAAGATTCTGAAACTGTGTTTGGAATTAACTTGGTAATTGTGTGCAAAAAACAGTGCTGGCCTAAATGAGTAGCGGCAAAAGTTTGATCAATGAACACAGGATATCAATGAGAAGGGGGAGGAACAGCCACAAAACCATCCCACTATGGTATAGAATGCCTGTGGCTACAGGGAGCTATCTGGAAGTGGTTATCCAGTTGTTAAAACTACTCCACAGGAAACAGGAACTGAAGTCTTAAAAGGACATGGAGAACCCACTGTCTCTGCATGAGGCTGCTATTATGGTGAGCCACATCAATTTAACATTTTAATGAAAAGGCCACAGTGAACCAAGACTTGTGGACTGCAAAAGACATTACTGCTGATTAGAAATTGGGACAGGGAAATGGCAATCAAGAGCACTGAAATACTAACTAATCACCATATGACAGTGCCAGACTTAATTTCTTCCACATAGACTGTACAGTCTATTAAAGGGGCTTAAAGGGCATTACTTTATAACAAAGCATTTTAGATCCTGCATGTACTTTTTTATAAAATCAAACCGATTTGATAATTTGGTTTTATTATTTAAAATAACAGTTTGTACCTTTCATCTATACAAGACAGGAGTCATCTGACAGAATGTCACATAGAATCTGCATAAATGCTAACCTTTCAGGTAATGTATAAAATGTAGGAGATACCACTTGAAAGCTTTTGGATTACATGCCTCAGAAAAAAACATATTTTCACTTCTGTCGTAGCTTTCACAACCTCAGAATACCCCAAAGCATTTTATAGCCAATGAAATACTCTTGAAGTCAAGTCCCAGTCTGTAATGTAGGAAGTGATGATGGACAGTAAGATCCCAAAATGACAGGATGATTTTTTTACAGTGATTTTGGTTGAAGAATAAATACAGATTATGATATCAGAAAAAAAACTTCCAGCTCTTCTTTGAATTGCTATGTTAGTGCTGCCTGAGAGGACCGCAGGGTCTACATTTGATGTCTCATCCAAAAGAGCAGCCACAGTAATTACATAATACCTTATGGTAGGTCAATTGATGCACCAGAATTGCCAGCCATTTTCATAGAATCCCTACAGTGTGGAAACAAACCCTTTGGCCCAACAATCCACATCAACCCTCCAAAGAGTATCCCACTCCAAACCCATTCCCCTACTCTGTATTTACCCCTGACCGAGACATCCCCGAACACTATGGGCAATTTAGCATGGATTGTGGGAGGAAACTGGAGCACCCAGAGGAAACCCACACAGGGAGAGACTGTGCAAGCTCCACGCAAGACAGTTGCCCGAGGCTGGGATTGAACCCGGGTCCCTGGTGCTGTGAGGCAGCAGTGCTAACCGCTGAGCCACCCTTCTCCCTGAACGTTTGCTCCAATTATGTTATTACGTTGTCCATTATTTGTGGAGTCATCAATTCTGTTGTCAGCTTTGACCATGAAAAGATAAGCAGTTACATAATACCTTTCATAACATCCAAAAAATGCTTTCCAACTAATCAATAATTTCCCAAGTGCAGTCACTGCTTTATGATAGCAAATTTGGCAGCTATCTGAGCACAGCAAGGCCTCAAAACAGCATTAGATGCATATCAAGATCATTTTGCAAGTGTTAATTTCGAAAATAAAGCTAGCCAGCAGGAGGGAGAGCTCTGTCACTCATCTTCAAATGTTATGGGATCTTTTGCCTCCACCTAAGAAAACAATTCAACATTTCATCTGAAAAGTGACACTTTTGATCAGTACTTTGTCATTGAAATGCACCTTAAGTTCTGTGTACATGACTGCGAAGTGGAGCTTGAATCCATGATCTCCAGCAGCAGATGTGAATGAGCTACCATTTCAAAAAAGGCTACAATAATCAACTCAATTTACACACAGCTGCAAATGTGTTGCTGGTCAAAGCACAGCAGGCCAGGCAGCATCTCAGGATTTGAACTCCTCTATATTGGGGAGACGGGCCGCTTACTTGCTGAACGCTTCAGAGAACACCTCCGAGCCGCCCGAACCAACCAACCCAATCACCCCGTGGCTCAACACTTTAACTCTCCCTCCCACTCCACCGAGGACATGCAGGTCCTTGGACTCCTCCACCGGCAGAACACAACCACACGAGGGCTGGAGGAGGAGAGCCTCATCTTCCGCCTGGGAACCCTCCAACCACAAGGTATGAATTCAGATTTCTCCAGTTTCCTCATCTCCCCTCCCCCCACCTTGTCTCAGTCGGTTTCCTCTAACTCAGCACCGCCCTCCTAATCTGCAATCCTCTTCCTGACCTCTCCGCCCCCACCCCACTCCGGCCTATCACCCTCACCTTGACCTCCTTCCACCTATCCCACCTCCATCGCCCCTCCCCCTAGTCCCTCCTCCCTACCTTTTATCTTAGCCTGCTTGGCTCTCTCTCTCTTATTCCTGATGAAGGGCTTATGCTCGAAACGTCGAATTCTCTATTCCTGAGATGCTGCCTGGCCTGCTGTGCTTTGACCAGCAACACATTTGCAGCTGTGATCTCCAGCATCTGCAGACCTCATTTTTTACTCAATTTACACACAACCAAGAAGTAGAAGTATTCCATACAGCCCCTCAAGCCTGCTCTGCTATTAGTTTAGATTTAGATTAGATTAGGTTAGATTCCCTACAGCGGGGAAACAGGCCCTTCGGCCCAACAAGTCCACATCGACCCGCCGAAGAGTAACCCACCCAGACCTGTTTCCCTCTGACTAATGCATCTAACGCTATGGACAATTTAGCGTGGCCAATTCACCCAACCTGCACATCTTTGGACTGTGGGAGGAAACGGGAGCACCTGGAGCAAACCCATGCAGACACGGGGAGAATGTGTAAACTCCACACGGACAGTCACCCAAGGCTAGAAACAAACCTGGGTCCCTGTTGCTGTGAGGCAACAGTGCTAACCACCGAACCACCGTACCGCCCATTTAGTGTGCTCAAGTACAGAAGGATAGAGGTACAGTGCAAAGTGTATAATGTTACCACATTTTGGATAAGATCATGGCTGATCTGATTGGAACCGCAAATCTACATTCCAGTCTACCTATGATAACTTCTATCCAGTTGCGCATCAAACAACTATCCACCTCTGCCTTAACAATAAGAATGATGCTGCTTCCACTGCTTTTTGAAAAAGAGAAACATTTAACTCGCTGTGAGAAAAACTTTCACAATCTTTTTTAAATGTGCATCCCCTTATTTTTAAACAGTGACCCCTAGATTCTCCCATAAGAGAAAACATCCTCTCCACATCAATCCTGTCATAACCCACAGAATGGTACATGTTGCAACTCTATGACGATGATTCTAAACTCCATTCTATTAGCTTTCCTAATTACCTGCTGTATCCGCTTATTTTGGCAATTCATGCACGAGGACGCCCAGATCCCTCCGCACCTCAAAACTCTGCAATATTTTATGAGATGGCAAAATTGTGGATGTTTAGTTTTTTAGTTCTGTCATAGTTTATGTAGACATTATGCTAAAGTCTTTTCATATTTGATTTACAGATCAAACAATGACTCTGTGCGTGTGTCTATATTAGACTCGTAAAAGCCAAGATCACTTTCAACTTAGATGGAACACACAACTTACAATCTGTAAAAACAAACATTTGGAAATGATATTGAAATTGGGTTGATGAGTTTAAATCCACTGCAGCATTTAAATATTGGCTCTGCATGAAGAAGTTAATGTTTAATAATAGTCTCCAAGAGCAGTAAAGTGACATTACGTATATTAAAGACAAACTCACTGAAATGCTTTGGATCTGCATGGGGAATTTGCCTGCAACGGGGAGTTTCAGACAACAGGAATATTTAATGAGAATAGCTTTGTTAGGAAGTTGTATGCAACAGAAAAAAAAATTACAATTTCAATATATCCATCCTTCATCTCCCATCCTAAACAGTTCACCAGCCCAGGGATAATCACTTGGATAATTAACTTTTCAAAGCTAAATAATAGGTGCTGTGTGTTTTTACTCAGACAGATTTCATACTGATAAAGGATATCAGTGACCTAAGACATATAAAGGTACTTGCTCCCTTATTCAATAACGAAGGGAAAATCTCCATCGTCTGCTCATTAATTAGAGAGAAACAAATGATTTTTAACCTGATGGTCATAGTGTCTCAGGCAGGGCTGAGAAGACTTCATCACCTCAGCCAGCTACAAGAATTGATCCTATGATATTGGACTCACTCTGAATTGCTAAACAACCACCCAACCAATAGAAGAACCGACCCCCATTTGGTAATACTAGTTGTATAATGACTTCACCAGGACAGAATGGATAAAAGCCTGGAATTCCTCTTACTCTCCTTTGATGAACTTCCAACCTCTTAACCTCCTTCCTCCTTTTAAGATTTAAAGCCTACTTTTTTAACCTAACTTCTTTGGTAAATTGTCTGTACTATCATCTTCTGTTGTGGCTTGGTGAAAAACTTTGTCTGATTATAATCATAGAGATACACGACATGGGACAGACCCTTTGGCCCAATTCCTCTGGGTTTCCTAAATGGAACTGAGCCCATTTGCCTGTGTCTGGCCCATATCCCTCTAAATGTTTCCTATTCATGTACCTGTCCAAGCATCTTTTAAATGTTGTAATTGTAGCAGCCTCAACTGCTTCCTCTGGCAGCTTGTTCTATACACGCACCACCCTCTGTGTGCAAAAGTTGCCCTTTAGGTCCCTTTTAAATATTTCCCCCCTTACCTTAAACCTATGCCCTCTTATTTTGGATTCCCTTGTCCTGGAGAAAAGACCTTGGCAATTCCCCTTATGCATGCCCCTCTTGATTTGATAAACCCCTCTATAAGGGCACTCCTCAGTCTCTAATGCTCCGATCCAGCCTCCTTATAACTCAAACGAACAATGACACATTCCCACTTTCTGGCAATATCCCTTGATGCTTTAATTGATATCACTCGCCTTGAGCATCTGACCTTAGGTAGGATTCTTTCATGTGGAAGTCACTGGTAATCCAGAAAGGAAATTCAGTAAATTTGTCAAGGATAGTCTGAACGCATCTTGGATACCTCAAACTTATGTTGCTTTGAACTGCCTTGAAATGTTTTACTTTCTTATACAAGTTTTAACTACTTGTCACTTATTTGCACCCCCTTATCACCCATGCCACAACCATATTTGCCTCATTACCATCTTATAAAAACTTTGGTGGGAGTGCATGGAGAAATTGGCAAATTAAAATCATCCTCTTAATGTTGATGTACCATGAGAAGAACTGATAAACACGAGCCAATTTTGAGTTGGGAATCAATTTTAAGTTGGGTGTTAAGTGAGACAGCATCTTGCCCCATAATGGATGCTCCAAAAGCAATTATGCTGTAGACTGTGAGGAAATTCACTGCCTTTATTTTTGCACCATAATAACTGCATGATGATATGTGGTCAGGTGCACTAGCTGAATAAATGAAATAATAAGGTGAACACTAATGGCTTTTTGGTTTTCTTGCTACATTAATTGTTGAAAGTGACAAATAATAAGTGATTAATGCAAAGAGCATTGATGCAAAAAAAACAGTTGAATTTTAATGATGCTCCAGCACAAGGTGAGTTTTCTCTGCTTTATAAATTAGAGGATAGACATAACGATGAGTCAATAAATAGTGACATAGAAGTACTAAATCATCCACAAAATCTTTTCTGTTGCTATTCTGCAACATCCAGCACTGCAGGATGTATTGTGACACAATGGGTAGTATCCCTGCCTCAGAGGCTGACGTTTTCGGTTCAAGCCCCACCTGGGAACTTGATGGCTATAGAGGTACCTTTGTAACCTGGCAAGACTGGTTATCACCCTACAAATCCTTCTAATACATTTATAGCAGGTGGTAACGAGTGGTCAGCCAGGACTGTGGGTAGCTGCAGTGCAACAGCCTCATGTTAAAAGACTCCACATGTAGGTTCTTGTATTCCTTATCAAGTGTCCCTCTCACTTTGAGCGAGTGCCAGAAGATATTCTGCCCACACTGTCCCAGTTTGTAGAAGCACCTTAATTCCCTCTAAATCCAACTCATAGAGTTACTACTGTGCTCACATTGTCTTCTCAGTTTTCTTGGTTCTCCACGACTCCCTCCAAATTCTTCTCATAGCTGGTGCATTTTACTCTTTCCCTTGCATTCCTCCTCCCTCTCCTCAGTATCTCTTTATCACTGACCTCTTTTTGCCAAGTCCAATGAGTTACGCATCAATCTGCGCCATTCCTCATTTCAGAGCCCACACAGAGTAGCAAAAGGACAGAAAGTATTATGATTCAGATCCTCTGTCCTGTCCTCACCCCAATTCTTCTTTATTGACAGATTTTTCCAGCCAGCCCATTGGTCAGCAGTGAGGATTGTAAGTCCTGGGCAGACATTTTTCATTCACAGACAAAGGATCAGCGAAGCAGTTGTTCCATTAACATTTCAAACAAATTTCAAAATAGGACTCCTCTGGAAAACACAGGCGAATTCCCCTGTTAAATATCATGACAAGTTCATCCTGTCTCTTCCTCCATGCCAGACCATGCCATGGAAATCTCCATCATGATACAGTTCCCATCTTTGATTTCAGACAAATGAGAAATGAAAAGACCTAATTAACTGATTCAGCCAGTCCCACAGGTACACATAAATACACCATCCAACTAACTCCTCTGCATGTAATAGGCTGTGAGGATAAGTCTCGGGGTAATTTTCCCAGGGCTTCTTGAAAAATGTTTCCTTACACATGTCCTGCACCATGCCCCTACATCAATGCCACTGAGACTACAGTCAAGCAGTATCACTCGTTCCATAAAGAATGTCTACCTCCTATAACGCAAGATTGAGTCTGTACATCACATTATTACAGAGATCAGCATCTCTCTGTAGAAAGAAGCATTTCTCAGCAACTATCTTTATTATTTTGTAACCTTTCCTGATATCTGCTATGCTTCATTGGGGGGTGGTTAGCTCAGCTGGGTGGACAACTGATTTGTGAAGCAAAATGTTTCCAATTCCAGCACAGGTTGAACTCCTGCCCTAGCTGAGGTTACTGTGAAGATCCTTCCTCCTTAACCTCTCCACTCGCCTGAGGCATGGTGACTTGTGATGCTGCTGCTCCTTTAACAAGGTTATGTTGTCCTTGTTTTTTTTTTCAGAAGTGTTGTATGAGGCAGAGTTGCTGAAAGATCTGGTTTTGATAGGCTTTAGGGCCAATTTGATTATACTTAACAGATACTGCCTCAGCCAAAAGGCTTTCAAGTTGTTTTTAAAAAAACCCTTGTGCAATGAAAGGAGAGTGCTCAGTTCTCCCAACTCAGCTTTTCTCTGGTTTGGTTTTAGTGGTCTGGTTGCTCAGTTTAAGCTGGTCAAAGATACAGCTTTAAGGAAGAAGGTGTTCCATGCTGAATCTCTCTACCATCTCTCTTGTAAGACCCTGTGTTTAATTTTACCTTTTCTTTGCCAACTGGTGTTTATGGGGATTGTTGCATGAATTTGGAACAGCATCATTAAACTGGGATAATATGTTGGGTTTTTGGATAGCTTAAGTTATTCTGTATTCTGTTCTCTTTTGTTTATGTTTCGTTCAGTAATCTTGCAAATAAATTTGGTTTTGTTTAAAACTAAGTGGTTGGGCCAGCTGCATCCCACCTGGAATATCTACTTTACACCTTAAGTTGGTGTGCAAGCTACTTTCTTGAAACGTTTTGAGTGTCTGGCCTGGTCCATAACAGACTCTTAGGTTCAGACTCTAAGCGAGAGCAGCCCTCTGGGATGACAGTGACTTCATTTATTTACTATTCTTTATTGCCCATCTAGACCAAAAAATACCATCACTGAAATGGAATTGAAGCTTTTCCAAGACTGCCGTTTTCTGCCATTTCACTTCATGAAGCCTTTCCCTTCAACGAAGCAAAATTCTCGGGCCTATGTCCTCCATTAGGTAAAGAGGATTGAATCACATTCTTAATCTGCATGAACCAAGATAAGAATGTTAACAATATTTTTGTTCTACACAAATAATTTCAAGCCAATCCTTCTGACAACCGTGTTCCTCCTATGTAGACCTCCAACACAGCTTTCTTTACTTCACTCTTGGTGCCTACAGTCTCAGTTGTTTAAGCCTAAAGCTACAGATTCCCCATCTTAATCCTCTCCAACCATCCCTCCCCACTGCCACTCCATCTCTTTCTGCTTCTGCAAGATGCTGCACAAAATGTATCTTGTTGATCAAACTTTCAGTCACCCGTCAGAATATCTCTTTAATGTAGCTTAGTGTCAAATGTTGTCTGATTAAGCAGCTATGAAGCACACCTCTAAACATTTGTCTAGCTGCATTGAAAGTGCAGATAAATATACCGTATGTTGTTATAAGTCTAGTCTTCCTTTGTCACTGCTGAAGATTAAAACTGGGCAGTGATAGCCCCCGATGTATGTTATGATGGGAGAGGGAATGTATTTGCTGGAGATTTCCTTGTGAATTTATAATTCCAGTTCGGGGAATTTTTAGGAGGCTGCGTACGTTCAGGGGCATAATCCTTTTCTTTGTGAGAGATCGGCTGAAGAGGTCAGCTAGGCCTGAACATCCTACCTGCTATCAGTAATTGTTGTAACATGTTTAAATACACCATTCAGAATTTGAAACCCCTTCTACATTTTTAATTTGGACAAGGTGGAACTATTGTAAAGTGCGATTATCTTTGGATAAGGGAATTGGCATGTTGGGGCGGGGATTGGCGCAATTACCCTGTCATCTATATATAACCCATTACATCACAAAAAGGGAGGATAACAAATAGCCAAGTGACTCGGATAAGCAAACTGTTCTCCTTTTCCAGGAAATGGGCGAACCCTTACTTGAAGTTATTACTCAGACATTTTGTACTTAAGGAAATGTCTCCTAGTATCACAAGCTATTGGTTTCCTGTTGTGCACTAACAATTCTGGCATCACCATAAGTGAACAGGAAGGGTAGATCATCGTAGGTCATTTGGAGAGCTAATGTTTAAACTTATAAAGTTCAAAGCAAGTGTCTTTCTCTTGCATGTTATTGAATTTTCAGCGTGGGATGCAGTGCACTATGTTTGGCCAATCATGGATAAACCATTGATGGTTTTGCTGAGACTTCAAATTTGTTCCATTATTCCTTGTCAGACGTACTGTTGCCCGGTCAACTGAGCCAGACAATAGATAGAGGTACTATTAGTGTGATCAGAAGCTTAGTCGCAAAGTTAGGTTTTAACTTTGTGTAAATATCTATCAGGAACTGGGTGGGCAGTGCAATGTACCTTTTCTACTCAAAGTTCTGCATAGGATGAAAAAAACATAAGCTTCTTTTGATGGTGTTAGGTTATTCACTGAATATCATCAGTGAATGAACAAACTTTCACACCCCACTGCATTTAAAAATTTGAGATTGAGAATGAATTTCACGTGGCATGAGTCTATGGCCATCCGTTGTGTGGGTTTATTGGTGTGAGACCTTTGCTAGAACAGATCAGTCTGAATTGACTGGAGCACACTCACAGAACACTATTATGTTTCTATATCTTATCTGGATCTATAGGATAGCACCAATGATATCCAAGTAGCAGTGGAATTAATTCTGTTTCTGCTTATCTTGAACTATGAGATGAGAATCCAGTGACCTGTACCTTACTCTATCTACATTTTCCAGACCCTTCATGATCTTGAACACCACCGAGGAGTCTACACTCAACCTTTTTCTCACTGAGGAGAACATGGCAAACTTTTCTAATCTGTGTGTAAATTTTCTGAAACCATTCTCAAATCTTTTCTGGATACTCTCAAAGGTTTTCATGTCTTGTGCTCCAGAACCTACCATACCCCAGCCAAGATGTTCCAGTGTTGCTACAACACTGGCAGCTATCCAGTCGATCAATGGTGTTTAGTCCACCATCGGGTCAGAAGTGGGGACATTCACTGATGATCACACAATGTTCAGTATCATTTGCAAGTCCTCAGACAATGAAGCAGTCCATGTCTAAATGCAACAAGACCTGAACAATAAATACTAAAAGAACTGCAGATGCTGGAAATCAGAAACAAAAATAGCATCTGTGGAGAGAAATCAAAGTTACCGTTTTGGATCTAGTGACCCTTCCTCAGAGAAGCTCCTGAACAATACTAGGTTTGGGCTGATAAGTGACAAATAATGTTCATGCCACCCAAGTGTGAGGCAATGACCATCTCAAACAAGACAGAATCTAATCACTCCTTGACATCCAACAGCATTCCATTCACTGAATTTCCCACTGTCAACATCCTGAGGATTATCACCGACTGGAAACTGAACTGGACCAGCTATAAACATGCAGTGGCTACAAAATCAGGTCAGAGACCAGGAAGTAAAAAGTGAGGTCTGCAGATGCTGGAGATCAGAGCTGAAAATGTGCTGCTGGTTAAAGCCATTCCTGATGAAGGGCTCTGGCCCGAAACGTCGAATTTCCTGTTCCTTGGATGCTGCCTGACCTGCTGTGCTTTAACCAGCAGCACATTTTCAGCTCAGAGACCAGGAAGCCAGCCACAAGTAACTCAGCTTATGATTCCGTAAATCCTGTCTGCCATCTCCAAGGGATAAGTTAAGAGTATAATGGAATATACCAAACTGCCTGAATGAGTGCAGCTCCAGTAACACTCAAGGAACTTGTTGCCAATCAGGTTCACACACATAATGCATACCTCGGAAGCGGGTGGGACATGAACCCAGGCCTTTGGTTCAGAGATAGGGACAATATTGAAGCATCACAAAAGACCCAACCATTCAGGATGAACCAACCCACTTGATAATCATCCTATCCACCACCTGAATCATTCTGTCTATCATCATTGACACACAGTGGTGGCAAAATGCCCTGCAGAAATTCATCAAGACTCCTTAGATAGCACCTTCTCAATGCATGACCAAGGACAACAGATAATGGGAACACTACCACCTGTAACTCCTCTCCAAATCATTTTCCACTCAGACTTAGAAATAGATCATCAGTTCTTCAGTGTTGCTGGGTCAAAAGCATGGCAGTCTATCCCTAAAGGCTTTGTAGCTATAACTTTACCAAATGGATTACAATGATGCAAGAAGTTAGCTTGCTATCACCTTGCCAAGGGCAGCTAGGGATGGGCCCAGCCAATGACAAACAGATCCCATAAATAAATGTAAAAACTTTTATGCTGCTATTTACGAAGTCGAGGATTTCATTTAGCTTCTGAACGATTTTCTCAACTTGTCCTGACAACTCTAATCATTTGTCTGCACATCTTTCCAGGTCTCTCTCTGCACCAACTTTCAAATAAGAATAGATTCCCTACAGTATGAAAACAGGCCCTTCAGCCCAACAAGTCCACACCAACCCTCCAAAGAGTAAACCACCCAGACCCATTCCCCTACCCTATATTTATCCCTGCCTATGCACCTAACATTATGGGCAATTTAGAATGGTCAATTCACCTAATCTGCACATCTTTTGGATTGTGGGAGGAAACCGCAGCACCCAGAGGAAACCCATACAGACAGGGAGAATGTGCAGATTCCACACAGACAGTCACCCAAGGCCAGAATCGAACCCAGGTCCCTGGCATTGAGAGACAGCAGTGCTAACCACTGAGCCACCATGCCACACACAACAGGGCAATAAATTGTAAAGTTTATTTTATATGTCTTCTTCTCGTTCTTCTTACTAAAATCTGTCACAAAGTTTTTCTGCATTATATTTCTTCAAACACCATTCTGTCCATACCCTCTTCACATCGATCACTACCCTTCTCACAGCTTATAATGCTTCCAAGTTCTGAGATCTGAAAATATTTAAATTGCATCCCACACACCCAAGCCCAAGTTATATGCATCAGGAAAAACAGCAGTCTGCATATGACCCCAAGTGAACCCTACTTTTATTTTTACCTTCCTTCTGTCTGAAAAACAAAGTTCAATGTTTCCTGTCATTCAACCAGCTTTACATCCAAACTGCCACTGTTCTGTTTCTCTTTGCAGATAAGTCTGGTGTGCAGAACTTCATCAAATGTTTTTGGAAGTCTGTGTACAGCACATCAACCACAATAATGCCATCAACACTTCTTGATATTTCATCAAACAACTCAACCTAATTGGTTAAACATGATTTACCTTTAACAAATCTATACTGGCTTTCCATTCAGGTCCAAACTATTGTTAATTTTGTCATAGACTATCAGTTCTAAAAGTCATCCTACCACTGAGAATGAACTGATGGGTTTGTTTTTGCAGCATTTATCCCTACACACTCTTTTGACAATGATGTAACATTTACAATTTTCCAGTACTCTGGCACCTGTCCACCAGCTTATCCATATCTAAAGTGATTGGAAGATTGTTGCCAATACCTTTACATTTCTCTCCTCACTTTCTTCCATGTTCTCAGATCTGATCCTCTAGACTTAAGCAATTTGTCCTGAGGTTCACACCATCACCCATACCACCAACCAGTATCCTCCACTCCAAATTACCATTCTGCAATTTTTAAGTTGATGGAAGACTTTTGGATTCCTTTTTATGTTACTCAAAAATCTCTTCTCATGCTCTATGATTATATTATTTCCTTTTCCACTTCCCCTCTGAATTTTAAATATATAAGCTGGTCCTAGCTTGTAGCATCAATCTGGTATCTGTTGTGCATTTTTTTTTTAAACTTCATTACTCTCTATCTCTTTCATCATCTGGGAAGCTCTGGCTTTGGTCACTCTATGTTTTCCTAATGTGAATGTACTGTGAATGGTCTTCTCTTTAAAGGCAGCCATTTGCTCTCTTGAATATTTGTCTGCCTATCTTGTGTTCCAATGTATGCAGGACATGCTGCTTCTCACCCCATTGAAAAGGACCACCTTCTAATTAAGTAGTTGTACTTTGGCTTACTTTTTCCATAGGCAATCTAAATCTCATGGTACAATGATCACTGTCCCCGACTGACATTTGATCAAATATAATACGGAAAACTGGGAAGTTATCCTCTTTGGCAGGAAGAATAGAAAAGCAGCATATTATTTAGAGGATGACTCAGAGGTATAGATGGATCTGGGTGTCCTTCAAAATATTCGTATGTGGGCACAGCTGGTAAGAAAGAAGGCGAATGAAATTTTTTTAATGTAAGCAAAATAGTGTAAAAGTGGGGATATTTTGCTAGCTTTAGGCCACATCTGGAGTTCTGTGGACAGTTTTAGTCTCATTTAAGGAAGGAAGTACATGAGTTAGAAACTCAATTGATACCTGGGATGAGTGGTTATCTTAGGAGGGAAGGTTGGACAGGCTAGGCCTGTATCCATCGAAGCATAGATTCATAATTCTTTGAAGTTTGCATCACACATAGACAGGGTGGTTAAAAATGTGTTTGGCACGCTTGCCTTCATTGCTCAGTCATTTGAGTATAGGAGTTAGGACGTTATGTTGAGGTTATACAGGACATTGGTGAGGCCTCTTCTAGAATATTGTGTCCAGTTCTGGTTGCCCAGATATTGGAAGCATATTATCAAGCTGGAGAGGGTTCAGAAGAGATTTACCAGCATATAACTGGGTATGGAACATGTGAGTTATTAAGAAAGGCACAGGCAGGTGTAACTAATTTAGTTTGGGATTATGTTTGGTATGAGCTGGTTGAACTGAAGAGTCTGTTTCAATGCTGTATGACACTATACGAGATCCTGAGGGGACTTGACAGAGTGGATGCTGAAAGGATGTTTTCTCCTTGAGGGAGACAATGGAATAGGGATGCAGTTTAAAGAGAATGGTGTCCCATTTAGGAGTGAGATTATTTGGAATTTTTTCTGAGAGATTTGCAAATCTTTGGGACTCTCTTCCCAAGAAAGTAGTAGAGGCAGAATCACTGAATATTTTAAGGCAGTAGTGGATATATTTTTGACAAGAAAGGGAGTCACTGACTATTAGAGCTAGTCATGAATGTGGAGTTGAGGGTGCAGTCAGCTCATAAGTTCTTATTGAATTGTGTAGGAGGCTTGAGGGGATGAATGGCCAGATCCCACTCCCCATGCAAATAATTGTTTGATTTAATTCATTTTATTCTCCAGAAATGGGTCTAGCAAGAACACCATTATCACTGAATTGGAAATATATTGATCTAGAAAATTCCCCTGAACCATGACTCAAACTCATCCTCTTTTATCTATTAGACAACTACTACAACAATCAACTGAGATTCCCCCATTGCCACTACTGTTCATTAGTACCTCTCTGTAAATTATTTGAGATTCTGCTCCTCTTGATATTTCTCACTTGTTGGTGCCTATACTCAGCTGCAAATGTGTTGCTGGTCAAAGCACAGCAGGTTAGGCAGCATCTCAGGAATAGAGAATTCGACGTTTCGAGCATAAGCCCTTCATCAGGAATAAGAGAGAGAGAGCCAAGCTGGCTGAGATAAAAGGTAGGGAGGAGGGACTAGGGGGAGGGGCGATGGAGGTGGAATAGGTGGAAGGAGGTCAAGGTGAGGGTGATAGGCCGGAGTGGGGTGGGGGCGGAGAGGTCAGGAAGAGGATTGCAGGTTAGGAGGGCGGTGCTGAGTTAAGGGAACCGACTGAGACAAGGTGGGGGGAGGGGAAATGAGGAAGCTGGAGAAATCTGAATTCATACCTTGTGGTTGGAGGGTTCCCAGGCGGAAGATGAGGCGCTCCTCCTCCAGCCGTCGTGTAGTTGTGTTCTGCCGGTGGAGGAGTCCAAGGACCTGCATGTCCTCGGTGGAGTGGGAGGGGGAGTTAAAGTGTTGAGCCACGGGGTGATTGGGTTGGTTGGTTCGGGCGGCCCAGAGGTGTTCTCTGAAGCGTTCCGCAAGTAAGCGGCCTGTCTCACCAATATAGAGGAGGCCACATCGGGTGCAGCGGATGCAATAGATGATGTGTGTGGAGGTACAGGTGAACTTGTGGCGGATATGGAAGGATCCCTTGGGGCCTTGGAGGGAAGTGAGTGTGGAGGTGTGGGCGCAAGTTTTACATTTCCTGCGGTTGCAGGGGAAGGTGCCGGGGGTGGAGGTTGGGTTGGTGGGGGGTATATTGGTGAGACAGGCCGCTTACTTGCGGAACGCTTCAGAGAACACCTCTGGGCCGCCCGAACCAACCAACCCAATCACCCCGTGGCTCAACACTTTAACTCCCCCTCCCACTCCACCGAGGACATGCAGGTCCTTGGACTCCTCCACCGGCAGAACACAACTACACGACGGCTGGAGGAGGAGCGCCTCATCTCCGCCTGGGAACCCTCCAACCACAAGGTATGAATTCAGATTTCTCCAGCTTCCTCATTTCCCCTCCCCCCACCTTGTCTCAGTCGGTTCCCTCAACTCAGCACCGCCCTCCTAACCTGCAATCCTCTTCCTGACCTCTCCGCCCCCACCCCACTCCGGCCTATCACCCTCACCTTGACCTCCTTCCACCTATCCCACCTCCATCGCCCCTCCCCCTAGTCCCTCCTCCCTACCTTTTATCTCAGCCAGCTTGGCTCTCTCTCTCTTATTCCTGATGAAGGGCTTATGCTCGAAACGTCGAATTCTCTATTCCTGAGATGCTGCCTAACCTGCTGTGCTTTGACCAGCAACACATTTGCAGCTGTGATCTCCAGCATCTGCAGACCTCATTTTTTACTCGGTGCCTATACTCAGTAGTGAAATTATGTAGTCATTGTTTCTAAACATTAAACTCAATACTCCAGCACTGCAAATGCTCCTTCATCACTTTGATTATATCATTATAAGAAAGGCTCCTCAATCTGTTCCACCATTCAACAGAATGGCAACTGATGCAACACTCATGTCCTGTCCTGCCCCTACCCTTAACCTTTGATTCCCGTACTGATCAAGAATCTCCATCTCAATCTTAAATATGCCCTACTTTTATTTGTCAAATCCCATGTGACCTGTTAATTCTATTTGTCACTCCACTGGTTACCTCTGTTTCCTGGAGTTCATATTTTCATTTGAGATATCTTGCAAGTCAGTATTTTGCTTTCTGTTGACTGAGGTAGCACAAAATGTGAATGTGATGATAAAAGACAAAAGGCTATCAAAGCAATTTATGATCAGTACAGCTCACAAGTGCTAGAACCTGCATTTTCATACAGGGACATGTCCTGTGCAGAAAAAGAAACATCTTTAGGCATTGCGCCCTTAAGGCAGCCTGGGACATTAGGCCCCTGGTGCACTTGCCATGGCAAAGCCTCAACCTATCAGAATCAAGTTGCCAACCAATCAGCAGCCTTTTCTCCTTTGCAATTCCCCATCACTGTCTGTTCTGCTGCTTTAAGACTGAAGACTTGGACAGCATCTTTTTTTTTCCCCTCAACAATATTCAGGATCTTGAGGTACTTATTTTATAGAACAGAAATGGTAAGAGTACACCCCATCAATGATAGAATTGAGAACTTTTCTTAACCAACCTTTATCTTTCTTTGCAATTATGGGATATCATCTCTGCAAGTTAATCGAATGGACTATCTGACATGTGCCTTTTTAGGATGACGTGGAGAGCGCGAAGGGAATACTGTGATACTGGAACTGAAAACGAGAGGGAAGAGCTGAGACGTTTTTCTCTTTAGGGGTGAAGTGCTGGTAAGTATCAGCTCTGGGCAGTAGAAGTGTTATTGCCCCGATCGCCCATTGCACACAGATCCACAGACAGCCTGGCAAACATGCAGTGCCCTACAACCCATCAGCTATAGCCATGTGTTACTGTACTGCCCTCTCAGATCAGCTAGTTCAAGGCCAGAGCCTCTCCCAGCTCAAAGTCTTGGGTGGAGCAGTTAGATCACGTGGTGAGAACTCATTTCAGTGTGTAATTGAGACAGGGCATTTAAAAATTACTCAATAATTTAATTAACAAAAGAAATACAGCCGTACTGGTTTCACCAACATTTTAAAAATAAATCTCAGCAGGGGATTTCATCTCATTAGAGTAGGAGGGTAGGAATTTGAACGATCAGATATTTGATCACCCAGATACCGGCTGTAATTACCACTCATACAATTTAGCACAGAATGCATTTAGTCTCGATCGCTAAACCCAAGTGTGTCTGAGCCGATGCATAAATAATCAAAAAGGGGGGTGGAACCCCCATGTTGAGAGGACGCTCTTTTTAAAACTGGTAATTTCCCTTCAGTTCAGGGTTATAGTTCACAAGAAGTGCTGACCGTACACAACAAAGTGTTCAACTCATGTCAGAAAGCCATCAAAACCGACTGGTGACTTGAAAAGTATCAATCACTTTACCTGTGAGCCAACACCTAATGAAGATTACCTTCAGATTTCCCAACCAAAATGTTTAAAAATCTCCACAGGCCTGGAATGGTTGTAGGTTTATCTCTGTTACCTGTTGTTACTGGAGACTGAATTCACGGTGGTCATTCGATCCCAGTTATGATGCAACAAGAGGTCATGGCCCAATGTTGGTTTTTGACCCTCAGAGGGGTTATACTGATAAAGGGATTGCCGGCCATTATAAAACTCGTCCAATTTATCAATCCCACCCATTTCCCACTGTTCATAACTGGCACCTGGAGAGACTATTCATTCATTTTTTTACAAAATGTCATTAACACAAATTAAATGGAACAGTTGGATCTACATACGTGTGTGAACTTTAGCATTGAAACCCACTTGTGCTTAACTGAAACATGCTATAGCTGATGACGGGGAATACTGGCTACATCAAGCATGGTCTCAAATTACAGTGCGTGGGAAAATCATATTGGCTAATGTTAGCCTGCGTTGTTCAGGCTATTTTCAACGTAGGAAGCAGCGATTTTAAACAGAATGGTAACTGGGGGATAACGCTACAACTCTATGTACTGCAACCCCTCCTTCATGAATCACAAAAGGTTAGTATGCAGGCACAGCAAGTAATTAGGAAAATACATTGTGATCATCTTCCACAAGGTGAATTAAATATAAAAGTAAAAGATTATGGAATGCAGTGCAGAGTGTTGGTCACCTTATTTCAGAAAGGATGTAACTTTAAAGGAAGGAGGTAGTTTATAGCAGGCTTTACTGGACTCATGAGCTGAAAAATGTGTTGCTGGAAAAGCGCAGGTCAGGCAGCATCAAAGGAGCAGGAGAATCAACGTTTCAGGCATAAGCCTTTCTTCAGGAATCATACATATTAATCAATTAATGAATGGCCCGTCTTATGAGGAAAGATTGGGCTGGAATCCACTGGAATTTAGAGTAAGAGGGGAGTTTCCCCACAATGGACATTTCCACACCCCACACCAGCATCCCCCACAATGATGGCATCACGGCAACAGCCTCCGTACTCAACACCAAAAATTGCCAGTCTCCAAACACCATCCTACAATTCATCCGCATTATCCTCGATCACAACGTCTTCACCTTTGACAACCAGTTCTTCATCCAGACACACGGAACAGCCATGGGGACCAAATTTGCACCCCAATATGCCAACATTTTTATGCACAGGTTCGAACAAGACTTCTTCTCTATGCAGGATCTCCAACCAACATTGTACACCAGGTACATTGATGACATTTTCTTCCTCATGGCGAGGAGTCACTGATAAAACTACACAGTGGCATCAACAAGTTTCATCCCACCATCAAACTCACCATGGACTACTCTCGACTATCTGTCTCATTCTTGGACACATGCATCTCCATCAAGGATGGACACCTCAGCACCACACTCTACCGCAAACCCACAGACAACCTCACAATACTACACTTCTCCAGCTTCCCCCCAAAACATATTAAAACAGCCATCCCCTATGGACAAGCCCTATGCGTACACCGGATCTGCTTAGATGAGGAGGAATGTGATGGACACCTGGAAGTACTCAGGGGTGCCCTCACAAAAACAGGGTACGATGCCCAACTCATCGATCGCCAGTTTTGACGTGCCACGGCAAGGAACTGTAATGACCTCCTCAGGAGACAGACACGTGCTGCAACCGACAGGGTATCCTTCGTTATTCAGTATTTCCCAGGAGCTGAAAAACTACTCCATGTTCTTCGTGACCTGCAACACATTATCAATGACGATGAGCACCTCACCAAGACCTTCCCCACACCTCCACTTTAAACAACCGCCAAACCTCAAACAGATATTGTTTGTAGCAAGCTGCCCGGCTCTCAGGATAACTCCATACAACCCTGTCACAGTAGGTGCTGCAAGACATAGTGTGGACATAGATACCACCATTACACATGGGGACACCTCCCACCTTGTACATGGCAGGTACTCATGTGGCTCAGCCAACGTTGTCTATCTCACACACTGCAGGCAAGGATGCCCTGAGGCATGGTACATTGGGGAAACTGAGCAAAGGCTATGACAAAGGATGAATGGGCACTGCACAACAATCAACAGACAGGAGTGTTCCCTCCCAGTTGGGGAACACTTCAGTGGTCCAGGACATTCGACCTTGGACCTTCGGGTGACCACCTTCCAAGGGGGACTTTGGGACAGGCAGCAGCGGAAAATGGCCGAGCAGAGGCTGATAGCTAAGTTCGGTACCCATTGGGAGGGCCTCAACCGGGACCTTGGGTTCATGTCACATTACAGGTGATCACCATTGCACCACACACACACACACACACACACCTATATACACATAGACACCTACACACACTCCCACATGCACCCCCTCACAAACTTAAGACACTCTACACTCACTACACATACACACTTTCTCACATAAACCCCAATCCAGACAGACAGACAGACAAATACCCACATGCACACATATATTTTGTGGGGTGAATTTGTAGTTGCAGAGTTACATTGTACTTTGCTGATTAGAATCAATCTAAACATCATGGCATAGACAGAGAACACAGGCGGCTAACACCTTCAACATATTGTCTAGCTATCACCATTGTTAACAGCTAACCTGAGAATGCAACCTTTTTTAAAAAAAAAGGTTTTGGGATTTACACATGGAAGAAGTGAAACTGTCATGATATTCAAACAGATGAAAAACGTATAGAGTCATAGTCATAGAGATGTATAGCATGGAAACAGACCCTTCGGTCCAACCCGTCCATGCCAACCAGATGTCCCAACCTAATCTAGTCCCACCTGCCAGCACCCGGCCCATATCCCTCCAAACCCTTCCTATTCATATACCCATCCAAGTGCCTCTTAAATGTTGCAACTGTACCAGCCTCCACCACTTCCTCTGGCAGCTCATTCCATACACGTAACTTAACAATCAATTTTTCGATGTATAATTTCAGTTACATCACACTGTAAATTTTTGCTATAAATTGTGTGTGTTAGGATTGAACCTTCCACTAACCCCTGACGAAGGAGCGATGCTCTGAAAGCTAGTGTGCTTCCAATTAAATCTGTTGGATTATAACCTGGTGTTGTGTGTTGTGTAACTTTGACTACACAATAGCTATTGTGTGGTCAATCTAAGCATAGGCTACTGGCAGGTCTGCATACCAAATCTTTGTCATACCAATACCGGTCGTTCGGAAGCATTACAGCCACTAAGTTTAAACCCCAGTGCAGTAAAACCAGAAAATAAACCTATTTTCTGAATGCAGTGTACTAAGTGTCAAACAAAATTTATTGAAATCAACTCTTTGAGTCATTTTGAGGAAAAAGAAAATCACCAAATAAGACCAACACATCAACTGCCACCTCTTTAAAGACCCTAAAGTTGTCCATCGGGATCTGGGACTTGTCAGCCTCAGCTCTAACAATTTGCTTAGTACCATTTTCTTCGTGATTGAATTTTCTAGGGTTCCTCTCTCCCATTTCCTGACAAGAGTTATTTCTGGAATAATCCTCAGTGTGAAGATCAATGCAAAATATCTGTTTGATTCATCTAATTTTCCATTAATTCCCCAGATTTGTTTTGTATCAGACCAATGCTCACTTTGTTCTTTAAGTAGCTAGAGAAACTCTTAATGCATTTTTACAAAATATTTCCAGCTAACTTTTTCTCATACTCTATTCCCCCAATTAATCTTTCAGACATTTTATGTATTATAGTCTGTCCAAATTTATGACTTGTCACCCATCTTTGCACAATATTGTGTCCTTTCCTCAAGACTGATACCTTCCTTAACTTTTTCAGTTAACCATGGAGAGTGAATCCTTCCCATGGAGCTGTTCTTCCTTGTTGGAATTTATTTATTATATATTCTGAAATATTCCATTAAATGTATGCAATTGCATACTATTGACCTATTGCTTAACTAATCTGGCAGTTCACCAGATAGCTTTACTTTCATGCCTTATAACTGTCCTTTAAGTTTAAAATATTATTCTTGGACCCACTCTTTTCTTTCTCAAATTGAATGTAAAATTCCATCATATTGATTGAATACTATCTTCAGTATTGCCAATAAAAATTGTCAATGCTTTTTTCTTGCATGTATCAAGACTATTCACAAGAATACCAATTCAAGCAGGAAGCACACCATTTATTCAGCATGGGAGTGATTAGTTGATAAGTAGAAGTATTGCCATGGAGAATGCACCAATTAATGATTGACAAATAACTGCCAGATTTAGCTTAAATTTTAAATTAGGCAGGTTAATTCTGATCGGTCAGAGCATTGCCCAGAGAAACGAACCAGCGAATGGATGTCACCCCCACCCCCATTTTGTTGACTTGAAACAAGTACAGTGCATGTATATGCTCTTGCTATCTGCAGATAATAGGGCCCTGTACATTAACACATGGGGCTTCTAGTACGAGTGAGTGTATCACATGGTGAAACTGAATGTACAGCACTCTTACAAGTGACTTATTGGTGTTTACCACTTCTCATCTCTACCCAAATTGCTCCCAAAGCCTGGTTTCCTAAACTTAAGTCATCCTCATGATACCCAAGTAATTAAGCCACCCCCTTCTCCTTTTCTTAGCTTCCTGTCTATCATATATCCTCAATATTCATCCAAAAGTAATGTATCTGTAATGGCTATCACATTGTAATTATTGGTTTCTGTTTGCATCATCATCTCATCGATTTTGTTTCAAATGCTACATGCATTCACACAGACAACGTGTAGCTTTGTTTTATTATTTTGTCACTCTAGCCTGATCTGCTAATTCAGATTTATACTACTTTTCTTCCTGTTATGGGCTGTTTATCATCATTTCCCATATGGACACCTTTCCCTCCTGTTCTTTGAGTTCCAACAGTGTGGAAACAGGCCCTTCGGCCCAACAAGTCCACACCAACCCTCCAAAGAGGAACCCACCCAGACCCATTTCCCTCTGACTAATGTACCTAACACTACGGGCAATTTAGCATGGCCAATTCACCTGACCTGCACATCTTTGTGACTGTGGGAGGAAACCCACACAGACACGGGGAGAATGTGCAATCTCCACAGACAGTCGCCAGAGGGTGGAATCGAACGTGGGACCCTGGTGCTGCAAGGCAGCAGTGCTAACCACTGAGCCACCGCGCTGCCGGTGATTCATCGGTGAAGATTCATCTTCATCTTCCCAAATTTAGTCCTTTGTCCAACTATTTGGTATCTGTGTTATGCAGCTCAGTCAAATACTGATCTTAGCACACTTCACATGTACACTGTAGAATGATACACAGCCTCCACTTTTCCCACTACTGATGCCAGTGTCTCTCAAGCTGGAATCCACTTCTACCAGGCTTTCAGCTATGCATTTATTTCAGTAATCTTATTTGCCCCATGCTAATTTGTGCTGAAAAATGTCCCTTCCTGAAGAAGGGCTTATGCCCGAAACGTCTCCTGTTCCTTGGATACTGCCTGACCTGCTGTGCTTTTCCAGCAACACATTTTTCAGCTTTGATCTCCAACATCTGTAGTCCTCACTTTCTCCATGCTAATGTGTGTGGGGCTCAGGTAATAATCCAGAGACTTGAGATTCTGCTTCTCAATCTTGCATCTAGCTGCTTGTACTGACCATATTGAACCTCTTTCCTTGCCCTGCCTACACTGTTGGTACTGATAAACCACAATGACTGGATCCTCCCTTCTCCACTTCCCCAGACCAGCGCAGATGTCTCAAACCTTATTATTAGGCAGGCAACATAACTTTCTGGACTCTTGCTCTTTGCTATAAACAGAAAACAGTTTGCAAAGGAATCTCAAACAATCTATTTTCCTTGATCTCACTGCGTGGAAAATACAGTCTGGCCCACTGGCTTATTTGTCAAAACATCAAGAGTGCTCCCTTCCTGGATTACTCACACCATTGAGCTGTTTGTCTTGGTGGATGGGTTCAGGGATTATTTGGGTGATAAATTTAGCATTGGGAAAGAAACAGACAAATTGACTACCTCAGGGATCTTCTCAGGCCCAGCTAACCAACATTTATTTTCCGTCTAATCCCAAAGTTTCTCTTTGCTGAGGTCTACAGGAACTAAGAAGCATTAAGTAATGATCTGGACACACAGCTGTCAGATTATTGCAAGACATTGTGCCTACAATCAAGCATCAATAAAAGCCTCCAGCACATTCCACCTTCACAATAACAGTGCTAAGAGCTGAACATCATCCTTATGGCCAGAGACTGAAACACAATCTGCATCCTGTTTATCAAGGCATTCACCTTGATCAAACCTCTCACATGAACAGGACCTCAGCGAGATGAAAGAACAAATTAAAACCTGAAACAAACAAGCTACAACCTCATGGGAATCACCAGACAAGTCCCTCAGGATCTCTGTTCTCTGTATCACATACCCAACTGCAGAAGACTGTGTCCGTGTATGGGGCCAATCTACCCCACACAAAAAAAAACGTAGCAATTTGCAACTCAACAATGAACACGGTTAAGTCTTTGACAACTCACCTGGCCAACATTGCTCTTCACAACTACCCTCACGCTCCGCAATAAATAGCAGGAAGGATTGTTGCATCAGGCAATCTACTGGTGAAGTTGGCCCTTATTCAGTGATCTCAACTCACCAGCAGTTGCCATTGGTCATCTTACTCACGTGGTTAGCCCCACCATGCCAAGGAGGAACAGTCAGATATCCATATCAGAAACTAGTCAGAAGAAAAATATTCAATTGAAAGCACTTCCTTGTTTTTTTGCCCACTGCTTCTCCACCCAGCTTTTATCTCCTGCAGTGACAGGGACCCTTTTAAACTCATTTCAGAACTGGCTAAATCCTCCACGCAGCCGCTGAACATCAGTGGCTTCACTGAGACGATCCAGGCTACAGCAAAGCTGTCCACTCAATAAACTCAAAGGCGCACTTAAAAATAATGGTCTAGTCACTGACAAGACAATTATTTGGCTTTGTGACTATGCACCTGTTAAATAAATAAAACTATGTTCTCAACTCGGAATGAATAATAAATGCTGGCCTTGCCAATGACACCCACACACCAAGAATGAACTTCAAGTTTGACAAATAATAAGGTTCATATTAAGTGTTATTCAGAAACATTTTCAACATTCAAAAAGGATGTGGGGAATTGTTTTTGCTTCTAGTTTGGTGCATTTATCAGCTTTCTGATTCAGAACCGCAGAGATTCTACAGCATTCATTTAATTTTAAGCCACAAACTCACCCAGAATTCACAAGTGATTGCTATTAAAAAGTAAAAGGTGTTTTAGGTGTGAGTATTCACAGAGTAAAACTAGTCTATTTTTCTCCTGGGGTCAAACGATAATTATTTTACACTTACACTTTCAGATTTAACCAATGATTTCCCCCTTCAAAAATAATCAGTGACAGTTAAGCATTAGCAGCAGCATAATCAAGCCAGGGATACTCAAGCCCTACTTAAAGGCTTGAACACCTCAACTAGTTTGACACTCCAGTGCTGCAGACCACACTTCAAGAAAGCAATAGATGGATTTCTAGAGGTTAATGGTGTCAATGGGCATGGAAGAGAGAGTGGGATTATGATATTAAAATAGAGGATCAGTTGATCCTCTATTTTAATATCATAATCCCACTCTCTCTTCCATGCCCATTGACACCATTTACGCCTAGAAATCCATCTATTGAATGGCAGACTAGAATCGATGGGCTGAATAGCCACTCCTATTTTCTGTTCGTACGTCTATGCTGTTCTATGTTTTTATGACTGTCGTATGCTCACTTTGCAGATGAAACAATAAACAGTTCCGGTCTCTCAGGTAAACATGCAAGATCCCTTGACAGAGGAGTTGTCTTAAACAATAAACAGATCATGAGATGATTTAAGAACAGAGAAAAAGGAGCAGTAGACTATTCATCCCCCCTCAGGCCCGTTCCACTAATCAATAAAATCAGGGCTGATCTATCCATAGCCTGCCTGCCTGCTCCCATTACCCTCAATACTCACTGGGAACAGAATCCTAAACCTCAAACACCCTCTGAGAAGGAATTTCCTCTTTTTCTGCATCTTAAATTGGGAGACCACTTATTTTGAAAATGCTCCCAAGGATCTAAACTCTTTCCCCTCCCCCGCCTCTCTAAAAGGGGAAACATCCTTTCAGTATCTATCCTCTTATACCTCCTTAGAATCTTACGTTTTAATTAAAATTACCTCATTCTTTTTGCGAACATGGGTCCAATTTGCCCAGCCTTAGCTCATAAGACGACCCCTTGAACCCAGGGGTTGTTTTTTTTTGTGTGAAAATGATGTGCACACATTAGCTGCCATGTTTTTCCACAACCATGATGAACCTTTAAAAGTAATTCAAGAGCTTTGGGAATCCTGATGAGATGAGGAGCAATTTATAAACAAACAATTGGTCTTTTCAAATTCAAAACATAAACATCAAAAAAAAACCAAAAAGGTTTTAGAAAAGGATCACATTCCACTGAGAGACCAGCTACCCATGCAAATATTTATTCCTGGAACAGCAGGCTAAGCACTCATAGTAAATTCCTCTGCATCCAAATACCTCCACTCCAGTAGTTCTTAGCTGTTAAGATTGTGGGAAGTTCTGGCAAAGACCACATTTTGGCATGAGCAGTCAAGACGCAAATACCAAAAATTACATTGATATTGCAGCTGAAGCCATCATACTGTTTCGAGCCATACTCACTATGTAATAACTTACACTCATACAGTAGCTTCAAACATAATAACGATGTTTATACCCAGGATACTTCAGAAAAGTGTTATCCAACAAAATTCGATTTGATGTAACGGATAGGTGATTGAAAGCTTGGTCAAAGAGGTAGATTTTAAGCACTTTTTAATGTGAGGGGAAGAGACTAAGTGAGACAGAGATTTAGGGAACATACAAACTTGAAGCCGGAATACCTCTCAAGTTTGATTAGATCACAGCTGATTGGATTGTGGCCTCAACTTTATTTTCCTACCTGCCCCCATAAACTTAGAATCCCTTGTCAATCAAAACTTATCCAGAAAAGGCAAAATATTGTTTCAGATTTCCAGCATCTGCAAACACAGAATGCTGGAGAAACTGAGCAATTCTGACAGCATCTGTGGAGAAAGAAATGGAGCTAATGTTTTTAGTGTGATGGGATTTTTCTTTGGAATTGGAATGCTAGGAGTATTCTGAAGAAAGAATCACACTGAACTTGAAACGTTAACTCTTTCTTTCTCCAGAGATGTTGCCAAACCTGCTGAGTTTCTCCAAGAACCTATCCAGCTCAGATTTAAAAATATTCAATGACCCTACTTCCATTGCTCTGGTGAAGTCTGATGATCCTGAAAGAATACATTTCTCCTTATTACCATCTTCATCATGGAAACCCCTTATTTTTAAACTGTGTCCCCCAAGTTCCAGTCTCTCAGCATCCACCCTGTCAAGGAACTAGAGTGTTTCATTAATGAACTTCTCAATTCTTCTAAAATGCAATGAATCCAGACCCAGTCTATCTATAGAAAAGGAACCAGAGAAAGGAACGTTAGTGATGTGAATGCTAAGGACCAATCCCACCCCCGGAAGACACCTGCCAAACATGTGATCAGAGATGCAGTTCTAGGATTCAGCCCCACAAGGACCCACAGAACCCATCACCAGTAGCAGAGTTTCCTAGGTGAACAATCATACTCATTAGCAAGTAACTGCTACCAACAAATTGCAACTTTAACAAATTGAAACCATCTCCAGTAATATGTTGAACCATTTTATAATTCTTCTTCCCATTAGTACAAGTGGAAACATGCTGACTGTCCAACGTAATCAAAGCTTTCAATCTTGGGTGTATATTCTAGCAAAAGTGGATCACAAGTGACACAGTCATTGTGGGTAGTGGACTGCATTGCTCACCATTTTGTTTCAGCCAGCGGGTTAGGCCAAGATGTCGAGTTACCAGCTGACCGAAGGACCAGCAACATCTCAACCTTGGAAAGTGCCATACTGGCTACTCACATGTTTTCCCTTTAAGACACGGCCTGTGCCAAGCTGGAAAATGGGCACCCTGCAATTAAATGAAGGAGCTGTGCAAGCCAAGATAAATTTAGATGGGGCATTGCCCCAGAGTGATCAGGTGACGTCCTAGCAGTAGAAGACTTAACTTAGCATATCTCCAAAGTTTTGGGTCAGACATTGATTTTACATCTTTGTGAAAGTTAGTGGAATGCAAGACTGGGCAAGGTATAAAACTGGCCTTCTGCCTAATCACCTGGGTATTCCACCCAGTGAGTTAGATTAAAATATCCCCTGAAAGTTGCCATTTCATACAACTGTGCAGGCTGACCTGCAGTGACTTCAGTGCAATCAATCCCTACTACAAATGGTGACCTTACACACTCGCAGGAACAACTTTCAGAGAAAGTGGTTCTGAAATATAAAATTTTGAATCAATTATTCTTGGTACTTTAAAGACAGCAGCCACTTTTACTAATACAAATTTATTTTATATTGCACAGTAAAGTGGCAAAATGTCATCATAGCAGCTGCCAAAGGAAGTGGAGGAGGCTGATACAATAACAACATTTTAAAGGCATCCTTTAAAAGATACACAAATAGAAAATGTTTAGGAGGGATATGGGGCGAATGCTGGCAATTGGGACTAGATTGATTTAGGATATCTATTTGGCAAGGACAAGTTAGACCGAAGGGTCTGTTTCCATGCTGTACATCTCTATGACTATCAAACAAATTAAACACAGAGCCACAGGAGAACCTGTTAGGACAGGTGACTAAAAACTCAAGTCAGAGGTAAGTTTGAAGAAGCATCAAGTTCTACAGCTCAAAGCCTAGGCACAGAACAAGAGAAACTTTCTTACGCCACACCCACAGTAATCTAAGTCTGTGGAACATTTATACATCGCTTATTTACATTAAAGCATGTCCAATTTAAGGTCCTTTAAAAATAATGGATTTATATGTATTCATCCCCAGTCGCTGAACTGTTGCAGCAGTGTTCAATATCTTACAAGTGGCACTACAGCAACTCGGTAACACTCCTTCAATTGCAAACCTGTGACTACTGTCACCTACAAGGGAAAGAACAGTGGGCATGTGGGGACAGCAGCACTTACACGTTCCTGTCCAAGTTCCACACACTGTCCTGGTTGGTCAATATAATTGTCATTTATTCTTCCTACCTGGGTCCAAAGTCCACAATTTCCTATCTAACAGCACTAGGAAGTACCATCACCACATCAAGAGCAGCAATAAAAAGGAGGTACCTCAACATTATCACCATTCCCAAAGTCAATTAGGGATAGACAATGGATTTTAGCCTTGCTTACATTCCATCAATAAACTTAAAACACTGCTACACACTCGAGTTTGCAGGGTCTGATTATTTCACTCAGCAACGTGCTAGGTCCGTATATAACAATACATTGAGTATGATATAGTATTCCAGGGCACTGCAACATAATCCACTGTTACCACTACTATTGCATCAAATTCCTGATTAAACATAGGATGTGATTTTTTTTCTCTCTCTGTTAGAAGCTGTATAGCACATTAGATACAAGATCAAATTTCACCAAGACAGCAGGATATTTTACACATCTAATCAGTTTTGTTTGAAATTTGATTTGGTTCAACATTTCTCCCTTAAATGCTGAATGAACAAACTGTTTAAAGTAAATGATGTGCGACTGGGATTTTTTAATATATAGATTGTAATGGACTCATATCAAAGAGTTCTATATCTCAAATTCTTTACTGTTCCACAAGACACTGGTTTCACAAAAGAAAAAGCCAGTATTTGTCATCCATCTCCAAGTGCTTTTGAACTGAGCGGCTGATTGGCTGATTCAGAGGGCAATTTAAAGTCAACCACATTGCCGTCAATCTGGAGTCACCTGTAGGCTAGCAGGTCTGGGCGGAAGATTTATGTTCCTCAAGAACAATGAACGAAATAGGTTTATAAAATTGATGGTAATTTCATTGCGCATGACAGAGACTGGCTTTATATTCCTGACTCTTTTTTTTAAAAATTGAATTTAAAACTTCACAAGGTGCTGTGGTGGGTTTGGAACTGATGTCCCGTGAACTGATATAGTGACTAAGGTTTCTCTATCATCAATCGCTGTGGAAACTCTTGAGGACTATTAACTGTGAAGGAGTTTGCCAGAAGTTAAAAAGCTTGCAATTTTATAAAGGTTTGTAAAAAAAGGCTAATTCTGCTAGGTGGGATGTCAGATCATTTATAATTGATTTGGATGTGAACATAGGAGGTATGATTAGCAAATTTACAGCTAACACCAAAATTGGAGGTGTAGTGTACAGTGAAGAAGGTTACCTCAGAGTACAACAGGATCTTGATCAGATGGGCCAATGGGCCGAGGAGTGGCAGATGGAGTTTAATTTTGATAAATGCAAGGTGCTAAATTTTGGAAAGGCAGGACTTCAACACGTAATGGTAAGGTCCTAGGGAGTGTTGCTGAACAGAGACCTTGGAGTGCAGGTTAATAGTTCCTTGAAAGTGGAGTCACAGGTAGATAGGATAGTGAAGGATGTGTTTGGAATGCCAGTCTTTATTGGTCAGTGCATTGGGTGTAGGAGCTGGGACGTCATGTTGCAGCTGTATGGGACATTGGTTAGGCCACTTTTGGAATACTGCGGGCAATTCTGGTCTCCCTGCTATATGAAGGATGTTGTGAAACTTAACGGTTCAGAAAAGATTTACGGGGATGTTGCTAGGGTTGCAGGGTTTGAGCTATAAGGAGACACTGGGACTGTTTTTCCTGAAGCATCCAAGGCTTAGGGTGACCTTATAGAGATTTACACATTCATAAGGGGCTTGGATATGGTAAATAGTCAAGGTCTTTTCCCTGGGATGGGGAAGTCCAAAACTAGAGGCACAGGTTTATGGTGAGGGGGGGAATAAAAGATTTAAAATGGGCAACTTTTTTCATAGAGTAGGGTGTGTATGGAACAAGTTGCAGAGAAAGTGGTGGAGGCTGGTACAATCACAATATTTAAAAGGCATTGGTATATGAATAGGAAAGGTTTAGAGCAATATGAGCGAAATGCTGGCAAATGGGACTGGATTAATTTCGGATTCTGGTCTGCAATGACAAGCTGGACCAAAGGATATGTTTCCATACTGTACATCATTTACTCTAAACTTTCCCCATCTCACCTTAAACCCATGCCCTCTGTATTTGATATTTCAATCTGATCCATGCCCCTCTTTTTAATATACTATAAAGGTTACCCCTCACCCTCTGAAGCCCCAGCGAAAACAATTCAAATTTGTCCTACCTCTCCTTATTAGCTAATACACTCCAATCCAGGCAACATTCTGGTATTTTGCACTTATCCTACAAAGGTGTGACTAGAACTGCATACAGTACTCCAAATGTGGCTTAATTAAAGTCCTATACAGTTACAACATAACTTGCTAACTTTTATACTCAATACCCTGACCAATAAAGGCATACCTTACCACTTGTGTTGCCATTTTCAGAGCGCTATGGACTTGCACTCAAGATATTTCTGTATATGAATGCTCCCAAGGGTCCTGCCATTTACTGTCTTTCAGAAGAGAGATTGAAATGAGGCCAAATTACCCTCCCTTCACTTTGAAAGTTCTCCCCAGTGACATAACAAATATCTATACCTCAATCATCACTAACACAGATTATTTGGTCATTATTTTATTGTTTGTAGGATCTCACTGAGTGCAAATTGGCTGCTACATTTCCTACTGTATGATTAGAACTAGCTACAAATCATCTGAAATCTCCAGAGATCCAAAAATGTGGAAGTTCTCACTTTGGGGGGAAACGGATAACGTCTGGTTAACACATTGATTTACACCATTAACTGGGGCTAGCAAGTTTCAAACAACAATTTGGGTATGTAGTATGAGTGGACTAGAAAAGGAGTTCTAGTGCCGCTCGGCAATGTGTGAAATTGAATTCAGTTTAAGAAAAACATGTGGAAATTAGAAAGGCGTCAGTAAATGTGACTGTGAAGTTGTCAGATTGTTATGAAAACTCAGCTCGTTGTCCTTTGGAGGAGTTAACTTGCTATTGTTGCCCAGTCTGCGTGGTGTGTCTCCACTCCAAGATGACCGTCTCTTAACTGCCCTCTGGAGTGTCCTAACAAGACATGCAGTTGTATCAAAGACAGCTATACTACAGTGAATCAAGACAACTCAGCAAAATGCTTTCTTTATCAATGATGACCAGATCCTAAGCATGAATTTTAACAAGTCTCTAAATGGAAATGGAAGGTTTCAACACCCCAATGGATAAAGGCAGTGTATAGAGAGTACAGGTTTAACTTACTGTATCAGTCTACATAGCTTACTGATTTATACTGACAGTATAAGTGGAGAAACAGTACCAGGGCAATGCACAAGGTTGGACAAATCACAGCTCAGTGAAAATAATTGCAAAAAAATGGGGGAGGAAAATTAGTAACCAGAGACAATAGTCATTTTCGGCAAACATTGCAATGTTTTCTGTGGTGCTATAGTTATTACCACTTCTACGTTTACAAAGGCAGGCTAAACGGTCACGGGTATGGCATTTAAGATGCAAGTTTTAGTTGGAAGGGGCAGCTCATGACATAGTTAACATTGTTGCATTCGCTGCAATTGAAACACATGATAAAAAGTCTCAGTTAGACACACAACAGCAGCCTCTGTATACAAGTCCCTTGTATTTGCAGATATTCCTTTCACAGTAAGTTCTCTGATATATAACTGCTATATAATATTGAACAAAAAAACCTCCTAAACAGAGTTAACAAAATTTCATGAGAAACATAACATTTTAATGTTGAAATAAATACTCCAGTACATGCAAGAAAACTTGACATCGACTTCCACGTCTGGCAAATAGTGTAAAACTGGAAAAAAAAACACTCACAGCAGCTTTATCCCAACTTTTTAAAAATCAAGATGTGAAAAGATCACGATCACAACTGCACACTCCCTTTCGCTAACACCAGACTCACTTCTCTCTCTTACCATTTGACTCCATAGATCACACATGACGGAGTGACATTCCACCCCGCTGGTAATGTGTGTTTGTGTGTGCACTATGTTAATTGAGGTAAGTCCCCTTTCTAAACCATGATGTTAATTGACTCGATTTGACACTTAAAAAATCACCCCTGCTGTAACGAACGATAGGACAGCTGCAAGACACTGATTTTCTCTCCCAACCGCACCCAGCACGATTAAAGCCTCCATCAGTTCATTGTGTCTTGGTCTGATTATTTTGAAACTTCCCCCCAGGGGGTTAGTGTAAAAGCCGTCTGTCTCTGGGTCAGGGGGTCAGTGGAGAGAGCTCTGTCAAAGAGCTAGTAGAGGCACGGTGGGCCTAAGGGCCTGGTCTGGTGCCAAGTGTCCAAGAACAAAATCAAAAAGGGGAAAGGAAAACTAACACCCACCCACCCAACCTTCCACACACAGAACACAGCAGCCTGTGTCCGAGGATTCTTTGGTATTGAAGAGGGGGAAACACGGGGGGGGGGGAAGTGAAGGGAGAAATAGAGGGGGTAAGGGGGGGAGGGAGGAAAGGAATGGGAAGATGGGAGAAGAGTGATAGGGGATGTGTAGAGAATGAAGAGAGACAGGGAAACAGAGAAAGGGGGCATAGAGGAATGGGGCAAGGGGAATGCAGGGAAGGTGGAGGGGAGCAACATAGGGAGGGAGGACAAAGAGGGGCAGAAGAAAGGAAGACAGGGAGGATTGGGGAGAGGGGAAGGGATATGGAGGAAGAGAGGGGAGGAGTGGGGAGAGGAGTGGGGAGAGGAGTGGGGAGAGGAGTGGGGAGAGGAGTGGGGAGAGGAGTGGGGAGAGGAGTGGGGAGAGGAGTGGGGAGAGGAGTGGGGAGAGGAGTGGGGAGAGGGGACCAGGAGGGGTGGAGGTGGAAAAGGAAACAGGATGGGGATGTTGGGAGAGGGAGGGGAGGGAGAGAGGGTAGGGAAGAGGGCACGGGGGGGGGGGGGGAGAAGGGAAGAGGGGACGGGGGGGGAAAGAGAAGGGAAGAGGGGACGGGGGGGGGGGAGAAGGGAAGAGGGGACGAGGGGGGGGGGGGGGACGAGGGGGGAGGGGGGGACGGGGGGGGAGGGGAGAAAGAGGAGAGGATATTGGGGCAGAAGGAGGGAGTCCAGGAAGGGGGAAAGGAGAGAGGTGGGAGGACAGGGTTAGGAAGGAGACATGAGGCGGTTGGAAGATGAGGGGGTGGGAAGCAGAGGAGGGGAGGTGAGTGAGGGGAGGGGGAGATGAGTGAAGGGAGGGAGAGATGGAGGTGGGGGAAGAGGGGACAGGGAGGGAGTGGGGGGAGGAGAGGGGAGGGTTGACCGACGGGGGGGGTTATGAGGGGGTTAATTCACAGAGTGGCAGTTGAGGGTGGGAGGAGGGGGTGTAGGAGGCAGGGTCCGGGGAGAGGATCTCTCCCGCAGAGCCTGGGACAGTAGGTTACAGCCGTCAGACACGGCCAGGGCGGAGTGGTGCAGGCGCTGCCGGTAATCAGGCACCTTGCTGCTGTCCGAGTGCAGCGCGATGTCCCGGAGGCACTGGGTGAGCAGCACCGAGGCGGACACCACACTCATGGCGCCGCCCAGCACGGCGGTGTGTACGGCGCGGCCCTCGGCGCTCAGAGCCGCCGCCCGGCCCACAAACTGCGGCTCGCTGGCGAAGCCGACCAGGGCGTGCACGGCCTGCAGCAGCGGGCCCCCGAACAGCACACAGCGGGCCCGGCTGGCCTCACCGGGCCGTGCCTTCAGCTCCCGGACACAGGCCAGCAGCGCGGCGGCGCTGGCGCTCATGCACTTGACCCCGAGGCGGAGCTGGTCGCGGGCGAAGCGGTCCCCGCTGCCTCGGCCGGCCGGAGCGCAGGCTTCCGTGAGCCCGCGGAGACCCCGGGCGAGACCCCGCGACACCTCGAGCAGCAGCGGCGGGGTGAGCTCGGACACCGGCGCCGTCCGCAGCAGCCCGCAGCTCTGCTCCACCTCGTGGCGGGCCCGCCGCAGCCGGTAGCGGTCCACCAGGCCGGCCACCGCCGCCTGCGAGCCCGGGGCCTCCGCCGCCGCCAGGTAAGCGGCGTGGGCCGAGCACTCGACCAGAGCGACCACCAGCTCGCTGAGCTCGGCCAGGCGCTCGGCCACCTCGCCGTAGCGGCCCAGGTTGAGCTGGCTCTGCAGGTCGTGGGTGAGGATGGAGAGGCCCTTGGTGCGGGCGATCACCGCGTCCCGGATCTTGTCAAAGGACTGCCCGGGCCCGGGACTCAGGCTCTCGCTGTGCACCGGGCGGTTGTCGCCGGACAGCAGCAGCAGGTCGGCCACCAGTTGCATCTTGCTCTTGCACATGTCGCACACGAAAACCAGTCTCCGCCGCTGCTGGCAACCCGAACCCGAGCCGCTCGCCCCCGACTTGGCCGAGCCGCTACTAGCCATAGTGCCGAGCGGCCTCTCGCATGCCGCTAGGGAGACCAGCACCGTTCCTATTGAGCCCAGGATGTCGCATCATCGTCCCATCAATGACCGCAAAGCAAAAGGGGCTCGGTGAACCAAGAAAGCCAAACAAAAATACAAAAATCAGACAATATATAAATCGGCGACTCCCTCGCCCTCCTGTTCCAGGATTCGCAGGCAATGCCAAGCTCAGTTCCTCGCCGCCGGCTTTGCAAACAGAGGTCCCACTGCCCAAAATAATCAAATATAGTAGACACGGGCACTCCTCCCTCTCTTAATCCGTTTGCCCAGCACAACCCAACGTGCATGTCCTCAGTCTGGAACTCCACCGCCTCCTGGCTCCATACATGACGCTGTTTTGATTTAACTTCTCGCCGGCAAAACCTCGTCCCCCAGTTGGATTTTGTTCTCCCGATGCTGTCGCTTTCTAGGAGTGTGTCTCGGTCTTTGGGGGGGGTGTGGGAGGGAATGAATTTTTTCGAGAAACTCTTCCTCCGTCTTCTCCCCCTCCCCTCAACGGAATATAAAAAGAGAAAATCAGATTTCACTTCTGGTTTGGGGGCTGATGTTGCAGATTTCCGCCAGAATTCAAAGAAAAACTCCCACAAGGCGACTTCACTTTTGCTTTCTCCACCTTGTTTTCCTTTCGGTCATTTAGGGAGGAGGAGGATCGATCTCTCTTTCTTCCAACGATGACCCCCCCCCGACACACACACAAGTCTAGTGTCAGCCGTTGCGATTGCGGTGCCTGTTGTTGTGTTGGAATGGCAGGCAGACAGATTCAGTTAGGAGCCCTGCATCCCCTATCAGGAAGCACAGGGAGGGTGTGGCTGCACTCGAACTGTACTAACACGAAGGAACTCACAGTAGTTTTGGAAAGGGGCGCAAGATTTCCAACTTCACAGCCGCCCGCAGGACAAGACAAGTCAGTCAGAGCGGCCAAGGGGCGCGCCCGCCGGAAGAATCCCGTGCCCCGGCCGCCCTCTCCTCTCCACAGCGAGAGGAGGGGAGGGGGGTAAAAGCCGGGAGGGAAATGTCTTTGCTTCGGTGATCCCTCGGTGTTAATGCGAGTCCATCATCCCCTTCCTTGAGGCCCCCGACGTGGGCAATATCCGACTACCGGCCCGGGGACGAAGTTAGACTCCCAACGCGGCCCAAAGCTGATCCACTGGGAACGGTCCAGGCTTCTCAAAGTTTCCCCTCTCCGCCCTTCCCCGGGTATGTCCGGTCCGTCCCCTCCCCTGGAGATTGAATCGGTAAGTTAGCCCCGTTTCCCCTCCCCCCTCCCCTCGGCCCCGGTATCCCCCGGTTCAGAAACTCCCGCATCAAATGGAACGTCACTGACCGAAATGACACAGGATCCATTGTGACGCGGCCAGCGGCCAATCAGCGCGGGGCCTGCCGCCGGGGACGTTCCAAATGGAATCTTGATACAAGCGCCGCGGCCAATGGGAGGCGAGCGCCGCGCGGAGGGGGCGGGAATTTCCCGTCCAGAAAGTCACACTCGGGGCGGGCGGACTAGTGGAGGGGAACCGGTCATTCATTACCGACCGGGGCCGGGCGGAGGGGAACCGGTCATTCATTACCGTCCGGGGGCAGGAGGAGGAGGAGGGGAACCGGTCATTCATTACCGACCGGGGCCGGGCGGAGGGAAACCGGTCATTCATTACCGTCCGGGGGCAGGAGGAGGAAGGGAACCGGTCATTCATTACCGACCGGGGGCAGGAGGAGGAGGGGATCCGGTCATTCATTACCGACCGGGGCTGGGCGGAGGGGAACCGGTCATTCATTACCGTCCGGGCTGGGCGGAGGGGAACTGGTCATTCATTACCGTCCGGGCCGGGCGGAGGGGAACCGGTCATTCATTACCGTCCGGGGGCAGGAGGAGGAGGGGAACCGGTCATTCATTACCGACCGGGGCTGGGCGGAGGGGAACCGGTCATTCATTACCGTCCGGAGCCGGGCGGAGGGGAACTGGTCATTCATTACCGTCCGGGCTGGGCGGAGGGGATCCGGTCATTCATTACCGTCCGGGGGCAGGAGGAGGAAGGGAACCGGTCATTCATTACCGACCGGGGCTGGGCGGAGGGGATCCGGTCATTCATTACTGTCCGGGGGCAGGAAGAGGAGGGGAACTGGTCATTCATTACCGACCGGGCTGGGCGGAGGGGAACCGGTCATTCATCACCGTCCGGGGCCGGGCGGAGGGGAACCGGTCATTCATTACCGACCGGGGCTGGGCGGAGGGGATCCGGTCATTCATTACCGTTCGGGGTCAGGAGGAGGGGAGCCGGTCATTCATTACCGTCCGGGGGCTGGCCGGGATAGAAAGCCGCATGTTCGTTACCGTGCGGGCGCGGTGGAGGGGAGCCGCTTGTTCGTTACGGTCAAAGGGTGATGGGTGGGGGCGAGGAACCTCTGGTTTATTGACAGTGCCAGGCAGTTCAGGTCATAACAATCACATCCGCACAATGTTTACGGTCCAGGAGGAGGCCGTTCCAACCCATCGCATCTGCACTGGAGCTGTCAGAGTGTTTGATGTGGTGCCAATCAGCACCATAACCTGAAACGCTATTGGAAACTAACTCCAGAGCAGAAACTCATCGAACTTAAGACTTCCGTGAGGGGGTGTAGTCGTAATACGCTCAACGCTCGAAAGTGAACAATGGTTTTCTCCGAATAATCATCTAATGCTCTCAGGAATGCCTCAACTGAATTTATCTCTGACACCTTCCAGTGACACAATCCAAAACCCGTCATGGGAGGTCTGCCGAGAACTCCCTGTCATCCCGAGATCCTCAATTCATTATTCTGAGATTGCAAAAGATGTTTGTTTTTGCATTTTTAATGCTGGTTCGGGTAAAATAAGGAATGCTGGAAATCTGATCTTCCTGGGAAAATGAGTTAGGAGCAACTTTTAGTTAAGACAAACTCCTATTGCTAAACGAGGGGTTTTGTTTTGCTCTACATATCTTGAATGAGCTACAGGTCCCAAGCACTTTGTGATTTTCGACTCGTAGATTTTTTTTTAAATGTGTGTAATTGTATGATTGGCTCATGGGTTGTAGTGTGTCATTGATGATGTGGTCACCCCGCCCACCCAGACACAGCAAAACTTACCAAAGCTGGGGAAAAAGATCGTTGAAAATTTTCACCATCTGGGATAACCCCAATTAGGAAAGATCATTATGTTCTTCTGACCGTGTCTCAGGTACTGTCCTCTAGGTGACATCAACCTATCCAGGTGTGTTCCAAAAATTCCATGACTATTCAGTTAAGAATAAGAGTGATGTGGAGGAGCTGGTGTTGGACTTGGGTGGAATAAATTATAAATCACACAACACCAGGTTATAGTCTAACAGGTTTATTTGGAAGCATAAGAAACTTGATATTCTGGTATTAACCATATCCTTTCCTTTGTGATACCCAATTCCTCTCCAGCTCCACCACCCTCAATCTGAGGATTCTGTAATCCCATTTTGATCAGAGGCCCAAATGGTCCTCCCCACCCCCGCCACCCCCTTCCTGCTGCTTTCTTCTCATTCTGACCAACTTCTCCTTTAACTCAATTCACTTCCCCCAAACAAAAGATGTTGCTCCAGGTGGACACAGTGCTGCCTGTCATTTTGTGAGGTATGAGGAACATTCCTTGTTCTGGTCCTACTCGGGTACCATTCCTCACCACTCTAGTGCTGTCTCTATCAATGCTGCTCACTGTTCTCAACCATAAATGGAAAGCCTCTTGGTTAGCTGCTGATTTTCACTCTTCTCTCACTTCAGACAGCCCATCTCTGACTCTTAGGGTAAAAAATGAGGTCTGCAGATGCTGGAGATCACAGTTGAAAATGTGTTGCTGGTTAAAGCACAGCAGGTCAGGCAGCATCCAAGGAATAGGAAATTCGACATTTCGGGCATAAGCCCTTCATCAGGAAGGGCTTATGCCCGAAACGTCGAATTTCCTATTCCTTAGATGCTGCCTGACCTGCTGTGCTTTAACCAGCAACACATTTTCAACCAACATCTCTGACTCTTACTCCATTTCTGACAATAGTACATCCACAGCTTTCTGAATTTCTTAACTGCATCAACTGTACTCCCTAACATCCTGCCTTCTGTAAGGACTCCATTCCATTTTCCCAGTTTTTCCGTTTGTGTTACACCACTCTTGGTGATACAACCATGCACCTCAATGTTTCTGACACAGTATGTCATCCTCCATCCTCATCAAAGCACCCCCCCCCCCCACCCCAAGTGGTTGCCAGAACATTCGACCATATTAATCCTATTTCCTGTCTGTTTCCTCTCCCCCTTCCCTGAGAGCCATTAGAACTTCCTTGTGTTCAGTTTTCACACACCAATGCCTGCAGTCAATGCCATTTCTGCCACCTCCAGAAGTGATGCCACCATCAAATACATGCCCCCTTTCAGCATTCCAATCAGGCTATTCCCTCTGTGACACTCATGAACATACCTTGATCAGCTCCAACACCCATCCCTCTTCCCATGGCACCTTCCTGGGTAGTGACAGAGGTCTAACACCTGTCCTTTTAACTTTTTTCTTACCAAACCAGGTCCCAAACATTCCTGATGAGTGAAACAACAATTTACATGCTTAAAGTCAGAGAGCTATGCAGCATGGAAACAGGCACTTCATTCCAACTCCTCCATGCCAACGCGATATCTTAAAGTAACCTAGTCTCATTTGGCAGCCTTTGTCCCATATCCCTCTCAAACTGTACTATTCATGTACCCATTCAGATGCCTTTTCAATATAATTGAACTTGTATAATTGCACTTCTTTCAATTCTGTACACTTTACCTGCTCATAATGCTATCTGTCCTACACTGGGGAGACTAAATGTGGATTGGGTACCACTTACAAATGTGTGTCCACTACCATCCTCTTCAAGCCACATATGATATTGACTTAGGATTATATTGCTGTTCCCTCACTGTTACTGAGTAAAAGTCTTGTAACTCCCTTCCTAACAGTATTGTGGGTATATCTAAATTCTAACAAATACAGCAGTTCAATAAGACAGCTCACCACCACCTATTCAAGGGCAGTTAGAGAGAGGCAATAAATGCTGGTATGGCCAGTGATGCCAATTTGTAAGAAATTTAGTAGAATATCTTTGATCAATCTGCAGTCATGACACTAAGGTCCCAGTGAACTGTCATTTTAATTATATAGTCATAGAGATGCACAACACTGAAACAGACCCTTCGGTCCAACTGGTCCATGCTGACCAAATATCCTAAACTAACCTCTTCCAATTTGCCAGCACTTGGCCCATATCCCTCCAAACCCTTCCAATTCATATACCCATCCAGATGCCTTTTAAATATTGTAATTGTACCAGCCTCCACTACTTCCTCTGCCAGCTCATTCCATCCATGTACCATCCTCTGCCAAGAAAATGTTGCCACTGAAGTCTTTTATATTCTCTGCCTTGCTGTTGAAATAAAGCAGCCAATCAAATTGGGAAGGCGGAAAAAGAACACAAAGGGAAACGTGTGATGGGATGAAAGGTGAGAAACATTAATTGGCAAACGATTTGGTTGTGCTGGGCCATGGAGAGTGATAAAGATGGCAGCGGAGTAGAACATCTCAGCCATTGTACGTCCACTCTGACTGTTTCTTTGATTTTGTCTTTTGTGTTTTATTCCCCTTTTCTCTTCTCACCAATGTCCTGAACTCCTGGCCTTAGCACAGACTTAGACACTGGGCATCAGCGTGGACCTGACATGGCCACCTCTTGGATTGTCATGGTGGCTTCTTTGCTCAGCGTGGTTCTCTCCCAGCCCAGTCTGGCAGTCTCTCAGGGTCCCAGGTGGCCGTCTCTTGCTGGCCTGGTGTGACCAAGGTGTGGACTTCCAGCATTGAAGTAATTCCAAAAGCCTTGAGATGAAGCCTGGCACGACAGGGATCAAGGACTGGCACAGTCTGGGGTCAAGGCCTGGAGCAGACTGGAGCCACGGCCTGGAGCAGACTGGGGTCTCGGCCTGGAGCAGACTGGGGTCTAGGCCTGGCACAGACTGGGGTCTAGGCCTGGCGCTGTCTGGGGTCTAGGCCTGGCATAGTCTGGGGTCAAGGCCTGGCACAGTCTGGGGTCAAGGCCTGCCCTTGGCCTGTTGCAGTGATCCAGTGAAACTTGTTGCAAGCTGGAGGAACAGCGTCTCATTTTATGATTAAGCATTTTTCAGTCTTCTGGATTCATCATTAAGTTAAACAATTTCAAATCATTGCCCCCTTTCATTCCATTTTCTTTCCACATTTGCCATTCTTTTTTGTGTGTCAGATTGCAGCTGATTGTCATTCAGCTGTAGACACAACTTTTGTTTAGAATTAGAATTAGCTTTATTGTCACGTGTATTCAAATGAATATAGTGAAAAGTTTACAAGTTTCCACTTACGGCACCATCTTAGGAACAACTGTATGTAGATACAGATTGTTAGGGGAAAGAAATTAGAAAAATAAAGAAATAAAAAGTTTGGAATAACAGTTCCTGCTGGCACCTAGCTTCCAGACGGTGCCAGGCCTTGACCCCAGTCTGCGCCAGACTGGGGTCAAGGCCTGGCACAGTCTGGGGTCAAGGCCTGGCGCAGACTTGGGTCACGGCCTGGAGCAGACTGGAGTCACGGCCTGGCACAGTCTGGGGTCTAGGTCTGGCACAGTCTGGGGTCAAGGCCTGGCGCTGTCTGGGGTCAAGGCCTGGCACAGTCTGGGGTCACGGCCTGGAGCAGACTGGAGTCACAGCCTGGAGCAGACTGGAGTCACGGCCTGGAGCAGACTGGGGTCAAGGCCTGGCGCTGTCTGGGGTCAAGGCCTGGCGCTGTCTGGGGTCAAGGCCTGGCACAGTCTGGGGTCAAGGCCTGGCACAATCTGGGGTCAAGGCCTGCCCTTGGCCTGTTACAGTGATCCAGTGAAACTTGTTGCAAGCTGGAGGAACAGCGTCTCATTTTATGATTAAGCATTTTTCAGTCTTCTGGATTCATCATTAAGTTAAACAATTTCAAATCATTGCCCCCTTTCATTCCATTTTCTTTCCACATTTGCATTCTTTTTTGTGTGTCAGATTGCAGCTGATTGTCATTCAGCTGTAGACACAACTTTTGTTTAGAATTAGAATTAGCTTTATTGTCACATGTATTCAAATGAATATGGTGAAAAGTTTACAAGTCTCCACTTATGGCACCATCTTAGGAACAACTGTATGTAGATACAGATTGTTAGGGGAAAGAAATTAGAAAAATAAAGAAATAAAAAGTTTGGAATAACAGTGCCTGCTGGCACCTAGCTTCCAGACGGTGCCAGGCCTTGACCCCAGTCTGCGCCAGGCCTTGTCCCCAGTCTGTGCCAGGCCTTGTCCCCAGTCTGTGCCAGGCCTTGACCTCAGACTGCGCCAGGCCTTGACCCCAGACTGTGCCAGGCCTTGACCCCGACAGTGCCAGGCCTTGACCCCAACAGCGCCAGTCCTTGATCCCAGTCGTGCCAGACTTCATCTCAAGGCTTTTGGAATTACCTCAATGCTGGAAGTCCACACCTTGGTCACACCAGGCCAGCAAGAGACGGCCACCTGGGACCCTGAGAGACTGCCAGACCGGGCTGGGAGAGAACCACGCTGAGCAAAGAAGCCACCATGACAATCCGAGAGGTGGCCATGTCAGGTCCACGCTGATGCCCAGTGTCTAAGTCTGTGCTAAGGCCAGGAGTTCAGGACATTGGTGAGAAGAGAAAAGGGGAATAAAACACAAAAGACAAAATCAAAGAAACAGTCAGAGTGGACGTGCAATGGCTGAGATGTTCTACTCCGCTGCCATCTTTATCACTCTCCATGGCCCAGCACAACCAAATCGTTTGCCAATTAATATTTCTCACCTTTCATCCCATCACACGTTTCCCTTTGTGTTCTTTTTCCGCCTTCCCAATTTGATTGGCTGCTTTATTTCCAAATTTCCTCAATTCCAATGACAAATTATTGACCTGAAACATTCACTCTGCTTTTCTCTCTGCTGGTACTGTATGACCTGCTAAGTATTCTTGACTTCTTCTGTATCTATTTCTGACCATTTATCTCATTGCTATTTGTGAGATTTTGCTGTACAAAAAGTGTCAGCGTGTTTCCTATTTTACAACAATATTTCAATAGTAATTGGCCCTTAGCTGTTTTGGGAGGGGTCATAGAAAGTGTTACAGAAATGCAAAGACACTTATCTTTTAATGTTCTTTCATTCAATCAGTTATGTTTTTCTTAATTGTATAAGGAATTGAATATAGAATTGTTTACTTTAAATGTGAAGGCTCATTTAGTTCAGTTGGCTGGATGACTGGTTTGCAATGTAGACTGATGCTAACTGTGGATTCAGATCCTAAACCAAGTGAAGTTACCATGAGGGACTCTCTTTCTCAACCTCTCCTCTCATGTGAGACTCAGTGATCCTCAGGTTAAACCACCTAATGTCTTTCTTAATGAGAGTAGGACTGTGTCAGTGTTTTTAACTTCATATGACTGATAACATAACCCATTTTTTAGTGCAGTTTTAAAACATTCACTCTTGGGAGTTGGGCGTCACTGATTGGGCCAGCATTTATTATCTGTTCCTAGTTGCCCCTAGAGAAGGTGGTAGTGAGCCCCTTCTTGAACCCCTGCAGTCCACAAGCTGTGGATTGACCCATGATGCCCTTAGGGAGGGAATCATAGAGAGGTACAGAACAGAAATAGACCCTTCAGTCCAACTCATCCATGCCGACCAGATATCCCAACCCAATCTAGTCCCACCTGCCAGCACCCGGCCCATATCCCTTCAAACCCTTCCTATTCATATACCCATCCAAATACCTTTTAAATGTTGCAACTGTCCCAGCCTCCACCACTTCCTCTGGCAGCTCATTCCAAACATGTACGACACTCTGCGTGAAAATGTGGCCCCTTAGGTCTCTTTTATATCTTTCCCCTCTCACCCTAAACCTCGGCTGTCTAGTGCTGGACTCCCCCTCCCCAGGGAAGAGACTTTGTCTATTTATCCTATCCATGCCCCTCATGATTTTATAAACCACTATAAGATCACCCCTCAGCCTCCGATGCTCCAGGGAAAACCACCCCAGCCTGTTCAACCTCTCCTTATAGCTCAAATCCTCCAACTCTGGCTACCTCCTTGTAGATCTTTTCTAAACCATTTCAAGTTTCACAACATCCTTCAAATAGGAAGGAGATGGGAATTGCACACAATATTCCAACAATGGCCTAACCAATGTCCTGTACAGCTGCAATATGACCCCTCAACTCTTGTACTCAATACTCTGACCAATAAAGGAAAACATACCAAACGTCTTCTTCACTATTCTATCTACCTGCAACTCCACTTTCATGGAGCTATGAAAGGCATGTTTGTTCAGCAACATTCCCTCGGACCTTACCATTAAGTGTATAAGTCCTGCTAAGATTTGTTTTCCCAAAATACAGCGCCTTGCATTTATCTAAATTAAACTCCTTCTGCCACTTCTCAGCCCATTGGCCCATCTGGTCCAGATCCTGTTGTAATCTGAGGCAACCTTCTTCGCTGTCCACTAAACCTCCAATTTTGGTGTCATCTGCAAACTTACTAACTGTATCTCTTATACTCGTATCCAAACCATTTACACAAATGACAAAAATTAGTGAACCCAGCACCGATCCTTGTGGCACTCCACTGGTCACAGGCCTCCAGTCTGAAAAATAACCCTCCACCACCACCCTCTGTTTTCTACATTTGAGCCAGTTCTGTATCCAAATTGCTAGTTCTCTCTGTACTCCATGAGATCTAACCTTGCTAATCAGTCTCCCATGGGGAACCTTGTCAAACACCTTATTGAAGTCCATATACATCACATCTACCGCTCTGCTCGCATCAATCCTCTTTCGTACTTCTTCAAAAAACCAAATCAAGTTTGTGAGACATGATTTCCCACATACAAAGCCACGTTGACTATCCCTAATCAGTCCTTGCCTTTCCAAATACATGTATACCCTGTCCCTCAGGATTCCCTCCAACAACTTGCCGACTACCGACGTCAGGCTCACTGGTCTATCATTCCCTGGCTTGTCCTTACCACCTTTCTTAAACAATGGCACCACGTTAGCCAACCTCCAGTCCTCCGGCACCACACCTGTGATTACCAATGATACAAATACCTCAGCAAGAGGCCCAGCAATCACTTCTCTGGCTTCCCACAGAGTCCTGGGGTACACCTTATCAGGTCCTGGGGATTTATACACTTTATGTGTTTCAAGACATTCAGCACTTTCTCCTCTGTAATCTGGACATTTTGCAAGATGTCTCCATCTATTTCTCTACAGTCTATATCTTTCATGTCCTTTTCCACAGTGAATACTGATGCAAAATACTCTTTTAGTTTTTCCCCCATCTCCTGCAGCTCCCCACAAAGGCCGCCTTGATGATTATGAGGGGCCCTATTCTCTCCCGAGTTACCCTTTTGTCTTTAATGTATTTGTAAAAACACTTTGGATTCTCCTTAACTCTATTTGTCAAGGCTATTTCATGTTCCCTTTTTGCTCTCCTGATTTCGCTCTTAAGTATACTCCTACTGCCTTTATATTCTTCTAAGGATTCGCTCGATCTATCCTGTCTATACCTTACATGTGCTTCCTTCTTTTTCTTAACCAAACCCTCAATTTCTTTAGTCATCTAGCAATCCCTACACCTACCAGCCTTTCCTTTCACCCTGACAGGAATATACTTTCTCTGGACTCTCGTTTTCTTATTTCTGAAGGATTCCCATTTTCCAGCCGTCCCTTTCCTACGAACATCTGCGCCCAATCAGCTTTTGAAGGTTCTTGCCTATTACTGTCAAAATTGTCCTTTCTCCAATTTAGAACTTCAACTTTTCCATCACTAATTTTAAAACTAATAGAATTATGGTCGCTGGCCCCAAAGTGCTCCCCCATTGACACTTCAGTCACCTGCCCTGCCTTATTTCCCAAGTGTATGTCAAGTTTTGCATCTTCTCTAGTAGGTAATCCACATATTGAATCAGAAAATTTTCTTGTACACATTTAACAAATTCCTCTCCATCTAAGCCCATAACACTATGGCAGTCCCAGTCTATGTTTGGAAAGTTAAAATCCACTACCATAGCCACCCTATTATTCTGACAGATAATTGAGATCTTTTTACAAATTTGTTTCTCAATTTCCCTTTGACTATTAGGGGGTCTATAATACAATCCCAATAAGGTTATCATCCCTTTTTTATTTCTCAGTTCAACCGAATAACTTCCCTGGATGTATTTCCGGGAATAAACTCCCTCAGTACAGCTGTAAGCTATCCCTTATCAAAAACGATACTCCCTCTCCTCTCTTGCCTCCTTTACTGTCCTTCCTATAGCATTTATATCCCGGAACATTAAGCTGCCAGTCCTGTCCATCCCTGAGCCATGTTTCTGTAATTGTTATGATATCTCAGTCCCATGCCCTGAGTTCATCTGCCTTCCCTGTTAGACCTCTTGAATTGAAATAAATGCAGGTTAATTTATCAGTCCTACCTTGTTCTCTGCTTGTCCCTGCCTGCCCTGACTGTTTGACTTGTTTCTTTTATCAACTGGACCAGTCTCAGATTGATCTCTTTCCTCACCATCTTTCCTTGGGTCCCACCTTATAGTTTAAATCCTCGTGAGCAGCTGTAGCAAATCTCTCTCCCAGTATGTTAGGCCCCTTCCAATTCAGGTGCAACCTGTCCTTTTTGTACAGGTCACTTCTACCCCAGAAGAGATTCCAATGATCCAAACATGTGAATCCTTCTCCCAAACACCAGCTCCTCAGCTACTCTATCCTCCTATTCCTGCCCTCACTAGCTCGCAGCACTGAGAGTAATTCAGATATTACTACACTCAAGCATCTTCTTTTTCAATTCCTGTTTAACTCCCTGTAATCTCCCTTTGGAATCTCATCCTTTTCCCTTCATAAGTCATTGGTTCCAATGTGTACAGTGACCTCCTGCTGGCTCCTCTCCCCCTTAAGAATATTCTATCCCCTCTCTGAGACATCCTTGATCCTGGCACACAGAAATGTCTAACTGTACCTCAGACTAGAGAGTCCCCTAACACAATGAACCTCTTGGAACCCTGATGTAGCCCTCATTGCATTAGAACCAATCTCGATATGAGACTGTTCGTGTTACGTTCCCCTGAGAATCCATCACCCCATACATTTTCCAAAACAACATACTTATTTGAAATGGGGATAGCCACAGAAGAATCATGGCCTGCATCTCTTACCTTTCCCGGAGTTAACCCATCTATATTACTGCATTTGCAACTTTTTCCCCTTCCTATAAATGCCAGCCACCACAACCCCTTGCTCTTGTAAATTCCTCATTGCCTCTAACTGTCTCTCCAATTGATCCATTCGATCTGGTAGGATTCACAGCCAATGGCACTTATTGCAGATATAATCCTCGATAACACGTAAGCTCTCCCTGAACTCCCACATCCGACAAGAAGAGCACATCACTCTACTAAAGGCCATTTTTGCTTCTTTCAATCTACAGACCCAGAAAATAGCACTGTCTTATTCTCTCTCTCTCTCTCTCTCTCCCCCCTGCACTGACCTCACCATGTGTTGCCTTTGTCTGTTCCTCTCCCTTTTAAACCTTTTTTCTCCAAAGTTCCAGAACAATGCAACAACATATAAAACAGTAATCGATGTTCCTGCAATATGAGGGAATCACCTCCAATACCTAAAATACCTCAAAAAGAGGAGCAGCCTGTTGCAGCCATTTTTTTTCCTGTCCACCATCTTGGATTTCCCAGAATCCTTTGCTCAATCTAGGGTTTTTTATATCCAGCAACAGTGAAGGAATGGTGATATATTTCCCAGTCAGGATGCTGTGTGTCATATAGGGGAACTTGCAGGTATGTATGCTGCCCTTGTCCTTCTTAATGGCTGGATACTGATAGACTTGGAAGGTGCTATCTAAGGATCTTTGGTGAATTTCTGCAGTACACCTTGTTGATAGTACACATTGCTGCTACTGAGTATTGGTGGGGAGCGAGTGGATACTTGTGAATGTGGTGCCAATAAGGTGGGGTGCTCTGTCCTGGATGGTGTCAAGCTTCTTGAGAGTTGATGGAGCTATACCTAGTGGGGTGTATTCCATCACATTCCTGACTTGTGCCTTGTAGATGGTGGACAGGCTTTGGGGAGTCAGGATGTGCATTAATCACTGCAGGATTCTTAGCCTCTGACCTGTCCTTGCAGCCACTGTGTTTACATGGCGAGTCCAGTTGAGTAGACATTAGGGATCCAGTGATGGTAATACTGTTGAATGTCTTATTGGTGATGGTCATAGCTTGGCATTTTTGTCGCATGAATGTTACTTCTCAGTTGGCAGCCCAAGCGTGGATATTGTCCAGATCCTCTTGTGTTTGAGCATGCATTGCTTCAGTATCTGAGGAGTCATGAAAGTGATGTATATTGTGCAATCATAAGTGATGTTTGCATAGAACAGTGTAGGCCATTCAACCCTCAATGTTGTGCCAGCCTTTTATCCTACACCAAGATCACACTAACCTACATACCCTTCATTGTACTATCTTCCATGTGTTATGACTTCTGACCTTACGGTGGAGGGAAAGTAATTGCTGAAGCAGCTAAAGTTGGTTGGGCCTAGGACACTACCCTGAGGAACTCCTGCAGCTGAGATGACTGACATCCCATGTGCCAGGTATGATTCCAACCAGCAGTAGGTGTTCCACCTGAAACCTATTGATTTAAGTTTTGCTGCAGCTCCGTGATGCCACACATGGTTGAATGTGGCCTCCAGGCAGTTACCCTCACCTCACCTCTGGAATTCAGCCCTTATGTTCATGTTTAACCCAAGGCTGTAATGAAGTCAGTAGGTGGGTGGCCCTGCTTGGTTGTGGGATTGCTTAGCTCTGCCTATCACTTGTTGCATATGCTGTTTGACACCTCATTTTTAGGTATTCCTGGTTCTGCTCCTGGCATTGCCTCCTGCACTCTCCATTGAACCATGGAAGATCTCCTCGTTTGGTGCAAATGGTTGAGTCAGGAATATGCCTGGACATGAGGTTACAGATTGTGCTGGAGTACAGTTCTGCTGCTGTTGATGGCCCACAGCACCTCATGGATGCCCAGGCCTGAATTGCTAGATCTGTTCAAAATCTGTCCCATTTAGTACAGAGATACTGCCATACAACACAATGATAGTATTGTCAATGTGAAGGTGGGACTTTGTCTCCACAAAGACTATGCAATGTCACTGTTATTGATACTGTCATGGACAGATTCAGTTGCAGATGGCAGTTGGTAAGGATGAGGTCAAGTGTGATTTTCCTTCTCGTTGGTTCCCTCACCACCTACTGCAGACCCAGTCTAGCAGCTATGTCCTTTAGGACAAGAGCAGCTCGATCAGTAGTACTGCAGCTGAGCCACACTTGAAATCCCCTATCCAGCGCGTATATATTTTGTGACCTTATCACCCACCGTGCTTCTTCTAAGTGTTGATTGCATCAGCTGAGGGAGGAAGGTATGTGGTAATCAGAAAAAGATTCCCTTGCCCATGTTTCACCTGAAGATGTTAGACCTCATGGGGTCCAGAGTCAATGTTGAGGTCACCCAGATCAACTCCCTCCTTACTCTAAATCACTGTCTCGCCATCTCTGCTGGGTCTGTCCTGCAGTGGAACAGGACCTATCCAGACATGGTGGTGGTGGTGGTGTTTCTGATATTGTTTGTAATGTATGTTTCCATGAATGTGACAGAGTCAGGCTGTAACTTGACTGGTTAGTGAGTTAGCTGTCCACGAGCCGCAAATGTTAGCGAGGAGGACCTGGTGTGTTGTCAGGTCTATTTCCGCTGTTGGTTTTTCCGATGCCTAGGTTGATGTCTGCGCAGTTTCATTTCTTTGTTGAGATTTCCTAGCAATTAATACAACTGAGTGACTTGCTTTCAGACAGCAACTGAGAGTCAACCACATTGCTGTAGGTTTGGAATCACATGTAGGCCAGACCAAGTGTGAATGGCAGATTTCCTTCCCTGAAGGGCATTACTGAACTTGGTTTTTTTTCTGACAGTCATTTCATGGTCCTCAGTAGATTTCTGATTCTAGATTTTTTTAATTGAATTCAAATTCCAGCTGAGTTTCTGAATTAAGAGTCCAGTGATATTAGATCATCGTCTCTCCTATATGTGATAAATGAGAGAGCGGGAGTCGGGCGGCTTCACCTTTTAACTTCAAATGAGGACATGATATGACTCATTTTCTGTGAAGTGTTTGGACTGTCTGAAGGATATGAGTGCAAACCTGTTTGCTTTACAGGTGATTGTACCTGGTGGATGATTCCAGTTTATTCAACTGTGGAAAATACCACATCAGCTGTTAGGACTGAGCTGGGCTTGGACATACATGTTGTAGCAGGAGGAAACAAAAGAAATTGCAATTACTTAGCACATTAGCATGCCACAAAGTTTTTTTTTACAAACAATGAAGTACTTTTTGAGGCATAGCCTCTATTGTAATGTCAGCTTCGAACAGCAATGGAATAAGTGTTCAGGGTAATCTCTTTCGAATCTCAGGTAATTGACTGACAGTTAAATATTGGTTGCATATAGTGGTGTAGTGGTAATCTCACCAGACTGCTAATCTAGGGGCCCAGTCTAATGTCCTGGTTCAAATCCCGCCAGGTGAAATGATTGAAATTGAATTGATACAGCTGAAATTAAAAGTTAGTCTTGGTAATTGTGACCAGGAATATGTTTTGACTATCATAAGAAAAATCTGATTCACTGGATACCAGTTTGAGAATGAAACCTGCCAACCTTACCTCTCTGACCTTGAAGTAATTACTATCTAAAGTTGACAAGGAAGCCATTCAGCTCAAGGGTGAGCAAGGAGTGGCAATAAACTTTGTTCTCACCATGAAAGAATAAAGGAAATAAATGATATAGTTTTTATAGAATTTAGAAATTACCAGCTGGAGTCAGTGATGCATGCAGGCATACTCAGTGTTTCCGATGTTATACTGGAATGGGTGGATTGTTTTATTAAGTTAAGGTTGGACTGGCTCAGTTTGGAATGTAAAAGAGTAAGAAGCAACTTGTTTGAAACATTTAAGATCCTGAGGGGACTTGGGAGGTGGATACAGGAAAGATGTTTCCACTTGCAGGAGAATATAGAATTAGGGGTTACTCTTTCAAAATCAAGCATCATCCATTTAAAACCGAGATTAGGTGAATTTTGTTCTCACAGCTGGTTGTGAATCTTTGAGACTCCTCAAAGTGGTGATGGAAGTAGAGTTCTTGATTATTTTTGACGCAGGGGTAGTTAGATTCTTATTAAGGAGGAGGGTGAAAGGGGTGGCATGGTGGTTCAGTGGTTAGCACTGCTGCCTCACAGCGCCAGGTACCCGGGTTCGATTCCGGCCTCAGGCGACTGTGTGGAGTTTGTACATTCTCCCTGTGTCTATTTGGGTTTCCTCCGGATGCTCTGGTTTCCTACCACAGTCCAAAGGTGTGCAGGTCAGGTGAATTGGCCAAGCTAAATTGTCCGTAGTGTTCAGAGACGTGTAGGTTAGATGCATTAGCCAGAGGAAATGTAGAGTCATAGGGTAGGTAAATGAGTCTGGGTGGGATACTCTTCGTAGGGGTCGGCGTGGACTTGTTGAGCTGAAGGGCCTGTTTCCATGCTGTAGGGAATCTAATTCTGATTACTGAGAGGAAGGTGGAATGTGAATTTGAGGTACAATCAGATCAGCCATGATCATATTGTATGGCAGAGCCATCTCGAGGGGTTTAATTGTCCTAACCTTGCTCCTGATTTATTTGTCCATATTTATCATGCACTGCATTCTACCACAGACATTGGGGAGATTTGTTTGAACAGTAGTCTCTATAATAGAACAGTTACATTTATGTAGCTGCAAACAGTGGTTAAAATTTGCTGTCACTAAAGTTTAAAAGTCCGAATCAGGCTGAAAATATATTGATAAAGGGGTTTGAGTTTCTTTAGCCGTATAATTTTCTGTGATCCTGTTGTCAAATTGGATTCATGTGACCTATTGATGAGGTAGTCTTGACCCAAGTGAGCAGTGGGGACAGAAGGTGTGCTGTTTTGGTGCCAAAAACAGCAAGTATTACCTGAGGAAGCTCTCCAGCTGCAAAATAGATAAGAAGATTGAGATGAAAAGAGATTGAATCTGACTCCTCCACCTTTTCAAACACTACATTCCAGCTTACAGTTCTATGCATGTCACTGCTAATTTTTTTAAATCAATCACATTATATCTGTGTCCCATTGGTTACCACTGGAAATAATTTCTCATTATCTACTCGAGTAAAGCCATTCCTGATGAAGGGCTTGTGCCCGAAACATCGATTCTCCTGCTCCTTGGATGCTGCCTGACCTGCTGCGCTTTAATCAGCAACACATTTTCAGCTCTGATCTCCAGCATCTGCAGACCTCACTTTTTACTCGGGTAAAGCCATTCCTGATTTTGAATGCCTCTATAAAATCTCGACTCCAAGGGGAACCACCTGAACTTCTTCAGTTTCTTCATGGAACTGATAGACTCACCTTCTTGGAGCTTTTCCAGTGAATCTCATCTGAATTTTCTCCAAGGCCTTGAACATAGTGCCTCTATATATTACCTCGATGTAGTGCCCAGAGTTGACACAGTGATCCAGTTGATGCCTAACAAGTGTAATATTAAGGTTTAACATTACTTCTCTAATGTTATACCCCAATCCTCTATTAATAGAGGATTAATAATAGGCAGCACAGCAGCTCAGTTGGGCAGCACAGTGGTTTTCACTGCTGCTTCACAGCACTGGGGACCTGCGTTTGATCCCACCCTTGGGTGACTGTGTGGATTTCTTCCGGGTGTTCCTAGTTTCTTCCCATAGTCCAAAGATGTGTGGATTAGCCGTGTAAAGTGTGGGGTTACAGGGATTGAGTGAGATGCTGTTTAGAGGGTTGGTGAGGACTTGAAAAGCTAAATGGCCTGCTTCTACGCTGTATGATAATAAAACCAAGGATCCTTTCTAAAACATATCAATTTGTTCTGCCGCCTTCTAAGATTTATCTAGATACATGCCTAAGTATTTATTCCTGCCCCACCCCCCCCTTTAAAATGCTACCATTTACCAGACAAGTGTGAGGTAATGCATTTTGGTGGCTCAAATGTAAGTGTGAATTACACTGTAAATGGCAGAACCCTTAGGAACATTAACATACAGACAGATCTGGGCATGCAGGTCCACAGTTCGATAAAAATGGCAACACAGGTTGCCAAGGTGATTAAGAAGGCATATGGCATGCTTGCCTTTGTTGGCCAGGGGATGGAATACAAGAGTTGGCAAACCATGCTGCAGCTATATAAAATCCTTGTTAGGTCACATTTGGAGTAATGTGTGCAACCAGAAGGATGTGGAAGCTTTGGAGAAGATGCAGAGAAGGTTCACCAGGATGTAGCCTGGTCTTGAGGAAAGGCTAAAAGGACCATGATTGTTTTGACTGGAAAAATGGCGGCTGAGGGAAGATCTCATAGAGGTCTACAAAATTATGAGAGGCATAGATAGGGTGGATAGTCTGAGGCTTTTACCCAGGGTTGAAGTATTAATTACAAGGGGATACAGGTTTCAAGGTGAGAGGGGGAAAGTTTAAGGAAGATGCATGTGGGAGGTTTTTCACACAGAGAGTGGTAGGAACCTGGAATGCATTGCCAGAAGAGATGGGGCAAGCAGGCACATTGGCAACATTTAAGAGGCATCTGGATAATTACATGAGTAGAGAGGGAATAGTGGGATATGGACTGAATAAGGGCAGAAGGTTTTTTTTAGTTTAGTTAGGGCATGATGATCAGCACAGGCTTGGAGGGCCGAAGGGCCTGTTCCTGTGCTTGACTTCCCTTTGTTAGAGTCATAGAGTCAAAGAGATATACAGCACGGAAACAGACCCTTCGGTCCAACCCGTCCATGCCGACCAGATATCCCAACCCAATCTAGTCCCACCTGCCAGCGCCCGGCCCATATCCCTCCAAACCCTTCCTATTCATATACCCATCCAAATGCCTCTTAAATGTTGCAATTGTACCAGCCTCCACCACATCCTCTGGCAGCTCATTCCATACAATTACCACCCTCTGTGTGAAAAAGTTGCCCCTTAGGTCTCTTTTATATCTTTCCCCTCTCACCCTAAACCTATGCCCTCTAGTTCTGGACTCCCCCTCCCCAGGGAAATGACTTTGTCTATTTACCCTATCCATGCCCCTCATAATTTTGTAAATCTCTATAAAGTCACCCCTCAGCCTCCGACGCTCCAGGGAAAACAGCCTCAGCCTGTTCAGCCTCTCCCTATAGCTCAAATCCTCCAACCCTGGCAACATGCTTGTAAATCTTTTCTGAACCTTTTCAAGTTTCACAACATCTTTCCGATAGGAAGGAGACTAGAACTGCACGCAATATTCCAACAGTGGACTAACTAGTGCCCTGTATAGCTGCAACATGACCTCCCAACTCCTGTCCTCAATGCTCTGACCAATAACGGAAAGCATACCAAATGCCGCCTTCACTATCCTATCCACCTGCGACTCCACTTCCGAGGAGCTATGAACCTGCACTCCAAGGTCTCTTTGTTCAGCAACACTGCCCAGGACCTTACCATTAAGTGTATAAGTCCTGCTAAGATTTGCTTTCCCAAAATGCAGCACCTCGCATTTATCTGAATTAAACTTCACCTGCCACTTCTCAGCCCATTGGCCCATCTGATCAAGATCCTGTTGTAATCTGAGGTAACCTTCTTCGCTGTCCACTATACCTCCAATTTTGGTGTTATCTGCAAACTTACTAACTATACCTCTTATGCTCGCATCCAAATCATTTATGTAAATGACAAAAAGTAGTGGACCCAGCACCGATCCTTGTGGCACTCCACTGGTTACAGGCTTCCAGTCTGAAAAACAACCCTCCACCACCACCCTCTGTCTTCTACCTTTGAGCCAGTTCTGTATCCAAATGGCTAGTTCTCCCTGTACTCCATGAGATCTAACCTTGCTAATCTTTGTTCTTTGTTCTCATTTGATATTGCCTCTCCTCACACCCAAGAAAGGTACCATTTCACACTGCTCTGTGTTAAATGCTATGTTCATATTGCCACTTCTCTGGTCTGTCTGTGTCCTTCTGAAATCTGTGACTTTCCTTCTCATTCCTGAGTCTATTTCCAAGTTTTATATCATCTGCAAACTAATTAAGCCCTGTGCATCCAAATTATAGTCATGAATACGTATTAGCTGGAGAGTGCTGCCCAGTTCCAGAATGATGTGAAGGCATTGACCATGGTACAGAAATATTTGTTGGGAATGATCTCAGGAATGAGGAAGCTCAGTTATGAAAATAGATGGAGATGTTATGCTGAGAGGAGATTTAATAGAGGTGATCAAATCATGAGAAATATGGACAAAATATGTAGGAAGATGTGTTCCCAGTCAGGAAAAGATTGAGAATGAGAGGAATGAGAAACTGATGAGCAGAAGTGACAGGTAAACCTTTTCCATTCAGCAGTTGTTCTGATTTGCAATGCACTGCCTGAGAGTGAGGTTGAAGCAGGTTATTTTCAGGTACTCTGAAGGGAATTAGATTTATCTGGAAAGGAAAAATATGCAAGGTGGCAGAGAGAAGATGGTAGATGGACAGCAAGTGAGGTGCTTATTCAGAGAGCTGGTGCATATACAGAGGGCCAAACGGGCACTGTTTGCACTCTTAAAAACTTTGCAAGTCTGAAATCAAGAAGATGAGTGATCCCATTGCCACTACACTTTCAAATGTGGGAATTTGTTGGTCAACTCCTGAGTATCCTCCAATTGGTGCACAACATTGGTTCTGAGAGTCACCATTTTCAGGTGAGAGAAGGTATTGACAATAAACTGTATGTCTGCAGCCCCCACTCTCGAGGTCTCCCCCACCCAGCTCTCAGACCAGGCTTCCCCCACCCAGTACCCAGTCTCCAGATCTCCCCACCCAGCTCCCAGACCAAGCATCCACCACCCAGTTCCACCTCCCAGCCCAGGCCTCTGTCACTTAGTGCCCAGCACTCAGCCCAGGCATCCACTATCCAGCTCCCAGTCTCCAGGTCCCCTCTACCCAACTCCACCACTCAGCCCAGGTCTTTGCCACTAGCATCCAACCTCCAGACCTCCTCTACCCATCATCCAGTCTCCGGGTCTCCTCCGCCCAGCTCCCAAACCAGGATCCACCACCCAGCTCCACCACCCAGCCTAGGTCTCTGTCACTAGCATCCAGTATCCAGGCCTCCTCCACCCAGCTCAGACCAGGCATCCACCATCCAGCTCCACCACATAGCCTAGGCCTCTGTCACTTAGTGTCCAGCACTGAGCCCAGGTATCCACCATTCACTTCCAGCTCAGGATCCACCATCCAGCCCAGGCCTCTGTCACTTAGCACCCAGCCCTCAGGCCTCCTCCATCCAGCTCCAAGCCTACCCAGCACATCCACAACTCTGGTCACCCCTTCAGCTGTGGCCTTCCCCTCTGCCAGCCACTTAAACCCACAATGGAGCTGTAGATTTCTGAGCAGTGGCTCTCTGAAGGATCATCTATTCTTATAGTGAGCTCCTGCTATCATTCTGGAGAAAAACCAAAAGTAAAGCATGGGATGAGGTCGAGTAGGATACAAATGTGTCCATATAAAACTCTTATTTCCGAACCTCATCATATCATTCACCTGGGCCTCTGGAATAATACTGTACTGTAGAATGGTGTCATATTTTGAATGAGCTTTTAAGACCAACTGCCTCCTTAACTGGGGGAAAAAAAAATCAAGTGGCTTATTTGACGCAGATCGAGGGTGGGAAGTGAATAGAAGAAGTGGATATTTCTTGTGGTGTCTTGGACAATTCTCCCACAGCCAACACCAGATGATCTGGTTTCTTACCTTATGTAAATGGGCTTCTGAGTTTCGATATACAACAGCAGTGCCTAGACTTCAAACTGGACATAATTGCAGTTATGAAAATGAAAGCCTCTCCTCTCTGTGTAAGTCACAGATATCAACAAGAGGAAACATCAGTGTAGCACACAGTAGGTGCTCACAGCCATTGCACAGCGGATTATCAAACGCATGTTTGCACTTAAGTTGGACCTTGTACAGAGTGGGTTTTTCACAATATTTTGCATAACGTTCCAGTAATTTCAACGAATGGGAGTTTTAACAGCTGAATGGAAAGTTCACAGCTGCAAATGTGTTGCTGGTCAAAGCACAGCAGGCCAGGCAGCATCTCAGGAATAGAGAATTCGACGTTTCGAGCATAAGCCCTCCTGATGAAGGGCTTATGCTCGAAACGTCGAATTCTCTATTCCTGAGATGCTGCCTGGCCTGCTGTGCTTTGACCAGCAACACATTTGCAGCTGTGATCTCCAGCATCTGCAGACCTCATTTTTTACTCGAATGGAAAGTTCAGCCATTATCAATATAGTCCTCATAGGGATTCAAACAGAGAACAGTACATCACAGGAACAGGCATTTTGACCCATCAAACCTGCAACAACACATGCTGCCTTTCTAAACTGAAACCCATCTCTGCAATCCATATCCCTCTATTCACTGCCTCTTCCTACATCTGTCAAAATGCCTCTTAAAGATTGTTTTTGTATCGGTCTCCACCACCTCCTCTGGCAGTGCATTCCAGGCACTTACCACCCTCTGTGTAAAAAACCTGCCTCTCACATCTGTTTAAACTCATTCAGTAGGGGGATGGGAACCTACATTGTAGTTACAGTGTCCAGGAGGTTGAGAGTAGTGAGATCAGAAATGAGGTTTCAAGCCTACAGGAGTTCACCAGCAAGCAGGAAGGTGGTCTGAAGTGTGTCCAATTGATCACCATGAATATCCAGAATAAGGTGGATGAACTTGCAGCAAGGGTTGATACCCGGGACTTCGATGTTGTGGCCATTTCAGAGTCATGGATAGAGCAGGGACAGGAATGGTTATTGCAGGTTCCGGGATTTAGATGGTTCAGTAAAAACAACAAAGATGGTAAAAGAGGGGTAGGTGTAGCATTGTTAGTCAAGGGCAGTATTATGGTGGCAGAAAGGATGTTTGAGGATTCATCGACTGAGGTAGTATGAGGTTAGAAACAGGAAAAGTGTTGGGAGTTTTTTTATAGTCCTCCGAATAGTTACAGAAATGGAGAGGAAAAGGTTAGCAAAGATAATTCTGGATAGGAATGAGAGTGACAGGATAGTTGTTATGGGGGACTTTAACTTTCCAAATATTGATTGGAAACATGATAGTTTGAGCACTTTAGATGAGTCAGTTTTTGTCCAATGTGTGCAGGATGGTTTCCTGACTCAGTATGTAGACAAGCCAACAAGGGGCAAGGCCACATTAGATTTGGTACTGGGGAATGAACCCCGCCAGGTGTTACATTTGGAGGAAGGTAACTGTGTAAAAATAATGACTGCGGATGCTGGAAACCAGATTCTGGATTAGTGGTGCTGGAAGAGCACAGCAGTTCAGGCAGCATCCAAAGTGCAGCGAAATCGACGTTTCGGGCAAAAGCCCTTCATCAGGAATAAAGGCAGTGAGCCTGAAGGGTGGAGAGATAAGTGAGAGAAGGGTAGGGGTGGGGAGAAAGTAGCATAGAGTACAATAGGTGAGTGGGGGAGGGGATGAAGGTGATAGGTCAGGGAGGAGGGTGGAGTGGATAGGTGGAAAGGAAGACAGGCAGGTAGGACAAGTCATGGGGACAGTGCTGAGCTGGAAGTTTGGAACTAAGGTGAGATGGGGGAAGGGGAAATGAGGAAACTGTTGAAGTCCACATTGATGCCCTGAGGTTGAAGTGTTCTGAGGCGGAAGATGAGGCGTTCTTCCTCCAGGCATTGGATGGTGAGGGAGCGGAGGTGAAGGAGGCCCAGGACCTCTACGTCCTTGGCAGAGTGGGAAGGGGAGTTGAAATGTTGGTCCCCAGGGTGGTGTGGTTGATTAGTGCGTGTGTCTGAGAGATGTTCCCTAAAGTGCTCTGCTAGGAGGCACCCAGTCTCCCCAATGTAGAGGAGACCGTATCGGGAGCAACGGATACAATAAATGATATTGGTGGATGTGCAGGTAAAACTTTGATGGATGTGGAATGCTCCTTTAGGGCCTTGGATGGAGGTGAGGGAGGAGGTGTGGACGCAGTTTTTGCAATTCCTGCGGTGGCAGTGGAAGGTGCCAGGATGGGAGGGTGGGTTGTAGGGGGGTGTAGAGGTGGAAATGTCGGCAGATGATTTGGTTTATGCGAAGGCTGGTGACGACCGACTTGACATCGACATTTTTTACAAACCCACTGACTCCCACAGCTACCTGGATTACCTCTTCCCACCCTACCTCTTGCACAAATGCCATCCTGTATTCCCTATTCCTCCGCCTCTGCCGTATCTGCTCCCAGGAGGACCAGTTCCACCACAGAACACACCAGATGGCCTCCTTCTTCAGATACCGCAATTTCCCTTCCCACGTGGTTAAAGATGCCCTCCAGCGCATCTCGTCCACATCCCGCATCTCCGCCCACAGACCCCACCCCTCCAGCCGTATCAAGGACAGAACGCCCCTGGTGCTCACCTTCCACCCTACCAATCTTCGCATAAACCAAATCATCTGCCGACATTTCTGCCACCTCCAAACAGACCCCACCACCAGGGATATATTTCTCTCCCCAACCCTTTCCACCTTCCGCACAGACCGTTCCCTCTGTGACTACCTGGTCAGGTCCACGCCCTCCTACAACCCACCCTCCCATCCTGGCACCTTCCCCTGCCACCGCAGGAATTGCAAATCCTGCGCCCATACCTCCTCCCTCATCTCCATCCAAGGGCCTAAAGGAGCCTTCCACATCCATCAAAGTTTTACCTGCATATCCACCAATATAATTTATTGTATCCGTTGCTCCCGATGCGGACTCCTCTACACTGGGGAGACTGGATGCCTCCTAGCAGAGTGATTTAGGGAACATCTCCGGGACACTCGCACCAATCAATCACACCGCCCTGTGGCCCAACATTTCAACTCCCCGTCCCACTCTGCCGAGGACATGGAGGTCCTGGGCCTCCTTCACCGCCGCTCCCTCACCACCAGACGCCTGGAGGAAGAACGCCTCATCTTCCGCCTCGGAACACTTCAACCCCAGGGCATCAATGTGGACTTCAACAGTTTCCTCATTTCCCCTTCCCCCATCTCACCCCAGTTCCAAACTTCCAGCTCTGCACCTTCCCCATGACCTGTCCTACCTCCCTATCTCATTTTCCACCTATCCCCTCCACCCTTCCCCCACCTGACCTATCACCTTCATCCCCTCCCCCACTCATCTATTGTACTCTATGCTACTTTCTCCCCACCCCCACCCTCCTCTCACTTATCTCTCCACCCTTCAGGCTCTCTGCCTTTATTCCTGATGAAGGGCTTTTGCCCGAAACATCGATTTTACTGCTCCTCGGATGCTGCCTGAACTGCTGTGCTTTTCCAGCACTACTAATCCAGACTTTGGTGACTGTGACCACAATTTGGTTATGTTTACTTTAGCGATGGAAAGGGATAGATATATACCGCAGGGCAAGAGTTATAGCTGGGGAAAAGACAATTATGATGTGATTAGGTAAGATTTAGGATGCACAGGATGGGGAAGGAAACTGCAGGGGATGAGCACAATTGAAATGTGGAGCTTATTCAAGGAACAGCTACTACAGATCCTCGATAAGTTTGTACCTTTCAGGGAGGGAGGAAGTTGTCAAATGAAGGAGCCGTGGTTTACTAAAGAAGTTGAATCTCTTGTCAAGGAGAAGAAGAAGGCTTGATGTCTTTATGTCATCATTGTCTCCAAGAATAGTGCTGGAAGACTGAAGGATACCCAATGTTGTCCCCTTGTTCAAGAAGGGGAGGAGAGACAACCCTGGAAATTATAGACCAGTGAACCTTACTTCGATCGTGGATAAAATGTTGGAAAAGGTTATAAGAGGTAGGATTTATAAACATCTAGAGAGGAATAAGTTGATTAGGGATAGTCAACACAGTTTTGTAAAGGGTAGGTCATGCCTTACAAACCTTATTGAGTTCTCTGAGATGGTGACCAAACAGGTGGATGAGGGTAAAGTGGTTGATGTGATGTATATGGATTTCAGTAAGGCATTTGACAAGGTTCCCACAGTGGGCTATTACACAAAATACAGAGGCATGAGATTGAGGGTGATTTAGCCGTTTGGATCTGAAATTGGCTAGCTGAAAGAAGGCAGAGGGTGGTGGTTGATTGAAAATGTTCATCTTGGAGTTCACTTATTGGTGGTGTACCACAAGATCTGTTTTGGGGCCACTGCTGTTTGTCATTTTCATAAATGACTGAGATGAGGGTGTAGAAGGATGGGTTAGTACATTTGCAGGTGACATGAAGGTCAGTGGAGTTGTGGATAGTGCTGAAGAATGTTGCAGGTTGCACAGTGACATAGATAAGCTGGGCTGACAGGTGGAAAAAAGAGTTTAATGCAGAAAAGTGTGAGGTGATTCACTTTGGAAAGAGCACAGGAATAAAGAGTATTGGGCTAATGGTAAGATTCTTGGTAGTGTAGATGAGCAGAGAGATCGCAGTGTCCATGTACATAGATCCCTGAAAGTTGCCATCTCGGTTGTTAGTGTTGTTAAGAAGGCATACAGTGTGGTAGAAGGATTTCAGAGCCACGAGGTCATGCTGCAGCTGTACAAAACTCTGATGTGGCCACATTTGAAGTATTATGTACAGTTCTGGTCACCATAATATAGGAAGGATGTGGAAGCTTTGGAGAGGATTCAGAGGAGATTTACTAGCATGTTGCCTGGTATGGAGGGAAGATCTTCTGAGGAAAGGTTGAGGGACTTAAGGATGCTTTTGTTCGAGAGAAGAAGGTTGAGAGGTGACTTAATTGAGACATATAAGATAATCAGAGGGTTAGATAGGGTGGACAGAGAGAGCCTTTTTCCTCAGATGGTGATGGCGAGCATGAGGGGGCATAGCTTTAAATTGAGAGGTGACAGATATAGGATAGATGTCAGAGGTAGTTTTTTTTTACTCAGAGTAGTAGGGGTGTGGAACGCACTGTCTGCAACAGACCGTTCCCTCCGTGACTACCTGGTCAGGTCCACGCCCCCCCTACAATCCACCCTCCCATCCTGGCACCTTCCACTGCCACCACAGGAATTGCAAAACCTGCGCCCACACCTTCTCCCTCACCTCCATCCAAGGCCCTAAAGGAGCCTTCCACATCCATCAAAGTTTTACCTGCACATCCACCAATATCATTTATTGTATCCGTTGCTCCCGATGCGGTCTCCTCTACATTGGGGAGACTGGGCGCCTCCTAGCAGAGTGATTTACGGAACATCTCCGGGACACTCGCACCAATCAATCACACCGCCCCGTGGCCCAACATTTCAACTCCCCCTCCCACTGTGCCGAGGACATGGAGGTCCTGGGCTCCTTCACCGCCGCTCCCTCACCACCAGACACCTGGAGGAAGAACGCCTCATCACTTTAACCCCAGGGCATCAATGTGGACTTCAACAGTTTCCTCATTTCCCCTTCCCCCACCTCACTCTAGTTCCAAACTTCCAGCTCAGCACTGTCTCCATGACTTGTCCTACCTGCCTATCTTCTTTTCCACCTATCCACTCCACCCTCCTCCCTGACCTATCACCTTCATCCCCTCCCCCACTCACCTATTGTACTCTATGCTACTCTCTCCCCACCCCCATCCTCCCCTAGCTTATCTCTCTGCGCTTCAGGCTCACTGCCTTTATTCCTGATAAAGGCCTTTTGCCCAAAACGTCGATTTTCCTGCTCCTTGGATGCTGCCTGAACTGCTGTGCTCTTCCAGCACCACTAATCCAGAATCTTGTTTCCAGCATCTGCAGTCATTGCTTTTACCTCGTTGTAGACTCACCAACGTTAAGGGAATTTAAATAGTCATTGGATAAACATATGGATGAAAACAGAATTGTGTAGGTTAGATGGGCTTCAGATTGGTTCCACCAGTCGGTGCAACATCGAAGGCCGAAGGGCCTATACTGGGCTGTTATATTCTTTGTTCTCTGTTCTATCTCCTTTAAGTTTGCCCCCTTTTACCTTAAACCTATGTCCCGTTGAAATTGCTTTTCCTTTCCCAGGAAAAACGACTCTGTCCATACCTGTTATAATTTTGTAAACTTCCATCAAGTCACATTCAAGTGGAAACAAAGCAAGTTTTTCCAGTCTCTCTTCAAAGCTAAATGCCCTCTAAAACAGGCAACATCCTGGTAAACTGTTTCTATACTCTCTCTAAAACCTTAACAACTGTCTTATTGTGTGGCAATCAGAACTATTATGGCAATCACAATATTCCAAAAGTGGCCTTATTACATACAGCTACAATATGACTATGCCCAGACCAATGAAAGTAAACATATCCCTTCCTGATTACCTTATCTACTTGTGTTGTCACTTTCAGTGAACTGTGCTCCTGCGTGCCGAGATCCTTCTGTATGTTGATGTTCTACCATTTGCCGTATACTTCTCTACTCCACTAGATCTTCCAAAAGCATCACCTTGCATTTGTTCGGATTACATTCCATCTGCCTTTTGTCCACCCAAGTCTCCAGCCTGTGTATATCCTGATGTATCCTCTGGTAATCCTCCTCATTATCTGTAGCTCCCACAATCTATCTGCCATCTACAGGTTTACTAATCAGACCACCCAATTCCTTCTCCAATTCATTTATATATATTATAAACAATCTCCAATCTGAAAAATGCCCTTCCAACACTACTAATAGAGTCATAGAGTCCTACAACATGGAGACAGGCCCTTTGGCTCAAACTGGTCCATGGTGACCAAAACGCTAATTCCATTTCCCTGCACTTGGCCCATATCCTGTTCATCCTTTCCTATCCATGTATTTGTCCAAATGCCATTGAAATGTTGTTAATGTACCCGCCTCAACCACTTTCTCTGGCAGCTCATTCCAAATGCGTACCACCCTCTGTGTAAAAAGGTTGCCCCTCAGATTTCTTTTATTCTTTCCCCTCAAACCTTAAGCTGATGCCCTCTAGTCTTCGATTCCCCAATCCTGGGAAAAAGATTGAATGCATTCACCCTATCCATGCCTCTCGTGATCTTGTACACCTCTATTGGGTTCCCCCAAGTCTCCTACGCTCTTTAAAAAAAGTCCGACCTTGTGTAACCTCTCCCTATAACTCAGACCCTAACCCTAGCCCTGACCTTAACCCTAACCCTTTTGAGTCCAGGCAACATCCTTGGAAATTTCTTCTGCACACTTTCCAGACTAAATCATTGCAACGGACTTTTCTCCTTCTCACAGCGAATACTTATTCAGTGGGGCTCTCCTATGCTGCTCACCATGATACAAACCATCCCATGTCGGAGATTGGATGTAGATTGGCAGATGAGAGTTAAGATCCTGTGGACTTCCTGACACAGACAAATCCACTGTAATTGACTGGGAAGTTTAAACGTGTGCCATCCAGGAGCCTCAGAATGTACTCCACTCTGAGCTCAATGTCACAGACGCGAGACATTGAGTCTGAGGCACGAGGTATTATAAGTCAGGGTGAGAAGGATTTAACAGATGTGAAAAGAAGTTTTAGATTGATGCGGTGTCAGAGAAATTAGCCCAATTGATCAGAGACCACACAAGCCAGATCGGGTGAAATTGATATGCTGTTTATTACAAGCGATGTCGCTGGAAGAGACATTGGGCGGCACGGTGGCACAGTGGTTAGCACTGCTGCCTCACAGCGCCTGTAGACCCGGGTCAATTCCCGACTCAGGCGACTGACTGTGTGGAGTTTGCACGTTCTCCCCGTGTCTGCGTGGGTTTCCTCCGGGTGCTCCGGTTTCCTCCCACAGTCACAAAGATGTGCGGGTCAGGTGAATTGGCCAAGCTAAATTGCCCGTAGTGTTAGGTAAGGGGTAAATGTAGGGGTATGGGTGGGTTGCGCTTCGGCGGGTCGGTGTGGACTTGTTGGGCCAAAGGGCCTGTTTCCACACTGTAAGTCTAATCTAAAAAAAATTGACGAGGCTGACAGTCTGTACAGGTAGATCAAGGGTTCTCTTCCTCGAGCTGAGGATGAAGCCAGTTTTTATAACAATCCTGTACAATAGGGCCAATTAGAAATGGGCAAAATATAATGTGTCTGGAAATGGAGTAATGTAGTTACAATGATGCTAATTGGAAAACTGTTATCAGAGGAATGTCCTGATTGTCGATACAATGTAACATTCTGACAGTATCAATGAGTTCTTGATAGGATCAGGAGATTAGTGAGAATGTCTCTTTTGAAACAGTAAGGTGCTCCCATTGTTCCTGTCCTGGGAGTGAGGTCCTTTGGTGCCTCTCTGTCTGGTCTGTCCTGTGTTGCTATGGAGTTGCTGAGTTATCAGACTGTCCTCGGGGCTTTGGGACAGCTGTATTGACTGGGACCAGGAAATTTATTGTTAGTGTGTTTTGGGAAGTGTATTCCTTAGTCTGCAAGTGACTGTGGTTCTGTCCGGTTTCACTTGTCAGCCTGTTTGGCCAATGCTGAGGCATTCTGGGTGTTTCTGGTATAGTTTGGCCAAGTTTGATTTCTTATGTTCTGTGTGGGCATACCGTGGGTAGCAGGGTGGCAGATCTTTTCCCACATGCAGTGACAGTGAAATTTGAGACAATCGCGGTATTTTTCATGTCGTGTATGTAAATGTATAGTAATCCTTCACCTATACATTGTGCCACTCCCCGATAATTCTGTTATATATTGCTGGTTGGAAGATAACAAGAGGAAGAACAACTATAGTTTGAACAAATGATCCATTTGAAATTGCACCAAACTTGATAGAAGCAATGGAGGTGCCATCAGATGGCTAGAGCTGATGGGAGCCTCTTGATGCCTCTTTGTGGGAAGGTCAGCACATTATACATCACATAGACATTTCACGAGACAGCAGTGAGCCATGTCCAAGATCAAGAACCATGGGAGCAGACATACAATCCCTAGAGCTGGCACCTTTATTTAATGGCAGTGTCAATGGGAACCGTATAACCAGCTGAGGCTGAGGGACTCAGGAAACAGGTCAGTGACGGCAGGGGTGGGAGCTACAGTGTTGAATTAGAACACAAAGGTTAGGATTAGGGTGAAGGGGAGCATCTGTCGACCAATACCCCATTCCCAATGCCAGGTCTTTGAGTTGGCACTGAGTGCCTTTGAATAGGGGGCTTCTGTGTGAGCTCTTAACAAGCCTGTCATGGGTTTGCTTGGCATGACCCCCCACTCATTGTGTATTAACAGAGGCATGATGGAGCCCTTAAGTGGGTATTAATTAATTGCCTATATTAAGGGTGCCAATTGGCACTGGAGTTATGAAAATGGGCGGCATGGTGGCACAGTGGTTAGCACTGCTGCCTCACAGCACCTGAGACCCGGGTTCAATTCCCGACACAGTTGACTGACTGTGTGGAGTTTGCACGTTCTCCCCGTGTCTGCGTGGGTTTCCTCCGGGTGCTCCGGTTTCCTCCCACAGTCCAAAGATGTGCGGGTCAGGTGAATTGGCCGTGCTAAATTGCCCGTAGTGTAAAGTAAGGGGTAAATGTAGGGGTATGGGTGGGTTGCGCTTCGGCGGGTCGGTGTGGACTTGTTGGGCCGAAGGGCCTGTTTCCACACTGTAAGTCTAATCTAAAAAAACTATCTGAGAATTAGATTTTGGGCTGGGGTATGGGGCAGTTAGCCCCCAACATATTAGTGCTGTGGGGCAGCTGGGTTTCTGTTTGGAACAGACATACCTTTCATTTGGGAGAGTTTACCCTGCAAAATCCACCCCTTTCTCTTTGAGCAAAGGTTTGGTCACCTGTATTAAAATCTTCTTCTGCCACTCAGTGTGATGTCTAGTTTGATACCTATTAAAATATCTTGGGGATGTGTTGCTGTGCTAAAATATGAATACAGGATGCTGTGTTGATTGAACTGCTAATGTGTTCTGTTGTTAGTTCCAAGCGTCAGACACTGGCTAGTGATTGGTCTTCTTATTTTAAATCAGAGATTGGTTTCACTGTCCCTCAGGTCCCTGGATGAATCACAGTAACACTAGCAAGAAACGTTGAGGACTTAAGGACATAAAAACCAGGAACAGGAGTAGGTCCCTCAAGCATGCTCTGCCATTCTATAAGATTTCGTATTTTTCAATGCCACCCTCACCCTGATGGCCATCTCTGTGTGTGGCTGCATCAAGCTGTGCGTAAGCCCTCAGTACACAAACACACGGTGTCACTGCATACTGAGGTTCTACCTGTCCCCGGTGTTGCGAATGGGCCTGGCCTCATCGCCATGGAACACTCCAAGTAGTTGGACTATTCTGTGTCACCTGTTCTTTGTGGAGAAATTACTGAAGAAAAACACCTTTGACCACAAGTCCATCAGGAAGTGGTCAGCACGTAGTGTCCTTGAGACCCTTCGAGAAAAGGAGAGGGCGGATCCTATCGAGCAGTTCCCTGAGCAGACTGTCCCCAAAGCCATTTGGCAGAATGTCTCATCACCAGAACTTTCCAACAAGCACCAAGACATGGCTTGGCTGATGGTGAGAAGGGCTCTGCCTGTGAGATCCTTTATGCACACCCGGACTCTCTGCCGCACCGCACGCTGCCCTCGAAGCAGTTGTGGGGGGGACGAGACTGTCTCACACCTCCTTTTGGAATGTGCCTATACAAAGGAAGTCTGGAGGGGAATGCAGTGGTGTTTGTCGAGGTTCATCCCGAGCAGCGCCGTGACGCGGGACTCTGTGCTCTACAGTCTGTTCCCTGGGACGCACACTGAGACGAGTATCAACTGTGCCTGGAGGATCATCAGCTCAGTGAAGGACGCTCTTTGGTCTGCCCAAAACTTGCTGGTCTTCCAGCTGAAGGAGTTGACCCCGACGGAGTGTTGCAGACTGGCACATTCCAAGGTTCAGGACTACGTGTTGAGAGACGCGCTGAAGCTTGGGACAGCTGCTGCCAAGGCGCAGTGGGCAAAGACCACTGTGTAAGGTCTGCCCGCTGAAGAATAATGGGGGGCCCACTCAGTAATTGGCCCTGCTAATTGCCAAGAGGTCAATTATAAATATAGAGAATGGTGAACATCAAGGCTTAATTTGTTCTCCGTAAGTAAAGACAGTATAGATCTGAACGGCTTCATTAACTGTACATGTACATAAAGATTTATTCTTATGAAGAAAGTATATTTTTGCAATAAATCGAAGACCTATTGCAGGTCTCAACTCCTTTTCAAGGCAGAAGTGGGTACTGCAGATGCAGAGTCAAGATTAGATTTCGCCCAAAACATCGATTTTCCTGCTTCTTGGATGCTGCCTGGCCTGCTGTGCTTTTCCAGCACCACTCTAATCTCAACTCCTTTTCTGCACCAGCTCCTCATATCGCTGGACTCCCTGATATTTCAAACGTCCAATTCACCTCCTTTTTAAATACTTTCAGTGACTTAGCCTCCACAGCTCTCTGAGGTAGAGAATTCCAGATGTTAACTACACTCTGACAGAAGAAATTCCTTCGCATCTCAGCTTTAAATGAGCTTCCCTCTTAGTCTGTAACAATGTCCCCTAGTTTGAGATTCCCCGACAGGTGGAAACATCTTCCCAATATCTACCTTGTCAAACCCCTGAGAGGTCTTGAATGTTCCATAAAGTTAGAATGTTAGAGGTCAGCACACTGTAGGATTTTGGCTTTGCGCAATTTCATAAAGCCTTAACCTCCCGGAGGTTAAACTATAGGAGGGAAAAAACCAATAATACTTGGAAACAAACTTATTGGGTGTAAAAAAAACAAGGAACTGCAGATGCCAGAGATCTGAAACAAAAACAGAAATTGCTGGCAAAATTCAGCAGGTTTGACAGCACCTATGTGAAGCTAGCAGAGTTAACCCTTCGAGTTGAGTGACCTTTCATAATTTCTGATGAAGAGTAACTGGACTCGAAACGTTAACTCTGCTTTCTTCCCACAGGTGCTGCCAGATGTACAGAGCTCCAGTTTGAAATATATAATACATTTTGAAGGATAATGTTGGACCTTATGCAAGTTTTACTGATTTTTCCTTTCTGGGTTCTCCCTCATTCTTATCTATCGTTGCCGTTTTAAAGAGTAATTTTAAAGAAAATTATCTGACAAATATGGCACAAATGATTATAAGGTCACCGAATGGCATGTGATATTGAGTTAAAAGATATCACAATTGAAATCCAACTCTGCTTTGAGACCAGTACCTGAACACTGGACTCCATTATAGCTCCCAGCAGGGTGCAGGGAACCCAGTTGAGTGACTGCCCTGTCTGACTGGGAGCATGTAGCAGCAGGGAGGTTTAATGGCTGGACCTCATTAACATGTCACTTACTTCCTGAGTCATGACCAAAACAACCAGGAAGTTGGAGATTTCCCTGCGGGGCCCCACAGGAGCATTCCTGTGCCTGCCTGACAGGGGAAAACTTAAATACGTAAAGAATTTCTTTCATCATCCCTAACTCCTCTGTACCCAGCAGGTTTTGCTAGATACAAAAGAGCAACGAAAGAGCAGGAGTAGGCCATTCAGCCCCTTGATCCTGCTCTGCCATTCAATCCCAGAGGGAAATAAAGTGTCATACATGGGAATGAAAGTACCAGTTGTCCTGGAAATTGCTCTTGAAGAATACAAGGTGAGTTAGACCCGTATGTCTCAATCACCAGTTTTACTAGATTTTCTTTGTGCATGACTGATTGAATTGTAACCTCAAATCCGCATTTTCGACTACACCCTACAATCTTTCACTCCCTTGCATAACTTTGGATTTAAAACTATTCAAGGACTCTGCTTCTACCACCTTCAGAGTCTCAATGACTCACAGCCCTTTGGAGAAAAGAAATCACTTGTGTTTTATGTGATTGACCAATGATTTTTAAATGCTGATCCCCAAGTTCTAGATTCTCATATTAGAAGAAATGTCCTCTCAATGTCCATCCTGCCAAGACTTCTCAGGATCTGATATTTTAATTACTGTTCTCCACTCAGTTTGTTGGTCAAAGTAACACATCAGGTGCTGAAGGTGTCTTAGAACCCCATGCATTGGACATCCAGTGGGCCTTCCTGCTTTCACTTTAATAGCAATGGGCTGGAACAGGCTAGGAAGTGAGGGGGAATTATCCCGGCCACTGTGCCCCCTGTCCCTCCCCCAGCATGGGTTCAATCAAGAGGAGCAAATTGGGTGACATGGCACAATGGTTAGTTACCTCACAGCACCAGGGTTTGGGTTTGATTCCAGCCTTGGGCGACTCTCTGTGTGGAGCTTGCACATCCTCCCCGTGTCTGTGTGGGTTTCCTCCGGGTGCTCCAGTTTCCTCCTACAGTCCAAAGATGTGCAGGTTAGGTGGATTGGTCATGGGAAATGCAGCGTTACAGTGATGGGGTGGTGGTGGTGGTGGTGGGGTGTTGTGGGCCTGCTCTTCAGATGGGCCAGTGTTAACTCACTAGGCAGATAGGCCTGTTTTTATATTGTAATTCTCCAATTAAAATCAGCCCCTATGGCTTTTCAAAACAAACAGGTTTCTAACCTTGTGATTTGACCGTAAGGAATGACAAACTTCTCAATCAACAAAATACTTTACAATGTCAAAACAAGTTAAAAATCATCGAAATGGGAAGGAGTGAGGAGAAGACTGCACTGCACAATGACAGTGATCCACAGGAGGGAATCTACCCCTGGTGAAGGGGTGAATAAATGAACAGCTAGACACAGTAAATCAATGGCACTGCTCCGTCAACACTTCGATGAACCAGTGTGATGAAAAGCTGGGTGATAGGAGACAACGCGCATGTGACTCGGAGATACTGAGACAAACAAACCGCTCCAAACAGTTTATCATCAATGAGCAGCTTTTATAAGGAGTTGAATAACAAATAGCAAGTCTGCTCATTCCAAAGTCTCTATTTGAATGTAAATGTTTCAAAATACAGTGAGAGGAATCTGAAAAGACCCACTCTGAGGAAAAATAAAGCATTGCTGAATGGACGAAAGCAGAAACAAATTTGAGAAAACAACAAGGGACTGAAAATGTACCAGCGAAGACCCCGCGCCTCTGAGCAGATGAAACAATTGTGTCTTGTTCCATTGGAATAAGAGAAGAAAAGTTGAAACACAAAGCAGAGGCAAACACAAGGAAGTAAAATACCGGAGAGGTGAGTAATTGTGTGGTCACCGTTTGTGAGTGATTTCCATTGGGTGAGCTTTTGACTCTCAAGCCTGCCTGAAGACATCATTTCCATCAGGCCCCTTATTTTAATATATTGGGTAAACCACCAAGTCTAATTGAGCTTTTTGGCTGACCCACTGGGAAGGAAGAAATGCAGCTGGCCTGCAGATTTTTCCAGGGCAGCTGAGTTTATTCTCTGGTGAAATGGCTTCTTGCAGTCAGCTGTGAAGATGAATGCTACTGATGCACCCAGATTTGATTTGGAGCTGTGAGTCCCAAAAGGGTAGTTCAGCAGCTGAAATAACTGCACAGAGGCCGGTATCATGTCACCAACTCACCCTTTATTTACAGGCGCATTGCATTGTACTTGACACTGGTCCAGCTTCCTCAGGACCAGCTCTCAGAGTGAACAAAACCTCTGACATTTCTGTTTATATCTGTCAGCCAGGGCTCCCTGATTGCACTAGGTATCCAAGGACTGCCATCCAACTCCCTACCTGTGTGTAGTGTCAGAGCCCTGGGCCCAAATGTCTGACTGTGGTACCCCCCCCGAATTGCCTCAGTGGCCCGTTTCCATAATCACTGAGCCTTATCAATACCTCATACAACCTTTATTGCCCTGAGTTACTCAACCTTAGTCCCAGGAACCCGCACACACGTTGCAATCCAACTTACTTCCTGTACATTTCCCCAGTTACACTGGGACTCTTCCCTGCACCTCTTCCCGCCTGTAGTTGTACACAGTGTCCAGGCAGGATCCACCTCCTGGTCATACCTCGCTGCCTATTGCACTGCCTATACCCACGCTGAATTGCCCCCTAGATCTTCAGAACCTGACAGGTGGCACATACTAAAAGGAGCTTGTACGATTAGGATGTGGTGCAGTCTTAATGCAGTTGTCAACAAGACATGTTGGTGAAGTGTGGATGGCGTTTGAGGTAGTGGGCGTTGAATGAGAAGGAAGAAACTTGATGTTGAAGGTTCCCTGCCCCATACAGTATACTCCTTCAACACGGAAAAGTAGGAAGTCACTAATTAGTAACATTGTCAGGAGGAGTGCATACAGCCAGGGAGATGATGGGACTACAGGACACACACATAGTGTTTGCGCACTTTCCCTTCCTCATTTCTGTATTATTACCTCTCTCACCCACATAATCAGCATAATAATAATCTGATAGCATTTTGTGTGCTTTCATATTAGCAACCTTTAGCATTTCCATGATGTGTCTAACATTTATTCTTTTCAGAATTTGATTAGAAATCTCAGGACAAGGTGCAGCAGATACAGGACGACATGAGGATATCCACAGGTTTTTTTTAAGCACCAGCCAGAAATTGATTCGGTTTCTACTTAACCTGTAATACCAGTGCCTGACAAGTATCTATTGATCTCAGTTTTTGAGGGCGAGAGTTCCAGATTTCCATTATGCATATTGTGTGAAGGGATGCTTTCTGACATCATCCCCGAATGGCTATGCACCAAATTCAAAGATCTGCTTACTTGTTCTGGCCTCTCCCACCTCAAAAATCACAGAATTGTTACAGCCCAGAAAGAGGCCATTCAGCCCATCATGATTTCATAGTATCATAGAATCTCTAGAGTGTGGAAGTAGGCCATTTGGCGCATTAGGTCCACACTGACCATCCAGATAGCATCCCACCCATCCATTTAACTCTACATTTCTCATTGGCTAATCCACCTAATCTGCACAACCTGGACACTATGAGCAATTTAGCATGGCCAATCCACATATCCTGCACATCTTTAAACTGTGGGAGGAAATCATAACACCTGGAGGAAGCCCACGCAGACACAGGGAGAATGTGCAAACTCCACACAGTCACCTGAGGGCGGAATCGAACCAGTTCCTTGGTGCTGTGAGCCACTGTGCTGGCTCCTTAGTTTAGTATAAATATTAGTTAAATGCAAATTCACACTGAGGGGTAGTATATTAGTTAGAACATTAATTAAATACCGACTGGATCATTGAATGTTACAGCATGAATACCTTGACAAAAATGCAAAACATTCAGCAACTCAGCAGCATTCAGTTTTTAGATCTCCTCGTCATTGTAACTAACCTTGACTTAGAAGCACTAACAATCATGTTGGAGCTTTCTGATTTATTGAATATGGAACCTCAATCTTTTTGGAAAATTTTCAACCTTCCTAAAACCTTTGATGTATGCTGAGATGACACAAAATGGGCGGCACGGTGGCTCAGTGGTTAGCACTACTGGCTCACAGTGCCAGGTTCGATTCCAGCCTCGGGTGACTGTCTGTGTGGAGTTTGCACATTCTCCCCGTGTCTGCGTGGGTTTCCTCCAGGTGCTCCAGTTTCCTCCCACAATCCAAAGATTGTGAATTGGTCATAGTGTCAGGGGTGAAGATATGGTAGGGCAATGGGTCTGAGTGGGTTACTCGTTGGTGTGGAATTGTTGGGCCGAAGAGCCTATTCCCACACTGTAGGGAATCTAATCTAATCTTAAAAAATGAACACGACAATCCACTGATTTTGCCCAAAATTTGTACGATTAAAAAACTTAACTGTGTGCACGTTCTGATTGACTAAACTTCTAATGGCCATGTCCGTGTCATGTTTTTGAGTCAGTGTGCTTTATAATAAATGCTAATGTCTGTACGTGAAATGGAGAGTCCAGTGGTAACTGGCAGTAGATACAATGGAGGGGAAATGGCCCAGAGAGTTTTAGAAAGGTAGGTTGGTAGAGCTTAATTAGATGGGAGGCAAAGGTTCCTGTTTCTCGGTGGTGGCTTAAGTATATGGTCTGAGGTTCTCAAAACCTTGTGGATGGCACATCTTCCTGTTTTGTATTCGTTAGAAAGCCATTAATACTCATTAGCACTCCAGGCCACTTGGATGACATTCACAGACATAATTTTATCAGCTAAAAAATGGGGAAGAGGCGTGTTCTCAAACAAGACTAAATTTACAAAATGAGTACTTGGCAGGACAGACTGCTTTGTCCCAGTGACAGTAAGCAAATCATTAATCCACTGCCTGGCTCCTTTTGAAACAAGTCTCTTTATTGTACAAACACTTCCATTGTTCGAGCCAAAGATTCTCTGGATTCAGTAGCTCATGAAAACAAACATTCCTACACAGTCAGGCATCTTGCAATAGAGCAATGACAGTGTTATGGGTGAAGGTTGATCAAGTCCACTTACCAGTCCTGTTGATGCAGCCACCATGGCTCATTAAAACAAGCCTAGCAAGGTCAGCAAAGTGGACAAGCAGGAGGTTGGAAGAACAGAGCAAGTCAGGCAGCTTCAGGAGGTGGAGAAGTCAACATTTTGGGTGTAACCCTTCTTCAGGACTGGGGGTAGAGATAGGGGGAGCTGTAGATAGAGAGAGGAGAGAGAGGGTTTGAGTGAGGAGAGGGATGGAGTGATGAGGTAGTGATAGGAGAACACAAGTGGTCGGAAGGACCTGGTTGGTAGATGGGAGGGATGAATCCAGTTGGTAGTTGGAAGGGAGGATTGGTAGGTAGAATGGAAGGGAGGGGGCGGGGCTGGAAAGGGAATCGGGGGATGGGTGGGAAGGCTATTTGAAATTGAAGAACTCAGTGTTTAGTCCTCTGGCTGCCCAGGTAGAAGATAAGATGTTGTTCCTTCAATTTGCAGTCTGATTTACTCTAGCAATGGAGGAGACCGAGGATGGATATGTCGGAAAGGAAGGGAAGTTGAAATGGGCAGCGACTGGGAAGTCAGGCATGTCCCTTACAGACCCAGCTGAGATGCTCGGTGAGACATTCTCTTAGTTTACGTTTAGTCTCCCTGATGTAGAGAAGACCACGTCAGGAGCACTGATACAGTGAAGAGGCAGGTGAACCTCTCTCTCATCTGGTTGGACTGTTTGGGACCCTGGATGGAGGTGAGGAGGGTGGTGTACTGACAGGATTTGAATCTTTTACGGTTGCAGGGGAAGGTACTTGGGGGGAGGTTGGTGATTGGGCGGGTTGGTGGGGACTGTGGCGCAAACCAAGGAGTGGGGAGGGCAAAGACCGGTGGGGAGGCGAAGATGTTCTGGGTGGTGGGGTCTAATTGGAGCTGGCAGAAGAGTTTGAGTATAGTACGTTGGATTCAGAGGCTGGTGGGATGGGAAGTGAAGACAAGGGGGAACCCTGTCTTTATTGCATTTGGAGGAAGAGGAGTTTAGTCCAGTAATGGGGGGAAATGGAGGAGATGTAGTGGAGGGCTGTCTGGATGAAGGGGGGAGGAAAAAACATTGTTTTATATAGGTGGACATCTGGGACATTTGAGATTGGAATGTCTCCTTGTCTGAGCAGATGTAATGAAGATGGAGGGATGAACTAACATCCACTGCTGTTTATGGAAGACAGTTCCAAACATCTACCATCCTGTCTGTGTAGCAGTGCTTCCCAGTGGTCCTCCTGAATGGTCTTGCCTTTATTCTCACACTATGCTCTGAGTTCTAGAATCCCCAACCAGTGGGAATGATTTATGGTGTGGCATCCAGACCTGCCTGTAGTACTCCAAATGAGGTCTAACCAGGGTTTTGTATAATTGTGGCATAGCATCTGCATCCTTGTCCTGCAGTACTCTAGACATAAGGGGCAGTATTCCGTTGGCTTTCTTGATAATTTTCTGCATCCATTTGTGACATTTTAAAGGTCAATGCATTTGAACCTCTAAGCGATTTGTATTTAACTACCTGCCCTGGTCTATTCTGTATTGGTCCAAAATGGATATTCTCCTACTTGCTTACTTTGAACTCCACTTTTTACAGTTTTGCAAATTTATTTAGTCTGTCACTATCCCTTTGTAATTTTAACTATCATTTACACTATCTACAATGCTGCCTACCTGTGTCCATGATATGGAGGTGTCGGTGTTGGACTGGGTGAACAAAGTTAAAAATCACACAACACCAGGTTATAGTCCAACAGGTTTATTTGGAAGCACTAGCTTTCAGAGTGCTGCTCCTTCATCAGGTGGTTGTGAAGCAGGACCATAAGACACAGAATTTATACCAAAAGATTACAGTGTCGTGCAAGTAAAATTATATATTTCACAAACCTTGATTTTGTTAAGTCTTTCCTCTTTTAGGATGGGTTACAGATTTCCCTTCATTAATATGTGAATCCCAGACCTCCTTTTATATCACATTCTCAAGATGATTTAAGGTTTTATAAAATAACGTGACATCTCAGCTCGGACAATGCATTAAAGGTGTGAGGTTAGAGTCTATCTGTATCCCAAACCTGAGTCAGACTGGTTCTATTTCCAAAGTGGAATTTATAAGCTATTACATGGGTTGACTGTCTGCAGATTGTGCATTTATTGAGCAAAATAGACTGTACTGCAAATATAAGCTCAACGTATAGACTTTTATATGTGTGTGTGTGTGTGTATGACAGAGAGAGAGAGATTGTGTGTGCAAGTTAGCATGGCCAATTCATCTGACCTGCACATCTTTGGGTTGTGGGAGGAAACTGGAGCAAACCTACGCAGACACAGGGAGAATGTGCAAACTCTACAAAGACAGTTGCCCGAGGTGGGAATTGAACCCGGGTCGCTGGCACTGTGACTCCTTTTGCTGGAGTTAACCAAAAATGAGGGTGGGATTCTTCCACAGACTTGGCAAGCAACAGCTAATTGAGCCAGTCACAAAATCACACTTTACAACGTCCCAGAGGCCATCATCACCATCCCTGGATAAGTCCTGTCTCAGCGGCATGTCAGACCCAGCAGAGGCAGCAGCACAGTGGTATACAGTTGGCCTGGGAGCCCTCAACATTGACGTCTCGTGGCTTCTGGTTAAATATGGACAATGAACCTTCCTGCTGGTTATCATAAACGTTCACCCTCAGCTGATGAATCAGTACACCTCCACGTTGAACAGCACTTGGAGGAAGCACTGAGGATGACAAGGGTGCAAAATGTACTCTAGATGGGGGATTTCAATGTCCACTATAGAAAGTGACTCGGCAGCAGTACTACTGATCGAGCTGGTCAGGTCCGAAAGGACACAGCTGCTTGACTGGCTCTGCAGCAGGTAGTGAGGAAGCCTACAAGAGGAATAAAGCTACTTGACCTTATCCTCTCCAGTCTTACTACCAGAGGTGCATAGGAGACAAAGTCTAGCCTTCTCATTGAGAATACCATCGTGGTGTTGAGTGGCATTATCACTGTGCTAATTGAGATAGGTTTTGAACAGATCTCGCAACGTAAGAATTAGCATCCATGAGGCGTTGTGGCCCATTAGCAGCATAATATAACTTCAGTTCAATCTATAATCTCATGGTCTGGCATATTCCCTCACTCAACCAATAACATCAAGCCAAGGGATCAGCTCTGGTTCAATGGTAAATGCAGGAGCATCACCAGGCACATCTAAAAATAAGGTGTCAGCCTGGTGAAGCTCTCAAACAGGACCACTTGCCAAACAGGATAAGCAGCAAGTGATAGACAAAGCGAAGCGATCCCCCAACTAATGGATCAGATCTAAGCTCTGTAGTCCTACCACATCCAGTTGTGAATGTTGGTGGACAATTAAAGAATACACAAGAGCACAAGGCTCAAAAAATATTCAATGATGGAGAAGTCCATCAAAAAACATGAAGCTGCAACACTTACAACAATCTTCAGCCAGAAATGCTGAGTGGATGATTCCATTTGGCCTCCTCCAGAGTTCCTCAGCTTGCTGCACCTCTAGCGCCGCTCTTTCATCACAGTTACAACTCTGGTATCTACCTCGACAATGTGGAAAATTGCCCAGGTGTATCCTGGACACAAAAGCAGGACAAATCCAACCCAGCCAATTTCCACCTCATCAGTCTATTCTCAATCATCAGTAAAGTGATAGACGGTTGGTCATCAACAGTGCTATCCAGCAGCGCCTGCTCAGCAATAACCTGCTCAGTGACACCCAGTTTGGGTTCCACCAGGGCCACTCAGCTCCTGACCTCATCACAGCCTTGGTCCAAACATGGACACAAGAGCTGAATTCCAGTGGGGAGAGCGAAGCCCTTGACATCAAGACCACAAGTGATCGAGTGCGGCGTCAATGAATCCTAGCATAGCTGGAATCAATGGAAATCAGGGGAAAACTTTCCTTGTGTCGGTATCATATGAGCACAAAGGAGTTTGCTTGTGGTTGCTGGTGAACCATCTCAGCTCCACATCATCGCTTCAGGAATTCCTCATGGGAGTGTCCTAGTCCCAACTATCTTCAGCTGCTTCATCAATGACCTTCCCACACCATCTTAACATCAGAGTGGGGGTGTTCTCTGATGATTGCACAATGTTCAGCACCAATTATATAACGCCTCAGACACTGAAGCAGTCCATGTTCAATGCATAAAGGCCCAGAAAAATTTGATCTGAAAGTGGCAAATAACATTTGCACCAAACAAGTACCAGGCAGTGATCATCTCCAGCAAGAGATAATCTTACTTCTGTTTAAACTGGAGGGGGCACTGAGAGTGTACCCCTGGATGGGGGAATGTCTACACCAACCAGCAACAACAGCTCAGCAGCAGCACTACTGATCAAGGTGGTTGAATCTTAAAGTACATAGCTGCTAGGCTGGGTCTGCAGGAGATGGTGAGGCAACCAATATGAGGAATAAAGGTACCTAACCTTATCCTCACCAATCTGACTGCCATATCTGCACAGGAGCAACAAAACAAACTCACCGTCTGCAATGCTGAAAATGTGTTGCTGGAAAAGCACAGCAGGTCAGGCAGCATCCAAGGAACAGGAGAATCAACGTTTCGGGCATAAGCCCTTCTTCAGGAATCCTGAAGAAGGCATCGATTCTCCTGCTCCTCGGATGCTGCCTGATCTGCTGCGCTTTTCCAGCAACACATTTTCAGCTCTGATCTCCAGCATCTGCAGTCCTCACTTTCTCCTCACCGTCTGCAATAACAATCACCTGTCTTGATTCGTTCAGCACAGTTTCAGTAATCTGTTACAATAGTACAGCATAATGCTGTCTGGCAGAAGGTACCGGAACATTCAGTTTCTCATGGCCAGACTATGCAGAACCATCAGGCTCCTTAACACTGTATAATTGGACTCTTTTCCATCTGAAACTCTTTGCACAACTTTGAATTGCTGCTAGGTCAATGTTTTATTAATTATCATTCTTTTATTGCATTATAATTTGTACACCACGGTGCCTATTGTCCTGACATGTCAGGAGTTACTGTGCTGTCTTGCGTGTTTTGCACTTCTTATACAGTTTATGCCGCCCTGTGTATGATCGTGTGGTTTGTGCTGTCCATGTAGTACCTTGGTCCTGGAGGAACACTGTCCCGTTTTTACTGTAACAGTTGTAAATGACAAATAAAAGCTACTCTTGATTCTTGAAATGCTTCTCTGGATCAAGGACCCTCAGTGGGTAAGCCCCATTCCTAAGAGCCGTCAGCCAATCAGAGCCTGGCAACTCTTTTGCTCTGTAGCGCCCCTGGGGAGGTGGTGGATGTTGCTGGAACAACATGCACCATTGATAGAGCCCAAGAACCCGGGGAGGGGGGGAGGTGTGCAGGGAATATAAAGGGGTCAGCAGCAAGGGTGGCCTCACCCTTCCTGATGCTAAGTTCCTCAATCGGGCACTGAATGCCTTTGAATGAGGACACCCATGCATCCTAAAGCCCTTCCCAAAGCTGCCCCCGCCCCTCAACTCCCAGGATGCCATGAGCATCCCACAATGCATTTTGTGTTTTACTCCCCGGTCTCCTGATGGTAGATCTCCCACCGCTGGGCTAATATTAACAGTGGCTGGATGAGATCTTACTGGGGCCCTGCTAAAGGGCCATCACTGGCGGTGGTGCAGGGTGCCTGCGCATGAGCATTTTACTCCAGACATCATTTTCACAAAGAAGATAATAGAGACTCACCACCCCCTTTCGGGATGATTAAAAGCCCTCTGTGTCTCCAAAATTCATCTAATTCTGCCATGTTTCTGTGAACGACATCTGACAGCATCAACTTAGTGACTGTCTCAGTGAACCCCTACAGTGTGAAAGCAGGCCATTCAGCCCACACCACTCTCCAAAGGGCATCCCACCCAGACCCACACTATTCCTGTAACCCTGCATTTCCCGTTGCCAATCCACCTGGGCTGCACATCTCTGCACTGTGGGAGGGAACCCGTGCAGGTACAGGGAGAATGTGCACACTCCACATAGACAGTCGCCCGAGGTTGGAATTGAAGCCGGGTCCCTGACACAGTGAGGCGGCAGCAGTGCTAACCACTACGCTACCACACTGCCCTCTTTTCTGTGACTTCTCAGTGACCTGAACACAGTTGATCGGAATTTTGTTCCTAGTTATACATTTCCTCTGAATTGGTACCATGATGACTATATCACAGGACAAATCCATACAGCCGATCTTGCCTGTAGCCAATCATATCTATTTTAGCTCACTCTGATATCCATCCAGAATGATTCCCATCATACTCTCTTTGAAAAATCTACATCAATCACATGCCAGTTCCCCTGCACTACTCTCTTCCCATAGTCCTGGGTCAATCCCAAACTAAACCCACTGTCCCACCCTCTCCCCATAGCTTTCGGTCAATCCCAAACTAATCCCACTATCCCACCTCTCCCCATAGCTTTCGGTCAATCCCAAACTAATCCCACTGTCCTACCCTCTCCCCATAGCTTTCGGTCAATCCCAAACTAATCCCACTATCCCACCCTCTCCCCATAACTTTAGGTCAATCCCAAACTAATCCCACTGCTACGCTTTATGCCACTGTCCCTACCTCAATCCCTAACAGAGCCTCTCCCCCTTAACTTTCTCTCAAATGATGAGAACATTCTTCCTTACAAGATACAAAGGTCTTAAACTCAATTGCTCCCTGGGGCAAAGATTTATGTTTGAAAGGTTCTCTGTGTCAAGGAGTATAGTTAACTCTTGCTGTGCTAGTTTTTGTTGATAGTTTTAAATTGATGACTTGCCATTATGCATCCCCAGGTTCCTGTCATAGAAAGGGCTGTAGATAATGACTATGTACATTGACAAGAACAATGACTGACATGTGAATGGTCTCAGCTCAGCACAGTTCCCTCGGCACGGCTAAGGAGGCCAAGACAAAATCCCAGTGGTTACATTGACAGAGAGAGACAGGGATTAGGTATGGAGAAAGCACTTAGTTAGCCTGAAGATGGATTTTAGCTCCCTCTGCTTCACATACCACTATATCACCTGAAAGAAATTAGCCTGCTCTTGTGTTGTTTATACACTGCACTCACCAGACAAGATTAATGTTGTTGCAGAGTGGTGTTGGCTTCAGACCAATGCTGCGCTTGTGAGCTCTGAAATTTCTGGAAGCTCTAACGACACTTAGAAGTGGTTTTATGGAATATCAGGAGACTGGGGCAGAACCCAGATACAGTCCACTTTGTAACCTTATTATGTTGGTGGCATTGTCTGAATACCTGCTAACCCAATACAGACATTGCCATAAGAGGCAGCACTAAACACTATTTTAGCGCAGAATTCCCCAACATTATGTGTTGTTGAGACATTAAGAGGTGGGTAAATAAGCAAGGGAGCAGGGGAGAATAGAAGGATATGATGGTTTGATGTGAGGTAGGGAGGGACAAGCTGGTGAGTATTATATACACCAGCATGGGTCAAATGGCCTGACTCTGTGCTGTAAATTCAAAGTAATTCCCTGTAACTCATCAGTATAAAGCAGGAACATTGCCAGAGCCTACTGAGGGTGGAGCTGTTTTGTTTATCTTGGACCCAGAGTAATCGATTGCAATGGACAAACAACAATTTAAATTGGGATTCCTGGCGTTAAGGGTTATTTTTAAAAGAGTTTTAAAAGGCTCAGGACATTGGATGGAGTCAGTAGTCTATCAGGGAGACCAGAAGATCCTTTCCAATCCTGGGAGGCTGCGAATAGAAAATTATCCATCAAGCCTCAAACAGGGTTTCTGTGGCTCTCATTCCTGTTCAAGTCAGGCCTTGTGTCTGGTCTCGATCCCTGCAGTGATGTTAACCAAAGCCAAGTCAATCCTCATGAGGCTACATTGAAAAGGGGACGATTTTGGTACCAAGACCTATTTGAACCTCTTCATTCCTGAACCTAATGTTAATCAGGTTGTAAGTTTGCTCGCTGAGCTGGTAGATTTGTTTTCAGATGTGTCATCACCATGCTAGTTAACATCATCAGTGAGTCTCTGGTGAAGCGCTGGTGTTCTGTTCTGCTTGTTATTTATCAATCTTGGTTTGTTGTGGTGGGTGATGTCACGTCCGGCGATGTTTCTGAGAAGTTGGTAAATGGGGCCCAAATCTACATGTTTGTTAATGGAGTTGTGGATTGGATGCCATGCATGGTTACCTAGCATGGTGGCGAAACATCTGAGAACAAATCTACCAGCTCAGTGAACAAATTTACAACCTGCTCCACAACCTGAGCTACAAATCTTGTCCAAAATCTCTAATGTTAATGATTAGTTGGAGGCATGAAAATATTAATCATTGTGGCCTAAGTAATTCAGCACAAAGATTAATCTCCTGATTGACGCTTTCTGGTCCCAGACTCACTGTGTTCCTGTGCTTTGGCAATGCCAGTGGTCAGACAATTGCAAAGTCGAAGAGTGTGGTGCTGGAAAAGCACAGCTGGTTAGGCAACTTCAACATTTAGAGCAAAAGCCCAAATGAAGGGCTTTCCTGACGAAGGGCTTATGCCCGAATCATTGATTCTCCTGCTCCTCGGATGTTGCCTGACCAGCTCTGCTTTTCCAGCACCACACATTTCGCCTGTTTTCTAAGGATCTGTATCCCACTGCTCCCTGCCCATTCATATATCTGCCTATTTACTTTATCCACACCCCTCATGATTTTATATCTGTTCCACTGCTATGAGCTCCCTCACACAAGTTTCTCCAAGGTCAGCTGTAAATTTCGCTGTTTATTTTTCTTAGACGAATTCCAATGTCCAGAGGTCCTCGACACTAAACAGCAGAGGCAGTCAGCTGTGCAGGTTCACAGCTGAGACAGACAGTTGTGCAGATTTACTTCTCCATTTGTTTCACTTCCCATGTGGCCACCACCATTATCTCTCTTCCTCCTTTTTAAAGTGTGGTTGTTTTGAAGTTTTTGTTTCCAGCTTGTAAAATAGTAATTACTACTCCAAAAATTCAAAGAAATTAGCTCCAGCACCAAAAATGCCTCAAAAAAGGAGCAACTGTTACAGCCACAATTTTTTCCCATCCTCCATCTTGAATTACCCAGAATGCTTCTATGTATGGTTTAGCTCATTGTAGCCGTGAAGTCTCCATTTCAAGTTCACCTGCTTCTAATTCTAATTGTTGGATAACCACTTTCAGCATCTTCTCCTTACAATATCCTACTTTTACTTCCACCTTCAATTTGTCCTCTAATTCTCTTAGTTTAACCTTATTCAAAGTTTCAAACAATTCACTGTTATGTATTTTACACACAGAAAGCCCTTAGCAACATTCAGAGTCACATTGAAAATCTAATCTGTGCCACAAAGTTCATGTCAACATTCATGTTTCTTTAAATATACACCAATCCTCATAAATTCAATGAGCTCAAATCACAACAAAAACTTACTTTTAATCCAATCTCAGCTGACAATTCTACTCGACCAATCAGATCCCAGAATGAAATCAGTCCTGACCGACCAGACAATAACATTATGATCATTCACTGAAACATAATCACACAAGGCCACAGAATTTCTTTCACAACAGAACTGTCTGTGTGGAGTTTGCACATTCTCCCCGTGTTTGCGTGAGCTTATTCCGGTTTCCGGTCTAAAAATGTGCAGGTTAGCTGAATTGGCCATGCTAAGTTGCCCGTAGTGTTGAGTGAAGGAGTAAATGTAGGGGAATGGGTCTGGGTAGTTTGCTCTTCGGAGGGTCGGTATGGACTTGTTGGGCCGAAGGACCTGTTTCCATACTGTAAGTAATCTAATCTAAACTAAAAAGGCATTTATTGCATAAAACATAAAAAAAACTTGTTTTTATTCAATTATGGGATGTGGGCATCACTGGCTAGACAGCATTTAAGCTGTCCATCCCTAGTTGCCCTTGCTTTCTTGAACTGCTGCAGTCCATGTGCTGCAGGTTGACTCACAATGTCATTAGGGATGGAATTTCAAGATTTGGACCCAGCGACAGTAAAGGAACAGTGATGTATTTCGAAGTCAGGATAGTCAGGAGGGGAATTTGAAAGCGGTGGTGTCCCCATCTATGTGCTGTCCTTGTCCTTCTAAATGGAAGTGGTTGAGGGTTTGGAAGTTGCTGTCTGGGGGTATTTGGTGAAGTTCATGTTGTAGATAGTACACATGCTGCTACTGCACATTGGTGGTGGAGGGAGCAGACTTTTATGGAGTTGGCTGCTTTGTCTTGGATGGTGTCAAGCCCCTTGAATGTTCCATCACACTCCTGACTTGTGCCTTGTAGGTGGTGGACAGGCTTTGAGGAGTCAGGAAATGATTTGCCTGCCGCAGTATTCCTTGCCTCTGGACTGTTCTTGTAGTGACTGTGTTTATGTGGTGAGCCCAGTTGAGTTTGCGGTCCTTGGTAAATCCCAGGATGTTGATAGTGGGTGACTCAGTGATGGTAACACCACTGAATGCCAAGGAGAGGTGGTTAGATTGTCTCTTATTGGTCATGGTCATAGCCTTACATTTAAATGTTACTTGCCACCTGTCAGCTGTTTGGTATGCAAATAGTCCTGTTTGGCAGCTTCACCAGGTTGATGCCTCATCTTCAGGTATGCCTGGTGCTGCTCCTGGCATGTCCCAGGGTTGATCCAGGGTCGGATGGTAATGGGTGAGTGAGGGATATGATGGGCCATAAGGTTACAGATTGTGCTGGAGGACAGTTCTGCTGCTATTGATGGCCCACACTGCCTCCTGGATGCCCAGTCCTGAGCTGCTAGATCTGTTTGAGTTCAGTCTCATTTAGCATGGTGATAACGCCACACAACACGATGGAGGGTATTCTCAATGTGAAGGCGGGACTGTTGAGTGGTCACTCTTACCGATACTGTCATGGACAGATGTACCTACAGCTGGCAGATTGGTAAAGATGAAGTCAAGTATCATTTTCCTTCTTGTTGGTTCCCTCACCACCTGCCACAGACCTAGTCTAGCAGCTGAGTCCTTTAGGACCTGAGCAGCTCGATCAGTAGTACTGCTGTCAAGCCTTTGTTGGTGGTGAATGTTAAAATCCCCTACCCTTGTGCCCTTGACATCCTCAGTGCTTCCTCCAATTGTTGTTCAACATGGAACAATACCAATTCATCAGTCGAGCGAAGACAGTACGTGGTAATCAGCAGGAGGTTTCCTTGCCCATGTTTAACCTGAAGCCTTGAGACTTCATGGGATACAGAGTCAATGTTGAGGACTCCCAGGGCAACTCTCTCCTGACTGCATACCACTGCACTGCCACCTCTACTGGGTTTGTCTTGATGGTGGGACAGCACATATCCAGGGATGTTGAAGGTGGTGTCTGAGACATTATTAGTAAGGTATGATGCTGTGACTATGATTATGTCAGGCTGTTGATTGACTAGTCTGTGAGACAGCTCTTCCAATTTTGGCTCTAGCCCCCAGATGTTAGTGAGTGGAATTGACAGGGCAGTTCTGTTGTTGGCTTTTCCAGTCTGTAGGTGATCTGTCCCATTTCATTTCTTTTAGACTTTGTAGCAATTGGTGAAACTGAATGACTTGCTCGGCCTAGTGAATTCAACTTTCACCTTCTGCTGGGGTGGTATTCAAACCTGGGTCCCCAAAACATCACCTGGGCTTCTGTGTTAACAGTCCAGCAATAATAGGGGCTGCTACCTGGTTACAACGACAAGGCAGGAGAGTGGGTTTGAGAAACATTTCAGCCAAGATCAAATCACGGGACAGAGTCAGTGGGTTGAATGGTCTCATTCTGCTCTTACACCTTATGGTCTTATCTTCCTGGGTAGATTTAACAGATCTCAGTGTAAAAAGGAGCAGAGTTCTAGTTAACCAATGTCCTAGTTAACCAACACCACTTCAACAATTTATCTGGCCAGGGTTGGATTTCTGTCTGTGGGATCTTCCTGTGTGCACAAGGACTGCCTCATTTCCTACATCTCAACAGTCACTAACCTTCAAAAGTATTTCATTGGAGCTGCATTACTTTGGGCCATCATTACACTGAGAACAAAACTGTACAAATGTAAACAATCCCTTTATCTATCGAGAAGCTGGGGTTGTTCCCCTTAGAATGGAGAAAGTGAGGGCAGGTTTATTAGAGAGGATTTGACAGAGTAACTAAGGGGAAACTGTTTCTCTGGCAGAATGGCTAGTGATTATAATTCACAGATTTGGATCATTGATAAAAGAAAGAGAAGTGAGTGAGGAGAAAATGTTTTAGGGTAAGTTGTTATGGTGTGGAATGCACTGCCTGAAAGGCTGTAGGCCAGATTAGAGTAAATTGGTTGAATATTTGAAAACTGAAAAGTTTCAGTGTTTTGGAGAGATCAGAGGAATACGATAATTGGAACACTTTCACTTACAAAGACCCAGCACAGGCAGAATAGACCAAACAGCTGTTTTCTGTAATGTATAATCCTGAAACTAGTTCGTATGAACAGCACCTCAAGCAAATTGCAGTACAGGAAGACACTGCTCTGAACAACACTCCGGTAACTGAGTTTCCCTCTTAGATCGTAGAAGATCGTGTCAAAGACCAGATACTGGATATAAACAGTATATTTAGAGGCACAAAAATACTATTGATATTGAAATTGCAAAAACCCTGTTGTTTTGAAATTGTACTCATCTATAATAGACAACAACTTGTATTTATTTAGCTCCTTTCATCAGATTGGTTTAAATGCATGGCTGCTAATGTTTGGAAGGATGATAGTTATAAAATCATGGCCTTGTTTGAACTGGACCCATGGCCAGCCATAAGTAATGGGCAATCTTGACTTTTACTCTTGTGCTTCATTACTGCCTCAGACTGCAACATCTGAACGGCTGACTCTGACTCTGCGCTGCCATTTGATCGGGCCTGATATTTTTCTCAACCTCATTCTGCTGCCTTCTCCCTGTAACCAGGAGAGGTGACGGCCCCATGGTATTATCACTGGACTGTTAATCCAGTGACCCAGGGAATGGTCTGGGCATCCAAGTTTAAATCCTGTCACAGCAGATGTTGGAACTTGTATTCTATTAAGTCTGGAATTACGAGAACAGAAGAACTGGTACTGGATGCTTTAGTTTAATTCTGCATAATTCCCTCCTTTGCAGAATAGGTTTTGGGTCTCACTTATCCACAGTCTCTCTTGGTGGGTTTCAAATAACACTGTACATGGTTTTTTGATAAGAATCTGTCCAGCAGTAATTTCTTGAAACCTATTAAGATTCATTGTTCCACCAGCAATTTTGGTCATCTCTATCCCATTTACTAAGTACATGCCTCCTGGCATTTCCTCTTTTCATTTCTTACCCTTCAATGATCCTTTAGGCTTAAATGCTCTAACCATGACAGAAAAGCCCACTTGGAGTCAATTTATTGAAACCTTTCATAATTTAAATACATTTACCAAATCACCCCTTAGAACTAACGAGAACAATCTCAGTTTTTCATAAGTTTAACTTTATTCACCAGACAGAATCTGAGTCAATCTGTGCTGTATCCTCCCTACAATGTAGAAGCCTAATGCTTTAGATCATCCCTCAGTGTTAGCCCCTGCTTGATGTGGTATCTGGGATCTGGCAATTGTTTCTTTAAATTTAGACACTGTTGTTAACTCCAATCTGTTACGTCTTTCCAATCTCTCAAAGATCCATTGGTGGGCTTTTTACGTTCAGCAGGTCATTGATACCTGATGTAATTATACCCTAACAAAAAGGTGCTGGAAAAGCTCAACAAGTCTTAAGTTATACTTAAGTTAGTTCTCCTAATTTGAGAGGGAGATGATTAGATTACAGCCGCAATATGACCTCCCAACTCCTGTACTCAATACTCTGACCAATAATGGAAAGCATACCAAATGCCGCCTTCACTATCCTATCAACCTGTGACTCCACTTTCAAGGAGCTATGAACCTGCACTCCAAGGTCTCTTTGTTCAGCACCTCACCTGTGACTATTGATGATACAAATATCTCAATAAGAGGCACAGTAATCACTTCCCTAGCTTCCCACAGAGTTCTAGGGTAACCCTGATCAGGTCCTGGGTATTTATCCACTTTTATGTGTTTCAAGACATCCAGCACTTCCTCCTCTCATTTACTAGCATTATTTAAACTAGGTTTTCAGCTAGATTGGCAGAGGAATGGGAACCTGAGCTACAGATCAGCTGGTGGAATAGGTAGTGAACAGCCAGCTACAGCGTGCAGAGAGTCTGAGAGGAGGAATAGGCACTTGATAGGGCAAAGGTGCAGCCAGTGTGATGGGCTGAAGTATGTCAATTTTAATGCAAGAAGTATCAGGAATAAGGGTGATGAATGTACAGCATGGATCAGTATGATGTTGTGGCCATTACAGAAACTTGGATATCACAGGGGCAGCCATGGTTGTTGGATGTTCCAGGGTTTAGATGTTTCAAAAGGAATGGTGGGAAGGTAAAAGAGGTGGGGAGTGGCATTGCTAATCAGGGATAGAATCACGCTGCAGAAAGAGGGGTTGTCAAGGAGGGTTTCTGTACAGTGTCAGTGTGGATGGAAGTCAGAAACAGGAAAGGAGCCCCTCCCCCTCCCCCCACCCAAGTAGCAGCAGAGACACAGAGGAGCAGAATGGGAGGCAGACTTTGGAAATGAGCAGAAGTAAATGTGTTGTCATGAGTGACTTTAACTTTCCTAATATTGATTGGAGCCTGCTTAGTTCAAATAGTCTGGGTGGAGCAGTTTTTGTCAGGTGTGTCCAGGAAGGATTCCTGACTCTATATGTAGATAGGCCGACTAGAGAGGAGGCCATATTGGATTTGGTGCTTGGCTACGAACCAGACCAGTTGTCAGATATCTCGTTGGGAGAGCATACTGAGTCATGGAGAGGGATAGGAGCAGATGGTATGGGAAAGAATTTAATTGGGGAAGGGGGAGTTACAATGCTATATAGCAGGAACCAGGGCAACGAAATTGGGAACAGATGTTCTCAGGAAAATGCACGACAGAAATGTGGAAGCTGTTTAGGGAGCACTTGCTGCAAGTGCTGGACAGGTTTGTCCCGCTGAGGTAAGGAAGGAATGGTCGGGTGAAGGAACCTCGGGTGATAAGAGATGTGGAACATCTAGTCAAGAGAACGAAGGAAGCTTACTTAAGGTTGAGGAGGCAAGGATCAGACAGGGCTGTAGAGGATTACAAGGTAACCAGGAAGGAACTGCAGAATGGACGTGGGAGAGCTAAAAGGCGGCATGGAAAAGCCTTGTTGGGTAGGATTAAGGAAAACCCCAAGGTCTTCTACACTTCTGTGAGGAACAAGAGGATGGCCAGAGTGAGGGTAGGGCCAATCAGGGATAGAGGAAGGAACTTAATGCCTGGAGACGGAGGGGGTAGGGAGGTCCTTGATGAATACTTTGCTTCAGTATTCACTAGTGAGAGAGACCTTGACGTTTCTGAGGATGGCATGAAACAGACTGATATGCTTGAACAGGTTAAGATGGAAAATGTGCTCAAACTTTGGAAAAACATAAGGATAGACAACTGGGCCAGATGGGATATACCCTGTGTTACTACAGGAAGTGAGGGAAGAGATTGCTGCACCTTTGGTAATGATCTTTGCATCCTCACTGTCCATTGGAGTAGTGCCAGATGATTGGAGGGTGGCAAATGTTATTCCCTTGTTCAAGAAAGGGAATAGGGATAATCCTGGGAATTACAGACCAGTCAGTCTGACATCAGTAGTGGGCAAAATATTGGAGAGGATATTAGAAAACTACAGTTTGATTAGAGGTAGTGTGGCTTTGTGAGAGGCAGGTTGTGCCTCACAAACCTTATGGAATTCTTTGAGCATGTGACAAAACACATTGATGAAGGTAGAGCAGTGGGTGTGGTGTACATAAATTTTAGCAAGGCTTTTGATAAGGTTCTGCATGGTAGGCTCATTCTGAAAGTAAGGAGGCATGGGATATAGGGGACCCTGTCTGTCTGGATACAGAATTGGTTGGCCCTTAGAAGACAAAGGGTGGTGGTAGATGTAAAGTATTCAGCCTGGCACTCGGTGACCAGTGATGTTCCACAGGGATCGGTTCTGGGACCTCTGCTTTTTGTGCTTTTTATAAATAACTTGGATGAGGAAGTGGAAGTTGATGTAAGTTTGCCGATGACGTGAAGGTTGTTGGAGTTGTGGATAGTATGGAGGGCTGTTGTAGGTTGCAACGGGATATTGATAGGATGCAGAGCTGGGCTGAGAAGTGGCAGATCGAGATAGTGTGAAGAGATTCATTTTGGAAGGTCGAATTTGAATGCAGATTACAGCGTTAAAAGCAGATTAGTCAGTCTTACGTCAGTGGTGGGCAAAGTATTGGAGAGGATTCTGAGAGACAGGATTTATGATTACTTGGAAAACTATAGTTTGATTAGAGATGGTCAGTGTGGCTTTGTGAGGGGCAGGTCGTGGAGGAACAGTCAGATCTTGGGGACCATGTGCATAGATCCCTCAAAGTTGCCACACAGATTGATAAGGTTGTTAAGAAAGTGCGTGGTGTATTGGCTTTAATTATCAGGGGTATTGTGTTTAAGAGCTGTGAGGTTATGCTGCAGCTTTATAGCATCCTGGTTAGACCGCACTTGGAGTATTGTGTTCAGTTCTGATTGCCTCATTATAGGAAGGATGTGGAAGTTTTACAGAGGGTGCAGAGGAGATTTACCCAGATGCTGCCTGGACTGGAGGGTATGTCTTATGAAGAAAGGTTGAGGGAACTAGAGCTTTTCTCATTCAAGTGAAAAGGGATGAGAGGTGACTTGATAGAGGGGTACAAGACGAAGGGCTTTTGCCTGAAATGTCGATTTTCCTGCTTCTCGGATGCTGCCTGACCTGCTGTGCTTTTCCACACCACTCTAATCTTGACTTTAATCTCCAGCATCTGCAGTCCTCACTTTTACCTGCAGAGGTGTACAAGAAGATGAGAGGCATAGATAGAGGGGATAGTCAGAGACTTCCTCCCAGGGCAGAAGTGGCTATCACAAGGGGCACAATTTTAAGGTGATTGGAGGAAGGTTTAAACATAGTACATAGAACATTACAGCGCAGTACAGGCCCTTTGGCCCTCGATGTTGCGCCAATCTGTCATACCAATCTGAAGCCCATCTAACCTACACTATTCCATGTAAGTCCATATGCTTATCCAATGACGACTTAAATGTACTTAAAGTTGGCAAATCTACTACCATTGCAGGCAAAACATTCCGTAACCTTACTACTCTCTGAGTAAAGAAACTACCTCTGACATCTGTCCTATATCTATCATCCCTCAATTTAAAGCTATGCCCCTCATACTCGCCATCACCATACTTGGAAGAAGGCTCTCCCTGTCCACCCTATCTAACCCTCTGATTATCTTATATGTCTCTATTAAGTTACCTCTCAACCTTCTTCTCTCCAACAAAAACAACCTCAAGTCCCTCAGCCTTTCCTCGTAAGACCTTCCCTCCAAACCAGGTAACATCCTAGTAAACCTCCTCTGCACCCTTTCCAAAGCTTCCACATCCTTCTTATAATACGGTGACCAGAACTGTACACAATACTCCAAGTGCAGCCGCACCAGAGTTTTGTACAGCTGCAGCATAACCTCATGGTTCCAGAACTCAATCCCTCTAGTAATAAAAGCTAAAACACTGTATGTCTTCTTAACAACCCTGTCAACCTGGGTGACAACTTTCAAGGATCTCTGCACCTGGACACTGAGATCTCTCTGCTCATCTACACTACCAAGAATCTTACCATTAGCCCAGAACTTTGCTTTCCGGTTACTCTGACCAAAGTGAAGCTCCTCACACTTGCCCGCATTAAACTCCATTTGCCACCTCTCTGCCCAGCTCTACAGCTTATCTATGTCTCTCTGTAACCTACAACATCCTTTGTCATGATCCACAACTCCACCAACCTTTGTGTCATCTGCAGATTTACTAACCCACCCTTCAACGTCCTCATCCAGGTCGTTTATAAAAACGACGAACAGCAGTGGACCCAACACCGACCCTTGTGGTCAGATGTCAGAAGTAGGTTCTTTACACAGAGAGTGGTCCGTGCGTGGAATGCACTGCCAGCAGCAGTATCTCAGATACATTTGAGATATTTAAGCGACTCTTAGATAGGCACATGGATGATAGTAAAATATAGGGAATGTAGATTAGTTGATCTTAGAGGAGAATAAAAGGCCAGTACAACATCAAGGGCTGAAGGGTCTGTGCTGTACTGTTCTATGTCCTGTTGTTTGTTTTTGCTTTTAGAACGTTAGCAGAAATAGGTGCAGTGACGTCTGAAGGACCTGAAGTGTGCATTGTCACAACAAGTTTAACTATTCATCTCTCGCATGGCATCAAACCTTAACATCAGGCTGCAGTCAGGTCTGCAGGTACCAAGCAACACCAGCGATGGGCAGCACCTTCTGAGTGTGGCCAGAGCTCTGTAATGTTGGGGAGTGTGTACCCAGGGTCATTACCAACCTGTCAGCCATGCTCAGAGCCCTGATACTGCCAATGAACTAGAAGCATTATAACCAGCAGTTTCTTAGATTAAAGAGACAGTGGTATTGTTCAGATGAACCAGCAATGCCTTCTCTCTCTCCCTCTGTCCTTTAGGAATTGATTTCACACAGGAAGAATGCCCCAACTTGCCATCCTCACAGCCATGGTGTCGGCTGAAATGGATATCAGCAGAAGCTTTCCCTGCGCAAGCAGGTGAGTGCAGGAGAGATACCTGCAGGAGAGGAGACTCCTCCATAATGGGAAGGCTGGGTATTTTTTCTTCTCCGTTCTATATCTGGATAACTTGCTTCTTTTTTTCCATTGTTTTTCAGTGGTTATTATTACTGGGAGGAGATGGCCTAGTGGCATAGTGGCTCAGTGGTTAGCACTGCTGCTTCACAGCGCCAGGGACCCAGGTTTGATTCCAGCCTCAGGCAATTGTCTGTGTGGAGTTTGCACATTCTCTCCGTGTCTGTGTGGGTTTCCTCTGGGTGCTCCGGTTTCCTCCCATTATCCAAAGATGTGCAGGTTAGGTGAATTGGCCATGCTAAATTGCCCATGGTGCTAGGTGCATTAGTCAGTGGGAGATCGGTCTGGGTGGGTTACTCTTCGGAGGGTCAGTGTAGACTTGTTGGGCCGAAGGGCTTGTTTCCATACTGTAGGGAATCTAATCTAATCTGGTATTACCACTGGACCATTAATCAGCTGATGTTCTGGGGATCCCGGTTTAAATCCCACCAGAGCAGATTTGAATGGAATTGAAAAAAGTTCTGAGATTATCGATTGTTTGGAAAAACGTATCTGATTCATTAATGCCCTTTAGGGAGAAAAACTGCCATCCCTACATGTGACTCCAGACCCACAGCAATGTGGTCGACTCTTATCTGCCCTCTGGGCAATTAGGAATTGGCAATAAATGCTGGCCCAGCCAGTGACATTCACATTCTGTGAATTAATAAAAAACAAACCTTCATCCCCTTATTAACCAAGGACATATCCATCTCTGTCTTAAATACACTTAATGATTTGGCCTCCACGACTCTCTGCAACGATGGGTTCCAAAGATTAACCTTCCACTGGCTGAACAAATTCCTCCTCATCCCATTTCTGAAGGGTTGTCCCTACACTTGGAAACTGTGCCCTCTGATTCTAGTCTCTCCTACTGGTGGAAACACTTTCTCCATGATCACTCGATCCAGGCCTCTGACAGTTCTGTAAGTTTCAATGAGAGTCTGCCTCATCCTTTGAATTCCATCGAGTACCGACTCAGAGACCTCAACTGCTCCTTGTCTGATCAGCTCTTTGTCCCCAGGATCATTCTTATGAACCTCCTCAGGGCCCCCTCCAAGGTCACCGCATCTTTCTTAAATATAGGGCCTATAACATATTCCAAATGCAGTCTGACCAGAGCCTTATACAGTCTCAGTCTGGCATCCCTGCTCTTGCGTTCCAACCCTCTCAAAATGAAGGCTAATGTTGCATTTGCCTTCCTCAGTGCCCAACTGAATCTGCATGTTAACATTCAGAGAATCCTGAACTAGGACAAGCAAGTGCCTTTCTGCTTTAGATTTCCAAACCCTTTCCCTGTTTAGAAAATAATCTATGCGCCAGTTCAGAGGTGTGACAGCGGCTCAGTGGTTAGCCCCGGTACCTCGCAGTGCCAGTGACCTAGGGTTTGATTCCAGCCTCAGGCAACTGTTTGTGTGGAGTTTGCACATTCTCCCCGTGTCTGTCTGGGTTTCCTCCGACCGCTCTGGTTTCCTCCCACAGTCCAAAGAAATGCAGGTCAGGGTGGGTTGGCCCACGCTAAATTACCAAATGGATTCATGTTGATGTTCTAGGAAGCAAACCAATCACTCCAACTCGTCCATTCCATTCCCATAGCTCCGTAAGATTATTTCCCTCATGTACCCATCCAATCTCACTTTAAAATCATCAATCATCAATCATCTCTGCTTCCACAACTGTCTTATGCAGTGAGTTCTAGGTCGTTATCACTCACTGAAGAGTAAAACTCTCTCTCATCCTTTTGGAATAGCCTTTAATGTAGGGGATAGAAGTACTGACAGAGCCTCCACGAATGTAGAAACAAAATGTAACACCAGACCACCAAAGGAGATACTAAACAATCGAACAACAGCTTCATCAGAGAAACATAACTTAGTCTTATAGGAGGAAAGGAACTTAATCATATTCTGTGGGTCAGGAGTCACCTATAAGACCGAGTGGGTTTGGTACATTTTCTTTACTGAAATACACTAGTGAAAGAAATGAATTTTTTGACAACAATTGATCATTTAATTGATTACCATCATTGGGATGGGCTTCCTTCCAGGTTTATTAAGCCTCAGTGAGATTTGAACTCACTTTCTCCAGAGCATTCGCCTAGATGCTGGTATTCCTTATCTAGAAGCATTATTGCTCGAGAGTCTGTGAGGAAGGATACACAGTTGAAAAGGTAAAGTAGCAGTCAGTGCGTTGGGTTGAGGGGTGTCTATTTTAATACAAGAAGTATCAGGAATAAGGAGGATGAACTTAGAGCATGGATCAGTACTTGGAACTATGATGTTGTGGCCATTATGGAGATTTGGATATGACAGGGGCAAAGTTAAAAATCACACAACACCAGATTATAGTCCAACAGTTTTATTTAGAAGCACTAGTTTTCGGAGTGCTGCTCCTTTGTCAGGTAGCTAGTGGGACAGGATGATAAGACACAGAACTTATAGAACAAAATCATAGCTGAAATGATATATTAAACAAACCTAGATTGCTGTTAAGTCTTTCATCTTTTAGAATGGTGTTTCAGGTTTCGATTTATTAATATGTAAATCCTAAAACTTCTTTCAAGTCACAAGATAACTTGAAGTTTTATTAAAAAAAGAGACATCTCAGATCAGACAATGCATTAAAAGTATGAGGCGAGAGTCTCCCTGTATTCCAGTCTTGAGTCAGACTTGAGTCCTACAAAGTAGGAATTTGTAAAATGTCACATGGACTGACTGTCTGTACTGACTGCCTGCAGATTGTGTGCTTTTTGAGCAAAAATAAAATGCATCTGCAAATACAATTCTGCAAATGCAAATTCATCCCATAGACTTATATGTGTGTGTGCGTGCATGTGAGAGAGAAAGAGAGAGTGTGCGCGTGTGTGTGTGTATGTGAGAGAGAGAGTGTGAGAGTGTGGGAGGGAGTGCAAGTGTAAATGTGTGCGTACATGTGTGTACGTGTGTGTGCATGTGTGCATGCTTGGTAGAGTGTGTGACAGAGTATAAGTCTGTGAGAGGGTGTGGGTGTGAGAGAGACCATGTGTATGAGAAGGGGTTTGTGTTAGTGTGTGTGTAGGTATACTTATGTGTGAGTGTGTTGTGAGAGTGTATGGTGTAGTGGGGTCATCTGTAGTATGACATAAACCCTAGGTCCTGGTGGAGGCCATGCTCATGTGTTCCGAACTTGGCTAACAGCTTCTGCTCAGTCACTCTGAGTTGTTGCACATCCTGAAGTCCACCTCAGAGGGTGGTCACCCGAAGATCCGAGGCCGAATGTCCTGGACCACTGAAGTGTTCTCCGACTGGGATGGAACACTCCTTTGTCTTTGTCCACCCCGGTCTAACACCAGTACCTCCTCATCATCACAGCGACAGGAATCATTGTTGGATATTCCAGGGTTTTGATGTTTCAAAAGGAACAGAGAAGGAGGTCAAAATGGTGGGGGAGTGACATTGCGAATCAGGGATAGTATTACGGCTGCAGAAAGAGAGGTCATCGAGGAGGGTTTGCCTACAAAGTCAGTATGGGAGTAAGTCAGAAACAGGAAGGAGCAGTCATGTTATTAGGAGTTCTCCATAGACACCCCAACAGCAACAGAGATATGAAGGAGCAGATTGGGAGGCAGATTTTGGAAAGGTGCAGAAGCAACAGGTTGTTGTCATGGGTGACTTCAACATCACTAATATTGATTGGGACCACCTTAGTGCAAATAGTTTGGATGGAGCAGATTTTGTCAAGTGTGTGCAGGAAGAATCCCTGAGTCAATAGGAGTACGTTTAAGAGGGAAATCAGGAGGAAAAAAAGAGGACATGAGATAGCTTTGGCAAATAGAGCCTAACCCTAACCCTAACCCTGACCCTAATGCTAACCCTAACATTAACCCGAACCCTAATCCTAACCGTGGACTTAACCCTATCCTAAACTTAACCTGCGCCCAAATCCTAACCCTCACCCAAACACTAACCCTAGCCCAAGTCCTAAACCTAAACCTAACATTAAACATAACCCAAAACCTAACATTAATCCTAACCTTGAACCAAGCACAAACCCTAAACCTAACCCTAACCTGAGCCCTAACCCTAACCCAAGCCCGAACCCTAAACCTAACACTAACACTAGACGTAACCCTAAACCTAACCCGAACCCTAACCCTATCACCCTCACATTAACACTAGCCCAGACCAAATACTAGCCCTACCCTATCCCTCACCTTAACCCTACCCCTAACCCAAATCCAAACCCTATTCCTAGCCCTAACTCTCACTATAACCCTAGCCCTAACCCCAACCCCAACCCCAGCCCTAGCCCTAACCGAAGCTCTATTCATAGCCCTAACCCTGAATCTAGCCATAACCATTACCCTAACCCTAGCCCTAACCTTAATCCTAGCCCTAACCCTAACAATAAACTGAACCTTAACCCTAACACTCAGCGTCACCTTAGAACTAGATCTAGCCCTTACCCTAAACCTAACCCTAACCCTAAAATAAAACCTAAACCGAGCTCTAACCCTAAACTGAGACATAACCCTAACCCCTAACCTCATACCTAACCTGACCACTAACCGTAACCCTAAGCCTAATTCTAACCCTAAACCTAAACCTAACCACAATCCTAACCCTAAGCCTAACGCTAACCATAACCCTAGCTCTGATCCTAACCCTAACCCTAAACATAGTCCTAACCCTAACTCTATCCCTAACCCTAGCCCTAACCATAACTGACTCGCATACCTAACCCTTCCCTAACCCTAACCCTAACGCTATCGCAAGTACTGGTAAGTCTCTTCTGAAAACTCACCTGACCCTAACACTAACCCTAAACTTAACCTAGCCTGAAACCGAACCTTAACCCTAAAACTAAACTGAACCTTAACCCTAACCCTAACCTTACCCCTAACCCTAACCCTCACCCTAACCCTAGCCCTAACTGGAATCTAAGCCCTAGCGCTAACCCTAGCCCTATGCCTAGCCCTAACCCAAGCCCTAACCCTAATTCTAGCCCTAACTTTAAACCTAACCCTAGCCCAACCATAAAACAAACCCTAAACTAAACACTCACCGTAAACCTAGAACTAGATTTAGCCCTAAACCTAAACCTAGCCCTAAACCTAACCCCAATCCTAACCCAAACCATAACTCTAAACGCAGCCCTAGCCCTCAACCTAACCCTAACACTAACACTTAGGGGCGGCACGGTGGCACAGTGGTTAGCACTGCTGCCTCACAGCGTGACCTGGGTTCAATTTCTGACTCAGGCGACTGACTGTGTGGAGTTTGCACGTTCTCCCCGTGTCTGCGTGGGTTTCCTCCGGGTGCTCCGGTTTCCTCCCACAGTCACAAAGATGTGCGGGTCAGGTGAATTGGCCATGCTGAATTGCCTGTAGTGTTAGGTTAGGGGTATGGGTGGGTTGCGCTTCGGCGGGTCAGTGTAGACTTGTTGGGCCGAAGGGTCTGTTTCCACACTGTTAGTAATCTAATCTAATCTAATCTAATCACTAACCCTAACCCAAACCATAACCCTAACCTTAGCCCTAACCCTAACCTGAAACTTAAACAGAGCCCTAACCCTAACCCTAACCCTAACCCTAACCCTAACCTGAAACAGAGCCCTAAACCTAACCCCTAACCCCATCTATAATGCAAATCCTAACTGTAACCCAAACCCTAATTATAAACCTAGCCATAACCCAAACCCTACGCCTAACGCTAACTCCAACCCTAGCCCTAATCCTAGCCATATCCCCAGCCCTAATCCTAAACCTAGCCCTGAACCTAACTCTAATCCATACTCTAACCCTAACCCAAATCATAACCCTAATCTTCGCCCTAACCTCAAACCTAGCCCTAACCCGAACACTAGCACTACCCAAGCCCAAACCCGAAACTGAAACCTAAACCGAGCCCTAACCCAAAACATAACCCTAACCCTAACCCCTGAACCCAATTCCTAACACTAACCCTAAAACTAAACCTAGCCCTATCCCAAACACTAACCCTAACACTATCGCAGGAACTGGTAAGACACTTCTGAAACTCAACTAACTCTATCACAAACCAGAATCTTAAGCCTAGCCTGAAACCGAACCATAACTCTAAACCTAAACTGAAACTTTAGCCAAGCCCTAATCCTAACCGTAATCCTAACCCTAACCCTAACCCTAATCCTAAACCCAGCCACAACCCGAACCCCAGACCTATCCCAAACCCTAACCCAAGCCCAGCCCAAACCCTAGCCCTAACCCTAACCCTAGCCCTAACCCTAACCCTAGACCTAACATTAACCATAATCCTAACCATAAACCTAATCCAAACCCTAGCCATAAATTTAACCCTAACCGAAACGCTAACTCTAACCCCAACCCTAACATTTACCCACACCCTAAACCTAACCCTAATCTTAACATTAGCCCTATCCCAAAATCTAACATTAACCCCAACCCTAACCCTAACCCTAACCGCAGCCCTCAACCAAACCCTAGACTTAACTTAAACCTAACCCAAACCTAGCCCTAACCCTAACGCTAGTACAAAACCTAACCCGAAACATATCAATAAGCCTAACCCTAAACCTAACCTTAACCCTAACCCTAACCTTAACCCTAACCCTAAACCTAACCTTAACCCTAACCCTAACCTTAACCCTAACCCTAAACCTAACCTTAGCCCTAACCCTTGCCCTTACCCTAAACCGAACCCAAAAACAAGTCCAAATCCTAACCCTAACAATAACCCCATCCCTAACCCTTACCCTAAACCTAATCTTAAACCTAATCCTAACCCTAAACTTAAACCTAGCTCTAACCCTTACCCTAACCCTAACCGTAACCCTGGCCATAGCCCTAGCCCTTACCATAACACTAACCCTCGCCCTAATCCTATATCCAATCCCAATCCCATCCCAAACCCTAACCCTAACTCTTGCCCTAACCCTAACACTAATCCTAACCCTAGCCCTAACCATAATCCTAGCGTTAAAGCTATTGCTTCCCTAACCCTAACCCTAAACCTAATCCCTAACCCTGACCTTAGCCCTAACCCTAGCCCTAACCCTAACCCGAACCCTAAACCGAGCCTAATCCCATCCCTAACCCTACCCTAACCCTAATCCTAAACCTAATCCTAATCCTAGTCCTAACCCTTACCTTAAACCTAACCCTAACCATAGCCCTGACCCTAACTGTAGCCCGAACCCTAACACTAACCATTGCCCTAACTCTATACCTATCCTTAACCCCATCCCTAATCCTAACCCTAACCCTAAACCTATCCTTCGCACTAACCCTAACACTAATCCTAACCCTGACCCTAACCGTAATCCTAACCGTAAAGCTTTTGCTTCCCTAACCCTAACTCTAAACCTAATCCTAACCCTAACTCTAATCCTAACCCTAATGCTAAACCGATTGCAGTTACTGGTAAGTCTCTTCTGAAAACCCGCATAACCCCAACACTAACCCTAACCTTAACCCTAGCCTGAAACCGAACCCTAACCCTAAACCTTAACCGAACCTTAACCCCGAGCCCTAACGCTAACCCTAACCCTACCCTAACCCCAACCCAAGCGTTGACCCAAACGCTTACCCCAAACCTAACCCTAACCCTAACTCTAGCCCAGCCCAAAAACTAGTCCAAACACTAATCCCAACACAAACCCTAACCCTCGCCCTAGCCCTAACCCTAACCCTAACTCAAAACTTAGTCCTAACCCTAACCCTGACCTTAGCCCGAACCCTAGCCCTAAACTTAAACCAAACCCTAAACTGAGCCCAAACCCTAACCCCATTCCTAACACCATCCCTAACCCTTATCTTAAACCTAATCCTAACCCTAAACCTAAACCAAGACCCAACCCTTACCCAAACCCTAACCATAACCCTGGCCCTAACCCTAGCCCTAACCCTTGCCCTAACCCTATACCTATCCCTAACCCCATCCCTAACCCTAACCCTAATCTTAAAACTAACCCTCGCACTAACCCTACAACTAATCCTAACGCTGACCCTAACCATAATCCTAACCTTAAAGCTTTTGATTCCCTAACCCTAACCCGAACCCTAACCCTAGCCCTAACACAAACACTAACCCTAACCCTAATCCTAACATTAACGCTAAACCGATTGCAGTTACTGGTAAGTCTCTTCTGAAAACCCGCATAACCCTAACACTAACCCTAACCTTAACCCTAGCCTGAAACCGAACCCTAACCAAACCTTAACCCGAGCCCTAACGCTAACCCTAACCCTAATGCTAACCCTAACCCTAACCCATACCCCAAACCTAACCCAAACCCTAACTCTAGCCCAGCCCAAAGCCTAGTCTAAACGCTAATCCCAACCCAAACTCTAACCCTAACCCTAAGCCGAATCCTAAACCTAACCCAACCCTAACCCTAACACGAACACTAAACCTAACATTAATCCAAGCCTTACAAAATAGCCCAAACACTAATCCTAACCCAAACCCTAATCCTAACCCTAACCCGAATCCTAGACCTAACCCTAAACCTAACCCTAATCCTAATACTAACCCTAACCCTAACATTAATCCAAGCCCTAAACCTAACCCAAATCTTAACCCTAACCCTAAGCTTAGCCCTAATGCTATCCCGAACCCGAAAATGAGCCCTAAGGCTAACCCATACCGTAACCATAACCCTAACCCTAACCCTAACCCTAACCCTAACCCTAACCCTAACCCTAACCTTAACACTAACCCGAAACCGAACATTAACCCAAGCACTAAAACTAACCCAAGCCCTAGCCCTAACCCTAACCCTAACCCTAACCCCAGCCCGACCACTAACCCTTGTCCGAACCCTAACACTACCCTAACCTTAGCTCCAATCCTAGCCCAAACCCTAACTCTAACCCTAACCTAACTCTAGCCCTATACCTAACCTTATCCTTAGCCTGAAACTGAACCCTAACCTAAATCTAAACCGAACATTACCCTAAGCCCTAACCCTAGACCTAACCCTAAACATAATCTAAACCCTAGATCTAACCCTAACCCTCACTCTAAACCTTAACCCTAACCCTAACCATAACCTGAGCCTGAAACTGAACCCTAACCCTAAACCTAAACTGAAACTTAAGCCTAACCCTAACCCCAACCCTAATGCTAACCCTATTCCTAACCCTAACCCGATCTCTAAACTGAGCCCTAATCCTAAACCTAACACTAGCACTAACCCTAACCCTAACCCTAGCCCTGCCCTAATTCTATACCTAACCCCAACCTGATCTCTAATCATAACCCTAACCCTTACACTAACCCTGACCCTGAACCCAATCCCTAACCATTACCCTAACCCTAATCCCAACCCTAAACCAAATCCTAGCCCAAACTCTAAACCTAACCCTATCCCTATCGAAACCCAAACCTTAACTCTAACCCTAACCCTCACCCTATCCTTAACCCTAACCCTAACCCTAATCCTAAACCTAACACTAGCACTAACCCTAACCCTAACCCTAGCCCTGCCCTAATTCTATACCTAACCCCAACCTGATCTCTAATCTTAACCCTAACCCTTACACTAACCCTGACCCTGAACCCAATCCCTAACCATTACCCTAACCCTAATCCCAACCCTAAACCAAATCCTAGCCCAAACTCTAAACCTAACCCTATCCCTAACCCTAACCCTATCGAAACCCTAACCTTAACTCTAACCCTAACCCTCACCCTCACCCTATCCTTAACCCTAACCCTAACCCTAACCCAAACCCTAATCCCAACCCAAGAACTAACCATAATCCTAACCTTAAACCTATCACTCCCAAACCCTAACCCTAGTCCGTAACCTAACCCTAACCCTATCGCAACCCTAACCTTAACCCTAACCCTAACCCTAACCCTATCCCTAACCCTAACCCTAGTCCGACCCCTAACCCTAACCCTAACCCTATCCCTAATCCTAACCTTAATCCCAACCCTCGTCCTAACCATAACCCTAACCTTAAACCTATCACTCCCAAACCCTAACCCTAGTCTGAACCCTAACCCTAACCCTAACTCTAAACCTAGCCCTAACCCTAACCCTAACCTAATCCTAGCCCTAAACCTAACCTTATCCTTAGCCAGAAACCGAACCCTAACCTAAACTTAAACCAAACATTACCCCAAGCCCTAACCCTAGCCCTAACCCTAAACATAATCTGAACCCTTGATCTAACCCTAACCCTCACTCTAAACCTTAACCCAAAACCTAACTTTAAACGGATCTTGAAACCGAACCCTAACCGTAAACCTAAACCGAAACTTAAGCCTGACCCTAACCATAGACCTATCACTAGCTCTAATCCTAACCCAAGCCCTAATGCTAACCCTGACCCTAATCCTAACACTAAACCGAGCCCTAACCCTAAACCTAAACCTAGCACGAGCACTAACCCTAACCGTAACCCTAACCCTGATCCTAAACCTAATATTAACCCTAATCCTAAACCAATCCCTAACCGTAACCTTAGCTCTAACCATAATCCTGGCCCTAACTCTAGCCCTAACCCTAACCGTAAACCCAACCTGAGCCCTCACCCAAATCCTAACGCTAACACTAACCCTATCACCTCCCTAACCCAAATCCTAACCCTAAACCTAACCATAGCCCAATCTCTGTTACTGGTAAGTCTCTTTTAAAAACTTGCATAAGCCTAACACTAACCCTAACCGTAACCCTAGCCTGAACCAAACCATAAACCTAAACCTTAACCGAACCTTGGTCCGAGCCCTAACAATAACCCTAGCCCTAACCCTAATCCCAACCCTAACCCAAGCGTTGACCCTAACCCTTACACCAAACCTAACCCTAACCCTAGCCCAGCCCAAAACCTAGCCCTAACCTTAAACCTAACCCTTACACAAATCCTAACCTAACCCTAGTGCAGCCCGAGCCCTAGCCCAAACCCTAGCCCTAACCCTAAACCTAACCCTAGCACGAGCACTAAACCTAACCCTAAACTTATCAATAAGCCAAACCTTAAACCTAACCTTAATCATAACCCTAGCACTAACCCTGATCTTAGCCCTAACCATAGCCCTAACCCTAAACTGAGCCCAAACCCTAACCCTAACCCCATCCCTAACCCTCATCCTAACCCTAAACCTAGTCCTAACCCTTACCCTAACCCTAACCCTAACCATAACCCTGGCCCTAACCCTAGCCCTAACCCAAACACTAATCCCAGCCCCAACTCTATACTTAACCCTAATCCCATCCCTAACCCTAACCCTAACACTAATCCTAACCTGAGCCCTAACCATAATCCTAACCTTAAACCTATTGCTTCCCTAACCCTAACCCTAACTCTAATCTTAACCCTAACCCTAAGCTTAGCACTAACCTTAGCCCTAACGCTAACACGAACCCGAAAATGAGCCCTAAGGCTAACCCATACTGTAACCCTAACCCTAACCCTAACCCTAGCACTAATCCTAAACCTACCCTAACCCCAGCCTGAACACTAACCCTAGTCCGAACCCTAACCTTTACCTAACTCTAAACCTAGCCCTAACCCTAACCCTAACCTAATTCTAGCCCCAAACCTAATCTTATCCTTAGCAAGAAACCGAACCCTAGTCTAAACTTAAACCAAACATTACCCCAAGCCCTAACCCTAGCCCTAACTCTAAACATAATCTGAACCCTTGATCTAACCCTAACCTTCACTCTAAACCTTAACCCAAAACCTAACTTTAACCCGATCTTGAAACCGAACCCTAACCGTAAACCTAAACCGAAACTTAAGCCTAACCCTAACCCTAACCCTAGACCTACCCCTAGCTTTAATCCTAACCCAAGCCCTAATGCTAACCCTAACCCTAATCCTAACTCTAAACCGAGCCCTAACCCTAAACCTAAACCTAGCACTAGCACTAACCCTAACCATAACCCTAATCCTGATCCTAAACCTAATATTAACCCTAATCCTAAACTAATCCCTAACCCTAACTCTATACATAACCCTAATCCCATCCCTAACCCTAACCCTAACACTAATCATAACCCGAGCCCTAACCATAATCCTAACCTTAAACCTATTGCTTCCCTAACCCTAACCCTAACTCTAATCTTAACCCTAACCCTAAGTTTAGCACTAACCTTAGCCCTAACGCTAACACGAACCCGAAAATGAGCCCTAAGGCTAACCCATACTGTAACCCTAACCCTAACCCTAACCCTAGCCCTAGCACTAATCCTAAACCTACCCTAACCCCAGCCTGAACACTAACCCTAGTCCGAACCCTAACCTTAACCCTAACTCTAAACCTAGCCCTAACCCTAACCCTAACCTAATACTAGCCCTAAACTTAATCTTATCCTTAACCTGAAACTGAACCATAACCTTAACCTAAACTGAACATTACCCCAAGCCCTAACCCTAAACATAATCTGAACCCTAGATCAAATCCTAATCCTCACTCTTAACCTTAACCTTAAACTAACCTTAACCCGATCCTGAAACCAAACCCTAATTGTAAACCTAAACCGAAACTTAAGCCTAACCTTGACCCTAACCCTAACCCGAGACCTATCCCTAGCTCTAACCCTAACCCTTGTCCTAACCCTAACCCTAACTCTAACACTAAACCGAGCCCTAACCCTAAGCCTCAACCAAACCCGAGCCCTAATCCTATACCTAAACCTATCCCTAACTCTAACCCTAACCCTAACCCTAACTCTAACCCTAACCCTAACCCTAACCCTAGCACTAACCCCAAATCAAAACCTAACACAAGCACTAAGCCTAACGGTAAACCTAGCCCTAACCCTAGCTCTAGCCCTATACCTAACACTAACCCTATCCCTAACCCCAACCCTAACCCTAACCCTAACCCTAACACTAACCCTATCCCTAACCCTAACCCTAACTCTAAACCAAATCCTAACCCAAACCGCAGCCCATCCCGAACCCGAGCCCAAACCCTAATCCTAACCCATACCCTAACCCTAACCCTATCCCTAACCCTAACTCTAAACTTAACATTAATCCAAGCCCTAACCTAACCATAACCTTAACACTAACGGTAACCCAAAACCTAACATTAAACTTAAGCCTAACCCCAACTCGAATCCTAACCCTAACCCTAGCCCTAATGCTAATTCTAACCCTAACCCTAACACTAAACTTAGCCTAACCCCAACACGAGCACTAACCCTAAACCTAACCTTAGCCCTAACCCTCGCCCTAACCCTAACCCTAACTATAAACCTATCCCTAAATCTAAACCTAAACCTAACACTAGCCCTATCTCTAACCCTAACCATAACCCTATCCGTAACTCGAACCTTAACCCTAACCCCAACTCTAACCCAGACCTTAGCCCTAACTCTAGCCCTAACCCGAAACCGAACCCTAAACTGAGCCCTAATCCTATTCCTAACCCCATCCCTAACCCTGATCCTAAACCTAATACTAACCCTAAAGCTAAACCAATCCCTAACCCTAACCCTAACTCTAACCATAACCCTAGCCCTAAACCTAACCCTAACCCTAACTCTAACCCTAAATCCGAGCCCTAACCCAAATCCTAACCCTAACCCTATGCCTCCCTAACCCAAATCCTAACCCTAACCATAACCCGATCGCAGTTACTGGTAAGTCTCTTCTGAAAATTCGCATAAGCCTAACCCTAACCCCAACCCTAACCCGAGCATTGATCCTAACCCTTACCTAAACCCTAACCTAAACCCAACCCTAACCCTAACCCTAACCCTAGCCCAGCCCAAGCCCTAGCCCAAACGTTAATCCTAACCCTAAATCTAACCCTAACCCTTAACGAACCCTAATCCTAAACCTAATGGTAACCCTAACCCTCATCCTTACCCTAATCCAAACACTAACCCTAGCCCTAGACTTACCCCTCGCCTTAACCCTAACATTAGCCATAATCCTAATCTCAACCGTAACCCTAACTCTAAACTAGCCTCACCCTAAACCTAACCCTAACACTAGCACTAATCCTAAGCCTAGCCCTAACCCTAAACTAGCCTAACCCCAACCCTAACACTAGCACTAACCCTCACCCTCACCCTAGCCCTAACACAAACCCAAAGACAAGCCCAAACCATAACCCCCCAACCCTAACCTTACCCCTAACCTTAAGCCTAGCCCTAACCCTAATCTTAACCCTAAACCTAGCCATAACTTTACCTGTTGCCCTAATTCTAACCCTAACTCTAAATCTAACCCCTACCTAATCTTAACTTTAAACCTAGCCCTCACCCTAACCCTAACCTTAACTCTAGCCCTAACCCTGACCAGGATAGTGCAGGAAAATGGTGTTGAAGTTGAAGATTAGCCAGGGTCTTTCTGAATGAAGCATCACATCTTGAAAGGGCTAAAGGGCCTCTTCCTGCTCCTATTGCTTATATTCTTATTGTTTCCCAAAAATGTATCCATGTTCCTGGCCTCAGGTTTTTCAGTAATCCACATTCTAACCATTCTCCTGGACTTCTTATTGGATTTACAAATCTATTCATTTTCTCAATTACTAATTTAAATCATGACTGCAAAAAAGGCAATAAGATACTTGTGAGTGATTACATAGATGTAATTTAACTAATGGGTTTACATGATTAGATTCTAGTATCATAAAGTATAAAGCAACTTGAAGCAGGTTATAACCAATATAATGAATCTTCAGATTAGATTACAGTCTGCAGCCTGCTGCCTATTTAAAATATTTACAACTTAATGAGAGATTGGAAGCCTGTCCATCCCTATGCTCATTGACCTTTTTAGTACATTTATGGGATGAGATTGTCTACAGCTAGACAGAGAGCAGGTAAGTATACAGAGAGTAAAAACTCGGAACAGGAGTCGGCCATTCAATTTGAGCTTTCTCCACTATTCAATAAGATCATGGCTGACCCTTTATCTGTTCTCCCTTGATGCCTTTAACATCTATTCAGTCTCTTTCTTGAATATGTGGAGTCTTCCATGGTAGCTGATTCCACAGGTTCCCCTCCCTCTGCCTAAAGAAATGCTCCTCCTCTTAGTCTGAGAATCCTTACAGTGTGAATGCAAACCATTCAGCCCATCAATCCTGCATTGACTTGCCGAAAAACCTCCCACCCTATCTCTGTAACCCTGCATTTCCTGTGGCTAATCCACCTAACCTATATGTCTCTGGACTGTGGGAGGAAACCCACACAGACACAGGGAGACTGTACAAGCATTACACAGACAGAGATCCAAGAGTGGGATTGAACCCAGGTCCCTGTCCCTCTGAGGCAGCAGTGCTAACCACTGAGGCACTGTGCCACCTGAGGTGACCCCATTCCCAAATCGGTCTTTCATTCACCCAGTTTTCCAATTTCCTAGCCTTTCCAAACCTGCCTCCAATTTAAAATGTAAAAGGTAGAAAGGGGGTCAGATTGGGATCTTGAATCTGATGTTTTAACAGTGGGGGAGAAATGAAGTTAAAATCAAGCTTTACTATTAATTAATCAGAAAGCAGAAAATCAACTTGCATTTATTAGTGGGCGGCACGGTGGCACAGTGGTTAGCACTGCTGCCTCACAGCGCCAGAGACCCGGGTTCAATTCCCGCCTCAGGCGACTGACTGTGTGGAGTTTGCACATTCTCCCCGTGTCTGCGTGGGTTTCCTCCGGGTGCTCCGGTTTCCTCCCACAGTCCAAAGATGTGCAGGTCAGGTGAATTGGCCATGCTAAATTGTCCACAGTGTTAGGTGAAGGGGTAAATGTAGGGGTATGGGTGGGTTGAGCTTCAGCGGGTTGGTGTGGACTTGTTGGGCCAAAGGGCCTGTTTCCACACTGTAAGTAATCTAATCTATTTGACCTTTTAATATTCAAATTATTCAGAACCAAGGAGACATTAGGTTTGATGACTAACTGTTCGAAGAGGGTCAGTTCATATCTTAAATGAGGAGAAGGAGCTGGAAAGATTTAGGGAGTGACTTCCCAATTTCAAGGTCTATATGGCAGAAGGCACAGTTAGCTGGAGAAAGGGATTGGGTTATACACAGATCCAGAGATAGAGAAACAGAGATAGCAAGGGGGTTGTGGAACTGAAGGAAGTTGCTGAGATAGAGAAAGGCAAGACCATAGAGAAATTTGAAAACAACAATGAGAAATCAGTCGACCAGGAGTCAACGTGAAGTTTCTGCTATAATGGTATTTGTCACTGATTTAGTAATCCAGGATCCCAGGCGGATGATCTGGTGACATGGGTTTGAAGCTCAACATGACAGATCACATTGAGAAGAAACTTCCTCACCCAGAGAGTGGTGGGTATATGGAATGCTCCGCCCCTGAAGGCAGTGGAGTCTCTGGTTACTTTCAAGAAAGCGATGGATAGAGCGCTTAAAGATAGTGGAATCAAGGGTTATGGGGATAAGGCAGGGTGAGGATACTGATTGTGGATGATCAACCATGATCATAATGAATGGTGGTGCTGGCTCGAAGGGCTGAATGGCCTACTCCTGCACCTAGTGTCTATTGTCATTTGAATTCACTCGACGTCTGGAATAAATCAGTTGGCCTATGTCAATCATGTCAATTGTTATAAAAACCCATCTGGTTCACTCATGCCCGTTAGGGAAGGAAATCTGCTGTTTTTACCCCATCTAGCTTCCCATTAAACAGAGACTCACAGCAACCTGGCTAACTCAGTACCCTCAGGATTGCTGCCAATGCCAGGCACTGGCAGGGTAGAAATGACAGGATTTACCAAATGAATACATGGTTGTAGAAATGGAGTAGCAGGGAGGAATTCAGATTTTTGGAACATTGGCACAGGTTCCAAGGGAAAGGTGGGAACAATGTAAGCAGGACATGTCGCAACTGAGCAGGACCAGGACTGATGTCTTTGGGGGAAGGAGGAGAGTTTGCTGGTTCTGTCAAGATGCATTTAAACTAGAATAGCAGGGGATGGTAGCTTGGGCAGGGAGAGAGAGAGAAGGGGGAAAGGGTATAAGAAATAGAATAGCAGTTGACTGTCTGGCTCCTCCAGCCTGCTCCACCATGTGTGGCTGATCTGACATTCCTCATATCCACTCCCTGTGTTTCCCCATTATCCTTGACTTCCCTCGACTGATCAAAAGGCTATCTATCCCACCCTTAAATATACACAAAGGCAAACTCTAAAAACATTTAAAAAAACACAGGTACTAAGCAAGCCTGGAGCAGTGCTTTTTAGAGCAGTAAGACTGTGCTATTTTCTGGGTCTGTAGATTGTTAAGATGCCAAGATGGCCTTTAGTCGAGTGATGTGATCTTCCTGTTGAATGTGGGAGATTAGGGAGAGTTTCCATGTTACTGATGATTATGTCTGCAGGAAGTGTTTTTGGTTGTGAATCCTTTTGGATCGCATGGATTATTTGGAGCAGCAGTTAGAAGCAATAACGAATTTTCAGGGGCTAGGGAATGTGATTGAATGCAGTTGCAGGGAGGGAGCTAAACCACAGACACAGTCAGTGACCTCCAGGAAAGGAGAGGGAGGCAGGTAGTGTAGGACTCTCCTGTGGCTATTCCCAGGTTGTTTTGGAAAAGTAGAGGGTGATGGATTCTCAGGGGAATGTAGCATGAACACTCAAGTTTCTGGTATGGAGGATGGCTCTAATGTAATGAAGGGTATGCCAGGTTCCAAGAGATCGACTGTGATAGGGGACTCTCTAGTCAGAGGTGCATTCAGATGATTTTGTAGCCAACAGTGAGACATCAGAATGGTGTGTTGCCTCGCTGGAGGCCAGGATCAAGGATGTCTAAGAGAGGGTGCAGAATCTTCTCAAAGGGGAGAGGGACCAGCAGGAGGTCTTTGTACACACTGGAACTAGTGACATAGGAAGGGAAAAGGATGGGATTTTGAGGCGAGAATACAGGAAGTTAGGCAGGAATTTAAAAAGAGGAGAAAGTGAGGACTGCAGATGCTGGAGACCAGAGTTGAAAAATGTGGTGCTGGAAAAACACAGCAGGTGATACGATGTATCCGCAGGTTGGTGGGGTGGAAGGTGAGGACCAGTGGGGTTCTGTCCTGGTGGCGATTGGAGGGGCCGGGGGTCAAGGGTGGAGGTGCAGGAAGTGGAGGAGATGCGGTGGAGAATTTAAAAAGGAGGTCCTTGAAGATAGTAATATCTGGATTACTCCCAGTGCTATGAGCTAGTGAGGGCAGGAATAGGAAATTGCACAGATGAACGTTTGGCTGAGGAATTGGTGCAGGGGAGAAGGGTTCACACGTTTGGATCATTGGAATCTGTTTTGGGGTAGATGTGACCTGTACAAGAAGGACAGATTGCACCTAAATTGGAAGGGGAGTAATGTACTGGCATGGAGATTTGCTAGAAAGTTGCTTGAGAATATTTAAACTAGTAAGGTGGTGGTGTGGGGGGTGGGGGCGCGGAGGGAGACAGTGAGGAAAGAGATCAATCTGAGATTAGTACAGTTGGGAAAAGGAGTGAGTCAAACAGTCAGGGCAGGCAGGACCAAAGCAGAGAACAAGGTAGAACTGATAAATTAAACTGCATTTATCTCAACACAAGAGGCCTAATAAGTAAGAGAGATGAACTCAGGGCATGTTTGGGAACATGGGACTGGAATATCATAGCAATTACAGAGACATGGCTCAGGGATGGACAGGACTGGCAACTTAATGTTCCAGGGTAAAGATGCTATACCAAGGATAGAAAGGGGAGGCAAGAGAGGAGGGAGATTGGCATTTGTGATTAGGGATAATATTATGGCTGTGTTTAGGGAGGACATTCCTGGGAATACATCCAGGGAACTGAGACATAAGTAAGGGATGATCACCTTATTGGGATTGTATTATAGATCCCTTCAAAATTGGAGAAAGGCCAATTTTGACGGTATTGGTCAAGAACTTTCGAAAGCTGATTGAAGGCAGATGTTTGCCGGTAAAGGGACGGCTGGAAAATGGGAAGCCTTCAGAAATAAGATAGCAAGAGTCCAGAGAAAGTATATTCCTGTCAGGGTGAAAGGAAAGGCTGGTAGGTATAGGGAATGCTGGATGACTAAAGAAATTGAGAGTTTGGTTAAGCAAAAAAAGGAAGCATATGTCAGGTATCGACAGGATAGATCGCATGAGTCCTTAGAAGAGTATAAAGAAAGTAAGAGTATATTTAAGAGGAACATCAGAAGGGCAAAATGTGTAATCTGATAAATAAGATTAAGGAGAATTGAAAGAGATTCACCAAAACATTAAGGACAAAAGGGTAGCTAGGGGGAATAGACCCCCTTAAAGATCAACAAGGCCACAAATGTGTGGAACTGCAGGAAAAGTGGGAGGTACTAAACGAGTATTTTGCATCAGCATTTACCATGGAGAAGGATGTGAAAAATACAAAACTTGCAAAAATAAATAATGAAAACTTGAAAAATGTCCATATCACAGAGGAGGAGGTTCTGGACATTTTAGATAAGTCCCGAGGGCCTGATCAGGTTTATTCAAGAACTCTGTGGGAAGCTAGAGAAGTGATTGCTGGGCCTCTTGCTGAGATATTTGTATCATCGATAGCCACAGGTGAGGTGCTGGAAGACTGGAGGTTGGCTAACGTGATGCCACTGTTTAAGAACGGTAGTAAGGACAAGCCAGGGAACAATAGACCAGTGAGCCTGATGTCAGTGGTGGGTATGTTGTTGGAGGCAATCCTGAGGGACAGGATGTACAGGTATTTGGAAAGGCAAGGACTGATTAGGGATAGTCAACATGGCTTTGTGTGTGGGAAATCATGTCTCACTAATTTGATTGAGTTTTTTGATGAAATAAAGAAAAAGATTGATGAGGGCAAAATGCTGGACATGATCTATATGGACTTCAGTAAGGCATTCAACAACGTTCCTCATGAGAGACTGGTTAGCAAGGTTAGATCACACAGAATAGAAGGAGAACTAGCCATTTGGATACAGAACAACAAGATCTTGATCAGCTGGGCTAATGGGCTGAGGAGTGGCAGATGGAGTTTAATTTAGATAAATGTGAGGTGCAACATTTTTTTTTAGATTAGACTACTTACAGTGTGGAAACAGGCCCTTCAGCCCAACAAGTCCACACCGACCCACTGAAGCGCAACCCACCTATACCCCTACATTTACCCCTTACCTAACACTACAGGCAATTTAGCATGGCCAATTCACCTGACCCGCACATCTTTGGACTGTGGGAGGAAACCGGAGCACCCGGAGGAAACCCACGCAGACAGGGGGAGAACGTGCAAACTCCACACAGTCTGTCGCCTGAGTCGGGAATTGAACCCGGGTCTCAGGCACTGTGAGGCAGCAGTGCTAACCACTGTGCCACCATGCCGCCCATTTTGGAAAGGCAAATCAGAGCAGGACTTATATCCTTAATGGTAAGGTTCCAGGGAGTTTTGCTGAACAAAGAGACCTTGGAGTGCAGGTTCATAGCTCCTTGAAAGTGGAGTTACAGGTTGATAGGACAGTGAAGAAGGTGCTTGGTATACTTTCCTTTATTGGTCAGAGTATTGAGTACAGGAGTTGGGAGGTCATGTTGTGGCTGGACAGGGCATTAGTTAGGACACTTTTGGAATACATTGTGCTATTCTGGTCTCCCTGCTATCGGAAGGAAGTTGTGAAACTTGAAAGGGTTCAGAAAATACTTACAAGGATGTTGGTGTGTTTGAGCTACAGGGAGGGGGTGAATAGACTGGAGCTTTAGAGACTATGGGATGACCTTTTAGAGGTTCTTCACCAAAGTCTCTTTCCCAGGGTGGGGGAGTCCAGAACTCGGGGGCATAGGTTTAGGATGAGAGGAAAAACATTTAAAAAGGACCTAAGGGGCAACTTTTTCATGCACAGGGTGGTGCGTGTATGGAATGAGCTGCCAGAGGAAGTGGTGGAGTGTGGTACAATTACAACATTTAAAAGGCATCTGGATGGGTATATGAATAGGAAAGATTTAGAGGGATATGGGTCAAATGCTAGATTTATTTAGGATATCTGGTCAGCATGGATGAGTTGGACCGAAGGGTCAGTTTCTGTGTTGTATGTCTCTATGACTTCTGGTCTCCTTCCTATCGGAAGGATGTTGTGAAATTTGAAATCGTTCAGAAAAGATTTACAAGGATGGTGCCAGGGTTGGAGAATTTGAGCTATAGGGAGAGGCTGAATAGGCTGAGACTGTTTTCCCTCGGAGGCTGAGGGATGACCTTATAGAGGCTTATAAAATCATGAGGGGCATGGATAGGGTAAATAGACAAAGTCTTTTCCCTGGGGCGGGGGAATCCAGAACTAGAGGGTGTACGTTTAGGGTGAGAGGGGAAAAATATAAAACATTAGAACATAGAACATTACAGCGCAGTACAGGCCCTTCGGCCCTCGATGTTGTGCCGACCTGTCATACCAGTCTGAAGCTTATCTAACCTACACTATTCCATGTATGTCCATAAGCTTGTCCAATGACGACTTAAATGTACTTAAAATTGGCGAATCTACTACCGTTGCAGGCAAAGCATTCCATACCCTTACTACTCTCTGAGTAAAGAAACTACCTCTGACATCTGTCTTATATCTATCACCCCTCAATTTAAAGCTATGCCCCCTCGTACTCGCCGTCACCATATTTGGAAAAAGGCTCTCCCTGTCCACCCTATCTAACCCTCTGATTATCTTATATGTCTCTATTAAGTCACCTCTCAACCTTCTTCTCTCCAACGAAAACAGTCTCAAGTCCCTCAGCCTTTCCTCGTAAGACCTTTCCTCCAAACCAGGTAACATCCTAATAAATCTCCTCTGCACCCTTTCCAAAGCTTCCACATCCTTCTTATAATGCGGTGACCAGAATTGTACACAATATTCCAAGTGTGGCCGCACCAGAGTTTTGTACAGCTGTAGCATAACCTCATGGTTCTGGAACTCGATCCCTCTATTAATAAAAGCTAAAACACTGTCTGCCTTCTTAACAACCCTGTCAACCTGGGTGGCAACTTTCAAGGATCTGTGTACCTGGACACCAAGATCTCTCTGCTCATCTACACTACCAAGAATCTTACCATTAGCCCAGTACTTTGCATTGTGGTTACTCCAACCAAAGTGAATCACCTCACACTTGTCCGCATTAAACTCTATTTGTCACCTCTCAGCCCAGCTCTGCAGCTTATCTATGTCTCTCTGTAACCTCTCTACAACATCCTTTGTCACTATCTACAACTCCACCAACCTTAGTGTCGTCTGCAAATTTACTAATCCGTCCTCATCCAGGTCGTTTATAAAAATGACGAACAGCAGTGGACCCAACACAGACCCTTGCGGTACACCACTGATAACTGGACTCCAGGATGAACATTTCCCATCAGCAACCACCCTCTGTCTTCTTTCAGTAAGCCAATTACTGATCCAAACCGCTATGTCTACCACAATCCCATTCCTCCACATTTTGTACAATAGCCTACTGTGGGGAACCTTATCGAACACCTTGCTGAAATCTGCATACACCACATCAACAGGTTTACTCTCATCTACCTGTTTGGTCACCTTCTCAAAGAACTCAATAAGGTTTGTGAGGCATGACCTACCCTTCACAAAACCGTGCTGACTATCCCTAATCAAATTATTCTTTTCTGGATGATTATAAATCCTATCGCTTATAACCTTTACCAACACTTTACCAACAACTGAAGTAAGGCTCATTGGTCTATAATTATCAGGGTTGTCTCTACTCCCCTTCTTGAACAGGGGAACCACATTTGCTATCCTCCAGTCTTCTGGCACTTTCCTGTAGACAATGATGATTTAAGGATCAATGCCAACGGCTTGGCAATCTCCTCACTGGCTTCCCAGAGGATCCTAGGATAAATCCCATCCGGCCCAGGGAACTTATCTATTTTCATACTCTGCAGGATTTCTAATACCTCTTCCTTGTGAACCTCAATCCCACCTAGTCTAGTAGCCTGTACCTCAGTATTCTCCTCGACAACATTGTCATTTTCTAGAGTGAATACTGTCGAAAAATATTCATTTAGTGCTTCCCCTATCTCCTCTGATTCCACATACAACTTTCCACTACTATCCTTGATTGGCCCTAATCTTACTCTCATCATTCTTTTATTCCTTAAACACCGATAGATAGCCTTAGGTTTACCCTGATCCTAACTGCCAACAACTTCTCATGTCTCCTCCTGGTTCTTCTGAGCTCTCTCTTTAGGTCTTTCCTGGCTACCTTGTAACCCTCAAGTGCCCTACCGGAGCCTTCACATCTCATCCTAACATAAGCCTTCTTCCTCCTCTTGACCAGAGATTCCACTTCCTTTGTAAACCACGGCTCCCGCGCTCTACAGCTTCCTCCCTGCCTGACAGGTACATACTTATCTAGGACACACAGGAGCTTTTTCTTGAATAAGCTCCACATGTCTAATGTGCCCATCCCCTGCAGTTTCCTTCCCTATCCTATACTTCCTAAATCTTGCCTAATCGCATCATAATTGCCTTTCCCCCAGCTGTAACTCTTGCCCAGTGGTATAAACCTATCCCTTTCTATCACTAAAGTAACCATAACAGAATTGTGATCGCTATCACCAAAGTGCTCACCTACTTCCAAGTCTAACACCTGGCCGGGCTTATTACCCAGTACCGAATCTAATGTGGCTTCGCCCCTTGTTGGCCTGTCCACATACTGTGTCAGGAAGCCCTCCTGAACACACTGGACAAAAACTGACCGATATATAGTACTTGTACTGTAGTGTTCCCAGTCAATATTTGGTAAGTTGAAGTCCCCCATGACAACTACCCTGTCTCTCTCACTCCTCTCGAGAATCATCTTTGCTATCCTTTCCTCTACATCTCTGAAACTATTCGGAGGCCTATAGAAAACTCCCAACAGGATGACCTCTCCTTTCCTGTTTCAAATCTCAGCCCATACTACCTCAGTTGATGAGTCCCCAAACATCCTTTCTGCAACTGTAATACTGTCCTTGACCAACAATGCCACACCTCCCCCTCTTTTACCATCTTCAGTGTTCTTACTGAAACATCTAAATCCTGGAATCTACAACAACCATTCCTGTCCCTGCTCTATCCATGTCTCCGAAATGGCCACAACATCGAAGATCCAGGTACCAACCCATGCTGCAAGTTCACCCACCCATTTCCAGATGCTCCTGGTGCTGAAGTAGACACACTTCAAACCAACTTCTTACTTGCCGGTGCCATCTTGCGTCCCTGAAACTTGATTTCGGACCTCCCTACTCTCAACCTTTTCTATTCTCGAACTACAATTTTGGTTCCCATCCCCCGTCTGGATTTGTTTAAACCCACCCCAATAGCCTTAGCGAATCCCCCCCCCCCCAGGATATTGGTACCCCTCCAGTTCAGATGAAGACCATCCTGCTTGTAGAGGTCTCACCTACTCCAGAAAGAGCCCCAATTATCCAAAACCCTTCCTCCTGCACCATCCCTGTATAAAAGAGACCTGAGGGGCAACTTTTTAATGCAGAGAGTGGTGCATGTATGGAATGAGCTGCCAGAGGAAGTGGTGGAGACTAGTACAATTGCAACACTTAAAAGACACCTGCATGGGTATATGTTTAGGAAGGGTTTGGAGGGATATGGGCCGGGTGCTGGCAGGTGGGATTAGATTAGGTTGGGATATCTGGTCAGCATGGACAGGTAGGACCGAAGGGTCTGTTTGCATGCTGTACATCTCTATGACTCTGCCTGACATCTCTCTGTGGCAAGGAGTTCCAAAGATGCGCAACATTCTGAAAGAAGAATTTCCTCCTCATCTCAGTCATAAAGGAGGGATATTGGCTTGGAAAATCAAAGCATGGATTCTGTCTGAATGGAGATAAGAAACACCAAATGGCAGAATAGTTTGGTGTGGGTTGTCTATAGGCCCCCAAACCGTAGTGGAAATGTAAAGGACGGTGTTAAACAGGAGAAGATAATGCATGCAATAAGGATTCAAATACAAACACTGGTGATTTTAATCCACATATGGATTGGACAAATGGATCGAGCACTTATACAGTGGAGGAGGATTTCTTGGTGAGTGTATGTGATGGATTTTTAGACTGATATGTTGAGGAACAGCAGGCTATCCTCAACTGGGCATTATGCAATAACAAAAGATTAACGAACAATCTTGTTGTATGCAAAGAACAACCATAAAGTGATAAAATTGTTTACAGGAATGATGAGTGAGGAAGTTGAGTGAGGTCTTGAATCTAAATATAGGGAATGATGAGGGTATGACGTATCAGTTGGGAAGGATGGGTTGGGAATTTTATTACATGGTCTGGCAGTGGATAGGCAATGTCTAATATTTTAGGAACATGTCTATGACTCACAATTGTTCATTTCTATCTAATGTGAGTAAACCAGGAAAGGTGGTTCAACCATGGGTTTTGAGAGGAATTAGGGATAATGTTAGGGATAATGTTAGGGATAATGTTAGGGATAATGTTAGGGATAATGTTAGCAGAAAAAGCAGCAAGTCTGAGGATTGGGTGCTTTTTAGAGTTCAGCAAAGGCAGACAAAGAGATTGATCAAGAAGGAGAAACATAGAGAACAGGTCGATCTGTTGTAAATGTGTGTTTTGTTAACATTAATTCACTATAACATGATTGGTGAATTGGGGACACTGTTTCTAAAGCGTGAAGTTTTAAAGCGATCCTGGCATCATTAGTTTAAATGGTGCTGCTATTACACGATTTTCTTATAACACAGGATTGCACGAGAACGCTGTGTGAGTAAACAGTGCAACTGATCGTAAACGCTGCTATAAATATGTGAGGAGAAAAGGATTAGCAGAAATAAATGTACATGTCAAACCCGGGGTAACTTATAATAGGGAGCAAAGAAATGTCAGAAGAATTGAACTCAAACATCAGTTCTGACTTCACAAAAGAGGGGGCACAGAGATCAGTGTTGTGCCCAGCTATTCATGAAATATAAATGACTTGGATGAGGGAACCGTCCAACTTTCCCAAGTTTGCTGATGACACAAAACTAGATGAGATTGTGGGTAGTGAGAAAGGAGGTTCCAGGGCAATCTTAACAAGTTAAATGTGTGGACAAACACATGCGGATGTATATATGGGTGATCATACTGGGAGGGTGATTGTGGCATTCTGCGTCATGAACAGAGTTCAGGGCTGGTGTCATCATGGTGATTTGGATAGAGACGATCCATCTGAGATTTCAGTGTAGAGTTACAAACTCACCTGGTCCTCTTAACTTCGCAATCAGGTAAAAAACATTAAGAAATTTGACTTGTTAGCTCTGGGTTGCCTGTTAAGCTGGGTGCAGGCCTGCGTGGCAAATTAACCATGCAATGTGGTCTCAAACAGGCATTAGGCCTCTGAATATTCAGTCTTTACTGGTTCGCAATGAGCATAGATTTCCAACCCACATGTTGGAGGCTGACAAGCCTAATTAGCAGTTGAATATAGAGCTGCATGGCTGAATTTCTAGATTGGTGTGTTTTGGACAGGGCATTAAAGCTATCTGCATGAGGAGTTGGGAGGTCATGTTGCGGCTGTACAGGACATTGGTTAGACAATATTGTGTGCAGTTCTCATCTCCTTCCTAATGGAAGGATGTCGTGAAACTGGAAAGGGTTCAGAAAAGTTTTGCAAGGATGTTACCAGGATTGGAGGGTTTGAGCTATAGGGCTGGGGTTGGTCTCCCTGGAGTGTCGGAGGCTGAGGGGTGATCTTATAGAGGTTTATAAAATCATGAGGGGCACGGATAGGACAAATAGACAAAGTCTTTTCTATGAGGTGGAGGAGTCCAGAACTAGAGGACATAGGTTTAGGGTGAGAGGGCAAGATATAAAAGAGATCTAAGAGGCAACTTTTTCATGCAGTGGGTGATGTGTGTATGTAATGAACTGCCAGAGGAAGTGGTAGAACCTGAGACAATTACAGCATTTAAAAGGCATTTGGACGTGTATATGAATAGGAAGGATTTAGAGGGATATGGGCCGGGTGCTGGCAGGTGGGACTAGATTGGGTTGGGATATCTGGTCGGCACGGACGGGTTGGACCAAAGGGTCTGTTTCCGTGCTGTACATCTCTATGACTCTATAAGTGTAGAGAGGGCTCTGCTCAATAATTATCCAGGAAGTAAAATCACCAAAACAGAGTAACTGGGAATTTCTCTAATTTTCTGCATGTGAGACGGAACTGTGCAAACTATGGCTATGTTTTCTAACACGATGTTGACTGCTCTTCAAAGGTATGCAGGACTGAGAGGGACATTGAACTGTCACAAGGCTGTGAAAGGGATGGTATAAATTCAGGATCTTTCTCTCATAATGTCATACTGATGGTCATATTGCTTGAGTTGAAAGGTATGCCAGTAAATTGCATTGATGAAGAATGTGACTCCGATATTTATAACGATCCCAGGTGGATGTAATCCTTTGAAGAATCTGGCAGGGCCTTGTGTGTGGGGGTCCTACCTATCTACTAGGACCTCATTTAAATATTGCTTTAGTCAGCCAAGTGGAAGGTGGCATGGGAAGCCTGAGGATAACTAGAAGCAGCCAGAGGATTCTGAGAACATCTCATGCAGGCAAGTCGCAGTAGGAAGTGTTAGGAGGAGTCTCACACTAAGCTAGGCGGGAAGGAGAAGGCTTCCCACTGGGGCCAGGGAGATGCAATCAGGAGCATTTTGATTCACAGGCCGTACTAGGCAAACAAGCTTTTAGCGTTTCCCTTCCAGAGTCTGTAGTTCCTGCCTTGGATTTGATGTTGTGAATTCTGTGGCAGGGACCTAATCCTCACTTTCAGCTCAACTTACATTATGCTGATGATAATGTCAACAAGCTGTGACTTTGGAATATGGGCTTTGCCCCTGTTTTTCGTGGCTCCCTAATAAGTGCCCTCCCAGTATGATCACCCACATTTTGATCACCCTATTTCCAAATTCTTCCTGCTCATTCACCAGTTTCCCAGTTCTCCTGCCTTACCCAACCCTTCAATTTCCCATTCACTCCTTCTCAACACACTTCTTCCCAGCTCCCCACTTCTCAGTGTCCCTTTCCTGATTAAACCCCTCTTTTCTGATGAAGGGCTCCTGACTGAAATGTTGATTTTCCTGCTCCTCAGATGCTGCCTGACCTGCTGTGCTTTTCCAGCACTACTCTAATCTTGACTCTGACCTCCAGCATCTGCAGTCCTCACTTTCACCTTCGTTCTAGCCCCACTTACCCAAGAGCACCTATCTGCTGGCACAGTCGGCAATCCCAACTTCCTTTTCAGCAACATGCTGCTTGGGGTCACTGACCGAGTATCCCCACCACAAAACCATGAAGGCAGAGAACCAAAACCATTTGTGTCTTGATTTTCATTGCAATGATCCTTGCACATCCTGACTGTTCACAAATGGGCACATTTGTTTCACAGGCCAATATCCTCGAAGATTCAGTTCCCCTTCACTGAATTGCCAGCCTCAGGTTCTATGCTTAAGTCTTGCTGTGGACCTATACCCAGCCACTATCTGCCACACTGGCAATGCTTTCCATGAGGAAGATCTTCCAGGTCAGGCATGTAGTGTCTTCAGCATCTTGGGAAGTCAACATAAAGACATTTGAAACAGTGCAATGCAAACAGAATTCTGCCAACCCTCTTTGTGTTACATAAAGGCCAGTGATTAATGGAAATGACTGATTTCACCAAGAAAACATTCAAATAACATCATAGGCCACAACAAAGATCCTCAAAGAGTTGATGGTTATTCAAAGCACAAAATGATGTCATTTTCTTTGTGTTCTTTCATGCCAGGATGAATGAAGGATAGATTCTCAGAATCAGCCAGCTGGACAGAAAGACAAAAAGTGTGAGTTAGATCAGGAGTAAATGTTCATTTAGCTGGCTAAGTGCTGTTGGAAAGAGAAAGGTAGCCAAGTCCAGCCATTGGCAACATAGATCTGGCAGCTTGTCCTGGCAACAAGTGAAAGAGAATCTGAGGGTAACAAAAAGAGGAAGTAGGGGAAACCTCAGATGCTGGCTGACATTGAGACTTAGACTGAGGGAGGCCTGAATCAAGCCAGAGAAGAAGCAAGTCAGGCCAACACCCTCACTAAGGGTAAAGTGGCAACAGGCATTTCCTTTCCAGAGCTGTTATACTGCTTTGTTCTTAATTTGAATGTAGTCCTGATGTTGTTGTGCACTATTTCAAAGCAACAAGGATGTAGCTGGGCTCAAGATACTGCATTGTCATAACACCCTGCTAGAGAGGTTCAATTTGTCATGTCATCATTTTATGCTTTATTATTTTTGTTTTTTACCCATTGCTAATTACTGGGAAATAACTGCACTTTTTGATTAGGAGATTGTTTATGGTAAAAGAACTAATTTTACTGAGTGGCATTTTCAAGTCTGGCATTTAGTGTCTTTCCCTATTTGGCCAAGAAAGGGGCTGAAAGGCACGCTGCTTGAATCACTGTACTTGAAAAGAACAAAATCCTCAATCTGGGGGAGCTTGACCACACCTACTAGGCTGCTTCTTTGGTTTTGTAAGGGTGTTGTGGCTTTAAGAGGTGTGATTTGTCCTGGTTTAGTTTAGAAAGAGGTTGGGGGACAGGCACTGAGTAGTTGTGAGAAAATTAACATCTTGTGAGGCCATGTGGTTTTTTTTTAAGTTGGAACAATAGAAGCAGCCTGAGTGGGTGTGGCCAAGCTCCCACAGGTCAAGGATTTTTAGTTAGCTTTCAGCAATCACTATTGTGGGCTTAAGAAGTGAAAGCTATTTCTCACTATCTTGATTACAGAGAAAAAGTGGGGATTCTCTTCCTGGGCTGTTGGATTGTGCATGAGATGAAATCTGTTTTCTGAATTTGCCTTTTTGTCAAACAGAGTGTTTATGGAATGTTACGATATTGGAACAGTTAACTAATAATAGTTACTGTATCTATTATTCTGTCAAGTTTTCCAATAGAGATAAGTTAATCTAAGTTCTTCATTCTTTTGTTATATTTTAACAATACTGTTTGAATAAGTTGTGTTTTGCTTAACATTGAGTAGTTTGATCAATGACATTACATCTGGAACACAGTATTTTACATTTGCCTTTCAAATAAGAGAAAGTTAGGGTCTAGGCTAGCTTCTTAAAATATTTTGAGGAGGACTGGTCTAGTCCATAACAGCTTCAGTCCCCACTAGAAACACCATTCTCTAACTAATGCCTTCCCTCTCCTTGGCAACCATGTGACATTGAGTCATTCTGTTCATAAACACATCTGACTCCAAGATGAGCTTCTAGCCACATGTTCACCCAGACCACATGACAAACCTCCATAATGTCACCCAACTCCACCCCGACTCAATTCATTTGAAACTTTTACCCGTTCCTTTGTTCTCTCCAGAGTTGACTATTCCAATGCACTGCTGGTTTATCTCTCACATTCTACCCTCTTTAATTTATCAGTGTTTAAAATTCTGCTCCCCTTGTCCTTACTCACATGAAGTCTTGTTCACCTTTCAATGCATGTACTTGTTGAACTACGTCAGTTCCCATTTAAGTAATGCCTGATATTAAAAGCTTCATCCTTGTTTTCAATTTGTTCCATGGTCTCATCTCTCCCCAGATTTGAAATATCTTCCAGATCCCTGTGAGCCTCCAAGATTCCTACTGTTATCTAATTCTGACCTCTTGACATTCCTAATTTTAACTCCTCCACTTTTGATGCGGTGCCTTCAGCAACTGGGTCTCAAAGCTCTGAATCTCTCCCTCCCTAAATCTTTCTGTTTCTCCTTTAAGTTATTGTTTAAAAGCTGCCTATACAACCAAAATGTTTGGCAACATATCCAAATTTGTCTTTTGAGGCAAAGTATCAAATTTGGTTTTATCTCCTTCCAACCTTGGGACATTTTATTATGTCAAAAGCAGAATATAACTACAAGCTGTAGTGATGGTGGTGATAGTCTCACAACAGTATTAAATTATGAATTTCAAGATACTGGAATGGCCAGGATGAAGGAAGAATGATATCTGTCCAATTCTAGAAATTGAATGAATTGGTAGAGAACACAGAAGTGAAGACATTTCCATAGATTGGATGATATTGTCCTAACTGGTGACACATGTTGCAGCTATGGGTGAGGGGTACCTGAGGAAGACTGCTTATCCTGTAACTGTTGCCACAAGATTGGCCTTAACTTCAGAGTGTCATGTGGCTAACCAACCGGCCTCACTGTCCAGATTTACTTGGGCACTGTGCTGGTGAGTTACTGCCATTTGTTGAATTTAATTGGAGTGTTAATCATTGTCTTTAGCAGAGAAGGACTTAATATGGACAACTTTTAAGTAGCAGAAAGGGAAAAGATTGAGAGCCATACTTTAAAAACCAGAGCCGTTAGATTCTATCACAATTACCTAAGGCTAATTAATTACATGTTGCAAATATGTTCAACTGCTCTGGAGAAAAAAGTGCATCATGGCTGATTTGTGTAGCTTTGGTCTTCTCCTTCAGACACCTTCAATTATTTGGGAGTCATTGAACCGCAGTTTATGCCATGACTTTACTCTGGGGCTGGGTAAGGAGGCAGACTCCAGGTCTCCGTCAGCCAGAACAGGGATATTGCTCCCTGTGCTATGGCTCTCATTCTGGGCTGTGTGTTAGGATGCTGGCCGGTGAAGCTAACCAGCCCTCTCATTTAGAGGTTTACTTGCGCTATAAACAAAAGGACGTTTCTTCACTCAGCTCCAGGTTTAACATCAAGTCAAATAGAGTCAAATTCCTGGGTCAGACAAAATTTCCTGTTTAATTTTAATTCCAACCTTGGAAACACCAAAGTGACTTCCATCTCACATTGTTGTGATCTCAAATTGGCCACGGTTAATTACTGCCAGCTTGCTCCTGAAAACCCCAACAGAAGATTAATATGTTGGCTGTTGAGATGTGATGTTTCACATCTGTTGTTGTTTAACCTTTAGTAATGTAGTTCCTGAGCAATTTTCTTAGTTTTCATAATATGCAATTGGCAATGTGATGACATCCTAACTTATAGAGGTGGCTGGTTATGGCTTTGGTGCTGGATTTCGTTGAAATGAGTTCCATTCACACATCCATCCTTACTTCATCCTTGCTTGTCATGACCACAGATCACAACCTCCGATCATTAAGAACGTCTGGCTTTTAATTCAAACGTGTTTCTTAGAAAGTACAGACATGCATGTGGCTGATAGAGATGTTCAGCATGGAAACAGACCCTTTGGTCCAATCCGTCCATGCCGACCAGATATCCCAACCCAACCTAGTCCCACCTGCCAGCACCCGGCCCATTCATATACCCATCCAAATGCCTCTTATATGATGCAATTGTACCAGCCTTCGTCTGGTAGCTCATTCCATACACGAACCACCCTCTGCGTGAAAAAGTTGCCCCTTAGGTCTCCTTTATATCTTTCCCCTCTCACCCTAAACCTATGCCCTCTAGTTCTGGACTCCCTGATCCCAGGGAAAAGACTTTGTCTATTTGTCCTATCCATGCCCCTCATAATTTTGTAAATCTCTATAAGGTCACCCCCTCAGCCTCCGACGCTCCAGGGAAAACATCCCCAGCTTGTTCAGCCTTTCCCTATAGCTCAATCCCTCTAACCCTGGCAACATCCTTATAAACCCTTCTGAACCCTTTCAAGTTTCACAACATCTTTCCGATAGGAAGGAGACCAGAATTGCATGCAATATTCCAACAATGGCCGAACCAATGTCCTGTACATCCGCAACATGATCTCCCAACTCCTGTACTCAATACTCTGACCAACAAAGGAAAACATACCAAATGCCTTCTTCACTATCCTATCTACTTGCGGTTCTACTTTCAAGGAGCTATGAACCTGCACTCCTGGGTCTCTTTGTTCAGCAACACACCCTAGGACCTTACCATTAAGTGTATAAGTCCTGCTAAGATTTGCTTTCCCAAAATGCAGCACCTCGCATTTATCTGAATTAAACTCCATCTGCCATTTCTCCATTGGCCCATCTGGTCCAGATTCTGTTGTAATCGGAGGTAACCCTCTTCGCTGTCCACTGCACCTCCAATTTTGGTGTCATCTGCAAACTTACTAACTGTGTCTCTTATGCTCGCATCCAAATCATTTATGTAAATGACAAAAAGCAGAGGGCTTAGCACTGAACCTTGTGACACTCCACTGGTCACAGGCCTCCAGTCTGAAAAACAACCCTCCACCACCACCCTCTGTCTTCTACCTTTGAGCCAGATCTGTAACCAAATGGCTAGTTCTCCCTTTATTCCATGAGGTCTAACTTTGCTAATCAGTCTCCCAAGGGGAACCTTGTCAAACGCCTTACTGAAGTCCATATAGATCACAGCTACTGCTCTGCCCTCATCAATCTTCTTTGTTACTTCTACAAAAAGTCAATCAAGTTTGTGAGATATGATTTCCCACACAAAGTCATATTGACTACCCCTAATCAGTCTTTGCCTTTCCAAATACATGTACATCCTGTCCCTCAGGATTCCCTCGAACAACTTGTCCATCACTGAGGTCAGGCTCACCGGTCTATTGTTCCCTGGCTTGCCTTTACCACCCTTCTTAAACAGTGGCACCATGATTACCAACCTCCAATCTTCCGGCACCTCACCTGTGACTATCAATGGTACAGATATCTCAGCAAGAGGCCCAGCAATCACTTCTCTAGATTCCCACAGAGTTTTTGGGTACACCTGATCAGGTCCTGGGGAATTATCCACCTTTAACCATTTGAAGACATCCCGCATTTCCTCCTCCGTAATCTGGACACCATCTATTTCCCTACAGTCTATATCTTCCATATCCTTCTCCATAGTAAATTCTGATTGAAAATATTAATTTAGTATCTCCCCCATTTTCTGTGGCTTCACACAAAGGCCGCCTTGCTGATCTTTGAGGGGCCTTATTCTCTCCCTAAGCGAAAGACAACGGAATGAGGACATGCCGCAACCCAAAAGACTAGCCACACTACCATACACCAAGAGCATTTCCGAACTGACAGCCAGACTACTGTGACCACTAGGATCATAACAGCACACAAACCAACAGCCACTCTCAGACAACAACTCACCAGAATGAAGGACCCAATACCCAACATGAGCAAAACCAATGTAGTGTACAAAATCCCATGCAAGGACTGCACAAAACACTACATAGGACAAACTGGAAGACAGCTAATGATCCACATCCATGAACACCAACTAGCCACGAAACGACATGACCAGCTATCCTTAGTAGCCACACACGCAGATGACAAGCAACATGAATTCGACTGGGACAACACTACTATTATAGAACAAGCCAAACAGAGAACAGCCAGGGAATTCGTAGAGGCATGGCACTCATCCACAGATTCAATCAACAAACACATCGACCTGGACCCAATATACCGACCACTGCAGCGGACAGCTGGAACTGATAACCGGAAGTGGCAGATTCAAACCACTACAAATGCCAGAGGAAAGATCACAGAAGCGCTTCACAGAAGGCTCCCAAGCACTGAGGATGTCACCTAGACAGGGGACGAAACATCTGCAACACAAATTTGTTCGTTTTTGTTTGAGAGTGTTGGTGGGTTTGTGTGCTACTAGAATTCTGAGGGGTGTTAGTAGCCTGGCTGTCATTTCTGAAACTTCTTTGATGTATGGCAAGGTGGTTAGGGTTTCTGGCTGTGTTCGGTCTGCTTGTCGTGCTGTACACCTCTCTGACTCTATGACCATGTGTGGCAAGGGTCAGGAATCTTACTTCAGGCACAGGAGATAATGGACAACTATGAGAAGGGAGTACAGTTAATGTAGGACTGAGAGTGTTGTACTTAAATGTAAGCAGTATATAAAACAAAGTGAATGAACTTGTAGAATGGATTGAAAATGGCAGGTACGATTCTGTGGGTACCACTGAGGCATGACTGCAAGAGATTCAAGGCTAGGAACTAAATATCCAAGGATACATGTTCAATTGAGAGGATAGGCAGAGGGAATGGGGTTGCCTCGTTCATAAGAAATGAAATTAAATTGATGGTGAGAAGGAATATAGAGTTGGAAGGCATTAGATTAGATTAATCTAATGGGAACTGAACCCGGGTCTCAGGCGCTGTGAGGCAGCAGTGCTAACCACTGTGCCACCCATTGAATTTATGGGTACAGTTGATAAACCATAAAGGAGAAATGACCGTGGTGGGAGTTATGTACAGCCTCCTTGCAGTGGTCTGGATGTGGGGCAGACATGTACGGAAGGCACAGTTATAATACTCATTAGGGGACTGAAGGTGTCCTGGGAAAATCAGGTTGGTAGCAGATCTCAAGAAATGGAATTTGAGGAACATCTAATAGGAATTTTCTTTGCAGCAGCTTGTGATAGAGCTCAACAGGGAACAGGCAATTCTAGATGTGTAATAAGGCAGACTTGATTAGGGAGCTTAAAATGAAGAAACCCCTCAGAGGCTGTGAGCATTATACGAATCGAATTCATTCCGCGGTCTGAGGGGGAGAAGCTGCAATCAGATGAAATAGAACAGGGCTTCTTTGAGACTATTCTTGTTGATGAAGATGAACTCTACATAAATACTTCTTTATTCTTTTTGTAACTTAAAATAGTGCTGGATAGAGGCAACAAAACGGTGGCGGCACGGTGGTTAGCACTGCTGCCTCACAGCGCCAGAGACCTGGGTTCAATTCCCGCCTCAGGCGACTGACTGTGTGGAGTTTACACGTTCTCCCTGTGTCTGCATGGGTTTCCTCCGGGTGCTCCGGTTTCCTCCCACAGTCCAAAGATGTGCACGTCAGGTGAATTGGCCATGCTAAATTGCCCGCAGTGTTAGGTAAGGGGTAAATGTAGGGGTATGGGTGGGTTGTGCTTCGGCAGGTCGGTGTGGACTTGTTGGGCCGAAGGGCTTGTTTCCACACTGTAAGTAATCTAATCTAAAACACTTTCCACTGTATCTCCCTCAATATATATGATAATAAAATCATTTGATTCATTATTCCAAAGATACAAGGGAGGAGCTGGCCAGAGATGAATGGAAGGGGAGCTGAGCAGGGAAGGTGACAGAGCAACAAGGGCAGGGGTTTCTGGGAATAATTTCGGAGACACAGTAGAAATTCATCCCAAGGAAGAAGAAACATAGTAAGGGGACAACGACGCAACTTAACATTCCAGGGTATAGATGCTGTAGGAAAGATGAAAAGGGGGACCCTAAGAGGAGGGGGAGTGATGTTTTTGATTAGGATAACATTACAGACATACTCAGGGAGGATATTCCTGGGAATCCATCCAGGGAACTTATTTGGGTGAACTGAAAAATAAGAAAGGGATGATCACCTTATTGAGATTGCATTATAGACTCCCCAATAGTCAGAGGGAATTTGAGAATCAAATTTGTAAGAGATCTCAGTTATCTGTGAGAATAATAGGCCACTTATGTTCGGGGATTTTAATTTCCCACACATAGACTGGGACTGCCATAGGGCTTGAATGGAGAGGAATTTGTACAAGAAAATTTTCTGATTCAATATGTGGATGTACCTACTAGAGAAGGTGCAAAACTTGACCTATTCTTAGGAAATAAGGCAGGGCAGGCAACTGAGGTATCAGTGAGGGAGCACTTTGGGGCCAGTGACCATAATTCTATTAGTTTTAAAATAGTGACGGAAAAGGATTGACCAGATTTAAAGTTGAAGTTCTAAATTGGAGGAAGGGGGCGAGAGTGTGGTTCTGGAAAAGCACAACATGTCAGGCAGTGTCCAAGCAGCAGGAGAATTGCTGTTTCGGGCATAAGCCCTTCATTAGGAATGAGGACCCTGGTTGAACATATTACTGAAGTCCATTTGGATCATGTCCACCACACTGCCCTCATCAATCCTCTTTATTACTTCTTCATAAAACTCAGTCAAGTTAGTGAGACATGATTTCCCACGCACAAAGCCATGTTGTCTATCCCTAATCAGTCCTTGCCTTTCCAAATACATGTACATCCTTGTCCCTCAGGATTCCCTTCAACAAATTGTCCACTGATGTCACCAATGTCCCTCATTCCTGATGAAGGGCTTATACGTGAAACATTGATTCTCCTGCTCCCTGGATGCTGCCTGACCTGCTGTGTTTTTCCAGCACCACAGTCTCGACTCTAATCGCCAGCCAATGCAGTCCTCACTTTTTACTGAATTGGAGGAACGGCAATTTTAATGGTATTAGGCAAGAACTTACAAGGGTTGACTGGGGGCAGATGTTTGCAGGTAAATGGACAGTTAGAAAATGGGAAACCTTAAAAAAGAGATAACAATAGTCCAGAGACAGTATATTCCTGTTACGTGAAGAGTGAAGGGCAAGGCTATAGGTGCAGTGAATGCTGGATGACTAGAGAAATTGAGGTTTTGGTGAAGAATAAGGAGGAAACGTATCAGGTATCGACAATAGAGATCAAGTGAATCCCCAGAAGAGTATAAAGGTTTGTAGAAGCATACTTAAGAGGGAAATCAGGAGGGCAAAAAGGGGCATGAGATACCCATGCCCCTCATAATTTTGTAAACCTCTATAAGGTCACTGCTCAGCCTCCGACACTCCAGGGAAACAGCCCCAGCCTATTCAACCCCCCTAATAGCTCAGATCCTCCAACCCTGGCAACATCCTTGTAGATCTTTTCTGAACCCTTTCAAGTTTCACAACATCCTTCCTATAGGAAGGAGACCAGAATTGCATGCAATATTCCAACAGTGGCCTAACCAATGTCCTGTACAGCCGCAACATGACCTCCCAACTCCTGTACTCAATACTCTGACCAATGAAGGAAAGCATACCAAACGCTATCTACCTGCGACTCCATTTTCAAGGAACTATGAACCTGCACTCCAAGGTCTCTTTGTTCAGTAACACTGGCATTTACTTCACAATGTGGAAATTGCCCAGAAATGCTCTAACCACAAAACGTAGGGACAAATCCAACACAGCCAGTTATCATTCCATCAGTCAATTCTCAATCAATAATAAAGTGATGGAAGGTGTCATTAACAGTGCTATCAAGCAGCACCTGCTCAGCAATAACCTGCTCGGTGATGCCCAGTTTCGGTTGTGCCAGGGCCACTCAGCTCCAGACTTCTTGGGTTCAAACATGGGCAAAACAGCCACATTCCAGAGATAAGGTGAGGGTAACTGCCCTTGGCATCAAATATTTAACTGAGGGGCATCAAACAGCCCAAGCAAAATTGGAGTTCATAGACATCAGGGGGAAAAAGAACTGCTGGTTGGAGTCATACCTCACACATAAGATGGTTGTGGTAGTTAGAGATCAGTCATTTCAGCTCCAGGACATCTCTGCAAGAGTTCCTCAAGGTAGTGTCCTAGGCCCAACAACCTTCAGCTACTTCATCAATCATTTCTGTCCATCATAAGCTCAGACGATTGAGCACTGTCCAGCACCATTCGTGGTTCGTCAGTTACTGAAGCAGTTCATGTTGAAATGCACCAAGACCCAGACAATATCTAGGCTTGTGTTATGATTTGGAGATGCCGGTGTTGGACTGGGGTGTACAAAGTTGAAAAGCACACAACACCAGGTTATAGTCCAACAGGTTTAATTGGAAGCATTAGCTTTCGGAGTGCCGCACCTTCATCAGGTGGTTGCGGAATAGGATCATGAATCCATGTAAAACTCTGTAAAACTATACAGAGAGTTTGTCAGTCTGATATGGCATTAGGACACAGACAGTAGAAAAGCTGAGCTTAACTTGAGAATGTTATTTGAAAGAAATTCTGGGATTTACATATAAAACAGAAATTAGCATATTCCATTCTAAAAGATGAAAGATTTATTCTAAAATTGTTGATTGTATCACATCTCTATGACACTGGACTCCTTTGGCTATAAATTCTGTGTTCATGATTTTATTCTCCACAACCACCTGATGAAGGAGCACTGCTCCAAAAGCTAGGTTTTAAACCTGTCCTCACTATAGCCAAGTTCAAGTCACATATAGATAGCAACAAAATGATTCGGCTGTTTCCCCGGAGTGTCGGAGGCTGAGCAGTGACCTTATAGAGGTTTACAAAATTATGAGGGGCATGGGTATCTCATGCCCCTTTTTGTCCTCCTGATTTCCCTCTTAAGTATGCTTCTACAAACCTTTATACTCTTCTAGGGATTCACTTGATCTCTATTGTCGATACCTGATACGTTTCCTCCTTATTCTTCACCAAAACCTCAATTTCTCTAGTCATCCAGCATTCACTGCACCTATAGCCTTGCCCTTCACTCTTCACGTAACAGGAATATACTGTCTCTGGACTATTGTTATCTCTTTTTTAAGGCTTCCCATTTTCTAACTGTCCATTTACCTGCAAACATCTGCCCCCAGTCAACCCTTGTAAGTTCTTGCCTAATACCATTAAAATTGCCCTTCCTCCAATTCAGTAAAAAGTGAGGACTGCATTGGCTGGCGATTAGAGTCGAAACTGTGGTGCTGGAAAAACACAGCAGGTCAGGCAGCATCCAAGGAGCAGGAGAATCGATGTTTCACGTATAAGCCCTTCATCAGGAATGAGGAACATTGGTGACATCAGTAGACAATTTGTTGGAGGGAATCCTGAGGGACAAAATGATTCTAAATGCGAACCCCTGGTGGAACCCAATTGTTTAACAAAATAGAAAACAGATAACCCTGGTAATAATGGCGTATTACTCCAGTGTCAGTGGCAGGTAAACTCGTAACATAGATAAGAACAAGGTTAGTTGTCACTTGTGGAAGCAATATTTCACAGGCCAGCCTTATTTCTCAAAGACAAACCATATCTGACTAATCTAAAACACAACACAGAGAATACTGGAAAAACACAACACAGAGAATACTGGAAAAACACAACACAGAGAATACTGGAAAAACACAACACAGACAATACTGGAAAAACACAGCTGCTCTGGAGCATTTGTGGAGAGAAAAACAAAGTTAATGGTTTGAGTCAAGTGTGATTTCTTCAAATCTAAAAAGGTTGGAAAATTGATATTTTTATACATTGACAAGGGCAGAGGAAGCATGAAGGGCACCGATGGTGTGGAGGTCCAGTGCAAAAGACAAGGGGGTTGCTAGTTGGGGTGAGAAAGAAATGTAAAATGCATGTAAATTTAAGAGAAAGATCGACAATGGATGCTCTTGGCAACAAGCAAAGTATACATGACAAAGCTGTTGGGGTGCAGGTGTGATGTGGGGAGGGGAGATGTAAAAGAAATGGAGGACCGATGTTATGTAGCTGTCGAATACAATACTGAATCCTAGATGACAATGGGAACGCTATCATTCTGGGAAGACGAAGAAATATTGAGGGCAAAGTGTGGGAAATAGGTGAGACACAGCTGAGAGTTCTTCCAACACTCATTATTGAACCATGGATATTTGTGATCAAACTGTGGGGTGACGTTTGAAGCCACAAACTCCTAATTCAGATGTCACATTACTGAGAGGCAAGGAATTGCTGTTCAGAAGTATTTGGAATAAATAACAAATGAGAAATAAGAAACAGTGAGGGTAAGTGTTCCTGTGATTCTATTCAGTACGGGGACTGCCAGAAACTCAGTGCTTGGGCTGGAGCAATGCCAGGTCAGCAAACACAGGGCTCAATCTCCCACACTCTATTCCCCCCAGACACACATTCGCTAACCCCTCTCAAACACTCTCACCCCCTCCCACACTCTCTTCTCCCCACACACACACTCTACAACCCCCACACACTCGCTCCCCCTTACACACACACACACACACACTCGCTCCCCGTCACACACAAACACTCTCTCCCC